>NC_071288.1:38377500-40777500 GCF_943734705.1 Anopheles coustani
AGGTCAAACTTTCATTCCCGCCCAGCCCGGATGGTGCTGGAGGGTAAATGTTTTGCAAGCGAAAACTTTGACTACCGTTCCCGACGTTTGCCGAGCGATCGAGACGGCGGATAGCGTGCGCTTTGGTGTGATGCCTCCGTTCAGACTCTTGGACTCCGGCAACTCCTGGGTTGGATGATGCGCTCGAGTAGGGGAGGGACGTATTTTTGAATGTTGTGAAAACTATCCGTTACCGCAGCGAGCTACAAAGATTCGCTGGAACCGGCTGAAACGGTTGGTGACTTACGTCTCGGGAATTCAGGAGTCCCGCTCAAGCGTTGCCGCCTGACACGGGATGAAATATGGTGAATTTAAGCCAAACGGAAGCGAAAGCAAAGTTTTCGCCAAGTCAAACGACGGAAGACCGAAGAAAAGCGAGCATACAGAAGCCATGCCGAGGATGCGGCATGCTCGGGCCCGATTTCAATTGCCGTGTAATGAATGTGAGAAATGGGTTTTTTTGTTGTTGTTGCTGTTGCTTCCTTCCCGGTTCTAGAGGCTGAGATTGGTGGCTACGTGTGCCACCATCGGTTCGCAGCGTTAGGAAAACGGGATCGATTTATTTCACCACTATCACTGTCAGGGTTGAAATTTTTCCATCGTTGAATATTCACCCCCCAAGTTTCTCTGCCCCATACGCCTACACACACACACACTGTTGCTTAAGAATTTTCCAAGTGCCCCAACCGGTACGTAGTGGAAATTGGAACCACTACAAGTTGATATCGATTTTGTTTCACCTAAAATAGCTGCTTGTCCGTCGAAAAGGAAAAGAAACTAGGGACCCTCAAACGTTCCGGTTTCTCATTTTCTTCCCGGTGAAGAACGCATGATTTATCGTGGTGGTACACTTAGATTGATTGCGGACGCTGGGGATGGAATCCGAAATCTCAACTCGCTTTCGCGTAGCGGCGGAAGGACGGTTTGGCATGTAAGGGTGCCAACTGAAGCAGGCACTCCATCATCTCGCAATCGCTAAGGCCTTCGTTGGAAGACAATCCTTGGGACGGGAGAGGATGAACGCAAAAAGGAAGCATATGAATAGTGGCGTATCTACGCGGTGCCATCATTGGCGAGTCGGAGTCCCGTGTGTCCTGATTTGCCTGTCGACATCGACATCGCCCCTCCGTGGGATTGTGTTGATGTAGACGGGGCTCTTTATTTTTTAGCCCAGTTCGTTCGCTTCGCCGTCGAATATTAAACAACGGCTGCCCTGCGTCTGGTTGGCGAGAAGCTGCAATTCAAAGCCGTCCCAGTGTCATCGTCCTCTCGAAGTGGCACGATGGTTCTTTAGCAACACAAAAAAAGGGAACTACATCCTACCATAAATTATGCAACGCTATGTGGGTTACGGAAATGGCGTCCATTTCTCCCTCCTTTCTTATTTATTTCTTTCTCGGTCGTGAATTATTCGTGCTGGCTGTTGGCGGTGGAAGGGGAAAGCTCTAGAAAAAAGGAATAAATTGTTTCGACATGCAGATTGTAACACAAATATCATGTACCATTGCCAAAGACTTCCTCCTATCGATTCGTAATTTTTCATCCAGCATGGGAAAACCGGATTCTTTTTTTTTCTCCGCCTGTTCCCGACGGGTCCCAACATTAGCGCCTTTTCTGGCACACAAACACACACACAGCTCGGGATTGATTACGTTTCCCGCGAGTATTTTTCGCGACTACGACCCCGTCGAACGCGCCCTGCCGCTGACAGATGAGTTAGCTTTTGGGAGTGTTTGTGTCAGTTGGCATTTTGGGCAAGTAGTGCAAGTCACGTGCCCGAGGGTCGCCACGAAGGAGTTCGATACACATATATGACAGTCCCAGTGACAGATAAATCGTGTAAATATGTGTGGGTGTTGGGGTTGGGCAAGGTATATTGCGCTCCGGCCGTGGGAACTCATAATCGATCAACGATGGAGACGGATGGTTGTTTACGGATGCGATTATTGTGACATACATGCGATTGTGCTGATTGAGTGATCGTGCTCGTGCACCCGGAACAATATTGGTAAATTATGTCCTTCTTTTTCCTTTCTCTCTCTCTGTCTCTCTCTCCCTCTCGTTTCTTTTTCACAGGTAAGTGTAGTGTGCGGAGGCAGGAAAATGGAAGGCATGTCAGGTAAACGGGCCGGGCCTACGTCGAAGGATGATTTATTGAGTGAATATGAACATATTTCACAACGTTTGGAACATTGTCTTGTTATTAACGCATCGATATGTAATCGCATTGACGGCCGAACAGAACGTTTCAATCACAATGTGTCACCTGATTATTGTGCCATCAAATCCTGAATGCATAACCGGGGTGGGTTGTGTTTTTTTGCTGGAACGTGTTGCATTGGCATTGTTTTGTCTTCCAAGACCTCATAACAAGTTGATAAGTGAGTTGTGAATGGCAACGGTACAATTTAGAGCAACAAGAAGGTCGTAAAAAATTGCTTTTAGGAGAGGTAGGCACGTTCAATTCTCTGCAAAAGCGAAAAACATCTCGACACAACAGCAATGTGTTATGTACAGATTCCTTCGAAACTCTTCTGTTTAACTAGAGAGGTTTCACTTTTGCCTAAGTTTTGTTTAAAATGGAACAAAAGTAGCTCTTCTTCGAGCTTTCTGTTCGCCATTTCTGGTTTAATCTGAGGTGAGCGTTATTTTTTTCTTCCTTTTCTTCTCAAATACCAATTACTGATTGTCAAACGAGATGGCGGAAATCCTTGAGGATGACATTGATGCCACTTTATGTATCATCACTTGATACCTGTCACTTTTGTTGCGTGGTGCAATAAATCTTCATTTTCAGAATTCTAATTGCATAGCAAACATTACAAAATTTCGTTTTTTCGTTCAGTTTAAAGTACATTTGTACAAAGTTTAACAATCAAAAGCATAAAAAAAATGGATTGTTGCGGCGCTAGTGAATCATGAAAGTATGTCTTTCATCAGGGAATAATTAAATGCCTTCCAGTGATATCCGTATCAATTTCGCACCATTCTTGCTCACATACCTTCCCCGCGCCACCCGAAAGTTGTCCCATCCCACGAGGGAAACAAAACAAACCACGTAAATGGCTTGTTTGATCGATAATCTTAACGTTTAATTTGGGCTGGAAAATGGGAAATTGGCAGCTGCATTCCACCATAGACGTTCGTTCGGATGCCTGGGAAAATATTTACCGCCCAAGCGATCGGTTATCTCGCGTGGATTCGTCGCCTCGTTGACTTTCCTCGTCTTTCCCCCCGTATGTGTGCAAAGAAACCGTCGTGTCGTGTGGCTGTGTTTACCTGTCGGATCAAGGCGAGTCGTGAGTCGCGGCACTCGTAATCTCGTTCGTAGACCTGAGTCAAAATTGAGCAGAATGGCGAAGGCGAGCCGATGCCGCCTGCTGATGATGTTGATGATGATGGTTCTATCCGACGTTTCCGAGGGAGAAAAAAAGTTCATCACATAAGCAGAAAAACACACACACACACGCACATGCCAACACGCACGAACATTCTAATCTACGAACGCTCATTTGACAAGCCACCGATGAGGCTGCCGGTCCCGAAGGCGAGTGTCGCCCTTATCGGTTTCAGCATCATCCGACCACCGGTGTTTACACTGATGAAACAAGGCACCCGCTTTTCCGGCCGCTGAAAAGGAGCGCAAACACGTCAGCTAAAAGCGCCGGCAAAATGGGGCCCAAGGTTTTATGTCGCTCCGGCCTGGTGTCTAAATTGCGACGATTTTCGTAAGGAACCTATCGGCTTGAGGCAGACATCCCGATCAGCGGGGGCTTGCTTTCCCGGGAATCCACTTTGGCTCGCTGTACACCCGGGAGGGTTGATCACACGACGCGCTCATTGGATCGGATATGCAACGAACCAGCCGGTGGAGGAGGGGTCTCAGACTGAGGTTCCATCTCGTTCCCAGCTCGGTCACATCAACAGGCATTTTATGTATTTTCGCTTGTGTTTGATAAAAATCAACCAAACGGTGGAGCAGCAGGGAACGCGGGGAAACGGGAACGATGGCCAGTGAGCTACCGTAATCAGCAAACCGCTTTTGGTGTCGGGAGAAGGAAAAATAACTGGAACACAGCTTGAAAGGTAAAAGGAATATAAGAAAAAACATCGACAAGGTATGAACGGTGCGAAGGGTTCGCGTGGGTGAAGTGAGAAAATATTTTCCTAGCGCATAAAAATGATGATAAAATCGATTGCTTTCATCACCTTCCCTTACGGTGTTCATGTGTGTGTTTGTGGGTTTGTGTGAGTGTGTCCAGTCGCTTTTTATGCTGCAGAAGCAGCACACAAGCAACGGACAATTTTGATATTTAATGTCTGGGGACGCCTCGTGCCGGTGAAAGTGTCCTTTATGCAAACATACCACCACGCTGCCACTCCCATCCGTTGGCTTCCAGCCTTTGAAATGTTGGGGTTTTTTTGTTGCATGCGAGTCGATGCGGAGGCATGCTGTTCAACCATAATGACGGCGTTGCTTGCCACTGATGGATTATTAAACTGAAGCCCCCACTACACGGTAGCGCACAAGGTGTTGGGATGAATGTATTGCAAACGAAAAAATGCTTAAGAAAATATATTAAATGAAAATGCAATATATTTGATTGACTGTTCCATGAAGTTGAACTAGACTAAGCCCAACTAAAATCTGTTAACATTTCTTATTAGGCCAAACTTATTCATGATAAACCGATTTAAACTGAATACAAAGCCAAAGTTTTCAATCTACTGTGCTAAAAATATCTTGAATTAGATTTCAATACAATACGAATCGAAAAAACAAGGGAAGCTGTGGTTATACAGTATTTAAAACTCAAATTTTCAGTTCTTCAACAGTTCATCTATTAAAATCATTAATACTGCATAATAGACATTTCGAAAAAACAACATTATAAAATTCTTGAAGAAAAATCAATATGTGTTTACATATGTTTGGTGCTTTGAACTGCAGTGAATTTAACACAATTCAGCTTACGGTGGGATAATGTCGAAATCTGACAGATTTCTCGACACGACCTGTCAAATCCTTACACAAAATCTAAAAAAAACCTATGGAAAAATGTGAAACAATGGCCAGCTGCGTCGAGAATACAAGAATCTATGCGGATATGAAACGATGTGGTTTGAGAACTTCTTACATTTTGTATGGAATTTTGCCAAGACTCATAAATTCCGACAGATCTCGTCGTTATCTCATAATAACCTCAAATACTTTCATAATGGCCTACCAATTTTTAAGCGATGCTTCCAAAGTTGTGGAACTGGAGTAATGCTGATTTTGCCTTAAGCTGAAATCATCTTTCGGAGTTTCGAATTTCGTTTCGGTTTTAAATTGTTTACCTTTTCTTCACAAAACAATGTGTTTTGTAAAACCAAAATAATGCTGCCCCTGCTCTCGTCCATAATCGCCTTAACCCATCCTCTCAGAAGTTCTCATTGCATTCCTTCGTTTTTTTGTGATGCTTCAAACCACACCACGACACAGCCATAAACCACCGCAAGGATATACAGGTTTTTTTTCTCGCATCCTTTCCATGCAGCGAGCAAGCAAGGGTATCGTATTTCTTTTCAATAATTTAACGACACCATCCACGGGCTCCGTACGAGCGAACAATGGGTGGCAGTGGAAGCTCGAAGGACTTCGAAAGGATGGAAGTTGGACGACGAGTTGGAAAAATGAAGAACCACCTTACCTCCGAAGAACCTCTTCCACACGCCGGTAGTGGCAGCGGCGTGTATCGCCATTGAAAGCACCGGAGCACTCACAAAGAAACGTCGCGGTTTTTCAGCCGAGACGGGGAGGAAGTGTTTGTGTATGATATTGTGATTGTGTCACTGATAACGATCTACGGCCACACCAGGAAGCGCGGCGGGTGCAAGCCAATGGCAGCGGTCAGGGTGGTCTTCGTTAGCATCCTTTCACTCGAATACATGTATGTGTGGCCGTGTGTGTCAATGAATAAGTGCGTCGTATGAGCGTGTGTGTGCGTGTATGTGTGTTTTCTTTTATATTCCTTCTATCCGCCGCCCTTTATGCATTAGTTCAGCCTTATTGCCCTCACCTGAGGGAGGAAATTTTGTGCCTGAATGGGCCATAAAAAAGCGGAATCAGTGGCAAGGTGGACCATAATGGCGCGGGAAAGCAAGTCCACCTCCCACTGCCCCCACCTATGCTGCTGCATGCGTGTGTATGACGAACACTGCAACGATGTGGTGCTTCAACCGGCGAACCGACCTCGACGATGTTCTCCGGTGGGAAAAAAGCTTCACCTCCCGACTCCATCCCACCATGTGGCGTGTGTCATTCTTCGCGTTCGTCCTATTTTATCCTCATTCATTTGCCCCCGTCGCCTCACGCACCGCAACACCGATCACCGACCGTGGCAGGATCAAGAAATACATAAGCCTTCAAAAGTTGGCCGCTATCGGGACCCGAGGCGGAAGAACATAAACGTAAAGCCAAAGCACAAATAAATTATCCACACAAGATGAATACGTAATATCTTAATCTTCATCATATTATGTGCTTCGTAAGAGCTTTTCCATCAAGGCACCACACACATGCAAGGAACTGTCGCAAACGCTTCCAGAAGGTGAGTCCGTCCGATTCGTGGTGCGCTCTTTCGAACGGTGGGTTCTTTTGGGTGTTCCTTCTGGTCGAGCTTTTCCTTCTTGCCATTCAACTTCGGCGAGTGCGTGTTGCCCCATGGTGGAATGTAGCTTGCGGCAAGGCGGTGTGTTCTTAGGAAGAGTGTCCCCCCGTCCATCCACCACTCCGTTTGCCTTTGAGATGGGGCCACTTTTTTTACGACTATCAAGCCTTTTATGTGCGTGATTGTGTCATCCGCCGCTTCGTCCTTCGGCTTCGGAAAAGCTCGCAGGCAAGAATGTTGACGATTTTTGTCGCATCAGTTGACGAGGCAGAGCGAATGAAAACCGGAAAAAACGAACCAAAAATGTGATCACCTAACGAGTACGGGCGACGAAAAATGGCAAAACGGAGGCAGAAACTCTTAATGGCACAAAACAAGCACCCGAGCTCTAGGAGTAGCGCTCATCTGCTCGGCACACATTAAGCTGCCGTTGGTGACGGAGGATATTGGACCGGCTTCCCTTGTGCGGCGACTTTTCGATGAAGGTCCTGATTTGGTGTGATCTTTTTTGAAAATCTATTTCAAACCGCGAGCCGCATCGATTCGCTGGATGGATTCACCATGAAAAAAATGATAACGATACTTTACACTTTCGTTCGTTCATTAGGTTGTAGCATGAGCGTTTCTGTGATGCAGCAAAATTCCAAATTGGTCCCTCTTGGATGGTCACACAGTCGAGTTGATTCTGAGAAGGTTTGCCTTTCTTCCGGCTTGTTACGGGCTCGTATACACAGCCGACAAATTGCTACCAAGCTTTCGGCTCCCACGCAAAGTCCTAAACAACCTAATTAACGTCGTTACTGCGGCACCGTATCCAAACGATCGATAAACTGGACGTTATCATCCGATTTGTGTCGGGATGGGGATACGGGAAAGGAAAGAAACTTGCACCCTAAACAAACACCCGGACAAAACATTGACGAAAAAATCTGTGCTCTACCCATAAATGACACTTCTAATCACTGTTTCGATGAGGCATGAAGCTCTAAACTTTTCTCATACACTGGCCCGACTGGCGTGGGCCTCCCCGGCGGTTTTTGGCTACGCTACGGCAAAATATACAACCTCAAAATGGGACCACGTCCCTGCCGTGTTGTAGATTCCGACTTTTCTTTTTTATCATCCAACTTTTTTCCCAAACGGACCAATCAACGACACTCATCACTATTCCGGACGGACGGCTACCGAAGGGTGCTCGAATAGTGTGCACGGGGCCGGTAATCGCTTAACTTTGTCATTTTCAGGACAACAGTTTTGCTGACGTGTCCGATAACATCGCACGATGATGACGGCGAAGCGAGCTGGTGCTGACTGGTCGTACCGGTCACTTCAAATTACACTCGACTGACGAGGCACTGCGTAGTTTTCTTTTCTTTTCGGTGATGGAGTAATTGTTAGTGGAATGGACATCTCGGTGAATCAATGTTACATTCTTGCAATACATTTTTGCAAGACTAATTTACTGCCGAAAGCATGAACCATTAAATTCAATTTCAGATACAGATTCATCTTGAAGCTTTTCACTTTTCCAGCCAGTGACAAGTTCTTTTTCATTGCTTATTTTTCTAGAATAGCAACAGAAAGAGATTAGATTTATAAATAATTATTGATATTCGACCTTTTTACCAAGACATTAAAAATAAATTCAAAATAATGATAGCATACCTTTGACTTTCTTCTTTTCTTTCCTAAGCAATATTGTGCACAAATCATGCATAATCTCATCAAATAATGTTTTTCTTTTCGTTATTCCCTCGAACAGATTTTCGTTCACACCAAATTTTCGTTTTTATACGTCTCCAAGATTACTCATGTGATGGTATCAGCTATGTTCTAATTTTAGCCGCCAGCTTATCGTTTTGGAAGATTTAATTCCTCTTCACGTTCCTCCCACGTCCAAATTAAGCTGCTGGATTTATGCGTTTGTTTGTGACTTAATGAAATGGAACTCGCACGTCACAGCGTGCCATACATCGTAGCGTATCTAATTAGGTAAAGCTGAAACAACAACATTACATTTTAAATACAACGGAATGAGAATTCCTCTACATAGGCCACAGACCATGTAATTGTTGGTAGATATTGTTTTTAAGTAGTTGTTGGAAATTTAAAATTAGTAGTTTGCTTACATTCTGGCATTCATCAATGGAATGAAAAAAAGGATCGATGATCAAGGAATAACGAAACATTAGGAACTAGGTCAAATTAATTGTAAAATAACATTTTATTTGTATACACATGAAAGGTTCGAAAAAACTCGGCCTTACCAAATACTTTTGGTTATAAAAATGATTGGACTATTAATTATCCTTATTGGGTGATCCGATTTTTATTACATTTTTTTTTTCATGTGTTCAATTCTTGGAAACTGCAATTCAAGTACACGTTTCCTTTTCATTAATAAGCTTGGCATGATCCCGAAGCACAAGCCAGCATTCCGCGCAGCACGACACATGGTTTTTGGAGCGCGCTTAAACGGAGCGATAATTAATTTAATTAGTTCAATCTCGCTCTGTGCATCGGATCGGCGTCAATTTTGCTACTGTGCCATCGGCAGCGGGAAAATTTTGCTTCGTACACCGCAACACGCACGACACGGTGGTCGCCGAATGAGGCGGGATGAAAATTAGACTAAATAATGCATACGTCAAAATAAGCCCGGAAATTTCACAAGGAAGGCATTTTAATTTAATTAATTTTGATTGTGATCTTTGCCAATGTCAGCCGCATCAGGCAGGCACATTTCCATCACGTGGCATTCATTGTCATCCCATGATTGGTGCGCTTTTATAGTCTCGGCAATATAGTCTGTGCAATTTGCACTAGGGACGCCAATGCATCACTCTGGTCAAAGGTATAATCAGCGTAACAAGTAGCAGAAATGGGGCAGGTTTCCGAAACAAGCAGAAACGTTATGAAGGTAAAGTGGTTTTTTGAGCTTAATATGGCACTGCAATATTTAGATTTTAGGTTTTTACCAACAAATTGACATGATAAAATTAAGGATTTTTCAATTTAAAGTTCCATAAGACAGTAGAAAACAACATACCGAACTTCATGTCGTGAATCAAGGGATACGCTCTTAACCTTCCCACGAACGTACCTCGTTTGTTCCGGTTTTGCTTGAGTTTGAATTTGTTCTGTATGCTTTTCCGGTGTTTCTAAACAAAGGATACTTTGGCCAAACATGACAAGGGTAAGGTATTTCAAGTACCTGACATAACGATACTGAAATGGTTTCCCTCCGTAGCTAAAACATGTACTTGTTTGTACTTTTCACATGCCGTTAGTCAGCCCATTGCAACGTATTTGCTGAGGAAATTATTTTGATTCAAAGCACAAACAGCACTCCTGAAAGCAAATCTGATTTTAACGAGGTACTGCTGATGGTTCTCTTCAATTGCAAGGCTCAAAGATGTGAAGTTCCCGCGGGGCATTGTTCGCAATGCCTTTCCCCGTGCGGGAAGCGTAGGAAGAAATTTGTTTATCTGGTATATGGGGAAAAATCAGATGAAATAGGTATATGAGGCAACGGCTGATGAAAAATTGTCTATAGTATGTAAATTAAGTAGTATTGTAAAGTTGTGTCCGTTTACGCTGGAAAAGTAAATATGTTGATTCTAATCTAATGTTTACTAAAACCTATGCATGTAGACAAGAAAATAGGAGATACAGTATAAAATATTATTCATCGCTACCATACTAAATCTATTTGTATATTCATTCATAACTATTTTTCGTTTCGAATATATTTCTTTGTCTATGTTAAAACAATGAATTGAGGTTATATATTAAAATGTAAACACCAAAGGCAATGGCAATAGTATATCACGGAATTTAATTGTTCCACGTGATGCAGAGTATCTTGAGAAGAATTTACTTTTGTAGGCAAGTGTGGTTAATTTTTTTTGATTTATAATAAAAAAACGAATTTATGGGAACCTAAAAATCTAAGAGAGTTGTCATCATTTATCAAACAGTATTTTATTTTAGCAAACCGTATAAATAAAGCTTGAAAAATCGATTTATTTTCCGAATACAAATGGTGCTGGAGAGCACTCTGCTAAAATCAATACTTTGAAATCAATAACAAGGTTGGCATGGTTTATTTAGGCATCGTATTTCTTCTCCGATGCGAAACGACTCCACCTGCTCGACACAATGTGCCGGATGGGGAGGGAAAAGGTTTGAAAAATATCAGTTCACATTTGTCACATTCAAAGAGTTATTTCTCCAACTCCACGCTGCTGTGACAGGTTGATTTTTCTCCGTAAAATTTCCAATCCCCATCCCCAATCCGGCAGTAGTGATTTTCTGCACACCGACAGTCGTTCGCATGACCCAATCAGATATCGCTGACTTGTATTGATTGATTTTCTTACGTCAGACGAAGCCAAAGGTCAGGTGTGGTAGCTTTTCTTGCCTTTTTGTTCCGCATCGTTAGCCACCCCACCTGTCAGGTGGCCGAAGATACCGCCTGCTGCGGAAAGGTTGAAGGAGTTATCCATCCATCCCAAGGGGCGACCGGTCGTTTTGCTTTTTGTGTGTCCGTCTCCGGGGAACCGTTTAAAATGGACCTAATTATATTTTAATTGGATCGCATTATTTCCAATGGTTGAACTTTTTCGGGGCTTCGATAGGTTTTGCTTTCGGAGAGGGAGACTCAGCCGGAGAAGGTAAAAAGACCGATTGAGTTCTTTACGGTTCCGGCACGGTATGCTAAAAACATAACTCACAGGAAAAACCATCAAACCAAACCACCGGTCAACGGGTGGTCATTCGGCAGGAAAAAGCAGAAGGTAAACAGGTCGGTTGAAAAGAAGCGCTGAAAGCTCACGGCCATTGGGGAAAAGTAGAACGGAAAAGACCGCACCGGGATCTTGCGAAACAACAAAACCACCCAAGGTAGGGCGGCATAAAACGGAAGAGAATCAAAGAACCAATCAAATCGGGAAATACAAGTTTAATTGACCTTACCCGGTCGGTGGCCGTCGGTCCTTCCCCGCTCGAGTCCTGCGGTTACCTTCCGACGGGTTTCGTTGCCGTTCGGCTTTACGCCGCCCGGCCCCGGTCGTGCAAACGGATTGACATTTTTTCCCGGAAAGCCGGAGCTGAACCGGAAAAAGGCCCTGCACTGAACCCGGTCACCCGGCAGCAGATAATGCCCATCAATCGGTTCGGATTTGGTTGAGGTGAAACTAAATCAAACGATTGATAGGACGATGAACTTCAAACGAAAACACGAATGGGTTGCTGAGCAGTGCCCTGCAGCGTTTTTGGACATTTCTACACTCTCACGGACCGGCCGGGGAAGGGGAAATTATTTATGTTAAGCCTAGGATTATGTTTACTGTCCAGAAATATCAATAAAACAAAGGCACCTTTTCGAGGTGAGCAATTTATTTGTATTTAGGGTTAAGTCGAACCAACATTGATCTTTTCGAATAAAATTACCCTTACATCAGGTGAAAATATGTTTTCGTTGCAGTTGAGTTTCAAAGGAAGGATAATATTAAATAAAAAATAAAAACCAGAGTAAATTGATGTTATTATCATACTTTAATTTGAACAATGAAAAATCTATTTCCTCTTTAATTAAGCAAGGTTACATAGCTGAAAATTAAGACTTTCAATGCTTTCCCATGTTTCCATTGTTTTTGAAAATCGCACCGTACCAAGTCCATTAGTGCCAGCAGAAAGTAGATAAAGATATCTTGTAACCACTTCCAACACTCCTTAAGAACTCGTTCCAACTCATCACATGCGGCAGTAAAACCCATCCGGGCCAGTCAACCGATAATAAGAGGCCCTAATGGAATTTCCCAAAATCGAATCCAGTGGGCACGGGTCAGCGGGAAACCTCACTCGCTCGCTGCCGCATACCGGGTGTCTACAGGCCTACCAAAGTCTCCCCAACCACCCGAACCGAAGCCGCAGAAGAAAAGCAACTCCTGATGCCATTAGTAATGCAACATCGGGCATTAGAGCAACACCATTAGAGGCGAGTAAAGGAACACCAAAATCGAACCGAAATCTCATCGATGCGGTTCATTCGTTCGCCTCGCGGCAGATTATCGTTTCCATTCCGTTGGATTTGCTGGGGAACGACCGCACCGAATGGGGATGGGAGGGAAGGCAGCAGAAGTTTCCCCCTCCCCATCCCACCCATTTCCCTTTCCGCATTCCCACAAAAATCGATTGTCTTGGTGGTGTTTGATCTGTATCTTTTTTTATCTCGTTCCACCGATATTTACATACCGCCCGTTCCTTAGACCGGATCGTGTGGATGGTACACGGTTTCCAATTCCAATTTTCTTTACATACACACACCCACACATACATACACCCACCTGTCAGCATATTTTCCCGCGATGCTCCAGTTTTCTTTCCGTTCCCTCCGATCTGTTTGCCTTCCACCTGGATTTAATTTCACACGAGCCATGGTTCGGTGTGGAAAATATATGCTCACATTGCTTCGTACTGGATTTCCATTTTGACTCGATTTATAGGAAACTCGTTTTGTGAACTCCACGCCCCGGGAGTCACCACCGTTTCGGGAAATAATAATCGTAATCTTATTTGTAATTTGTCTACCGTCTCGAGTTCGTTCGCGTTCGGATGGAGAGCAGATGGCGCAAAGGCAGGCTGACAAAAAAAGTAGGGAAGGCAGGGCATGGGAAGAAAATTCAAAAGAATACCGAGAGGGTGGCAAAATTGAACCGAACGCGCAAAGCATCTTCGCCCGAAGTATTTCCTTTGTGCAAAGCAAAAAGGGTCCGTCTTTTCGTGGCCCATTTTCACGGCTTTTCGCATTGGCTCTGCTGGTGTCTTCCTGCTTCTGCCGGCCTAACGAGGGGTAGCTAGTCGCGAGGGCGAGAGAATCGACGCATCTCGAGCAACATATTTCCGTTCATTACCATTTCGGGGGCCAATGTTTGCCGCTTGCCAACGATTGCTCCCACTCGCTCGTCCCCGTCGACGCTAGCGAGCGAATGGTAAACAAACCCGGATGCTTCAGCATCGAACGTAAAAAGTCCCCCGGTTTGCCGTGGGGAGCAGCAAGTGGCAGGGAAAGGGGCGGGAATATCAACGGCACAAAAAGAAATCGAAGGGATCCCTTTTCAAGGCTATGAGCTGCGAAATGGATTTCCAATCGTTGCGGATTATCTGTGAAGGGGCGAAAAAAATACCGCCACGACGTCGAACAACGAGCGCGACATTTCACAGTTGAACGAAATTCGATCACTCAATTCACTCCAATTCGCGTGATTGAAATCAGTTTTGTTGGGGGAAAATTCGGTTGACGCCGACTTATGGTTCTTTTTTTATGATCCCTTCTCACCGTCGCTCAGATTTTTCACTCCAACTCTCGTAAATTTATCTATTTTTCTCCAAGTGATATCGGATGAAATAATCGATTGTTAGTGGTGGTAATTTCCATTACCGAAACTGCTCGAATCGAATTATTACCCGCCGACAAAACTGTCAAAACACGTTAGGCTCAACTAACTGACTAAACCGACACGAGATGTTTAGGTTTCACCGATACTGATCGAACGAAACAAAAACTCCTTAAGTACACACAATGAGTATCACTCACAGTGTCACCGTACCCGATGTGCTCCACATAAAGCACATTTGTCATGTGCTCCCATCAACTCCCGCCCCAACCACGAGTTCGCTTTCGGCAGGAATAATGACATAAATTAGATTCGCTTCCGTGACATGATTTCAGAATTATCGTCATTTATTCGACATTTCGAATGCAAATCACTTTCGTCAATTGTCTCTTGCCTCGCGTCCCGCGTCGCGGTGCCAGTTTCCACCATGAAACCACCCCCGAAAGTATACGTTGGATTGGGGATTGTCAAATCGAACGTTTTTTTTGTAGGTATGTTCCCCATCGTGAACATACGTCCGCTGTCATCATGACCGTCACCGGGGCGAATGTGTTTGTTGGTGTCACAACGTGTAGCAAATATCAAAATTTAAATCAACCAATGTGTTCGATTGGTGCCAGTCGTAATTATTCAATGGGACGTACTGTTGGAGATGGTTAGTATCATGAGTGATGAGGATTTGCGATCCATTTCCATCATTGAATAGCGTGGTTGATCGATCGATTTCTGTTTTATTAGACTATGTTGAATCATGTTTACTAAACCAGGACACCTTAAGTTTAGATTTTTTTATTGAAAGCAATTCAGATTGTCTAGTTTGGTTTTGAGTAAATAAAAGATGACAAGGTTGCAGTTCCTGGTAAATTACTCATGGGCAAAACCGACATTTAATTCAATGAAACAGAACAAATAACGTTACTCGTAATGGGTATCAAATAAATAATTTTAGAAAAGATTTAAAAATGAAAAAATTTAACCTTTATTAAAACGATTGAACATTTCTGATTTGAAATTATCGAATATTATTCTGAAAATATAGTAATATGATTGAATATATACGTCAACAGGTATGTCAAGGTTAAGGCTATGATTTGCGAGGATATGCAGAACACACGACAATATTTAAAAATGTCCAGTAAAAGTGTGTCCATGTTAAAAAAATCATAAATATAACGATAAACGTTCATCTAAAACATAGCAATAGATATTTTTAAGCTATTCTAAGCCATAACTTCTACCGATAATCCGAAAATGACACTTATCATTTCAGACACTATCATAATTACTTTAGAAACTAGATGAGCATCAATGTACAAACAATATTGATTCATGTGAACAGAATTTATTTCTGTGGAAAACAACAAAGGTATCGTAATTTAGATGTTTTCTAAAATAAACAACTCCTGTGGTATTATCGATTAGAGTTTTGGCCTCTAGTAAAACAGCGGAAGGAGCCTAGAGGTACATTCAATATGATAGTAAAAGATGCTATCACAGTAAGGCAGTGAATCAGGCTGAGTGTACCTATGAGTTTCGTTTGTTCTCTGTTTTAATTTAAAATGGATTCAAGTGCCCACAATATAAATTAAACCAACAAATATGTTTTCCTTTATAGCAAAAAGGTCTGAAGTCCGCTTGTATTGTCTCGTACTGCTTCAAGAAAAAGGCAAATTCTGCCTACCGGAGCATAATCCCCCATGTCAAATTTGACCTCCTGTTCCGTTGGGCAACTTTCGAACGACGGGCCGCCGTGATCATTCAAATTTACTCATCCATATTACGGCGGGCTCATTGAAAGTTGCTGTAATCCGCGCCATAAATAAACCACGCATCAGCATACCATTTCGGTTTGATATTCGTTCCGAGGGTTTATGATAGGGGCCAGAGGTTGTCGAGCAAATTGTTTTATGCCGTCATGCCAGCTTGGTTCAACTTCCGCCCGTTCGGCTGCCGGGCGAACACAGAACGATGGTATTGTACCGTATGTATGGCTGAATATATTCTGGCGGATTTTTCTCTCTCATCCCCCTCCCTCCTACCACTCCAGCTCGTCTTCTTAACTCCTCGCCAGAGTCAAGGATCTGGCCAGTCATCTGTCGTGGGTAGCAGGCGTCATAAAAATCACTGTAATTTGTGTAATATCCTTTGATTGTGCAAGCATGATTTTTCCCATCGTAAACCAGCAAACTTACCGGCGGGAAACGGATTGCTTCCCGGACTTTTTCCTACCCCGTAGTGCGGTCTGACGTCGGGCAGGGGATGAAAAATTCCCCCCGACGGCTGGGGAAATAAAAAAAAAAGTCATATGAAGTAACTGGACGGAAATCCTTTTTTTATCGTCCCGATGACGTCAGCATAACTAAACATATGATTCAACGAAATCTATCCATCTATGAAACCCATCTATCCAACCATCCAAATGTGCGTCGGTATTTGTTTCAGTCAGCTTGGGCCAACCTGGTCCGGGCACAAATTGGAAAATAGGTTTCCCATCTCGCTCCACCCATTACCAGCCCGACACATACGGCTCACCGCTTTTCCGACGGGTTCGGGTACACTTTGGGGGATAAATTTGTTATTTCTATCGTTCGCTTTCCCATTTCTGTTTTATCGTCGCTTAGTTCCACATTTCCATTTCAAATGAAACGGGGAGCCATTTGTTTTTTTTTTTCTGCCCGTTCACACCACGAAAGCATATTTTACGCCAGACTTGTTGTGAGGGGTGCTTTGATATGCTTTTTTTTGCTTATTTGCCCCTTCCTATCCCCACGGGTCCCCACCGTCGTAGCTCCGGGAAGGGGGCCAACAGAGCCGATTTGAAAAACCGAAAAAAAACCCGGACATACGCCGGCATCATTTGGGGGCAGCTGCTGATGAAAAATTTCGTCCAAAATACCCCCATTGCATTGGCCAATGATTGAAATGATACATGAAGCCATCAAAATGACCGGCCGAAGCAAGGCAACGTGTGGAAATGGCCATTGAAGCCGTCCCGGCTTTTACCGATTTCATCCGGGCATGGGAATGACGATTGGAAAATTAAACCAACACAGATACAGTGAGCCCAAAAAGTATTCGTCTAGACGAATATTTGTTGGAAAGACCCGATTTAAAAGCCTAGTAGGCGCACAAAAAAAAATCCGACGGTCAGATCGAGTGTGGTCAAGGCCTAGGCACTATCACTGTTTGATAAAAATGAAAAAATTCATAAACTTAACAGTAAAATAAATTAAAAACTAAAAAATTAATATTTTGCTAGCGCAAAAAGTATTCGTCTAGTTGGAAATTGACCGCCTTCCTGTGGGCTTCTCTGAATCTAATTGATGGCGCATCACGCAAGTGACATGATATTTCAATTTGAGTGAAATCTAGCATACCAGGGTCTGGAATTAACGTGTTAAGCGCTCTCTTAGTCCTGTGGAACTGACACAGGCTTTTTTGTAGGGAAACCAGGTTATTATGGCCGACAGTACATCGCGTTTCTTAAAATAATGTGGTCAGTTCGCGTTATTGAAACCTTTTGTCGGGAAATGAGTAAAAATATTTACAAAAAGCTTTGTTTTACCACTTATTTGCATTGTTCTATATCGCCAAGGAATGTTTGAACATGCAAGCACAGCTTACTACTCACCGTCAATGGTCTATGACGAATTAACGACTTAACGGAATCCAGTGCAAATGGACGTAGCGCTTAATGTGTTAATTCGGAATGTCCAGTTAGTTCACATCATAGGTCAAAAGGCATCAGAGATAACCTTTGAAGAGAAAAACTAATCGTACGATTGCATAATGTATGCAAGTCTACCAACGAGATAGCAAAACTTGTGGATAGTTCTTGTTTTAAAGCTCAATTGGTAATTTATCGATTCTCCGACTCAAAAACATTCAAAAATAAGCAACGAAAAGGTCGGCCACGAGCTTTAACCACATAAAAAATGCAATACTGAGATGCAAACATAGAAGCTTGTTTCAACGGTGAAATGTGGTGAAAGTTCCGACATGGTTTGGAGGTGCATGAGTGCAGGAGGATTGGGGCAGTTGCAATTCATTGATGGGGTAATGGACACAAAACCTACGTTCAAATTTTGAAAGACAGTTGTATAAAAAGCGCCAAGAAGTTAGGATTTCAAGGAAGATTCCTATTCCAACAAGATAACGAGCCTTAGCACACAGCCGTAAATACCAAGTTGGGGCTTCGTTATAATGTCCCAAAACAACTCCATTTGCTTCCCACAGAGTCCAGATATGAACCCGATAGAACATCTATGGAAGATTTTAGATGATTCCCTTCGAAAACAGACAATCTTTAACAAGGATGAGTTGAAAGGCGCCTTACAAGCAGAATGGGACCGAATACCGCCTACCGTCTTGACAAATTTGGTCAATTCCATGCCACGTAGACCAAAAAGTGTCATTGAAGCAAAGCGATACCCTAAAAAAATATTAAATCTTAACACAGTAAGCTGGTTGCCTCGAAAATAGGACAACAATCCGAAGTAGACGAATACTTTTTGCGTTCATCATAAATGCTTTTTTTGTAATATTGCGCCATGGCCACTAGTGTTGTTAAGTTGTACTAGCAAATTTGATTGATATATACGAATTGGCCAATCCTCTACCGACCATGGCCATTCAAACGCATTTTTTGAGCCTACATAGCTCCAAATTATGGGGTTTTCAAGAAATGTTCGTCTAGACGAATACTTTTTGGGCTCACTGTACCTAAAGTGGCAACGGGAGACGTCAAATCGGACGCGGATGAAAATGGCCAATGAGGCGCACTGCTTGAGGTGCGGATGGGTATTAAAATGAAAAGCGAGAAAAATGGTGACACCAATCGGCCGGAGGATGATCGCTTGGGCGCGGGAGAAAACCTGTGCCGATTCATAGAAAATGGATGCAATCCTAATGGTCAAACAAAGGGAGGATATTGATCGTTTTACCGTTTGATTGGCACCCACTACTAAAATTAAAGAGGGAAGAAACGTTCCTGTTGTTAGAAGCAGAGTGTAGGGAGATTTGTTTATACTTTTGTTGGTATGCAGTGATGATTGGAAACTCAGTATGGTTTACAGTTCGGTTAATCAATAAAATCCATTCCCTACTAAATTGTTCATCCTTGCAGAGTAATTGTTTCAAGAGTGGAAATGTTTAACTTGTTTGTTGGGCTGTAGAAATTAGATTCCATTTTATTACGTTTGGTGTGAAATGAAATAAAGTACTTTTTATAAGGAGCGTGGCTTATGAAAATCTTTCAATTTTATTCAAATACCAAGCAAGTAAGATTTCGAGAAATCAACTATGAATATTATCCTACGCTAAGGATGATCGTTAAAACTTAAAAGAAATGTGATAAAACATGATTAAAGCGACTGATGGTGTATTACCCCGTCCGAAGATCGTTAATCATCAGGCCGAAGTTTGTAAGTCCGGTGACCTTTTGCTCTCTGCCAAGCCTTATCGTTTATTTTGACTAGTTTACAGCTACTGGTTTTCTCCCTCACCCACGGTGGCCATTTGTCGGAATGTTTTATGGTTGGAAAAGTTTGCGGGCCGTTCCTCACCCTCTCTTAGTGCTTACTTCAGCGAGTTCCCGGCATGTTGGCTGGTTATAGTCTAAAGCTAGGATGTATTTGAAATGATGAAACGGGACAAAGTGAAAATAAAAGTAATTTCAAATGTGAGGATGGTATGTAATTTTTTCTTTTGTTTAAGCAGATAGTGTTAAACACTTTTTCCGCAATGTCTTATCTATTTTAAAAAGCTTCCGTTGTTGACTTCAACTTGACAAGGGTTTTGGTACTCAATGATGGCGTTCTGCTAGGAAAGGTAAAAAAGAACTACTCTGAAAGTAATCAGCCCTCCATATTCAACCAATTTAGACCCGGCTCGTGAAAAACTGTTAAGCGATCAACACTCTCCGTAAGCGTGCCGGTAAGCTACCACGCAATTAGCCCCCATTTAGACCCAAATAGAGGTCCATTCATAGGCTCCAAGTGACAAATAATGATCATTCGAGTCCTTTCGCATCGGTTACAGGTCAAATTAAAGGGTTAAAATGTAGACATCTTCCACCCGCCCCTACGATAAGGGAGATAAAGAATTCCAGCTTAGCACCATTCGATGGATCCCGAGCGATAAAAGTCGTCCGGGAGAAATGTCATTCGAAAAAGTTAACAAAGATCGTACACGTTCAAAATTGTAGGAATTCTGAATATCTGACCTGATCGTTCTACTAGTTTCCGACTCGGTTTGATGCAATATCGGGTACCGGTTGGCGCCGATGTGACTTAGCCGATCCGCCTTTGCACCAGACTGGCGGCCTCGAATAGCCTTTTGTAACATGTACAAATTGCATGTCCGAACGTCATAGCATTTCTAAGCTACAAAACACGAGAGGGGATTTTTTTCTGGTAGTTTGACTCTCGAACTCCCAAATGAAACATTCTTAACGAGCCCGACGAGCGGTTCAAGGCTGGACCCGATGTACCGGTTCCTAACGTTCCGGGGATGAAGGATTCCAGCCCCATGTTAATCATTCCACGAGCACAGCACTCACCGTACTCCGTACCGGAGATCGATGCTGATACGCCCCGGGACGATTTGTGGCAGTAAATATTGGACCAGGACTCCACAAAGCGGACTTCATCAGAGCGAACTCTGTTCAGGGAATCCCAGTTTTTTCACAATTCTGAATATTCATTCGAGTTCGTTCGCTGCATGAATCTTTTATCTATCACGCACCCTGTTCGCTCTGCTGAAATATCACTTCCTGCTCATTCCTGCCGAAGTCCACAGTATTCGGAAACTGCGAACTGAAAAAGACCGACTGGCCGGAAAAAAAGGACATTCGAGTGACGCTGAATCACGCTTTTTGATTGTATGTAGGAATATGGGCACACACACACTTCGGCCCAAAGTTGGCTCAATGCGGAAGCGCGAGGGAATCAACTCCGAAACGGAACAACAATAGAATGTAATATGCATAAAGAACGCACACGGTTTGGGGCATATCGCTGGACGGCCCTAGTCTTGGGATGAGCGGTGAGTTTGCACAAAACAAAAATCATGCCTGTCACGCGCGGAGTTGGAAGTGTTCATTTCCGACAGCACGGACCCACGGATGTGCGGATATCGGCCAACAGTTGACAAAAATATTGACATAAATCCTGGACACGCAGCGTACGCCTCGAGTGGCAGCCCTTCTTCCCCGACAAGGACTACGGCAGTCCGGTGCAATAAACCATAGATATTTTTTTCAACCTATCTTCTGCCCCTGTCCCACACGCCCACTAACACGTTTTTCCTTCGCTTCTCTTTTGCAGTTCCTGTCGTTTCCATGGAGGCGCTCGTCGGGGAGACAATCTTTCTGCCGTGCAATATCAGCACACACGAGCCGGGTGACAATGTCGTGCTGGTGCTGTGGTACCGGGAAGATAAAGGATCGCCCATATACAGGTAAGCCGATTAGAGCTCCCCGGGTTGGCCGGGGGGACCGGACACCGAAAGGGGATAAGGTAAAGCGACGGGGGAGTGCTAGGCAATAATCGGCACCGAATTCGGGACGGCATATCGACTTTACGCAAGTCAACGCTAGCCGAGCGGGGCCGATTTTGTCGGCAAAGGCTAATCATCGAGGATGACATAACTGGTCGACTTTACGGACGGTCCGCCGAAAAACCCTTCCGTGGATTCGTGGATTATACGCATACGCATAGGTATTTGAATTCGTCCAGGCATGGAAAAGGCCTACCTTGATGCCATTGGATCGTCCATTCCGTCCCCCGGAGCATCTGTTAGCATTATCTTAATTGGTTTGACAGCCGTGGGACTCAGTTAACCGATCATTTTATGAAAAACATGAAAATAACTTTAAAAAATTATTTTTAAACTAAACTTTAAATAAATTGACTATGATTGTATTTAATTCATCCACACGTGATGTAGTTCTATCTACTATGCCCATTTACTTTTCATGTACCTATGTATTCGTGGTCAAATATAAAGTTTTGGCTCATTTTAAACGACGGTAAACTTTTTTTCAATGCTAAAAGTCAACGTGTCCTTTTCTGAACCCCATGTAAGAACTTTTAAGCACCAACATCAAAAACGAGAACTTCATATTGAACGTTAAATGATTCTTTAACACCATTATTCCACTACATTTATTAGCTATTCTCGAAAAACAATCTGTGTTGTACAGTGGAATTATGATCAATGAAAGTTACCTTTAGATAAAAGTTGCTGTTAATTGTAAAGAGATTTTTAGAGAACAAAGCATGTAATCAACAGAACGAAACAACGTTTCGAAAGGTTTCGTATTTGCAGAGTGATTTGTTTACATTCGCTTTGGAATTAATTGTTCAATCATTGCAAATCACTCTTTTTAATTATTCACTGAAAAAATCTCTCAGTTTGTTTAACAGCCTTTAATTTTATGATTCCGTTCGCAGGAAAGCTTTTATGTTTTTAATTTGTAAATATCTCTGTCCTAAACAATCCAATGGTCTTGACAGCGGTCTGGGCGCCCTGTCTGCTTTGTTTACCCACGCAAGATTAAACACCACCCGCAGAAAAGGTCAATCGAATAAAAAAAGAAATCCGAGCAAACAATAAATAAACATATAGCTTCTCCGATCGATCGTGAAGCTTGCGCACCAAGAAGAACCAATTGCCAGTTCTAGGTCTTGGCCGGCTCTTGGCAAGTCAATCAAAATGACGCAATGAAAATGACATTCCGCGTCATCGGGTGGAGGTGTCGAAAATGTTTGCCGCTCCGACATTTCGCAACACTTCAATCAATTCTTCATCAATTATGTAGATCATGTTTCTTCCTTTCGGTCGCTCCGTTGTCTCCGGAGATGCTCTCGGGCCGAAGGCGACGCGTCGCTTGGGCGACAATTGCCACGCTAAGGAAAGCTGGTTCCGTTCCGAGGTGCGAATAAATAATTCATCTTGCTGTTTTTACGATCGCACGGGCGTACTGAGGGCATGATGGGGCGGAGTTTGTTCCACTTCCCTCCAAGCCATGGCCGTTGCGTGGACAAGCGGCTCCACGGACCTGTTTTGGGCGTGCGGCACGAGTGGCTGCGTCGAAGAGCCACGCCGTTGGGAGCGCTGTGAACGAGATTGAGGAATCGGAAAATTTGTTACCGCATAATCGGTATGCGGATTGAGTACGGAGGCCAAGCTTTTTTCCAGGACTCATGACGTAGGGATGGGATACTCTTTGCTTGCATATTTAATTCGCTGTCTCCAAAATCACCAAATTTAAGGGTGGTCCACAAACTGTGTCTCTTGAACAGAAAAAGCCTTCAATATTTCATCCAAATGGAATGTTTTGCGGTACACAAACTGCCTCATTTTTCACTCATTTTTGTTGTACACATGTTTGTTTAAAAACACATTTTTTCGTGAGTTTATCTTTGCGTTAAATGATTTTAGCTTACTTATAATTTGTGGTCTGTAAAAGCAAATGCCAGTTTTATGTAAATCTTTAAAAAAATGCCACTTTTTCATCGTTAAACTCTTTCATCTCTTCCACAGTGCGGACACGCGGGGGCGCGACGATGCAACGTCGGCAAAGCGCTGGTCCGACGACGCCATGTTCGGTGACCGGGCCTACTTCAAGTTCGACAAGCAGCCGGGCGAGCTGGCGGTGCAGAACGTCCGCGAAACCGACAGCGGCATGTATCGGTGTCGGGTGGACTTCATAGTAGCGCAAACTAGGAATAGTGTCGTAAATCTAACAATAATTGGTGAGTGATGGGAGGGGCCACTGCAGTTAACGAGATATTTTCCAGCAGCCCACAGAAAACGGCAACTACGCACGACCCAAACCAATAGCCGATGGATTTGAACCAATCCCTGTTTGAAGCCTCCTCGTAAGCCCTTCATCCACACGTTTTGGGGCCGATGGTCGGAGTTAATGGGCTGGAATGCAGCTGAGTGGTGAATGGTCTCTGTGGGCATACAGGATGAGGTCCGCTTCCCGATAAGAGCCTGAAAATGTACGATTTACAGCCATAAACCACCAGCCGTTTTTCAGAACGATTTGCTTTCGGATGTCGGTTCTCTATCCTCGAGGGAGATGAGAATTTGTTACGGGATCTCAACGGATATTTGTGCATCATTTATTCAACGTATCGTGCATGTTTGATGCACTCAATTTTTTTGCTTCCATCCTCTGCCTCTTTTTTGAACACAGACGAGATGGACACTCTTAGCTGAAGGCCAACGCTTGCATTTGGCTTCCTTGTAAAATCCTAGGTAGGATTGCATACGTCGGATTGCTTTACATTGGTTCTGTTTGACTGGGGTTATCAAACCTCACCAGCCCAATCAAATCAATTCATAAGTAATGTGTTCATCCGTCGCATAAGAAGTTCGAAAAGGCATATTCAATTTGTTTTAAATATGAAAGTTTAAACAGAAACAAATGGGAAGTGGTGATCAATTCACTGAAATATTAATACAGATGAATATAGTTCTTTTATTGTTTTAGTTAACAAATGAAAAATAATTGCATTCTATGATTTGAAATACTCGACGTTGCTACATACACAAAGAATGAATCGGTAGAAACCAGAAAAAAATTTCCAACATCGACATGTATTGCCCTCGGCGAAGCTTGTACATGAAATTGAAAAATACCTATCCACTTAGGCGTCGTTCTTCAGCCAATCTTTGTAAATATGCTGGTTTTGCTATACCACCCGAGCCGAACCGATGTTTCCATCTCTCAGGCACGAAGGCTGAAAAAGGGTTCTTTCTTGTTACTTCAATTTTCTCCAGTTTTCCCAGCTGCGCACCTGAAGATGCAAATGCCAGGAACATTTTTCACATTTCGAGTGCGGTTGATAGGGGTTCAAACGGTAGCCATGTGTTCGAGGAAGGGCTACGAACGCCCTCTGGTTGTAATCAGCGATGGAACGTAGCTCCTTGCACGAAACCCGCCCGGTACATGGTGCAGGTGGTTGTTGATCTGCAAAGGAAAATTCAATGGAAATTTGATTAATAAACAAATGTTATTTCTTAACTATAGCTTGTAACCCTTCTAACAAGAGGCTTGAAGAGTTTTTAGGAGCAGAAAAAGCATCATATTGAATAGGAAGGAAGGATTAAGAAACTTTCAACTCAGCCATTAATTAAAAGCTGAACGACCTATTCGCATCATATTTGCGTACGGAGCGAATTCGTTGAGGCATTTTCAATTTGTCAAAGCGCCTGTAGTTCAATGTGTAACTTTGTAAGCCTCACTTGAGTAAGTGGAAATGCCATCCTTAATATGAAACATACAATCCTTTCAGGTCTTAATTTGCTTCGATAAATTGGTATCTAAAATCACATTTTCTTTTGATTGTGTTCTCTAAAACAATCCATAAATATTAAACTTCAAACGGTTCTTATGAAAGACTTAATAGTTCATAGAAAGTAATTATGCACTAATTTGTAGAATGGTGCTCGCCATGGGATTTATTATTATATTTAACATTAGTTGATCTCTTGTAAACAGCTCTCTTCCTTTACTTTTCCAACTCTGCTTAAATTGACCAAAAGCAATCAAACCTCAACCAGAACAGTCAGGCGGTGCTTAAAGCGCTCTGATTAAAGCTCCGTTGTTTCCCGCCGTTATCATCCATCGTGTTCGGCCTGTCGGCGATAAATCACTTTCCACCTCAAATATTCCCTGGACAGATCGACTTCCGTCTTACGCCTTCCCGTTTCTCGGCTTCGGTGTTGCCTTCCCTACTGTTACCGTGCAAAAACCCCAGACAAGCGGAAGACGCTTTATCATCGGACGCCGGGAACGTTAGGTATTGGTTAAATATAAATCAGAATCAATAGCGTTTACTTGTACTTTGCGGTATTAAAACTGGGGCCGGTTCGCATTTACGTCTCACCGGGGACCAATTTTTGTTGGCCCCACGCGCAAGCTGCCTGATTCATTGCCACAGGCCGGGGCGAATGTTCTTCGGCACATTTCCAATGAAGATGTTAAAGACCAACATCTTACGGTTGCCATGTCAAAGCCGCATCATGGGGTGGCTTGTTTTTCAGTATTTTTTTTCCATCGGAAACGAGCGAGCTTTGAAGGCGCCAGGAGCTCCAACATTCCCGCAGTGGCGTCGGCCGTAACGTGTTCATGCTGGAAGTTGATGACATATCTTTATGAGCATCAGAGCACCGGACTGGTTGTTGTTCTGCCTCGATGGTCGTTCGATTGTGGCCGACCCCTCGTCAAACTGAAGAAGGAATTGATAGAGCAATCATAATCGGTGGCTCGTGCGGCGGTGCGGCACGACATGTCAGCTCGCAGAACTTGCCAAATTGACATCTTGACGAGCGAACGCCACTCGATGCGGTGCTCCAGATGGAGAGGCATCGTTCCCGGGGCTGCTTGCGTGCGTTGGTCCCGATGGAAGCACACGCCAAAACGAGCTGTTTGGTCTATATGGAGGCTTGTTTTTGCCTACCGCTTTGGATGGGCGCTGCTACGAAAAGCCTAACGAAGCGCTTCCCTTCGGATGTTCCCGAATGGCGTTGCCTGGGGTGAGAAAACTCGATACAGTTCGGGGAAGTGCGCTATCGCACACTGGCGAGGAAAGATTCGTGCATTACAACACTGCTTTCTGTCCAATGGCAGTAGATTTCGAGTTACGGTTAGCTGCTATCGAAATTGGCAATGGATCGTTATGCCCATCGGATACTCTAGGAGCGTTAAGTACTGATCATTTGTAATGATGCATCCTCTGCGACATACTCTCCTTCATGAAACAGTGATACATTCAATGATTCAACACATTTATACCGCATATTTCAGCAAAATTAGCACGTGTAGATGAAACCACTTATGTACATTGTTAAATGAATCGCAATACTTTAAACATTATTTTTGTAATGCAAATATAAAATATAACTGTTTTACTTCTACACATCGAACCAAAGTAGTTATTGAATCATTCCTACATTCCAATAAACAACTTCATGGCATTACGATTCGCTGCAATTGCATCACGAATAAGCCTTTGAGAAGCGTTGAGCAATGCAATTGGGCTGAAATAATGTTCCTACCGCGATGTAATTAAACACACATTAAACAAACATATTATGTACAATTTATTGTGGCATCATAGACCTGGTTTATTTACAATCCCAGCTGAAAAAACTCGATAGTATGATTGATTTGTTTTTAAATTAACCATATGAAAGCAAATAAATAAGGTGGGAATGTTTAAATAAGCATAAGGTGGGAATGGGGGTCCGCGACAGCCGAGCGGTGGCGCCGGTTAGAAAATCGGCCCATGAGCGCCGGGGCTCACTACCTCGACGGCGTGGGTTCGAATCCCAACCGCGACCGGACCCTCCCCTGTACGAGAGGACTGACTATCCACGTACAACAGGGAAACAAGTCTCGTAAGCCCTTAACTGGCAGGCATGACCAAGAGGTCGTTACGCCAAGAAGAAGAATGTTTAAAGTTGGAGTTATGATCAATATAATTTTGGTAGCACATTGTATGAAATCAAAAATAGATAATGTTACCAACAACTACCAAATATCCAGGGAACTTTCTGTGTAGGAGTTTAATTTTCGGAGAACTCTGCATCGTAGTCATTTAATCAGCTTTATGGTGGATAATTTTTCTTTAGTGTTTTTAGTTAGCACTTCTTCTTACAATCTCAATCACAAACTACCATGTCCACCATCAAATATATGATTGAATTTTAAGAAGACAGCTATGATTTAATGATATGCTTATTTGCTTTCGATACTAAGTTCAAGTTTTGCATTTAAATTCTAAAAGGTTTAATTATTAGCTTAATATATTAAAATATTATGTTCAATTATTTCTATCGGTCTGTTCCAACTACGTTAGAACTGTTCCCATTGCAGTATCATCATGCTGAAGTACAAATCTCAACGGAGGACTGATAAAATTTCAGTAATTGATTTCTCTATGCACCCCTTTCCACTCGTTCACTTACCGAGCTCGCGTACCTCCAGCCTGTCAGCCCCAGTCTGTACAATTCAATTTCATTCGCGCAATCTTGACATTGTAACAAAATCAGCATCACTCACCAGGGACCGATTATCGACAGCAAGTACACTTTGAAGCAGTCCACGGTTGCAAGCACCCGCCCACAGATGCCGAGAAATCCTTCCGAGTCATTCGCCAACGACTTCCAACGCTGCATCGCTTGACGAGCTTAAAGCAGCTCGGAATCGATTCTTGAACGTCAGCTCCACGGGACTAGACATAAAACGTCATATTTATCTTGGGAAGAATTCAGTGACATTTGCTCGCCTCCGAAGGGGGTGAAGAACACCCCACCACACCAACCAGCGAAACACGAAACAAGCGGGGTCGGACTCGGGGACTCCCTGCCGATATATAGGAAATGGGGATTGAAAAAAACGAAATAAACCGTTTAGCAAACATACCGATCCAACGCTCACACCCTCCTTCTCCTCGCATCAATATGGCGGGAGGAAAAGTCCTTTTCAGGAGTGGTTTTCAGTTCCCCGGGTGTGTTCGCTGCGCCAAAAGCCAAAGATGAGTGCCAAAGCCGACGTTATACCGTGGGCGGGCTCGCCCAGCGAAGGGTGGTCTTAGATAACCTTTTAAAGTGGAAATTTATAACGTAATAATGTGAGTTTTGTTATTTTCCTCTCTTTGGCATCATCTTTTCGATTGGCGCTCGGTTTACACCAGCCGCACTCTGGACGGTGAGGTTGACTTTGGCCTGAAATCAACAACCTGAAGCAACTTCTTTTTTTACTATCTTCTCAACCAAAGGGGTTTCCGCTTGCCACGCTCATATCCAGTTTGTGCCAAGCGCTGGGAGGTTCTTCGTTTTAAGTACTCCATACAAGGTCGTTAAGTGTTCTTCCCTTGAGACCTTACGTTTCACCGAACGTCATAAAGTAGCGAATTGTATTTGCTCGTTTTATTCGACAATCGGTGCGACGCTGGAGGCAAGTTTTCACAGGGGATCGAAAAGGATTATTTCTGGATTGACTGTCGGGTTATGACTTCACACACGGGCACACGGTACGAAAGATTGTAGCTTTAAACGTTGGGGGAAATAAATGTGGCAAAAATTGAAAACGAAAACAATATTGTTTACTTGTCCACCCATCATTGGAAAATAAATCTTATGAGTTCATGAGAATCAAATGTATACATAATTGTTATAAATTAATATGGATCTTTCAATAACCAATCAACAATGGATATCAAGAGGAACGTCTTTTGTTATAGAGAATACCCACAAAAGGAATGATTATTCCTAATGAGTTTATTTTACAACACAACAAACGTATATTTAACATGACTGGCCTCAAACAAGTGTACAGCATATCATATTACAATTTTACAGCACAAACACTCATATAAACGACTGGATACAATACGAACTGTAATTGTCCAGCCGTTTTTAGTTCTCTTAGTTGTTCGATAATGGTATTTGACGCGTGTTTTATTAAAATCAAAATCTCGATTCCATTACCGATTGAAGGTCGTTAACATAACCCTTAACATTACTGCTTGCAATAAAAAGGATAGTGTGCAGAGTGAAAAAACTAAAATTGTTCCTTCTATGCATATTTCTTGTAACACTGCAAAATGGAGATATTGAGACGAAGAAAAGTCCACTATTATAGACAGAGTTATATGTAAAAATACAAAACCAAGTTTAAATTTTTAATTGCAATTTAAAGAAAATGTAAATACAATGGAACAAAGACCATCCTGCGATTTCCCAGAAGCCACTAGAAAGTTCATCCTTTAATGTTCAGTTGAACCCAACTTTATCCAAAAACCGAACAACATTTCAGACGATTTTCCCGCCTTTCGGTGATGGTTCATTTCCAAAGGTTCAAAGCAATGCTGATTTAATCGCACTGTTTTCACCAACCAATTTCGCGCCCGACCGAGCCGCTTGCAACGATAATTGCTTTTCTACACGCTAAAAGTAACGATTTTGTCCCTCCAAAATTTCCTCCCTTAATTATGCTGATGCCTCCCGACGGGCGCGGGCGTCCCGTTTCGATTTCCGCGGCGCGCAATGCCACGCGAAAGCGCAAGAGAAAGTTTTGTCCGGCCGGCAGCGCAGGATCGCTCCGGGCGGGATAATTTCACCCCGATCGGGGAACCGGAAGGTACGATGCGTCGATGGCCGTGGGGAAGGGTTCACCGATTCGGCAGCACCATAACGAGCTCGGTGGAATTGCAGTAACAACTTCGACAACCAAGAAATTGCTTTCTGTTTTTCTTCAACCAACAGGACACCGTCGCCGTTGACACCGGCATTTTGTTTACCGACAACGACCGGCACAATGCAGCTGTTTGGGAAAGATTTCCTCGGCTCCGCCCACGCTCCGGTGAAAAACGCTCCCACCGCTCGATCGCTCGAGCGACTAATCGTCGTGACCTCAAACTTTTCCTCTAACGAAGGCAGCTACTGTCCCAGATTCGATTCCAACCGCTCGCTTCTCGCGAGTTCTCGCTTTCCTCCGCCTTTGGACCGTTTTCCGATGTTTCCAATGTCCACCCCAAACCATCGTCCGCAATCGACGTCATCTTCTTCCGGCTGGTACTTTGTTACAGAGCGAGCTGCAAATAATCATCTCATTCAACAGATCGATTTATGTTAAATTGATTATTTTCCCATTCGTTACGGGTTTTTTCCCCCCGCTCCAAACGAAGGAATGGAGCGAGGGAGGTGGTTTGGGAAATCATTTCCCTCCGGGCAATTGGACAACGAAAGGTTCTTGACGGAAACGCCCGGGGTGCGGGGGTTTTGCAACGAGTTCGATTGCGACGACGATTTGTCCTGTCCCATGTAGTTTGTTTTCCGTAGTTTTTCCCGGGCTACTCGAGGGAGAATTGTCCAAGGGATACCAAACCGAAACCCCTGCTCGTCGTCAGCGGCCGATACTAATGGAAGGAAAACATCGAACAGCACGGCGAGGATTGATTGATCCCGTCCCGTTCCTCACCCAGGCCGATTCCTTTCGTTACAAGCGGCAGCCATTAGTAACACACCAACTATCACGTCCAGGCACCCCTTTGCGTCCCGATTCGACATCGGCCGATCGTTTGCCGATCCAGTGGTGGCTGGTGGGGGCAGCATTTCGGTGGGAAATAAGGAGGGAACAAGTGCAAACATCAGGAAGAAAAATCGAAGACATTCCAACGGCATCCGACTCTTTTCTCCTTGAGCCAATCTACGAGAACATGGGGAATGGGAATGTTGAATGTACATATAACTTTGATCGGAAGAAAACGAGGCCACCGTTCTAACGCGACCAGTTGACTGGTGGTAGGCAGAGAAACAAGAGAGACCGGAGGGGAATTGGAAATGTTTTGACACGAGAAAACATCACACGGGGGCGTGTGGATCGAGCTCCGGGTCAGCGGTCAAACGCATGTTTCTTGGCACTTTGTTGGCAAATCAGATCCTTTTTTTTATTGTTTGCGATGGAGACAATGGAAGTAGCATGTTTTAAGGGTGCGGTAGGGTGTCGGTGTGGGAGGTATTCTCTTTGGAGACACTTTGAAATAGATTCTAGCTCCCAGATGGGAGATTCTGACGTGATGAATGTTATCTTCCATTGCCGTTTGACTCGGAAGAGGAAGGACGCACTGGGGACGTACTGTTTACCAGGCCGGATGTAAAATTGGTCATTTCTAGATAGCACTACATAAATTTGTGTTATTTTACGGACGGAAAAAGGACCATTTTGAAAAAAGCTTTCTAGCATTTAAAGTTATGTTGCAGGGAAAAAGTTGAAGCAGAAGAAATAATAATTTACTTCATTCGAATTTCAAAACAATCATTAGACAACGCAAAAAAAGTTTTTGGTGAAGTTTTGTTTATAATGATGTATATCTCACATAAAATTAATATTAGTTCTAGTTGAAAAATCAACTCATTTATTTGCATCATGCAAATGGACAAAATTTTATTTAAATTCTATTAGAGCAGGTTCCATCGATTTTTATTTCAGATATCTATTGAGCATTGTTTTTTTACATTTTCACTGAATTTTTACATGTTGTTTATCAAAAAGTTTCCCATAATTATACCAACCAACCAAACAACCAGAACAACTAACATTATTTAACAGTTTGTTATGAATTCATCATCAAGTTAATCAAAATAATGTAAAAACCCATCACGAGAAAGAAGTAACGATTGACTTGTTCAGTTTTCGCAGAAATGATATCCATTTGATAGAGCAGATCTTACAAAATAAAATTATCGTCTAAACATGATTCTCCTTAAAATTACATATACAAGATGTCTGCAGGAAGACTTTCGATGCTACCATTCATGAAAATGTTGAGCACATTAGTTGGGCACATATTCGTCATTGAAACATATTATCGTGCTAGGAATATTTCCAAGATTACTAAATTGTCCATAGCTAAGCATCAAATAATAACATAAAACCTTAGTTATGAAAAGAAAAACAAAAGTCCCAAAGGACATAAATAAAACGACAAAAACTGATAAAGCTCAAAATATTTTCAGAATAACTTTGTTTATGAAAAGACAATACACATTTCAAAAAAACAAAAAATTTCAATTGGCATTGAAATATTGCAGTTCACAGCGAATTTCTAACATCATGCTTAATAAATTAAGATTCAAGTACATTCGATTATGGTACACAAATGCCGCCATATAGATTGTTTTCGTTTCATATCAAGCCATCAAGAGAAGTACCAAACTTTCCCAAGGGAAACAAAAACATTGTTCGAAAATTATCATTCAAAGATACCTCAAGCGAATAAATGAATTCCTCCAGGTCTCTTATCGTCCATTTTGGTACATATTCAACTGTCTGCGGAACAAAACGAAAGTTTTCACCATGCGCCTCACGCGTGGCCGCATTCTCACTGGGAGTTTGGTTTGTTTGTCTGTTTGTTCGGCTTTCGTAATACCCGCGCTTCCGCCGAATGTGTCAACCTTCACGCAATCGGAGCCGGTTCTCGAGTGGGAAACGCAAAGCCCGGAACCGGAACCAGGCACTTGTACCAGCGAGACAGATCGGAACGGATGGTTGTTGAAAATTTCCATCGGAAAATCGGTTTTTCCTTTCGCCCGGCTCGCGTTTGGCGTGCGGTCGAACCGTCGCCACCATTGTCAATCCGGCCGGAACGCACGTGCGGCTGCGGCGGTGGCGGGTCAGCGGATCATGGCGAAAGACAAGAAGCTGTGGAAAACTTTTTCCATGTTGCATAATTTTCAATATCCTTCGCCAGGCCGGATGGCTCCCGTTGTTTCCGCTCCAACCCCGGCCCGGCCGCGTCTCGTGCCTGTGGTTATCAACTTGTTCCAAATGCTTTCTCATTCGCAACCCGCACCAACTCGTTCCCCGGGCAAGAGTCACGAGGAACGCCACAATAAATATCTCGAGTCGAGTGTCCCGATAAAATGGCACCACGGTGCCATTTCGCTACGACAGCGCCTCGCCGAATGCCTGCATCCAGATGATGGCGAACCCCCTCGGCCTCGGGAAGACGTAAAAACGCACCCCAAACTCCACGAGCCGGGCCGCGGAAAAGTGACGCCGGGCCGATGGAAATGTATAACTTTTATGGCGCATAACTTGAGCGTATTGAAAAACGCATCCATTCTAACGCCAGCCGAGCGCCGATCCGGATGCGGTCGATTTGCGGAGGGACCGAGGGTACCGCGGTATCGAAGGGAAATGAAATCGAACTTTTATGCTTTTCCGCGGGGCCATTATTCCTACATCTCACTTTTACCCGCCCGCCTTCCCTGCCAGCGTCGGCGCAGGATGAAAAGATGTTTTTGCGGATTCCTCCGCACGACGACGCATTTATGATCTTGCCGACCTCCTTTATAATGTCACTAGTCGAGTGTGAATGTTCGAATGGCAGGGCGGGAGCAGGGTGGAGAACCGATATGGAAAGTAGGACGGAAAGGTGGGGCGCGGGGTTCGCGTTCGAGCGCCTCTCGAACGGGCGTCGAGGGTGAAAGTGACAATAACGATCCCATTTTTATGATCTCCCTCCATCGATGGGAAGGAATCGATGGCGAAGCGATAGGAATGCCATGTCGTCACAATGTTATCAGCAGATGAAGAGCTTCTGCTTCATGTGCTTTGGGAGTTGGGAACTGGATTTTGATTTCGTTATTGCTGACCTGGCTCATTGAGTTTCTTCTGTATTTACTCCCTATAACGAGCAGGAGGCTCTGGATGTAATGAACATTATGTTCGTTATAACACCGGAAGTGCTAGATGGAACTGTCAATAAAAATGTTATACAAACTAAAACGAAAATCAATTTTGATATTTCCTACCAGTTGGAGGTTGGAAGGACAAACACAATTTAATGCATAAATGAGTTCCAAGATTCTTCTTTAGGTAGTGTCAAATACTATACATTTTAAAATACGGTTGATGTAAATCATGCTTGCACGGTTAGTTTGAAGACAACTTTGTAGTTCAACTAAATTAAAATTCCAAGCATGAATATAACAAATGTACTTGAGTGAATACAAATCACTTTAACTGTTTTTCCTCATCATAAGAAAAAACCGCTTTTCCAATACACCATTGGCTCACGTTGGTTTCTTTTGCTCCATTCCTGCAATTGACAGTTTTTGCGCAAGTAACGCTCTTCACTTTCCGAAACGTGTAATGACTCGCGTTAAATAAGCTAATGACTCGCGAAAGTAACTTCTACGGTAAGGACTCTTCTGCCAGGCATAGAATTGGGTGAGGGTGCGCATCCCATTGCTCTTTTCCCTCTTTCCCATCGAGTGGCGCAGCGCTGAAGGTGGCTGTAAAAATAAATGATCAAATTGTAAACGAAATTACACCTCGTTCGAACAACCTCCGCGGTGCTCCTGCTGAAGGTCGCCCTTCGCGTGTCCTGCTGGACCCTTTTCCCGCAAGGGTTCCTGTCGGCGGCGAAGGACACAAACCGAAGTCGCGCTGACGGATGTTTTGATAGGACGCTTTCCTCTCCGCCGGTGCGGGGGTCGACTCTTTGATGCCTGAAGCCGCCACCGTCAAAGTCACTGGAAACTGATGGGCGCGCGTGGAAAGGACTGACGATCAGCTTTTCCCTTTTTCTGTGCAGCCCCGCACCGTTCCAAAAGAGATGAAAGTGGATCGGTTTGGGGCCGCGCCAAATGAAATGGAACGAAATAAACATAAAAACGTTGGAGTGATGTTTTCCTGCGCTAAGGCTACCGGAACGGAGGCAGATCGGCGACTCAAAGCGCGAGAAACCGGGTACGGGGAAACCCGACGAATGGAATACTGGCAGGCCAGAAAGGTACATAAAAAGGACTGAAAAACGATACCACTACTCTCTAGCCTGAACGGATGGGGAGGAACTGGGGAAAAGTATTCAAATTCGACAGGTTCACCAGCATTACACACTTTTCCGTCGACCAACTCGACTTCCGGAATGGTTTGATTTCGAGGGCGGACGAAAGCGACCGGAAACATTGCTGACCGTAGTGAAAATCCCTCGCCTAGAAACTCCCATCACTGAAACGGTTTGGTTTGAAGGACGCCGCGGGAAACGGCCGGGACGGGAAAAGCCGTTTGATCCTTCCTTATAGTCGCCGTTTGTCATTTATCGTTCTCATTTCCTGGATTTGATAAGGCATGTGGAATGGTGTCGTAAAGTGCTATCGCGTTGAGGAAATGATGACAAAAGATGGGAAAAACATCCAGGATTCACTCGTAACGGACGAAGTATTTTAAGCATATGTTTGCTCTACGAAAAAAAGCATCGTTAGCGTAGGGAACTGCAGGCATGTGATAATGCTATCTTTAGGTAATTTGGAGCATAACTTCTAAAGGAAGACTTTCTTTAAAAGCCGAACGGTCCGGGTTTGGAGCAATTAAAGTAATTTAGGATTACTTTCTTGTATGTATTTGGTGGGAATTTAATCCGCTGAATCATTAACCCATTTTGCTAACCTAACAGTCAAAATGTTGCATTTGTTCATTGGCTACTCAGGTTTTACTTGATTAGTTTGATCAATGTTTCTGTTTCGTATCCTTGATTAAAGTCATTTCTCATGCCTGAATAAATATTCTATGTTCAACAACATTTTTAAATTTTTGGCTAGTTGTGTCATCAGACAACAGGTGTTAACCAACATGTGTTGTTGAAACTACCGCGGTATTGCTGTTAAATCACCCAAACGGGTTGGTTTTATCGAAATCAATAAAAAAAACGTCTGACGAAATCATCGAAATCAATAAAAAAAGCTTGTGTTAACAGCTTCGAAGGACAAAAAAGAACGCAAGCCAAATTTGTTGACTTTGCGCTGCTACTAAAATTGTTAAATAAACTTCTTCTCAGTTCAAAAAGTCTGCTTGAGATGGTAAAAATACAGGATTACATTTGCATTCATACCACACGGCTCAGCAACAATGGCTGAACTGCTTTCATGATGTGTTTGCCGTCTTTCAATTTAGTCTAGTTTCGAGGAATTTGATAATAAAAATGTTTGAAATGGCAATTTTGTTATTCAGGAAAATGTTGGAACAACTTTAATGGACGGGTTTAACGACTTGAACTATGTATAAGGTTTTATTTTAGAAACACAATTTGTTAGTTTTGTTTTTCTACAAAACACAATTAGAGCAATGTACCAGAATGATTTTTCTAGAAATGGGAACCGATATATGTTTGATGGTTCTGAAGCTAAGACTACCTGAAAATCGAAGAATATCGTTTGGTAATGATACATAATGACTAAGAACGATAAATAGAGGGGTCTCTTAACAGAAATAGGATACCGACAACTATTGAACTCTTGATGAAACATACCTAAATTGCAGTTTTACTACGTAAGCGTAATATTCGTATGGTTTCTGGTTTGTTACATGGCATCGTTACACCTCTCTTTTTACTGATCTTAAAAATGACGGTCTTACCTCAAGATTGTTTGATCACATATTCCAACGAACCTTCATCAAAGTGATTGTTTTTGTTCCATACAAAATAAATGAGTACTATCATAGAAAAAACAACAAAATAAACGAGTTCAATACTATCTATCATACACGATAGAAATTGCGTATGGAAGCGAAATTAAACTCTGTCTTTAAAAAACTCTGGTTGGTCGCGCGATGACTTGTAAAATCCACCGACCCAGGGAATAAATCGCAGTGGCAGTTCCGTACGTGATCTTTCACCCCTACTATCACAAAACCACCCCGGTCCAGATCCAGCGGAACTCCATCAATCTTCGGCCTGTTCTAGCGTAGGACTCACCAGCCCGTACCGATCGTAGCTAATTCGGCACATCTGGTAAAGGTTAATTTTCGGCCATTTCCACCGAACGGTGTTCGGAAATTCATGGGCCACTAAATTCGTCGATGAAGAAGACTAATAAAAAGCCGTGCCGAGTGAAGACGCAAGGTTTTTCCCCATCTTCACCGGAGTCGTTTTTTCTCCCGTTCGATACTTGCTTTCTGTGTGTGGAGTAGTGGACCCCGGGTTTGGGAACGGGCTTTTGTAGCTGCAGCTGCGTTAAATTATCGGCAGCAAATACTAAGCGCCTGCAATTGGCATTGGACGCTGGCACGATGGTTTGTCGTGGTCGCGGTCGAACGACTAGAAACCGTTCGGAAACTGGCAACCGGATCGGGCCAGTGCACTTTAACATGAAAGAAAGAAGTGCCGGTGAGTGGTGAGTTTTATTCCAGCTGCTTCTCATTGTGCCAGGTATGGTTCTTCAGGCAGAGGCAAAAGGAATTTTCGCGAATGGCAAGAATAAAACTTCCCAGCCTCTCGAATTTTTCGCACGGGAAACGATGCAAGAATGATTGGCCCACAAACTAGCTCCGGAATCGTTTTCTACCTTTGGTACGCGAGCGGTCGGAACACACGGTGACAGCGGGGCAAGTGGCACAAGGCCGTATTATTATGGTTCAGTGCGCTCAAGCTGTGGTTTTCCCTCGGCCATAACCATGGCGATCGTTTATCGGGGCGAAATGGAAAATGGAAAAGTACACGCCGATTGTTCTGGAGGATCTTACCGACACCACCACTGGAACCCTCTCGTGCGGACGGTCCTTGCGACTCAAAAAGGTGGACAACAAAGGTTGGCCCCGTCCAGAACCGGTTGGAAGAAAACAAGTCGAGTGCGGCAAGAAACATCTGGTTTCGCCTTTAATTTCTCAGCTTTCTTTGTGTACTCATCTGGGCCCGACGACTCATCGGGATCAGCTCGGTTTAGTATGCCGTCAGCTTCGGCGTTTCTTGGCACTAATCTCCCCCCTCCCCACGGCCGCCCATCGATACACCTTCCTCACGCCCAAACAATCCATCCGAAGCGCCTTGGGTGCCCTGTTTCTGCTCGCTTCCCTTGGAAGAATGGTTGATTCTCGGCTAGTGCCGTTAAGTGGAATCCTTTTCGCAAAAGGAGGATCCTCCAGTGCCCTGCAGGCACACGTTAACTGTTCAGCTTCCCTTTGAGTCGTTAATGCACACCCGAAGCTACAGGGAAGGCTCTTCGGTGGACTCACCGAGTGGAACAATCAACGTTTTCTTCCCAGGCGCGTGTGAAAAACCACAAACCGCCCACGAGCAAAACGAGGACGAAAAAATCCCTCACCGCCGCCCGGAAAGGCGAAGCGAAGAGTATCTGCCGGGTTCCTTCTGTGGAACATCGATACCAACTCGAGAGGCAACGAAAGCAGGCAGAGGAAGTTAAGTAAAACCAGAGCCCGAGACAGCTTCGCCCAGAAGCAGAAAGGTTTATTTTTGCACAAGAGATTTATTCACTTTGCTCTAATGTGTGTTTAATGCCAGCTTCTCCGATTCAGTCTCAGCTTTGGTGCGTCGCCTCGGTCTGCCGGGAACGTTCCACCCTGCAAACGCCCCCTACGAATTTTCCTCCAGTCGACATTTGATCCTGGGAGGGAACGGCCTGTGGGAAAATGTTTCGTACTTGCCTTCCATTTCCCACCCCCACCACTGGTTTTCTTGTGCCAACCATCAGCCGAGACGAGGAGGAAAATCTATGCTACACTCCTATCTGGACGATCATTTGCTTTTTCCATTTTCTTCAACTAAGAAAATAGGAAAATTTCCATGCGTCTTTACTTGCCGACGCACTCCGAATGATTTACGATCGGAGCCTGCTTTCATTAAACAAGCTAGGAGAGAGAAGGAAACAATTCATGTTGCTTCCAAAAGCAAGGCGGAGAAGAAAATAATGTTGTAGTATTGTTGTCGTTGATAAATTCTTTTGCGTTGTTAACATAAAATAGCATGATAAAATTTGTGTCATTATAAACACCAAACGCAATGCATGGGTGGAAGGTTTATTTTCCTGTTTTATGCTATTGTAAGTTTGATTATTATTATTACGATTATTCAACATAACTTTTTCTATGTATAATTACACTATTCAATCTTATGAATAAGTGTTGGTAGTTGATTTTACATCAATTTAGCCAACTATGAACAAACCTATGGTGTTTTCAACATGGGTCGATAAGTTTTGATCCATTAACAAATTTTGGACCTCTTAAAAATTTTAAACCTAGATAAAACCATTTGTTTTCTTTTCTTGCTTTCCTTTCCGAAGAAAATTTCATTTTTCATCTTGGAAGTTTGCCTTACTCCTTTATAAAAGTTGCAATAATTTTCACTTCCACATGATTTTATTGGAAAGTAAATATTTCAATCATTCCAAAAATGAAAAGTCAAGTACAACCCGTAAAAAATTGTACCACATAACAGCCATCATTACAAGATAATGATGCGATATGGAAGAATTTTAGACTTTACTTTACAAAGATAGACCAACATATAGCGGAAAGCGAAACAAAAATCATAATGGAATTTAAGGTTCCATTATTCTGCAACCTGAATTATAAACTGAACAGTTGCAATTTGATTTTGGCTGGCTAACAAAATATTTTACTTAAAGCCAAAACCGGTCCTAAGTGGAAGAAAACTTTACCAACCCCTGCCTTGTTTCTATTCCGGCACTAAGAAAACGCCCTTTCTAGGGCGCGGGACGAAGCATGATTTGTGGTAAGGCTGGCTGTTCTACGTCAACTTTCCTGCTTCCGTCGCTGGAACGGATCATTATCGGTGTCTTCTGTCGGTACTAATCGCGCCAAAGCTGATACCACAGGACACGACCGACGCGGCCCGTCAGCTTTTCCTCGGTGGAAGAAAATTAACCACTCTACGCCAACCCGCAACTCGTCCTCTCGCCTTCACCAGAGCTGATTTCATCGTGCGCACTAATCCGTTAGTTCGTCCGTTTGTTTCCAACTCGAGTGGGAGGAAAACTGATGGAAAGCTTTCCCCCCCTGCACGCCAACGGCCTCCTCAGTCGTCCCTTCTTCCTCCCCCGTTCCGCGTTGTGTTGCGGAAAGCTGTAAATTAATTATGTTTAAATGGTTTAAGCAGGGAATAATGACGAAAGATTTGGACAAACAACGCAACCATTAGGCTGACGTCGGCGGCCGATGCGACCGATTGTCCGGGCGGGATGGCTTTTTTGCCCCGGGTTTGGGTTATCTTTTTTCCCTGCCTGGTTGCGATTGCCTGTCTTTTCGGTCGGCCGGGCACACGGACCAGCGCCCCGAACCGTACCCACCACAGCTTTGGGAGATAATTGCTTTCGGAGGTGCGTTATTTTTTCCGATCAAGCAGTGCCAGATGAGGGATGACGGTCGGCCGGCTCGACGGAGCGATGGGGATTACGTCAGCGAAAAGCGCACGGTGGTGAAATATTCGGTGGGAGAAAAAATAATCTCCTGCGAGCCCGTGGGCGGAACTGATCCTTTGAAAAGCGAGTTCAACGAAGAGGCACGGGCGTGGAAAAAAAGAAGAAAAAAATATACAACTTTCGGAGGAGAATAACGAGTAACGGCGCGCCTCCTAGCTCTTTTGCGGCGTAAGAAGATTAATAACGAAGGCTGTCGTCTTTTGAAAGTTTGGCGTAAGCAAAAGAGTTCGCCACTCAACTATCGTTCAACAAGTGTAGTCACCCCAAGCGTCAAGGTCCACTTTGTCGATTATTAGTCCGGGTTAGTATGAGGCTCAGGAAAAAAAATCATTGTTGATCTACTGGATTGTACTGTGTTCCTTGAGCTGATAAGTGCTTGCATGCATTGCTTCTGTTTCTTCTGAGGATTGTTTCAGGACGTGTACAATCATCTGCGAATACTTAAGAACCTTACGTGATTATGAATATCTTATTATAATCAGCTTTAGCGGTAGTATCCTTAGATTGTGTGCTATACAACAAAAAGAAAAATCAAGAAATGTGTATCGTTCATAATGTGACTTATGGATATTTACGTTGTTACAACAAATACTGTGTTTTGTACATCTTTAGCATTGCATTAGTCCGTTAGTACTATAATTGCTATGATTCAAACCCCAGTTGAAACGAGTGACAGTTGTTTCATGACTAACATCTAAGAACAACAGGCAGTGTAAAAATGTATAAAAACACTTCATTTAATGTATTACTTATCCTGTCATATAATACTACTTTTATAACTTTATTTCTCGGCTAATTTCATCAAAATCCAAACTAACTCTTGTATATTTCTTCGAATATTAATCACTGCGTTCTGTTGAGCCATATTCTTTCTTTCTACGGCACAGTTCATATTTTATAGTCGCTAAACCCAACGAAATAGTTCTGGTACATTATGTTATGATCCACTTATAAAGCTACAATTTGCGCTGATTGTATCAGCCAAATTTTCATCTTAGTCCTTTTCGATATACCAATGTGCAGTCTTCCATACAATCAATTCCAATTTCGATAGTTTTTAGGAGCTATGTCAGGATAATCAATGTTTTACTTAGTACTAACATATTTTCGTAAATTTATAGAAGAACAATTTGCAGTTATTAATACGCATTGTTTTAAAAAAGAACAAAGCTTCATACAAGTTCTCTTCCGATTTTATTTATGTTTACACTAGTACTCCTGGACTGGTCCCGGTAGAATTACAATGACACGATAGGAAATGAGCAATTCCATTAATATTTAAAAGTCAAGCATGATTATCGGTAGAATCTTTTCACCTACAAAACGTGTTACATTTCGAAAGTACCATGTCGCTCCGAGTTACTGGACTAGTATTTCTAGCGTTAATTTGGAACAATGAAATAAAACCGAAGAAGACTAATTACTAGGTAACAACACGGCGTAAGAATGGGGTTTATAAAATGAATATAAAGAAAAAAATATAGAACGTGAACGCTATGTCCCAATTAGTTGAACATGTTCGTATGTTGGAGTTCGTTGCAATCTAATCTGCTCGTGGTTGGCAGCGCACTCGGTCGAGGTCTGCAATAAGTCTGGCTTTTGGTTTCCTTCACGCTTCCAGCCCCAATAGCAATGGCTATATTAGAACTTTCTTCGGCAGCAGTGCTTCCCTGAAACGCTCCACAAAGCCAAATGCAGATCCATCCGGTCGCTGGGATGACGATGATGAAGTACGGTTGTAACGGATAGTTCCTTTTTGCGCGTCGGTTTGGAATCTTTCTTTTCAAACTATGCTGAATGCTGGATAGCTCAACTATAGCTCCAGATAGCTGTTCTATTTCTTCATCCAACGCATCGGTAGCAACATGAAGGACATCCTCGTACTGGTGCTTTAGCCAGGATACCGACAGCCACCCGGAAGCACAAAGGCAAATACAGTCGTGGATGAGAATGGAGTTGTATTTGTTTTACTTGTGCTTGCACTCTGCCGTCAACCGTGCGCGGATGGTCCCGGGCTCTGGCTCACCGAGTTGTCCATATTTCATCCTCATTCAAGCCCGCTTTTCCGCGATCCACCGCCTTCCTCGCGCTGCTCACCGTCAAGCGTCGAGCCGCTTTTGACTGCGAAAATTAGCCACAAGGGAGTGCTTCGATGTTCAACGACGCTCGGTGCCGATTCCCGCGCCGTTTCACTCCCGCCCCTGCACCGCCGTCCCGGTTTCCTTTGCCCCACCGGCAGTACAATGTGCTATCCTTCTCAGCGAATAAAATATGAAATATGCAGAACAATAGTCGCATTCTGTTTCGGTGAGCTCCGAATTCCGCAAACTCGGTCCCGTTATCAGTGCCGGCCGAAATATGGATGGCTCATGTATTATGCGTGGATGAGTATGTGCGGACTCGTTTCGCCGTTTCTTTTTCTCCGCCCAACCCTACGCTTCGTCCCTGTCCCGCGGGGGACCACGGGGCCTAAAGTTCCGATGGTTTATACAACTCGTTGAAAACACAACTCACTGCTTTCGCGAGCATTCGAGCGGGCGGTGGGTGGAATTATGTTTTATATCATGCATATGATTGCAGCAGTTTTTACCAGAAGCTCTGCTATCCCCTGGATGGACATTTTTCTCGGTTTAAATGTGACGATGGGCCGGGGAGTGTGTGTGTGCGCCAGGGTTTTCGGACTAGTTTTCAGTCCCGAAACATAGCACAGTACCGGTTTCCGAGTGAGTGAACGGACTTCCATAAAAGTCAATTTGTTTCAATTTTTTTTGCAAAAGACCGAAATTTCTAACCATTCCACTGGGTACTGCCGGGCGCCAAAGCTAATCTATAAAGCTCCTATGCAAAGGATGCAATGATATACATCTACATCATCAGTGCATCTACATCCGAAAGACTACGTTGGCAATGCTTTGTTTTAATTGAAACAATAATCTTTGAAAACGTGAGATAGGCAGGCATTTACCCAACAGCATTTGAAGCTTATAAGAGCCTTTCGTATTCCATCAGTGGATAAAACACTGGTTACATATTAAGGCGATATTTATATTTTTCCTGAACTAAACATGATTTAATTAGAATTTTTTTAGTTTTTCCTTGTGAAAACTATGCGCATATGCTATAAAAACATCAAATAAACGAAAGAAAATATAAAATAAAAGTGCAGAACACGTTTTACAATACGAAAAAGGAATAAACCAAGGGTTAATGGAAAAACAATTTGTGAAGATAATATACTAGTTTAAACCAAGAAAACAGTTATATGAAGGATAACAAAAACGATGTCAAAAATTGCACAGTATTTCAATATGTACACCGAATACAGAATAAAATACTTTTGATAAAATTACTATAATAATGGAAAGCATTAACAATCCCGTTACGGTATAATATCGTTAAGCATAATGCAGGATAACAATAAAGGATTACACAGGATCTAGGTAAATATTACAGAAAAATTATATAAAATGCCATTACATCTACGTTATGGGGGTAGAGTTGTTTCAACAATTGCAATACTCTACGGCGCATGATAAATTTATTAAATAGTTTCCATTAAGCAACCAAACTTTTTACTCTGGAAGAAAAGAAAACTAAATTAAGCCGGCTTTTACTTTCCCTCATTACCTCTTTTGACGCCGATTCAAAGCGCACTCCCTATCGGTACTTTGAATACAGTCATTCAGAATCCATTAGCACTATAAAACATCCGTTAGAATGTGCGCAACGTGAAAGCGAAAAAGAAATTGCCGGGAAAATCCCGCCCGAGTCTTATGTGTGTGCTTTTCCAATCCCACGCCTCCCGCTAAGAGCGAGCACCATTTGGTCCATTAGGCATCGGGGGTTGGGCTGAGCAACTTATTTCCCGAGCCGTATGTTTCCCTACATAATGCCGCTCCGTTCCCAGGGTCCCAGAGTGAGCCGACGACCAGACAGGACTTACATCGGATTTCTTTTCCTGCCCGCGGGTGGGTGGAGGCACACAAGAATTAAACGGGAGTAATTCGGACGCAGAAGGACGCACATAAATACGAAACGGAATGTCACCGAACGGGAGCAAGTCAATGGCCGCAAAAGTAGCAGCTCACTCACCATTATCCCGATGTCGAACAAGCTGGACGAATGAACAAGAAGGGGAAAAAGAAACGGGTCACACAAAACGATCCAATTGAGTTGCTTTTAACAGATGCACAAACAACCGGGCTGAAGATTCATTGCAGTACATAATTAAAACGGGCCATCGTTTAGTGCGACATTGTCCGTTTACAATCCGACGGGTCGGGCAGGGTCAATTTCGTGTTTTTCCTGTTGCTCGCTCCACTTTTCCCATCAACATCGTCATCATGCTCATCGTCGTCATTATCCGCCGGGCGGAGCGCTGGAAGGAGGTTGCTGCTCCAGTCGAGGTTCCTTCAGCCATCGCCAGGTGTACTCGCCGGAAGATGCCGCAGGCCAGTAACATTTTCAACCCAGCTGTAACAATGCAGCCGGCCGGGGGAAAACCGTGCCGCGTGTGCGGACCGGCAAATGGAAACGTAATTAAACTGCAGATCATTAAAATTAGTGCACAAGAAAATGAGACTGCACTGGCGCTGGCAGGCGACAAGCGAAGCGTTTGCCAAAGTTCGGTCAATCTTCGCAGCGACCCCGAGCCGAGGACGGTGGGGGGGTGGGGGGTTGCGAGGGAAAAGTTTACCAAGATTTTCCATTAAGTATACATCCTTGTTCTGGCAACTTTCGGTGCTCGCAGTTCGGTAACTTGGTTGCACCGAAGGGCGGTTCGGTTGTAAGCGAGCAAGCCTGCACCCTTGCCAGCACCTTGTTCGAGCTTGTGGTGCGGTGCAGTGTCCTCCGAAGGAACGCTTTCCCGGAAAGACTCGGCCAGCGGTGGTGCAGAAGAAAAAGTTTTATTATATCAGAAATTTTATTACTTCTTTTCGTTCTAATTTTTCTCACTTTCGTGCTAACTTTCCCACTCTCACTCACCCTGTCTCACTCTCTTTCTTTTGACGTTGATTAAACAGTCCCCCCGGAGCGGATGGTGATACGTGACCAGCTCGGGATGGAGCGAACGACGGTGGCCGGGCCGTACAGCGAGGGGGATAACATCAAGCTGCGCTGCGACGTTTACGGAGGGCGGCCCACCCCCAACGTGGCCTGGTACCGGGACGGGGTGCCGCTGGCCGCCGACACCAAGTACATGCCGCTCGGGAAGCACCTGCGCAGCGAGATCACGCTCGGGCCGCTCACCCGGCAGGATCTGCACACGAAGCTCGTCTGCCGGGCGTCCAACCACGCCCGGGCCAACCCGGTGGAGCAGTCCGTCCAGATCGATATGAACTGTAAGTGCAAGCGGGCGTTCGACGCGCGACCGGGGGACTCACTTCGATTATTGATTAAAATGCGACGATTTGACAAATCACTCATTCCGTCGGTTTTTACTTCGCTCCCGAAGTGCAACGGCCATGCTGTAACAGAGAGTCGATTGGTTTAGCTTCTTTTCTTTTATTGATGTGATTTTTGTGGAACGTAAATCTATCAAAGTCATGAATATTTCTTGCTCTCTTTATGAATTTAATCAATCACTCTATTTTCAATTTCCAAATAATTTGTCCAATTGTATTTTTTTAGATCCGTTCATTTTTTTTTTAATTCTCAGAATTAGATTTTAGGACACATTTAGTAAAAATATAATTTAAAACAGTGCCTACCGTATTCTATTGAAAGGAGCAAAATAACATAGTGTTTATCTACAATCATAATAAACTTTTAATATATGTAATGTAATGAATTTTTCACCTTATTTTGTATTGTTTCTGATAGTTCTTAACCATAATTTATTGTGGAGTAATATTTGACTTCTGTAAAAAGAAGTTTTCAAAATGACCTTCCAGTTCCACCATTTGATCTAAAGTGGTCCTAATGAGAAAACGTTTAAGTAGTTCACATGATACGCAAACATTAATTTAGCTGTCATTGTTTTTCGTTTCGTGTTGACGTCAATATTCGTGAATCATTGCAAATGAAAAAGCGTTTAGTGTAGATATGCTTGTTGCATTGAAAACATTTAGCAGGGACCTAATGTGCTCTCTGAAATCTTATCAAAAAACATTCAACTATGTCGAATGCTTCATACGCTCGCACTCAATACCAGATACACAAAGTTTTTGCACATCGACTCATGACTCGCTGACCGAAACACATATTTGAGGACATTTTGACAGTTTGCGCTTCATGTAAACCAAGGATAAGGTCAAACAAAGCATGATAAACGTCAGCTCTTATAGCTTTAAAATGAAACTTTTAAATTAAAGTTAAAGTTATCAAAATTCAAACACAGCTGTAAATGGAAACATAAATTGTACCATATTTCTTGTTTTCCTCGGAGTCCCCGGGCGCTTATTGAAACACCTTCAATGAAGTTGAAATACCGTCTGATGCGTCGGTGGTTCACAGCTCAATAGTAATTTAATTGAACGTAACCATTATTTGTATTCCTGCTCCCACGTCGTTTTGCAGTTGCTCCACTGAATATAAGACTGATTGGTTCGCATCAGCCGTTGTCGGCTGGCCGAAGATACGACCTCCTGTGCCAAAGTGCCGGTTCGCGGCCAGCAGCTTCGATCACCTGGTTCCTCGACGGAACGCGGCTCGACAAGAGCAAGGAAACGGTAAGTCACCCGCCGGCCCTAATTGGCAACGCCGTGCGGTTCGCCGCACGTCAGCTTCATTACACTCACGAGAACCATTTTGTCCCCGACATGTCGGACGTCTTGACCACCGCCGGTGTATCACGACGCAAAACAAACCTCGGGCTTCGGACGAACGCACACGCAGACGTCGGCCGACGGCAACCAAACCACAAGCACGCTGTCCATCGTCCTGAACCGAACCGATGCGGGCAAATATTTGTCCTGCAAGGCGTACAACTCGTACGTCCAATCCGACGCCCTGGAGGACGGCTGGCAGCTGGACATACAGTGTAAGTAGCCGGCCCACATGGCCTTCCGTAATGGGGAAAACCGCACGCCAACTTACTGGGCCCAACCAAACGGGACTGTGCCTTTCACTTGCAGACGTTCCCGACGCGTTCGTGAAGCTGGGCAGCTCGCTGGACCCCAACTCGATCCGGGAGGGCACGGACGTCTACTTCGATTGCATCGTCAAGGCACATCCGGCCGTGTACAAGGTCGAATGGAAGCACAATGTAAGTAGCGCACTGTACCCCCGCCTAAATTCTTGCAACTCAGCTTGCAACTGATTCTCGCATCCGTTTTTTTTCTCATCCTCTTCCTTCCGGCATCGGTCAAACCTCGTCGGTGGACAAAAAAACTCGAACAAAATGGCGCCCGAATACGCAGAACAAATCGCTATCGCGCACCATATCGCAGGGTGTCATCGTCAGCAAGCACTCGCTGGTGCTGCAGGGTGTCTCCCGGACGACGGCCGGCAACTTCTCGTGCGTCGGCTTCAACGCCGAGGGCGAGGGCAGCAGCCCAATGTTCGAGCTGAATGTGATGTGTAAGTGAATAATTGAATTTTTCATTTCCCAATGCCCGTCTGCGCCACCGTCGGCTGTAACAGCGACAACGGCGTTGTGACAGCTGGACCCATCGCTTGCACATGGCTTCTGGTTTTCTCTGGCGACGCTGCTAACCCAATGTGTGTGTGTGCCCTGGGGCACGTACGGTCTTTTCCCCTTTCCTTGCAGATGCACCGACCTGTGCACCGAACCAGCCCCGGGTGTACGGCGTGGCGAAGCAGGAAAACGCCGAGATACGCTGCGTCGTCGACGCTAATCCGCCGGATGTGGAGTTCAAATGGACCTTCAATAATTCAGCCGAAAGTATCGACGTGCAAGCGAGCCACATTTCACGCCTGGGTAAGGTGTACTGCATTAAACTCTACAGCAGTTTCCGCTTACGGTGTAACACCTTTTGCTTTCGGTTCCCGTGTTCCGATGCTACTCATTTCGCCTACTCACTCCCTTACCGTGCCATTCTAAAAACTGCCAAACGCAATCCATTTATCGGTGTCTGCTTTTCATGTGCATCGTTTTTATTTAAAAGCTCATACATTTTTGTCAACACGAAAACATGCTAAGTGGTTGTTGGGTTGTTTTTGTGTCATCCTGGAACAGGGACGTCATCGATCGTTTCGTATACTCCAATGACCGAGCTGGACTACGGGACGCTGCTCTGTTCTGCGACCAACAAAATTGGCAAACAACGACAACCGTGCGTGTTCCACATCATCGCCGCAGGTAAATCGTCGGCATTTTATAAACTATATCCCTCAAAAGCTTATACTACAAAAGTAGCTGCCTCTTAGTAGGATCACACTTAAAATTTAAATATTTTGAAAAATCAAATAATATCAAATGTATTCAGAAGAATAAGATCTAAACCATCTTGCAACGGGTTTGCGTAGGGTTTTTCAAAGAAATTACTACTAAAACAAAAACAAAACATAATTGATACATGCATGCACGATTGATTTATACGTATTAAACGCTGCAACAACAACAGAGTATAAATTGGCTGTGAAATTCGATATCAGAGTTAAAAGGCAAAGGTGAACAATCACGGATGAAGTCAATAAGACAGTCATTGGAAGAATGGTTCTGTTTTCAATATTGACTAAAAGATACAAAACAATCAAAAACCGAACTGAATTGAAAAACATTTTTTGTGTGGTTTGCAATGAAACATAACTTTTAGCTTTGATGCGTTCGAGATTACATCCAGAGTGGATAGCGAATGAAAAACAGTTTTTCCCTACCTTGTGATTTTTTCCATTACACTTTTCATGAAATCTTTTTTTGTTTCTGTTTTTAAAACATGTTGTTAAACCCAATTTCTTTTCAATCAGTTTTATACCGGTCTGCAGGCCATTCAAAAGGTTTCGGCGAATTTAATCATGCTCATGGTAACCGTTTGCTAGAAACGATCGTGTAGCTCCACACTTTTCTACAGCTGTGTAAGAGAATCCTCGAGAGCAGCATAATTGGTAAAAGTTTTCATAATTCTGTGCGATCCGATCCATTTCCGCTTCGCCCAACCAACAAGATCCACGCAACATCGACGAACCGTGTACGCTCGCCGCTAAACGATTCTTACTTAATCAAAAACCCCCTTACGAAACCCAATAACCTCTACGAGCTCCTATCGGGCATCAATCGATTCATGTCATGCAGGATCCGCTTCGTTAATGCTAGTATACGTCCAAGTTCGAGGTGGAAGATGATTCAATCGTTCTTGTTGGACTTGAATGAAATGCTGACGTGGGATGATCGTCGTTCGGCGGCAAACCTCATTAATGGGACGCATTTTCACAACACAGCACCAGTGATCCTGCTTGCTAGTGTTTGTGTTGTGCTAGGACGGGTAGTTTTTGATCAGTGAATCCTTGATATTGTCGACAAAGGAAACGTTTCATCTCAGTGCACGGGCGTTTCATCAATAGAGTAGTTTTCAATCTTTGAAAGACAGTTTTCATTTTTTCGATGTTTCGAATGAAAGAGAAAGTAGTGAGGAAAAACAACATGGAGGAGTGAAAGCGAGAAATCTACAAGGCAACATTAAGTCAATCAAATCGTTCAGCCACTGCGAGATGGTTGCAACAAACCAACACGAGTTTCAAAGCAGAAGTTTCGATCCGCTTCATCTTCCGGCAGCTCAGCTTCGCGAGCTAGCTTCATGACAGAGCGGCCTTCGGCGAACTTGCCATCGCTTTCACATAGCATCTGTGGCGAACACAAAAGTCCGGAAACTTCGGTCGTAAACCGTTCAATCTACGGTACTTGCAATTTTTACATAATATTCTTCCATTTTCCTGACACGACTTCCGTCGGCCAACACCAGCGTAGTAGCACTTTTCGAATGTAATTTAGTTCGATTGTAAACCTCCAACTTTCACAGCATTTCTCCTTGAATGCTTGAGACGTTCGTATGAAATGAAATTACAACCGTTGCTTTCCACTTGAATCTGTGCCTAGCCTTGCTCAGTTTTGCAGCTGATTTAATGAAATTTGTTGAGCAAACGAATCGGCAGCGCTGTTCAAACTGGTCTCTTTAAGTATACAATCTCAGAATTAATGAAGCTAGCGTTTCATTGGTTTAAATTCTCTCTGCATACTATGAAAATATTATTTTATACTTCTTTCGTTGTATTTTTTAGACAATAAATAAACAGAGAGAGATTAAACAAAATTAGTAAATTATTGTCTTTAAAGGTGTTCAATTTATTGATAAGTTGTTCGTTAATTCGTTTGGATACTAGAGTTTTGATCTCTTTGACGGTTTAAAACTAAACGACAAAGAATGAATGAATTACATTAAAGTTTACAGGCTTTATTTGCCATAATATTGAAATAATGATTCATCATTGTTTTTCTACAGATCCAGTCGAGTGAAGGAAAAGTAAGATTCAGCTTATTGTGAAGTAGATAAATGATTAAAATAATTTATGAACCTTTGGCCTCGTAGTCAACATATGTGTTCAATAGTAATGGTTCCAATGAATGGAATTCGCATCTCTTCTAAATTCAAGCACTTATGAGTGAATGCTCCAAAGATAAAACAAAAAACCCAGGCGATTCATATCAACTCCAACCATTCCAATGGAATTATTTTTCACAAAGCAACAACGTGATGATCAACCACAGTTTCATTAGCATTTTGATAAAAGAAAAATGTTAATCTTATCCAAACTTGAAGCGCTTGACCAAAATCTAATAAGCACATCAAAGACCAGGCAAGAATGTTCACGTGGAAAAAAACATGAGAGTTTTCGCCATCGGTGATGCACGGCATGTTCAAGACATAGGAACAAGAATCTTGGGCCGCATCCACAAGTCGGGGCAATTGATTGCAGCTCATCGTTCGCCGCTTTCCATTAGGAAAATCTACCGCTACCTTCCAGGGAGCGATTTTATAAAGAATATTTTCGTTCGCAACGCAAAGACCTAACAAACACATCGACTGCCGTCGACCAGTTTGCGCAATGGGATGGACAGAGCAAGAGTAAAGAAAAAATCAATTTAACTCATTGCTTCGCTCATCAGCTTCTAAGCGCGGTTGATTAGAACCTGGTCGTCGATCGTGGATTCTCTGCACCGTTTCTTCCCTCCAACTGAACGCGGTGCTACAAAGTGATTTGATTTCTGTTCGAGTTTCTTTTCTTGCTCTTTTTGTAAAGAGATTTGTTAAGAACCCGGTAAGCGCTAGATTGTAGCGATCCCTTGTTGGTACTATCGGACTAAGGGGTATTATGAAAGAGCTAATCAAGTTTCGTCAAAATATTCGAAACCATTATGTTGAGCCTACTGCCTATTTCGCACAAGTCAAAGACTGCTATGGAAGAGTTTTATTGTTATCAAAAACAAAAGAAAAAGAATGATTAAACTAACTGAACACGATAATGCCTGAATTAAAATTTGATTTTTGGCAGCTTTTACCGGTAGTAGTTTAAACGTTCAGATGTTTTGTAAACATAGCGAATAGAAAGCTAAGGCAACTGGGGCGCTTACGGGAAAATGAAACAAATTATATATTAATCACCCTTCCTAACATAAGCGAACAACAACGGAACGAAAAAACACCAATAGAAGTTCACCATCCTGAAGTTACGTTTATTCTAGGGCTACAGTGAATGTGAACCATAGGAAAAAATATACATCTTTACTTGAGCTTTAGGTTTCATATACATTCCTTCGATGACGTTGAAACCCACAAGCAACCTCACCAATCCTCGGTATACAGGACGAACCCAAAACTAAAGCGAGGCGTTCCAGGGAAATGACGTTCATGCTGTTTTAAAATTAAAATACCCTTTTACTTTCGCTTTTTTAGTTTTTTGGGCGGTCGAATCTGTCAAGGGTTATCGGTGATGGTTCCTGTGCTTTTCCCTGCGTTGGTTGGTGGCAACCGAATTTCTCCATACAAGGGAAAAAGAGCAAAAGCCCAATGTAGAACGGGTCCAGCGCGGTGAACCGAAACAGCGGTCCAGCAGGTAGACAGGCTTAATTCTTTGTGTTTTTACCATCCAGCTTGCCCTTTCCAGCTAAGCGTTGAATTGAAAACAAAAGCCTCATCGTTCCAGGACGATTCTCTCGAAACGGAAAGGACCACCTTCCTTGGTTTGTATACAGCGTGGGCTTGCATATACTCTCCCCATGTTTTGTGTGGGTTTGTGTGTGTAATTGTTCAAACCTAACCCGCAACCGGAAAGATATTTACAAAAACGAGCGAGTTTTTGAAACTTAAGAAACATTTTCAGAGCCATATACGACAAAAATTCAGTGCATTAGAGTCTATAATGCTAATGTTTGCAAATTGAAATGGGAAACTATTCTTCTGTGCTATTTCCTCACATTTCTATGAAAGATTACTCACTGAAAGATGCACCTCAGGGTGCTTAAATTGTTCGCGAATCGTGAATGTAACTTAAAACGGTAATGTGTATGCCAGCTTCTCTCAATCAATACACTGTTACAGATCATTTCGTAATATAAGTAACAAATATTAAATTCTTCAAACATTTGATTTCACTATTTTTTCTTATAAAGCGACAGTTATAAATGACAGGGTCGTCTGGTGACACCTGCGTGGGAGTGTTCGTAAGGACTCCGTGGGCAAAAAATCGTTCACCAGATGGTGCTAAAAGAAGGCACCTGTGAGGACTTTACATATAAAATGAGCCCACAAGGGATAAGCGCCACATTGAGGAGCGATAACATTGAGAAGGAGTGAATAGAATTATTGTTTGACTAGTCCGTTTATTCATTAACCGATCTCTTTTTCTCATTAGTGACACAACAGAGACACTTTTTTGAGTCCTAGCATGTACAATTAAACTTCAAACAGCTTGACAACAAAACTATACGACTACATTGAGGAAGCGTAGTAAAAAAATTAATAGTTAATAAACTACTATCTGGAAACTGATAATTCGAACTTATGTTTAAAGATGACTAGGTTGCAAGATATGAAGAACAGAAATCGTTATATTTGATGGAAACAATAGAAGATATGCTATAATAATCTATGAAAAACGACTGTAGACTAAGATAAACAGAAAGGTTAGAAAAAATACACGTTTACTTAATATGCACAACTATAGAGCATTACACAAATGCCATTCGTTAAAAACTTCGAGTAAGCTCGACAAATGATATTCGCAAGCACTATTTCACGTTTAACCCTCATTTTCGTTTACTTTGCGACCTGGTTAATGATGGCGAGCCATCACCACCACTGAACTACGATTACCTCGGCTAAACACTGCATCTTAAAACCGACCACAATGGCTCGGGGATTACTGCACGCCTTCGGTGGGGATGGAAAAAGCAGACCGACCTGCAGAAAACCTTACCAAACAAACAAACAAACAAACAAACAAACAAACAAGCATCACCGCACCACCAACGGCCAGCTGAGTTGCTGAAACTAGCAGAAAAAAAATTAAGTCTGTAAGAGCGAACGGGAAAAATAAAAAGTGCACCGAGTCTTGGGAAACTACGAATGAACCGGCACCATCAGCACCATTATGTTTTTGCGGTGACTTTGGCAAATTTTCAAGTACTCCCTGCGCCGCGCACACCGAAGCCCGAGGTTCATTTAGAGGTTTGTTTGTGGTCTAGACGATAAACGGAAACCCGTTGCTACGGGGACCCCTCAGGACACCTGCATTCAGCCAACGTTCTTCATCCAGATCTCTTTGTGTATGTGTGTGTGTAAGTGCGGTTCCAAGTTTGATGCTAGTTTGTTTGCTTTGAAAGTTGTTGTTTGGCACCGCATTTTTCGGCAAAGTTCTCGGCTGAGCTGGGATTTTTCTTCGCTTCGCAGGGTGGTTGGACAAATTAGCCCATGGCGGCGCGGTGCCAGGGATGCACTTAGGATTGTGGTGGCAAGTGCAACTTTCCAAAGGCTTCCAAGCAGAGCGCTTCGGGGTTGCTTTGCGAAAAGGCAACTCGATCAGGGTGGGGAAAAAACACCTCAACATTTCCTTTTGATTTCCTTTTTTCGTATCAACGCTGAGTACCATTGGCAGCTATTTAAAAAACGCTTTTCATCACAAACGGAGGTCCATCGGCACGGGCACACCTACATAGCCAACAGTGCCCGTTTCACATGCACGGAAGTTTGGCGAATAAAACAACCTTTTCCGAACGTGTCTTTACATGACGCTTAGGATCTTTCGTTCAGGATGAAAAACTCGCGCAACTTTTTCTGCACCGTATGTTCAAAAAGAAACTGGTGCGGTGTCATGTGTATGGGTGTGTTAAGGTGTGTTTGCCATTGCACTGAAAGTGCACGTTCGTTTGCAGACGGTCGCGCAGGTGCAAGACCACCCTAACAAACAACCAATTACTCTCTATCGCCTCACATCTGGCGAAAACTCCCGGCTTCTTGCGAGCGACATTATTCACTGCCGTTTGCTCTTGTGGTATTAGAAAAAGTGTTTCAAAAGAAAAGCTATACCATTGACACATTTTCTGGTGCCTTTGTGCAAGAAATCTTGCATCTGGTCGGTGGCGGTGGATGATGACTGTTGGCTGGTTTAATTGAAAGATCCGAGAGTACCATCATTAGGTCATCCCTCTTTTCATTGTTCAGTAAACAGTTTCAAAGTAAAAATATGGTAAGGGGTATTTTCAAAAGACTTTTGGTCCAGTGATTTATTTTTCTTTTTTGAAATCAAAAACCCATCATACATTTTTTTCATATATGCATGCAAAAATCATGCAAATATATATTTTCTTCAAAATCGACGTTTACCAAGATTCCAGTAGGAATGTTTCTTCACAATTTCCATTCGCAAAACCCGGTTTGAGACCCGTTTCCACTTAGAGTTCATTTGAAAAATAGCAAGCTTTACGTGCACTTCCAAATAACAGGGTTTATTGCCTCTATATATTATATCACAACAGAGGACTATGACATAGAAAATTGTAATAGCAAATATAAACTTGATAGGTTCCTTATTTCTGGAAGACATTTAGTCGATTATCTCATGTTTGAATAATTAGTATACCAAGACCGAACAAAGATTTGCCGCTATAAGATTATTACATCAGTTTAACCTCTTGAGCACAAGAGCAATGTTTAAGCTGACTACAGACTTTGACGATCCTTCACAATGCATTTGTTTCTTTGGTTTTATCGCAGGACACTAAGCTTTCTAGTTCATGATTAAGAAAATCAAAAGTGTTGACAAATACTGGTGGTAAATTGATATGCGCGTTCAAAGTAAACTCCAGTAGTCCAAACTCGAAGTTTAGAATTTGTTTTATTTGAAGATCATTTCCTTTGAATGTTATTTTGTTTAAGACCTCACGGTTCACGGAACAAATAGGGACCATGTAGACAACGGACAAAAATTGCTATTATTCGTAACCATTTGTTTATTAAAACACCCAAGACTACCCTGATAAACTTCGACATGATTGTGTTCGTTCCAATAACATATTGAATCTTTTCTTCCAATTTAAAATCCACAGGTCGGCCAGATCAAGTCCACAACTGTACGGTGGCCAACGTGTCCATGACTTCGCTAGCCGTGCGCTGCTACGAGGGCTTCAATGGGGGTCTGGCGCAGTCGTTCTTCCTGGAGCTGCGCGACAGCCACACGCAGGAGGTACGCTTCAACAACACCTCGCCAGTGCCACGCTTCGCCGTGCCGAACCTGCACCCAAGCGTCATCTACCAGCTGGCCGTGTACGCGTTCAACTCGAAGGGCCGCTCGGAGCCGTACGTCATGAGTGCTGCCACTCAGCGGCTTCCGGAGAAGCAGAAGGATCCCGAGAAAGGTACGTGAGCCTCCGCCCAGATTGGCCGACATGATTCGCATTCTCTAACCACCCGCCAATGTCCGTTCTGATTTGTTTTCTTTTCCCACGGTACAGTAGAGCGTCCCCGGTCTCCTCTTCCGCTGACACCGACGCTCTCGATAGCGATCGGGCTGTCGGTGGCGGTGCTGATCGGTAGCTGTGCGATCGTGCTGGTGCTGAAGTTCCCTTGCGGGGCGAGCGGCCGACGTAACAAGGACACGGCCCAGAGCACCACGGTGCGCACGTCATCGCCCGGGCCGAGCGACAAGAGTGTGGCCAGTAAGGACTACGACGGCAACGAGAGCGACGAGAAAAACCCCGACGTCATCCCGGACACCATCGATTCGGACGATCAGGTACTTAATCGTTGATATAAACAGGGACTGGAGTAATCAACTATCTTTCCAATCTCAAATAATTTTTTGATTTCGTTGTGTGTACTAACACACAATTCGATCAATATTTATATTCATCAAAATAGTGTTAGAAAACAGGACGGATAACTCATTTACTTAGAACAAACGAAAACAAAAAAATAATTACTCAAATAAAAAAAATTATACACTTTGTTATATTCTACAGAACAAAAATAAACAAAAAATGCCCTAATGCTTTTTAAGGGTCATTTTGATCTCTATTTTTAAAACGCTTCACTATTTTGGAAAAAAAGCTTCACTATTTTTGAAGATTTTTCAAATCTGTAAACCGTTACTTTTAGTATATTTGTTGACTATCTTCCCAAAAAAGCCTTCTAGGGTTAGTCAAGTTGGTTCTCGGAACCGGTCGAACAGAAAAATTGGAAATTTTTGTTTTGGATGTAGCATTGGATTTTAGAAAAAACCTTAGTTTTTGTAAAAATATTTAGCCGTTTTCGAGGTATTAAAATAGAAAATTGCGTTGGTGGCAAAATGACCTCAATTTGGATTTTAGTATAAAGTAAAGACAGCAGTTGGACTAGGCAACCGTTTATTAAGCACGTTGTTAAGTTTATTCAAACTGTAATTTTCAGTTTTATTGGACTACATCCAGACTTTGTTGAAAAGTGTAAAAGTTGAGCTAGTTTTTTTATGTACTTGCAATGGTATGTACTTAAAGGTTGTGAATGGCATAGTAGTTACATTTCAATTGCGATAAAGCATAATTGATAAGGAAATTTATTTAAAAAATGCAAATATATAAATATTTTCTTCCGAGAAAACCGAAGTTCTACGATTTTAAATCATCATTCCGTTTTACAACTTCGACTCAGATGGAGTACATCAAGCGACGACAACACATATCGACCATCGACACGAGCAGCCCCAGCCGGCTCCTGCTGACGACCACGGCCCCCAACCAGACTTTCATCGGCTCGTCGATGGCGGCCGCCCTTCACGCCAACCACTCTTCCACCCTCGGCTACTGCACCCTCGCGCGCAACGGCACACCGCAAGCCTCGAATTCCATCACGAACGTCTCGATGTGCCACGTACCTTCCACGTTCAGTGCGGCGCCCCACACGGCCACCTGCACCCTCCCGCGCCACCCGGTCGCCAGCATGGGCGGCCCCAACGTGCAGCACTGGCCCTCCTACGGCGGCACGATCGCGGGCGTGCGGAACATCACCGCCATCTCGGTCACGAGCCAGCAGGGCTCGCCGGCGCCCCCGCCCCCCTCCGCCATCGCCATGCAGCACCTGGGGCCGGGGGCGGGCCGGGCCCGGGTGTGCGTGGGGCTGCCCGAGGACGAGGTGTCCGCCGACACGCCACTCATGATGAAACGCGAGAGCACCGTATGACTATAGGAGTCTCACAGGGTCGGTGACACGGCCCTGTGAGAGCGTTTCCTCACGCGCCAAGGGTTCCTCGGGCCGACTACCCACAACGCAGTGCAGCCGGCTGCAGCTAGAAAGCCCACCCCCGCCACCCTCGTCCCTCCCCTGTCGACGAAGCCATCGACTTTCTTCGCCGTCGGTCCAGGGCCGGGTTTGCTTCCAATGGAAGCGGTGCTCGGCGCGCTCGACACGACCGAAGACTACCGTTCCTGCCGAGCCTTTTCCCGCACCCTGCCAAGCCACCGTCACCATCGTCCCCCGACCCGTTGCGGGAAGGACGGTCGGGTTGATCGCCGCCCGGTGAGTAACGGTCTGACGAAGCTTCCGACTGACGATGCTCCCTCGTAACGAGTGGAATATCGGACCGCGATATGGACGGTACGAAACGAATCGCCGGGTCGTACTACTGTCGACATGGCATGGCAACAATTAGTGAGCTTTTTTCCGACCTGTAAAAAGTGTACATACGAGACGGCCGGGCTTCCTTAGGGAGCGCAAGTTGAGCGGGCGAGGAAAGAACTAAACGAATCAATATTCCATTGCTTCCGTTGCACGTGCAGCGCGAGGTACGGTGGACGTAAGCCTGCGCTTCAAGCAGCAGGCCCGCGCGGTGATTTAGGGAACTTTAACGAATTAAGCGAACGATGATCATTGAAGCAGTTAAACCTACATTTAGACAAAGAATCAAAAATACACACAAAGATGCTGCAGTGGCAACATGCAAAAGGCACACTCAAACAAACACATATGCAATTAAGAAAAATTAGTCCAAGACACTAGCTAGTGAATAAAAATGAAGAAAACCAACTATACTAACTTCGCAACGAACCAATCGCAGACGACTCAACGAGTCGAACCGCTTTCTTCGCGGTGTCATCGATTGCCAATCGTTTCAACAAACCACCAAAGCCACTCGAACAGCTATCAGTTGTTGCAGTTTCTGTTTGGCCTTTTTTCAAATTTTCGAGTTATTACAGCTATGATTCATCGAAGGTATCAACAAAGTCTTAACTTGGCTTTCGTTCAAGAAACCTCTCCCATAGCACCTTGTCCAGCACGGCATGGTGCCGTAAAGCAAGTTATCTAACGCAACGTGTCATCGATTTCCCCAGACACCGCCCAAAGACGTACACTCGGTGCATAAAGAGAATGGGAGCTCGCCAGGGCGCAACAGCGACAGTGATTGATGACTCCAGAAATGGTACCCAAGGCCAGCTGGGACATTGGGAGAGAAATATCGAACCGAAAGCCGGCTTTTCACGTGAAGCCAGGCGAGTTTCCAATCGAGCTTTTCCCAGTTACAATTGTCAGCGCAGCGGATGATGGATGCTTTTCTGCATTCCCGCCACAACCTACTGTAGCTTTCTTTCGTCTCGTTGTGAGAGCGAAGCGTTATTGTGTATCGACGGTTTGTAAATAGGATTTTCCCATTTAACTTCCGTTTCCGCAAAACGGTACCGAACGGTAAAATGATCTACCTGTGGACAGGTCGGCTTACACGTGGTTGTGGTTGCGATAGCACGGTTCGAATGTTTCAATCCTCAAGAGCGTAATTTTAATGACTAGACCGACCGATCGGTTTCGCCCAGGATGACAGTGAAAAATAATCGACAAAAATGTGCTTCTACTTTGCATACCTATCGTTAGAGCGTTGAAACGAAATGAAACTATTTGAGCGAATGTCCAATATCTCTAGGGATGGTTTTCGCTGGTCGTAGTCGGTTGCAGGGCGTACCATTTTCCTGCTAACATGAATTTGGTATTTTCTTGGTGCGATGAAACACGTGACATAAAAACGATAGGAAGATAAATTGGACCATGTCCTACAACTGGCTACATTCAGTATTCCTTTTTTTTATCATCCGGGCCTTCTTTCTTCAAATTCCCGATGGGTTAAAGCTGGCAAAGTTATATGGAAAGTGAAGCGAATTCCGCCGCCATTATATTTTTTATTCCATTAAACAAAAGCTCGAAACGATTTATATTATAGCCGTTAACAAGCGGAAAGTTTAACAATTTCGTTCTCAGGGTCAAGAGTTTGTCGATCCTTCACTTCAGAAATGGTGATGTCTTACTTACTTCTGATTGTGTAATAATTGCTATAGCTAATATCATTATAAAATTCAACAGTCATTTGAAAAATTTGTTTGAAATCTCGTTCAAAACCGTTTCCAAGGGGTATTTGTTTCGATTTAATTAAATTCACATACATTTAAGTACTGCACTGGGCCTTTATTCTCGATAAGCTAGGTCCTTGAATTGTATAAACAACTTTTAAGCATTCCATCGGCGCGTCCGGATGCTTGTTTGTGAGTGACTTTTAAATTGCACTCCATTCAACACTTGCCACGTGCGTTTGCGGTCGAATTGATTGACTGCAGCAGAGGTAAAAAAGCATCATTGTGCCCCGAAACAAGGTGGATGTTTGCTCTACGCTCAATGAACAATCGAGAAGCATATCGAACGACACACAAGGGTAGCTATTTAAAATGAAAAATTTTAATGATTCCCGCATTTCTGCACCACACGAGCGTGCCGGAGGATTAGCGAGGGAACGTGTTTTTTCCAAGCCGGTGCAAAGTTATTGCAAGTGATGAAAAGGTGGAAAAATGAGCACGCTTAACATCAGGTTGGCATTATTTTCGATTTCCGATTGGCCTATCCGACTATACGTGAATTTATCGACCTTTGTGTTGTAGAGTGTTGGTACACTTCAAATGTTAAAACTGGCCGAGCTCAATCGTAATAAATAAACATTTTATTGTCGCCAGCATGCACAAGTATTTGCAAGATGTTCAATTGAACAAGCATTGTTGATGCGTTAAGCTCGAAAGAGGGTTTTTTGAGAATGGTGTTTAATAATTTGAAAATATTTTTCATTTCATTTTCAGCGCAAAATCAATAGTTCTTTGAAGTAATGACGACAATTGTTGTTATCGTTCAAAAATTCGTTGTCACAATTAAAAACCGCATGCACCGCATCGCTTTCGAGCAGGGACATCGAAAACACATTTCGAATAACTTATTTGCAATGGCAGAGAAGGCACGTTTTATCCAACATTTCAATTCACGGCTCCGAGTGCCAAAACATTTGACAAAAAATAAAAATAAACAAACAATCGATATGAGAGGAAAACAATCATCACTACAATCACGTTGATTACGACGGGTTGTTTTGCATACAGCTCAAAGGACATTAAAATGACAGATATGCAAACCAGGGGAGAAGTGAAATTAAGTTCACGCTGAAAAAATGGCTAATGAAAGCAGCTCTATGTGGCGTAAGGCACGAATGGGGAAATGAAAACGCTGCCGCTGATAATCCTTCCGCGTAAAGCATCCTTTTTCAGCTACCTGATTTATCGAATGTTTTCGTAAATTTTTTATTCGAATATTTTACATTTTGTGTAGCAGAAGGATGAAAATTCCATTAATTAGGTTGTTTTTTTTTTCAATTTTGAATAAAATCTGTGCCATACGTAACTCGAAAAACTTGCAGAAAATTAGATTATTTAAAATTGATTCAGATAGCAATACAAGTGGTTGGCATTCGATAACAACGTGGAAGATGCAAATCATTCCGAATCAAAAATGGCGGATACAAGGTACAATGTAAAAATTCAACATCATATATAGTCTCTAATGGACATCCATCAGCCTTTCGAGACTGTTCTCCATTCCCACAGCAAATGTGAACGCGTGTGTTCCAGTTCGAACGTCGGTGCAAACAGTCCGGACAACAATATTCCAGCAGATGTGGTTGTTTAGGTGCCATCACTATTGACATACTGTTGTACAATAGTTCCGTACTCAACGAACTACGTTCAAACGTAAACTCATCTTCCTTCGACCGTTATAGCTCAATCGCCTTAAGCTGTCCCCTTTGGGGATCGTTTCGGGCACGTTTGATGTTGGCCTAGCGCTGTAGGCCTCTACTCGCATACACAAGATGTACATTTTCTTATATCAAAACCAAATCAAACGCGTAAGGCACCCACTGTACATATGTAAAACAAACTAACTGAGAATAAAGAGAAGCGATAAAGAAGCCCGGTACGGCGCCCCCTTACAAACACGAATCAAAAGTTGAAATCTTTAACTAAAAATTAGAACGAACGTGAGCAAAGTTTACTTACACACATTAAATGAATGGACGAAATTGTAAGGGACCGTCTAAGGTGGAAGAAAATGTATCCCTACGCGGGCAAATGTTATAGAATGCGTGCCCCGGCCACGTATGAACTGTTTTGAATCATTGAGACAAGCAAATACTAATTCCACAAACACACACACACACATACACACGCCATCACTGAGCCAGGAAGTTGTACGAAACAAGTAAAATTATTGATTGCAGTTGTAAATAAATAGATAAATTTATAAAACATGAACTGTAGAAGGCTTTTGTGTTTAATTTAAGAGACAGAGTGAATTCTATGATGACAAATAGTATTGAAATGGTATTGATTGCATTAACAAAAACGATTTACACACTAATCTTTTGATGTAGGAAACGGCTAAGTTCTAAATTGAAAGGCAAATAACCCAGCTTTTGATTTTTACTGGTATTTTGTGTTTTATTGAAACAGGTAAGTACAATCTAAGAAATGAAACAATATTCTTTCACACTAAAAATTGATTTACTGTATTTCGTTTCAATACTTGTACTGATTTACGATATTATTTTCGAGCAATGCAAAAAATTAAAGGTGCATTTGAGTGTTATTTAAGATATGTACATTTGTTAAACAATGAATGTATTAAAAGTTGAGTTTTTAAATAAAACTCTGAATTACGTAAATAATTTCAGTAATTTTGACGTTCGTGTACTGTTTTTTCGATCAACTAAGGACTAAAGGACATAAATTCCAATTTCGGTTTGCACTATGGTATTTCAATAGACACCGCATTTTCACAATGGTTTTGCTATCAATCTGGCTCACTCAACGAAATTTACTGTTTTGTAGCAAACGTAAAAAAGAGAATACAAAGCGGAACAAAATGAAAACCATTTCCACCCATACACGCACTCACTACGAAGGCCAGCAAAAGCATGACAATCTCGTTATCAACTGAGAAAAAGAGTTTTCCGGTGCGAATAATCTGTTTAAAACCTAAATTAAATAAATTAATTTGAATAAAAGGATAAAAACACTCGCGCCAGATGTAGCGCATACCTTGCTCTCAATATCATAGTGTGTGCCAAACCATTTGAATATCCCGTTTTTCCATTCCCAATGTTGTTTCTCGCTGTTCCGAACCACAGGGCGATAAATGACACAAACGTTGATCACCTGCGCAAGCACGGTGGTAAGGGGTAAGTAATGCAAAAACAAATAATAATGAAATGTGTGAAAATGCAACAGAGACACGGAAACTGAGTGCAATATCAACATTACCCCTCGAGGGGTAATGTGTATATTGGAAGGGAATACTATGGAATACGAAGGGAAGAAAAAAATGGATATAATGACAATATTGCACCGCAACCGAAACGGAAAGCTGACTTCGAATCGACGCACAAGCTAGCTCCACAATGAACCAATTCGATTGGTTTCTGTTTCAGAGGACGAAACATTCAATTAAGCAACATTGGGCATTAGAGAAACTGCGAAATAACTTTTTTTCGAATAACTCGATCACAGGGAATTACTTTGACGAGCTTTGAAGACTAATAAAACATATTATAACGTAAAAATTCATTCTTGAGAAAACCTATGATTTTACAACTGAAAAATATTTCTGTAAACCGAAATCAAAGGTTATACGACTGCAGTAGAATGTCAATAAATGTAACAAAAGTAGTGGCTTACCAAAACCGCCTCACTTTTATAAAAATGGAAACGGAGCTAAACGAAATTCAACCGTTGCAATCCACCTACAAAAAAAATGTGATAAGCCAAACTGATACTCAGGAGCTTTTCTCTTCACCCTTCTAGGCAAACATTTGCAACACTTTTAACCCAAATTTAATGTTAATTCCAGATATGTTATTGCTCGAGCTATCGGGCCTCAAACATATTGACAATTTTTATTATCAACATTTTATTTATTCTTTGTGTATTTTCGCTTCCACCTTGCAAGCTTTCATCACCCACCGATTTTACAGAGCATCATGAATCATTTGCGATTTTTCGCAACACAAACCATCGGACAAACTTTTTTGAACATTAATGACACATTAATTCCGCGATCCATTTACAGCACAGGAGGGGCATGGAAAAGGTCCACCATAAAACGGGACGTGAAAAATCGAATTTCATTTAATTAGCCATATTTACGACGCGCTTTTCCACGGGAAATCGTAAAAACCAGGACTCCGGGTGTATACTCATTCATTTGTACGCGCATGTTGTTTTTTTCAGATATCAGCTCCGGCAGGACAAATAAAAGCGAATTGATAAAGAATTGGCGTGGAAAAGGCTAACAGTTTCTCCGGACGGGGGGAACCTTTTCAACATCCTCCATTCTTTATCTTGGGTTCCGAGCGACGATCGATAGAAAATCGAAATCAAAACGTCGTCTCCACAGTGCTTTGTTCTTATTCGTATCTCAATAGTTTAAGGTCGCTTTCTTTGTGTTGCGTTTTAAATCGTGCAAACAGTTATCAACGTTCGTTCTGTAAAAAATAACGTTCGATTCTTGGTTATAAAATTGAGTGATAGAATGGCACGATACATTTATTAGTAAGATAAAACATTTAATGTGTTTGAAATAAATTATCAGTACATAAGAGTAGCCAATAGCAATTGTTATGTCGCATTTAGTGTATAGAATACATTTACGAGATTAAAATACATTAAGCAATCGATTGATGGAGTTTACTTTGCTAAAACTTTTTCTTCTTCTTTTCTGACCATGGCCCTGACCATTGCCCAAGTAAAAATGACAAACCACTTTATGTTAGCCAAGCTGATGATTGGCTTATTGAAACGGAAGCATTCTAAAGAAGTGTTAAATCCTATGCACATTCCATCACATGCCAAGCAGCTGTAGTTACGGAATCATCGTTTTTCTGCAGACAAATTTCAATACGCCATTAATTAAACATTATCAAAATTCCTTTTGCATAATCCATCGTTTGATGCATATTTTGTGCGCGTCTCACGGTGCAGATGGATTGATGGTGGAAAATCGATCGTTCGCTGGGAAATGGAAATGGAAGCCGAGGCACCCGCCTCAACCGGGCGTGCTCTTTGTTTGCAGGCAGCCCAGGCTCACCCAAGCTGGAACGCCCGCTCGTAGGCCCGTGTTTGTATTCAAGCGCTCGCCATCGAATCCCTGGCGGTTGCCACCTGAATATATTATGTGAGGAAAGCTCACCCATGTGGTAGCACGTTCTCGTTCGCTTAAGCCTCAATCTGGCTCAATTTCGACGGCTGATGATGGAATTGGCTTCTGTGATCCGCCTTCCAGCGTGCTAACCGCGACATGCGCGTTCCTGTTTCGCACAGGTCAGTGAATCATAATCGAGATTTATTGCAGCTGCACTGAGAGCCGTTCTACGGAACGCATGCTGCGGATGATATTTTTCGGCAACGGAAACGGAATCGCGTTCGGTGTTTGGTGGGAATTTACAGGTTTTGCATGGAGAATAGCTAATGAAGGGAATTTTGTAATATTGATACGGCTCGCTATTATCGGGATAAAACGAAACCTATCTGAAACACTCTTTAGGATGCATTGGGCAACCGAAAAACGTGTAAGTATTATAAGATTATTCATTGTTTCGTAAAAAAAAATCATGTAAAAAATGAACGTTTTAACAATTTTACTTATCTGGTACTTTACACAACTCAACTGAGCGTAGACGCAACATCTTTGTCTACACACAACATCTTATCACAACACAAGCATTTTCGTTTATTTTAAGATAAAATAGATAAGATGGAGGTGAAAACATTTAATTTGTGTATATTTCAGTACCGTGGTGACGGTACCGTTTGGTTTGTCAACTTCAGATAGTTGTGAGTGTTGGTTGGTAGGAGTTTTTAAATGGGGATATGATAGCATTATACGAATTATATCAGACAGGTAATGGTCGTGTACATATTCTTACAACAAAACGACTCTCTGAAAATTTATCATTAACAGCATGATTGTGTCTCAAGTCAAATCAAAATTAGGTCACAGTAAGCCATTGTGTTTTTTATTGTTTGTTTGTTAATCTGTATCTGCATATAATATACTTGCATATATCTGCATATAATATAAAAACCGTATTCTTGGAAAGCAAATAATAAGAAGAAATATAGTTAAGACTTAACTTTGAAGTAATGAAACGCATGACATGAAAAGAAATGAAGAACAAGCTAGACATGAAATATTCTTCGAACGTTTACATATTATGGTTCATAACTAAAGTTTTCAAAGGTGTAAAGTAGCTTTAAAGCTATAATGTTACCTTGTTTAGGGTAGTTGGTAAAAAAGCAATTTATTTTAAGAACATTGCTTGCTAGAAACATTTAGCTTTCGTTTTTCTCAAATAATATATAAATCCACATGTCAAAAAATGTATGCTTTGTTCTAGATAAGAAAAACACTGAAATTGTTCTGGGAGTTTTCCATCAAAATTCTTATTTATCCTTTTCGTCTAACCATACCAAGTGTGACGAATGGAAAAAAAAGTGTTTGAAGTGTTCGCTGAAAAATGTAAAGAGTCGGTATTGATCGATTACACCGACAAAGATAGGACTATAAAATAGAATTACTAGAGGCTGATCTTCTAAATCAATTGTAAATCGGATAATGAAGAAAACGAAATTTTTGGTACGATACACTTTGTGATCAAAATTTACACTTTTCCAAAACCATTTGTTACACCAAGATATAAACAACTGTTAAAGAAATTGCAAAGAAAACAAACACAAAATATTGCACCGTTTTGTGTGAGTTTTGAAAGAGGTTTTTAACGTCAAACACTATTGTTTATTTTTGGTTTGAAAATAATTCAACAATTAAACGTCAAATACTTAACATTTTTAAATAAGTTCTTAGCTTTAGATTGAGTTAATTTTTAGAGGTCCACAAAACACGGTCGTCACGCGCGTGGGTCGTTTCAGTAAAGCACAACAATAGCCGAACAGAAAGGCAACATTTTCGTGCCGTCGAAACAGGTTATTGAATTTGGTCCAAAATTAAAATGCAGGTCACAAATAAACGATGGATATGTCTTTGTCATCATCGTCGGACTTTTCACTTTTGCCCAGGGTTTTGTTTTCTCCTCCCATCTGTTCCGCTACTCTTCCGATTACAATTCTTTCATTTGTACGACGTCCTTCTTCCTTTCGTCATGGCACCGTACATGCCAGTGCACGCGTTCGTCCATTTTGTCCTGCAGCTCGTGCAGAGCACCGATGTTTCTGTCGTCCGGAGCGCGAGTAACAGTAACGGTCCTTTCTGGACGGCGAGTGGGACCGTATCTTGGGCATCGTTTGACGTTTGAACTGCCACCTGGCACGAACGCAACATCAGCCGCGGCGGAAACGTTGAAAAACATTTTTAATGAAGACCTTCCCAATGAAATGGCGTGTTGGGCAACCGAAATTGACGACAAAGGTAGCATTGGTCGTATTTGATACTGACAAAAAAGACACACAAAAAAAAAATCAGTACCACTGGACCACACAAAAAGCAAAGGTTGCAGATTTTGCTGTTGATTTCAGTTGCCTCGTGTGATCTGAACTCGTGCTTTTTTGTTCACTTTGTAGCGAGATTTCCACCGCTCGGAAGTAAAACACCAGGCGTCTCCATTTCGCAAATTTCATTATTCTATCATCATCCACCTTGTATGTCACGTCAGCACACCGGAACGGTTCAAACAAACGATTCAGACGATTTTTGTGCCTCTGTTATTGGGTTGAGGTTTGTTGTTTTCGTTTAGTTTTCTTTATTGTGAGTGTGTGTGTGTGTGTTTTTTTATTTCGCTTCAATCTGGAATCTCTTTCTCTCGCTCTAAGCAACCATCAATTGGTTCTCCATTCGATTTTGGGGTTTTGAAATCCACCGGTTTCGGGTTTCGCATTGTATGGGTGTGTTTGTTTAATTTCCTAACACAGTTCGTCCCATTCGCTCGGTTCAATAAATCTGTCACACCTGATTGATTTATTACGCGACACATCCCTTAACGTGTAACGTTCGAATGAGTGAACTTCGGGCGCGGAACGCTGTTCAGTAACAAAAAAAAAACCTGCAGAATGCATTAGCGATGGGCGAATGTATGAAGAAAATGGATTTTAAATAAATAACCAAATCGAGTCGATGATACTCGTCCACCTCGAGCCTTTTCTCTCTCGCTCGGGACCAAATTGGTGGCGATTGCATTTAGTTTTTGTGAGGATTGATGCACGTTTTTTGATAGTTTCAAGTGGAACCATATCTGCAACTGCAGTGGGATTAATCACAAGTCTACCCCGATCTCGATGACGAATTGTCCAAAAGTGCGTGAAGTGCATTTTTCCTACGTTTTGCTCGTCATTCTTAATTGTTGATTGCTTTGCTGTTCAAGGAAATCCGACACAGAGACGAGACAAAAGCACTTATATAAACATATTAGTAAGTGGTGAACAAATTTTTGTTGTGTTTTTAGGAAACTTATGTAAAACTGATGGAATTATTTATTAATTGACAAGTTAACATAGTTAAACATTCTTCTCACTGCTCCACAAATAATTTATTTTTTATTTCGTGAAATTTCAAGCAATCATACATGGAAAAAAATATTCTCCTACACGGCATGTTATGAAAGTGATTTTTTGCAATTAGCAATGAAATCAAAACGATGTATGTCACATTATTACTCAAAATCAAAAATTCAATCGGTCGTAGTTGTAACCCGAATACGCATAAAAATATCGTTTCCATCACGATAAACTGGTAATCACTATCGTTAATCGTTCCGTTTAATTTAGTTTTGTTTTGTCCACAGAAAATGTCAAACAACTGTTTGGCGTCTACTTCACACAATCAGCAGAACACAAACATCGCACAAAATCCACGGCGGCTACGGCACTACAGTGTGACAATATTGTTTTGCTCTCACGAGAAGCAAAAATGTCGCTTTTGAGAGGAACAGTCTAGCAGTGGAACCAGTACGAAGCGAAATGCATAAACAACCTCAAAATGAACCGCAACGGAAGGAAAACTGTCTAATCTGTACCGAACGTCAAAGTGGTGGTGCAAAGTTGAGGGAAAAAACACTCAACGGAGCGTGGTGGTGAAACGAGAAGGGAGCGTAAAAGAAACACATAACACGATGGGAGTGGACAAAATCCTCTCGATAAGTACAGGGCGAGGGGAAGGAAGCCGTTTCCCGTTAGGGTGGTGGTCCGGTTGCAAATGGAAAATGTAGGAAAATCCCTAAAAACGTTGAAGTGGAGCCAGCGTCGTGAGCGAAAGTATCAATCTTCCGAGAGCTGGCGGTGTTGAGGCCGAGTGTGCCGAGGTCCGAAAGTGGAAGACGACAAAAAAGCCCCGTAACGACTAAGGATTACGAAAACTAAAAATGTCACCTTCGGTTTGTTCTTTCATCGTCGCCTCCACCCGAGGGGGCGTCGGTGGAAGTCGGTGCGAAGGTGCCCAGCTCGGATTCGCTCGAAGGCGTTGGTGCCCGATGGCGCCTCGGTCGCTTCGGCTTTTTGCGGTACAACTTTGATAGCGTTTTTGCCATTGCACCCGTGCTTGAGGTTTTGCGTTTTGTGACTTGTGCGCAGGGAAAGCTCGGAACGGCAACGGGCGGAACATAAGAAGCCAGCGTCAGTACCGAAGTACTCGGTCGTCGGCGGTCGGTGCGGTGCGTCGTTAAGGTTTCAGATCCTTGACAAAGCGTTTTCCGGTCTTTTGAGGGCCTTCTAGTGTGTATGTGTGTGTTTGTATGCGGCTCGTGTGGCAGGAAGTTGCGAGAAAAGCGAGTTTCTCGAACACCGAACTGGATCTTAGTCTGTGGCGATCTGACTCCATTTTTTACTATGGACTTTCCGGATTTCTTTCCTCCCAGAATTATCACAATCCCACGTGCAACACAAACACCTATACACACACACACATACATACACGTTTTTAGGGCTCTGTTTCTACGCGGGAGGCATATAAGCCTCTAGAAACTCAATGTGGCTTCAAAGTGCTTCGAAATATCCAACACTAACTACGACACACACACACATACCCTCATCCAACTTTCCACCCAAGGTACCCAAGATTCGCCAGCCTTTCCTTCCTTCCCCTTCGATCTCCACCCGAAGACGAGCCCCTTTCGCACTTTGGTGTGGTGTTTTATCTTTTCAATTTTCTTCTACCGCCTTGCCATGTCCGGAAGCTTATAGCTCTCGGGATGCTTGCGATCCCGGGATCCATTTGGGCCGCCCGTTCGGTGTAGCGAAGATCAAATTCACTTTGCCACCCATCCACGCGAGTAGTTTCAGCCCATTCCGCCTGATCTCGTACGTTTTCATTTCGTCTACCGCGTACTCCTTCCCATTTCTCGGGCGGGACGATTTGAAAACCGCAGGACAAGTCTCACGTTACGCGGGTTGAAACCAGTCACCTCGTCTTCGTTGTCACCATCGTAGAGGACCAGTTAAAACGTCGTAGGTGGCAGTGGTTTAAACTTTGCAGCTTAATCGCATCTGGTGGCTTGGCCGTGAGCCTTCTGCAGGTCACGTGTACTTCCTCATTACCGGCACATTTTGCCAGAGATTAAGGCCTCGAATCGAAAAAAAAAGATTATGAACACGATTCGTGGCTTACCGGTGGCCGTTCCCAACTGCCATGTGTTTCAATGTTATACGAAAGGCTACACATGCTAAAATAAAATTTTATACATGATGTCTTAACTAGCAGGTTTGCAGAATTATTCGAATTCTTTAACGAATTTGCCTTAAGCAACATTGATGCGGGTTACATCAAAACATTAAGTAATATTTGAAGCATAAAATGCAGTCATAATGTATTCAAAAATCATGTTCTTCCATTTTGAAGTTTCTCATCCCGTTTGTTTTAAATAGGTTTCTCTTGTCACATTTCTACCTACATTAGTTTTAAACTAATAAATAAGCATAGAATGTGAAGCTTTACGTTAATATTCGTAACAAAAAAGTGAATAAAAACACAAGAACCTACGATAAGTTCCATACAAAAACTATCTTAAGTATGAACAAAATGTTGGTAAAATAATATTCAGATAGATTCAGAGAGATAAATCAGATGTCGTATAATATTCAGAGAGATAAATCAGATGTCGTAAGTAAATTTTCCACAAATTGTATTTATCGAGTTGCCTTCAAAGATTTGAAATTTTGAACCATATCTGATCCAGTTCCAATCGTTGTTTATAAAATTGTCCTGAAATTGATGCATGCTTCGAAAATTTCATGAATTTTTCATTAATCTTTAATTAATCTTCAAGAATCTTTGATGTGCATGGTTAGAGCGATTATAAAAATGGAGGATTTCCTGAGCATTTTTTCTAAAACTCTAATATTATTGAATTTGTAATGCAAAAATTTCTTCACTTTAGTATTTATCAATCTTTCATCGCAAGATTCATACATATCAAAATCATTGCAAAGAGTCATTTAGATTCGAACGCGATTTGTTTCCCGTGCTCAAGTAAACGAATTACATTGGCAGTGGTTGTAGGACAAATGTGTAACTTCAGTCTTATTTTAAAGTTCTCCCCCCTCACCGTCAATGCAGGTCAAAAGTATATCGATCCTATGCATGAGTTACAAATTTCCCAGCAGTTGGGGATACCGAGGGGGTTTGCTGGAGGCACATAAATTTACATCGAATAATGCAACGGAAGCTGAAAAGTTGTGCACCTCGGGGCCAGGACACTGCGGACCGTCAGTGAAATGAGTTCCGGTGCTATCAGATTGTGGTGTGAGTATGTGTGGGGCCACACTACCAACGCCAACCGCTCGCAGTGCATGGCGAAACATTAAACAGGACTTCCAAAGCGATGCGCCGCAACGACTCAACTTGAATAATATTGACAATAACCAATGGGGAAGGGCGGTAGGGTGTGGAGAGGCGCTCGAGGTGCCTGCCTGGTTCATATGTGCCGTTGCCCAACGGCGAACGAGAGAAGGATGTGCCGTTGAGTGAGAAAACTTTTTCAATTTTCCTTTCCAATCTTTGATACATCCAATCGAACTTTATTATATTGATGTCTCCAGCGGTATGCAAATCATGCGTAACACGACGTCGTTCGAAAGTGAACCTCGACGAACGGAAGTGAGCAGAAGCCAGTGGGCTGGTAGAATAAAAACGTGGTACATTGCGCCAGCGGGAAACCGTGCCACTTCCGGGAATGGGTCCGGTAATCCCCAGCTGGACGAGTATTAATCGGCAATGGTTCGCCTTCATTACTGGCCACTGAATGGAGTAAGATCCCTTGCCTTTTAGTGTTCCATGAATGTCCCGGGAGGAATGCATCCGTCATCAACTCCGTGCATGTACCGTTTACGCTTTTAGACGGAACGAAAATGATTGGATGGTCTCAATATTGCAGCTAACGTGAACCGCCGGAAGCTTTTGCGAAATAATTGGTACACGTGACAGATTCATCGTACGGCAAAAGCTAGTTGTCTAGCATTGAGAATGGTTTTTTCAATGGGATTTTCCGTGATGGTTTATGAAATACATGTTTGGAAATATTACAGATGTAGCAATCATGGCTTCAGTTCACAGTAACATCTCTTAATAGTAGTTTAGAGATTCAACAAATAAGTGCACTCGTTTCAGAATATACCTTTTTCCGTGAAAATGTAAATGATATTCAATGGATGAATTTAAAACATTCAATTCTTCCTTTCATATTAAGTTTTGAGTCATGCGCTACTTCCAAAATACTTTTGTGTAATGAATTACTAAAACTTCATCCGTTCGAGCTACTTCGTCGTCGCTTTGAATCGATCAGTTCGTCAAAATTGAACGCACCACACATCAAAAGCGTCTTCCTGTCTTCTCAAACGAGGGCAGCGAACATTCTGCAGTGGCAACATTAATCTACGATGCCAGCGACATCATAAAAGGACCCCGACGCACCAGTGAGCCATATAAGGCAAGGGTCGTTGCGTCGCAAAATGGGGCTTATCAAACTGCGCCACCGACCCGATAAGCGGATGGAAGATGAACTTTATCGATGTCATCACAAAGTTCGTTAATAACCACTGACAGTTTTCGGCGCTGATAAAAGTCGCTAACGATGCTGGATCTGCTTCGGATGTGTCAGAGGATGTGACAACGAACGTTCATCGCACGCCCCCTGCCACCGGGCGTCGCACAGCAACCCCTATCCCCATGTCGCCTTCTCGCGGCAGCCTTTTTACAACCGAGGCCAATCTAGGCAACTCAACGTCAAAGTGGCAAGACCAACCAAAAAAACAAAATCAAGAAGAAAAAATAATACCCCTCCGAATGAAGTAAAAGATTACTCGTCCGGGATGGAGGCGGTCGGACGAAGATTTGGACGGCCGTGTTCCTCACGCGCGCTGGTTCGTCGCGGTTTTTGTCGCTTCGTGCATCCATTCTCGCACCAGACATAAATATTCAAAGTTTTGCCAATGGAGGAACATTTATTTGCGTTTCTTAATTGGTTTTGGCGTGCAAAAACTGCGCGAAAATGGGCAAGAAACAAACACATCGGGCAGGAAGCGGATGCAAAGGAGAAAAGAAAAGAGCGAAAAAGGAAAACGCGAACGAACAAATAAACAGCCCTTCATCCGGATGTGGCCATTTAGGGTGGTTTGTTTGTTTCCAGTAGATTTTTATTTTCCCAGTTTCATTACGGTTTGCCGGTGCTTATTCGATTTCGATTCTTCTGCTTCTTTGATTTAGGCTAGCAGGAATCTGTTTTGTTTTCTTTCGTTGTTATTCGTGTCGGGACACGGATTAGAACACCATCGCACTACAAGCGCACGCAAAACTGCTATCTATGACTATACAAATGGGATAAAGTGGCCATCGGGGTATTTTTTTTGTGATCATTACTAGTTTAAGTTTTCCAACCAAACCAGAATAAATTTTATTTACTGTCCAGTTGTCACGAATTATTAAAGTCAGATTATTTCATTGTCAAATGTTTCAATGTAATAACCGCAGAACGTTTTTTTTTACTACATTTTCAACTTCTTGTTCTTTTATGTTACGCAACATAAATTGGTTTCATTTTAAGGATACAGTTGTGCATCAAAAGATGGGTCATTTTAATTCTGTTGTATAGTTCTTATGCTTTGATCTGCAATTCCACGTTAATGACATTATTTAGATAAGCTGGTAATTTTTGTTTTCTTCGGCACGTTTTAGCGACCCTCTTCGGCAGTTGACCAACCAAAAAACTATTTAACTAACCTTCTGTTCTCTTCTGCGGATTGCACAGTTTCACCAACTTTTCCCTTTGCGCTCTGCGACCGACCCTAAGGGTCGGTTGTTTGATTTTTTCAATTAATTCTCAAATTCATTAAAATGTAATTAACAAGCTGAGCAACAACCACCAGCATATTTTTCCATCGTGTTTGTGCCCTTAATTCGGTATAATTAAGAACCCTTGGAGAAGCGTCGCGCAGCTTTTGGTTTGCTGCGAAAAAAAAAACAGCTGCGAAAATGCTTCCGTTCCATCCATTTTTGCCATCGTTGCCACAAACTCCTTGTCAAGCGGGAAATAGTAAGAACGCTTTCAATTCGCGTTCATTTCACCCTTCACACCCGATCGGCAACATTACACCGGCACGAAACGCACGCAGTTTCAAGTCGGGTGGCGATGCGGAAAAAAATTATTTTATCCGGAACTGCCGCAAAGGTAGTGCCACTGTTTCGACTCTCCTTCACTACTACCCCTTGGTCCACAGGTTGGCACCATTAATTGGCCAACCTACTGCGGACGTCAGCAGCACCATGCGTTTCCCCTGCTGGCCCTATGGGGGATAAGCTCGACTATGATTATGTTGGGGAATACTCCAAGCGCACACGAGTTCAAGGAAAGTGCAAGTGTAATTTGCAGCCAAATGAAAGTTCCTACGTAATAACACGTCGGAATAACAGGTAGTTTGTTGCGCTGATAACTTCCTGTAGAGGCAAGGAAAATTCATTGGAATAGTTCTCTTGGTTATGTCATCAAGTTTAAACAGGAGCCAATGCACAAGAAATGCTTTTAATCAAGGACCAATATTTTTAACTCAACAGAATCTTAAGAATAGAATTTATTTCACTCAATCAAAATAGTTTGCATTCAATCATACACTGAACGTTTACAACACTCCAAACAAACCTAATAGTTCCTACAACACAAAATAGTGAAACCCGCTAAACGCTTTTCAATTGTGCAATTGCACGGAACGAAATAGATTACATTTGTAATCGTGATGACTCGAAGGCAATTTGATTAGCACGAATAAAACAAACGGCTGCAAGTGCCCCGCCCGATGTAATCAACTATTTACAATTCCATCGCATTCGGCGCACCGGAATCGACAGGTTTCTCCCGCTCCGGCGTGATGAAATATTACCATCCGGACTTCGGGACCACTTTTCAATTAACCGGCGTGCTTGCACGGATTCCGGGACGAGTTGATCTGTGATTCGGATGCTAGCTCCACTTTCGTAAGTTTTTCCCGCACCAACAAGCTGGCTGAAGCCAAATCTCGCGGGACCTTCAGCCATGTTGGAGCTCCGCGCGCTAAAGTGCTATGGAAAACGCAAGGAAACACGGACCGAACCGTTACTCCCGAACCGTCCGCGTTTTGCAAGAAAAGGGCATTGCTGTGCAGCAGAAAACAATTAAAAAGCAAAACTACGTAATTAATTTAGCTAGAAAATTGCATTCCCTCAACAAAACGGTGGTTCCCTCCCGTCAGCACCGGTGCGAACTGGTGCAGCCGAGTTGACCTCGGCCCGATTGTACGAAGATTTACGCAGCGCGGTTCGCGCGGTGCAGCCTTTATTTTATTTCCCATTTGTTTTCCGCCGCTTGGCCACGCTGCGCCACGTGGGTGCCCGGGCGCGCTTTATCAAAACGCAGCCCCCCGCCCAGGTGGGAAGGAGTCCGGGCGTAAACGGCACGTGCAATGGTGCACAAATTATGCATCACCACCACGCCCGGACCGGTCGGAAAAATCGCTTTCTCTTTAACCTTCCTCATGGGTGGTCCCTGGAGGATGGGTTTCTTCGCCGAGATGAAATGATGCTGGCGATGCTAAGTGCAGCTATGCACTCGCCGTCGTCTCGGTGGAGCGCGGAATAGATGTTGATTACATAAATTGTATTGTTGGCCGGTTGAACGCGAGCCACACCGGGGCGGTGCAAATGCAAAAAACAACAGCCATGATTTTGCCGGCGACGAGCGTGGGAACGGTTTTGCGTAACTTTGCCGGGTTCAATGGGTCTTGGTGGCAACTTCCGGGCCGCACCGGTGTGGCCGCTCGTTCATTCCGCGCGTCGGAAGCCGGCCTGCAGGACTCGGTACCGTTGCGGAAGGGTTGTGCTGGCGTCTGGTGGAAAATTTAATTAACACTACCTTTCATTTCTCATTTCCACATTGTTCCGCTTGCGTAAAGCGACACCGAAGTGCAAAGCGGAGTTATGGTGCAGCTTCTTGTGAACGTTGTTTGTCCATCCCTTTGCTAAGCGCAACGGATCACCACATCACCCCGATAACCTGGTTGTACATAGGGCGCATATCGGTCTGCCAACGCTCGGTCCTGAGCGATCAAATAACGTATCTTGAAAACGGGAAATACATCATTTGAGGTTCTTCTGTCGGGGAAATCAGAAACGTAGGCACACCCCGCTGTAACTACATGTACGGAGTAAAACTGCGCCCAATCAAGTCTCAAATATAATAATTAGTTTATGAATATCTGAAATCAAATAATGGTTCTTAATGTTTTAGCCTTTTTTTACTTTATTTTCAATGTTGTTGCATTATTTGGGTTTAAATGTTGGTTGAATTAGATGTTATATCCAGTTACATAGTTAAGAAATCATTCGGTTTATGAATTTATGTTATATAATAGTTCTAGGTGTTCAAAACTAATGAACACAATCAGCAATAAGACAGAAAAAAATGTATAAAAGGTTACGCTGGAAAATTTAATTTTTTTAAGATGATCAACGACAGTTCAGTTTTATTCTGCAAATATTTCAAATCACATTCGATTATTTTTCCAATTGTAATTTTAATGACTGACAAAAATGTACAAGCAGAATATTTTACATAATAAATGCTACTTGTTTAACCATTCTTACTCATTGATGAGAACCTCATCTATTTATGAATTTTGCTCATAGCTAACTGCTTAACCAATTTACAGCGAAAATAACTCATCTGGGGTATTTATCTATCATTGAATGGAATTTTTAATGACCCGCCTATTCCCAAATCTCAAATTCAGAATTTATTCGAGCGTTCTTCAAACCTACTCTGTTTTGCGAAAGGCCCTGAATAAACTTAAACCAAATTTAAAACGCACATCTTACACAAAAAGTAGGTGGGAACAGGCAAACCTCAGCGACCTTTCGGATCGTTCGATCGAGGCAAGAAGCTGTACACCTTAACGGTCATAGAAACGACCACCGGTGTTGCGGAATAAAACCATCAAAACAATGAAATATGACAGAGCACAACGCGCTCGGCTCTGCTACCATTAATGGAAACCGGGGTTTGCATAATGTGATGGTTTCCAAGGCACTTGCTTGTGTTAGAAAGTGTAATCATAATTGAAATTTAGCCAATGCTCTCAGAGAAATTTATTGACGTAAATGGGTACTTTGGTTGTGAAGAATTATGGATAAATGTGAGCGCGCTGCATAAATGGAGCATATACAGCATTTAGCTCCCGAAGCGAAACGGAACATGCATCGTCAAATTATGTTCAAAACATTGGATCATAACAATTCAAATTACTCTACAATGCAGTTAAATATACGTTTTTAAAGAAACTTCCTCGTTATTTTAGTTCAGGTTAAATTTCTTTCAAACGTTGGACAACGTGTACTTTAACATGATAGCATGATATGATATTCAACGATAAAAAAGCATAAAAATAAAGAAGATCTGAACACTTAATCTCTTACAAAAATGAACATTATTCATTCTTGACATGTTTCGGTGACTTTAAGATCAATGGTATTGTAAACAACAAGCTGCGATTCCTGGTAGCGACACAAGAACAAATGAAGAACACAATGTTCATATTGATGAGCTCACCTATGAAAAGTATCTCTTTATTGCATTCTGAGAAATTCTTACAGTAAACGAGTGAGTCTGTCAAGCAGTAAAGTTCTACGAATTTTGGATAATTCGCTTGTATCCAAACATATCCAACACTGTATGTGATTCTCCCCCTCCCCCCCCCCTCCCCACCCCCCTCTCTCACTCTCTACTAGCTTTCCCAACTCTGGTCGTAACAAGTTTATCATGTACCAAGGTGTGGTAACACCATTACCGAACAGAGCATGAGTTTTACTTTCGTAGAATTGAGCGAAACATTTGTAGTATGTCTAACAGCATAGTATCCTTTGTTTGTTACTTATTAACTACCCTGTAGATTATTGTTGGCCTCAGAGGTGAATTATTATTGAATAGCAAAACCAAATGTTTCCTCCTCTCATGTTTGTTTCATTTGAGGAAGCTGCATTGTTGTTAACAAGCAGTTGTTGTTCGGTTGAAAAAGAAAAAGATGAAATATAGCACATATGCTACTAGCAACGTTAATTAATTATTTGTAAGAATTAACAACTAGGTTGATTTCAGTTAGTTTCCAATTGCACTTGCATTATGTTTCATTTTTTTGTTTAAAATTTCTTTTAAGAACTGAATCACCTGGGGAGTATGACGCAAAATAGCATTGTTCCGATAATAAGGTGGTGAAGATTATTCAAAACCAAAAAACTATTTTAAAAGAGGTTTATTGAAAAAGTTTTAGGGAATGCAAAGGAAATTTTTTGATTTGATGCCCCCAAAAACCATGAACAAAGGCATTGATCAACAGTTTGAGTCACACGCCAGCTGCATACATTCAACATATCCTTCGAGGCGTCACCAGAGATGCAGTAAATTTCTGGCTGCGTCCAGTTGTGGCGGGTAAACGTGCCTCCCAGCGCCACTCCCAGCATCCGAGTCCAAAATGATAAATTGCTTCAGCGAGATTAAGAATGTGTGAAATTAGATATATATCGCGCGGTGTGTGATGGACGAAAATCCATCCAGGGATGAGGGAAGGACGAAGAAAAACGTCCACGGATGTTGGTGGTTGTTGCACCAAACGAAGAGGGTTCTAGTTTCTTTGGAACGGGGTTTCCTGCCACCCGTTTTTATGGCGCACTTCAGTAAGTCCGGATCGCCACGGCGAACGCACGTTCGAGTCTCGGGAACTGCAAGGTCGCTTCCTGTTGCCAATCGCCGGCATGCACACGACGTGTTTTCCAGTCGAACATTCGTGTTGCGAGTGGGTGTCGTTCGTTTCATACTCGCACATTTTTTTCCACCAGATTTTAGTATTTATTTTCCTTTTGTAGCACCCTCGGCAGCAGAAAAGAGATACCCGGTTTAAAAAATGCCGTGCTGAAACCAACAAATCCCTCCTTCCCGTCAGGAGCCGGGAAAACTGACAGGTTCGGTAGGGTTCCAGTTGGCTCGCGTGATGCATACGTTCGCTGCCCTACAAAAACTTTAACTGGCACTGGCCCTGAAAGGAGGGACCATGGTACGGCCCCGTAGCAACGTGTGAAGCTCCGGGGCGAAATTGTGCTCCAGGGCAACTCCGTCCCGAACTGTACACTCGACGGGGCTGCAGCGCTGGGAGTGTCGCGCTTGACGGAAAAATTTCGAAATTATTCAGTCCAAAGCGCGAATGCAAATGATGCCAAGTGCATGTGCGGTGCTAAAGAAGATAAAGTGTTTGGAAAAACGAATAGATTGTAGCTGCCACCAAGCGGGATGCTGTTCTTCTTCGTCTCACCTTTTCCTCTTTTTCTTACCATTCCTCATTTCACCCTATCTACGGAAGCTTTTTGTTGATGAACGCACTTTGGAAACCACGCGAAGATAAGGAGTGAGCAGTTGAAAAAGTGTCTGTGTGTCTCTACAACAACAAAAACCATAGTTTGCGACTAAACGAGAAAATTTATATGTGGTTTCAGGAAATATTAGTTTAAAGCAACTGAGTATTTAAATGCTCCACACCATTAAACTGAACATACCCGACTGTGTAAAACAGAAGATTAAATTCATGCTGGATGGCTAAAAGCAAATCTTTCACTAAAACGAAAATTGTAATTAATTAATTGAGTTTTTGTATATTTAACGTTAAAACGCTGCCTTATACATTTTTGAAGAATAACAATTTTCATCATCTCTTTACAGAAATATAATAGTGAGCTTACAAAGTATAAGGCTATAACAATAATAATGAAGTATCCTTTGGATAGGTTTGTCTTTTTCTGGTTTTTGAAAACAGTTGATTTGATGATAATTTGAACCAAATTTGATCAAGAATGATTGTAGCAAAACAGCATCAAGAAGTCAGACAAGAATACAGTTGTCTTAAAACTAAAGCTTCTCAAACATGCAAAATTGTCTCCAATAAAAGTTAATTAAAAGACGTTTATGAATTCCAAAGTGAATCAGACAACATTTAATACATCATGGACGACGCAAACAAATCAGATGTGAAATTTAAACCTTTACTGTTTTATTTACTTTGGATATTTTTGACTTACAAAATAAGTGGTTCTTACCATTTCGGTTTTTAATGATTCAACGAATGATGTAAGACACTTTCAAATCAAAATTCATTTACAAGTTGTATCAAATCTCTCACTAAATTGTAAGGCCAAAGACTACATTTAGATAATATTAGGAAAAAGAGTAAAATACACTTCAATCACAAATTAAACATGCAGTATTGTATAGTTAACAAACCATATTATAATAAATGGAGTTGTGACCGTAACAAAACGTGTGGTTCAATCAAAAGTAAATTAAGTAGGAATTGCGGTAAGTATTTTTGTGTCTGCACTACACTGTAGTTGCGTGGTAATTCGAAATCTTTTATACGATTCAAAATAAACCATGCATATTTGTCAGTTCAAACAAAACGGTGCTATTAAAACGGTGGGCAAGTAATCTACTGAATGAACACAGGCTAATACTGTCTAGCTTTATTCACTGTGAGGGATAAATCTAGAAAAGAAAAATAACGTCAATATTCTTTTATAATTCAAAGATTGACAACGAGGAAGTTCTTTTTTTGACGTGAGCCTTTGAGCGGAATCATATTTCTTAAACCTCCTGAAACGAAACAATGTTTGCTTCCGACTAAATCCACAGCATTCAAACTCGATTGTACTCGCATCGGCAAGATCTGCAACCGGAATGAAAGTGCTGCCCAAAGGGTGTATGCGTGTGTTCGCTTCCTAGCAATCGATTCGATCGATTGGACGGATAGGTTTTGCAATCTTTTTGACGTTTCTTGAGCAGCTTCTAAGCGCTGCTGCTGACAATTTCATCCCGCCCCTGTCTCGCCGACCGTTACTGCGGTGCCTCCCCCGGCACAGCACGGCACGGACGCAAATATGTACTCACAGGCAGCGCAACATATTCCACCCGGTGGGTTTTAGGAATTTGTGCTCGTCTCGCAAAAATTCACCAGACCCATGCTGTACCGAGCGGAGGGAGAATTCTTCGCTAGGATGGTTTCCTTTTATGGTTTCCATTACCTGCGAAAAGGGTAAATACAAGACGGAAATTTGCTCAAACCTGATGGTTAAGGTGGCTTACACGGGCCCTACATGCTGCGTCACCGGCAGCACTTGCACTTACACTCTTTCACTGCTGCTGCTCCTCAAATATAAGCAACAACACATGCACACTCTCCTATACATGCATACACGCAGGATGTCGTCCTTCCTCTTATACAAACTATCCTACACTATCGCTCCATCGCTCGGGGAGATGTGCCTTTTCCCCCCGCAAAAGTGTATCATCTCTTCAACCCCGGCTTGGCGTTGGAACTACCTCCATCCACAACCCTTCAAAGGGTTCATGCTAAAGATCCATCCCCGGGTAAGGTGCTCTATTCTTTCCATTTTCGTACAGCTCCCGTACAAATTGTTCTTCTTGTGGAGACAATAAGCAAAAGAGCTTCAACAACCACGCTCGCACAGCGGATGGCTCTTGGTGTTTTCGCCGAATTTCCCCGGCCAGGGTTGGCTGGAGAACCGGGGGCGACGGTAACGATCCGCTTCTATTCAACAGTGAGCTACTTCATCACGGCACCGAAGAAGCGGCCATTGTGGTTGGTCGAAAAACACGAACGCCCGGGCAAGGGTATCGAGAGGAGGAGCATTGGATGCAGAAGTAATCCGTGCCAAGAACAGCCCGACGCCACGGTGGCATAACTACACCTAACCAAAACGATCCCCGGGACACTGACGCACGTCATAGTACTATGCAAGCCACAACGGAGAGAACAGGGTAGCGCACCGGCACGATGCCACGGCAGCTGGAGCGGTCTTTCACAGGACCCAGCATGGGTAGTTAGGGCTTGAAGACGCGCAGAATCAGAGGCACCGAAACATGAAGGCACCTGTCTTTCTTGTGGGCTGCGGTGGTTATTGTTACCAAGGTGTCCTATTTGTGCTTCTACAGGGTTTATCAGGCGGCTCCGGTGGCTCCCGCCTGACTTTCCGCAAGAATTCACACTCCCGAATCATCGTCCCTACCAGTGCAATTTCTTGTCTCTCTACCTTTCGCCGGTGTTTCTCGAATTAAAGGATGGATTCTTCGTATCGCCATCTTCTTGGAGTTACCCACTACCACCACCACCATAGGACGGTAAAACACGGAGTATCGGTTTCATATGGCTTAATTCACATATAAACATACTTTGAGTACCACCACAGCCCACTTTCCTAGGATCGTGTGTACAAACCCACACAAATGCAACATCGTAACACGTGATCCACATGTATGCTCCACTCTGTTCCGTAACTCTAAAAACAACTAGTGCTCCAATTAGGTAAATTCCAATGGATATCCACATTGGGTGATGCAGCCAAGAAACGTCTGTAAATGTATGTTTTGGTAATGGTCTTAATTGCTTTAACTTTGCAACTATTATAAACCAAATTAATAGGGTTACAGGACGTAGCAAATATTAAAATAAACAATTTTTTTATTTTGGTGCACTTAATTTTTTTATTTTGGTATATTTTTGAAAATCATGCTGCCAGTGTATCCGAAGAAAATGTCACTCGTTTTCATCTGTTCTATGAACTATTCTTATAGTTTATGTGTATATTATCTATTTTGTCAAAAATTTATAACTTATCGCACATAATTGAATGTGAAGCACTGTGAGGTAATGCTAAAATTCTGACGGATAGTTATTTCTCTCTTCTACACTATCATTTCTATCCTGTTGAAATTGCTATTTAAAATGAAAGGAAAATTTAGTAAAACTTCTACGCTGAAAGTTAAAAATCAATACTTTTAAATTAACTACTGGAAACTCCCTTTCATCATATAATCTTTCGATATATTTAACATGATAAGGTTGAAAGGTTGAAAAGATTCGTTTAGTTGAATGTCTGACCAGCTTTGGTAGAGTTACTTGATGCAGCTTGTTCATATATTGCATTGTGAAAGTTTCATCTCGCTGGATGGAATCCAATGTGTAACGCGCATGTTGATAACGGTGGCATAGATAACGCTAACCCATATCACTAAAGTTGTCCAGCGACTGGCTGCAGGATGGAAAAAATGAGCACACTGCTGGTGTGTTTACCTTGATTTGACCGAACTTCTACGGGCTGATGAAGCAACCTTTACATATCACCACCGAAGGTATTCGCAACCAGACGAGCAGCTGAGACGCACCATCCTTCCCAAAACGTTCCCGGTACCGCTGCGAAGCCAGTGTCGTGGTTCAGCCAAGACAGACGACGGTGCCTCCAGCGGATGCTAATATATTCAAATTTAAAATAATGTGCTTCATTATAAATTTTTATGATTATGTCTGTTGGGATATATTTTCCACCGTAAATTTGAATAATTACAAAAGTCGGCGTCTTTGCTGGCTCACTCGCTCGCCGGGCTGTTGCTATCCTTTGAGTCCTCGCCCGTCCTCTCGATGTCACCCGTCACCAAGCCCCTCCCGCTGTCCATTTCGGTGGGATTGTTTTTACAGGAATACGCAAATTAATTTTAACTCTTCCTCGCAGCCCCCTTTCTACAGAAACATTAACGAAACATGTTGAGACTATATTGTATTTAAAATGACACTTCTTCCCACGGTGGAACCATTCGCTGTCAATGTCCCTTAATGGCTAGATTATAGCGTGTGCCGACGTGAGCTGACTGTGAGCGTGTGAATCTTCCCGCTGTTTCCGTTTTGCCGCCCGGCAAAACGTTACCCTTGAAACTGATACATAAATACATTAAAGAGGCACGAACCGCATCGTGCATGGAAATCGCTCGAGCAACACATCATCTCCAATCCGAACGTGCCTCGCTGGCATCATCATTCATTCCCGAGAGCACGCGGACCCCACGCCACGCGTTCGTTGGGCGAGGAAAATGTCCTTTTAATGACATTTACGAGCGATAACGGGTTTGATTTGAAATTAGCCCCGCCATAGCCGGGCCACGTTGCAGGCCTGCGTAAGAATGACTTCGGTTTTTGTGAGCCAACCATTAACGAAATCATTTAACATTGTTTGTTCCTTTCTTTGGATCAGTACGAGATATCGAAGAATTTTTCTTTAGTGTGGCAAAGGAGAGGGATTCTACAGCACTACAGCATCTGTCTATATTCCACCAACCGTTTTCGCAGTGAATAAGAGCTTGTGTTTAAAACAAATAAAATGTCATCTTCGTTATTTTAAATTACCGTATGCGTAATAATATTAGCACCATCGCACTAATATGGTTTCCGTTTGACCTGGGCAGACAAATCTTTGGCTTTTTTTGCATCCACTTACTCCTTAACTGGTACCAACATAGGATGTAAACGAACGTTTTTGTCCCACGCGCAAAAACATATTGCCGATGCCATATGAATGTCCCGGTGAACCGTGGAAAAGGTTTTGGGCAGGTTGGATAAGGTTGGATAACTATCCTCGAAGGTATCTACTGGGCTGCGTCCCATCCCTCGAAACGTACCCAAAATTAGAGGCAGGAACATCTTATGTTCTGGTCGAAAGATAGTGGCCACCATGCTGGATTCCGGGTTAGTCAACATGGCGCTTTATGAAGATCTAGGCTTACTCTAACCGCCTCTCAAGTATGACAAGCCTCCGGAAAACATTGACTAGTTTTTGGAGATAATTAAATTTAAATTACATTGTTAGGACCTGAAGTGCATTTCGAAAGGACTTACATGCTTAAAAACATTGACAAACACGTCCCTTTAGATCTAATGAAAAAATTACATCCTAAAATTTTTGAAGATATTTCAAATATTGTTATTGCTAAATGGTGCAAACATTATCTCGCATATGGTACATCATTTCGCAACTGAATTGGAAAGGATTGAACTAGTATTGTGCTAAATGAATCTTTTGATGAGATTCATTCATATGAAACTTTCACATAAGGTGCATTCAGATGGATTCATGAATCTTTGCGTTTTCGGATCTTGAAACCTTAATGAATCTTCATGAATCTTTCATGGTTCTGTAACGAATCTCCACGATTCTTTCGTTGGCGTGGAACATGCGACCAAAAAAAGAGGGTCCCTGTACCTATTTTTAGCTGATTACTTTTCATCATTTGGTGTGTCTTTGGGGTTCATGAATCTCTCCACGAATACTTAAAACGTAAAGATTCATTCCACTTCATGAATCTGAATCTGATTTACACAACTCTAGATTGAACATGATTTCTGTCTCACACTTGAAGCTTTTTGAGAAACAAGGCTAATATTCTTCTTGTTTGGTTTGTTTGATTGCCGAAGTCCCCTTAATACATGGGTTTAATTCAAATATACCCCTTAATACATGGGTAAATTAATAAATTTTTATAATTACTGTTGGATATTTGTTCAATATCATATTGTGTATTCACCTAACGCAATGTTGACAGCTGGTTTAACGTGTAATACAACCGACCGTGTAAATGAACTCAGAATGTGTTTGCTTAAATGTAACATTGTTGTTCTAGTGAGTTTCTGGTCGCAGAATTTAAAAACCACAAATAAGTAAACTGCATTTTACTTGGTATTTGTAGTTCATTCGTTTTGTGAGATGTAAAACATAATGCAGCACGCTCTATCCTCCTCTTAAATCGTCTTCAAAGGACCATTAATTTCAAAATTGAATTTAAAGGCTATATTTTATTTAAGAATTTTGTTAAGTACGAAATCACTAAAGACGAAAACGATGACCATTACAAAAACACAAACCCCCAACATGAGCTCCACTCGAACTAAACCCATTTCGTGAGTGCAAAGAATCCCCCACCCTTTATTCTCTTCCAACTGTGCGTTGCCATGGCCACACCACATCATTTCGAGGGTTAGTAAAATATTCCACCAAGCAACAAATCACCTGATTTGCCCTGCGGGGTTTCGGATTCGTCCATAAATCAAACATCTAATATGCTTCTGCTGCTAGCGTCGCACGTCAGTGGAGGTCGTAAAATATCTGAAAAAAATTTATAGCTTATTTCAAAACTCCGAACCTGAATTTGCCGTCCAAAAAGGGGCGTTTGGTGAGTGGTTCGATACGGGGAAATAAAAGCACAGCTAAGATGTCGATAATTGTGTTTGATCTTGCAACGGATATAAATTTTGGTGCCATTTTTTTGTACCTCATACAATTACTGGATTTGCTATACTGTAAAATACTCCCCCTAACGCCGTTAACGGTTATATTACGCTGCGCTTCGGGCACTTTTAACCGTTATGTCCAGCACCCGCCCTTTCCGTCTGCTCATCGAACATCGTTCGAACAACGCACGTGAATCGAGTCACCCCAGAATCACTGCTGTTGTGGTCAATAAATACCGCATCGATTACATCCTCCGGCAATATGTACACCACAAGTCAAACGTACTAACAAGGTGCACCAACACACACATATTTACAAGTAGCGATACGCACATGGGACTGCAAAATGTGTCCCATCCAGCCGGGTTCCTGGCATCGAGCAAACCCTCGGGGAAGAGAATCCGGGGGGCGCCAACATAATGCATGATATTTTATTGCAGTAGTTGTAAATTATTTTCGATTCTTATCAGGTATCCCTTTAAAATTATGTTCCACTCGATATACTCGCCGAGATCGGCCGGTCCGGCCTCGAACTTCGTGCCGGCAGCCACTTACTGCCGCTGCTGCGTCGCAAGAAGGCGCTACCGAGCAAGGTAATGGGACGGAACTAAGGCGACGGCTTCGGGCAAGAAAAAGCCCAGACTCATCTGCAGCAGCTACCGTGCTGTAGGGATGCTTTAGGGGTCAAAAAGTCGGCGAACACGAGAAGGGCCGGGGGAAGCCGACGACAGTACCGAAACTCCGGTAAACCACCTCACCGGGAGGAGGTCACCGAGATGGCAAATTTTATGGATTGCGACTACGACGTCTTGTGGATGGAGGACGCCACACTGCAGCACCGATAGGTTGGAAGGTGCACGGTCCGTTGGCCAGTTCGTCCTGCAGTGCTTCGGTTCAAGCTGGTTTTAATCAGTTCCCATCGTCGCAGTCACATTTACTACCGAAAGTAGCACCTCGGCGGGCGTCGGGAACACCCCGGAACGCTGGAGGTGCCCGCGGGAAGTAGTTAAAAGCAGCAGTTTCTGAGTGTTCGTGATAAAATCTTTTTCCAGCCCAGGATCCTGCTGGTTTCGCAAGGAATATCGGGTTTAAAGAAAGCCATCCACTTTCTTGCCGGGGGGGGGGGGGGGGGGGGAACCGTTACGGGCCGGGTGTTAAGAAAACGCTCACTCACGTCGTAAAATATGTATAAATTTTCACTTTGTTTGCCACTCTGCTTATCCATCCCTCACGCCAGAAGCTGCAAAGAGACCCCCGAGAAGGGGGAGGAATTTCAGCATGAAACAAAGCGCGCACACATGTAAAAAACACACGGAAAGCTACTGCCAAGCTCCACCCTACAGCCAAACCGTTGTGGACCCTTCGTTTGTAGCGAATTCTTCCCCCCACTAGCAAGGAGCAATATCCCACCCAAGACAAGCGGGATTACGAACCTTCTCACCAAACCCAAACCGAGTTCCGGTGTGTGTGTGTCTGTATGTATTTTGTCCTTTTTCGAGTGGATAAGAGCCAAACGATGGACTCTCGGGTAACAGTTTTATAGTTTGTTCGAAACATAAGCAACGATAAAGTTTACGGTGTGTGCCGTCGACCCCCTCTCGAGGAACGCGCTCTTAAGGATCAGGCGTGATTTTACCGTGGCCGCGCCACCGCGTGTGTGTGTGTGTGCGTGTGTTTGGCAAATTAATTTCCCTCTTGCGGCGCACGCCGTAGATGAACTGCACGATAAGAAGCGGCCTTTTCTAGGGGGTGGGCAATGGTTTGGGGTCCGATTCCTCAAGGCCCATCGACCGAACACTGTTGTAGGTGTTGCTAAGAAGCGATCGAAAAACTTCGACCTACCGTATGTAAGATCTATTTGCACACACACATGCTATTGTGACCTATCCCACACAGCGAGCTGTAAGAAAGGACACACACACACACACATACATATATTGGGAGACATGAAAGGAGCGTAAGATTTGCTCACCGGTGCGCGTCGTTTGTTCCGATGTGGTTCGTTTTCCGCATGGAGTGTCACTGCGTGGAAAATAGCGCAAAGTCCTGGTGGTATGTGAGGCGACTAATAGGAAAGGGCATCTTCGAGGTGCCGGACAGCGAACGATGTAGGAGGCAGGCCGCTCGCCGTATTTAGTACCCGTTACATACGTACAGCAGACGGCGAGCTGCATTCCGGGAACATACGGTAAGGCAAGTGTACACTCCTGCTTTCCAATTTTCCCCAAGCGATGGCGATCGTTTGTAGGGAGCAAACGGCAGAGAGTGCGGCTGGTGGATGCAGGTTTTCGGAATTCGATTGCGGGGTGGAGCTTAGCCTGGGGGTGAAGGAACTGGATGTTCAGCGTTAAGATCCTGCAACAGCACCGAACACCGTTGCGGAGGGCTACATTTGCACGACTAAAGCTGACAGTCGCCGGGCCAGGGTGCAGTAAAAAGCAAACAGCCTTACGTCGGTTTAGGCATTCACTTGCCTTTGGAGTCTTTGCTGCAGCTTGCGAAAGCAAGGGAACCCTACACGGAAACGCGACCGTGTACGCGTGTGAGATCGTACGCAATCGAAACGTACAACGTCACGCTAACGTTGGCTCCGCAGCTGATGCCTTCGGGCGGATTTAAACCTAACAAACGGCGCTCGCTGGCAGTCCTCCGGGGAGAGTGCCCCGGAATAATTAGCAAATCCTGTGCTCTGCGGCAAACGCAAACAAAATGAAACTAATTTTAATAAATTAAACCAAAGTAAACAAATCCATGGGTGGCTGCAGTGACTGCTGGCGAATGGCCCGGAGCAAAGCTCTAGCGTACCGGCAGCATTATTAGTCACATAGTCACCAAACTCCGTTTACGTCAAGTAGGAAGCTTCGACGACGGTCCACAGCCCGGAGGGTTTTGTTCCTTCTAAGGCCCGCCACCCGATTGCACCGCGTTTTTCCATGAAGGACTAGATCCCGCTAGCCTGCTGTTTGAAGTGCTCGTTGAGTATAGATGTCGCTTGTTACCATTCCAACAGCGTTTGATGCACGTACGATGATGGAAGGAAAAATAAAATTTTAAATTTAGAAGGACACTTCATATCGAATCCGAAAAACTGTGAGCTCAAACGGTCCATTTTACAATCGCGACTCAAAGCGAAAAGCTTTGCCTCTTGAAAGCCTCTTGTTCGGTTGCGTTTCCTAGACGGTTTTATTATACAACGAATTTTAAATTTTCACGCTTTTCTACATTGAAAAGTTACTCATGTTACATTCTTTGCGTTAGGCGTTTAATTAAAAGTTCGATAAAATTTCCTTAATTATACATTCCCAGAGTAACACAACAAACGGAAATGGTTCTAACACCAGCATTCAAGCGTGGGAGCTACCGTCAGAATCTCAATCAAGTGATGAAATTTCAACGCGATGTTCAGATTACACGTTTTCTATCTAATATATAAAAGTCACCGTTGTCTGTATATATATATATATATGTATGTGCTCGCATCACGCAAAATCTACCGGGCCGATTTACACCAAACTTGGCAGGAAGGTAGCTAATTTTCCAGGATTGAATGATCTGAACTTCGTTTGTTGATATCCCCATTCCTCCCTACCCCTCCCGAACACCTACCCTCTAAAATTAATGAAAAACAATTATAGCTCAACCATTATTGATCAGATTTTCACAAAAATTGATACACATGCTGCTTACATAGGGATATAGCATGGATTAAAATTCCAAAAATGGTTAAAATGCGATATGGGTATCAATTTCGTGATATTTGTGGTCTCTAAATCAAATAGCCTCACTCTTAATGTTCAATCTTGGCCCAGACTCCCTTTACCCTCCTCCTCTTCAGTAAAAAAAACAGCAATGCTCAAAACGAAAAACGTTAATTCTTATCACACGTATGCAGCGCAAAATCTACTAAGTGTATCTGTGCCAAACTTTCCACAATTATGGAATAAATTTTTACAACATTTGGTACACATACTATTTTAACATGTAGCCATATTGTGATAATATTTCATTCATTTGGCGGAAGGGGTAAGGGGGACTACCATCCTACCCCCTGGCTCAACAATGGTTACAATGCAATATGGGTATCATTTTCGTACAATTTGGGGCCACTAAATCGAATGGTCACAGTTTGAGTGCTCAATCTCATCTCTCCTACGTAGCAAATATTCTCAATCATACAAAATCGGTCTAATCAATTCAACCAAACATAATTATAATAAACCCAATTTTTCAAATGTGAAATGTCCAACATGCTTATGCTTCCTTCCTGCCTATAACTTTCTATCACCTGAACGATAGAAAATATCTAAAAATTTATGATGACATCCACCTTACGACAGATGAGATGGATTAAAAAAAAGACACCATTTGACACCGTAAATATCGCGGGTTGATGGTAGAAGTGCTCTTAAACAATCGTCGATTATCTGTGGTCCTGGTCCAACTGTGGTTTAGGCACAGTTTTTCTCATAGTTGATTGAATAGATTAATTTTAAATGCTTGCACTAAGCTGGAAGCACAGTTAAGCAATGGATGCAAAATGTATATTTACACGGTTTCATCGACTTAAGGTAATACTAAAATTTTCAGTACATAGCAAAATTTAAGATTGTAAAACTGAAAACTGATGCTGAATGCAAACACTCTTCCGTTTGGAATTTATTTCTACCCGGATGAAATCGGGTTAATCAGCTAGTTTGAGATAAAAATCGGTTACCCTTGTCGACACGCTAGCTATCGACACGAAATCGGTACTGAAAAAAAACCTGGGAGAAAACGCCTTTCTAAATGTTGGAGCTTTCCGTACATCGTTGCAATAGGGGATACTTTTTCGTTCATCGTGAGCATGTTCTGAATGTTGTTGAAGGTTGTCATCCAGAGTTACGCTACGTTCAATGGCATTTGAAATCTGTTGAAATGATACTGTACGACAGGTTACAGGGATACTTTCGTTTGAATGATCGTTTGAATGGTTCTCCTGGATCATGCTTTCTAATTGGAAAAATAAAAGACATTGAATGTGAAAATCCTTATTTTTTGTGTAAAAAATCAAATGTAATAAATTTTGTATTCTGCACTTTCCAAAGGTGTTTTTCAATATCAAACTATGGAAATGTTTTTTAAGTTTATAAAATTTGAACAAAATTACCAGCATTAATCTTAAATATGGTATCTAACGTAGCTTTAAATTTATACAAAAACATTTGATCGGGCGAAAACTGAGGTTAAACTCAAAAACCAAACAGTGGCCAAATGTTACTCAAGCAAGTAATTCGGGTCAATCATTCTGGTATTTGCGTTTCCCGTACGTTCATGAAGCAATTAATTGCCTTTGATCACCAACTTCAAAACATGAAACAAGATGGCCATTTTGATTATCTTGAAGATAATGTTTTTTTTAGGTTGAACAACAGTTTAAATCTTTTGCGATAAATGGAAAAGGAATCTCTATCGCTACTTTTCACGCGCTTTAACATGTTTCATTAGGTCGGCCCAGCGTCAATGACGCATAAGGCGTGCATGGCTTTTGCATGCTCAAATGAATGTTCACTGTCGTGGTGGTCTTTGATGTCCCTTATTGAGGTGAATTACTTTCCAACCAATCTTCAACGCTATCCGTTATCAAAGAAATTTGCCCCGTCTTCATCGACCATTTTGTTGTTGTCGTTCATGCAACGCAGAAAATTTCACGTGAGGTCTACAAGTGATTACCGTTGCACATGTCCTCCGTATTGAAAGAAAACCACAGCACAGCCCATAGCAGCCCGCAGAAGAAGACGAATTCGATATCAAAGGCTCCGGTGAAAACTAATCATCTAATGAAACCACGAAACCCTCAGCTTCCGCTGCTCGGCACGGAGTCCTGTCACCATGTGCTTACGACAACAACTCCCGTGCCCTGCGAGTTGAAGGAATCTTCGCTGCCGTGTAATCCGACGGCTTTTTACACCGTACCATTCCTTCTTGCTTCAACACTAACCAGCAAATGCCCCATTTTTAAACGCAAAAAACATCCTAGATAGAGGCCTTACGTGATACGATGGAAAGGCGCAAAGCAAGATGAACTTCAACGAAAAGCACAACAAAGGGCCCAAGATACCCTCATTTCTACGATTTCACCACCCCATCCCACCCGTGCACCTAAACTACACGCCACCTAGCAGTGTTTTCATCTTTTGAGTCGTGTGTTTTCTGCACCCAGGCGACACCTTTGCGCTTACGAGTGTCAACTCCTACCGGTGGAAAATGTATTCACACCAAGGACACTCCCCGAGCAGCAGCACAACGACTCGACGAGAGGACACAATGGGTTGACCTTCGGGATCAGAATATGGGATAGATACGAGCTGGGAAACAGTAAAACTGTTGTCATGAAGTTGATAATTTGTTAACGTGCTCGGGCGTATTCACCAAAAAGGATTTAGCAACAACTTCACCACACTTTATGAGCTCAAGGTACATACCGCACAGCCGTAGCTCCGTCCACAAGTAACGCTTTTGAACAGGCTGAAGTGAACTAACGAATTCTGTTTTCGGTAAATTTACTACGGTTAGAATCGTCGAAAGAATGAATTGTTATTCACACTGTGTTATGGTGTTTTCTTATATTAACTATTTCGATTGATGGATATTATTCGTTAAATAAAACAAAAACGAAAATAATTTGCTAAGAGCCCTCCTTAATCAGTGACTCTTTTAACTACGATCGCTTTCAATCAAATAAACGGACTATCAAGATGAAGATGCAATTATAAATTTTAACTTTAATAGCTTTTTGCAACCACCGATTAGCCAAAAACGAAGAATGCGACGTGGGAAACCTTAACACTCTTTTTTATAACCACAAAGTTGGGTTCGGCATCAAAGGGGAAAAGAACTGAGAGCTGATATTTATTTCCCTCCATTGGAATCATTCACCCGCCATTCGTAACGATGTAATATTTTTTTAGGATTGTATCGCCATTCAGCTTAATTTCATAGTCTCGCCGAGAGTCCCTTGCATGGTCAGTGCCTTACACATTCGCGAGTCGTGCTATACAAGTTTTTGCAGCGCTTATGGTTTTTATTGCCATTCCATCCCCAATTACCTCCGGATGTTCCGAATATGACGGCCATTTGTGCTCGTTTTCCATCGTGTTTCCCTCGAAAATCCGTTTTGTTTTTTCGTTTGTTATCACTGTTTGAGGTTTTCATTCCCAAAGGAGGACAGGAGGAAGCATTCTCAAAACGGAGTAGAAAGCGAGCCGTAGTGATGGTGTTGAAATACCATTAATGAAAGAGTGAAATAAAAACTAACAGGAAGAGGCTCTCTCTAAAAAGGGTAAATGTTATGAGAGTTTTACTCCACAATTGTGAAAATAAGACGTTAATTTCTATAACGCTAGTACCATTTTCTATCGGTCGTTTTAAACAAGGGTTTTTTTCTCTCGCTGCATAACATTTTTCGCAGTTTAGCTTTTCGCCCTTTTCGATACTTTTTATGATTTTTTTGTTTGTTTTGGGTTTTTTCTTCCTTCAATACATTTAGACCCGTTACTTTCGCCCTTTTCTGTGCCATTTAAAAGACATTGAGCAAACTTCTTCCCTGCAGTTTTGGGCCCGTTTTCTTTCACCTTTCGAGCTAGACAATTGAAATTTAATGCCATTATTGTGAAATTATGATAATTTTTCCCTTTATCGCATCCCTACCGAAGAAGTTGCTAACCATTGGTGGTACGGATGGCGTTAGCGTGACAATAAAATACCCTTCGTCCTACAGAAAAGCTTTGCAGAGTGTCATCGCGAAACGATGTTAGTGGGGCCACCGCGTGGCTGGGGATAGAATACAACGTGCAAAAAGTTTAAGTTACGTGGGTTCAAAAGCAGGTATCGAGTTGGCGCTCCGGTAAAACTACAACCAAAGTTAGAACACAGGTGACACCGCAAAAGCCCAGCTTCATCTGTACGTGCAGGGACCATTTTTTTCAGTTCGCAAAAATGTAGACCACCACCACCAACTATCCAACAGACGGACTCATACAGGCAGTGCATTGTAGATGATCCGACCGATCTACCAAAAAAAAAGAGAAAAATATTTTAGTTTCATGTAAATTTTATGATTTCATCCACGATTAGCGAAACAAAGCGAAACCACCACCTCACATTCATTAGAGACCGGAATACGGGTCACGGGCCGGGGCAAATGTTAGTTCGCTCTCTATAGTCTGAGGACTCCAGACAGCGGGTCGCCAGCAGTAAGTGTGGGCCGGTCTAACACATATGGGCGCCAGGAACGAGAGTGGGAACTTTTCTGCCATAATTCATTCCCAGGCTTGCTTTTGTGACGTCTTTTTCACTCGTCGGATTTAGAGCACAGGAAAAACAGTGTGATACTTGTTAAATCGCACGATATATCGTAGGTTTTATAAAACGATATTACGCTTTAAATAGTGTTTACCAGGCCGCGTACATTTAGACAATTGTAGTGTTGGGATTAAAAACCTTATTGTACTATCAAATGCGTGCCGAGCTTGCAGATTTATTTCCAAGTGAAAGTAAATAAAGAATATGAATGTCATAATGACGTAATAGATCTATCCGAATTGAGAATTGGTGAAAATAAATGACGCCAAACGTTCCCTTTTCGTGTTTTCTTGTGTTAAAAAACGAAAGGTGCACGAACGCAGTAAAAAGAAAGTAGAAGAAAATTCTTGGCATAGTTTAAATATAAGGATCATTCCTCTAGAAAAAGTAGTATCCTACACTTAAAATTAAGTTTGCGCAAATATTTGAAATTGAATTTACTTTTCCTTTTTCAAACATTTTACAAAAATCAATCTTAGCAGTTCAAAAACGGAGGGCAAGTTATTTGAAATTTGAAAAATTAAAAACATTAATTACCTATCAATTTTCTTCATAACAAAATAATATTAAAGACTGTCTTGGAAAAGTATTGATTATTTAGTATGGAATAAGCGAAAAAAAAAAACTTTTGAGGAAAATTGTAGTAAAATATGAATATTGTTGAGTGTATCAAACAATAGAAATTATGAAGATTTTTAATGATTTACTTCTCTGAATACAATAACAATAAAATTTTTCATTATTAAAAGAATATGTTGGTAAATTGATAAGAACCATCCACAACCAAAAGCAATTAGTAACGAATTTTTGCTTTTTAGTGTACACGGGATGCACTAAGTAGAAATCGGCTATTCGGTTGAAATATTGTTTATCTTATTGTTTTGACTTAATCATGGAAAAACAATTTTCGGAAAAAAGTCGTTTGAAGTTTTTTGGTGGAGCAAATGATTTAAAGCTCCACTTTTGCGGATCAACTTTTCAGTTATCCTACATTTCAATTGTTTAAACTGAATTCGTGTAGAATAATTTACACGGTCTCTAATAAATACTCATACGAATTCGAAGATCTGTTTTATTACTTTAGAATACTTGAAAAATATGTAGAAAGTGTATGTACTGTGACGACACCAGTAAGGCTCTATTTTGAAAGAGTATGAAAATATATTGATTCACGGTGTCTAATGATCCAATGATTGTTCCTTTAAATGAAATTTTATACCATTACCTGCATGTAAACTTACTCTACAAATAAATGTAAATATGATATAGAACCCATGGAACGGTCCAATCCAATCGCTAATGGTAAAAAATTGTTATGCATCCGATTACACATGGAGAGGTACAAAGGAATCTGTACATGATGATGCAATGATTGAGAAGAAACCCCGAAAATATAGTTTGCCAATTGTAGTATATACAAGGGGAAATTGATGCCTTTCAAAATAACATGTAATTTTTAACATCATTTCCATCCGAAGTGCTTCCAATCGCGCGTTCACTACTGTACCCACTATTTTCACTTGTTTTGAAACAAAATTCTCTCCCTAAAGCCAGCTTGGCTTCGAAAGTCCGATTGCAACAACGGCTCGCAAAGCCGACCATGCGGCACGTAAAATGTGCATGTCAAAAAATGACACAGTAGGGTTCCTATGTGTCGGCCCGCCCGAGCGCGAACATATCAAAATCTATAGCCATTCATTTGCGGTTGCGTTAAAACATAAATTAAAACGCTATTAAAATGGCGTCCGCGGCAAGTCTCGGCACGAAGCAAAAGCTTACGATGCAATGTTTGCGCCTTTGTCCTGGTTTTGTTTTGATTTCGTTTTTTCGTTTTCGTTTCCATAAAACACACAGTACAAAACGCCAAATGCAAATTGTCCTACTTAGGGCCGAAAAACTAATACCGTGCGAAACTATGTTGGTGGTGCGGTTTTCTTTTTTCGCCCATATTCGGCATGCCTGTTCGTGGTAACACCCTGTTAGAGGACACGGTACTCAAAAGAATTTCTATATTCCATAGGCTCGGTTTGTTCGCTAGGTGATGTTATGGCACAATCGGCACACTACGGCAGCCGTTCCGGGTTCCATAGCCGAATACTTCTTTGTGGCTCCCGTGATTTTCACCACATGCCAGCCGTTCCACCGGAGCAGCGGACGGTGTTCCGTGTTTGGGCCGAACGCCTCGCCAGACGGTTGCCCGAGGGGAGATTTGCGTTTATTTATGAGCATTTAATGGCGAGTAAACATGCAACTCCATCGTAGGGAAAACTGCACCCGAGGCCCTCGGTTGGCCAGTGACCGCTGCCGTTTTTTGCCTTGATGCTACCCATCCCGAGCCCAAGCGTTCGTTTACGCTACGCCTCTACGTTCTAAAAACTACCTTTCGTCCGGCGTCTCGGAGCCGAACCGTGGAACTAGGTTAACCATTAAGATTGGCCAAGACGAGCACGGGTGCATGCACCGACACTGCAACGCACTCAATAATGATCGTGCCGGTTTTAGGGGGTTGGTGGGGAAAACGACCACCAAACTCGTCCGCTAGCAAATGAGCATGTAACGCTCACATGCCCTTAACACGTCGTGGCATTTCCAACACACACGCACCGACCGGGCAAATTGCAAATGGCGGCTACTTAATCATTCCGTTTGTACAGTACGACGAATTGCATGCGGACGCTCGTTGGGTTTCCACTGCGCATTCGGTAGAGCAGTGCACTCAGCATTGCAATGAAGCTGGAATAAATTGCCTGCAATTGTATGTAATGAGTTTCTAAAACGTCTGTTCATTACCAGTTAATAGCAAATTGCTACGATCAGCGCTTTCTTCGGAATACACAATTTAACAGCTATTTTTCCTCCAAACAACAGCTATGGTTGATGTTTTAATGACCACAATGTAATGAAATTTTAAAGCCGCAAAAGATTTTTCTCACCTCATTATCTTAAAACAAATCTAAGGTTATTTCCTACGAAATACCAACCATCGTATGAACGCGTCGCTCTGAATCAAATACTCTAAAGATACCTGGGCTTACTTTCCTCGACGCGCGGATTCACAACTAGACGCCCGAGCCCTAATCCCGCACCGCTTTTGATATTCCAATTTTCCACGCTCCCTGATTAACTTCGACCATTTTTCCCGACTGATCCTGACCAGTAGTCATCCATCTCGTTATTTCTGGTTTATTCCCCCGCACAAAGATCGGTACCAGCCGGCTCGCCATCTTGCCGATGGGTTCTACCTCGTCGCTCGCAGTACCCCGCCGTGCTCACGGGAGGGTGGAAAATAATTAAGTTTTTCATTAAAATTTTCCCACCCAAGACAGCGTCCGGAGCGTCCGTGCAGCGAACGGTGACGACGACGATGGCGGTTGTTGGTGGCCATCGAAAATTACATTTCCTATCCGGGCTATCCGAGCTTGGCAAGACCGATGTTTGAGGCCTCCCCTCCTACCCTCACCCATTCCATTCGGACGGAAATGAAGACTTTCCGAGCCTCTCGGTGTCAAGCTTGACCGGTGAACTTTCCCCCCGGCGATCCACGTCCCCGTCGGGAAGGTACTGGAATCCTTCGGGCACCGACGGCGGTCGTCCGGTTTTCCGGCGAGTGGTGAAACTTTTCTTCGAATAATCCAATTAACATTTGCACTACTCCCGGCGTTGCACAGACACTGTTTTGTGTGGTTTTGTTGATTAGAGCAAATAGTGCCGCCCGTTTGCACTGTGCGGATAAATGTTCATACAATTCCTCACCTAAGCCTCAAGTCCGAGCAGCAATTAGCTTGGGTTATCATATTCTAATTTCTCGACAATCAGTACTGAGTTATGGGGAGCATGGAAGGACTTCTCGTCATATTTTGGTGGCATTCGACTCGTTTGTGAAATTAAATAGTGATGACTTAGACAAAGCTCAAGACCAAGAAACAATTACTATTTTAATTCTGTTGAATATTACCGTGTGACTACACTAAAACCATGTGCCAAGATGATTATCCTTCATATTACAATACTTTAACTAAATCAAAAAGTTTGCGGTGACAGAAAAAAATTATACGGAAACTAAACAAATTAATTTCCTCCAACAATCTTCATTTGCATAAATTAAAAATAATGACGATCTTGTTTTTAGTTTCTATAGAAAATAAATATTCATTTTGATTGGCAAGAGTTCAGGTACAGATTGTCATTAACTCCATCCAAGTAGAATGAAATAAAAAATAAAGAGAGAACGGACGGAATTTATTTGCAAACTTTACTCGTCAAACATTTATTTATGGGCCACAAACATATGGATCACACTAAATTCTTCAGTAGAATACATTTTTTATTTTTTAACGATTTCTAATTAGAAAATGGGTCGTCATAGTACATGTTGGCGTTATGAATCAAAATTTACATTATTTTACTTCTATAGCTTTACATTTATGATTCAATAGTCAACATACATTTCTCGATGGTCGTAAAGCTACAAATATCGGCATTAAAATATACGAAACACTTATCATTAGAAGAAAATCATAGAAAAGAGTTGATAACAAAAAGTACTTATCTACACGATGTGGCAAAGCCTTCGATCGCTGGCTAAAGAAGGCTACGAAAAGGAAGCAAGGTGGCGAATATTTTCGAAAACAAAATTCAAAAGAAACCTCAAAAGACTCATGAAACAACTTTCGTTTCCCGTCAACACATTAATTAATAAAGATGAGTCTGTGAAATAGTCCGCTTTTTCATCCTCGCACTCGCTCCGAGAAGGACTCCCCAGCAAACCTTTCGCACTCACTACAGGATACATATTCCTAATTAAAAGTTTCCCGAAGCCGTCACGTCGCTGCTCCCGGTCGTGGAACCGGTTGGGGTTTGAGTTTCACCCATTTGTTTGTTCTTTCGTAGCGCACCTTGCCTTGCTGGTGGCCCCCCTGTCTCCCATCGGCCAGGGGGAAAAGTAAGAAAACCACCACATGCCACCCAGCCGCATCGCTCTTGGACACGGGTTCGGTGCGAACAATGCTGTCCCGTTGTTCTTGTGTTCGCACGACCACGACCACGTACACTGCAGGGTGTCGCCGATAAAGGGCACCAATTCGGTCGGCTTCCGGGGCCAGTTTTCCCACGGCTTTCGGGCGACCCTAGTTTTTTTTTTTTTTTGTTTCTTGTTGTTGCTGTTTGTCGGTTGGACACCCGCTGGCCAAAATGGGCCATGAAGGGCTACTTTGATGCCAATATAAACATATTTTTCTTGCCATCTTTCGGTCACTCTCATTTTACCCTCATTTACCCCGAGTCCCACGTTGGGCGTTTCAACTTCATCAACTCTTTCCACGTTGCCTTTCCCAGGCGGTCGAAAAACCCACAAACACACACACACACACTCATTCCCTTCGACCCTAGTTTTAGTAGATGAATCGCCTTCGCCTCTCATTCGCACTTCACCGATGACAAATGACTACCACAAAATAACGTTTTATTAATTTTCTTTGTAGCAAAACAGACAAGCTCATCCTGCCCGGTCCAGGCGCCTGCTGGAAATACGAACCGCCAGCGTGGGAAATGGCGGTCACGAACCACGACGGAAAAGATGCTGGATGTCGTCATGGTGCCGTTTGCTGCTAGTGGTGGGCCGTTTTTCGGACGCTTCGTGACAACTGCGGATGAGCCGGGTTCGCTCGGCCAACGGTCAGTGCGCGGCACGTAGAGCCCAGGTTTGGGGTTTTTGTTTTCAGATACGGCATCGTTTCTACCCATCTCGCACACTGTTGCCGCTTCCTGACACCCACCACCGGCAGTACGAAAATGGATAGCAGCTCGGTGGGAATGGGGAAATAAATAAACGAGTGGAAAAAAACATCGAAACACAAACACAAACGTTACCGAGCATCCGTACTTGGGCTGGCTAGGCTGGCCTGACTGATGTGCCCAATTCATCTCGATGCAAATGTGACAGCCAAACGTCGAAAATCACCAGTTTTACGTGGCTTTTTGCCTGCCCTGGGATGAGTTTTCTGCCTGGTGTCCCTGAAACATGAGCCAGTTTTTAGATCCAGTGTTTTCACTGGTGTACCTTGATATTGGATTCCGGGTTGGAAAATCGATACCGTTTTAGGGCGTACGTTTGGTTTTCGTTTCAGGTTTCTTTTTCGTCATTGAAAACTTATAATTTATTCTTCATGAATCGAAAGAGCTCCAATTTTTAAACCAATTAATGTTTACGCAAAAACTGAAACTGTACTGTAAAGTTTTCTGTTTCATATTTTTTAATGAAATCCTAGCCGTTACTTTCACACAAAGCTGTTATTTTCACAATTCAAATATTCTATTAATTCTATTTATGGTTTCAAATTGTTACTTTTGTACTTTCAACGTACATTTAAGTTTTAGGAGCTTCTTTTGAAACATGCTGTTTCTCAATATAATCTACTACTTACTATTCGTGTAAAATCTTTTTAAATAAGGTTTTTTACGTTCGGAAAACTGTTGTTTAAATTTGTAAATTTATAATTGCTTGTTACTGTCATCGTTAAGAAATCCTCAACAACATATTCTTGATTTGCGGAAAGTATAGCAATTCCAAACATCGTTTAATATAGACAAAATTTTTATTTAAAAAATCGCTAAATATCTCAATTGAAATCAAAGCTGAAGAAAGTGTTATAATAAAGTAATATATTTTGAACATGTTTTGATTATAACTGTAAAGTAAAAATAACAACTTTTTTATAATTGTGGAAAATTTTTTAAAGAATCTTCTTCTTTCTTTCACTATGCGAGTCGGGGTATATCCTCCTACGTTAAATCGAACACTTGTTCCCTTACTCGTACTCAGAGGCATTTAAAGAATCGCATTCTGTTTTTTGACAAGTTTTGTTGATCACTGCAAAAATATTTGGCTTAAAATATTGTAGTTTTCAAACTTTTGTACAAAACGTATCAAGTAAAAACTCAAAGTTGACTCAAATTGACTTTTGACACGTGAGCTAAAAATAGAGCGCATGATTGTTACATTGGAACCAAAAGTACCAGGCGTCTCCATTCTGAGAAACGAAAGCTTGTTTCAACGGCACTACTGTTTTCAACGTTCCAATTCCGTTGTGAAATATTTATTAAAATTATTTTCAATTACTCAACCAACACTTTTGAGATACGCTTCACCACAATGATTCGAATTTTGCCCCTTTTGATTCACTTCAAACCGTCATTTGGTGTAAAAAAGGAGTTACCATTATGAAAATTAAGTATTTCTTCTTCGAAAGGCAGCATCCGATGTTTTCTATTTCGCCGAAGTGTAGCATAAAAGCGCCAACTTCAAGTAGGATACAAATAAAGACAAACCGATCATAGACCGCTATTGATATCGGATGCCAGCTCGAAGCGTCGTGGGTACAACGGCTCGGGACGCTTGAGGTGCAGAGCTGCTGACATTTCCTCTTGTTGACATCGTCATAATAATCGCATGCGGCGTGAGTCGCCTGTTTGTGTCGTCAACCTGATGGCTGCAGCAAAGGCGGGTTTCCTTCCGTCGACGCCATTTTGCATTTCGCGTCCTACCACGTCGTTTCAGCGAAGGATAATAAATAAAGGTTCACATTTTTCCTTCTCCTTTCCCTACTCGCTGAGCGAGTCTTTGGCAATCGATTTACAATTTTCCATTTCAAAGCAAGCAGCGTCCCAGTTCGGCGTTTGGTTACGCAGCCGTCGCATCTTAAGCATGTTCGTCATGTTTCCTTTTTCGTTTCGAAAGACTGCTAACGGACGGGGAGCATTGCAATGGATGCCCTGTTGCTGTCCATTTCGTTTCATTGTTCGCCTGTTTTGTTGCCAACAAACTGGGTGAGCTAGGAGTGGAAGTTTGCGAGAGGAATTCCTGCGGTGGAGGTAAATTGACAAAAAATAAACATTACACTGCACGTACATTTTGTTGGCGGGCCCGGCATGTGTGCGTGTTTGGGAAACGAGAACAGCAGAGAAGAGAAGAGCTTGTGCTTCCTTTCCAAAAGGTTTCCATCGGGCTCTCCCCGTACACAAGTATGATGCTGTGTGTTATGCTTGTGCTGAAAATTTCATTTCATGCTTCACGTCAACTTATTCATCTCAGTCCTGCGATGATATGTATGCTCCTGCTGTGACGTTCAATGTATGGCACCTCAGAATGTCCCTTCGCATCGTGGGTTTCACGAAACCTCTCATGAATTCTCCGGGACTTTCTATGGAAAGACTTTCCCTTTAATTTTTTGCCCAATTTTGGTGTTCGCAAATTTCTGCAACTTAGAAAATCTATGTTGAAAAACATGACTTAGTTTTCCATCGCGATTTGGTTGATTTAAATTGATTTTATTCAATGTAAGCTGAAAGCATAAGAATGCTTTTGAGATAATAACAATACGCTAATTTATCTAAATCCCCTAATAATTGCTGCGCTGTCATACATTTTCAACCATCTCGCAGAGCAAAATCTCAATCGCAAAATGGAAAACTAATCTTTGACAAATTCGAAATCAATTTCTGTGAAAAAGTGAAGATTTTTTCAACGTGAGCTTCTCGCGAAGCCTTCATTTCCTTCCTACCAAAAGCATGTAAAATCAATCCGTGGCTGGCTTTCTTCATCCCAACATCAATTCATGGCGTGCACATGCCGTGCGGAAAGTCACGAAACCAATTGCACCAAAACGCGCCCGGTATGCGCGGATTTCGCGGAGCCCAACCGAAGCGGAAAAGCCACGCAGGGCAAACGGAACGTCGGAAGAATATCAGCGATGGATGTGCAGCTCGAGCCGTGGCTCGTCTCCAGCTGACGGCCAGTGTGAAGGGTTTCGCAAATGGAAAAGCCAACGGTGCAGCTGCCGGTGACGGCTGTGCGAAGAACTGACTCGAGAACGTGGAATGCATCCATTGAACCGCACACGCGGCTGGATGAAGGAGGCCGTTCCCGTTCGCTATTTGCTCATGATTCAATTTCTTGCATCACTACCTGTCAGAAGCCGGTTCTCGGTGCGAACGCGACTGCGGTGACGAGCCCTGCCCTGAGGCGAAACGTCCTCCGAGCGGCTGCTGGCGAGCTGTAAGCGACAGGACAAACACGTCGAAGGAAGCATTATGCTTGTGCAAGTGGAACCGATGGTGGATTCCGTTGCCGGCGGGAAGCGACCGAACGAACCAAGTCCGCATCTTTGGTCCATTGTGCATTGGAAGTGTGTGTGGCGTGCAGGTACAGCACAAATCATGCAAAGTCTATTGTGAAGCGGTGCGTTGTGTGATGGAATCTTTTTGATCTGGTGGCAGTAGCTCAGTCTGGGAAGTTATTCCACGGATCGGCACAAAATATTAAAATCCACGGAAAAATATTTGTTAAATATAAATCAGCCGCTTGGACGACAAAAAACAACCACATAGTAAAACAAATCGTTTTCACTTGAGAAATACATTATAGACAAAAGTTTAATTTTATTTCTTTCTTCAAAACTTGTAACTCGATCAATGTCGTTTCGCCGGATTCAAAAACATACTCCACTTTTATTCTCATACAATTCAAACATCAATAATTTTATAGCACTATGTTGTATTTTTTTTTTTTTTTTTAATGTGGCACGACATCCCCTAGTGGGACAAGGCCTCTCTCCGAAGAGAGTTTATGTGACCGAAAGACGGTATATTATAGATCGTTGGTCAGCCGTTCGTAATACCGGAGGGTGCCTGACTCGAGATTCGATCCCACACCTGTGGTGTGGTGTTTCCTCGCGCTACCGCTGCGCCATGGGCACGCCCTGTGACTTGTTTGGACTTGTTTTTAATTGAAAGTTTCAATTTTACATACCAATTACGAAATAATAATACTGCAACCTACTTTATTATTGAACGTTTTTTATACCCGTTTTATGCGACACGCAACGACTGCCATGACTAATTTCTCTCAAATTCGAAGCATTGGTGCATTGAACTATGCCCAAGTGAACATGGTTTGCTAGTTTAAATGTGATAGAATTTACAAACACTTAAAATAATTCGTTGGACTTTAATATGGTGCATTGAGGGTCTAAACTTTTTGGATTACACTCAAATTTGCACGTTAACAGGTTAAATTTGAACTGAAATTGGGAGGATTATATCAGCAGTGTGAAAAGACCTTATCATCCTTCAGTTATATTTTTTCTTTGCTTCTCTTCTCAATCCAAAAACTCGATTATTGAGTTAAGAGCGTTGAAACTACCATTTTCAGATTGAAACAAGCAATATTTTCGACCAGTTTGGGTTATTCTATTAATCAAAATTTATGCTTTAAACAATAATAAAAACATGAAAAATATAAAATAATACAATTAACAGTACAAAAGTTTTAAATAAAAAAAACAACTGGAGTTAACCGTCTTGATATACATATTCAATCACTTTCAAAGCGGTTTCGTTTCAATGAACATTAAAGGATACCTGGCATCAACAACCAACTTATTTCAACCAAGTATTTTAATTAATTTTTAAAACTAACCGCATACCGTTGTAAACCATCGCACAGATGACATTGACAAGGTGTCAGCAAACAGCACCGGGACACGATGTCACCTTCAGCCGATGACAGCGGCGCATTGGTTACGTTGTAAAAGTTCACATATTTTATAATGAACGAAGAACACAAACCCAACAAGCAGGGCCCAAAACGGCGCGATGAAAATCTGACGCGAGTGCCGACGGAAACTTTCGGCGGTAAACAAATCGCTTTCGCAATATTAAGTGACCGCTGGAAGCACACCCCTGAGGCCACGCAACACGAACCCGGACGTGTGCTGGGAGGCTTAGCGGATCCACCCTGGGACGCTTGCCCGGTGCTGGTAACGGGGCTAAACGAAAAATAATGACTCTGTCACGCATAGCCCGGGTACACTCTTTTCTCCATTTTTTGGAGGCCGGACCCATCACCCGAAATTAGACTGCATGGCTGGGGCAGGCTACGCGAGGCACGCGCCTGACAGGGTTAAGTTTTCCTCGAAGTCCTCCGCCGGGACATTCGTGACCGACAATGGTTTGACAGACTCGTCCGGGTCGTCCGAGCCCTAGGAGACACGGCGCATCCGAAGCGAAAGAAAAAGCCCAATCCACCCTGAAGCCAAACCCGAGAAGAAATTCTTTGCGTTAGCTTTTGATATTCCGTACGCATCGCGTCGTCGGTTTGACCCGCCGTCCTGCAGCACCAATGCGGATTGGCATGCGTTCCATCCGCCCTTGGCCCAGCCCGACACACTCCGTTCCATTGGCGGAGCTTTCTTTACGGTCGTTGGTTTTGGGGTTCGGCTGTAAGCATTTCCGGTCGTGTAGCGACTCGTTTGTGACGGCCACTGTGGTGCTGATATGGGCTACTAACGAGAACGGAGTGAAACACGCAAAAAAGAAGGACACACAGCACATTCCGGCAGCCCCAAAACTGACCTTCAGCACGAACGGTCGGGATGAAACACCCGACGGTCAGCCGTAGACGTCATCGTAACGTGCCATGATTAGCCTCGAAAGGATTTCCCATAGATGTAACGAACTCATTTCCCCTCCCGAGCCACGGAGCAAAAGGAAACTGGGTGGGAGGAAGGGGTGGCAGTTGGTTCCCGGTTGTTGGGAAAAATATAGCGACGCGAGTTGGAAAGGGCGTATCATGCAGGTCCACTGCTGCGTAATGGCCACCGGCTCAAGGCACAATCCGTTCCGCCAGAGTGGAAGACAATTAGTACAACGACCATTTGAAATAAATGAGCCTTTAACGAAGCAAGTCAAGTGGGAGTGCGCCAAGTTCAACACCTCGGTCGGGGCTAGCGACGGTGGCTTCGAGCCTTCGGAACGGACGAACCTACGTTGAGGAAGGTTTTTCCGAACCCCTGGAAAGGTCCACCAGGTCAAAGTCACCGGCCAAACATCGCGCCAGGAGATCTCATCGATTGAAAGGCAGTGCTGGAAGTGTGGATACCGGTGAAAGTGACCGAAGGAGGCAGGCATCTCTGGAGCACTACAAGGAAAGCGATGCGTCGGAACAAAAAGGCGCATCACTGACGATGATGAGGATTTTTGTCCGAGTGTGTCTGTCTGCAAGTGACAACAGCGAAAGTCACGAGGTCCGTCTGAGGAGGTTGCTCCGAGGGCCAGCTTCCGGCTGAGCGGTGCCAGATCGAGATTGACGGATCTAATTTTCTGGTTGAAATTAAAATAAATTGACGCTTTGGGCGGTACCGACTGCCATTGACGCCATTGTGGTATTGGCAACTCGAGAGCTGTTGGCACTCGGAATAATATTATCTGCGTCAGAAGAAACGTTCACACCCACTCCAATCAAGGTGGCAGGGAAAATGGGGCAGGGACAGATCCATTAGGACATTTAAAAAGACTGATTGCGATTCGAGCACGGTTCTGCTGGTGGCAGTTAGCGCGAGTTCTGCCGACTGAAATTTGAGCTCTGCGAATTCATAAAATATTGTTTAACAAGCTATCCGGCAAACCATTCCGTCGTTGGTGTGTTTGAAAATATCTTTCCTCTTGGTAGCTTAACGAGAATTTTTCTCAAGGGAAATTAGTTGAGAATGTAAAACTAGCAATAAACGTGGAAACTAGAAATAAACAATTCAACGAAAAATGTTGGTGACATTCGATGTTTACCTTATCTTTACAACAGCTTTATTGAATTTGTTTACCTAATCTTTACTACAGCTTTATTGAATTGAAATAATCTGTCCCTTTTGTTTAATAAAATTAAACAAGGCTTAATCAATAAAATAAATGCGTTGCCTCATGCGTTGCCTGCACGACAAATAAGTCATGAGAGTGCCCGTAGCAGTAAAATTCCTTTAATATTCAGTCAAAGTTCCTATGAGTGTCAATCTACATCAGGGTTTAATTCTAACAACGAGAAAGTGTAAAGGGGTTTTTAAAAAAACTACTCCCAAACTCAACCAATATGCTGAATATGCAAGAACAGTAAACGACGTCAATGAACAACACAAAAAAACTATTTACTTATTGTATCGTATGAGGAAAAACACTTAATTGCCATCTTCATTTGGCTTATGTAAATCTACATACTCAACAGAAATAAATCAAAAGTAATTAATTGTCAAAACGAGTCTGTCAAGTATGAAAGCGGCGTTGACAGTTTGAGTTTTAAGAGCATCTTTAAATGTCAAGATCTTTCAATTCATATAAACATCATGATCAAGATAGTGAATGTTACGCAATATAATAAAACAAGGATAAATTAGTGTGTATTTAACTGTTGCATAAAACCCAGAAAGTATGGTTTAACAAAACAACGATTCAAGAAGGTTGCTTATTTTGGAAACCAATTTATTTATCACCCTTCGTATAACGGCTTTCCACGGTCATTACTATTTGCACAAATCGATGGTTCCATACGAACAGCTGCGTTAGTCGTTCCATTACACTCTCCATGCATAAGTGTAATTGGTTCGATAGCACACATGTACCCACCCAGTGTGGCTGTCTTCGTTTATCGCCTACTGGAATTCATGCTTTCCCGTCTCCGAACGTTTTCATTCTGCTTCCATACCTTCACGACGGCCCCAGAAGTCACCAGCGACTCACAACCTTTCCATGTTTCTCACTGGCGAACGGGAACGCAAACAGAGCCGTTGGCGATGTTGACGATCGCAGGTGCGTCTTTGCAGCAAGAAAAATCATTAGAAAAACTTTTCTCTCCGTTCCGTTGTTTCCTTTCAGCGCAGTTCGGCGCAAGCCACAGGAACGATGGCTTTCGTTAACTTTTTCTTCCTCCCTCCCACCCTGGCGGAGCTTCGCAACTTCTCTCACGCCGTAATGGTGACATTTTTGTAAAACATGTGAACGAACGGTGACATTCGTAATGATAGGAAAAATGATAAATTATTCACAACGACACTTTTTTTCAATTGAACTCCAACCGAACGCACCTGATACCATCCGGTTGAAGCCCTTTGCCGGTAGGATTGGGCCAATCTTTATTTTTTTTCCCGGCGTTGGAATGTGAAGAATGGGCCCATGGAATAGCCCGCGACAGGAAAGCTTTTACAATGGAAAATTGTGCGAAAATTGACGGGTTTTCATCGGAACCCTCGCCGATACATGCTGGGTGAGATGATTGACGTAGTTGTTGTGTCACTTTACACGGCGATTGATTGTTATGCGGAAAAAGAATATTTGATTTGCCACTTGAATTGGTATGACATTCGCAAAAATGACCGGCCAAGGACTGCTAAGGTAATACATATTTGTGATTTTGGAGATTTATATTACATATTATACATGTTTGGAGGTGGTTTTCTCTACGCATCATATTTGATTTTACTTCAAACATATTGAAAGATGCTATAATCGTAGTTGATTTTCAAAACTTTTTAGAACAACTTTAAAGAATACTATTACTAGTCAAGCATATTGCGTTTTGGACAAAATACATAAACGCTATCGTAACTTTTTTTTATTTTGTGTTATTTACTTTATTCTGATCAGAACCTACTAACTTCTTCAACATGCTCAACCGGTAAAAGTAGTGTTTTTCTGTTACGTTTTTCACGACTTGTAATCAGCCTCTTTCAAAGAAAGTGTGCTTTCGCTCTTTTACAATGTTGTTGTGCTTCATGCAAAGCTCCACGTAAACAAATTCGTAATCAGCTTCAAGCAAATTGCCTGTTCAATATCTATGAATCCTCCATGAGGTGAAACATAAAACACACCCCGATAAACACATTCAACAACAAAACAGCAACAACGGGCGATGGCGAAACTAAGATTAAGGGAATGTAACACTGTGCCTCGTAACCGGAACTTTTTGAATAAAAAATTCAAAATAACATCCAAACCGTTGCTAACCTTGAAAAGAAGGGAATTGATGTTCAACTGATGCAGAAAGGAATCGCATTTTTATAAACAAATATGAAACAATGGGATAGTATTTCATAAAACCGAAGTAAATTTACCTACTACTTATGAAACGAAAATCACTATGTGCTGTGGTAGAATATTTCGCATGCCAAGAGTTAGCATTTTTGTATCTTGCATGTATCAATTCATCAGTTTATTACTTGTACAATTTTAAATAATAAAAGATAAACCTTTCAAACTATTTGCACCGCAAGCATATAGCACGTATAAATATAATTGTGTGCTGCAAATCAATCGATACATAGACCAAACAACAGTAACAATAAGGGATCATTTTTCTTGGAAACCTTTGTTTGTGTTGTGAAATAGACACCTAAACTACAATACATACATATATTTTTCATACCAGAAATAAAACCATTTAAGATATTAGTATCTCCACAGCTCTGCAAGAGGGAAAATATGAAGTATTGGAAGGAAATAAAACGAAGGAACTGCGTTCGCTACAGAGTGGATTCAGTGTTCTTATTTCAAGCACAGGCTGTGCACGGTAGTGAAAACTAATACAATCAAAATGATACCTGTTCAAATCATTTTCTAAGTTTCACAAAAATAAAGACAGAGATTAATTGCAACACTGTTTGCCAGAGAAAGTATATTTGGAACTATTCAAAAAAGATTTGCAAACCAACATGAAACGACTGTAGCGATACAAAACATCCAACTCAATTAAATCCCTCTGCAAAACATCTTAAGAAATGATTTTAACGAGTACATCGTACACAAAGTACCACCAGGGTTCCCGACAAACACAACTCTGCACTTGAACGCAATAATGTGTCCGTAGACTTTTCCAATGAAAATGAAACTCAATGACTCTTATAGTTCGTAAAGTTTAATATGAAATGAAAAGAGCGAACTTAACGCCGGCTCAAACAACACCAGACCGCTGGTGCTATCGAATCGCGCAATTCACGTCAAAGTGCACCGAAGATGCAACGCCTTCATTTCCCGAGGAAATAAGTGCGGACGCCGGATCAAACTTAGAAAGCAAAAAAAAAAAAATAACTTCCCACTACTCGAGGCAATTGAAATTGGGAAAGTCGAGAAGATGCGAGAGTTTAATGTGTTTGTGAGGAATTGCAAGCGCAAAGAAGGGAAATAGGTAGAACGACAAAAGGTGTATGTTTGCAATAAGGTTCAGCTTGCAAGGAGAGAAGTTTTGTGCGAAATTAATTGCTTTCATCCATGGCCCCTCTCTCATTTCTTCGCGGAGCGATAAACTTTGACTAATCCTTTGAAAACTGAAAAAAACCCATTGAACAAAGTTAAATGTGCAATGAAGCAATGAGATTCACGAACACGATGCTAGTAAATCGAATGCTGAAAGTTTACGTAGGGTTGAATAAGACGAAAACTTGTTTGTTTCTCGCGGTAGTTGATTGCCTGTTGGTTATAATCATCCATCCACTAAATGTTTAAACAATGATGGGAAAAATCTAACCCAATGGAACCTAAATTATTAAATAAGTAAATGGATAACTACACCTCTACAACACTGTAAAAATGAAATGAAGAATTCATGTTCAAGCTACAAATGATTTACTGCACTGCGGAACTTATTGTTTACTTTAAAAAGTAAACATGCACTGCCTAAAGAAACAGTGAAATGAACACAAATAAGGTGTACGTGGTTGTTCAAGAAATTAAACACACCACAAGCTCAATTATAACAGCTTAAATAAAAAATCCGATGATCGAACTGCCATAAAAACGACGTATTCCAATCATAATTGCTTTAAATTTGCGAACATTTTGCAACGCTTGAACAACTTGTCCAAATATTCATGTGTTTCAATCTCTTTTCTCGCAATCAAACAATTGTTCTTCCATTTTCCCAGTAACCCATGTTATGATTGAATTTGTGTAACACCACACTCTCGATTGTTCTGTGCAGCACTTTGCTATAACTCTTTTCTATCGTCAACTGCTTGGTTTTCGTTCGTGCCACAAACTCTTGCTGGTATCCTTCGTCGTACGTTGAAATTTCTTTCTCTGCCAAAAAAAAAAGCAGAAATATCCCAACTCATAGCGTGCTGGTAAAGTTTGTTGCCCTGGAAAATGGAAACTAGTTTTCCGGATCAAACACCACGTCACACGTTGAAGCCGGTTAGAGGGTTGGAAATCAGCAGCCGAACAGCATCGTCAGAGTGCGGAAGGTTGAAAAAGGTGGTGTACCTTTTTCGCCCCTCTTGCCATGCCTGCAAGCGGGCCGGATCGAATTGACCGCTTGAAGGGTGCCTACACAAACTGGTACGGAAAGTCCTCTGCTGGAACCGGTGGGTTCCTTGTAGGCTTACCCATTTTAATATTTCAACGCTCTCAGAAATTTATGGTTCGAGAAACTGTTTCCGAAAAGCCTCCGAAAAGTCTTCGCCAGCCCTTTTAGAAAAAAGCTTGTGACAGCCGCTGGCGACAGAGGCCCGACGACCGGGCTTGGTGACCGGGGAATGTGGGATAGGAATGTTGGAGTGGCGGAGCAGCAGAGCGCCGTACGGGGAAACGCACGCATTCCAGCATATCGACATGGCACGTAACGAAAGTTTAGATCCATGTCGCTGAATCCCTTGCTTCAAGGCTGAGTTACAATATTTGGCTACATGGGGTTTTCTTTTGCCCGCTTCGCTCGGTAGGATTGTTTGATCCTCGCGTATAAACCATCTCGCCAGGCTTCCCAAGGATACGGTCGACGGCACATTGTTCGAGGCTGACCGTAAATTGAAATGGTTTCACTCCGAACACCCCTGGCTAACGTCGGGCCGGTAAGCTTGGCTTGGATTAGATTAAGCAAATTAAGAAGATTTAACGATCTACTCACTTTAATGTACACTCAATGTTAAAGAACTGATGTTTAAATAGCAACTTTGAACTGTTTTGATCAATTTCCTTAAAATACAAAAAAAAGCTTAATGTTTCAATTTAAAAAAAAAAATTCCAAACCAAACCAAACCAAAGATCTAATCAGCACCATTTTCTCAAAAACTAGGTTTGGATACTACTTTCTGTTGATTCAACAAAGACTGAAAAAACAACAGTAGCTTAGTCGTAGCTTTAACAATATTCAGACATAAAAAATCATCTCAAAAGAATTTCTGAAATAAGTTGTTCATTTATTCGGGCATAATTGTACTGATTGATTAACAAATCCAAGAAATGATGAGTGACATTGAAGCAGCACACTAGTTGCACTAAAAATATTACTAAGGAGGTTTTGCGATGGACAAAATAGAAGAAATTAAAGTATAATATTTTTTAAGCATATTATCTAGCTTCAAAAAGTGCATGTTCCTGTCCAAAAAGTGGAAAAAATAGACGTTCATGTAAATGATGAGAGAAAAGATTTCTTGGGAAAAATAAAAAACATACTAGCATTAGCAATCTAAGCCAAAAATATCGTTACGAACATGAACTGGTACTTAGTGGATTTGATTTTTTCTCAGTTCAATAAAACGCTATACACAAACGATAGGTGAAATTTAAATAAAAATGAAGAAAATCTTTCGCCCATTCGCCCCAACATTTATTTGCAATGTGTTTCGTTTAGTTGCCATTTACCACGTTCGAAACAATACTAACATGTTGCAATTTTGTAGAAATAAATTGCATGCTATGTGTTAGAAACACAAATCCATTACTTATATCCGGTGCATGACCGTTTCGAGATCACCGCTCTTGATGGAACTAATGAAGTTCCTTTTTTCGGGGTTCGCTTCCTGTACACATACACGCCCTCGATGGATGCACCACAGTTTGCTACATAAAATTGTCCAACTTGCAGTGGTCGGTCGCTGCAGTAGACGCTCGTGTGTATTAATTGCGCAGCCAAAGATGCGGGTCGTAAACTATAACGAGCGAACACCCTCTTCAGGCTGCGTAAGTGTTTGCACGGAAGGTAACAAGCAAACGGGGGAGGAAGCAGCCCAACCCGTGCACATAGCGACCGGGTGGAGGTAGAGGGAAAATATTTCGTTAGGAAAAAATAACTCGCAACGGAAACAATCACGAGGGAACGAGGCAGCTGCAGGGGCAGGGGAGCGGAAGGAAAAGTTGGAGAAAAAACAATTCAAATAAATTTCAAAACTTTCCTGTCATGGTGCAAAAACCGGTCCGGAAATCGGGTCAGCACCGTCATCATATGCTCTTTGATGCCCGAGCAGCTCCACCTTGCGTCCCCTCCACCGTGGCACCGTCTATTTTCCAACCTGCCCGCCCACAGGAAAAGCCATCCATTTGCTCTCGTACGTTTGTTTTTCCCATCGGCGCCATCCCAACACCCAACTGGTGCCCAGTTTTATGAGCATGTTCATTTTTCCTGCACTTTCCACTTGTGTTTGTGTGTGGGTGTGCGTTTGTACCAACGATTTGTGTCCAAAGCGTCCAGCAACCCACTTCCACCGTGTCGATCATGACGGCAGCAAAATTGACTGACCGTATGCACTTTGGCATCGCATTCGCTCCCGCATGATCATGCAATGGCGCCTTGTAAGTGGCTGTTGCACCCTTCAACACTAGAGTTTGCTCCTAGGGTAGCGCGACCGAGCAACCTGAGGTCCATTTCCCCATCCTCACATACAACACTCTTTGCCGGCCTCGTGCCACTCAATGAACAGCGTCGCTTTTGCTTCCGGACATCGCTTCACTTACCTTCGAACCCATCGATGACACGTTCGATAGAAGGACCATATCCGATCGTCGACGTTTTTCGCGCATCCAACGTGAATATGCTTGGTAAAAAAAGAAACAGAATAAAAAACTTATCCGAAAAAGAACAGGAACTGAAATCTTTTTCGTCAGGTAGTTAAGACTTTTTTTTTTAAATTTATTACAATGAGTAAGTGTTTGTGTTATTAACATGTCCAGCACAATTTAAACAAATTGAACTCGAAAACCACAAAACTAAGGTGTGGGGGTTCATTGGGTTTCTACCACAAAACTAAGGGTCCATTGGGTTTCTACCTTTAAAAAGACCAACAATTACTATCTAACTAATCACGTAGACTCATAACATCTATAAAGGTCCGAATAAGAGTGATGTGCGAGAGCTTTCCAAACTCATTAGCCGTGTAAATCACTTCGATTGTTCTGTAAACCGCGAGAGCACCACGCCGGATGAATGTAGCAAACAATTTATACTTTATTCGCTTCAATGGTAATTTTCTTTCAACCCGCGCCAATGGCTGACATTTTCATTACTTAACACAATTTGCATCCGCAAAACGGTTTACAACTTCTGATAGCAACCGCGCTGTGGATATAACCAGACTCTCTACCTCCCTCTCCTTCTCGCTCCCATACACACACACACACACACACTCTCTCTCTTTCTATCTCTCTCTCTCTTCTTTTCTTCTTTCAGTACGACCCGCGTGTCGGATTCTTCTCCGGCAACCAGCTTCATGGCGCAACCCGATGATCAATAAACCTTCAACAAGTTCTCATTTCCTGGTAATGTCGATAACAAGCCATAATTCAATATGCATATACCTGAGAACCGCAAAATCATATTTCATCTTCAATTCAATTGGAAACCTATTCAAACGGAACGGAACCTCCACGTGCGACCGATGGCGCTGGTGGTGTTGCCCGGCGCAAGGGCAAAGCCGGCACGGGTGGGGGAGGGTTGAACCGAAGGGCGCAATCGGTGGACCCAAAATGTTGCCATCGGTTGCGACCCGGGGGGAGTGGGGGGGGGAAATTGGAAAATTTGGGTTTTAAACTTTGACACAATACGCATAACTGAAAGCGGGTGTGTGTGTTTGTGTGGACGAAACCGACGAAAGGCAGCAAAAGTTGGTTGGGGGAGGAATAAGGCGGTACTCCCCCCAGGGCACTCCCCCTTTCCACCCCCGTACCACATCGACACATTCTTTCGTTACGGTCCAATTTGCCTCGAGCGAGGTGAAACTCCCGTACGGCTCGTCGTTGGAACACCGGAGGAACCGATCGCAGCATGAGATCGCATCGGGAATGGGGTGGGCTGAATGCTAAAGGTTTCGCCACGGGCGGAACACCATAATGCGTAAATTTATGGACTTTTGCGTAAAATATGTTGGAAATTAAACAGCAAATTTACATTCACTTCATCGTGAGTGTGAAACCGTGAGTTCCGGCACATAGACCAATGTTAAAACACGACTTCAAAAGGCACCTGCTACTGTTAATTTCAATAGAATTGAGTTTTACTATAATACTTTTACCGACGTTAAACTTACCGATGAAACGGGTCAAAACAAAAATGGGAACAAACATTAAACGATGGTGGTTTTAAAAATTGAAATTTTCTATTGCATTTGATACGAATGCGGTCGAAAGGGAGGGGATGAACCGAAAATGCTTTCTTCGTAAGACGATTTATGCTCTGCGGATCCTTCACCAGCATTGCACATTAAGATGTGCACATAAAGATTGTGGAAAAACATCAGCAAACACGGCGGTAAAGTCGTAAACCTTTAAATCTCTTCTTATGATTCCTTCCGAGCGGCTCCGAACACGTTCGCAGCGGAAAGAATGGAGCAAAAGGTGGACCGGGAGGGCGTACATCACAAAAGATCGCACCGATGGAAAATAAAGAAATAAACGCAAAGATGGACGAGCGGTGGAAATTCGCACTTTTATTCGCATTCGTGTGTCTGCCGGTAGATTTTCCTCCCCTATTTTCCTTTCCATTTGTGCTGTCACAAGCCGGTGTCCTTGCGCGCCAGTTTCCCACACCGACAACCGTCAACCACAGTGCAGTGCACCGTTCCCCACCCCCGCCTGCCATTAGCCACTGCTGCGGGGTCACCGAGGTGCGCACTTCTTTTGTTGCAACTGTGGCCACCTTCCGCTTCCGGCGTGGGGTTTGGAAAAAAGTTGGAAAAGCACTTAACTCACTTGTGAATAATGCATTTTAAATTCCATGCACTTTTCAATCCCTGCGCATGGTTATTGCTGTTTGGCTGTTGACACCGGCCCTCCGACACACACGCAAGCACCATACACACGTACAAACGTACACACATACACGCAAACACGCAGACACACACACAATGGCAACAGTTGCCACCGCCCGAACAACAACTCGTCCCATTGTGTTTTCCACCGCTGCAGCTCGGGTATGATTCCGGACTTTTCTATCCTCCTTTGCCAGCTACCCCCCTCCGCCCCACCAGCTCCTTCGGTGCAACAATGTCACCCGCTAAGGCCACCCAACGACGGGCAGCTTTCAGCAGCTCTGTTTCCCAGCAAATCCATTTTCTTGTTCTCACAAAAGAATCCAAACATTTCGAGGTGAAATGATCGGATCCACCGAGTTTCTCCTAGGCGTTCTGGGCATTCTCGCTCCGAGGGGGGGGAGCAAAAGGGAGCTTTCAAGAAACAAGTGAACGGAACAGCGTAAGAAAAAAGACAAATAAAAATAAGTGAGACAAACAAGTCAGCGCGGCGGCACCGAAACGGTTGGTCGGTGCATCCTTGGCGTTCCGCTGTTTCGGTGATCCACTTTTCGTGCAGGACACCGAATGTCTCGGCAACAATCTCCGACGGACAGATAATCTACTTGCAGAAATCTCTCCAATCTCTCCTTCATGTGTGCAAGTGCAATACACAACTTATCTCCGCATTATGACGTGTCGTGCATAGGAAAATGGCAGTCCGGGGAAAGTTGCCGTTTTCCCGCGGGGTAAAGTTTTGTTTTCTTCTGGCGGAGAAACGGGCGTGTTTTGACGGTTCTCAGCGATATGACTGTGAAATGAACTTTAACTTCTTGGCAAGAACAATGCAAATGGAACTAGGAGGGTAATGTAAAACGAGTGTAGCCACTTTTCTCCAGCTATTCTGTGACAGAGTGAACAAGATTATTAAACCAAAACGGTAAATCCATACATAAGCAAAAAGCATAATGTTGGAGCTGGATCATTTAGTTCATGTGTTCAACGCTCAGCTTGAGAAACAACTTTAGTCAGTACTACAAAGCTTGGGATTAATTTTTTAAACTATCACTCGGTTTCTTATAAGTTATCAAAATCTGAAAACTTGCGGATATTTGAAAACGTAACATACAATTTGTATGAGTCATACAATTTGTATGACTTTTATTTTGAAACCAATTTCGCACCACAAGCATAGTTGTATTGAGCTCTTTAAAGTGTGATTTGTAGCTCTTAATCCCAGCAATTGATAAGCGGTAAAATGTAACCAATTCTATCTCAGCACACACGCACACCCTCTGCCAGCATCGTGGTCAATAACTGTCCATTGTGCTGTAATTATTTCTCTCTAACGAGGGTCGTTTGCCGCAAGCCAGTATCGACCTGAGGACGTCGCTCAATGGTTAGAGAGAGAACATTCTTTTCAGTCCCACCCCCAACCAAACCGTTCCATTCGAAACCATAGTAAAACACGTGGTAACGAGAACAGTTTCTCCCTCCTGCCCCACAAACATCCATCTCCCTGCAACGAGACGATTCTAAAGAATCGTTGAACCACCAGAACGGAAGATCGGATTGAATCGGCGAATGAACCGGGAAAAACGGGCGGGAAAATCGTGCTCGGGGTGTCCGGCGGGCGAGCTGCACGTGCCGCCCGTTGCAGTAAATAGATAAATTAGCATTCACACCACATTTGATGCGATAGTGAATATCGCTCACCGGTTCCCGGAACCGCATTAACATCGATCTGGGTCTGGCGGCTGGTGCGGTTTCTTCCTGCAACGCCTCTCCCTCCCGGCCGCCCGTAAAGTGCTTGCCTAGATGGCTAGCTTCATTCCACTACGCGTTAGTAGAAAAAGGAAATAGTCGAATGCATTCCTCGGAGGGGAAGCGAGTGCTTCCGCTATTCCAATCCTGCTTATCCCTCGAAGCGGCTTGTTTTCCTGCGATTCGGAGGAGATTCGAGGTTCACACTACGTTGTCGTTTGCTCATCAGCTCAACGCTCGTTACGTTCCAGCCATCGAAACGCATGGTGTATACACCTACAGCTACCGTCCCAATCGGCCTACACCACTTAATGGTTTTTGGTTCAAGTGAAGCCAGAATCGCTTTTGTGTTCACGATGAAATAAGGAAACAGATGTGAATTATTATACGTTTATTAAAATAATTTAAATATTTTAAAATGCATTTCCCGATTCTTGCTACCCAATGTCAATCAATATTAAATAAAATCTTTTCTTAAAATAAAGCATGGTTGAACAACAAGTTTTATAAAAACTTGCTCCTATAAGCTCTACATAAAAACCTCATTATATCACATGGAACAATGAAGATGATTACTTAAAATAATTTTCAAAACTGAAAATTGAAATTTTCTTAGTAACTTCTTAAACAAACAGGTGATGATGAATACAGCACTTAGCATGTTTACAACATAAACTAATAACGGCACGTTACCCAATTAAACACTGATTATTCAATTGAATATTTTTTTCCACAACACGAACTATTTAATTTACAACTTAGTACATATTATTTAAACTAATTTATTGTTAATAATTAATTAATTTTTAATAAATTTTGAAAGTGAGAAAATAAAGACTATTCTGTGCAACACTGTCTACCACATGCTGATGTATTGCTGCGGCCCGTCTTTAGCGCTTGGCCAGACGAAGCGCACGTAGCGAAGTAGGAAAAAGACTGATGTCCAGCCATATCTCGCCCATCGAAGATATTTATTCACGGTCAACCCCTCGGCCAGCCGAGACCATCGATCGGGATGCACGACGTACAGAGCACGACGGCCCATGGCTACAACAACCGCTTCTAATACCACTCAGCGAGCGGCCAACAGACCACAGCGAGCAGGCAACAACACATCCTCGCACCGCGTGGCCCTTCCCGGTGCGTTGGCACATAATCGGACTATTTATAATAATTGGCCAGGCCCGAACCACCACAAACACGAGCCTGATACGGGCCGGCTCGGCGTTGGTGTGCGCTGCGGTTCCAGCCACCCTGCGTCAGCCGGCCGCAACTAAACAAACAAAAGCCTGCCGGCCTGGCCGGGTCGGTAGGTTCCGGTCCGGTGAATCGGTTTGCTGGTCAGTTTGGTATTGTTTACGAGCTTCGGTTAGAGGCGCATCGTCGAACGCAGCAGCGATGCAACTCCACGCGCCATGATGCCGAAGCCGGCGTGCGACGGATCAATAGACGGGCAGCGGGAGTGTAACCAATTGTTCCGGCGCCGCATGACCGTACTACAAAGCGCGGGACCCGTTCGCACCGATAAGGTGAAAATTATTTAATTCATCGATCCCTTATCTTCCGCTTGGTGCATCACTTTTAGATCATTTTCAATGGCAAGGATATTTGTAGGAAAGTCCATTGTGAAAATAGCTTGAAACGGATTTCAAATGCTTTTCCCACACGTTGATTTCCTCCAAAACGTTTTATTACAAACTCATCGTTTGAAGAAAAGTAAATTCCAAAGCATCCTGGAAAATAGTTTACAATTCCTTGACACTAGACTAGATAAGGCTTTTCTTAAAATCCAAAGAAACATCTAAAACAAAAATATCAGATTTTTCTGTTCGATCAACTTGGTTTGGTTCCGGAAACCAACTTGACTATCCCTACAAAGTTTTTAGGGGTCATTTTGACCCCTATTTGCAAAACGCTATAACTTCACTATTTTTGAAGATTTTTCAAATACGTTAACTGTTACTTTTTAGTATATTTGTTGATTATCTTTTGACGTTTTTGGTTTTCGATGCTTCTCTTCATCATTCCGCTAGCTCAGTGTAAAGCAAAAACGGCTGAAATTGAGTTTTTTTCAGTTTTAACTTATTCAACATCGGTAATGTGCAGGGAGAAAAACAGTGTGCGCTAGAAAGATAGTATGTTGAGGAACATTTAAAAAAATAAAATCATATTTTTGCAATTACAAATGACGTCATAAATTGGCCTCAAAGATCGAAAATAACGCCAATTCTCATAGTAACGTGTCCCGCATAACGCTTCGAAACGCTCGGAATATCGGAACAAAGCACGGGACGAAAAACAAATATGGAAAATGTTAAAATCCACATCTTCAAAGTCAATTTGTGGCGTCATTTGCTAACTGCCAAATATGAAATTATGATTTGCAGGTGGCCTAATATGCACGTATTATAGCGTACGCTTTTTTCTAAATTTACATGATACATTTTGATAATCTAAAAGTTGAAAAGGATTAAAATTCGATTCAGATCGATCTCTTTTGCTTTACACCGAGCTAGTGGAATGATGAAGTGGTACATCAAAAAATTAAAAACGACAAAAGATAGTCAAAAATATACTGAAAAGTAACAGTTAGGGATTTAAAAAATATTCTAAAATAGTGAAATTATATCGTCTTAAAAATAGGGGTCAAAATGACTCCTAAAAAGCATTCGGGCAAGTTTCCAAAGCAATGTATTCTAGTGTTAAGCCTTAGTATCAACTATTTCAAACACTCGGAGAAATCGTATCGACAATGCATCTTTAACTAGCATACAAAAGTACGTTTCTTCCGGCCAGAACCTGTAAATCAGGAGCGAACAATTAATACCTACCAACTGGGCTGATGCTGTGACCGAACCGGTCCATAATTTAATTCCACATCGTTTCCCATCACCGAGCGGGAGTCGAGTAAACGGAAACTTGCGAACAGAAGAAGAGTTCGGCGGGCAGGATGGCGCACGGCCACTTGAAGCGGTAACCTGGTTGCCATCGTTACGCGGCGATATAAATTAGGAGAAACTTTCCACCACCGGACGCCATTGCAGTGTTGCGCCATCGCCCAAAGCTCGCTCGAGCGGTCGATTGCTTGACTGACTTCAACCTAAAGGTACGACAAATTGCCGCTAGAGAGAGAAAAACTTCGCCACTAAGGGCAACCGAAATCTGCAATTCGATAATGTGTTCGAGGCGCACGTGGAGCGCACTGGTTGTTGTAAGGCCGGAAATGAACATTTCGCCTATACCTTTCCCCCAATTATACACGATTTTTCTCCTGGGTAATTCACTCCAACGTTCCGGCTGGGTTCCAGATTCCTGGTTGACTTAGCCAAAGCTCGGGCCGTGTGGGTACAGCATCTGCTTACGAGCGACCAGGCGCCTCCATCGAGTCGAAAATCCCCTACTGAGCTGGAACTCCCCCATGACAACGGCCCAATGTGGCGCTAGCCAGGGGTAACCTGATGAATGGTAATTAAGTTTAAAACTCGGACTTCAACCGAAAAGCGAACAACTGTTTCCCCTAGCCAAAAACCGTCCCCAGCGTCTCCCTTGGCGTCTTGAGGCGAACACTTTCATCTCTACGTCGACGAGGCCGTTGCGAAACTCTACTGTTGCGAGCCGTACCTCGCCAACCATCGGCCTAGACTGGCCTTCACCGAGCCCATGGAAAAAAACTTCCGGCATGACGAACGAACCACCGGACTGCTTAACCATCGGTTGTCCAATTTTTGGTCCCGAGAGGACCAGTCTCCGCAGACGAACGTTCCTATCGTTCCCGCCTGAGGTTTCGACATCGGCCAACAGCCTTTAGCTCCGATATCTTGACCAGTCCCGAAGGCAAAAATATGGAAATTCATAAAAGTTGTACTTCCGTTCCGTAACGTATCCAAGTCCCGGGACGAGCCCGGGCCCATTACAGCCCCAAAACGGCAATCGTTACCGCCGGGGGAAAGGACCACGGGTACAGCGGGAAGGAGGAAGAGGTGGAGAACGTCGTGGACGCACACGAGATTGGCTTCCTTAACTTCATTCGGCGTAATTTGGTTTACTCTACGGATAATTAAATAACGACTGCAGTGAATAATAACTCTTCATCCACTCGGCACTACGAGGACACTGCGTTTGCCCGGAAGGCAACATTTGGCGTTTTTCGTCAGCTTGTATGTGTATGTGCGTGTGTGAAGAGATATGTGGAGAATCGTCCACAAGCTACCGGCCCATTTCCTACGAGCTCAAGCATTCTCCAACACTGGAGACTACTCGTCTCTACTCATTATATGGCAAAGTGTCTACGATTCTGTTTCGCGAAGGAAGCAATTTGTTCAACTTTATCTACAACCACTGCACATCTGAACAACTTGTGCTTTTTAAGGTATGACTTCCAATGTGCTGCTCTGTTCGCTGTTAAGACAGGTTCCTAAATTAATCTCCTCAATTTAACGAATTTCACACGTCTCGCCATGGCGACGAATTCACTTTTACCGGTTGAGTTAAACAACAGCACAACTTTGGCAATAGATTTATGCAGCAAACTGGCCGACCGAAAATGCTGCCGGGCTCTGCCGACTTCCTTCCAACGCACGGCAGCTTCCCACAGCATCCAATACCATTCGGAGCTTGCTTTACGATCCATTAACCACATTCAACGCCACTGCCACACGCCACACTTACGCGTTTTATGATTTATGCCTGCTGCTCATGCCACAGCCGGGATACATTATCGTAAAAAAATCTCCCGGATTATGATCATTACCTAAATATGCCTTCCTTGGAAGCGTCCTTTATGCTGGAGCTCGAGGAAACACGACACAAGAGCATCACGAAAGCGCGTACCCTCCAGCACTTTGCGTCTCCGTCAAGATTGTGTCGGAAGGAAAGAAACTTCATATCGACTGCTCGCATGTCATGATTGAGACATTCTAAATCTTATCGTGCCCCGGCGTTACGCGACCTTTGCTACCAGCCTTGCCCCAGCCCTCAATCCCACGGTGGCCCCTTTTTTACAGGCCTTGCGGTGCAAATCGTAAAATTACCACAACATTACCGGGACCGGGCTCACCGGTGGAAGAGTTATGAGTTGCGGAAAGTCACGGGGCACATCCTTCACCGCTTGCTCGCTGCCGGTGCGAAAGGGACAACTTTGGGCCACACCGACACCGTGCCATTAGCGTGGCATTGCCGCCGTGAAGTTTGCGGCAGTGCAGGACATTTGACGGTCATTAGCAAACGTGCCAAAGGACAGCGAAATGGTCTCTGCACGTTCCGGTGGCACAACGACGGTGGTATTACCCGTTCCCGTTCCCATGGTTCCCCATAATTATGATGTAGCTGGTTTCTTTTTACCTTTTTCCGACCGTTTCGGTTGCCACTCACACCAGGTGCCTCCACTTGGCAGGTGGAAGGATGAATTATATTTATAGCTGGCCCTTTGGCCCTTTGGCACATCATCTGTTAATGCACATCACCATTATCATCACGTAATTGTTGCAACCTTCGGCAATTTGGTAGCGCACATTCCAACTGTCAATGAACTTGAAACTTGAATCGTTAATCACTGTATGCACTAATCAGTTGGAATAAAGAAACATTATGTTTAAATAACCTGATACGTACAGTTTCAAGAAATGCTTGCATGCTTATAAACATTTTCATTCACTTGAACATAAGAATTCTTATAGCGGCCATTTTGACAGCTACGCAATTTTCGATTTTAATATCTCAAAAATGGCTGGATTTCTGTTTTCTAAATAAAGGCTTAAGAAAATCTCAAGCTGCATCCAAAATAAGATTGAAGCGTTTTATGTTCAGCCGAATCAGTGAACCAAATTGACCCAACCCTCACCCCACATAGTAACGCATCTCGCAAAACGTATCGACACGCTCGCTTATGAAATAAAGGGACAACGGACAGAACGGCAACGACTGCTTCCCTCGGTCCTCGGACCAGTGTACGATCATTGATCGCATTGCATACCTTTAGGGTGTTTTGATATGCCTGCCAAATGGCTGAAAAAACGGTGTCCTACAAAGAGTGCCCTGAATCGCATTTCTAAAGCTACGTTTGGCAAAAAGAGGCAACTATTACCGCATCGACGGCCGCAGTTCGTACTTCGATGGAGAAGATTCCCATAGTCAATGAACAAGTTCCCGTGCAACGAGGGGAAGACTGTTTTGTGATCAGCAATAAACTACCGATAATAAGCAAAACTTTAGTTCGATTGCATCGATTAGTGTCAAATATATAAATACAAGTTTACAAACACTTAAGAATGTGTTTTCGAAGCAGGTACACTCGAAATAAACGACGCGCAACGAAAGTAGAAACAAAACGTGCGACAAAAAAACAGTAAAAATTCCATCCGCTTGCCCGGGCAAAACTGTGAAGGGGTTAATACACGGGAGTTAAATCATAATCTTACACGTAAGATTTATTTTGATGGATTCATGAATCTTTGTGAATCTTCAAAGCTTTATGAATCTTTCGAAATCTTAAAGAATCTTCATGAATTTTTCATGGGTCTGTCACGAATCTCCACAATTCTTTCATTGGCGTGAACCATGCGACCAAACAAAATCAAAAAAAGGGGTCTCTCTTCCCAATGTTGGCTGATCACTTTTCATCAGTTGGTGTGTCTTTGGGATTAATGAATCTCTTGACGAAAGATTCATGAATCACTAAAACGCAAAGAATCATCCAGATTCACGAATCTCAGTCTGATTTACACAACTCTAGTGCCCATCCCAGTTTCGAACTTGGATGCGAACTTCGAGAATTGCCTACATTTTGGCGCAAACCTAATTTCATTACGCAACATGTCTTCGAAGCAGGAGCACGCAAAAAAAAACGACGCCCAACGAAAGTAGAAACTAAACGTTCCTCAAAAAATGCCCGAGTAGTTCAATTTCCATTCGCTTGCCCAAGTCATATTCGGACAAAACTTGAAGAGATTAAGGTCTATTTGTGGCGTCATTTGTAAATATATGGAATAAGTTTTTTTGGGGTGACTTAATGTATCTGCTTTCTAGCGTATATTTTTTTTCTGAATTTACGATTACGAATTTTGAACCACTAAAAGTGCAAAAGAATACAAATTCTAGTTTTTTTTTTTTTTTTTTGCTTAACACTGAGACAGCGGATGAACAGGTGCTTGAAAAAACCAAAAACGCCAAAAAATAGTGAACAAATATGTTGAAAAGAAAACACTTACAAATTTGAAAAAAATTCAGAAATGACGAACTTATAGCTTGTTAAAAAGAGCGGTCAAGAAAAACGCTATAAAGCATTCGGGCTAGATTCCGAAGAAGGAATCTGTTCTACTGTTAAGATCCGTTCATATTTATAAATCAAAAAAATCCGTTCATATTAATAAAAACTAAATCAAAACAAAGTAATTAATTTCTTCAATCTCGCGTTGCAACAGCAGTTGGGTTTGTAACAGTTTAACATTAAAGCTATGAAACATGACTTCGACGGCCTGTGAACGTTAATCACTAGTCTAGCTTGGTTTGGCCATCTTATGAGGTAAGACACTCAAACATCAATACACCTTTGGAAACGGTGTAGATTACAGCATGGAGCATGCTATTACGAGTGTAAGTGGTGGCAGCTGTAGGATAATTCGCATTGATACAATTTTATGCCTGAAAGGGCGAAATTGAGTCTTCAGGTTATAATTCAAGTGGATTTCATAAAAATAAAGTTTGCAAATTAACATATCAAATTTACAGTTAATTTGAATATTTTACATAAATCCATATGACTAAAGCTTTGTGGAATGGATCAGCAAATTAGAACGATTCCACATACCGAGTACAAAAAGTGTAATGCAATTCGAATGCATCTGAGAATTGAGTTACACAAGTGTACTCAAATTGAAATTTCATTAAATGCATCACCTTACAAACACACGTACCACGAAATCTGTCAACGCAAATAACCACAACAACTGTTGCGCTCCACTCCGTCACCTAATTGATTCTTCATGATGCACGTGGCCGCACCTTTGTTTTGTTTGTCTGTGTGCATCGGAATGTGCACTGCATCGCTGGAGTGCCCAGGGTTCGGAGGGCATCCGCAGGGCTGCAAATAACGTTTGCGTACTCCACGCAATCTGCTGCCACAATCGAGCAGCGCTATGACGTATCACTTATATTTTCTCTGTCAAACTATAAAATGCACCGGTTGCGAAGGCCACCGTGGGTGAGTCGAAAATTCTTCAAACTTTCGGGAACAGTGTCCACACCGGGCACGTCCCGTGCGGGGTACACCGAGGGCACGGCTGGGATGGACGAAAATAAATGACCACCGGTATACCATAAGGTAGGCGACGATTCTGTCCCATTAATCACATTGTTCCTTGGTGGTGAACCTCACGAGCAAACGAATGTCTACTTTTTACGCTTAAATTCAGGTGCTACAATTGAAGATCATCCTATTTTTGATAAAACATGTGTGCAAAATGGTTTGAAAAAGACATAAACCAATTTTATACGACAGCGTTACGTGAAATTGTCCCTTTAAATTTTAAGGTTTCAAATATTTTCAACATTCTATTTCAATTCAGCTCTTTAAATTGCAATTTTTTCCTCTTAACCTTCTAAATCTAAATCTTAATTGATTAAAAACTAAATGCATTATTGAAACTTTTGTACGTTATTTTTGATTATTGATTTCGATATGTCTGTTTTAAATTATTGCTACTCTTGCTTGCAATAAACATTATCTTATTGAAAAACTAAATAAGGAAGATTATATTTACAACAAAAAAACATTTGACACGTGTTAAGAGTAAGCTGATAAAGTCTACGGTACTTCAACCCGAATCATCACACTTGACGCATAGGCTACCCTATTGTCTTAATTAAAAGTTGTGCTGCGTTAAGACAAAACCCGGCGGACGAAGGAACCAAGGCGTATCATTGTGAAAGTATCCCCAAAGACCGATGAAACATTGATACAAATGTTCGCCATCACCCTAATACACCCGGTGTCAAATGACATAAAAATATGAATTCATTCCGCTCTAATTGATATTCATCCATCCGGTAACTCCTTCAGAGCTGCTGCGTCCCAAGGGATCAGGAAGCACTGGCGGAAGCGATTGCTCGGAGATGGTGGTCCGCCCGGCAAGAAATGCTATCTCGGACATCGGCTGAGAAGCTGGCAGTGCGAATCATTAATAAAACATTTACGTAACTAACACCCCCAGCATCGTTTGGGCCCAGTGGCGGACGATGATATAGTTCGGTAAAAATCCCCACAGCTTTCCGAACATCGGCCGGTCGGCCTCTTCGGGATGAAAATCCAATCGTGCCAGTTGACTCCCAGTGCAACCAGTGCCAGGCCGGGCGGGGGATGAAAGGCGAGAGACTGCCGGAAAAATGCGTCCATTTTAATTACTATCAAGGTTCAACCGGAAGCAGATTTATCAGACGGAACGAGAGAACTGGGGCGGCCGCAATGCTTGCTCGTTATCTCGATTAGCTTCGAAAGCTGCCATTTTTCATTTCACTTTCATACTCTGGCAAACTCTCAGCCTGCTTTTCCTCGGAAGCGGTAGGGTGAGACATTCGAAGTGAGAGGGCGTTTCCAGAGCCTGCAATAAACACACACGCTTCTACGCACGCATACCAACCTGCACTCACCGCATATCTGCCCGGCGGGCGTCGGTGGGCTCGTGTAAGTTCGAGGAATCCAAAGGGAAGTAAGCATGACTTACAGTTCACCCCGGTTGGTCGATTTAGTTTCCGGGAGCCAGCCGCCCGGAGGGGAAGCCTGGCCAGAGTCAGCGGAAGGCCCGGGCAGCGGGCATTCTCCACATGCCAGCAATTTCCAGCGAAAGGCTCACACAAACACACACATTCGGCCGGGAGTGAAGGAGTCCGAGCCGGTCTGTCTGTCGATTTGGAAAACCGGTCTCGTTTGTGGGGAAAATAAATGATAGTGACATACTACGCTCGCCGCAGTAGATAACCTTAATTAGAATGATGTGGTAAACTGGCCGAGATTCGTAGATCTACCGTCAGTTTTCCTCCCACTCGAGTCCGACTCGTCCTGAACCATTTAAACGCACGCCAAAAAACAATCCGATGCCCATCCGTAAACATCTCTGGGAGCTTGGGTGAGGTTTGAGTAAAGGGGATAGCTCAGATTTTCCGAGCTCTTTACCTTTGTTGCCATTTGCACTGTGATTCACCATCAAAGTTCATTGCTAGGAGAAGATTTTTCCTGTGTGCATGTAAAAACAGACTAAACTATGACACTACAGAAAGGAGGAGTGTGTTGACATGTATAGAATAGGTAAAACTTTGGCCGGGACAGTAAACAGCCGGTTGATTGATGGTGCTTGGAATGTAATTTTTGCGACTGTAATTAGGTAGACGAAGGCCTGGTATTTACCAGAGCCTAAATGTGTCATGCTTTATTACGAGCATAGTGTAGATTTTTTCTCCGGATTATACACTTTAATTAAAAACTGCAACGTACGACTTGTTTATAGTAGAGCTATTATAAAGACGAACGAAGAATACACCTATTTTTATGCAAAAATTATAAACGGAACTAATGATAAAAGTAAATATTTTAAATATCGTTTCTTAAATCCAGGGATTTTTAACGAATTAAATACAAAATACAATGCTCTACAAAATTCGGAAACAGTTATCCTTCGATAATTTTCACACAGAAAGGTAGCTCACGCTAATCTCCCGGACCAGTTTTGCTCAATCCTCGCCCATAACAAGCGTGCCAATTAAAAAAGATCCATTGCATTCCACAATTTACAGCACTAGAAAAGAAAAGCAACGTCACCCAAAAGGCTAAAACGGGTTCACTAAAGGGACTCAATCAATTACGCACCAATATCGCTGCATCGCAAATACAGTTGTTCATTGGATAGGAGAGATGCACCGTTTCTGTTTTTTTTCATTCTCGCTCGCATTTTCGACACCGTACCAACTGCGTCTCAACCGCAACAGGAAACCAGAAAAAAAGTCCGACCCAAAATCCAACACGATAAAGCCACCAAATAGGGATAAGCTCAACGGAAATGGCTCCACACCCAACGCTGGAGCCGACCAAATTGGAAGTCGAACGTTTGGACGAACGGCATATGAAAAGTGTAACCCGGATGCATGCAAGTGCAGTAGAACCCATGCAGAACGGCAGCACGAATGAATCAGAGTTTGGGACAAAAAGTTTTTCGAAATTTCACAACACGGCCCTCGCCAAGCTTCCAAACGCCCGGTTCCGGTTACGACGATGATGATGTCGTTGACGGGGGTCGATGCTGACTCGCTTTCCCTCCTGGGGAGCAAATTTATGTAAAGGGAATTTATTTTGAAAGCGTGTTATTAGCTTTGCATAAATCAATGTAAAATAAATAAATGCGATGTTTATCTTTATTATTGCATAAATTTGCTTGAAATTGACTTTTTCGGATGGATGGCTATGGCCCGTTCGGGTGCATTTGGTACGGGACCGTACTTTGCCCTGGCGTACCGTTTTCGGGCAACCTCTTGACTGCCAGAACTGCAATAGCTCGCTCGCTTTCCCGCTTTTTATTGTGTTACTTTCGCATTCAGTTTTCCTCCTCCCGGTTGAATGATTGAAAAGTTTTTTCTCAGCAACATATATTTGACTTTCAAGCTGTACGCAAAATCCAATCAACTGTGATTCGTTTCGCCTTTTCTTTGCCCATTGTTTTTGTATGGGTGTGTATGGAGTTTCAAATGTATGCAACAAACCGTTTTACTGCTTACCTTCCGGACCTAGATATACTTTTAAAACCGTTGCATAGCAAATATTTGTTTATTGAAGTTTTAGTTCCTACAAAGTACTAGGCGCCTCCATTGATCAAAATCATCACAAAGTTTTATATACACAAATTAAAATACTGTGGAAATAGAACAACATCCTAGATAGTTTGTGTTAATTGTGTTAATAAGTCTCTAAATTGACTTAAAAGCATCTGTATCACGGATGCTCGGACAAAGTCGACGGACTTTATAAAATACCAGGCGTCTCCATTCAAAATAACAAGCAACTAATTTTTTCGATTTATTTGTATTTGAAACCGAGCTAAGAAACGTAAACGTAAAGGTCCATATGTATTTCCAAATAAGTGGCATTATGCACACAGCTAGATATAAAGATTAGTTTACTTCTCAGATGCCGAATGTTATCGTCCGCTTCAAATCAAAGAGCAAGCATCAGGACGCTACCCTGGTTCAATTCCACGACGTAAAGCATCCCGCTCCCGTCACGGCCGTGTCACGAGCAGGCAACGGAACCCACCCAAAACCATCGCGCACCGAAGCATGTGACGACTCGCGTGGCATATGGTTAGCGAACAATAAATTCCCCCATATGCTACCTCGGACGACAGAATGCAATGTGTGGCGTGATGCATTAGTGGCCTAGCTTAGCATGCGGGTATCAAAATCGGTTGGTGACCTTTGCACGGTAACAATGGCGTACAGCATAAAACGACAACGGCCCCGTTCAGCAGAAAGGGACCATATATATGTGGCATAATGCATCCTCATTCTCCCAGGCGTTGACTTCCAGCTTGCAGCCAGCCGAAAATACTTAATTAAATTGCAATATGGAATTATTCTCGCGTTTTGGACTCCGAAAACTGCTGTCCCGGAAGCCACTTACAGTCAAACCAGCAGCGCCCGGGTTAAACCAGCACAATGTTTATGTTAATTACAACGGGGCTAATTGGTTACAATTTAGATTTAATTAGTCAAAATGAAATGATTATCAGTAAGCCCCCGGCCGTCCCATCTCCTCCACGCACCGCAGATAAACACTGGTACAAAACGAATGAAACATTTTTCTTCACCACCCGCAACAGCTTTTAATGTGTTGCTATTTTTCGCTTGCAGTCGAAAATTCCCATAATCCCTCGCGTTTGATCACCGATCAAACATCACCCGTGGCGGACGATTAGAGCATAAATCACAATCATCCCGGTTCATCCATGCCCATCGCATGGTGAGAGATGAATATTTAATGATAGGATGGACAAGCACACACTCACATATCAATAGAGCAAACCATAGAAATTGGACGTTCACTGCCACCGGCAGTCAAAATGGCTACGGCAAATGCAGCTCAGAGACGCGTGAATAACAAAATGCATACTAATTACTACCACCGACCAGGGAAGCGATTATCATTTCGCTACCATCGATTATGACGCCGACGCGTAAATTGTAGATAGAATCAATAATAATACTTTTAATTACAGTCAGTTGTAACAAACATTCAAACGCACATCTAACGACGAAATAATAACGCTTCGGCGTACTGTGTACAATATGACATTTTAATGCAGAACGAATTATTGGCATGTTAGATCGATTGCCTTCATTGCATGTCATCAGGAACCAATCATTCCATCGGAACTATTGGCAATAAGATATTTGTTTTATTGGAAACTCCTTTATAAAATATTGGTCGATTATTTAGTTACCGAATTCATCAAATATTTACCTCGTTTGATTTAACGACTTGAGCATGACATCATTACAAGGTTTAAATGAGCATTAACTGAGGAGAATTTATTCCAGCGATTATTTTAAACTAAAGTTTAAAATTATGTTGATTGCAAACCGTCTTAAATTTGTGTATTTAAATGCAGCAATTTTTCTGCCAAAGTAAAACATTTACTTTCGAAATATTATTCAACCAAAGAAACAAACATTATTTCTTTTTTCCGTGTTCCTTTCTTGTGCCTACATTTAATTTGGTGTGTAATCGCTCTTCACATAGTGTCGGTCAATATGTAACTTCCATCTCACCTACTTGCATCGGGAGGTAGTTTTTTTTATGCATCCTCCACCAAATTACATTTTACAAACAAACGCCTTTTACTTGCGGTTGCTACCAACTGCAGTAAAACAAATTATTACCATCGAAGCGCATCCGTTGGCCAACGATGTAAAATAATTACTACCACCTTGGGGTTGCACTGTGAGAGGCGCTGTAATGCCCGTTAAACAGTTTTACACTTCCTGCAGTTCTTTGTGGCTCTTAGCTGTTTGCAAACCAATTTCTTTCCATCAATTGCACCAAGGGCGACAAATTGGCACTTTTGAACTGTCGACCCGTTTTTCGACACCCCCATTTTGCACCACATTTCTTGAATTGATACCACGAAACGAAACCCGTCGAAATGCAGGAAAACGGCTCACGGGCCCGTACGTCATGCGTGAGGGTGAGTTATGTACGCCGTTGTTTTCATAATTTATGATTTTCAATTAATGTGGCGGCAATATTGAATTTTTTATCCCGTTCCCTACGTGGTTGTGAGGGCGTCACGTACGTAGCGCTGACTATTTCAAGCGAGCTGGTAGAAGGTTTTTCGGGTTGAAAGAAACTGTAAATAATTATATACATTGATTGGAAAGTTTACAGAATTTGACGAAAGAATATGTTGCATCCATTTGGAGTTTTTATGCTCCAAATATCACCCCATCAATTCTGGTGAACAATAATTAATGTTGCAATAAATGTGCTCCGCACGGGTATCATATCACTTGGCGGTATTGTCATTTCAAAGAAACGTAGAGAATTCCAACAGTAAACATCACACCCGCGTCCTTGCGTGGCAGAAAAAGCACCATGAAAATATGGCACAGGCCGTGACCGAAATGCGAGATGTGGGCCGCAATCGCTGGGATCGCCACAAATCGCGCTGCAAACACCGGTTGCACGGTGAGCGGTTCTGTTTGATATTTTCCGCAATTAATTAATTACTCGAAACATTTCGCCGCAGGTGCAGCACCTTCCCCAGCAGCGCGATGGTCACCCTTTTGGTGTGCCGTGCGCAAGCGGGTCAGTTTCGGCCCCGAACATTCCAGATCCGGGACAAATACGGGCTGACCGTTTCATTTATCCCAATTAAAATGTTTTCATTCGCACGATCGGGCGGGAAGGGGTGTAGGGTGTTTGGTAACGTAAAAATACAAAAGAAAAAACAACACACGGGAAACACTATGCCCCTCAGCGGTGCCATATTCCAACCGCGTGTGCAAACATATTTCTTTCCTGTGATTGATCATTTGCTCGAATCGATCGCTGGGGCCGCGTGAGTTGGTTCGTGTTGAAACGGAGCGCCGGCGGAAACCTATCGATTTATTTGGTTGCATTTGTGTTGCGTTGAATTTCGCATGTTTTTGGCGACAGACTGGCCTTTTTAAACCCAAATTTGTAGTATGATCTTAATTCCACTCAATGGATGCATAAACAAATATTGAAGATAAATTATGAATAATGAACTTTTCCCATAAATACTGCATGTTACAAAAAGGAAGGAATTTCTATTTCTCCAGATACGAAAAAATGTTTACGTAAGAGATGCGAAACATTTCTTTTCGTTTTTTTTTTTTTTGGACGAGGGTTCACATTGGCGTGGCCCCGTGAGACCACAACCACCTACAACTATGCACCTACACGGTAGAAGCAATTATGGAAGAGGCATCTGTCCTTAGGTTAAAATCGCAGATTACGGACGTTGTGGTCCGCAACTAACTCCTGAAGGGTGAAAGCGCGTGTTGCTAAAGGTCTGACAGGTACTACCCTGACTACCAGGGGCTATTTCCCAAGCCTAAAGCAACGGACTCGGTGCAGTGCAACTTAAGCGGCTCAGAAGATCGATCCGACAGCTGGCTTACCTGACACCACTACCTTCTAAAAACCCGTAAATGGGACTTGCACTCAGGTTCATCTCTGACACCTCTGATCTGTGCGATCTTTGGCCCGCAAAACCGAGCTCCTGCTGTCCCCGTACTGCACCCGCTGGTGCTATTCTTTGGCCCGGCTGGTCTTGGACCAGGCCCTTGGCGGGTCTTGTTTCTGGTTTGACCTGGTCGTCGTTAGACGGGTATCACCTTGGTGCGCCAGTACACCGGTGTATCCCTTACCAACAACAAACAGGTCGCCCCATAGACAAGACCCACCACCTTCCTCTTTCAGCACCTGTTGGTGCTATCCTTTGGCCCGGCTGATGTTCTGCCGGGCCCCTGGCAAGTCAAGTTTCTGGTTTGACCTGGTCTATGTTAGATGGGTACCACCTTGGTGCGGCGACTTACCGGTGCATCCCTTACCAACAATGAACAGGTCACCCCATAGCCAGACCCGCCCTCTTCCTCCTTGCCACGAGCAACCCCAGCGCCCTGCTTGCCGGTCAAAAGGGGATTTTCAAATTCTAAGCACATTCTACACATCTGTAACCGGCCGCCCCCGGAAACAAATCAACAGTTCCTTCGTAACCAGGGTTACTCGTGACCTTCGTGAATCTTCCAGGAGAGTGCATCCCTTCCGAAACACTCCCTACGTCTTCGCGGTCCTGTCCGCTGACATAGGGTCAATCCTAACCTCCGGAGGAGGTGCACGGCGTGCGCGACGTCGTGAGGCGCACTTGATCTCGCAGCAGCCACAGCCGCAACAGCAACTGCCACAGCAGAGAGCCGCACAGCGACGCTTAGCGCGGCAACCTCCACCCCAGCTGCAGCAACAGCAGCCGCCGAATGCCATGCCAGAGCCACCACCGCGGAGGGCAATCAGCCGCCGCCGGAGAACCGTCGAGGGCTCAGCCAGAACCGACGATGCGTCAAGGCTCAGTGCCTTGAAAGCCGAGGAGGAGGCGGCGCTCATTGAAGCAATAACCTTCGGTTACTAATGACGGCAACGCAAAAGCAGAGCGACCTGTGTCAGAAGTGTAAAGCAGAGAGGGCCGCGAGAGGCCATTTAGAGCCAGACCCTGGGGGGAGCTTTAGCGCATAGCCTAACCCATTGTGCTTCACACAACGATTCCATCATCCTCTGACAATATGCCGCGTGGCTGTCATAAGACGGGGGGGACAATGCCAGTGTTTTTAAGGGGGCTAGCTAGCTTGGCTCCCTCGCTAACTAATGCATTGCCGGCCCACAAAGTGGGCAAGTGCATTTGTCTCTGGGTTAACAAAAACAAAGCTGATTGGCCTGCTGAGGCAACTAACGCGCGAGCTCAACGATCCCACGTCCAAAAAGATGCTGTTCTGCTCGTTAGTACGGTCTGTCGTGGAGTACGCTGCTGTGGTATGGTGGCAGTCGAGCTCGCTTCCACAGGCGAAAGGCTACGCGGCTGGCATTGGACGAAGCGCGTTACTTGGGCTCGACTCGCTGATGCAACGTAACTGTGGCGCGCAGAGATTGTTCGTTGCGGGCCACCGTATTGACACGCCGGAACTTCTTTCGGGGCTCTGCTCATACGTCCCTGCGAGAACACTACGTGCTAGAACGCTGGTTGACGTCAAGGTTCGCCGTACCCGTTTTGGCTTCTTGTGATGTGCCACGAGTTTAATGCTGTTTGTGGTCGTTTCGCACCAGACATGCCGCGATCCGCGTTTTTCTGTGCGAGATTTCAAAAGCTGCATACACTTGTAGCGCTTGCTCAAAAGGGATTCTCCTTTTCCTAAAATATATTTTAAGTTCTCCTCGGTAGTCGCGAGCGTAAAATTACTAGGATAACAGGGAAGAATAAAACCAACCAATCAAGATCGTGTTCCATTGACCCCAGCTTGCGCATGATCAATCTCACCTTAGCTGCATCGTCGATCCTAGCAGCGTCCTTGGTGAATAGGTTACGCTGCTCCGGCGTCGGCATCGAAGAGGAACTTGATGATGCTACCAGTTAACGAATCAATGTTTTGCTCCGGATTGTAGAGCATCAGCTAGTGCTGCTCCTGTGGCTGTGATGGCATGCATCATTGACTTCGTTATTAACTGCTGCTGTTGCTGCTGCATTTTTTGTTGCAGAATATGCCCGATTTGTAGCAATAGAGGTTCGCCATGCGGACAGCGATGTCGGATTTGAACTAGGGGACGCCTGCGGGTGGGATGGCGGCATCGCGCTAGGTATTTTTTGTATGGAGTTCAGTACCTATCAAGCGACGTCGCGCTATAGTCTAGAGTCTAGATCGCGTTCGAGCAGCCCAGGTTTTTGTATGTAGTTGTGAAAAGTGGTTTCTTTCGGGTTGGTGGTGCAAAATAAACATGTCAGATTCCTATTCGAAAAATTATGAAAAATTTATTTAATATTCACTGGACACTCACAAATTCAATCGGTTATATTAAATACACACTTTGCAAAGATAGACTTACCAGAATGATGGTACAACTAATTACAATCCATAACACCAACCACTGTTAGCCGTACTTCGACCAAGCCAGTGGCAAACACATTTTGCACGTTGAAGAGCTTCAAGGTGAATTCGCTAGAAGAGGGATCGAAGGATAAAAAAGTACATGTTAATTTACAGGAGAAGGTGTAAAAAAGATTGCCCGGTTGCGTTTTGCTTGACTTTATTTCTTTCTACCGTTAATTACGTTTGTCGGCAACGATATGATGTAGGAATTCTAGGAACACATCGGGTGTAGGAATATCCCGGGCACAGTAAAACAACGTAAGCAAGCGCTCTTTTGTCCGGCAAATCGTCTAAAAATGTAGTGAAATTTCATTACACTACACAAAAACTGGTACGGACTGAACAACGGCATGCTTGTGCTTAACCTCTTTAGCAAGACCAGGATTGGCGACACCGGTTGCACCGGAACTTCCGACTCCGTCTTTGCTGCCTCAGACGAAGATTCCTCGGTCACTCCGTCGACTTACTGGAATGCTGCTTCTTTTGCGGTAATCACTTTAGTATTTTTAAGATCCTTTTCTCCTTAAACTTTGTGTCCGCGCCGTTGGTGCGCAACCGTGTTAGCCCGACTTGCTCTTGACTTAAAATGGCGCCTTGGACTTGTCAAATTTTCACCGAATCGTCGAGCAATGCTAGTACCAACACAAAGAAACACACGTGTACTGACACGGGCTACCATGTTTCATACACCATGTTGGATCGAACCGGTACGTTCATAACACAGAAGAGGAAGAGAGGAGCACACAACATGCAAAGTATAGGTCAGGGGCGGTTGCGGATGGAGGAAAGTACTCGAAATCTTAAGTGGCCATACTCCGTTCGCAGAATTCCGCAGATTATCTTTGCTTTGTATAATAGTCCGCACTGTTGATTGGCCGGACTATTGCTAAATAACTCTTTCCTTGTTCGAACAACTTTACAATTTCTATCTTTTCTGTAATTGTTATAGCACACTTTTTTCGACCACTTTATGCCATATTAATCGCTTCAAGATTATACAGCTTAATGAAACAAGAACCAACGTGTATTGATTTAAATGGCTGTTTAAAACTACGTATTAACAACTACATTCTATCAAAACAAAGCAAAATTTACTAATCAGAACTCAAGCAACAATGGTAAACGCTATGCGCTGTCATTTGTAAAAAAAAAATCGCGTATTGCGAATTCGCGTATATCGAGCATATCGTACTGCGGGGACCCACTGTACTCTTTTACAGAACTTTAAACGGCTGCGGTTGTGTTAACTTGTTGGTTGTCTTTTCCCATTGGACAGATATTGTAACCGAAAAAAGGCTATTTTGATAACACATGATCGGCATGAAAGCTTCGACTAAGTTATACACGGTCTCGAGCAACATCGCTATCAATCTCAACGAAGACCGTCTTGTTTACAAAGCTGGCGACAAAGCCGTGCGCTGCACGACTACAGATCTGAACTCGGTATCGAGTTCAAGCGAAACAATGTCCCAAGCATTGGCATGAAAAAAAACTCAAGCAAGTCACAATGCACATGCTTGCACCAGCAAAAGAGGGGATTCTCGCATATGGCCCCAGGTGATCTGAATATTATAAGAGAGAAAAGATAGTCTCTTCTATCGAATGGCACAGCTATTTCTATAAAATATAAAAAAATATCTTTTTTTTATATCATTTTACATAGAACAGGTTGAGATTGTGTGACGCCGTTGTTCATGCTATATGGCACCTGAAATTAATGCCGAATAATATACAGTATCGAAGCTTTGAACATCGAACGAATCGGCGAACTGATACAATTTTTGTCAGTATTGGATGTTTGTCTTCGTGTCGCGACGTAGCATACTTTGTTTTAACAGCCTGTATTAGCCCAAGAAACGATGCGTTGTTTTTCAGAAAAAGATGACGTGCATTTTTTACCGTTGTATACAGCAAAACCAAAGTCAATGGAAAAGAGGTCGCAGCATACCATGTAACGAGAAAAAACCGTGGGAAAATGTTTGACAGTTGGTTGAAATTTTATTTACCTCTCTCGAGCAGCCAGGAAAAAGAGGTAAAACTGCAAATAGGAAATTGCAAATTGGTATGTTTCATCTACAGAACAAGGAATTGAGGCGTTTGAAATAAGTTCTGGAGGAAGGCTGCGTATGAGGCAGACTAACACACTTAATTTCGGCAATCTCGGCGAGCAAACGGATCCATATCCCATGACACACAGAAGAGCAGTTTCTATCCGCGAGACTATGGATACTAGATCTAGAATTACCAATTACCTATTTCGCGAAGATTTTAACGGAGATCTCCCACAAGTATGCTAGACATTTTTGTAAACACTTTTTCAACTGTCTCAACCATGGTGGAGCAAAAAAATAGCTTTGACCCGACCTGTCTTTTAATTGATCTTGGGCAAAACTCCTACGTGGATGGGCGTTAGACTAGGTTTTTAAAAACGTGTTGATCGTAAAAATAGAAAGAAAGAAAGAACATCGGACCGAAAAACTGTTGCAGGACACAACACTTTGTTTTAACAGCCAGTACTAGTCCAAGAACCCGTGCTTTTTTTTCAGGAAACGATGACGTGCTTTGCTATAAAATATGATATAAATTGTTGTTTTCACATAAGTTAACATAGATCAGATTGAGGTTGAGTAATTGCCGTTGTTCATTCTATATCTCGAATAATGTACAGTATCGAAGCTTTGCACATCGAATGAATCGACGAAGTGGTGCAGTGTTCGTCAGTGTTGGTTGTTTGTCTTCGTGTCGCGACGTAGCTTACATTGTTTTAACAGCCCCAGTCCCCGAAACCATGCGTTGTTTTTCAAAAACAAAAATGACTTGCATTGCTTAAGGTTATTTACCTACGAAAACTCCTACGTGGATTGGCCTTGGTGATAAGTTACCTTTTTTCAAACCAGATGTGAAGAGACGCCACGCAGACGCAAATATCCATATCGGAACGGTATAAAATGGACACGTTTCGCGAAGCAGTTACAGAAGCATTGCCATTCTCGTCAGTGTTGATCGTACTTCGAAAGACCAGTTCTTCAGAGCATCGGGAAGCATACCGTAAGATGGATAAATTAGTATTCTGTAAGTATGGGTTGTTTCCTTTGTCTTTAGAAAGCGGAACTTATAGTTGACCATTTTCTTTCATTCATCGATTTCTTTCGCAGCATGTTTTCTCCTTGGAGGGCTTACTCCCGATCCAAATCCGTCGGACCCCTGTGCTGTCGTTAATAGCTACTGTGCTGCTGGGGACACAAATGTCGCATGCAACCCTCCTGCGCTCACTGGAGGTCCGGCTTGCGATGGGAAAACTCCAGAAGTAGTAAATTTTCTTGTAGCAGACCAAAATTACATCTTGACGCAATTTAATGATGCCCGCAATGCATATGCCGAGGGAACCTATATGAATCCTAAGGCCAATCGAATGTTCAAGCTCCAGTGGGACGCGAGTTTGGCCACACAGGCCGGTCACAATGCCCGTTCTTGCATCATCGCGAGAGATGCTTGTCGGAATACTGCAGATTACGCCAACGTAGGGCAGCTTATAGTGACTCAACTTTCACAGACCAATGTCGTAGCATCAACAACCTTTCAGCAAAAAATTGACTCTTTACTTGGCAATAATCTCGATATATCCCCCTATTTCGACGGGAGGGCATCATTCAGCAGTTACTCGGCATCGTAAGTATTTTGAATTTTGAAGGTGCAATAATGTTCGAAAAATCAACAATTTTCTTTAAAATTTCAGTACCGGCACAGAAAACGAGGCAAATATTATGAACGATCGTTCAACAAAGGTGGGATGTGCTATAATGCAATGGACCGAGGTAGACATAGTTTCCATCTACCTGGTGTGCGACTTCTCAGGCAATCTCATCGAAGGCCAACCAGTTTACACATCAGCAGCTACCGCAGCCGCTGGATGTGCCACGACAGATCCGATATACACATCGCTTTGCCTCACTTAATATTGTGACGTGTCTACTCGTTGATTGCACAACCGAAGAGTTGTCAAACCTTCGGTCGAAACGATCACGACACAACTTGACGCATGCTTTTTTCCCGGCCTCAGTCCCCGTCGAATGAATAATTGAAATAAAAGCTATCATAATATATCAGTGTTCAGAAAATTTCGGATGGTGTTCGTGTGGTGCGAGCAAACATTAAACTTTGGGCTTCAGTTGAAAACGTGGTAAATGTGCATGATGTACAGTATGTCCCATACAAAAATTCGAATGTTTTTAATGCTTATTTTTGGGTAGCGTTAAACGTTATAAAACAAATGGTATCGGTTGCGGGATAAGTAAGAGGCTACCGGTTACAGTATTCAACGATCTCTCCTTGGTGGACCACGTTCCCGGAAGCCAGGAAGTGGCCATCACACGCCGAAGGTCATCAGATCGATAAGAGGTGAGGCAACATCGCTTCAGTGCGATCCGAAAATTGGCTAAAGAAGCCGATATTTCAAAATCTACCTTGCATCTGTTGAACAAACATGATTTAAAATGTTCGTCCAGCGTCAGAGTAAAGCGTCATCTTGCACCAGATCGAATCAAACAACTACGGCAAGAGTTCTCAACACGTTTGGTGTCAGCATTAAAATAAAAGAATCGTATTTTCTGATGAAAAAATGTTCATCGTCGATCCCGTATGTAACAAACGTACAGGCAGGTTTATCAAGTTTACAATCTTGATCAAATCTGAAAATCAAGTTTACAATCAAACATTCGGCCGGAGTAATAGATTTTTTGACAGTTGCTCCTAATAGTTTGAAAATATCTCCAGCATTTATATATATAAACAGGTGGATTACCGTCGGTAACCCCTGGCTCCCCTACCGCCCCGTGGAAGGTCCCATGTCGTCCTCGTTACACTTTCTAGATGTAAAACAATCTGACCCTTTTCCTGTTCGACCAGTGTTTCATGTTGGCGCCAGGATATGTCTCTTCAGCGGAAGTCCCCATCGACGTAAATGCAAAAGACCTGTTATATCACCGAGTGTTGCTCATGAATTCACGTCTACCAAACATCTCGGTTGGTTCAGCAGGAGGTTTTTCAGAGAAATGTAGCACAACCTGAGCCAAGTTACAGCTTATTGTACCAGTTTACAGTATACTGTCTGGGTACTGCAGAGCTGGGTTTTAACTCTTACTACGCATGATAAGCCACATGATTGCGTTGCGATTTAATCATTGCAACGGCCATCAAGCAGAATCCTCTCTCAAAAGAGAAAAAAAATCAGAGAAATGGAGAGCACTGCATTGATTCCTCGCTACTTCCCATTGCGAAAGTGTGCTTGCTGAGATTCAGGCGGCTATCACGGAAGTAGAAGTGGCGCACCTCCTTGTTGATAAGAAGATTGCAGCGTTAACAAGAATCGACATGCTGGCTACAATTGATGACATCGTAGCGGCAGTTAAGCGCCACGCAGGTCTGACCATACCGGGGGATGCAGAGCGTCTCTGGCGTAGATATGATGGAATGCAGAAAGCAAACATCAAGCTGCCGCGTGGCCACTGTCAGATTCTTGTTGGTCACAAGATCACCATCGGCAACACAAAATGTACGGTCCAAGCCTTGGCCCCGGCTCCAGCCAAACAGCAGTTGTGCTTCCGCTGTATTGGCCATGACCACAAAGCGCACGAGTGTACAGGGTCCGATTTCTCTAAATGCTGCTACCGATGTGGTTCCAAGCAGTACCAGGCGAAGCAATCCAGTAAGAGGCCAAAGTGTCTAGCGTGTGGTGGCCCACGCCCCACCGGCTCGTCCTCGTGTAGTGGAAACTGTCAACCGTCATGTTCCCGCTAGCTTCGACCTCTGTCAGCAGTCGTAGCGCCGGGTTGACCATCTTACTGGTCAACTTAGCACAAAGCAGTTTGGCTCAAGACCTGATGTTCCAGACCGCACTGGAGCAGAGGGTCGACGTAACAGTCTGTTCAACGCGCTCGTAGTGCTGGAAAGTGATTTCTGTTGGAAATAATACGTCCCAAAATGTAAAAGGTTTCGAATAATTAAGTTTGGCATCACTGCCAGATCTACTGTCATCGTGCGAAGCTGTCAGTTGATTCATTCGCATGCTATCCATCATACAGATAAGAACTAATAAAGTGTTTAAGAAAAGAAAACATACATTTTACAAAAGGTTATGGGCCCAGTGAACCCACCAACGTGCGATCAGTTTTACTGGTGAAAGCTAAAGTTTTTATTTTTTTTCCGTTTTGTCAGTGAAGTGTAAAGATGGCTAAAGATATTACATTCGACAAATTGAATGGACGAACGAACTATGCGTCCTGGGAAAAGAAAATGCTTTCTTTCCTGAGAACCCGTGATCTGTACAAGTGCGTGTTGCCCGCTCCGAATACTGAAAAGGATGAAGAAAAGCTATCGCGTGCTGTTGGATGGTTATTACTTGCCTGTGAAGACCATGTTGCGCATCATTTCGGGAAAGACGATAGCCCATTGCAAATTTGGGAATCATTGCGGAAAACATTTGCCGAGACCGGCATTGGTTTGCACCTTCAAGCAGTGATGACGATCTCACACACGTATAGATCGGACTGTGAATCGAATGATGATTATGTTGGAAAGATGATGGAAGCATGGCGACGCTGTAGTGAGGTTGGCATTAAATTCGAGGACAAAATAGTAGCCTTATTTATGCTAGGAAACCTAGGACCTGAATATGAGTCGTTCCGACAAAGTATTGTTGGTAGTGGCCAGCCGTTGACGGTTGATCGTGTTAAGTCTGGGCTGTTAGAACTGACGCCAGTACAGAGTAAAGGTACAGAAGTGGCGTACTATAGTGTGCCAAGACAAAACAAGTTTCCAGGAAATAACGACTCAAGTAAAAGGCGCGACTACAGTGACATAAAGTGTTTCGGTTGCGGTCAGAAGGGGCACTTCAAAAACAAATGCCCTAAAGACAGCGGCAACAGTGCAAAATGGCGTTCAGGCGGCAGGATTGCAAATCCGAAGAAGAAAGAACATGATGAAGCAAACGTTGCAGCTGCCTTTTCAGTCGTTTTCGGGGAACGAAACAATGGTACCTATCGCGAACCAACTTAACAACCGGTCGATAAACATATCGACCGATATAATGACTGTAATGGCGGAATGGTATCGCAACGCATCAAATTTATCAACCCGTAAAAACGCGTGTACAATTGCCATGGCTACCGTACAAATCGTGGGGAAAAAATCGAGCAGTTGTTAAAAAAGTCTTTAATTTGCATCGCGAACCAAACATTTTTTTTATATCGACCGATATATTTAACTACTGCCTCAACCCATCCGATATACTGAAAAGAGCTGTTGACCGTGGAAAAATTTATTTAAAAAAATGTCAAAATGTTATTCTATGTTAATTTTTCGCTTCTTATTATTTTTTAACCACTTTAGCCCATCAAAACAATTATTTTTCTGACAATTTTTTTTTGTTTTAAAATTTGTTTTTTTCATTTAACCACCTACACGGGTAGTTATTGTAGTTTTATATTCAAATAACAATTGATTGGATTATCGTATCGGCATGAAACTTTTAGAATGCCTAGAAACACTAATTTTCTATCGTTTTGCTAAAGAAAACAAGTTTTTACACAAATTTAAATAATGTTTATTTGCCGTTGTCGGTCGATACCCCTCAAACGTTTCGTATTTCTCGTACTTCGGACCAATTATCATTTTATTGAGATGTCGGATCGATTTGAAATTTTCAGTGAAGATACTTGGAGGTGTTTTCCAAAATATTGTATAACTTTTATAATTTTAAAAATTCATTAAGTATATTAATTTGAGGTTCCTAAAAATTTCAACGATATAAAACAATGAGTATTTTTCTTTTGTACAGTTATGCATTGTGTTCCCCTTATGAATTCACGTATTTTGTTTTATGGTGTAGTAGTGGTGTAGTGGTTACACCACTTCGCCTAAGACAAAGTTTTGTGATTGCCCAGTATTTTTCATTGGGGCGAAACTGTGGGAAATTTAGTTTTGGTACAAAATGAATCTTATTGGCCCTGTACCACTCTAAAACAACCTTAGAATAATGGCAGGTCAAAAAATTGGTAGAAAAAAGAACGTGAATGTATAAGAAATAAATAAAAAAATAGAAATATTCGTTGCTTAATCATCCATGGTTTTAAAGGATAAGCAGAGTCCCCTAAACAACAATAAAAAAAAATCATTAATATTGGGTACAAGAATGTCATATGTAAATAGACAAACCCAACAGCTTCATCGTTCGGTCACCACTGTTTCATTTTTCTTCTAAGTATTAAGATATTGGGCTTGTATTGTATTATCTACAAATAGGATCATTTGCCTGTGGTCACATATCGAGTAGATCATTATCAATAAGCATTTTATAAAGAAGTGTTAAATTTAATATTTACCATTAAAGGGTTTAAACTGTAAAACCCTTTTCACTTCAAATATTGAATTGGGTTGTCGTAAAGTGCGACAATTCTGATGTGAGTTCCATCGGTGCACATCACTATACAAGGACAGGTAATTTTTTATAAAAAAATATCCTGGCGTCTGCTTTTTCGTCGGCAGTCATATCCATGGTTATGAAATACGCTAGTTCACCTTCCAACGCGGCTAGAGTTTTATCTAGCGTTTCAGAAAAAGTAGATTGGGTAATTGCCATAATAAAATCGTTACCAACACCAATCGTTGGTACGACCCTTGTGCAAAAAATCGCAGTTTTGTTCCCAATTTTTCTTCCGCCGATAACCCACGCTTATGCTTATGCTAGATCCACTTTGGCAAGGATTTCTTCAAACAGCCTCTTCGGAACTCGGTAATTGTTAATGAAGCTGAAAAAGGAACATGTTAACACAGTGGCAACGATTGTTGAGCCAATACGCTTACGTTTTATCCGATAATTCAAGCGAATCAAAATGCTTCTTCAATCGCCTACGGTACGCTGCTAGATTTATTCCCTCTTCATTTTCCGCATCATTTAAAAAGAATAATGAATTTATCATTCTAATCTTTTGGATGCTTCACGAACTAAAATGCTTCTCGATACGATAGAAGTCGCACTAATTGTAACGTTGTTAAAAGTAAACAAACTCTAGGTTTCCATGGTAATTTGACAGACGGCGAAACTACTCGATAGGTATTTTTATGGGTTGTTATAATTTTACCGACTGCTCAGTTGAATATATTCGCGATACCAATTCGAGTAGATAAATTTATCGGTCGATATAATCAAACGGGTTGGTAAATTTTATCGACTGCTTTCGCGATAGGTACCAATGATTGGTTTTTTGACAGTGGAGCGTCAAGGCACATGACTCCGAAACGAGAAATACTGAACAATTTTCGGAAAATCGACAGCCCAGGAATAACTGTTGCAGATAACCGCAAGTTGAAAGTCGAAGGTTGTGGTGACGTTGAGCTTTCCGTGAAGGGGAAGAAACTTTTGCTAAGAGACGTTTTGTATGCACCCGAATTGAAAGCGAATTTGATGTCACTTGATATTATATCGCGTACGGGTCACAAAATAGTTGTCGAAAAGGGTGTTTGCAAGGTTTTGAACCGTGATGAACAGTTGATCATCGAAGCAAGTTCGACAAATGGAACATTTAGAATAGATGCGAATCATGTATTGTGTATGTTGGCTGATAAAAATGCGCTGGTTGATTGGCATCGCAAAATGGGACACTTAAGTTACGACGGTCTCAAAAAGATCGAGAAAGCTGATGATAACGTGAAATTTTCCGACACAAAAGAAACGATCGCGAATTGTGAAACATGTGCGAAGGGGAAGCAAGCTAGAAAAGGCTTTTCGAGGAATCAGAAGGTGACAATTAAGACGAAAAGAATCCTTGAGTTAGTGCATACAGATCTGTGTGGTCCCATGAGTTCGTCATTAGGTGGTTCAAAATATTTTGCGGTTTTTGTGGATGATTTCTCTCGAAAGGTTTTTGTTTCGTTTTTAACCGAGAAATCAGCGTTAGCCCCTGCATTACGAGACTTTATTGTCAGAATGGAAAATCAGACTGGAGCAAAAGTAAAGCGTCTTCGATCGGACAACGGGGGGGAGTTCGTGAATGCGGAAATGGTTAAACTATGTAAACAGTTTGGAATCGTACACGAAACGACAGTGCCATATACTCCTCAGCAAAATGGTATATCCGAAAGAATGAATCGGACGATCATCGAACGAGCACGATGCCTGCTTGTTGACTCCGGGGTTGATCGGAAGCTTTGGGCCGAGGCAGTAAATCATGCAGCTCATATCATTAACCGATCGATCAATAGATCTTTGGGCGATCGTTGTCCTGAAGAGATTTGGAGTGGCAGAAAGCCAGACCTGTCCAAATTGCGAACATTTGGGGAACCTGCAATGGTCCATGTCCCCAAGATAAAACGTACTAAGTGGGATCCAGTATCCGTCAAAATGTTGTTTGTTGGATACATGCGCACAGAGAAAAACTTCAGGTTTTATAACCAGACGGATGGAAAAATATTTGTGAGTAGAGACGCTAGTTTCTTTGAAAGTGTACCCAAAAAACAATTCTATGTTGATACGACCGATGATTGTGAACAGCTAATAGCTTCAGTTGGGGTTCCGGACGTATCAGAGGTAAAGAAAGCGGAAACACCGAAGTCATCGTCGGATGATGAGGAGCCAAGTTTCGAAGACGCGATAACGACTCCTGAAAGTGAGCCAAGGCGGTCACAACGTATACGTCGTCCAGTATTACGAGAGGATTTTATTTCCTATTTCACACGTGATTGTGAACCGGAAGATCCCGAAGACCGAGAAAGTGCATTGAAGGCACATGATGCAATATTTTGGGATAATGCCATGAAAGAAGAATTAAATTCCTTCAAATCCAATGAATCTTGGACATTGATTAACCTTCCACAAGGGCGTAAGGCATTAAAAACCAAGTGGGTCTTCAAACGCAAGCGTGCGGAAGATGGAACGATCGTGCGGCATAAGGCTAGGCTTGTGGCCAAGGGTTGCAGTCAGCAACAAGGAATTGACTACAACGAAACGTTCGCTCCAGTCGTGCGTTATGAATCGATTCGTATATTGATAGCCTTAGCAGCGCAGAAAAATATGGGTATTGATCAGATGGATGCTGTATCGGCTTATCTTCAAGGTACTATAGACGAAGAAATTTACATCCAGCAACCCGACGGTTATGATGATGGTTCCGGAAAGGTGTTTAAGCTGAAGAAGGCTATGTACGGGTTGAAGCAGAGTGGACGATGTTGGAACACATGCTTAGACAAAACCCTACAATCTTTCGGGCTGAAGAAATCAGCAGAGGATCCGTGCGTATATTACAATCAAGACAGCAGTCTCGTCATCGCTATCTACGTAGACGATATCCTAATTTTTTGGAAAAACGCTAACATTCGAGATGAGTTGAAGTCTAGTTTGACGAAAGCCTATCAAATGAAAGACATGGGAAAGGCGAAAACATGCGTAGGAATGACGATCGAATATGAGAAAGATTTTATACGCATCAACCAAAAGCGATACGCGGAGGAGGTATTATCACGTTTTGGAATGCTGAACGCAAATGCAGTAAAATCACCGTGCGACATAAGTCAAAAACTCACCGCCAGATCGGATACAGAACCTCAGCAAGATATACCTTATCGCGAAGCTGTTGGTGCGCTATTGTTTTTAGTGCAGGGTACTAGACCCGATCTAGCATTTGCAGTCAGCAATGTTAGCCGATTCAACGATAAACACGATGAAACACACTGGGCAGCAGTGAAGAGGATTCTCCGCTACTTGAAAGGGACGACCGATTACAGTATTGGATACCGACGTGGATCGGAGGATACTGTAAATGGATACGCAGATGCAGACTGGGCAAACGAACAGGATGAGCGTCGGTCTTTCTCCGGTTATGTATTCAAGTTGGCCGAAGGTGCGGTTGCTTGGTCGTGCAAGCGTCAACAATGTGTTGCCGTGTCGAGTACAGAAGCTGAATATGTGGCGATTGGGCATGCGGCTAAGGAAGCGGTATGGTTGTTACGCTTTATAAAGCAGTTCCGCGATATATCAACCATTCAGCTATACTGCGATAATCAAAGTGCGTTAATTATGACAGAAAAGGAAGCATTTAGGCCAAGAACAAAGCATATCGATGTAAGCTTCCATTTTGTACGGGATCTTGTGAAGCAAGGGTTAATTACAATGAAATATGTTCCATGAAATGACAATCTCGCTGATTGTCTCACGAAAGGTTTAAGCGGGCCAAGATTGGCATTAATCATTGTAGGTTTAGGGATGTATACTTCTTGAACTTAATCCAAATTTTTGATTTTACGTTTTGGTCCGAGTTGGGGTGTTGGAAATAATACGTCCCAAAATGTAAAAGGTTTCGAATAATTAAGTTTGGCATCACTGCCAGATCTACTGTCATCGTGCGAAGCTGTCAGTTGATTCATTCGCATGCTATCCATCATACAGATAAGAACTAATAAAGTGTTTAAGAAAAGAAAACATACATTTTACAAAAATTTCAACGCTTGGCACGTACAGTGGGACATTTAGAGGAACAAACCGCGGGAAGAAGATCTAGCGGAGGTGGTCGACCAACTTGGCCTTGTGGTCCTAAACCGTGGAAGCGCACCGACATTCGTCGGCAATGGTAGGGCTACGGAGAGTGTAGTGGACGTGTCCTTTGCCAGCCCCGCTTTCGCCCACGGTAATAACTGGACATTGCACAACTCGTTCACAAGCAGCGATCACAGGTATGTGAGTTTCACTGTTTTCGGGCCACCAACCATCGGCGCTTAATCCACCCAGCGCAGGCAACCGCAGCAACAACATCAGCAGCGGAACCAGCAGCAGCAGCGACAACAAGCCGGACCGAGATGAAAGTTGAAGCCATCCTGAATTGCGCTCCAGGCCTCTAGGTTTGCTGACATGGTAGTGTCTTCTGAAACTCTTACCGCCAGACTCACCAGAGCCTGTGATGAAGTCATGCAGAGAGCGCCACCAGCGCAGCTCCAGGTGCAACGGCACACGTATTGGTGGACCCAGGGAATCGGCTCACTTCGAGACGCATGTAAAGTGCCTTTTTTTTTTTGGACGAGGGTTCACATTGGCTGTGGCCCCGTGAGACCACAACCAACATTACTCCCTCCTCTTGCCTTTCGCCTTCCGTCATGCTATGTACCTACACGGTAGAAGCAATGACGGAAGAGGCATCTGTCCCTAGGTTAAAAACTCAGTTTACGGACGCTGTGGCACGCAACTAACTCCTGAAGGGTGAAAGCGCGTGTTACTAAAGGTCTGACAGGTACTACCCTGACTACCAGGGGCTATTTCCCTAGCCTAAAGCAATGGACTCGGTGCAGTGCAAACTTAAGCGGCTCAGGAGATCGATCCGACAGCTGACTTATCTGACACCACTACCCCCTAAAAACCCGTAAATGGACTTCCGGTAGGTTCTGACACCTCTTGATCTTATTCGTTGGCCTGCAAAACCAAGCTCCTGCTCAGTCTACGTGCCGGGTATCCACGTTCTGCAACTATCAATAGAGTTAGATACGAAGCAACACTGGTCACAAGAGCAAATTGAAGCGAATATTATTTCCTACAATCCAAGCTGTGAGGTTTGCAACAGTTGACAAAAAGAATCAACTGTGATAGAGTTGTTCTTTTAGTTATCTGGATCGCTGCGGTTGTTTGGTGCAAGAGGAGAAAGTACTCCTGGTTCGGCGTGGAGTCGGTGGATCAGTAATAAAACACTACTAGCTTTTTACTGTTGGTGGTTTACTCGATGACTGAATCCGTTTCGTTCATCGTGATCTTTGTTTTATAGTTAAGATTTCTTTGTTACAATGGTCATCTGTTTAAAGTTATCCTTTCTTGAGTTTTCCTGGTTCCGCTTTGAGTCACTTCGTCATGCGCTTGGTTCGGCATGCGGTTCTCACGCTTTCCTTAGGTGTTATGACTCATAAGCCTAATCCAGTTTCAAGTGGTTGGTGTCTGCAACATTGTAATAGTTATATGGTTTGTGTTTTCGTTTCTGGGTTCTGGTTTTCTGGTAAAGTATGTGCTGTGCGTAGCGTATGCTACAAAACTTTAATGAAGATGGCAAGAGGTCAAAACAGATAAGGTGGACGGAATGATTGAATAATATGCCATTTCAAGTAAGCAAAGAAGAGATGGCTGCGATCATCATTTTTTAAGTTGCTTTGGGGTCATCAAGAAAATAGAGTATAAAACATGTGCCAAGGGGAAAATTTCATTTGTTCCTAATGTAGCATAAATGAAGAAACCACTGTATATAAAATATACGGGAAAGCTAAAACTAAATTATTCAAAATACGTTCATAACACACGATTAATGTGTCCCGCATTTCAACAAAAGAAGAAAAAAAGATTTAAGTTGATATTGTTCTTCTCAATGATAATTACAAAACAACAACAGAAAGGTAAAAGTACAGTAGTGTGATTGATTACATGTAGGTTTGAAGATATATTTTCACAAAAAATTAAAAATACATTGATGGTAAATTATGACAATAGATAAAAGTTTACAATGAATTTTGTTAATGGGTACAAAAATAGTGAATACCTCTTACATGTATGTCTAATTAGGCCATCAATAATAAAAAAAGCAGTTCTTTTTGACTCAACACAGACTAGAAAACTACAAGTTAATGTCTAACCAAATCATCAGTTTATGAAGTACAGCAAAACACTCCTCCAATAGCAGTTACAGTAATTAATTTCCATTTCGGTGAGCCGTTCCACCTTATCCTTATCATATTGTATCGGTCGTAAAGCTGGCACGTTGATAGCACCGAAGCATCGCGGCAAAATGCTCTTCCTTCGGTCGGAAAAATGGCCTCCCTAATCTGCACTCATCAGTGCCGCCTGCCGGTCACAACGCCAAATAAGCACGTAAACTATCTGCAATAATGACGCTGTTAGTACATCATCATTCAACTTTTTCCATCAACTCAGAACTTCTCCCCGATTTTCCCCGTTTGCTAACCATCGCGATGGTAGCATCGTAGGTCGGTGAAACGTTTGCGTAATCCTTCCCTCTCTCCCACCTCAACGCCAGAGAAGGTTGCAAGAACCGGTTACAGCCTTCGCTCCGCAGCATGTCTTCTGCCAGGCGCCGGTCGCTATTTGGACGGACGTTTACGACACTTGTGCGCCCAAAGTTGCAAAACAACGAAAAGCGATAGAGCCATCGGACAATTTGCTCGCTTCCTTTTCCTGCTTGCCAGCAGCTCGCTCAGCCGCCTGTAATGAAGATTTTGTTTGCCGGCTTCTGACTTGGTTTGCCCGCAAAAGTATCCGCTCCCCTGCCCTCTCAGAGAGCCGACGATGTAATGTGCCCCCGTTGGAACGATCCTGCGCACGAAACGCTATGATTAATGACAAACGGATAATTATGTCGATGCCAAGTTGCATCCGCTGTCGAGAAGCTACTCCGGTAGGTGAGATACTTTCCCAAACTTGGGCCGTTGTTGATTCCAACCCTCCAAATTAGTTTGACATGGAACTTCTGCAGAGTCAACGCAGTTAAAATGCTTTGAGTCTGGTTGCTCTCATGTCGAAATGATATAAATTTAATTGGTAGTTAATATGGTTTGTTCACAACAGTCCTAAATACGATACTTCAATGTAAATTAAAATTCTACTTTTAATGTCAAATCCTAGACATTTTAAATTTAATTTTAATTAAAATGAGAATTTAAATAAAACTTCAATCCGAGACTAATAATTTTAATTTAAGTTAAATGTTACCCTCAAGGTCACTTATGCCCAGAAAATCAAAGGTACTAATATCACCTGTACTTCATTATAGTATAATTATGGGAGTAAATTGTTTTAGGACTAGAGTTCGCTCAGTGGTATAGATTGTTTACAATACCTTATTTTTGTAACACATAGAAAAAATGACTTGAAAACGGATCAATCTAAAACATGTGATTGACACATCAATAGAGTGTGGTTGAAAAAGTCGGATTCATCATCGGTACATTATGAAATTGGCATAATTGTTTGTACTTGGCAAATTAATACAATACACTACCCTTATTATGAACAACATCAATTAGAGAAATTAACTTTTCAGACCAATTAGGAAATCGGATAAGGTAAAACATTTCCAACACGGTAAATTGATCAGAGTTGCAAATTATATTAAAGAGAACACAACACCTGTAATTACTGATTTCGTTCAATTTAATCCAACAAATTACTTAAATACTTCGCGTTTCAGAATAATGCTACTTTGTACTTTTTTTTTATGTAAACAGCAGAACATATGTTATGGATGTTAATTACTTTAATAGAACACACATTTTATCGCTTTAAACATCCCAATTGTTCCTGGAAATTAAGTTTTTACATTTCAAACTCACAATTTTACGAGACACGCCGAACGAGAGAAAACATAAAAAACTTTTGTAAACCATTTCAATAGCATGGTAACCGATTACAAAACACTCGCCTAATCTATTGTCCATTGTTATGTTCGATGCACTTTCAATGCCAACACCGGCCTATTCGGGTTCGATTTGGACGAATTCCATGTTCTCCCAACCGACTAGGGCACTCGACTCTAATGAACCAATCACCCAAGCTGGCATGTCAAATGGCTTTGCACGTGCATTGCTTAATACCACGCTGCTGTAAATTTGCACGAAGCGGAATTGCTTAGCAGAACACGCTTTGAAGGAGAACTCAAAAGTAGATAACTATGCCGAGATCAGTCCGGTGTTGGCGTGCGCTAACTGATGATGAAGTTGTTGAAGATGAGGCCCATTCTCCTGAGCCCGACAACGATGATAATCCGTAATCCTTTCATTTCGGCACCGGCCCCACGTCATACTCGGACGACAACGCACCTAGTAACTAAACCCTCCCCCCGCCGTGTTGTTTCGTGCAAGTAGAGCCGAGGCGACGATGAAAGATTAACTCGAACGAGCTTGGGCGGCGAGGAACGGGAAGAGGTAGGACAATGTGTAGGATTTTCGGGTAGTTTTCCCAAGTCTACCTTTCCGTACCCTGGGATTGCGTTCACAGTTTTCTAATGACGTACATAATCCTTTGTCTACATTTGCTTCGGTAAATGCGAGCTATTGTTACCCAAAGGCTACGGCTCCTCCCTGCTTAAGCTATTCAAGAAGAAGAAAAAACCCAGGAAACACCTCTGCAGTCCGACATCGCTGGAGCGGTGTTATTTTACCCCCATTCATTTAAGGGGCTCTTTCGAGCAAAAATAGAGTCCCACGTAGGCCGGTTTCAGAAGGTTTCGTCTCTCTTCAAAAATGAATGTAAAAAATACCAGCAAAACAGGAAAATTGCCTGTCATTGTAGGTTAATCCTGATGCTTCGAGCGACCGTACCTTAAAACGCACAATCGACGCGCTAGGTCTAAGGAAAGTGAACCTGGTACATAGTCATCCAATGCAGACTCATACTAAAACTTGGTAAGGCAATTTAACACAGCGAGCCGCACTTGAGGGATCGGGTGTTATTTTGAAATCACTTCTAAAGAATTTTTCTAATGTCCATAATTTTGTTCATGCGGTTATTGTTTAACAATACAGTAACAAACTTTCAAAAGACAATGTCTTGCATATTCCTTACCGCATTTAACCGTACAATCAACAAGTTAATCGTGCACTATCGTGCGCAGTTTAATTTTATCTCGTGATCGTTACATCAATTATAGGTCAAATACAAGTATGAAGTTCTTCTCACTTTCCTCGCGCTGCTTGTTAGTTTAGTTTGTAGTCACTATCGCTAAGATCTAAGCACAACTCACGTAGTACATATTATGTAAATATATGAAATTGGAAGTATGAAATATGAAGTATATATCATGGACTAACTAAATTTTCACTATTTTTAAAACAGGTGAAACTCGTTACATTACGTAAGGAAGAAATAGTGTAAGCAACTCCTCTGCTGGTGAAAATAAAGAATATATTGAATTTTACAAATTAAATAGAAAAAAGAGAAAACATTAAAAACCAATAACTTTTTCTAGTTTTAGTGTCAGTTGAAGAAGCAAAAGTTGTTTAAGTAATTTAAGTAAAACTAAACATCATTCCTATTTAATAACATTAAAGAGTACCAGCAACGCAAAGAACAACATAAAGACATTTATAAGGGCTTTTTGTCATCAAACTGATCGATAACGTGGTATGTTATATCGTATTCCAAACACCATTATTTCAATGAATTGTCAAGTTGAATAGTTAATTGAGGATGTTAAAAATATGGCATTGGAAAAAATATCAGCTGAAAAAATTTATAAATATTGAAGCTAATTAAAATCATAGTTCGTTCAATGTGCCATACTATCATTAACGATTCGATATCTGGGGGCTGATGAAGACATACATAAAAAAGCATAAAAAAGAGACGTATAACCGACTTAACATAGTGAAGCTTAATACAAACGTGCATATTCTAAACGGCTAACTTCGAATCATGTAAACCATCAAATTCCACATGATTCGACCTAATGCTATAGGATTCATTTTACTTATATATTTCCTATCGTTAGGTTACTTGCAACGTCGTATGCAAACAAATCACGATCGTCATCAACATCACCGCTCGAGTGGATGGTTACGTGAAAGTTGCCGTTGTTTGTGACTGGCCAGCTATCGGCCCAAACGCTGGATGCTCGAGCGATGGTAGACCCCTTCAGCACGGGCAATTTCGTATAAAATAGTTCTCGGAAAATCAATCCACTTTCGATCCGCTGACGGTGCCGCTAGCGATGATCCGTGGACGTGGAAATCCATTTCAACGCGTGGTGCATAAATAGCTGGCCTTAAACATATGCTCCAATTCAGCGCATCACCCCCCTCGTTGGAAGACAAACACTCGAAGCGCACCACGCTGGCACGAACCGGAAGAGATGAAATTTGAACGCACGGCACTACCGAATCGAGCCATTTGGCTCCTTCAAGTGCTCCAACGCCACGTGCGGCCATTTTCGACCGACACCGGCTCCGTACACCGGCATCATTTCCATCTTCATTATCAGCATCAAAACATCATCGTGGTCGGCGGTAGTACTACATTTCAAATGCCAAATCCAGCCATGCACCGACCGAAATCCATCAACATGTAGGGAGCGATTAACCGTCGTTCGGTTGACTCGACTGCTCCCGCACCGATGCTCCTCCACCAATAGCTCACATTTACATGGCTCAAGTAACTTCCGATCGTGTTTGCTCTAGCTTTGTACGCTTACAAATGCACTATACGTGCGAAGCTGTGATTTTACAGTGCAGTTCAATGCAATTGCTTTTCCAATTATTTCACTTCAATATCATGTGATGAAACGCAATAATATATTTCTTTCCTTTTCTACTCCTTTTATTTACTATGCCTATGAACATCGCAAATGAAAGACCGATTTACACAGCTTTGTTCAACGAACGTTAAGATACGTGTTTACGCAAATACTTGTATGGTTTTGGAATAAACATGCAAGACTGGCAATGTTTTATTTTACACAGCTTTTTACAATGTGCGTTAAGATACGTGTTGACGCAATAACCTGTATGGTATTCAAATAAACATCGACAATGCAAGACGTAGCTTTTCCCAATGCCCGTTAAGATACATGTTTACGCAATTGCTTGTATGGTTTTTGGATAAAAATCGCCAATACAGGACTGGCAATGCTTTACTTTACACAGGTTTTTTCAATGCCCATTAAGATACTTGTTTACCCGGAAGTGCTTGTTTTTTTTCAGGTTACACGTGAACTCATTACGTGAAACGAAAACAGCAACCGTTAAAAATTTAAACTTAAGCAAAAACGATTCAGAAATATTGTCGCCTGTGTGAAATTTTTCTTAGCCTAGGTTGATCATTTACATTTTGAATAAGTTTCCCAACAATTATTTTTCTTATTGTCTCACATAATTAAAATGGAAATTTGAAATATTTGAGCATAGCACTTGGGCAGCAAATAAAAATGTTGCAATGCAAAATGAAATATGCAGTAATAAAGGAGGTAAACTTCGTGCTTTGTGAAAACACCTGAACTATCAAATTGATATTTTGAATTATGATGCAAATTTGAACACTTGATTAATCATAATAAACGGTCACTAAAGTTATAACAGTAAGATTACTTACCTACACGACACACAAATAGAACTGTGTCTTCAAATAGTATGAGCAAGCTTCCGATAAACATTCTAATCTTTCGATCAACATTGTACGGTGCTTCGTAATGCAAATGCTAATGCCACGGTTATAAGGAAGCGCGTTTTGTACATGGAATCAAATTGCAATGCCTTCAAAACGTGGGTCGTGAGAAAAAAGCCACTTATCCAGACCGTCCAGTGCACCAGCACAATTGAGGCCTCACTTCAAGACAACTTGCAAGTGGAAGGTATTGGGGTCACTTACTCACGTTACTGACCGTCGGTGCACGAGGTTAGTAGAGTCGGAGTGTACAACGATTGCTGCGCTGTCGGTTGCATTTGGTTTGTTGAAACGCTGTACGATGTTTCGACGATAGTTATCTGATCTTTGTGCCTTCCGACAACAAATCAATAATCAACGGTAGTCCCATGCGAATCGCACTCTGTAACTTCAGCGATCCAGGACTTGCACCGGTCGGGAAAGCATCCTCCAACTCATCCCGGGGGCCATATTACATTCTCGAGCGTCGATTCCTGTCCAACACCTGGAGAAATCTCCGCTACACCCCCTACTTAGCGCTCCCGAAGCCATCGATGATTAATGGGCGTTCCAGCATCATAAAGTAATTCGCCGCAGTGTCAACCATTAAAGCCCAGCGTCCGGTGCCTTCCGGACTGCACATGTACGCAAGACTCCAGCTCCAATCTGGGGCGGTAATTTAGATCCGGCCATCCGACCCGGCACTATCCGGTAAATTGTCCCGAGGGGACCCTGGCACGAGGCGGTTTCGGAAGCATTGTGTATGTTGGTCTCCGAGGACACCGACTGCCAGATGCAAAAACACCGGGAACAAACATGCTGTCCTCTGCCAAATGAGCATCGTTTCTTCGGCAGCGTTCGATGTTCTGCTCATAAATTAGACTTCTGTCTACGGCCCCACAAGGCGAAGCCTATAGAAGGCCCATTCCTGCGAGCGATGAATAGTTTTTGCCATCGGGAATCATGTGAACGCAAGTGGCTGTGCTGGGAATTTGCAGCGTCGTAAAACACCGATACCGATCAATTGAACTCATTTACTTTATAGCTACGACGATTTTCATTCGAACCAAACCGAAATTAATGGCATGGTCGAGGGTATCAAGTTTTTATGCATTGATGATTAACATCAACTCTCTACCGCCTGTACATTAATCTATGAGATGCGTAAAAAATATTACTTTCCGTTCATTAAATTCAATACAATCCATTACGGGGATCAGTACTGGATATTTAAAACCAGAACAAAGAGAACATGCTTACGACAATTTGAGCAAAATTAGTACAGAAATTTACTTTTTTCCATTATGAACTCATAGGGCATCACACATTTAATAATAGTAATATAAATACAACAGATAAAATAATAAAATAAACATCGTAATCAATATTTCTTACCAACAATATAATATACTTTATAAAATATGCACAAATAAAACAAAAAAATACTCAGAAGCTTGGAAAATAACATGACATAACAGTGAAAATACTATGAAAAAAAACTTTCTCCAGTTTCCACAAACAAAACATTAAAAAGAAATCATTTCCACTTTGTAATTTGCAATCTACTGTTACGATTGAGGTACATTTTATTTTTATTTTCATCAAAACAGACTGGAACACACACTATTCACAGCAATGATCGAAAAAGATTGTCTACAATTTTTCTTAGAGTGCAAGCTTTTACCATTTTCGATTAGTATATGTATAAACATTATCCATTCGTAATCCATAAAACACATTTGGAATTAAAGAAACAACGATTTTTCTGTTTAGGTCAAAAACTAACATCGCAAGAAAATCGTTTATTGACAGGAAAATTTTCACACACTTCCATCAAAATATTAGCACTTGCTGACAATTCTAGGATTTTACAACGCGAACACGCATTTCCTGAAAGCAAACCATTCGATCGTAGAAAATCTTGCCTACATACGGTAAAAACTTATTATCGAGTGGCCATCAACTGTGGTTTGCATTGAAAATGGCCAACTTTGCAAACGCCATGAGTCACCAAAACTCTTTTGGACCAGAAAACTTCCAAGAATGGCTGGGAAATTTCCGCCCCCACGCCCATCCCTCTCTCCCCCATCACAATCATGCGGTTTTTCGCAAGCAAAATTGTCTGCCCCGCACACAATCACTTAAGGGTCATATATTTTTTCGGCAACCCATTTCCACCCGAATTTCCAATGGTAGCTAGCAATCCTACTTGCAGCACACACCCACACTACTCGAATACTTCATCATAGAAGGAAATTTTCATACGACACCGGGCCAAAGAAACGAAGACAATCGGAAAGTGTTCAAAGAGTCATTACCATTTCGGATAAACTTGTTCCGGCCACAGACACACTCTGGTGATCTCCGGACCGGCAGGTTGCTAAGGTGACCCGCTTACACATACCTTGCCCTCCCCCTTACGCCATCCCGGCCGGGGTCCATCGACTGCGAGTACTAATGACACGCTCGGTTTACCAGCATGGTCAAATAGTCATCACCGTGGAAAAGTGGAGAAGATTTGATCTTCTGCTTCACCGCATCCCCATGCGTCTGCTCCTCTGTTTTTTGTCCCTTCCGGTGGCGATGCCTTTTTTCACCGTTAGGGAGGGCCGCGGAAAAGCGGTGGTGGCAGGGAAATGAGCACTAAAGCTCACATATGCTATTTAAATGCCACTTCCGGCTGCCAGAGCCTATCTCTGAGCCACTCTAAGCACGAACGACGAAATGTGTGACCCACCCCTGTGGTAGCAGTGACACCGGGGTAGGCTGGGGTACCGCTTTCTGCGTTCGGGAAAACAGAGTGCCAGGAAGAAAGTCCAAGGAAGCTCGGAGAAATTTTCCAATCAATTGCTGCGGAATAATGTTTCAATATCTTCTAATGTCATGTATGCTTAAATACGATCAAATAGAGAAAACCATAATTGCATTGATGCTGCACGAGTGCTTTTTCTCCCCAATACACACACACACACACACACACATAGACAAGCAGACACAGCTTATGCATCACCCCGGCAAGCGATCGTATTCCGATAGAACGCGTAATGGCACGTTCGGGCTGTCGTGTCCTGATGGGATCCTTTCGGTTCCGTGCGAGCCCTGGAAAGGCGTCCCTGCAGGGAGGGAATGATGCGAGAAATTGAAGTCAAACCGGTCCGACCGCCGTCCACTTCCCGGCCAACCCCGTCCGGAAGCCCCCGTCGTGCTGCAGCAGAAGGGACGACACTTGTCCCGAACCGATTGTCTGGCTGCCCGGTTCCGAGCGTTTCGTCGTGCCTGTCCGTATGTGTATGTTCGTGTGAGTGTTTGTACAATTGCTGCTACATTCTCGGCGGCGTTTGCTTGTCCCGACGAGCCGGCAATGGTACCAAATTTGTGTCCTTCCACCGACGGGAAGTGGAACGCACGGAGGCTGGCAGCCGAGAAGTAACTTATACCGTCATCATAACGACCGTACCACTTAACCGTATGCCGAATCGGTATCGTTGTTGGACCGGGCGAGGGCTGGGACACACTGTGCCACATCGATAGACCGAGTGGCTCCCAAAGCCGACCTACGCCAACAGTGTGTCGTTGTACGCCTGAAATGGTTACGGAGGGCGCGGACCGGGAAGATGGTTTTTGTCGGTCACCCTTTGGGTCGGACGCTCCAAACATGCTTCAAGTCGGCCAGTTGTGAGATTTTCTTCACCAGTTATTTCGGTGCGGAAATCGAAAACGACCATTTTACTGGCAACTACGGGTTTTCTTTCAGCTGTTAGATGTGAAAATATTTGGGTTTCCGTTCAAATATCAAAATTATAGTCATTCTGATTATATAGAAATCATCTTTCGTTTTGTTTCTGTACCTCCGATGTGCCTTCAAATGGTTATTTGTAATACTTTTCTATTATATCCTAAAAAGCTTATCAACATTAAATACTTCTGTTGATTTGGACTTTTACGATTCCTTTTCTGGGCTATTCTCTCATCTTTACTTTTAAAATTTTCATTTTTTTTTCATAGTCCCCTCATCTTAATAATATGTCATTTTTAAAACATGTGGTGCTAACATTAAAATCATGGTGGGCGCTACATATATTAAACATTTTACACACAGAGATAATCGGGCCGTTACACGCATATGCCGTACTTGTATGTGGTACTCTGATAGCCTCTCCGAATCTTAGAGCCCTTTCTGGCGCAGAAAAATTTAATTTTTCTAGCAGTAATAGAGCGTCAATTTCATTATTCAATAATTTGACTACAAACGTAGCTTAGGCAAGATTTCGCCTATAGAATAGAGGTTGCAATAGTGAGCATCGATCACGATAGCAAATCTGTTTAGTAGGCCTGAAACATGGTGCATAATAAAGAGCTAATTTAGTGAACCTACGCTGAATTGACTCTAGTCTATTTATCCAAACTGCGGAATATGGCATCCAAGTGAAAGTGAATATTCACTGTAAGTGGCAATGGGGCTCAAAGACGGGATTATTTGCTAAGAGTGAAGCCGTAGTCTTGCTGAGGAGCCACAGCACAAGTTGGTATTCGTTAGGAAATATCGCTACTTGAATGGTAAACGTTTATTTTGAAGGTAAAATTTCATTTCGATTGATTTTTATCTTTTGATTTTTCCCAAACACATTTTCCTAAACGGGATTCGAACACCAATCATATGGCTCAAGATTCAAGCAACTGCACCAGTATACCATTTGTGAGTAACGAATCTAAACGGAAATTACAGATACGTATGTCTCTGTAAGCCGGTTAGAAAATAGGCGTGGGTGGGTTCGAATACAAGACCGTTCCCTCCGATGGACGAAAGAACTGATTATCCATGTACGCAAATGCTAGAAAGCCTCACATGGGTAGGCATGGTCGAAGCCGGTCGTTGGCCTTCGATTACATTGGCTGAGAAGTTGCACATCAGGTAGACGGCTGTTGGGTTATCCTGGATCCATTGCATTAGAGCACATCCCACCTTTGTTGAACGATCGTTTACAATATTTGCCTCGTTGTCTGTGAAGGTATTGTAATTTAAAAGAAAATAAGGTCATACGTTTTTTTTCGAACATGACTGTAGCTTCAAAATTCTAAATACTTACATTACCCAGTAACTGCTGAATGATGCTAACCCACCGAGATAGGTAGAGTAATAGATATAGCCAAGTAGAATATCAGTTTAACCTTTGGTGGATAATGTTGCTATGAAACCACTATTCCCATAGCCAGCATGTATAAACTGCCCGTTGATGGCGTAATCTACAGTATTCCGACAAGCATCTCTCGCGATGATGCAAGAACGTGCATTGTGACCGGCCTGTGTGGCAAAATACGCGTCCCACTGGAGTTTGAACATTCGATTATCCTTAGGAGTAACAAGAGGAGAGCCTTAGAAAATGTAATTTTGGTCTGCTACAACTAACTCTACTACTTTTGGAGTTTTCCCATCACAAGCCGGACCTCCAGTGAGTGCAGGTGGGTTGCATGCGACATTCGTAACTCCAGCAGCACAGTAACCATTCAGAACAGCACAGTCCGTCGGAACTTGATCAGGAATAAGCCCTCGAAGGAGAAAACATGCTGCGAAAGAAACCGATGGACGAAAGAAAATGGTCAACTAGAAGTTCGCTTTCTAAAGACAAAGAAAACAACCCATACTTACAGAACACTAATTTATCCACCTTACAGTATGCTTTCCGGTGCACTAAAGAACTGGTCTTTCGAAGTACGATCAGCATCGTTGAGATATGGTTATCTGTTTTTGCTTGGCGTGCCTTCACATCTGGTTTGAAAAAGGGAACCTTATCACCAAGGCCAATCCACGTAGGAGCTTTCGTAGGTAAATGACCTTAAGCAATGCAAGTCATCTTTTTTTTAAAAACAACGCAAGGTTTCTAGTACTGGCTGTTGAAACAAAGTAAGCTACGTCGCGACACGAAGACAAACAACCAACACTGACGAAAACTGTACCACTTTGTCGATTCGTTCGGTGTTCAAAGCTTTGATGCTGTACATCAGAAGAACGTTGGATGCGGCCCGCGACCCCGTTGAAACATTACATTGAAAGTTTTTAGTTTTTAGTATTGGCTATCGTTTGAATGGCATTTTTTTTTTGTGAACGTGATTTCACGAAATGTGAATTTCATTCTAGCAAGAAGACTGAACCACCGTAAACTTTAAACAATTTCTATAAGAAAATCATACTCACCATTGAAGAACATCATTCCGACATATATGATGGATATGAACAAGGGTTAAATACAGATTTTTCGAATAAATCTCATGAACTAAAGCATGACCATAACTAAATTGAACCAAGGAAAGTGCGCTACTGTGGCGCCTCTAGCGGCGTCTGCCAGAAACTAATATTTTTAATAGTATTAGTAAATAGTAACAATGAAGTTGTGAAAGTTTCGGACCTGTACTATAGTTTTTCGCGTATAATGGAAATTGAGCGACCAAAAATGAACCCGCACAAATAACTGCAGCGCCGGTGGACAGATTGACAAGGCCTGGAATCCATTATAAAATCAAAGACACATTACATGTATTTTTCTTTTGTACAGTTATACATAAGGTTTGTTATAAAAATAGGTAATTACTATTTACGTGTTCCCGGTTCTAATATTCACGTACTTTTTTTTGCAGATTTCTCGACCTGCCATTATTCCAAGGTTGTCTTGGAGTGGTACTGGGTCAATAAGATCCACTTGGTACCAAAACCAAATTTCCCATAGTTTCGCCCCATCGAAAAAATCTGGAAAATCACAAAACTTCAGCTTAGACGAAGTGGTGGAACAGTTAGAGATGTTCTTGGCAAGAAGAAGTGAACGGACGTTGCGAAAACGGTGTCCCTTTCCACGATACGAGCGCTAATGCAGGAACCAAAACACAAAATACGTGAATTTATAAGAACAGTGAACACTAGAATACTAAAAACCTATTTTTATAACAATCGTCATGCATAATTGTACAAAAGAAAAATACTTGTGATTTTTATTGTTTTTTTATGGGTTCCCGGATTATTCAATTTGCTCAATTACCTTGGTTTTCCAGTTATTTGTGCGGGTTCATTTCTGGTCGCTCAATTTACATTATACGCCATTTCACGAAAAACTATAGTACAGGTCTGAAACTTTCACAACTTCATTGTTACTATTTACTAATACTACTAAAAATATTAGTTTCTGGCTGACGCCGCTAGAGGCGCCACAGTAGCGCACTTTCCTTGGTTCAATTTAGTTATGGTCATGCTTTACAAGAGATTTCCTAAGGAAATTACTTATGTGTAGCAGTGTTACAGATGTGTAACAGTATTATAAACACAGCTACGGCGTTAACTGTTATAATCAGCAACGTTTCAACAACCTGAATTGCCGTGATCAAGAGAATGTTTTTTGAATTGCTCAAACCTGACCATTACGTTGAGTCGAATTGAGTTAAGGCGAACAGAACAGATATATTATGTTTGATTCTGTTGTAAAAAAAATTACTCAGGATAAAAAGCTATTCCCCACAAATCGGTATAATGTTTGCTTCAGATTGAATTAAATTTGGTATAATTTAGAACAAGTTTTTTATAAGTGTAACCGCATAGATGAAGTGCAATCGTTTTCAAATTTGTTTGCCCATATTTCGCTACAAGTATATGCAGCTTTTGAAATCTCGCACAGAAAAACGCGTCTGGTAGTGTTCTCGCAGGGACGTATAAGCAGAGCCCCGAAAGAAGTTCCGGCGTGTCAATACGGTGGCCCGCAGCGACCAATCTCTGCGCGCTACAGTTACGTTGCCTCAGCGAGTCGAACCCAAGTAACGCGCATAGTCCATTGTAGTCATCCTCGACTCTGCAGGAGGGTAATGAAAGCCGGGTAGCCTTTCGCCGGTGGACGCGAGCCCGACCGCCACCATACCACAGAAGCGTACTCCAGGACAGATCGTACTAACGAGCAGTACAGCATGTTATTGGATGTGGGATCCTTGAGCTCGACCGTAGGTTGCCTCAGCAGACTAATCAGCACGGGGCAGTAGTTGATCGTTTACTGTTAATTTTCTATCCCTCGGTCGCAAATCCGCCTGATAGGCCAATAAAATAGCTTTCAGAGGGATATTGTTGTACGATAAAATTTACTTCATCATTTATGGTGCGAGTGAGCTGCTAATGAGTGAGATCGAGTGAGAATGATTCTGTATTCTTTACCTTCATTTCGGTCGCGTAATTACTGTAGTTTCCAGGTATTTTTGAGCTATCGAGCAAATGCATGCTACCTACTGTATATGTTTATACCCATCATATTTACTGTAGCAGTACTGAATTCTCGACACGGCTAGCCATGAGCAGAACGAAACAATGATCGTGGTACCAACCGAGCAAAGATTTCCAAAATTTTCAATTTATTATATTTAAATTATTGAACCCCCAATAGACTCTACAAGGGCCCGTGTAACCGGGCCGTTTTACCTAGTGTAAGATAAACATACGACCACCCAGTTACAACAAATAACCATAGCACAATCGCTTGACCAAAACTAACAACAGTTTACACAAAATGTAATAAGTAGGTCACAAAAAGAAGTATAAATAAACTGACCAGACCGAACACGATATTCAGTAAGCCAGTCACCATCCAAAAGTTGACCGGTCATCGGCTGGAAACAAAATTTAGTTAGATTGCAGTGGTTTTTCTTACAAGTTATCACAGTAGAAACAAAACGAGCGACAAAAAAATGCCCGAGCTAGTCTCGTGCAAAGAAGTACAAATTCCAGCCGCCAAACTGAAAAGGGGTTAATGTTTGCTCGCACCACACGAACACCATCCGAAATTTTCTGAACACTGATATTTTATGATGCGATAGCTTTTATTTCAATTATTCATTCGACGGGGACTGAGGCCTGGAAAAAGGAAGTAGCGTCGTGATCGATTCGAACGAAGGTCCACTCGTCGGTTGTGCAATCAACGAGTAGAGACGTCACAATATTAGGTGAGGCAAAGCGCTGGATAGTCCGGGTCTGTCGTGGCACATCCCGCGCCCGCGGTAGCTGCAGGTGTGAAAACTGGTTGGCCATCGATGACATTGGTTGAGAAGTTGCACACCAGGTACATGGATATTACGTCTACTTCGATCCATTGCATTAGAGCACATCCCATCTTTTTTGAACGATCGTTCGCAATATTTGCCTCGTTTTCTGTGCCGGTACTGAATTTGAAAAAAAAATTGGGTCAAAAGTTGTTTTTTCGAACAATACTGTAGCTTCAAAATTCTAAATACTTACTTTACCGAGTAACTGTTGAAAGTTGCTATTCCGTTGAAATAGGAGGATATATCGAGATTATTGGCAAGTAAAGATTCAAGTTTTTGCGGAGTGGTTGATGCTGCTACGACACTGGGCTGTTTAAGTTCATTCAATATAAGCTGCCCTACGTTGGCGAAATCTGCAGTATTCCGACAAGCATCTCTCATGATGATGCAAGAACGTGCATTGTGACCGGCCTGTGTGGCCAAACTCGCGTCCCACTGGAGCTTGAACATCCGATTAGCCGGAGCATTTCCAATGGTTCCCGAGGCATATAAATTGCGGGCATCATTAAATTGAGTCAAGATGTAATCTTGGTCTGCTACAAGAAAATCTACTACTTGTGGAGATTTCCCATCACAAGCCGGACCTCCAGTGGGTGGCGGTGGGTTGCATGCGACATTCGTTTCCCCAGCAGCACAGTAGCCATTCACGACAGCACAGGGGTCCGACGGACCTGGATCGGGAGTAAGCCCTCCAAGGAGAAAACATGCTGCGAAAGAAACCGATGAACGAAAGAAAATGATCAACCATAAGTTCGCTTTATGATAAAGCAAACAACCCATACTTACAGAACACTAATTTATCCATCTTACGGTATGCTTTTCGGTGCACTAAAAAACTGGACTGTTGAAGTAAGATCAACACTGGCGAGAATGGCAATGCTTCTGTAACTGCGTCGCGAAACGTGTCCATTTTATAACGCTTAGACATGGATATTTGCGTCTGCGTGGCGTGTCTTCACATCTATTTTGAAAAAGGGAACCTTATCACCTTAAGGTCAATCCACGTAGGAGTTTTCGTAAGTAAATAATCGTAAACAATGCAAGTCATCTTTTTTTGAAAAACAACACATGGTTTTTGGGACTAGTACTGGCTGTTAAAACAAAGTAAGATACGTCGCGACACGAAGACAAACAACCAACACTGTCGAAAACTGTACTGCTTCGTCGATTCGTTCGATGTTAAATTTCCTATTTGCAGTTTTACCTCTTTTTCCTGGCTGCTCGAGAGAGGTAAATAAAATTTCAACCAACTGTCAAACATTTTCCCACGGTTTTTTCTCGTTACATGGTATGCTGCGACCTCTTTTCCATTGACTTTGGTTTTGCTGTATACAACGGTAAAAAATGCACGTCATCTTTTTCTGAAAAACAACGCATCGTTTCTTGGGCTAATACAGGCTGTTAAAACAAAGTATACTACGTAGCGACACGAAGACAAACATCCAATACTGACAAAAATTGTATCAGTTCGCCGATTCGTTCGATGTTCAAAGCTTCGATACTGTATATTATTCGGCATTAATTTCAGGTGCCATATAGCATGAACAACGGCGACACACAATCTCAACTTGTTCTATGTTGACTCATATGAAAACATAAATTTATATCATATTTAATAGAAGTAGCTGTGCCATTCGATAGAAGAAGCTATCTTTTCTCTCTAATAATGTACAGATCACCTGGGGTCATATGTGACCTGCTTGAGTTTTTTTTCTTGCCAATGCTCGGGACATTGTCTCGCTTGAACTCGATACCGAGTTCAGATCTGTAGTCGTGCAGCGCACGGCTTTGTCGCCAGCTTTGTAAACAAGACGGTCTTCGTTGAGATTGATAGCGATGTTGCTCGAGACCGTGTATAACTTAGTCGAACCTTTCATGTGTATCATGTGTTATCAGAATAGCATTTTTCTCGGTGGTATTAAAATATCTGATCAATGGGAAAAGACAACCAACAAGTGAACACAACTGCAGCCGATTGAAGTTCCGTAAAAAAGTAGAGTAGTGTCAAAAACATTCAAGCGTTTTAGTGTCAAATAAAAAACAAATTCGTTGTAGAGTATTCAAAACAAACTCCTTACCTCCGACACGATATAGAAAACTGAATGCGCCGCATGTTGTGATTTTGTCTCCCCATTTTGCGGTACCATAATGTTTACTGATAGTTGAACAGGGGCAAATAGGATAGCTGTCAGCATCTGATCGTACAATGTAAATGTGCAAAAAACGAAAATATGAACCTGAGTTATCGAGCCACGTGGCACCTTGACAGCGTTGGTTCGAATCCCCACCGAGACCTGATCCTCCCTTGTACGAGAGGACGGACTATCCACGTTCAACAAAGGAAAAAAGTCTTGTAAGCCCTTAACCAGGCAAGCATAACTGTTGGCGTATGAAAGTGCGCAAAGCATGTACCTTTAGTACAGACCTACAGATCATATACTTATGCTATGACTAATAGATGTATTAGTGAGATAAGAACTAGCCTTAAGATGATATGTAAGATTACATGCATAAATGTATTTCAGTCAAAGCTAAACCATCAAAGAGAAGCTATCGGAATCATTCTCTTTACTTGGTACAGTTCAGATGGTAGTTTAGTTTCGTGGTAGGTGCATTTTTTGCAGTTGTGAACTTTCGACCTGTGCGTGAACGACCGTGTCAAGTGTCAACCGAATTTAGTAAAGCGCGCGCATTCAAATTCGACACAACAGTGTGCGATGAAAAGTTAGCGGTTGGCAATTTTCTCGGGACAGAAATAGTAACAAAATGTCGGTTACTGATAAAATGGTGCGTCAATTGAAACGCTTATATAGCGACAAGCTACCTGGCGTTGACATTTTTTAGGAATCTATCAAAAATAATACGGAAAGCCAGAAGTGCCAGATAAGCAGCCTCCTCATATCGTTAGAATAGGCAAAGGATAGCTTCGAAAGTGCTAGATAAAAGTTATTTACACAGTACGAAGAAAGATACGGTGGAACTTTTGAAGGAAAAACAAGCCTTCTATGGAAAGTTCCATCGAGTGAAGGGCTTTCTGTTGGAGAAGCAAGATGAGGCGGATAGTCATAGGCCTGCAGCAAATAGCACAATGGCGAACGCAAATTTTTCAAGTTCGCAAGTGAGGCATCCCAAAATTGATCTACCGGCTTTTGATGGCAATCAAAACGAAGTGGATGAGTTTCAAGGACCGCTTCACTGCAATGGTGCATGATGCAAAGTCGTCGGACATAATAAAGCTGCAATATTTGTTGACGTCATGAAAAGCAGATGCTGCCAGGTTATTCGACCACGTAAAGCATGAAGAAGGAAACTACAAAAGTACGTGGCAGGCTCTACTGGATCGGTTTGATGATGCGAAGATGCTGAGACGGAACTATTTCAAGGTGCTTGTGGAACTGCAACCGATGGCTGTCGCAACGGCGGAGGAATCGAATCGTATCGTCAACTCAGTTCCTCTCCGAGACTCGTTGCGATCGGACGCACTTTTACCAAAACAGAGTGTTAAAAAAAAAAGTGCAAAAGCAAGCCACATCATGGCTGCTTCGAGAAGCACCCTGCGGGTGGATTTCTCGAAGCTCCCCAAAAGGCCGTCCTTGATGGAGGCCACAACCCTCGCCATGACCAAGCTGGGTCTAAGCAGCTCTTCAATCGTTTCAATCCGGACGAAGCCGGCATCCCACTTCCTTCACATCCGAGTGAAGGGCCAGAGCCTTGCTCTAAGAACCGTCGAGGAGAACGACGGCAAGCATTCTCTCGAATGCGACGGGAAGAAATTCCCGATCCCGATCGTAATGGTCGACAATTCCGTGGTCATCAAAATCCACGACCTGTCCGAGGACATCACGGACAGATGCATTACGGATTTCTTTGCTCGCTACGGAGAAGTCCGGTCAATCCGAGCCGGAGTATGGGCGAAGCCATACCCGTGTGCCGGAATCCCTGACGGATACCGCTACGTCACAGCGGTCTTGTCTAAGCCGGTGCCGTCATACGTCTCGATTGGAGGGGAAGAGACGCTGGTAACATACCGGGGACAGCAGCAAACGTGTCGAACATGCCGTCTTGCTGCACACCATGGGATGACCTGCACCCAAGGCAGGAAACTGGTGGCTCAGAAGACGAGCGTCAACGAGAGGCTGTCGTATGCCTCAGCGGTGCAGAATGGCACCGAAAACCCTGCTCCAGCAACAGTCCCCCGGGCGAGCACACAAACCGTCCGTGCACCGACCGACCCGGTGAGCACACCGACCGATCCGGCAAGCACAATGCTCATCCCATCGAGCACACCGATCATCCCGGCGCCCGCATCGACCGTCCCGGAGAGCGCACCGGCCGTCCGCGCACCGACAGTCCCGACGAGCACATCGACCGTCGCGGCGAGCACATCGACCGTCGCGGCGAGCGCACCGGCCGGTGCTTCGAGCCTGACAATAGGCGCACCAGCAACGATCATCCCGATGCAGGCCACTAGCGTTGCGGCTAGTACACGGACCGTTCCGGCAGTAGCATCCTTCATCCGGGCAAGTGCGTTGACCGTACCGGCAGCATCGACCAGCACCAAGATGGACAACGCCGGACTTCAGGTGGACGCCGATGCCTCATCGACGTTCAAAGCCCCTCGTGTCCCTTCACCTTCCGCTACACCTTCATCCCTTTCCTGGCAAACAGTGGCAGGTAAGAGAAAGACGGACGAACAGACGGACAGCGACGTGTCGTGCAAGTCTGGGGAGGAACCGATCAAGCGTAAGCCAGGTCGTCCTCCCAAAAAGACCAATGCCACGGCAGCGAAACCGACAGGGGTAATGGAAGTGGACGCACAGTAGTTTGGTGGAAATGGATGAGTTGATGACATCAGTGACGATCGCATCGATAAACATCAATGCGATATCCAATTCCACCAAACTAGATGCACTACGAACTTTCATACGCACTCTTGACACAGACATAATCTTCCTACAAGAAGTTTCTGTCAAAGACTTAGTACTCCTTGGGTACAATGTTGTAACAAACATTGACCACACAAGGAGAGGTACAGCGATCGCCTTGCGGGTGAACCTAAAATTTTCTCACGTCGAGCGTAGCTTGGATTCACGACTAATCTGCGTCCGGCTTGAGAATTCTTCCACGCTATGCAACATTTACGCTCCTTCGGGAACTCAAAACAGAGCTGAGCGGGAACTCTTTTTCAACCGCTCGTTGGCGTACTACCTGCGGAATGCACCGGGACCGGTCATCCTTGCAGGGGATTTCAACTGCGTGCTGAAGTCCAAGGACGCCACGGGTATGGGGAATACGAGTCTCACTTTGCAAAACTTTGTTGACAGTATGCAGTTGTGTGACAGCTGGGAGGCTCTCAAAGGAAACTTTGTAGAGTTCTCTCACATCACACGTGGTTCGGGCTCTCGCATCGATCGCTGCTACGTCTCTAAGGACATGAAGGATCAACTGCGTGCAACAGACATGCACGTATTGTCTTTCTCGGACCATAAGGCGCTCACGGTGCGCATCTGCCTTCCAAACATACCTCGCATGCGGCAAAATGGATACTGGCAACTTCGGCCACATATCTTGACAGCCGAAAACATGGAGGAGTTTAGATGTAAGTGGAACTATTGGACAAAACAGCGAAGGAGCTTTGGCTCCTGGATGGAATGGTGGATTCATTTCGCCAAACCAAAAATAAAATCGTTCTTCCGATGGAAAACGAATGAAAAATACTCCATGTTCCGCTTGCAGCATAACATTCTCTATGCGAAGTTAGAGTCCTCATACGGTCGGTATCTTTCCAATCCGATCGAGTTGGTCAATATCAACCGTATAAAAGGAGAAATGCTACTCCTTCAGAGGCGTTTCTCCGAGGACTTTACAAGGATTAACGAAACAAGGGTGTGTGGGGAAAACCTCTCCACCTTTCAGCTTGAGAAACGAAGGCGGGAGCGCACCGTGATCACCAGACTTACGTGTGACAACAACGTTGTTTTGGACTCTCCAAAACAACTGGCAGACTATATACATACGTACTACAGGGAGTTATACACCGACGAGACAACAAACGTTGACGATACTTTTGCCTGTCATCGTGTAATCCCCGAAGAATGCGAAATCAACAACGATTGCATGGATGAGATCACCTACGGTGATGTCCTTCATGCAATTGAAAAATCGAAACCTCGAAAGTCTCCTGGGCCGGATGGAATTCCGATTGAATTTTATCAGCGAACGTTTGGGATAATTTGGAGAGAAATCATATTGATTCTCAACGATGCTTTCAACGGTCGTTTCCCGGCGGCCTTTGTCGATGGGGTCATAGTGCTTGCGAGGAAAAGGGGAGATGGGTGCACACTATCTTCGTACCGTCCGATCTCTCTGCTTAACACTGACTACAAGCTGCTTTCCAGAATTCTGAAGCAGCGGCTCGAGAAGATTATTGCTAGGTGGCAAATCATTTCACCGTCGCAGAAGTGTAGCAATAAACCCTGCAATATCTTCCAAGCTGTGCTCTCTGTTAAGGAGAGAATATTCGAACTCAAACGGAAGAAGAAGTGTGCAAAACTCGTCTCTTTCTATCTCTCGCAGGCGTTTGACCGTGTTGACAGGGGCTTCCTGTTTGGAACGATGGATTCGTTAGGGTTTAATCCCGCACTAGTGCGGCTTTTGAGGAAAATTGGTGAGCAATCTTCGTCCCGTGTCATTGTAAATGGATCCCTATCACCTGCCTTTCCCATCCAACGTTCCGTGCGACAAGGAGATCCCTTGTCAATGCACCTGTTCATCCTCTACCTTCACCCCCTCATCAAGAGACTCGAAGATATATGCTGCGATCAGGACGACCTGATCAACGCGTATGCTGACGACGTCTCCGTGGTGAGTACTTCCCCTTCCACAATCGAGCGGGTGAGAGCAGCAATTGAGGCCTTTGGAGTCACTTCTGGAGCGAGGTTAAACGTCCTTAAAACCACGGCTCTGGACATCGGAATGGTGACAACCGAGAACAGAATCAACATGCCATGGCTGCACACCGTAGAACGGCTCCGTTTACTTGGAATTCTGTTCTCTAACAGTATCCGGGAAACAGCGGGCCACAATTGGGATACTGTTATCAATCACTTTCGTCAGTTGGTATGGCTGCACAGGGTGAGAGATCTAAACCTGCTGCAAAAGGTAACGCTGCTCAACTCATTCTTGCTCCCTAAGCTATGGTTTGTTGCGTCAGTCTGTGGCCCTCGCGCAATGGACATAGCTAAGGTGACAAGTTTGATCGGGTCTCTCCTCTGGAACGGATCTGGGGGTATACGTGTCTCGCTCCAGCAGCTGGCCCTGCCACGAGACCGTGGTGGCTTAAACCTACACATCCCAGCCGTGATGACAGCAGCCCTACTCACAAACCGCTATGTTGCAGAACATCAGAGCCTCTCATTTGGAGCCCAACACATCTTGTGTGCGGGAAACCCCCCAGATATTACATTGATACCGTCTACGTATCCGTGCCTTCGCAGTGTTGTCCAGCAACTGGCGTACACTCCATGTACGGTAAAAACACAGCTATCCACCAAGGCCCTCCGCAGGTTGCAAGTGAACATACTACCCCCAGCCAAGATTCAGTCCCATCCGAAGGCAACCTGGAAAAAGGTGTGGAACAACATCCACCGAAGCAAACTAACAGCGGAGCAAAGATCCACCTTATATTTGCTTGCGAATGGCAAGATCCCGCACGGAGAGCTGCTTATGCGTATGGGACGCACGCCTTCGGCTTCCTGCATGTTCTGTGTTGAGTGTGACACCCTGGAACACATGTTCACCTCCTGCACTCGCGTTATTGCCGCCTGGGACCTGCTGCAGCAGTGCATCAGGAATGAAGCTCCAGGGTGTCAGTCGTCCTTCGAGTGTCTCCGATTCCCAGTGCTTGGGAATATAAGCATTGCGCAGCGGAAGGTTGTCCTGCGTTTGTTTGCAAACTACATCATCCACATCATTGGAAACAATGATGCTGCGATCGATGTAAATGTCCTTAAGTGTGCACTGTATTTGTGATTATAGAGTATAAGAAAGTTTTGTTTGTACACCTTATCTATTTATAAAATAAATAGTTTATATTTTACAAAAAAAAAAAACGAGTCGAAGCGCTTAGTGCTTGGGATGGAGAGGCCGTATCTTCCTGGGGTACACCATTATCAAATCTGGTAAGATACAAGTTAAACGAGCAAACACTAATGGCTTTCGAACTTATTGCAGCCGAGCAGAAGACGGACATTTTCAAGGCATTGATGGAGTTTTATGAGCGCCGCATAAAGACTTTGACAAACTGGGTCAAACAGGATCAACACGAGGCCGGAAATCGGGGGAGCAAGCGCAAATCATGAACATCGGGGTACTCGAAAGCCTTCACATAGACAATATCCTGCTTCAATGTTCGGTACAGCACAGACGGGCAACATGTTCAGAGGGTGCGTGTTGTGTAAGGCCGAGCATCATATCGCAAGATGCGAGAGGTTTGCAAAGATGTCTTTGTCAGAGTGCCAACAGATTGGTTGAGTCTTTGTGCTTCAACTGCTTGGGAAAGGTGCATCTGGCAAAGTTCTGCAAGGTCCAGACAATATGCCGAAACTGCGAAACGGCATCACACCGTGGTATGCAACAAAAACGATAAGCGCCTCCACATACTTACAAGCTCCAAAAGAGAAAATGACTTGGTTGTCAACGGCTCAGGTATTGATTTGCAATGATGAAGCCAGAGAATTTCCTGCTAGAGCGTCACTGAATCAGGGGTCGCAATCCAACTTCATGAACGAACGGTTGGCACAGCAGTTGAATCTGCAGAAAAGGAGACTAAATAAGCCTTTGTCCGGGATCGGACCAGGTTCGCTAAAGGCAGAGACGATGGTGGTAGCTACCATGAAGTCGAGAACGTCAACCTTTGTGTCTTGAGTAAATTGGTTGGTGCTGCGAAACATAACGGCGAACTTTCCTGCACAAACTCGGAACACGGAGTCTTGGAACATACCCCAAGGAATGTTATTGCTAGCTTTCTTCCGGAGTGAGCGGATAGACCATTTGATTGGTGCAGAGTTATTTGACGAGTTGCTCCAACTGAAGTTAGCACTTCACTTGCAAAGCTCGTGGAGCCTTGGCGAGGTTGTATGCGACAGGGAAGAAGGAGTCTCCGAAGATGCCGCTGAGGTCGTCTGTTCCTGTTTGGCTGATAACGATCTTGGGAGAATCTTTGAGAAGCTAGCGAGCCTGGAAGCGATACCGGAAGAGCGCGTACGGTCCGAGCAAGATGACGAATGTGAAACCCTTTATCTGACCACTACCAGGCGCATCGAGTCAGGAAGATTGTCGTTAATTTGCCCAAGGTAGCCAACTTCGAAGAAAGGCTGGGGGATTCCTTCATTCAGCATTTGAAAGGTTCGCAGCCATTGAAAGGCATATGAGCAAGGAGCCAAACTTGGGTGCCACGTACGAGGAGTATATGCCCGAGTACATAAGATTGAGGCGCATTACCAAGGTGTCAGCTTATGTAGAAGACAAGGTGACATATGACTCGCCGCGGCTTCACTTACAGCACCATGCGGTGTGGAAAGCCGATGGGTTAACGAAGAAGTGTAGAATGGTGTACGATTCATCATGTCGTTGTGGTACCGGGCTTAGCTTAACGAAGACGATATTGAAATGATTCTCCTGAGATTCAGGATGAGGCCGGTGGCCTTTGTGGCTGATGAGGAGAAAATGTATCGGCAGGTCTTGATGGTGGATAAAGATAAAAATCTTCAACGAATCAGGACATCATGGATGATTTTTGAAGATGAAAGGGTTCAGTTTCCCATGGCGCCACACTGCGCCAACCATTTCTATGTTTTTATTTTTTTTGTTTTATTTTATTTATTTTTATTTTTCTTTTTAAGTTGATGACGTCTTGTCTGGCGTAGCGACCAAGGAGGAAGCGAAAAAAATCTCAGCTATCGGGATGCCTCGCGAAGGTATACGATCCATTAGGATTCCTCGATCCCGTTAAGATGAAGGCAAAGCAGCTTCTGTATAGTGACGTTGAAGGATGTCAAGGGAAAACGCTGGGACTGGGATGAACAGTCACCAGAAGGATTGTTTGCAGGATGGGCGGCGTTCTTTCACCAACTTACGATTAACGGTTTCTCCAAATTACGGTGTTTACCCCAACACTGTTAAAGATTAAAGTTCCAAGACCAGCGGTAACGGATTGAGAAAATGAGCTTGCCGAGCTTGACTTCTGGTTTGAGGTCATGCGACCCATTTCTGGACGAAGAAGGATTGATTCGTGTAAAATGAAGGTTACGGAACGCGCATATGAGTGAGGCAGCAAAGCACCCAGTAATAATTCCCAAAGGTGATCCTTTGGCGAGGTTGTTTGCGTTGCTTCATGCTGGGCCTCAGTTGGTGTTGACCTCATTACGACAGCGATTTTGGATTATGGAAGCGAAGTCAGTGGTTCGCAAGTGCAGCGGCAATGTATCAGCTGCTTCAAGAACAAGCCGAAGCTGGTAGTACAACCAATGGGGGAATTACCTGCAGCGAGAGTGGTGGAAGTGAGACCATTTAGCATAACAGGGGTGGACTACTGCGGCCTTGTACACATCTAGGGCAGTCATAAGAAGGCAGCATCCACAAATGCATGCATCGCATTGTTTGTGTGCTTCGTTACGCGGGCAGTGCACCTGGAGTTGGTTTCGGCTCTGTCCACTGCAGCCTTCATATCAGAACATTCGTGGCACGAAGCGAGAACTATTGACAGAACTGCACTCCGACAATGGCACCAACTACAAGGGAGCTGCCAACGAGCTTCGGAAACTATACGATCTTCTTAGTTCCCCTCAATTTCAGGCAGAGGTCTTAACCTGGAGCAGCGAACGAGGATTGAAATGGAGTTTCATTCCGCCTGGGGCTCCCCATTTCGGAGGGCTTTGGGAGGCAAACGGTTAAGTCGATGAAGCGACTTAAATCTATGAGTATTTAAGCTCCCTGTGGAGCCAAACCGGCTGTGACAGCCGCGTGCGCAGCGTTCTCGTGCATGTTATGATTTCAATACTTCCTCAACTTTTATTGAAAAGTCTACGCAGTACGTTTCTCTGTTTTGCCATCGAACATTTTTAGATAAAATACACGGTGTTTCAACAATTTTACACATGATATGCTAATGTATCGTAGTGGCCGTATACTTAAATTCCTAACCCATGTTCCAGCACAGCACCTTAATATTTCCTGCTTCATATTGCCAATTTCATACTTCCATGTACGGTGTACTGCCGAACATAAATTAAGAAGGTAGGTGAATATGTGTTTGATTTGGCGCCGAAGATTTCATATTTCACATGCATTATAGTTTGGACCGTAGTGATGGTCCATACGTTCTATTGGCGTTTCTTGCCCATATGATTCACGCTTTTCAGCACAACAACTTAACAGGTGATATGTCCAGGCTAAGTGTATAGTTGTCTATACAGTCAGTATCCGACTTACGCGGATAATGGGGACCAGAGAAATCCGCGTATCTCGAATTTCCGCGTATCTCGAATATTGCTTGACACAAAGGTTATACTAGGAGTTAAAAGATCGAGGTCTTGTGTACATGTATCATAGAATATTCAAAATTTTACTTTGTCCATTAACCGTCCGATCACTAACCAAAGTTTCACCCTTCGTCTCATAACCGGGTACCCGGGTACCCACCAGATGCGCGCTACAAAGTTGAGCGGCTTATGTGTAAGCATCGTCGAATTTCAACAGGCAATCGATTTTGGTATTAAATGCGAAGAATGCTATAGTACTAGATAGTTTTACATGACTAAATTTGTTTACTATATCCTCTTTGATTTGCCATTCCGGAATTTCTCTTGCTAGAACAGAAAGGCGGGAAAAATAAGACTTCACTGATCCGTTGTATGTCAAACGGGAACATAAAAAGGTGGGAAAAAATAAAAGTTGATCAAATTGGTAGTCCATCGAAACGTTAAACAAGTGTTTTTTGAGTAATGGCTAAAAATTAAAACACAACAGATTGTTGGTTCAACCCAATGAATAATACATCTAGCTACAAACGGTAAGGCGTTATTTCCCAGTTGTTTTCGAGGAAGCCACTTACTCATTCCAAAAGTTGAACAGGTTGATCAATTATTAATAAAAATTGACATTTTACAACAGAATCACCCATTCACAAAGAGTGCATGTGAATGAAGAATTCGTTACTGATTCAGAAGAATCTGATGAGTGTCGCAAAAAAGTAAATCTTCGAAGATTACTGGAATGCTATCCATTCTCGATACTTTCATATTATTTTTCACTAATTTAGAAGAAATGTATGCTTTCCAATGCACTCTTTTTTTGCTTATGTATGGGGGTCCGCAACAGCCGAGCGGTAGCGCCGGTTAGATCGTGCAGTAATATTCATCAATTAGTATAGTGACATAATGCGTTTTATGCGATTCGATGATGCGAATACTCATGCCCAGCGCATTGAAGATGACAAAGCTGCTCCGATACGCGATATTTAAGCTATGCTATATAGTAATTTGGCAAAAATTATAAACCATCGGAGTACTTAGCAGTCGGCGAGCAGCTTTTCCCGTACCGTGGACGAACCAGGTTTACACAATACAAATTTTACAAACCAGCCAAGTATGGTATTAAAGTCTGGTGGATTTGCGGCGCTGTGAATTCGTATCCTCTCACAGGCTAGATTTACACTGGGAAATCGAAAGCTGGCCGTGGGAAGAACGTTGGGAAGAGAATCGTTAAGGAATTAGTCGCTTCTTATAAAGGATCTGGCAGAACCGAAACAACGGCTTTTTTTTACTTCGTTGCCATAAGCCAAATGTTTAATGTCCTGGACCCTGACAATTGTTGGTACTTTGAAAAAAGTAAACCATTTATACCACCTGCCATGATAGGTTTGAAACAACGTGAAGAATTATCTACATTGTTCGGCTTCCATGTAAAATTAACCATGTGCAGCTCCATGCCAAAAAAGAAAAAAACCGTGATTATGCTATCCTCAATGCATCTCGAAGCGAAAATTGGTGATGGAGAATAGAAAAAAACTAGAAATAGTTGAATAACTGGTCAAAAGTTGGAGTGGACACCATGGACAGAATGTTTGGTAGATATACTACAAAGAGATCTACTCAAAGGTGGCCTTTATCATTTTTTTTAAATCTCTCAGATGTCGCTTGCCTTGCATCTTATGTACCATATTACATTATTTATTTATTATTTTTATTTATATTTATTAAACAACAAATCAACAGAGCAGTGCATATGAGCAGTGCTCGATTTTTTTTTTTGCGTACGTATATGTGGAATAAAATGTTTTATAGTATAAAAAATATATTATATCTACTTCTGCACTGTTTATAATTAAAATTGCTAAAAGTCCTAAAATACAATACAACGTATTATATTTGATGTATTCAGAAGACAAATACAGGAATTCCTGGATAAACGGTATATTATTGTCCATAAACCTAGCATTCATACCTAAGTGATGTGATGGGTACCCGGGTACCCGGTTATTGTATGGAGGAAGTTTTGTTTAATCACTTAAAACTATTATTGAGTTATTAAATGCTATGCACGTAGTTGCAAATGTGGTACAAAAAACCTTCATTTCTGGGGATCTAAAGTGGCGTAAAACGATTCGAAAGAAAAGTTACAAAATTCTGCCACGGAAACTGAAATGGGTACCCGGGTACCCGGTTATTGATCGGACGGTTAATATGAATGGAATGCAAGCGTATTCGAACAACATAAATTGCAATAAACAAAATAAAATGCGTAAGTTATGTAAATGTGTAATTTACATATTTATTCGTGTGGTTGTACATCTGAAGAATTTACATTTACAATCTACTGTCAAATTTTGAAAACCGCGTATCTCCGAATCCGCGTATGTCGAGTACCGCGTATGTCGGATATCTACTGTATTGTCATAGAAAATTGTGGCGTTTGACGTGCTGTGAATGGAACGCTATGTCATGGCGTATTTTTAAATAACATAATGAAATGTGTGTGTAATGCTTAAATACAATGTGTTTTCTAAAATTCGCTTTAATCTCAATTTTGGATTACGTAGCAAATGTTTACGAGGTCAACGTAAATTAAAAAAAAAATAGTACGAAGCTGTAGAGCGAACCACTAAACATTAAAAGCTAAGCCCTTCGTAAGCTGTGTTCGCTGTTTACGCTGTTTATCCGATCCCGAAGAGTGTAAATTTCGATCTCTAACCGAAGTACGGACAAAATCTTGAAGTGTACTCAACAAGTGGCTTAAGCGGCCGTGTCACCTGAGTAGGATTGCCGTATTTCTGTTCCCTGTCGTTGATGCTTGATTCCCTGGTCCATTTGGCCAAACTTTGAAACCAACGGACTCCCTTGGGACATTTCGTGGAAACGCCACCCCAAGGTAGGGTGGGTAGTGGTGCTTCTCCTTTTTTTTTTTTTTGAAAGAAAAAGGCCCGGCCTCGGCAATTTGTAGATTACCTATTGATTTTTCTAATTTGTAGATTACCTATTGGATAGGGGTGCTAGGCGGTTGTTGCAAAGTAGCTCTGGCCGACCTTACCAGCACTAGCCGATAACTTGTGATAACTTGTAAAAACTTGATAGGTATTGACGCGGTGCTTGACAAACCACAAACAACAACAGATAGTCACAGGCAGGGTTCATAAAGTAAGGGTGGCCACATTAATAGTATTGTTTAACTGTTTACCTTGGTCGGGCCATAACTGAAGGCAGAATAAAAACTAAGTGCGCAAGGAAACGGTTTTTTTTTTTAATAGGTGGACATACGCGAATAAAGCACTGCGTTTTGTAAGACGCTCGTAATTGAAAAAGAAGCGTTGTCTGGGGATCCCCCCCCCCCCCTCCCTTTCCAGCTCTTTCTGCTCGTACTGTATCCCCACCACAAGCCGCGAGGATAGCAGACGGTGGTGGACCGTGTTGTTCTTCGTCCGTTCCATCGTCGGCTGATCTGATCTGGTTGTGGTTCCGGTCGAGTTTCGTTCCTCCTCCGCAGGAGCGGTGACCCATGATGTTTCGAACAGGAACCCTAACGGCCTCTCAGGGCTTTCGACTGGCGCAAATCTCCAGGATGATTTTCTGCGCAGGCCTGGCTCCGACGGGAGCACTACATGACATGACAGGTGTGGTAAGAACGAGGGCATGTGAAGAGGACGAGTTGAAATTTTCAGAGATGATACTTAAGAATGTTTCCTAACACATCCCATTCAAATAATAATATTAAAAATTCGACAAGTAAGTATTTTTTTTTTTTCATTCAAACATATTGTTGCGTATTCAAGTTGGGTTTGCGCCGAAATGTAGGCAATCCCAAAATTCGATGAGATGAGTTTCGAACTTGGAATGGCACTGATCGGTTTCGTGTGAATGAATGGCAACGACACATGTAGTAGGGATCCCTACTATATATTGGCGTGTCCGCCTTTGCGATCGTGGCCCGTACACAGGACATGGCGAGAGATCAGCGTTTCGGCGTTCGGTGGTTCGAGTGCGCAACTGTCAGAAACCGCCCAGCCGAGTCGGGTTTTCGTAGCTGCTTGCTCGTTAGGCGCTCCTTCCAACGTTTTCAGCGGTGGAACACACGATAGTTGTCGATGCCAATAGGCAGCCGAAGGGTATGATTGCAGCGCACCTTCTTAAGATGCTGGCCGTAAATTTGTTTGTGGTTAACCACCTGCGGTGGAAGGGCCAAGCTGTGTATCGTACGCATCACTGCCAACTCATGACGCTTGCCTACGTTTCCGGAGCCAGACACGGTGATGCAAAGCTCGGCTGAGCTTTCTTCGTCTCTTGTTTGGTCACCGGTCCAGGAGAGGTGAAGTGGTTTGTGGGATCCCTTTAATCCAACTTCCTCGATCAGCCTGTGATTCAATAGGGTTACTGACAAACTCACGTCGAGGCAGGCCAAAACGTCAATCTTTTTTACCGTGCCCATGGACCGTTACCGGGACGGGTCGTAAAAGCACAGAGAACGTATCTGTCGAGTGGAGGTTGGTGAACTTTCACCCTCTGGGTACGGGATAGGGCACACCTTCGGCAAGCGCTGCTGGTTAGGTTGCCGAGTGCCGTCATGCAGCGATCGATGATGCTTCGCCGTGCATCCGTCCCTGCCGCACGGCGTGGATTCCCTGCACGATCCACAGCGGCATTTCTTTCCATCGGCAGGGGTGAGGGTGACACTGCGTGGAGGAGGGCATTTTTTTAATTGGCGTATAAAAATCCCGAATTCACCAAGCGTCCTCGACGGTTGTACCACGCAGTATCGTCCCCAGAATGACGAGCCCCGTCGAAGCGGTGCTCTGCTGCGCTCCCCCTTACAAATTTCTTCCACCGAGGAGGCTGTCTAGGCGGTCTTCTTTCAGTGGCGTTCGTACATCTCCTTGATGAACGCCAGCGCATCCTGCAGCTCCTCGGCCCTTCTCAGCCGACCCTCTTCGGCTTTCATCGCCCTTCCACTGAGCGCCTGCCTCAGAATTATCACATTCTCGCTGGGTGAAAAGCCACATAGATTATTCGTTTCCTCGTAGGTGGCGAGAAAGGTTGGCCAATCTTCAAGCCGACCTGAGAATGGCGGCAGTTCGCGGGAGACGGCCTGCCTCGCTGGATAGTTGGCTCCGGGTGAGCTCGTGCACCGCCCTAGGCTCGTACACCGGCGAGGCCGAATCGGCGGGCGAGATAGGTCGGACTCGTCCCCGCCTGTTGGTTTCGAATAACCTCGCGAAACTCAAATGCAGTGGAACTAGGGTGAACTAACCTCGATGGGGCGGTCGCGTTCGATGCGTTCTTGACCACCATTTTGTTAACGAGCGAATCGAAACATGCTTCCATAAGCACGAGCACTTCCTCTACGGGGTCTTTTTTCGCACTCGTTTGTTGCACGGGGGCACGATGAAGCGAAGCCGGGATAAAAATCAAAAATTCGTTTTTGGATTTCAGAAAAATGAGATATGTTTTGTTAAACTACAAGATGAAACTAAGAAATGACCCAAAAACTAGAGCCTCTGTTCTTCCAGGTTCTGAGAAACAGCCCGTCAAAGTCAAGATTTGTCAAAATATTCCGTGAAAAATTGCAAAAAATCTACCAACTTTGAGGGTCTGTAACTCCTATAGTAATGGCCGGAATCGAATTTCAAGCACAGTTTTGGAAAGCTATATTATCCTGCTATAAAATTGTTGACAGTTTAAGTAAATTGAAATTGAAAGCCACAAAATATTAAGAACTGTTTCGCAAAACTCTTAGAAAATTTTTGAATTTTCTGTTTTTAACATTACGCCATCGCTAAGGATTGAAAAAGATTGTAATTTGATGGATACCCACTTATAGTCTAGAATGTTTTGTAACAATAAATGATGGTTTTCTTTGCATATACGCGCGAACTTTACCTGTTTTTTGAACTTCGTATGTGAAGCTTATAGTTTATCACCTACTAGGCGTCTCCATCATGCCATATGCAGCATGTGGTAAGAAATATTTGAAATTCTCATGCAATGAAAAATGAGAAGCAGGGTAATGGTTCAACATCACGTAAAAGGGGAAAGACAAGCCAAGTCACTGGCAAAGAATGAAATTTGGTTTGGTTTGCTTTGAATGTATCAGGTCGCTTTTACTTGTTCTACAGCTCACAAACCCATCTTTTTATACCCAAAATTCCACTCAATAATGTACCATCATATACGTTTTGATATCATATACGTTTTGATATCATAAACGTTTTGAAAAACAATGCTTCTTGCAAGGAAAACATTAGGTATGCGTCAGAGTTCATTGAAAGTAAAGTAAGCATAAAACCGTAAGCATCAATCATACTGCGTGTCGAATAATTGAAATACAACAAGCAGAAATCTTGCGACACCTTTCATCTTCTTTGTGTGATTCACTAAGCGTCGTATTATTGTGCTCGTGGAGCATTGACCGATTTAGTGGACACAGCATTTACAATCAACGGTTTCATGGTTCTGGCGAAAAACAGGCATCAGACAGTGAATTACTAGTATCGGCATTACGCCTATCCGCCTTTCGTTCATTAGTGACGATTCAGATATCATCTGGATAAACTTGATGCCCCAAAGTGTTAGGATTTGCAGGCCAATTGTTATCGAGTTTGTGAAAGATTCAAAAGATAAAGTTATACAAACAGTAGACGAAATCAAAAGCCAAATAACCAGATTAGTTCCTTATACAATTCAGCTAAATGAAACAAATTATGCGGCAGTAAACTATTAATATTACATGAGTTTCTTCTCTTCTTCTTGGCGTAACGACCTCTTGGTCATGCCTGCCCGTTAAGGGCTTACGATACTTGTTTCCCTGTTGTACGTGGATAGTCAGTCCTCTCGTACAGGGGAGGGTCCAGTCTCGGTTGGGATTCGAACCCACGCCGTCGAGGTGGTGAGCCCCGGCGCTCATGGGCCGATTACATGAGTTTAATTGATGGAAAAATTTTGGTACATTTAACCGACTCTGTCTATGCAAACATATGTGGTACAAAACCAACAAAAAATGCCATCTACTGTCCATAAAGTTCTTACGCATGTAGGTGAATAATTTAAATGCAGCATCATTGATTTCCTAAGGAGAGGAAGTAGCAGAAGGTGGAAATAAAATATACAGAAGGGATAGAAAAGAACACGCCCGTAAAATGTAACGAGAAATATTAAAGACATTTTTATGAGAGCATTATAATCATCCGATAATATCTCTGGCTAAATCGTTGAAAAATATAAAACAAATCCCACACCCAGACACAGTAAAAACATTTTTCGTAGATTACAGCTCCTCAAATAATAACAGACCCTAGCCAATTCAAAACCAAGAAGATGATGGTACAAGTTCATAATATTCAGATAGTATCTCTTCGTTAGGAGACGTTATGTCCGCGATGGATGCTTTAAATATCGATTATTTTCCAGATAACAATATTTTGAAAGACAATTTTGTTGTAAATTTAGTTTGTTTTACGTCAAACAAAAAAAATCTTTAAGTTAATATAAAAAAAAGATTGAAAAATTAATGCACCCATAGAAAAGTCCAAAAATATTTGGTTTTTGCAGCACCACCTGGCGGGATTGTCCAGAAACATCATAATTTCGTGTAATATAATAGTATTACACGATATTACAATGAAAACATTGCAAAACATTTAATTCCGAATTTTATCCCGGCAATTTGCTCTTTTCGCTCCATAGTGGCAATGGAGAAATGCAAGCATGAGATGCACGCAGCGACGGAGACAAACGCACATCGCGATGTTCCGCAATCGAAAAATGTTGAGCTCGGTGCGCGCTCCGTGTCCTCGCGCTCTCGGGTGGTTGATTGGGTTTCGATGTGGAGAGTCCTTGGCGTGGAGCGCTCGAGAAGATCGTCCCAACCGCGCACCGGCACGGACATGGCACAGCGTTTGCCAACTTACACCAGGCACACTCTTCATAATTTTGATAAGTCGTTTTGTACCAATAGAAATAAAGTTTATTTGTTTTATGTGGGCAAAACCACAAAAGTAATTCTTTTTTATTGTATCCGAATAAGCTTATCAACATTGAATACTTCTGTCACTTTGACCTTTACGATTCCTTCAGAGCTACACTCTCACAGCTACATCTTTACTGTCAAACATTATCATATGCGGTTTTTACCACTTTTTTAACTTAAGCCCAAAATGTAAGGTTTGCTTGCACCACACGAACACCATCCGACCCTCTTTCTGAACACCGATATAGAATGATACGATTGCTTTTATTTATAGCTTTTATTTCAATTATTCATTCAACGGGGACTGGGGCCAGGAAAAAGCATGCGTCAAGGAGCGTCGTGATCGATTCGAACGAAGGTCCACTCGTCGGTTGTGCAATCAACGAGTAGAGACGTCACAATATTAGGTGAGGCAAAGCGATGTGTATGTCGGGTCTGTCGTAGCACATCCCGCGCCTGCGGTAGCTCCAGGTGCGAAAACTGGTTGGCCTTCGATGAGATTATCTGAGAAGTTGCACACCAGGTAGATGGATACTTTGTCTGCAACAGTCCATTGCATTATAGTACATCCCATCTTTTTTGAACGATCGTGCAGAATATTTGCCTCGTTTTCTGTGCCGGTGCTGAAATTTAAAAGAAAATAAGGTTATAAGTTGTTTTTTCGAACATAACTGTATCTTCGAAGTTCAAAATACTTACGATGCCGAGTAACTGCTGAAAGTTGCTTGCCCGGTGAAATAGGGGGATATATCGAGTTTATTGTTAAGTAAAGAATCCATTTTTTGCTGAGTGGTTAATGTTGCTACGACACTGGTCTGTAAAAGTCGAGACAGTATAAGCTGCCCTACGTTGGCGTAATCTGCAGTATTCCGACAAGCATCTCTCGCCACGACGCAAGAACGTGCATTGTGACCGGCCTGTGTGGCCAAACTCGCATCCCACTGGAGCTTGAACATTCGATTAGCCTTAGGAAAAGTCGAGACTCCCGAGGCATATGCATTGCGGGCACCATTTAATCGATTCAAGATGTAATTTTGGTCTGCTACAAGAAAATCTACTACTTCTGGAGTTTTTCCGTCACAAGCCGGTCCTCCAGTGAGTGGCGGTGGGTTGCATGCGACATTCGTTTCCCCAGCAGCACAGTAGCCATTCACGACAGCACAGGGGTCCGACGGACCTGGATCGGGAGTAAGCCCTCCAAGGAGAAAACATGCTGCGAAAGAAACCGATGAACGAAAGAAAATGATCAACCATAAGTTCGCTTTATGATAAAGCAAACAACCCATACTTACAGAACACTAATTTATCCATCTTACGGTATGCTTTTCGGTGCACTAAAAAACTGGACTGTTGAAGTACGATCAACACTGGCGAGAATGGCAATGCTTCTGTAACTGCTTCGCAAAACGTGTCCAATTTATACTGTTGAGATATGGATATTTGCGTCTGCGTGGCGTGTCTTCACGTCTGGTTTAGAAAACGGTACCTAATCACCAAGGCCAATCCACGTAGGAGTTCTCGTAGGTAACTAACCAAAGCACGTCATATTTTTTTGAAAACGCAACGCATGTTTTCTTAGAAACTGGAATTGGCTGTTAAAACAAAACAAGCTACGTCGCGTCACGAAGACAAACAACCAACACTGGCGATAACTGTATCATTTCGCCGATTCGTTCGATGTTCAAAGCTTAGATACTGTACATTATTCGACGTATAGAATGAACAACGGCGATTACTCTACCTCAATCTGATCTATGTTAACTTATGTGAAAACAACAATGTATATCATATTTTATAGCAAAGCACGTCACCGCTATTTGAAGAAAAAAAAGCATTGGTTCTTGGACTAGTACTGGCTGTTAAAATAAAGAGTTGTGTCGGTCCGATGTTCTTTCTTTCATTCTATTTTTACGATCAACACGTCTTTTTAAAACCTAGTCTAAGGCCAATTCACCTAGGAGTTGTGCCCAAGATCAATTAAAAGACAGGTCGGGTCAAAACTATTTTGTTTTCACCGCCATTGTTGGGACAGTCGAAAAAATGTTAACAAAAATTTCTAGCATACTTGTGGGAGATCTCCGCCAAAATCTTCGCGAAATAGGTAATTGCCGAAATTAAGTGTGTTAGTCTGCCTCATACGCAGCCTTCCTCCAGAACTTATTTCAAACGCCTCAATTCCTTGTTCTGTAGATGACACATACCAATTTGCAATTTCCTATTTGCCGTTTTACCTCTTTTTCCTGGCTGCTCGAGAGAGGTAAATAAAATTTCAACCAACTGTCAAACATTTTCCCACGGTTTTTTCTCGTTACATGGTATGCTGCGACTTCTTTTCCATTGACTTTGGTTTTGCTGTATACAACGGTAAAAAATGCACGTCATCTTTTTCTGAAAAGCAGCGCATCGTTTCTTGGGCTAATACAGGCTGTTAAAACAAAGTATGCTAAGTCGCGAAACGAAGACAAACATCCAATACTGACAAAAATTGTATCAGTTCGCCGATTCGTTCGATGTTCAAAGCTTTGATACTGAATATTATTCGGCATTCATTTCAGGTGCCATATAGCATGAACAACGGCGACACACAATCTCAACTTGTTCTGTGTTAACTCATACAAAAACATAAATTTATATCATATTTAATAGAAGTAGCTGTGCCATTCGATAGAAGAAGCTATCTTTTCTCTCTAATAATATTCAGATCACCTGGGGTCATATGTGACCTGCTTAAGTTTTTTTTCATGCCAATGCATGGGACATTGAAGTCGATACCGAGTACATCTGCAGTCGTGCAGCGCGCGGCTTTGTCGCCAGCTTTGTAAACAAGATGGGTTTCGATGAGATTTATCACGATGTGGCACCGTGTATTACTTAGTCGAAGCTTTCATGCCGATCATGTGTCATCAAAATAGCCTTTTTCCGGAAGTGTTACAATATCTGTCGAATGAGAAAGACAACCAACAAGTGAACACAAACGCAGCAGATTGAAGTTCCGTAAAAGAGTAGAGTAGTGTCAAAAACATTCAAGCGTTTTAGTGTTAAATCAAAAACAAATTCGTTGTAGATATTCAAAATAAATTTCTCTCCTCCGACACGATATAGAAAACTGAATGCGCCGCATGTTGTGATTTTGTCTCCCCATTTTTCAGTACCATAATGTTTACTGATAGTTGAATGGAGCAAATAGGATAGCTGTCAGCATCTGATCGTTGTTGAAATACAATGTAAATGTGCAAAAAACGAAAATATGAACCTGAGTTATCGAGCCACGTGGCACCTTGACAGCGTTGGTTCGAATCCCTACCGAGACCTGATCCTCTCTTGTACGAGAGGACGGACTATCCACGTTCACCAAGGAAACAAGTTTTGTAAGCCCTTAACCAGGCAAGCATAACTGTTCGCGTATGAAAGTGCGCAAAGCATGTACCTTTAGTACAGTCTTTCAGATCGTATAATTATGTTATGTGTTGGTAATAAATGTATTAGTGAGATCAGAGAGGCCTGCAGCAAATAGCACAATAGCGAACGCAAATTTTTCAAATTCGCAAGTGAGGCATCCCAAAATTGATCTACCGGCTTTCGATGGCAATCAAAACGAAGTGGATGAGTTTCAAGGACCGCTTCACTGCAATGGTGCATGATGCAAAGTCGTCGGACATAATAAAGCTGCAATATTTGTTGACTTCATTAAAAGCAGATGCTGCCAGGTTATTCGACCACGTAAAGCATGAAGAAGGAAACTACAAAAGTACGTGGCAGGCTCTACTGGATCGGTTTGATGATGCGAAGATGCTGAGACTGAACTATTTCAAGGTGCTTGTGGAACTGCAACCTATGACTGTCGCAACGGCGGAGGAATCGAATCGTATTGTCAACGAGTCGAAGCGCTTAGTGCTTGGGATGGAGAGGCTGTATCTTCCTGGGGAACACCATTATCAAGTCTGGTAAGATACAAGTTCAACGAGCAAACACTAATGGCTTTCGAACTTATTGCAGCCGAGCCGAAGACGGACACCTTCAAGGCATTGATGGAGTTTTATGAGCGCCGCATCAAGATTTTGACAAACTCGGTCGTCCATACCCATAACAAGATCGACACGAGGCCGGGAATCGGGGGAACAAGCGTAAATCATGATCAACGAGGTACACGAAAGCCTTCACAAAGAGAGTATCCTGCTTCAATGTCCTGTGCAGCACAGACAGGCAACATGTTCAGAGGGTGCGTGTTGTGTAAGGCCGAGCATCATATCGCAAGATGCGAGAGGTTTGCAAAGATGTCTTTGTCAGAGCGCCAACTGATTGCGAAGGATGAGGCTTTGTGCTTCTACTGCTTGGGAAACGAGCATCACGCAAAATTCTGCCAGGCAGTTGAAGCTGCAGAAAAGGAGACTAAATAAGCCTTTGTCCGGGATCGGACCAGGTTCGCTAAAGGCAGAGACGATGATGGTAGCTACCATGAAGTCGAGAACGTCAACCTTTGTGTCTTGAGTAAATTGGTTGGTGCTGCGAAACATAACGGCGAACTTTCCTGCACAAACTCGGAACACGGAGTCTTGGAACATACCCCAAGGAATGTTATTGCTAGCTTTCTTCCGGAGTGAGCGGATAGACCATTTGATTGGTGCAGAGTTATTTGACGAGTTGCTCCAACTGAAGTTAGCACTTCACTTGCAAAGCTCGTGGAGCCTTGGCGAGATTGTATGCGACAGGGAAGAACGAGTCTCCGAAGATGCCGCTGAGGTCGTCTGTTCCTGTTTGGCTGATAACGATCTTGGGAGAATCTTTGAGAAGCTAGCGAGCCTGGAAGCGATACCGGAAGAGCGCGTACGGTCCGAGCAAGATGACGAAAGTGAAACCCTTCATCTGACCACAACCAGGCGCATCGAGTCAGGAAGATTGTCGTTAATTTGCCCAAGGTAGCCAACTTCGAAGAAAGGCTGGGGGATTCACTTCATTCAGCATTTGAAAGGTTCGCAACCATTGAAAGGCATATGAGCAAGGAGCCAAACTTGGGTGCCACGTACGAGGAGTATATGCCCGAGTACATAAGATTGAGGCGCATTACCAAGGTGTCAGCTTATGTAGAAGACAAGGTGACATATGACTCGCCGCGGCTTCACTTACAGCACCATGCGGTGTGGAAAGCCGATGGGTTAACGAAGAAGTGTAGAATGGTGTACGATTCATCATGTCGTTGTGGTACCGGGCTTTGCTTAACGAAGACGATATTGAAATGATTCTCCTGAGATTCAGGATGAGGCCGGTGGCCTTTGTGGCTGATGAGGAGAAAATGTATCGGCAGGTCTTGATGGCGGATAAAGATAAAAATCTTCAACGAATCAAGACATCATGGATGATTTTTGAAGATGAAAGGGTTCAGTTTCCCATGGCGCCACACTGCGCCAACCATTTCTATGGTCACACTGCGCCAACCATTTCTATGTTTTTATTTTTTTTTGTTTTATTTTATTTATTTTTATTTTTATTTTTAAGTTGATGACGTCTTGTCTGGCGTAGCGACCAAGGAGGAAGCGAAAAAAATCTCAGCTATCGGGATGCCTCGCGAAGGTATACGATCCATTAGGATTCCTCGATCCCGTTAAGATGAAGGCAAAGCAGCTTCTGTATAATGACGTTGAAGGATGTCAAGGGAAAACGCTGGGACTGGGATGAACAGTCACCAGAAGGATTGTTTGCAGGATGGGCGGCGTTCTTTCACCAACTTAAGGTTAACGGTTTCTCCAAATTACGGTGTTTACCCCAACACTGTTAAAGATTAAAGTTCCAAGACCAGCGGTAACGGATTGAGAAAATGAGCTTGCCGAGCTTGACTTCTGGTTTGAGGTCATGCGACCCATTTCTGGACGAAGAAGGATTGATTCGTGTAAAATGAAGGTGAAGCGATGCAATCTTGCATCGCTCGCATTTCGGCCACGGGTCAGTGTACGCGGGGAACCGGGCGTTAGCAACAGCGCAGCCCATCGATCACCGTTGATCGGTGTCCGGGCGCGCGCATTGCCCTGTGGCCTGTTAGAGTAAGACGGTTGGGCACGGGAGGGAGTGAGCCCAACCGAACTAGCCTTAAGTTGGGCGGTGTGATCCAAGGTCTCGATGGACCTTAGAGCGCACCGCCAAATCAGTCAGTTGAGCACAGAGAATAAACGACGACTCCCTCTGAAACCCGGCCCGCTACAGAAGGTTACGGAACGCGCATATGAGTGAAGCAGCAAAGCACCCAGTAATAATTCCCAAAGGTGATCCTTTGGCGAGGTTGTTTGCGTTGCATTATCATGTCAACTTGCTTCATGCTGGGCCTCAGTTGATGTTGACCTCATTACGACAGCGATTTTGGATTATGGAAGCGAAGTCAGTGGTTCGCAAGTGCAGCGGCAATGTATCAGCTGCTTCAAGAACAAGCCGAAGCTGGTAGTATAACCAATGGGGGAATTACCTGCAGCGAAAGTGGTGGAAGTGAGACCATTTAGCATAACAGGGGTGGACTACTACGGCCCTGTACACATCTAGGGCAGTCATAAGAAGGCAGCATCCACAAATGCATGCATCGCAGTGTTTGTGTGCTTCGTTACGCGGGCAGTGCACCTAGAGTTGGTTTCGGCTCTGTCCACTGCAGCCTTCATATCGGCACTCAGAACATTCGTGGCACGAAGCGAGAACTAGTGGCAGAACTGCACTCCGACAATGGCACCTACTTCAAGGGAGCTGCCAACGAGCTTCGGAAACTATACGATCTTCTTAGTTCCCCTCAATTTCAGGCAGAGGTCTTAACCTGGAGCAGCAAACGAGGATTGAAATGGAGTTTCATTCCGCCTGGGGCTCCCCATTTCGGAGGGCTTTGGGAGGCAAGCGGTTTAGTCGATGAAGCGACTTAAATCCATGAGTATTTAAGCTCCCTGTGGAGCCAAACCGGCTGTGACAGCCGCGTGCGCAGAGTTCTCGTGCATGTTATCATTTCAATACTTCCTCAACTTTTATTGAAAAGTCTACGCAGTACGTTTTTCTGTTTTGCCATCGAACATTTTTAGATAAAATACACGGTGTTTCAACAATTTTACACATGATATGCTAATGTATCGCAGTGGCCGTATACTTAAATTCCTAACCCATGTTCCAGCACAGCACCTTAATATTTCCTGCTTCATATTGCCAATTTCATACTTCCATGTACGGTGTACTGCCGAACATAAATTAAGAAGGTAGGTGAATATTTGTTTGATTTGGCGCCGAAGATTTCATATTTCACATGCATTATAGTTTGGACCATAGTGATGGTCCATACGTTCTATTGGCGTTTCTTGCCAATATGATTCACGCTTTTCAGCACAACAACTTAACAGGTGATATGTCCAGGCTAAGTGTATAGTTGTCTATACAGTCAGTATCCGACTTGCGCGGATAATGGGGACCAGAGAAATCCGCGTATCTCGAATTTCCGCGTATCTCGAATATTGCTTGACACAAAGGTTATACTAGGAGTTAAGAGATCGAGGTCTTGTGTACATGTATCATAGAATATTCAAAATTTTACTTTGTCCATTAATATGAATGGAATGCAAGCGTATTCAAACAACATAAATTGCAATAAACAAAATAAAATGCGTAAGTTATGTAAATGTGTAATTTACATATTTATTCGTGTGGTTGTACATCTGAAGAATTTACGTCGATGTTATAAACCCAATCTACTGTCAAATTTTGAAAACCGCGTATCTCCGAATCCGCGTATGTCGAGTACCGCGTATGTCGGATATCTACTGTATTGTCATAGAAAATTGTGGCGTTTGACGTGCTGTGAATGGAACGCTATGTCATGGCGTATTTTTAAATAACATAATGAAATGTGTGTGTAATGCTTAAATACAATGCGTTTTCTAAAATTAGCTTTAATCTCAATTTTGGATTACGTAGCAAATGTTTACGAGGTCAACGTAAATTAAAAAAAAAATAGTACGAAGCTATAGAGCGAACCACCGCTTTCTACACATTAAAAGCTAAGCCCTTCGTAAGCTGTGTTCGCTGTTTACGCTGTTTATCCGATCCCGAAGGGTGTAAATTTCGATCTCTAACTCGGGGTCCACACTACAGCGCGACGTCCCGTCACGAAACGCGACGTCGCCTGACAGGCGGCTGAACTCCATACAAAAAAAATGTCGCACAAATCGCGCTAGTGTAGAAGCAGCGAAAAACGCGACGTCGCGCTAGCTCTTGTCAATTGTCAATTCGAAACGAAAACAAGCCGACAGCTGGACAAAACGTAAACAAACCGAAACACAAACGCGAACAAAACGACCAATATTCTCCACGAAACATCGGATTTTTCGTTGTACTGCTTATTTCTAGCCTTCACAAATGTAATTCAGTTATGAAACTCAGTTTTAATTGATATTTTTTTTCGGGTGCCGAAACGTAAACAAACTGCACTCAATAAGTAGGAGATGACGGAGAAATACACTGTACCCATAAAGTCAGTACACAGCAGGCTAAACCAGCTACAAAGGCCATTTACTTTGTAAGGAACCGATGTATTAAAAAAGTAAAAATGAGGGATTGTTTCTGGCACTATCCTCTTCATTTTGATGTAATTTGGCCGCGATACGACTTTGGGTTGCCGAGATATGGTCAAAATAGTGTCACAACACCCTAAACACGCACCAAAAAAGTGAGTACACAGCAGAATGTTTCATCATGTTTTGTATTGTAGTTTGCTTTTGCGTGGTATTTTGGTGGTTGTTTGAAGTTTTATGACATAAAATGAGAACGTTTTAATTCAGTTCAACTGTGATTGATAACAAATTCACTTCTTTTTTGGCCCAAAATGGCCAGAAGCGGAACTCCTTTGCAGAAGAGGTTTGATATCATCCAATTGTTCGAAAATGTAGCAACAAGTTAGTATGAAGATGCTATTTTACTCAATATAAACCAAACAACAGTAGCTAGAGTGGTTTAGCAACGGAAAAACGAGGACGGTGTTGCAATTTGATCGAGAAACGATAGTTTTACCGTCTTATCGAACCGGATGTGGCGCATGATTGAGACGATTGTGGCTGCTGGGCGCAATATGAGTGGCCAAAACAGTGTTAACAATAGTGTATGAGATCTATGCTGACATACTGATCAATTTGGCTTTTATAATTTGCCGATTCCCTACCCTTCTTGCCCCCATACAGCCCCATACTATGACGCCTTCACCTTGGTATTTAGCGTATAGCGGGATTCAGTTCTACCGTGGGTTTTCTCCACACTTTTATGTTACCATCCCTTCGAAAAATAGTCAATTTACTCTTGCTCTTTACTTGCATTGTTCTGAGAACCCGAGGGAATTGTTTATTTAGTTTTTTTTTTGAGTCTAATCACATCGCCAGCGGTGATGCTCCATTGCGAGAATTCTTACGTTGATTGTATGCTTTTAAGTTGAATTTGTGCATGATTTTTGAATAGATTCAACACTGATTGATAGGCCATACCTCTAATGAAATATTGTCCACCAGTTTGGCCACTTGTTTTGGGCCCAGCAGCCACAATCGTCTCAATCATGCGCTTCATCCGATTCAGTATGACGGTAAAATGATCGATTCTTGATAAATTTTCAAGAAGGCTAACCATTTCACATCGCTAAACCACTCTTACTACCGTATTTATGTTCCAGTTCAATAAAATAGCTACTTTATTGTACCGTTTTCCTTCATTTTTATGTAATCGGATGATATCAAACCTCTTCTGCAAAGGAGTTCCGCTTCTGGCCATTTTGGGCCAAAAAATAAGTGAATTTGTTATCAACCATTGATGAATTGATTAGAACGTTCTCATTTTATGTCATAAAACTTCAAACAACCACCAAAATACCAGGCAAAATCAAACTACAATACAAAACATGATGAAACATTCTGCTGTGTACTCACTTTTTTGGTGCGTGTTTAGGGTGTTGTGGCACTATTTTGACCATATCTCGGAAACCCAAAGTCGTATCGCGGCCAAATTACATCAAAATGAAGAGGATAGTGCCAGAAACAATCCCTCATTTTTACTTTTTTAAAACATGGGTTCCTTACAAAGTAAATGGCTTTTGTAGCTGGTTTAGCCTGCTGTGTACTGACTTTATGGGTACAGTGTATATAGTTATAGGATAACTTTCCTTTCGGATTTTTTTAAAAAATGAACTATTTATTTTACGATGTTGGTCCGAGCTTGGACGACTAAAGACTGAAGACTGCTTTATTGGAAATAGTACGGCTACGTTGGCCGCGCCGATTGCGCTGACGATGCGTCTGGCTGCTGGTGTCCGGAAGCGTCCGTTCCCACGATTCCATGCTGGTGTCCAGTTGCTCGCGCGTGGTGTTGTGGCCGCTGTCTCGCGCGTGGCGTTGTGGCCGCTAGTTTGCGCGTGGCGCATTGCCTTCTTGTGTTTCACATAACTTCCCCCCCCTTAATATTGGAGCGCCTCGATCCAATTGATGGGAATTTTTCCTGTTCTTCCAGAATGTGGTACACGAGTATGCCAAAATTGCAGCTAACAGCAAAATTGCACTTGTTGCTGTTATGATTGTGTGTTTCTGGTTTTTGTAGAAGTGTTGCTCAGCCAGTTTCTCTAGGTTATTTATTTTAATCAACACAACGTCTTCTTCGGATTCCGCTGCTTTCTCCGGGTATTTTCCGTAGGTTGGGATTAGGTATTCGTGTGTGATTATTTCTCTGCTGTTGAATGTGAGGTTCTTTAGCTGAATTGTGCAGTTCTCCGCTTCTATGATTGTTGGTGTGCTGATATTCTTTGCAACACCACATGAGTCGTATACCGTTATTGGCCTCTGTGTATCCAGTAAAATTATCCCTGGAAGGATTTCTTTGGCTGCCCACTTTTGAAGTGCAGTTTTTATAGGGCATATTGGGGTTTTGTGAACTAGGATGTTGAAGATACATTGGTCTTCAACTGGCCAAGTTGGTTCGCATATTTCGCATATGTTATTTTGTATGAATATGCGGTTAGCGTTCTTTGCAACATATTGGACATGTGTGTCGATTTTACTTCCGTTTCTGTTCAGAGTATGGAGTTCTAGGAGTTCGAACGTTTCTTTTTCAAGCATGGGTATCTTGACTAACATGACGGCTTGATTGTTGGAGAAGGCGATGTTCCCGCTGCAGTATTTGAAGACTTCGTCAAGCTGGTTCATGCTGATCATCTGAGTTTTTAACAAATTGTACAATTTTTCTTTTTCTCCTAGAGTAAAGAGGTCCTTGTGAACAATGTTTAATTTTGCAAATTCGATCTGTTCTCCTATTATTCTTAGTATTTGAATAATTTCATCTATTTCGAAAATCATGCTAACAACTTCCAAATCACTTGGTGTTTTCGAAACTTGTAGAATATTTTGCGTGACTTTATGTAGTGTTTTTGTTATGTTGTTTAATTTTTCCTCGAAAATTGAGTTTATTTTATACTGTCTATTACTGTTGGTTATTAGTCCATTTTCTTTTTGTTCAATAAGGAAAAGATGTTCCTGGATATTTTTCAAGTCATCACTGTCTGGATTTCCTGCTATGAATTTAATAGCTGTTCCTAGTGCGTCTATAAGACCTCTTTTCTGTCTTATTGGCTTAACACTAGAATACATTGCTTTGGAAACTTGCCCGAATGCTTTTTAGGGGTCATTTTGACCCCTATTTTGAAAACGCTATAACTTCACTATTTTTGAAGATTTTTCAAATCCGTAAACTCTTACGTTTTAGTATATTTATTGACTATCTTTTGGCGTTTTTAATTTTTTGATATACCACTTCACCATTTCGCTAGCTCGGTGTATAGCAAAAAAGATCGTTATGAGTCGAATTTTAATCCTTTTCAACTTTTATTCTTTGAAAACGTATCATGTAAATTCCAAAAAAAAGTGTGCGCTATGATGTTGATATATTACGCCACCTTTGAAAAATAACTTCATATTTTTAACTTAACAAATAACGCCACAAATTGATCTTGAAGATGTGGATTTTAACATTTTCCATAGGAAGTTTCCGTTCTGCGCTTTGTTCTGTTATTCCGTACGCGAGCGTTTCGAAGCGTTATGCGCGATGCGTTACTATTGGAATTGGCGTTATTTTTAATCTTTGCGGCCAATTTATGGAGTCATTTGTAATGGCAAAAATACCAATTTATTTTTGAAATGTTGCTCAACATACTAGCTTTCTAGCGCACACTTTTTTTCTAGATTGACATCAAAGATTTTGAATGAATAAAAGTTGAAAAAAACGCAATTTCGACCTTTTTTGCTATACACCGAGCTAGCGGAATTATGAAGAAATTCATCGTAAAAGCAAAAACGTCAAAAGATAGTTAACAAATATAATAAAAAGTACCAGTTTACGGATTTGAAAAATTTTCAAAAATAGTGAAGTTATAGCGTTTTACAAGTAGGGGTCAAAATGACCCCTAAAAAGCATTCTAGGTATAGTCACGTTGGTTCTCGGAACTGGTCAAACAGAAAAATCTGAAATTTTTGTTTTAGATACAACTTTGGATTTTAAGAAAAGCCTTATTTTTGTTTGTAAAAATATTCAGCCGTTTTCGAGATATTAAAATCGAAAACCGCGTTGGGGTCAAAATGACCCCAGTTTGGATTCTAGTGTTAAGACCACTTAGTTGGTTTCTTGCATGTTGCAGTTTGTATTTAAGTGTTCTACCTAGATGATGTTCGATTGGCTTTATAGAATTAGCTGTTGTTTCTATGTAATCAAGATTTGTTTCAATTATTTTCAAATCAATTTTATGTATTAATCGAGTGTATCCAGCTCGAATCCTTACTAAACCTAACTTAGTAACGATTATTCCGTTATCGTTGGTAATTTCTTTATAGTTAGTAGCTTTTAGCTTGCTTATTGCTAATAAGAAAAAACTAAAAAATTTTATCATAATGTTTAGATGCTGTAAAGAAAGAATAATTTGAAAGTATTTTTTATTTTTTTCGTTTTCTTTTAAGCTTCGTTTTGTGGAGCTTTCTCTGGTTTTGATCGATGATATTTGTTTCCTTATTTTCTTTAACTTTTGTTTCTTTGTACCGTTCTTGGTGTTTCAAGTTATTACGTTTCTTTTCATAAACTGTATCGTTTTCTTCGAATATTTCGTATTCTTCTCTGTTTTTGTTTAGCCTGTTGAGGGTTTGTTGTTTTGTTCCTATGGATTTTTGATATATTTCATTGTAGAGTTTTTCTTTTTGAGCAATTCTCTCTTCAATGTTTTCTGAGATTGGTGTATCATATTTTATTCCATAGAATAACTCTCTAGGAGTCATATTGATCTGGGAGTGAATCGAATCGTTGTAAATGGCTACGGCTAAATTCATTTTGGTAGATTCTGGATAATTTTTAGTTGTTTCCTTATTGGAGAGAATGTTATGAAGTTCTCTAAGCGTTCTATGCACTATTTCAACAGTTCCGTTTGAAGAAGATTGTCCTACACTTGTGTAATGGTATTCTATCGTGTTTTCTTCTAAAAATGAACGTATCACTGTTGAAGTGAATGTTGGTTCGTTATCCATTACTAAAAGATTCGGTTTTCCAAGAGCTGCTATAAACCTTGTGAGGGATTTCAAAATATGTACCGTGTTACGTGTTTTAGTTGGTATAGCCATTGCTAATCTAGAAAACTTGTCGCAAAAAGTAAGATAATTTTTATCATGTATGATGAAAATGTCCATATGCACTATTTGCAATGGTTTTGTGGGAGTTTCCGTGAATTTATATTTTTGTTTATATGGATGTCGTTCATATTTTGACCTCAAGCACAATTTACACAAGTTAATGAATTTGGTCACTTTGGACTTGATATTAGGGAAAAAATACGATCTTGCAATGTGTTTGGATGTTTCAACGATGCCTCGATGGTTTGCTTCATGTTGCACTTGAATGATTTGATTCTGCTCTATTTCGTCGGTAATATCAGTGATCGTTTTTGGGGTCCAAAATATTCTGAATGATTTCACTCTTGAGAAATAGTTTTTGTACACAATCTGTAGAGTCGCTAATATTTTTTCTGAGCAATTGATTCCATTTGCACATCTAGTGGATGTATATTCTTTCAGGATGTTTATTAGGATTGCTGGCGTAAAAACGTGTCGTTTAATAACTACTCGATGATAGTTTGTGAAAAGTGTAGAGGCTGTCGTACTGTCCTCGTTGCTTGTCTCAAGAATTATTTGGTTTTTGAATACATTTAATGGTCTTTCAGTTGCAGGAATGTACTCATTATCGTCAGTGTCAGCCGAATGCTGAGTCATGTCATTGCTATTAGTGTTAGCGTTAATTTCGATTCTTGATAGGGCATCTGCATTATTGTTAAGGGTTCCTTTTTTATATTTTATATCAAATTCAAATGCTTCTAGTTCGAGTTTCCATCGCAGTAATTTACTGTAGCATGCCTATGCTATACGGCTGAAAATCAACCACCACAGAAGTACCGCGTTTTTGCTGAGCGTGGAAAGCACAATGAACTCTCCATTTCATAATCAAATGTTATAAACTAAGTATCGAAAACAACAAAATCAGGTGACACCGCCTCAAAATAAACAAAACCCATTTCGGTAAAACCTCAACCCAGAAACAACCGCAAAACACCCAAAACTGCAATCTAGGCAAATTGATAGATCGACGCACCCAGCGATACCGCGCAAACAAGTTGCGAAACGATCGTGCGCGAGCATTGCACATAAGTAATATGACCCACGGCAAGCCGGTGCATGAAAAACAGGGAACCAACGGTTTCGGGCATTTGAGCCAAGTTAGCATGACCCACTTCGGGCCGGATGTTATGAAACAGGCAGGGAACGATGCGCGCAAAAACGTTTGCGCGATCGACGTCAATAACCTAACCATGATTAAAAACACCAAAATTATCCAACCAGCATTTATAGAATCGATAAACAAAAGTTTGTAAACTAGGTCAGTCTCAAACCCAACACTTATCCAACTACCTGTAAACTAGCCTTAAGAAACGGTATAAATAAATCGACGCCGAATAGACAAAGAAACTATTCGGTGGACACTGATCGGACGTGGTCGTAATGCCCGTCGCGCATCCAGTAAGTTAAAAACTTCTGAGTTTTCATCTAAGTTCAAGTTGTACACGATGACAAACCCTACGCTTTGATAAGTCCGCGACCGCGAGTGGTTTCACGCAGTATGCGTTGATACAAGGTGACCACGAGTTATGGATACCGTATATCCACCACATGGCGACCGTGATTATAATCAGCAATTTTCGGAGTGAAGTGATTAATAAGTGACTCGAATCATCGTGACCAACAAGAACCTTGATGGTTGAGAGTGCGGAAAAGTGTCAATTCAAAAACGATAACCTTTAAAAAATAGACAAAATGAGAGGAAAATCATCCAAGCCGCAGGCTGATGGCTCTGGAACAAAAGACATTACAATTGTGCAAAATCAGGAAATACACACAGAAATGCACGTAGCACATGAGTTCAAGCTCAACATTCTTTAGGTTTTGGTGACAGCAATCTTACTATGCATACAAGTAAGAGTTGTTGTAAGTAAGAGTAAGTTGTGAAAAACGCAAAAAACAAGCATTAAAGGCATTAGAGCTACCACGTTAAAAGTGACAATAGTTATCGCAAATTTGAGTTTAACGAACACAGACACAAAGTGCCAATTATACAAAGATAAAAACAATTAAAATAATGGTGCGCGAAAAAGCAGTGTCGACTCACGCAGCAAACAAAACAGAGTGAAATGCTTAACGCCTATCGTTAGAAAATCTTGTTGTGTGTATGATTGACTATGTTACGCAAAACACAGTTATTGGCGGAAATGAATCGAGTGGTAACCGGAACGGCACTTGTATCAAAGGAAAAGGCGCACACCAAGCGACTACAGCAGTGAAGACGACTCTACCGAAGGATGGAAGGAAGGAAGGAAGGATGACGATAGCAGCAATATAGGATGATGACGAATATCCCTGCACCCCAGGTCAACGATACACGATGGTGGCGAGAAGCATGAAAGTTAAGTTCATTACATTTTTATCATAAATATATTAGAGTAAGAATAAGAACTAAAGTAAAGAAAGATGCTCCACGGATAAAAGAAAATAATACGACAATGAAACAGAATATGAAGAATGAAACGAAAAAATATGAAAATATGAGACATTGGGGATAATATGCGTATAAATGAGAATTTCCATAACAAAGTTTACAATTAATCCAACAAATAGTTGCACGATGAACGATACCAGACAATATTAAACCCGCGGATGGAATTAAAAAATTAGAAAGGATCTTAGATAGGATTAAAGATTATACGAAAAGGCATAGAAAGGCCACATTAAGAGCAATCGAATTAACTTCAGAAGAAACATTCGAAGGGTTACAACATTATTTCCTTAAGCATGAGAGCAAGTACTCGGACCACGAAGTAACTGCATATATGGTAGCAGCAAGAAACTTGCTGACAAAGATTAAAGAGTTAGTCAAGTTGCATACGTCAAAACCGCAACACGTACAGTTCAGTATACTGGTACGTTGCATTATTAATTTGACAAAATTACACAAAAAGCATAAGAAAATGGCTACGTTCGATTTCAAAACGATTAACGCGGTTGTACCGTCGTTTGATGGCAAGCCAGAAAATGTGAAAATGTTCATCAAGGCGATCAAGATAGCCAGGGATCTGGCCAAGGATAATGAACCAATGTTAGTAAGGGTATTAGAAACAAAGCTGATAGGGAAGGCAGCTCAAGCGATGCCCGAGGACATTATGAAAATTGATGACTTCATCGCCGAAATCAAGAAGCGATTTGAAGAAAAAACGGATCCATTGAAAGTGATCGCTGCTATCAAAGCAATCAGGAAGTCGGACAATAAGGCAATAGGAGAGGAGATTGAGCTCCTCACGAACAAGCTGATGGCTTTGTATAGGGAAAATAAAGTCCCTGACGACTTTGCAAATAAGATGGTAGTAGGACTGGCAGTCGATACACTGGTAGAAAAAATTAGTGGCGAGAGAACGAAAACATTGCTAATGGCAACTAAATTTGCAACTGTCTCAGAAGCAGTGCAAAGAATGCAGGAGCTCGATGCAGCAAATATGGACACCAGTAGAGTGTTAGCAGTTCAAAGGGAATCAGGAAAGGGACAACCTTATAGGAGACAGTTCGAGCCTTCCTATCAAAACAGAAACGAAGACAGATACCGGCAAGCTGGGAGGTATCAGTCGAACTACAGGAACGAAAGAGGTGGAAGAGGAAGAAGAGGAGGTTGCCAAAACTGCAACCACTCTAACAATGGATATCCATCCAATCGTTATGGATACCCACCCAACCCACCCAATCACTTCCAACACCACGCTAATAACCAAAACAGACAGGTGATTCCAGGCCATGCACGCAATGTGCAAACACAGCAAAACTGGCGTCAAAACTCGCAACGGGTTTTGATCGCGCAGGAAGGTGAACAAATGAATCCACCTTCTGGCGGCGAAGCGTATATGGAAGAAAAAATACGCCAAGCACCCAACGCCAACGCTGACCATTTTTTAGGCCAACAGGCGCAATCTCAACAAGATTGCCAGTTTTTGCAGTAAACTTATCAGCAAGCAATTACATTAAAGTAAAACTGGATATGTCAAGGGATGCATATAGCATACTAATCTTAGATACAGGTGCAAACATATCCCTATTCAAAATGAATAAAGTCAAACCAGATCAAATGTTAAACACTAACAGAAAGATCAATCTGAAAGACCTTAGTAGCACAGTAACTACAACAATAGCGGCAACATCATTGTTAGAAACACTTTGCTTCTAACGCCAGCTGTCAATTCGGCTTAGAACAGACAGCCTGATGATAGTGATAAGCCAAAAGGGAACTTCATCGATCAGCTGACGGATCGGCTGATCGAGAGGAGCGATTACCCTTGGCGTCGGCTTCGCCGGCAGAAGGCTATAAATAGGGCACGTTTGGGCGCAATGAGCGAATTGTGCAAACATAAGCGTTTAATAAAAGACTAATTTTTTGGTTCTGCACCACAGCGGTCCCTAAGGAATTCTTTTCTTTATTTGCTTTTGCACAACGTTGGAACCGTTTCCAACATTCCAAAAAATTATAGTCTTTCGAGTTTTATGAATAAAACTCAGTTACGGTAAAGGATTTCGAAAAATCCATCATTTCGGGTCGTAAGTAATCCGCGTTTTCGTGTTCGCGAGTGAGTGATGGAAGCAGCGTCACTTCGGATGAAGGAGATGCCCGTTTGGGGGCTGTACCCCCACGGGACTGGCGGGCAAGAGTGGCCAAATACCCACGCAGCGGCAGCCACAATCGGTGGCGTAACACCGCGCCGGGGTCAAAGCGGTCAATTTCCCACGCCAAGTTCGTCGTACAGCACTACCCTATCGGCGTATACCACCACGAGTTGGGTCCCGGAATGGGTGCGTAGCGACAGGATGGTCGTCCCTCCACAAGGCACTACACTGGTGCAAAAAGCTGGACTGGCGGCCCAGGACATCCGTTTCGCTGAAGGACACGAAGGAGACACGCGAAGCCGCAGCGGAATGTATCGCACGGCGCGGCAGAAGGAGATCCTCTTAAGGAGGAAGGCCATTGAAATGGAGATGGAGCTATTGGAGCTGGAAGCGATGCAGATAAAGGCGAGGATGCAAACATCCCGCTACTGTACGGCAGGCTCTCACGGGGAAGAGCTGCGACCCCGCGAACCACCTGTGCATTATTCAGGCAACGAGCACGGCCGCGACGAAATGGCCGCGTTCGAACAGTGGCGTTACGCCATTGATCATAACAAGAGGCACACCGCGATGGCGGACACCTCAACTACGCCAGCGATGGCGTATTCAAATCGATCACCGGAAAACTACGCCACGGAAAAAGGACACGCACCAGGAACGGCACACACAGCACCTTTCGGATCTACGGCACCAACGAACTACGCTTCAACCACAGGACACTCGGCACATTCTACGCACACGACACTTTATTCACAAACGGCTGCAACAAGACACTGCTTGAATCCAGAAATCATCCCGCATCTGAAAGAGGAGGAGCAGTTTGATTTGGCGGCAAGCGCGCGGTTGCGCGAGACGACCGTTTTCGTGCAAAGACGGTTTCGCGCAAACCGGTTGATGGAGCGACAGAAGGCGGAATTCCGTCGTCAAAGGTTTGCTGCAACCGTCATCCAGCAGTGGTTTCGTGGCCACCGTGCAATGATCGAAGCACGCGATCGATTCATTGCATTGCGGCAAGCAGCAGTGACGATTCAGCAGCGCTTTCGAGCCTACGCTGCTGTGGTGAATGCACAGGGACAATACCTCCGGCTTCGGGAAGCTACGATTTCCATACAAGCTCACTGGAGGTCAACGATTGCCATGCGCAAGCAGCGAGCGATCTACCTAAGGAAGATCGGCGCAATCCAGACCATCCAGATACGCTATCGGCGCTTCCGTGCTCAGTTGACGACTTGTACTGCACACCCCCCCGTTCCATCATTGGCGGCATCGCGAAACGTTGAGCATCGGCAGCGTGAACTGGATGCGCTTCGACGACAGGACTGGTGGCACACGGCGTCTCACCGATTACGTTTCCCAGCGTTGCGGTCTGTGGATAAACGAGTGGAAATCAGTATTTTGCTAGTGTCTGCTGAGCTAGGTGAACGGTACACCACCGGAGGGCTATATTTGATGCCCGATTACTGCGGTGCGGTTCTGCCGGCGTCCTTTCGCGATCGGCGACACATTCAGCCGTTCCACACCCACAACGAACGCACTGCTCCGGAGAGCATCGATCGTCGGCAGCGCGAAAGGAATGCGCAGCGTTTGCGGTCCTGGTTTCACGGCGGAAATCATCGGAAACGATTTTTCGCTTTGTTGCTGTCCGAGGTCTCCAATCGTACGCCAATGATGACCGAGGATCCCTCGAAGGATAGCCAGCTATGGAGCTCAGCTGTCCGTTGCCGTAGCCATCGAATCGTCGTTCGAGGTGGTTGTTTGTCCGGCCAGATCCATAGGATCACTTGCGTGTATTACCGCATCGATTTGCGATCGTCCTGTTTAAAAAGGTTTAGATTAGAAAAAGTAATCTGCAATGGATACTTACCAACAGACAGGGCTTTCGTTAACACAAAACATTAGTTTCAAAACATTCGGTTATAACAAAAGATTAGTTAGCACATAGAGCCGAATTGACAGCTGGAGAAAGAGTGAGACAACTATGTGTCTAACTCGGGGAAGAGAATGTTAGAAACACTTTGCTTCTAACGCCAGCTGTCAATTCGGCTTAGAACAGACAGCCTGATGATAGTGATAAGCCAAAAGGGAACTTCATCGATCAGCTGACGGATCGGCTGATCGAGAGGAGCGATTACCCTTGGCGTCGGCTTCGCCGGCAGAAGGCTATAAATAGGGCACGTTTGGGCGCAATGAGCGAATTGTGCAAACATAAGCGTTTAATAAAAGACTAATTTTTTGGTTCTGCACCACAGCGGTCCCTAAGGAATTCTTTTCTTTATTTGCTTTTGCACAACGTTGGAACCGTTTCCAACAATCATCAAAAATGCTATTTGGAAATAACTGGATTGAACATGAATTTCACCTCATACCTTCAACCATTGACATTAATGCAGATGGAATTCTTGGAAAGGATTTTCTTACAAAATTCATGTGCAACATTAACTACGAACATTGGTTACTTCAATTTCATCATAAAGGTGAAGTGATATCGCACCCAATTGAGGAAGAAGCCAGTAATCGAATAGTTTTGCCATTTAGAAGTGAAGTCATTCGAAGAATTAAATTAACTAATGTTCAGGAGGACTCAATAGTACAAGCCGAAGAAATTAAGCCAGGTATATTTTGTGGAAACACAATTATCACACAAAATGAACATTATGTTAAATTCATTAATACAACTGACGAAAATGTAATTTTATGTTTGAATTCATTTAAACCACAAACAGAACCACTGAGAAATTATAACGTTCTCAAGTTCATGAACAACAATAGCAACAACTTAAAGCGAATACAAACAATTCTTGATCAAATTGAACTTAGTAAAGCACCAATAGAAGCACAAAAAGATCTCGAAAAATTAATCATTGATTATTCAGACGTCTTTTGTGTTAACGATGATCCAATTACAACCAATAACTTTTACACACAACAAATCCAGTTAAAGGATAACATTCCTAGCTACATTCCAAACTATAAACAAATTCATTCACAGGCAGAAGAAATCAACAAACAGGTCGATAAAATGCTTAAAGACAACATTATAGAACACTCTGTTTCAGCATATAACTCTCCAATTCTTTTGGTACCGAAGAAATCAGATGAGGGAAACAAGAAATGGAGATTAGTTGTAGATTTTCGGCAATTAAACAAGAAAATCGTAACTGACAAATTTCCATTACCAAGGATTGACACAATTTTAGATCAATTAGGAAGAGCCAAGTACTTCAGTACTTTAGACTTGATGTCAGGCTTCCACCAGATCTCTCTCGACAAAGACTCGCGAAGATACACAGCGTTCTCAACTCCTTCAGGCCATTACCAATTCACACGAATGCCATTTGGACTAAACATTAGCCCCAACAGCTTCCAAAGAATGATGGCAATAGCCATGGCCGGGTTAACACCTGAACTCGCATTTGTATATATAGATGATATAATTGTTACTGGATGCAGTGCACAGCATCATATCAGTAACCTAGTTAAAGTATTTTGTAGATTAAGAAAATATAATCTTAAACTTAACCCTAGTAAATGTAAATTTTTCAAGTCTGAAGTGACTTATTTAGGACATAAAATAACAGATAAGGGCATTTTTCCGGATGAATCGAAATTCGACAAAGTAAAGAATTTTCCAACACCTACAAACGCAGACGAAGTGTTACGTTTTGTAGCATTCTGTAATTATTACAGGAAATTTGTCAAAGATTTTGCAAAGATTGCAAAGCCACTCAACCAGTTGAAGAAGAAAGGAGTAGCATTTTTGTGGACTGACGAATGTCAGCTGGCGTTTGAGCAGCTAAAGCAATGTCTGCTATCGCCAACAATCCTTAAATACCCAGATTTTACAAAGGAATTTATTATTACAACGGACGCATCCGACTTGGCATGCGGGGCCGTATTATCCCAAATAACAGACGGAAATGATTTTCCTGTTGCGTACGCAAGCAAAAGCTTCACGCCGGGAGAAAAGAATAAGCCCATCATTGAAAAAGAGCTTACAGCGATTCACTGGGCCATCAATTATTTTAAACCCTATGTGTATGGTCGGAAGTTCAAAGTAAGAACCGATCATAGACCACTAGTATATCTATTTGGGATGAAAAACCCAACGTCTAAGTTAACTAGAATGAGATTAGATTTAGAAGAATTCGATTTCGAGATTGAATTTTTAGCAGGTAAAGCCAATGTAGCTGCAGATGCATTGTCCAGAATAGTCATCAATTCAGATGAACTAAAATCATTTATTCCCAAAAATAAGGAGGATAAGATGAATGTACAGATGAAGAGCACAATCTTAACAGTGACAACGAGAGCAATGTTAAAGAAGAAGGAGATAAACAAATCTGAGAAGAGTGAGGAAAAGAAGAAGAAAAATGAATCGAGGACTGATCATCCTGCGATGTGGGAAACGGATAGACCTTCCGAGGTATCCAAAATACTGAAAATAAAGACAAATGAAAGTAGAAAAGGAATAGAGCTCATGGTATATAACCATAAAGGAAATAAAGCGCTAGGGTCGATAATAATCCCCTCTAATAATGATGCACCGAAAAATGGAAGTCAAGCACTAGAGCTTGCTCTTCTAAAGTTGTGCCAAGTAGCAAAAGACTACCACAGAGACAAGCTAGCTTTGTCAATGCAAGATATATTGTTCAAGTACTTCTCCCATGAAATGGTAAAGGAAGTAGCCAATAGGACTATTTCTAATTTCAGTATAATTCTGTTCACTCCAACCAGTTGGATCACAGAAAGGGAAAATCAGCTGAGAATAATCCACGATTATCATATGACCCCTTCGGGAGGACATATAGGCCAGTACAGAACGTATCTAAAACTTAGAGAGAAGTATAGATGGAAAAACATGAAGGAAGACATAAAAAATTACGTACGAAATTGTAACGCGTGTATTAGGAATAAAACAATTAAGCATACTAAAGAAGAGACAGTTGTGACGACAACCCCTTCGAAACCATTTAGCGTAATATCCATAGACACAGTTGGACCACTTCCAAAAACAAACAACGAAAATAGATACGCAGTTACAATTCAATGTGACCTAACAAAATACGTTGTTATAATCCCCATACAAAACAAAGAAGCAAACACAATAGCCAGAGCATTGGTAGAAAACTTTATTCTCACTTTTGGTAATTTCTTAGAACTAAAATCTGATCAAGGTCTGGAGTACAACAATGAAATTTTAAGCAAAGTAGCAGAAATTCTCAAAATAAAACAAACATTTGCAACCGCATATCATCCACAAACCATAGGAGCGTTAGAAAGAAACCATAGATGCTTAAACGAATATTTAAGGTCATTCTCAAACGAACACCATAATGATTGGGATACCTGGACTAAATTTTACGAATTTGTGTACAATACCACAACCCATACAGATACAAGATATACACCATTTGAACTAGTTTTCGGGAGAACAGCAAATTTACCACAAGATTTATATAAAGCAAAAACAGAACCAGTTTATAATATCGAGCAATACTACAATGAAATGAAATTCAAGTTGCAAAAATCAAACGAAATAGCCAGGGAAAATTTAATCAGAACAAAAGAAAAACGACAGGCAATCTTGAACAAAACCACAAATCCAATAAACCTAAAAATAGGAGATACAGTGTACATTACAAATGAAACTGGAAGAAAACTAGATCCCATGTACATTGGACCATTTTTCATAAAAAGCATACAGGATACCAATTGCATAATACAAAATTGTCAATCTAAAAAGGAGAGTACAGTTCATAAAAACAGAATAATTAAACAACCTAGTGAGTAAGGTCATGATTCTTGACAATTGAGTAAGAACCATAACCTTCCTCAAGAAAAGGGGGGCGTGTAGCATGCCTATGCTATACGGCTGAAAATCAACCACCACAGAAGTACCGCGTTTTTGCTGAGCGTGGAAAGCACAATGAACTCTCCATTTCATAATCAAATGTTATAAACTAAGTATCGAAAACAACAAAATCAGGTGACACCGCCTCAAAACAAACAAAACCCATTTCGGTAAAACCTCAACCCAGAAACAACCGCAAAACACCCAAAACTGCAATCTAGGCAAATTGATAGATCGACGCACCCAGCGATACCGCGCAAACAAGTTGCGAAACGATCGTGCGCGAGCATTGCACATAAGTAATATGACCCACGGCAAGCCGGTGCATGAAAAACAGGGAACCAACGGTTTCGGGCATTTGAGCCAAGTTAGCATGACCCACTTCGGGCCGGATGTTATGAAACAGGCAGGGAACGATGCGCGCAAAACCGTTTGCGCGATCGACGTCAATAACCTAACCATGATTAAAAACACCAAAATTATCCAACCAGCATTTATAGAATCGATAAACAAAAGTTTGTAAACTAGGTCAGTCTCAAACCCAACACTTATCCAACTACCTGTAAACTAGCCTTAAGAAACGGTATAAATAAATCGACGCCGAATAGACAAAGAAACTATTCGGTGGACACTGATCGGACGTGGTCGTAATGCCCGTCGCGCATCCAGTAAGTTAAAAACTTCTGAGTTTTCATCTAAGTTCAAGTTGTACACGATGACAAACCCTACGCTTTGATAAGTCCGCGACCGCGAGTGGTTTCACGCAGTATGCGTTGATACAAGGTGACCACGAGTTATGGATACCGTATATCCACCACATTACTGTTCAAATCTTTTTTTTGTCTCAACCAAACCAGTGGTTTATGATCTGTACGAATTTCAAATTTTTTTCCAAATAGGTATGGTCTGAAGTGTTTGATTGCAAAAAATATTGCGAGTAACTCTTTTTCTGTAGCCGAATTCAGTGTCGTTTAATGTACGAGATGCGTAGGCTATTGGGTGCTCTTTGTTATCTTCAAACTTTTGAGATAGTACTGCGCCTAATGCAAAGTCGCTGGCGTCTGTTTCCAGTATAAATTTGTTGTTGAAGTCCGGATATTTCAGTATCGGGTCGGATGTAAGAAGCTGCTTGCATTCACTAAAACATGAAATAAATTCTTCGGTATGAATTATTTTAGCATCTTTTTTTAAACATTTTGTTAGTGGTTTTGTTAGTTTGGCAAAATCTTTAATGAACTTACGGTAGTATCCGAGAATTCCAAGAAATCCTTTTATTTGTTTGGTGGTTTTTGGAATTGGCCAATCTAATATTTTTTCTATTTTGTTAGGATTAGGTTTGATACCGTCTTGGGTTACGATGTGACCCAAAAATTCACAATCCTTTTTTAAAAATTCACATTTGTCAAGTTGAATTTTTAAATTGGCTTTTGCGAGTTTTGTCAAGACTTTGTTAAGGTTTTCCATGTGTTGCTGTAATGAACTTCCGAAAATTATGATGTCGTCTAGATAAACAAGACAGCATTTACCAATGAGCTCGTTCAGAATACTATTCATTGCTCTTTGGAAGGTAGATGGAGCATTTTTTAAGCCAAATGGCATTCGAATAAACTCGAAATGACCTTTTTCTGTGCTAAAAGCTGTTTTTGGACGATCTTTTGGTTCTACTTCGATCTGATGGAAGCCTGATTTTAGATCAAGAGTTGTAAAATAACAACTACGGCCAAGTCTATCCAAAATTTCTTCTATATTTGGAATAGGGTATTTGTCATCTATGGTTTTGTCATTTAATTTGCGGTAATCAATTACAATCCGCCATTTTTGTTTTTTGCTAGCATCTGATTTTTTTGGAACTATCCAAATTGGGGATGTCCAAGGAGAAATTGAGTGCTGAATTATTCCTTGGGCAAGCATTTCGTTGATTTGTTTCTCGACTTCTTGCCTATGAACGTAGGGATATCTGTATGTTTTTGTGTGGATAGGGATTTCATCTGTTGTGTTAATACAATGTTTAATAGAGGATGTGCATGAAAGTTTATTTTTTTCATTGTGTATTATTTGAGAGTTTTTTTGCAAAATCTGTAAAAGTTTGGTTTTTTCCTCCGAATTTAGATGTTCTGTGCGAATCAGTGTTTCTATTGTTTTAATAGGAATCGAACTTGTTTCGGTTTCGTTTGAAATGCTACAATTTAATTCGATTGTGTCTGAAATTGGTTGAACTTCAGCAGGACGTGTCCATACAAATTTGACTTCATTGCCAAAATTGGTTACAAGTGCTGTAATAAATCCGTTTTTAGATTTATAAAGACCAGGTGAAATTTCAGAGTCTAGGATTTTGATCTTTTTTTCCAGGAAGACGTCACCGTTTTTATGAGTTACCGGAATTTTGACTTTTTGTACGGTATGAGCGTTCAGAGTTACATCTGGAAGTCCTAAATGTTTTATGGATAATGGTACTGTATTGTTTGGAAAGATTAGTTTGTGTTCACGTGTGTCAATGTGACATTGCAAACTTGATAGAGTTTCGTATCCGAGGATTCCATCGAAGAACTTATGAAACTTAAAAACGTAAAATTTCACATTCTTTTTACCAAATATGTCAGAGTAGTAACATTCGTTGATTTTATGCTTTCCTTTGCTGTTTGTAACTGTGGTTATTGGGCACTTTTTTCTTAAGGTCGATGGCACAAGTTCTGGAGATATGAAATTTTTGTTTGAACCACTGTCAATAAGGATTTTTGCAGTTTTTCCTTCTATTGTTTGGCAAAGATAGGGTAAGCCATTTGTCGCTAAATCGGAAAGTTTTCGTGACTTAAGATTTGAAAATTTACTTCCTCCTGTTCTGGGGTTTCTTGTTCGACTTCCTCAGCTGAATCTGAGTCTTCATCGTTATTGGTTGTGTGTGCGAAAATTTTGTTTCTATTGCTTACCCTGAGGGTAGGGTCAATATCCATGGGGGTTGGCTTTTGTCTATCTGATTGCGGTTTCGGAGAGTATGAGTTAAATTTTTTCTCCGAAGTTTTGTCTTTTTTGTTATTGAATGCTTTTCCGGATTGGTTTTGTTCAAATACGGCCTGAGTTTGGATTTTTGTTTTTTCGGCGTTTTGGAATCTGCACAAAAATGCATATGCTGATTCCAAGTCGTTTGGTTATGCGGTTTGTGCATAACCAAAGTAGGGCTTGCTCAGTCCATTAATGAATGCGGCTAAGCATTCCTGTTCAAGGAAGTGATTTATAGCCTGCCAATGTTTGGCATATAAGTCGTTCTCTCTTGCGACCGACTTCATGCTAATCATAATTTCCTTTACTTTTTTATAATGAATGTTCAGCGACTCGTTCATCTTCATAGACCAGAGTTGCGTTTGGTAAGTGGCAATGGTGTTCCTATCGCCATACACTGACTGTAAAATTTCAGCCGCCTCCTCAAAGGTTGAGGGATTCCCGTTCACACAAATTGTGTCACGTGCCCTGCCTTCGATTTTGTTGATTATTGTTTGCTCGTAAATAGCAAGCAATTCAGGTGGGGTTGTATTGTTCGTAAATAGGCTCAGTGTCCTACGAACAGTAGTTAACCATGCTGTCAACTGTTTTTTGTTACCATCAAATGAAGGTATGATCCTAATTGGATCGGGAATGCGAAAGAGAGAGCTAGCCGATTGGCTTTGGCTCTGCAACTTCAGCGCGTTGTTTTCCGTTTGGAGAGCACTAATGCGTGCTTCCAATTGTCGGATGGAGTCACATACCGCTTGGTAATTGTGTTCCTCCATAGTAGTAAAGGTGCGTGCTTTCACTTTTGGAAAAGGGGAAAATTTTGGCATAGGCAACTTTTTTCCACACGATTGTCACGCGTTGGACAATACGTATTTTTCTTCTTTTTCACTAGTTATGCACTTGTATGTTTAAGCGTTTTGTGATAGAGTTTCAATCACTTCACTCACTACACTTAAAACTTACTAACTCACCTTTCGTGTTTAATCGAAAATTCGATTGGTACCTGGGTTCCACGTGTTGGGTTGAGTCCAGTCGATGTCCAGCTTCGGTTGGTAATTTTGAAGAGTAGATCTGAGTCCTTTTCTCTGAATTGATATTCAAACGTCGGGAACCGCCACTAATCGTCCTCGTGTCGGGAGATGGTGTTTAACCGGATGATTCCACAGCGAAAAGGCCCGTACGGCTGCGCCAGTTATAGGATAACTTTCCTTTCGGATTTTTTAAAAAAATGAACTATTTATTTTACGATGTTGGTCCGAGCTTGGACGACTAAAGACTGAAGACTGCTTTATTGGAAATAGTACGGCTACGTTGGCCGCGCCGATTGCGCTGACGATGCGTCTGGCTGCTGGTGTCCGGAAGCGTCCGTTCCCACGATTCCATGCTGGTGTCCAGTTGCTCGCGCGTGGTGTTGTGGCCGCTGTCTCGCGCGTGGCGTTGTGGCCGCTAGTTTGCGCGTGGCGCATTGCCTTCTTGTGTTTCACATAACTATATACCTCCTACGGTGGGGCAAAATATCGTCGATGGTTGTTTTAGGTGGTTTTCTCAGTGAATTTCAAATGCAAAAGCGCCAAACTCACTCAGGGTGCATAAAATACGTAGCTTAACAAATATCGTGCACTACTACCTCAAAATTCAACAAAAAATTTTAGCCGAGTTTGCGCCCCAATTTGATACATATTTCCACTACTCCCCTACCTCTGTCGCGCTTGGCTTGCGCGATTGTTCTGCCGAAACTGGGCTACTTTTGAAACGGGACGTCGCTTTGCAGTGTGGACCCCGAGTAACCGAAGTACGGACAAAATCTTGAAGTATACTTAACAAGTGGCTTAAGCGGCTGTGTCACCTGAGTAGGATTGCCGTATTTCTGTTCCCTGTCGTTGATGCTTGATTCCCTGGTCCATTTGGCCAAACTTTGAAACTAACGGACTCCCTTGGGACATTTCGTGGAAACGCCACCCCAAGGTAGGGTGGGTAGTGGTGCTTCTCCTTTTTTTTTTTTGAAAGAAAAAGGCCCGGCCTCGGCAATTTGTAGATTACCTATTGATTTTTAATAGGTGGACATACGCGAATAAAGCACCGCGTTTTGTAAGACGCTCGTAATTGAAAAAGAAGCGTTGTCTGGGGATCCCCCCCCCCCCCCTCCCTTTCCAGCTCTTTCTGCTCGTACTGTATCCCCACCACAAGCCGCGAGGATAGCAGACGGTGGTGGACCGTGTTGTTCTTCGTCCGTTCCATCGTCGGCTGATCTGATCTGGTTGTGGTTCCGGTCGAGTTTCGTTCCTCCTCCGCAGGAGCGGTGACCCATGATGTTTCGAACAGGAACCCTAACGGCCTCTCAGGGCTTTCGACTGGCGCAAATCTCCAGGATGATTTTCTGCGCAGGCCTGGCTCCGACGGGAGCACTACATGACATGACAGGTGTGGTAAGAACGAGGGCATGTGAAGAGGACGAGTTGAAATTTTCAGAGATGATACTTAAGAATGTTTCCTAACACATCCCATTCAAATAATAATATTAAAAATTCGACAAGTAAGTATTTTTTTTTTTTTCATTCAAACATATTGTTGCGTATTCAAGTTGGGTTTGCGCCGAAATGTAGGCAATCCCAAAATTCGATGAGATGAGTTTCGAACTTGGAATGGCACTGATCGGTTTCGTGTGAATGAATGGCAACGACACATGTAGTAGGGATCCCTACTATATATTGGCGTGTCCGCCTTTGCGATCGTGGCCCGTACACAGGACATGGCGAGAGATCAGCGTTTCGGCGTTCGGTGCTTCGAGTGCGCAACTGTCAGAAACCGCCCAGCCGAGTCGGGTTTTCGTAGCTGCTTGCTCGTTAGGCGCTCCTTCCAACGTTTTCAGCGGTGGAACACACGATAGTTGTCGATGCCAATAGGCAGCCGAAGGGTATGATTGCAGCGCACCTTCTTAAGATGCTGGCCGTAAATTTGTTTGTGGTTAACCACCTGCGGTGGAAGGGCCAAGCTGTGTATCGTACGCATCACTGCCAACTCATGACGCTTGCCTACGTTTCCGGAGCCAGACACGGTGATGCAAAGCTCGGCTGAGCTTTCTTCGTCTCTTGTTTGGTCACCGGTCCAGGAGAGGTGAAGTGGTTTGTGGGATCCCTTTAATCCAACTTCCTCGATCAGCCTGTGATTCAATAGGGTTACTGACAAACTCACGTCGAGGCAGGCCAAAACGTCAATCTTTTTTACCGTGCCCATGGACCGTTACCGGGACGGGTCGTAAAAGCACAGAGAACGTATCTGTCGAGTGGAGGTTGGTGAACTTTCACCCTCTGGGTACGGGATAGGGCACACCTTCGGCAAGCGCTGCTGGTTAGGTTGCCGAGTGCCGTCATGCAGCGATCGATGATGCTTCGCCGTGCATCCGTCCCTGCCGCACGGCGTGGATTCCCTGCACGATCCACAGCGGCATTTCTTTCCATCGGCAGGGGTGAGGGTGACACTGCGTGGAGGAGGGCATTTTTTTAATTGGCGTATAAAAATCCCGAATTCACCAAGCGTCCTCGACGGTTGTACCACGCAGTATCGTCCCCAGAATGACCCCCTTACAAATCTCTTCCACCGAGGAGGCTGTCTAGGCGGTCTTCTTTCAGTGGCGTTCGTACATCTCCTTGATGGACGCCAGCGCATCCTGCAGCTCCTCGGCCCTTCTCAGCCGACCCTCTACGGCTTTCATCGCCCTTCCACTGAGCGCCTGCCTCAGAATTATCACATTCTCGCTGGGTGAAAAGCCACATAGATTAGTCGTTTCCTCGTAGGTGGCGAGAAAGGTTGGCCAATCTTCAAGCCGACCTGAGAATGGCGGCAGTTCGCGGGAGACGGCCTGCCTCGCTGGATAGTTGGCTCCGGGTGAGCTCGTGCACCGCCCTAGGCTCGTACACCGGCGAGGCCGAATCGGCGGGCGAGATAGGTCGGACTCGTCCCCGCCTGTTGGTTTCGAATAACCTCGCGAAACTCAAATGCAGTGGAACTAGGGTGAACTAACCTCGATGGGGCGGTCGCGTTCGATGCGTTCTTGACCACCATTTTGTTAACGAGCGAATCGAAACATGCTTCCATAAGCACGAGCACTTCCTCTACGGGGTCTTTTTTCGCACTCGTTTGTTGCACGGGGGCACGATGAAGCGAAGCCGGGATAAAAATCAAAAATTCGTTTTTGGATTTCAGAAAAATGAGATATGTTTTGTTAAACTACAAGATGAAACTAAGAAATGACCCAAAAACTAGAGCCTCTGTTCTTCCAGGTTCTGAGAAACAGCCCGTCAAAGTCAAGATTTGTCAAAATATTCCGTGAAAAATTGCAAAAAATCTACCAACTTTGAGGGTCTGTAACTCCTATAGTAATGGCCGGAATCGAATTTCAAGCACAGTTTTGGAAAGCTATATTATCCTGCTATAAAATTGTTGACAGTTTAAGTAAATTGAAATTGAAAGCCACAAAATATTAAGAACTGTTTCGCAAAACTCTTAGAAAATTTTTGAATTTTCTGTTTTTAACATTACGCCATCGCTAAGGATTGAAAAAGATTGTAATTTGATGGATACCCACTTATAGTCTAGAATGTTTTGTAACAATAAATGATGGTTTTCTTTGCATATACGCGCGAACTTTACCTGTTTTTTGAACTTCGTATGTGAAGCTTATAGTTTATCACCTACTAGGCGTCTCCATCATGCCATATGCAGCATGTGGTAAGAAATATTTGAAATTCTCATGCAATGAAAAATGAGAAGCAGGGTAATGGTTCAACATCACGTAAAAGGGGAAAGACAAGCCAAGTCACTGGCAAAGAATGAAATTTGGTTTGGTTTGCTTTGAATGTATCAGGTCGCTTTTACTTGTTCTACAGCTCACAAACCCATCTTTTTATACCCAAAATTCCACTCAATAATGTACCATCATATACGTTTTGATATCATATACGTTTTGATATCATAAACGTTTTGAAAAACAATGTTTCTTGCAAGGAAAACATTAGGTATGCGTCAGAGTTCATTGAAAGTAAAGTAAGCATAAAACCGTAAGCATCAATCATACTGCGTGTCGAATAATTGAAATACAACAAGCAGAAATCTTGCGACACCTTTCATCTTCTTTGTGTGATTCACTAAGCGTCGTATTATTGTGCTCGTGGAGCATTGACCGATTTAGTGGACACAGCATTTACAATCAACGGTTTCATGGTTCTGGCGAAAAACAGGCATCAGACAGTGAATTACTAGTATCGGCATTACGCCTATCCGCCTTTCGTTCATTAGTGACGATTCAGATATCATCTGGATAAACTTGATGCCCCAAAGTGTTAGGATTTGCAGGCCAATTGTTATCGAGTTTGTGAAAGATTCAAAAGATAAAGTTATACAAACAGTAGACGAAATCAAAAGCCAAATAACCAGATTAGTTCCTTATACAATTCAGCTAAATGAAACAAATTATGCGGCAGTAAACTATTAATATTACATGAGTTTCTTCTCTTCTTCTTGGCGTAACGACCTCTTGGTCATGCCTGCCCGTTAAGGGCTTACGATACTTGTTTCCCTGTTGTACGTGGATAGTCAGTCCTCTCGTACAGGGGAGGGTCCAGTCTCGGTTGGGATTCGAACCCACGCCGTCGAGGTGGTGAGCCCCGGCGCTCATGGGCCGATTACATGAGTTTAATTGATGGAAAAATTTTGGTACATTTAACCGACTCTGTCTATGCAAACATATGTGGTACAAAACCAACAAAAAATGCCATCTACTGTCCATAAAGTTCTTACGCATGTAGGTGAATAATTTAAATGCAGCATCATTGATTTCCTAAGGAGAGGAAGTAGCAGAAGGTGGAAATAAAATATACAGAAGGGATAGAAAAGAACACGCCCGTAAAATGTAACGAGAAATATTAAAGACATTTTTATGAGAGCATTATAATCATCCGATAATATCTCTGGCTAAATCGTTGAAAAATATAAAACAAATCCCACACCCAGACACAGTAAAAACATTGTTCGTAGATTACAGCTCCTCAAATAATAACAGACCCTAGCCAATTCAAAACCAAGAAGATGATGGTACAAGTTCATAATATTCAGATAGTATCTCTTCGTTAGGAGACGTTATGTCCGCGATGGATGCTTTAAATATCGATTATTTTCCAGATAACAATATTTTGAAAGACAATTTTGTTGTAAATTTAGTTTGTTTTACGTCAAACAAAAAAAATCTTTAAGTTAATATAAAAAAAAGATTGAAAAATTAATGCACCCATAGAAAAGTCCAAAAATATTTGGTTTTTGCAGCACCACCTGGCGGGATTGTCCAGAAACATCATAATTTCGTGTAATATAATAGTATTACACGATATTACAATGAAAACATTGCAAAACATTTAATTCCGAATTTTATCCCGGCAATTTGCTCTTTTCGCTCCATAGTGGCAATGGAGAAATGCAAGCATGAGATGCACGCAGCGACGGAGACAAACGCACATCGCGATGTTCCGCAATCGAAAAATGTTGAGCTCGGTGCGCGCTCCGTGTCCTCGCGCTCTCGGGTGGTTGATTGGGTTTCGATGTGGAGAGTCCTTGGCGTGGAGCGCTCGAGAAGATCGTCCCAACCGCGCACCGGCACGGACATGGCACAGCGTTTGCCAACTTACACCAGGCACACTCTTCATAATTTTGATAAGTCGTTTTGTACCAATAGAAATAAAGTTTATTTGTTTTATGTGGGCAAAACCACAAAAGTAATTCTTTTTTATTGTATCCGAATAAGCTTATCAACATTGAATACTTCTGTCACTTTGACCTTTACGATTCCTTCAGAGCTACACTCTCACAGCTACATCTTTACTGTCAAACATTATCATATGCGGTTTTTACCACTTTTTTAACTTAAGCCCAAAATGTAAGGTTTGCTTGCACCACACGAACACCATCCGACCCTCTTTCTGAACACCGGTATAGAATGATACGATTGCTTTTATTTATAGCTTTTATTTCAATTATTCATTCAACGGGGACTGGGGCCAGGAAAAAGCATGCGTCAAGGAGCGTCGTGATCGATTCGAACGAAGGTCCACTCGTCGGTTGTGCAATCAACGAGTAGAGACGTCACAATATTAGGTGAGGCAAAGCGATGTGTATGTCGGGTCTGTCGTAGCACATCCCGCGCCTGCGGTAGCTCCAGGTGCGAAAACTGGTTGGCCTTCGATGAGATTATCTGAGAAGTTGCACACCAGGTAGATGGATACTTTGTCTGCAACAGTCCATTGCATTATAGTACATCCCATCTTTTTTGAACGATCGTGCAGAATATTTGCCTCGTTTTCTGTGCCGGTGCTGAAATTTAAAAGAAAATAAGGTTATAAGTTGTTTTTTCGAACATAACTGTATCTTCGAAGTTCAAAATACTTACGATGCCGAGTAACTGCTGAAAGTTGCTTGCCCGGTGAAATAGGGGGATATATCGAGTTTATTGTTAAGTAAAGAATCCATTTTTTGCTGAGTGGTTAATGTTGCTACGACACTGGTCTGTAAAAGTCGAGACAGTATAAGCTGCCCTACGTTGGCGTAATCTGCAGTATTCCGACAAGCATCTCTCGCCACGACGCAAGAACGTGCATTGTGACCGGCCTGTGTGGCCAAACTCGCATCCCACTGGAGCTTGAACATTCGATTAGCCTTAGGAAAAGTCGAGACTCCCGAGGCATATGCATTGCGGGCACCATTTAATCGATTCAAGATGTAATTTTGGTCTGCTACAAGAAAATCTACTACTGCTGGAGTTTTTCCGTCACAAGCCGGTCCTCCAGTGAGTGCAGGTGGGTTGCATGCGACATTCGTTTCCCCAGCAGCACAGTAGCCATTCACGACAGCACAGGGGTCCGACGGACCTGGATCGGGAGTAAGCCCTCCAAGGAGAAAACATGCTGCGAAAGAAACCGATGAACGAAAGAAAATGATCAACCATAAGTTCGCTTTATGATAAAGCAAACAACCCATACTTACAGAACACTAATTTATCCATCTTACGGTATGCTTTTCGGTGCACTAAAGAACTGGACTATTGAAGTACGATCAACACTGGCGAGAATGGCAATGCTTCTGTAACTGCTTCGCGAAACGTGTCCAATTTATACCGTTGAAATATGGATATTTGCGTCTGCGTGGCGTGTCTTCACGTCTGGTTTAGAAAACGGTACCTAATCACCAAGGCCAATCCACGTAGGAGTTTTCGTAGGTAACTAACCAAAACACGTCATATTTTTTTGAAAACGCAACGCATGTTTTCTTAGAAACTGGAATTGGCTGTTTAAACAAAACAAGCTACGTCGCGTCACGAAGACAAACAACCAACACTGGCGATAACTGTATCATTTCGCCGATTCGTTCGGTGTTCAAAGCTTAGATACTGTACATTATTCGACGTATAGAATGAACAACGGCGATTACTCTACCTCAATCTGATCTATGTTAACTTATGTGAAAACAACAATGTATATCATATTTTATAGCAAAGCACGTCACCGCTATTTGAAGAAAAAAAAGCATGGGTTCTTGGACTAGTACTGGCTGTTAAAACAAAGTGTTGTCCTGCAACAGTTTTTGGGTCCGCTGTTCATTCTATCTTGCTAATTTTACGATCAACACGCTTTTTAAACCCTAGTCCACGGCCAATCCACGTAGGAGTTTTCATAGGTAACCAACCGTAAGTGAAGCACGGCATCTTTTTTTGAAAATCAAACGCATGGTTGCTTGGGCTAGTACTGGCTGTTAAAACAAAGTAAGCTACGTCGCGACACGAAAACAAACAACCAATCAAACAACGAAAACTGTGCCACTTCGTCGATTCGTTCGATGTTCAAAGCCTCGATACTGTACATTATTCGGCATTTTCACGCTCTGGGTGACGCGAGATATCGAACCTAGTACCATTCTGGCCGTCTTCAATCTGCCTACGTCAATGTAGTTAAGTATTATTATATCTGTGTTAATCTTAAGCAGTATTTGCATAGCCCTAGAGGCAAGCAATAAGATAAACAAATAAACAAACATAAACATAAACATTAATTTCAGGTGCCATCTAGCATATGCCATATGGCACTGTTCTATGTTAACTGATATAAAAACAGAAATGTATATCATATTTTATAGAAGTAGCTGTGCTATTCGATGGAAGAAGCTATCTATTCTCTCTAATAATGTACAGATCACCGGGGCCATATGCGATAATCATCTCTTTTGACGGTGCAAGCATGTGCATTGTGACCGGCATGAGTTTTTTCTTCTTGCCAATGCTTGGGACATTGTCTCGCCTGAACTCTATACCGAGTACATCTGTAGTCGTGCAGCGCGCGGTTTTGTCGCCAGCTTTGTAAACAAGACGGTCTTCGTTGAGATTGATCGCGATGTTGCCTGACACCGTGTATAACTTAGTCGAAGCTTTCATGCGTATCATGAAAGTGTTATCAGAATAGCATTTTTCTCGGTGGTATTAAAATATCTGTCCAATGGGAAAAGACAACCAACCAGTGAACACAACCGCAGCCGATTAAAGTTCTGTAAAAGAGTAGAGTAGTGTCATAATTTATTATTATTATTATTTATTATTATTTATTTATTTTGTCTGCCACTTATGGGCTAAACAAAACTTAAAATTAAGATATATAAACAGGGACTTAAGCACTAGCTCAGACTACAAACATGGATAAACGAGGACCCGAAAAGATGCTAATGTAATGTAAAAGATGTAATTAGCTTCGTGTAATTTTCAGCCAGCATTGTTTACTAAGCTGCTGCGTTGGGGGAGGTGGCTGAGTAAGTGAGCTTGCTCATCTTGTGGCAATGCTGGTTTGATGCTATTAACGGAAGTAGGGTTATTCCTTTGTGATTTTTGTTTTGTAGCTCAGTTGAGGAAACCCTGGAATTATGATTTCTTCGTTTAGTTCCACTATTTCATGCTGGTTTTCACCCGAATACTGCCTAGTAACGGTCACTTCTTTTCTCTCATGTCTCACAGCAACAACGTTGTCCCTCGGCGCAAAGAAGAAATTGATGTTGATGCTCCACGATCAGCCCCGAGGATGGATGCTTCTTGAGAAGGAGCGCCTCATGCTTGGATTGAAACGGGTATGGGCGAAATGCTGCCTCTCGCCAACGCTCAGAATATCCGCCTGTTCCCGAAGTGGAGCGAGTTTTCGGCTTTTAGATCGTTTTCTTATCTGCTTCCCATTTTACTGCTCCTTTATGTCCGTTCCCATGCCATCACAGCCACAGGAGTAGCACCAGCTGATGCCCTGCAATCCGGAACAAATCATTGATTCGTTGGCTGGTAGCATCATCAAGATCCTCTTCATTGCCGACGCCGGGACAACGTAACCTATTCACCAAGGACGCTGCTTGGATCGACGATGCAGCTAAGGTGAGATTGCTCATGCGCAAGCTGGGGTCAATGGAACATGATCGGAATGTTAGTTAATTCTTCCCCGTTATACCCGTGATTTTATGCTCGCGACTACTGTGGAAAAAGTAAAATCAATTTTTGGGAAGGGAGAATCCTTTTTGAGCAAGCGCTAGAAGTCCATGCAGCTTTTGAAATCTCGCACAGAGGATGTTTTGGCGTATGGAGATGGGATCGTTGCGAGTAAGTTGGCTCAGGAAGCCAATCAGCTGGTTGCCCTTAGCGACGACGTGTTCTAGCTGGTCATGGAAGCTCAACTTTTCGCCAAGGAGCACTCCTAGGTCACGAACAACGCTCTTGCGCCCAAGGACAGAGCTATGCAGGGAATATCCATGAACTAATGGACTGCGGCTTCTAGCAAACGTTATTACGGTGCAGTCTCCAAGACGGCCTGGAGTTGGACCTGGTCGGCATGGTTCCGGATCGAGAGGAACTGCTTCGCGCCGCCAGCATAGGGCAGATGGCTGCCGGGGGGTAGTACACGCGCGACGTCGTTGATCTACAGCACAAAGAGAAGCGACCCCAGGTTGCTTCCTTGCGGCACCCCCGAAGCTGCGCGACGTGTTCATTGATGCAGGCAGTTGGGCAGTCCCAGGACACAAAGCTTGGTGAACAGCAAGGAGTGCGGGACACTATCAAAAACAGCTTTGATATCCGTGTAACCAGCATCGACCTGCGAGCCAGCATCTATCGCTTTATGGCAGCGTCTAACAAACTCGACGAGGTTGGTGGTCGTCGAACGTTTTGGGGTGAACCCATGCTGAGCCGAGCTGACGTAGTTTGATGCGGCGACAAGAAGCGGGTCGTAGACTAGGAACTCGAATACTTTGGCGCAGGCTGTTAGCGATGTGATACCACGATAATTCGCAGCATTGCTTTTGTCCCCTTATTTTGTACCGGGACCAGCCACGAAGCATTCCAAGTCGCAGGGTAAACTACTAACCGAAATGACCGAAATGGAAACTTGCGACGAATATAGGGGCCACGGCAGCAGCGCAGCGTATCAGAATAAGCGACGGAATCCATCAGGTCCATGTGAAGTGGAAGGTTTCAATCGCTCGATCCCCTCAACCACGGACTGTACATCGACCGAAGGCAGCTCAGCGAAAATTTCACAAACAGCGGACGGGGAGTTGCCGCTTCGTCCATTGTAGCTGGCACATCCAGAAAAACCGATGGATTTCCATCTGGCTGTCACGAAGTTCTAGAGAGCACGAAGGTTTTGGCGTGAACGCGTGTCTAGGCGCCACCAGTAAGCTTGATAGCGGATTTCGTTGTATCGCCAATGTACGGTGTGAGCAACGTTGAAGTTACCTCGTGACGTTTGACAACGTCGGGACCGAATCGGCTTAATTTTTTTTATACAAAATGATAAAAAAATGTTAGTTTGGGAAACGTTTTTAAGCCTTTAATGATTACATTACTCAATAGGTCTTCCATTTTTCTGGATCACCTTCTCCAAACGGAGAGGGAATCGAGAGCATACCTTCTCAATGTATGAGTCAGTTTTCGAGATCCATTCTTGGGCAATTGAAGCAGTCAGTGATCCAACAATTAAGCTGGAATGTTGACAGGCCTTAACTTGAACATATGCCCATATTGTTCAGTCCGAAGGATTCAAATCCGAGCTGATGAGAGGTCTAATGTAATTGCCCAAAATACCATGTTTTTCTTCAGCCACGCTTGTGTCCTTTTTGAGTTATCTCATTTGCGAACATTTTTCTCAACTTTATTACTCGAAAACCACTGTTTTGATGAGATCGGCTCAGGGTTTACTACCAGATGATTACACATACACATGAACACGGTGAAAATAACATTTAAAACTACCCAAAAAAGGATTGAAAACTGTCACATTTTTTTATGGGACATACTGTACATCATCATATGTGGTTTTTACTACGTTTTCAACTGAAGCTCAAAATTTAAGGTTTGCTCGCACGACACGAACACCATCCGAAATTTTCTGAACACTGGTATATAATGATACGATAGCTTTTATTTCAATTATTCATCCGACGGGGTCTGAGGCCGGGAAAAGCATGCGTCAAGTAGCGTCGTGATCGTTTCGAACGAATGGTTGGCCACTCTTCGGTTGTGTATCGAACGAGTAGACACGTCAAAATGTTAGGTGAGGCAAAGCGATTGGTGTGTCGGGTCTGTTGTGTACATCCAGTGCATCCGGTAGCTGCAGCTGTGTAAATTGGTTGACCTTCGATGACATTGGCTGAGAAGTTGCACACCAGGTAGAAGAATGCGAAGCCATCGTCAGGCCATTGCATTATCCCCCATAGCACATCCTACCTTTGTTGAACGTTCGTTCAAAATATTTGCTTCGTTTTCTGTGCCGGTACTGAAATTTAACAGAAAATAATGAGTTTTCGTTCGAACAGTTTCTAGGTCTTTCTGTAGAAGGTATATTGTGTCGGCAGTTGTTGAGTGGAAGGGGCGGGGGAGGAGGAAGGGGGATGCCTAATATGCACTTTTTACCACGTTTTCAACTGGAACCCACAATTTTATGTTCTCGCGGCCCACGAACCCCACACGATCCATTTTCTGAACACTAGTATGCAATGGTATGATAGTTTTTAATTATAGCTTTTATTTCAATTATTTTCTTCGACGAGGACTGGGGCCGGGAAAAAGCATGCGTTAAGTAGCGTCGTGATCGTTTCGAACGAAGGTTTGACCACTCTTCGGTTGTGCAAATGACGTGTAGACACGTCACAATATTAGGTGAGGCAAAGCGATTGGTATGTCGGGTCTGTCGTGGCACATCCCGCGCCTGCGGTAGCTGCAGGTGTGAAAACTGATTGGCCTTCGATGACATTGGCTGAGAAGTTGCACACCAGGTAGAGGAATGCGAAGCCATCGTCAAGCCATTGCATTAGAGCACATCCCACCTTTGTTGAACGATCGTGCACAATATTTGCCTCGTTTTCTGTGTTGGTACTGAAATTTAAAAGAAAATAAACTCTTAAGTTTTCTTTCGAACATGACTGTATCTTCAAAATTCAAAATACTTACGATGCCGAGTAACTGCTGAAAGATCCTTCCCCTCCAACATAGGGGAAGAACACCAGATTATAGGAAAATAGATAATAAATTTGATCTTCAGTGGATAATGTTGCCATGACAGACGCATCGAAACCTATTAACAATAAAAGCTGCCCTACGTTGGCGTAATCTGCAGTATTGCGACAAGCATCTCTCGCGACCACACATGAACGTGCATTGTGACCGGCCTGTGTGGCCAAACTCGCGTCCCACTGGAGCTTGAACATTCGATTGGCCGGAGCATTTCCATAGATTCCCGAGGCATATGCATCGCGGGCGGTATTAATTTGACCCAGGATGTAATTTTGGTCTGCTTCGAGAAGCTCCATTATTTCTGCAGATTTTCCATTACAAGCTGGACCTCCAGTGAGTGGCGGTGGGTTGCATCCGACGTTCGTAACCCCAGCAGCACAGTAGCTATTCACGACAGCACAGGGGTCCGCCGGATTTGGATCGGGAGTAAGCCCTCCAAGGAGAAAACATGCTGCGAAAGAAACCGATGAACGAAAGAAAATGATCAACCATAAGTTCGCTTTATGATAAAGCAAACAACTCATACTTACAGAACACTAATTTATCCATCGTACGGTATGCTTCCCGATGCTCTAAAAAACTGATCTTTCGAAGTACGATCAGCACTGGCGAAAATGGCAATGCATTTTATACCGTTGAGATATGAATATTTGCGTTTGCGTGGCGTATCTTCACATCTGGTTTGAAAAAGGGTACCATATCACTGATGCCAATCCACGTAGGAGTGTTCGTAGGTAAATAACCGTAAGCAATGCACGGCATCTGTTTTTGAAATACAACGCATGATTTCTGGAACTAGTACTGGCTGTTAAAACAAGTAAGCTACGCGTAGTTTCCTGGACTAGTACTGGCTGTAGTAATCTACGTAACTGTAGTAATCTACGCACTATGGAGCGAAAAGAGCAAATGGCCGGGATAAAATTCGGAACCAAATGTTTTGCAATTTTTCCATTGTTCTATCGTGTAATACTATTATATTACATGAAATTATTACGTTTCTGGCCAATCCCGCCAGGTGGCGCTGCAAAAACAACACATTTTTATAATTTTTTATGGGTGCATTAATTTTTCAATCTTTTTTGTTATATTAACTTAAAGATTTTTTTTAGTTTGATATAAAGCAAACTAAATTTACTACAAACTTTCACTCAAAATATTGTCAATCTGGAAAATAATCGAAATTTAAAGCATCGACCGCGGACATAACGTCTCCTAACGAAGAGATACTATCTGATAAGTCTGAACTTGTACCGTCATCTTCTTGGTTTTGAATTGGCAAGGGACTATTACTATTTGAGGAGTTGTAATCTACGAAAAATTATTTTACTGAGTTTGGGTATAGGATTTCTGTTTCATTTTTCAACGTTTTAGCCAGAGATATTATTGAAATGTATGGATTGTAATGCTCTCATAAAAATGTCTTTTATATTGAATTCTCGTGACATTTTACGGACGTGTTCTCTTCTATCTCTTCTGTACATTTTCTTTCTACCTTCTGATGCTTCCTCTCCTAAGGATCTCAGTGGAGCTGGGAAATTTACAATGATTTCACCTACATGCACAAGAACTTTATTGACAGTATTTGTATTTGTATTTGCAAATGCAGTGTAGCAAAATTTCGCTCAATTCTTCTATGTTTGAAAAAAGCCCGACGACAAACATTTCCCGTCGTACTATTTTCACCCATTAGCCCTGGTACTTCTACTTTAACACCAAACTCCTTGTACATCTTTTACAATATTATTTTTTTTGATCATTATACTTGTTTTTACAATTTTTAGTAACCTTCCATTTTTTAAATTCAATTCTGCACGAAATGTGAGGCAAGCATTCGAAAAATCTTATCCAACAGTGCAGTGGAGATATTCTAAAGATAAATTCTCAGGATTTGGAATAAATCCATTTTCTAAGTGCTCTTCTTCTTCTTCTTCTTCTTCTTCTTCTTCTTCTTCTTGGCGTAACGACCTCTTGGTCATGCCTGCCCGTTAAGGGCTTACGAGACTTGTTTCCCTGTTGTACGTGGATAGTCAGTCCTCTCGTACAGGGGAGGGTCCGGTCTCGGTTGGGATTCGAACCCACACCGTCGAGGTGGTGAGCCCCGGCGCTCATGGGTCGATTTTCTAACCGGCGCATCGCTCGGGTGTCGCGGACCCCCTAAGCTGTCTAAGTGCTCTACACTGTTCATTTCTGTTGGTTTTGCACACCATATACAACATGTTTGCATAGACAGAGTATCTGTTACATATGCCAAAAATGCTCCATCAATTAAACTCATGTAAAATGAATAATTTACCACCACATAATTTGTTTCATTTAGCTGAATTGTATAAGGAACTAACCTGGTTATTTGGCTTTTGATTTTGTCTGCTGTTTATATAACTTTTTCTTTTGAATCTTCCACAAACTCGATCACAGACCTGCAAAATCTAACACTTTGGGGCATCAAGTTTATCCAAATGATATCTGAATCGTCACTAATGAACGAAAGGCGGATAGCCGTAATACCGATACTAGTAAATCACTGTCTGATGCAGTATTTTCTCTGGAACCATGAAACGGTTGATTGTAAATGCTGTGTCCACTAAATCGGTCAATGGCCCACGAGCAGAATAATACGACGCTTAGAGAATCACACAAAGAAGATTGAAAGGTGCCTCAAAATTTCTGTTTGTTGCATTTAAATTATTCAACACGTAGTGTGATTCACCAACTCTTGAAGATTAACTTCAGCTTTTAAAGGTAAGGGTACAAACAGAACAAAATGTTAGTGTAAGGTCCATTATTCCGAGGAATTTTGGGTATAAAAAGATGGGTTTGTGAGCTGTAGAAAAAGATAAGGCGACCTGATACATTCAAAGCAAACCAAACAAAATTTCATTCTTTGCCATTGACTTGACTTGTCTTTCCCCTTTCACCTAATGTTCAACCGCTACCCTGCTTCATATTTTTACGATACGATCATCGACCTATATTTTATTCAATAAAAATTTCAAATATTTCTTGCCTCACATGATGCTGCATATGGCATGCTGGAGACGCCTAGTAGGTGATAAATATAAGCTTCACATATGAAATACAAAAAAAAGGTAAATGTTGCTGTTGCAGCTAGCAACTGCCCGCCGATCTAAATCTCTACATAACCCTGGAGCGGGCAAAGTATAAAAGTAAAAAGAAGAAAAAAAAGAAATAGCAAAGAAAAGGGATAGCTAGCGCCCTCGTTTGGGCAGTGATATCCGAGGAGATCGTCACAGCTGATAAGCGATAAGAACTAATCAGCCAGTTGCGAACAAGAAGTAGCGAATAAAAGATTGGGTTTTTTACCTCCCTTGTCACAAAGTTTGACGTTTTAAAATTCGGTTTTAATTCCAAAATATTTTCGCTCTCATCAAACTCATCATTTATTGTTACAAAACATTCTAGACTATAAGTGGGTATGCATCATATTACAATCTTTTAAAATCCTTAGCGATGGCATTAGGTTAAAAAGAGTTACAGATCTTCAAAGTTGATGGATTTTTTTTCAATTTTTCACACAATATTTTCACAAGTCTTGACTATGATGGCTGTTTTTAAAAACCTGGAAGAATAGAGGCTCTAGTTTTTGGGTGATTTCTTAGATTCATCTTGTAGTTTGAGAAAACATATTTAATTTTTCTGAAATCCAAAGTTTAATTTTTGATTTTTATCCCGGCTTCGCTCCATCGTGCTACGTCGCGAAATGAAGACAAACAACCAATACTGACGAAAACTGTACCATTTTGTCGATTTGTTCGGTGTTCAAAACTTCGACACTGTACATTATTCGCCATTAATTTCAGCTCCCATATAGCATCAACGGTGATCACACAATCTCAAACTGTTCTATGTTAACTGATATAAAAAGCTATCTTTTCTCTCTATTAATATCCAGATCACCGGGTCCATATGCGAGAATCACCTCGTTTGGCGGTGCATGCATGTGCATTTTGAACTGCTTGAGTTTTTTCTTGCCAATGCTTGGGACATTGAACTTGATACCGAGTACATCTGTAGTTGTACAGCGCGTGGCTTTGTCGCCAGCTTTGTAAACAAGACGGTCTTCGTTGAGATTGATCGCGATGTTGCCCGACACCGTGTATAACTTAGTCGAAGCTTTCATGCCGATCATGTGTTATCAAAATAGCCTTTTTTCGGAAGTGTTACAATATCTGTCCAATGGAAAAAGACATCCAACAAGTGAACAAAACCGCATCCGAATAAAGCTGCGTAAAAGAGTAGAGCCAAAAAATACAAGCGTTTTAGTGTTAATTCAAAAACAAATTCGTTGTAGAGTATTCAAAACAAACTTCTTGAATCCCACACGATACAGAAAACTGAAAGCGTCGCATGTTGTGATTTTGTCTGCCCATTTTTCAGTACCATAATGTTTGCTGATAGTAGAACAGGGGCAAATAGGATAGCTGTCAGCATCTGATCGTTGTTGAAATACAATGTAAATGTGCAAAAAAAAGAAAATATGAACCTTAGTTATCGACCCACGTGCGCCGGGACTCACCACCCTGACAGCGTGGGTTTGAATCCCAACCGAGACCTGATCCTCCCTTGTACGAGAGGACTGTCTGTCCACGTTCACAAAGGAAAAAAGTCTTGTAGGCCCTTAACCAGGTAAGCATGACCAAGACACTCGTTACACGAAAAAGAAGAAGTAATGCTACGAGATACTCTTGCTCGAAATTTGTTTAAAATGTGTCAGAAAGATCTTATCCATAGGTCATTTCTGATGTGACCGACTTCAGATGTATGATAAGAAATGAATATTTTTTCTCGCGCTATGGAATGTGTCTTTGAATGAAGTGCCTTTAAAGTGGGAAAAGGGGATAAGACCCCTAGTTTCGTGTAATTTGCAGCCAGCTTTGTTTGCTGAGCTGGTGAGTTAGGCGAGGTGGCTGAGAAATGTGAGTTTGCTCATTTCGTGGCAACGCTGGTTCGATGCTAAGAACGGGGAATAGAGTTGTTAATTTGTGATTTTTTTTGTGGCTCAGTTGGGAAAACCCCGGATTTATAATTTCTTCGTTTAGTTCGACTATTTCATGCTGATTTTCACCCGAATACTACCTAGTAACGGTCACTTCTTTTCTCTCATGTCTCACAGCAACAAAGTCGTCAAATCGACACAAAGAAGAAGTTCATGTTGATGCTCCACGATCAGCCTCGAGAATGGATGCTTCTTGAGAAGGAGCGCCTCATGCTTGGATTGGAACGGGTATGTGCGAGATTCTGCATTCCGCTAACGTGCAGAATATCAGTCTGTTCCAGAACTGACGTGCAGAATATTAGTCTGTTCCAGAACTGGGGTGAGTTTTCGGCTTTTAGATCGTTGTCTTATCTGCTTCCCATTTTACAGCTCCTGTATGCTCGTTCCGCGGGTCCGCGACAGCCGAGCGGTAGCGCCGGTTAGAAAATCGGCCCATGAGCGCCGGAGCTCACCACCTCGACGGCGTAGGTTCGAATCCCAACCGAGACCGGACCCTCCCCTGTACGAGAGGACTGACTATCCACGTACAACAGGGAAACAAGTCTCGTAAGCCCTTAACGGGCAGGCATGACCAAGAGGTCGTTACGCCAACAAGAAGAAGAAGATGCTCGTTCTACATCTAATCTGCTGCCTAAACCGTTGCAAATAATCATTGGCGCCAGTGAAGCCGTAACCAGTTTGGACGACGATTCTCTGCTCTCAACCACCGTGCTGATTGCTCGATAACCTTTGCAGTTCAACTACAGTTGAATCTACTAAAGTTGAAGCTCAACATGGGATGCGAATCCGTTTGGCAGCTCTTTTACTCACTCATTTACTCTTTTGGGATTCGAATACCTGTTAAGGATTCGCAGGAATCATAAAGGAGTACATAAACTATCCTTTAAGATAAAAATCAATCATTCAATAGGAAGATTCAACTCAATCACTCATTCTTACTCAGTACGCTCTAACACTAGTGTTAACCCACCTGATGAATCATTATTCCAGCGTAAAAACAAAAATTTTATCCAATTTATTCGATCGATTTTTTTTATTATTATATTGCATCACACCAAGTTGCAAGGAGCATGTAAAACAACGGCAAAAGTAAAACATCAAACAAACAGCAAACAAAAATTATTCATAGATTTATCTCCAATGAATGAATTTGTTTAAAATTACAATCAGTTGATAATCATCAAAACACAAACCTAAAGAAGTGCTTAGTTAAGCCTCGTTGCAAAATAATGCAAATTAATGGAATTACCGTTTTACAACTTATGTATGTCACGAATGATACATTTCTAGGACTGCACTGACAGTAATAGTGGAAATATAGAAAAGGTCCTTCATCCAAGCTAGAAAAGAACAAAAATTTTCAATATGGTTTTTAAATTGTCTCCAACCATCCAAACCATCAACATAGTTTGGAATAGTCGTCTTGTCTCTTGTTTAAAAGAAGCGTATTTTAGCGTCTGTAACAATCGACCTGATTTATTAATCAATGTTTATGAAAACTACATTTTTATCTCTAACTTTACACCATTTTAACAATTTTATTGTTGCCATTCAAAGTTAGCATTATAATTCATTGTTTCATTTGTTTCTTTCATTTTTAACTATCTGTATAAATCGAACAAGTAACTACCCGTTTTACTTTAACCAAAACGAGGTCGTTATACTCGGATAAAATAATATATGGTATTTACTTAGAAGCTAGAAAAATTTACTGCCCTCTTTATCATTTGTGTCACGTTGTAAAACTGTATGCATTTATATTTACGCAGACTTATTACTTTTCAGAACAAAAGCTTGGTTTTGTTCATATTGCGTCCAGCGAAAGCACAAGTCTTCACCAGGGAATAAATGAAAGCATTGGAACAAATCGCACAATTTCGACCCCAAGAAGCCACGCAAACGGTCTGTTAAGCGCGATTATCGACGGTCCAAATGCAGAACTTCCTCCAGCGCCTCGGAGGAAGTATCGGTGGAAGCTGCGCAGAACAATGACACAATTGCATTTCAATTTATATGCCACCGCGGCCCGTCCATCTACGGCGCTGCCAGGGCATTTGCATCTGGTTTAGGAGTTGCAAACTTCCAAATCTACTCTCGCTAATCACATCCGCCAACTTTCCGGCTTGCCAGGGCAGCGCCGACTGTACGCCACCCAGAGCACCGAGCATTGGTTACATTTCGCTATTATTAATTTTACCGAACGATTTCCATCCACCAACCCCCAGCAGTAGTGTGGCACCAACTTTTACCGCATTCAGATTCATCTGCACCGGGATAAATTTCATATGCACAGATTAAATATGGAACTTTGCTAAATCTAACTCCGCGCGTCCGAACCCGAAACCGCGAACGGAACGCTCCAATTGTGTTCCCAGTCCGAAAGGCGTCTGGGCCGCGAGGAACGAAAAGGGACCATTCCGAGCGGATGGAAAAGTAATGCCCCACACCGTACGGTGCGGCTCCGTATGATCATTTTTGGCTGGAACAACCTACTATTATACTCGGAAAATCCCACCGTACACGGGAGATCCGCGCCACTGTATTAGGTGCCTGTGTCTATCGTGCCCATTCGTCCTGCCTTTCGAACGCGTTCGGTTTGAGTTCAGCAAGCGAATTTCGAACGGCAAGCAACCCCCGACAGGACACCACACACCCACGCCACACATGAGAAAAAGGATTCGAGTACAAAAAACAAAACCAAAAAAAAAACACCCGTGCCAGAGCAACTCCAGGCGCCGCCAACCAAAACCAACTAAAAATCCCGAACCCAATTCTGGGAACCGAACCGCCCCCATGGTACTCCGGGAGAATAGTTTTGTTACAAATTATACACTTTTCACGCTCCTCGTTTTCCGCCAGTTTTCAGCTGGAATTGGATCTAAAACGCAAAATATACATCCGCCCGCTGGCTTTCCATTTCAAACGCGTTTTTCCCCCAGCATCCGTTTCGTTGGGACGGCGAAACGAAGTCTGGAAAACAAAACGAGCGGAACGAACGGAACAAACGGGGATCAGTCGTACGGCCAGCTGTCAGTCAGTCATGTCGGTGGTTCGTTGGAAGCGGGTTTGCATTTTCCACGTACGATTACGAACCGATCCTGGGCAGCGAAACAGTGCAAGTTTCCCAGCAGCCATGCGAGTCTAGATTCTGGATAGCACGAACTGAGATTGCTTTCAGTAAAAAAAACTACAGATAAAAATTGGGACGTTTCAGCTCCATGAGTATATCATGTGAAGCATGGTTTAAGTAGTTCCACTCCATCACGCTTGAAACTGAATGTTTTAAACTGCATTCTCATTTCGGAAGTGCATGTACACTTACGTATCGAATCAACTGATGATTACACCCATCCTTTCATTTCAACATCAAAAGCGTCTGATACAGAATTTGCTTAATTGATCCTAAACGTTAAAGCCACTAATGAGCGAGATTCGGGACGAATTGCAAACAGTCAAAAGTTGTTTGGAGTTTAACAGAACAGGAAGTCATCTGAAATGATGAATCTGAATAGATGAACCTATACAGAAACTATTTAGTACAAAATAAGAACAAGTAACGATTATCGTACATTCTAAAACAGTTGTTATTACCATTATCTGTCTTCTATTCGACGGTTTGACAAATATTTGGCTTAAAACTTCCTGAACAAAAGCGAACACTGCTTTACTTTTGTTTAAAAGTAATGAATATTATTTTCGTTCAATAAAATACCCCGCCGAAAAAATTCAAACTTTGAACTGTACATAACGTTTGGATTAGAAAAAATAAACAAATTTCAACGACTTTTCATGCAAAAACGGAAAACGCTAGCAACTTTCTGTTGGAAGCAAAATAAAGAGTAGAATTTTTTTTTAATTTAGAACAATTTTGATAGCGGTATCATCTTCTTCTTCTTCTTCTTCTTCTTCTTCTTATTCTTCTTCTTCTTCTTCTTGGCGTAAAGACCTCTTGGTCATGCCTGCCCGTTAAGGGCTTACGAGACTTGTTTCCCTGTTGTCGTACGTGGATAGTCAGTCCTCTCGTAAAGGGGAGGGTCCGGTCTCGGTTGGGATTCGAACCCACGCTGTCGAGTTGGTGAGCCTCGGCGCTCATGGGCCGATTTTCTAACCGGCGCTACCGCTCGGCTGTCGCGGACCCCCAATAGCGGTATCATTTAACTTGAATCCGCCGTGGCCAAAACATTAAACCATCTACGTTTGATTGTATGTTAAAACATCCAGCTTTATCCACGTGACCAATAATAATTTAAAGCCAGACGACGACGAATGGTAAAAAACTCTCGCTTTTGAAGCTTGTATATTTGAATTGTGTTTGGGTCTCTGAACTCCCATAGAATGCAATATCGTGGCTGAAAATCAGCAAGAAAATTATGCACAAAGTCGCTGTTCTTCCAGTCAAGACTTCCGGCGTATGGCGAAGTATATAGCGTCCAGTGCCTTCCGAAACTAAGCAACTTTATCAGAAAACATCATAAAGAGTAGGATTCAGTGGTTTGGACATCCCTGTCCACAGTAAATCATGCGCAAAGAGCATCGGAGGAGTTGAACGGGTCAAATATAATTGATATACCCCACACTACTAACCCTCCTTATGCCTTTCAACTACAACCAATCAAAAAGTATAAACATTATTTAAAGGTAGGACCTATTCCAACATTTTAAGGCCCAAACGGAGTAGCATTTGGTCATGAATTCCTCACAACAACGGAAAAACATCCTTACATGAATGATTTTGTCGGCTTTGGCTAAAGTTTCGGCCAAGGACCGTAAAGGCCGGCTTATTGACTGTCAGAATATTTTTTTAAAGTACTTAAGTTAAGATGTAACTTTACAATAAAATGTATTTCGTTCAATTAGCTTGGTTAGCTTTTTTCTTATCACTGATGAAAATTTGTCTATTTTTTTAATGCAAACGTTAAAACGATGGCAAGTATAGCAAAATCAGATAAATTAAGGCTTTTGTGTGGTAAGGTTTTCCACTCCAAATAATAGTATTTTTAGAAATAATAGTAAACAAATATTAGAAATAATAGTATTTTTTCTTCACAAAAAACTAAGGTCTTTTAATGTTTCAAATATAAATAGTAATTTTTACCCAACCACACACGGTTGTAACACACGCCTTAAAAATATATCAAATAGACCAAATCTTTCTCAAATATGATCAATTTAAAAGAAAAAATAGAAAATACTGTTATCACTTTTTTCTAACCTATAGAAACGCTAACTGTCTTACTCATAAAATTCTTTGTGTATGAAGGTAATTTAAAACTATGCTTGCAGTGACTATCTGTCCATGTCTAATAATCTACAGAAATGCTATGACCATTTCCATAAAAGTTTGCTTTAAAATCGAAAAAACATTTCATCGGATGGGGCAAATTAATTTCCATCGACATCTACCACGAACAACGAATCTCACAACTAACACCCTGTTCAACTCACGACATGTTTGTTCATCTTACCTTTACCTTGTGTTTTTGTGTCCCCCAATTAGCCACTCAAAAGTCAGCATCCGGTATCTGGCGTGACTTCCTATCGGAAACACTTTGCACGAAAAGAGAAAAACTGGTTCTGTCCCGCATCCTCAACAGCGAGAGTGTGCTGCAGAAAGCGGAACAATAATGAAACGGTATTGCACTCTCCAAAACCGAACCGAAAGTGCAATCACTGTGGTTTTTCCTGCCACTACCGGGCTCCAGCTTATTGCGCCAGTAGTTACCGGGAGTTCAATTTTGATAACTTTCCCTACGGTGGAGAAGGATACATTAAATAAAATTATTATTTACTGCCAGCATTAGACCGCGGGGCAAGGTTAGGCGCATCGAGTTGCGAAGTGGGGGCTCCGAGTCGTTGGCGTACTTGATGGCGTTCGTGCGGGTTCATAATGTGGCGTTGCTTTTTTGCCACGCTCCGGCTGCTGGGAAGCTTCTGGAGCTCGGAACGCAACGCAACGGAGTACGATTCAACCGACCGTGGATGGGCCTTCGTCAAGCCACTCGGGCGAAACAATGGAGAGTAAAGTTGGTCGGCATGAAGTGCAAGATGCACCAGCCCGTATGCATCGGCAAACTTCATATGGGCTGAGCAACGTATCGGATGCCCGGATATGGAGTAGTCCCACTGCTTGTGGTACAATTTTTCTGCTTCCTTCGGCACAAACACACCTCCACTACACGCCAGGCAAATAGAGTCAAGAATCGAGAGAGTATCGACATCGGCAAAGGGTCACACAAAATAATAAATATTGCTCGCAAGCAAGTTCCCGTTTGCGGTGGATATACTGTGCAACTACTTCATACTCTTATGAGCGATAACCGCCTGTCCTTTCCCACACGGCCAGCTTTCACGGCCAGACCCGTACTAGTGCAACAGTAGAACAATATGAAAATGTGCTACCCTCACCGCCGCCATTGTGCTACCCTCACCGCCGGGCCCCCTTTATCCTACCCTTTTCCCCGCCGTACGGATATGGTTAGGCTCTAGAAACTGAAGCATAAACATTATTGCGTTCGGATGGATACGGGAAAACGGTGGTCTCTCGATTGCTGCCGAGCCTACTCACTCGAGGATGGAACAGTGGCTTGCATAAATTGTTTGCCTAGTTTTCTCGTGGCAGAAAAACCCGAAGCAGAAAAAAGGAGCCAACACATGTTAGGCGTATAGCTGAATCGCAGACACATCCTTTTGCTCGATTTCAGCTGGTTGTGGGATAAGAGAAAAGAATGCAATATGAATGCATGCGTTCAATGCGGTGTAATGATAAAACTTACAATATGTTTGCTGAATCCAGCGGCGAGTTAGTAATGAATGTTTCTGAAATGATTGCTTACATGAGCATATACGCTTTCGGCAGCGTTAGATCAATCCATTCATTTTCTCCGAAATGTTACCAACTGAGTTGCAATCAATTGTGTTCGATTTGTCAATATTTATGTTACAAGCTGCACTTATTAAAATCAGTTTTATCCAATTCCACAGAAATGGGAAGCTTACTTCATTCGACCGGCATACGTATAATGCTTTTTATCCTCACAAAATTGGCTATTTTTTAGAAATCCAGTTTTTGTGTTTCAATCTGGATTAACTCAAACCACTTCAAAGCATTGAGTAAGGAAAAAAATGTCATAAGCAAAGGTGAGCCGTGAACACTGTTTGCAGAATAAAAGTAAATGTTCAAAACTTTCGAAATTGAATAACAAAAATTATGCATTGAATTCAAGCGATGGAAAAGCTATGCAGGATTTTCATAACCTTTATGTATCGAATCGAAATTTTCAACCTTGCCTAGTTTAAAATAGTTATACTGAGGCTGTGGAAAATATATAGACGATTCACAGGGTGAGAGTTTAGGTGAAAAGTAATTGACCACATCTGAATTTAATCAAACAGGTTATTTGAATCCTCCATTACGCAGTATCCTTTCTCTAATTAAATCCTATATATTTCACCCTTTTAATATTATTGATGTGCTCCCAGGGCTTCAGGAAAGTTTTGAAAATGCTGAAAAATTTGGGAACTCAAAGAAATATCTCATTATGAAATTTTTGTCACAGCAATACCAACGCCATCATAAATTAGCATTTGAATTGAATTTACATAATATTATACAAGATGGGGTCCGCGACAGCCGAGCGGTAGCGCCGGTTAGAAAATCGGCCCATGAGCGCCGGGGCTCACCACCTCGACGGCGTGGGTTCGAATCCCATCCGAGACCGGACCCTCCCCTGTACGAGAGGACTGACTATCCACGTACAACAGGGAAACAAGTCTCGTAAGCCCTTAACGGGGCAGGCATGACCAAGAGGTCGTTACGCCAAGAAGAAGAAGAAGAAGATTATACAAGATCTGTGTAAGTTTTACTGTAAAACACTGTAATTGCAACTATTTAGAAAAAGAACATTCTTAGTTTTCACTAAATGGATTAATACTAAGGCTGTCCTACATTCCTTTGTGCTTTTATTCCTACCATATTCGTTAAATATGGAAAAATATACCAGGAAATTCACACATTCTTATGAACAAGTTTCACTAGATTTCAAATCGACCCAGTAATGACGAAACGATGTAAAGAAGTAATATCAGTACTAGAAGTATATCAGAAGCTACTGCATTAAATGAAAAACGGATACTGGTATGCAGTAGCAAAAATAAATAAATATCCGATTAAGCACGAATTTAGTTTTCAACACTTTTGTTTATGCGACACAAGTAAATAAAAGATTACAATGACCCAGAAAAGAAAATAATATTTGATTCTCTTATTTACGGTGCATTTACTGACAAAGATGTGTAATGACAAATGACTTTAGATACTAATATTCAACGAAATCAAATAAGTTTATCTGTTGGTGAAAAAGCGTAACAAAAAATCACAATAACCAGAAGAGCAGTGAAGAAACGCGGTAACGCTGGTCTGTTGCAAACAAATTATTTATTCAATGAATCACCTCCGTTGTCATTAGGCAAGCTCTCGTCACGTGCGCCAAGCGATAGCCCAACGCATTTCAAAGCTAACAGTGCACTTTCCTACGGCAAAGTTCTCCATTTGTCTTCTGCTCTTTTTGTCTCTCACTATTATTGCATTAACGATGTCTCGCATCTCACATCCATGTAAATTGGTTCGTTTGATCCCTTTCCCTTTTTTACCATCATCTGCAAACTTGTATCAATAATAATCATATCATATCAACATTATTGTTATATGTTTTCTCATTATGCTGCCTCTAATCGCACCGTTATCACCGGAAACGAACGAACGCACACACGCACACACACGCAACACTCGCAAGCACACGATTTTCACATCGAGCTATTGCTATCATTTACGTTTGGGATGCACAGTGGGTGTAACGGTTTGCATTGCAATCTAAAGTGCATTGTTTCCTACGATAGGATGTTTAGTTGTTTAATTCTCTGCTGAAGATTATTGTAAGTAGTACCTTTTGTTCGATGTTTTGCATCTTGCTGTTTCATATAACCTATATGCGCAGTATTAAAAAAATAAATAAATAACAAAGTTCGTATAGAAACTGATTGTGAATTCGTACATTGTTTGAGCATATTACTGCAGTCATTTATTGTGTGGGTAGGTTTGTTGTTCTTCTATGTACGTTGCAAACGAAATATTCGTATGTATTGTATGTATTGTAACGATCGTAAAACTTTTAGAAAAGAGTTACATAATGATGCTTATCAAAACACTATTTAAAAAGGCGTCCAATCGGTTGGACTGAACAGACTAGAATATGTATGAAATAAACACACAAACCATCGCTTTTACGGCGGATGCTGTGCAGCTGCTTTTCCGCGATTGAACCAATCTACTTTTGATCTACATAAATACTCAAGGATAGAATAATTAAATAAAGTATATCATGTTTAAATATGTTCTTACCGACGACGTCATAATATCGTCTTCTAGCTATGAAATGAAGTAAAACTATTCTCGTTTCTTTGTTATTGCCTCTTCTAAATTTTAGTTTTCCCCAAATGTGCATTTAATCACTCCAGTATTCCATCTCACATTCTCTTTTGTCTACTCTATCCGCCTGGGTTTTATTGCCAATCGAGGTTGAGTCGCAGTCGAGTTCACTATATCCATAAATATATATCCATCGTCGAATAAATGGTAAGTCATTTGATACTCATTTCTATTATATTTAATTTCACTATCAACAAGCAGTGCCATCTCTACCAATCTTTCTTATCACTTTACCACTCATTATGAATCGAAGTACCTCCCAATTCAATGTGTCGTACTGTAGCAAAGCGCGTGAACAATCGCTAGCCGATCAATAACTTGATATGCGCAATTCGAAACATGCATACATTGCTTTTGCTTGCTTTTCCCAAACTCTAATCAGCCGAAAAAACGTGAAAGGTAATTCTATCGACTTTGCATTTTTGTTTTTGCACCATTATGTTGAATTTTATATCTTTAAACCCTACTTACGCTACGTTGCGTTTTTGCTTTAATGCGCATTCTTTGTGGATTATTAATATGTACGATAAAGCGTTTTTATTATTCCAAATTTGTTGATGAAGGTGGCCAGTAGATGTCTTTTACAAGTTCGATCGCCTACCGTTTTGCATATTTTTATTAAGATAAATTAGATCAAATGAAAACACTAAACTGGTGCCACAAGGGGAACGAAAACTATATGGCAGCAAGGGGTTAATATTCCTTGGGGGTTGTTTGTTATGGCATCATTCGTTTGTTTGTTGTATGAAATTGTTCTCTATTCTCCGTAACACATTATTGCCATTCGCAACATCTTTCGCAAGTAAAACTATACATAACAATAATCATGTTCTAGGGAGTTGTAGCATCTTATAGTGTTGGTGGGAAATTTTTGCAGTTTTTTTTTTAATAACTTACTAAACCATTACCCCAGACGATCGAACTGTAAAGGTGATGTTTGTGAATGATGATCACTGCGCAATCGTGTAAGCAAAACTCATGAAAAACAGGGTATTTTCATTCGCCCTTAAAAAGTTTTCCAACTTGTAAAGGATGAGGTTTAAAAAATATATATATGTATAGACACCTGCGAAGGCTGCAAGTGAAACGCTCACACAGTTTAGACAAAATGTAGACATTTGCGAGTAAAGTTCGACAAACACGAGTAATTTCTATCGTTTGTTTATACCATATGTAGAGGATAGAGATAAGTCTTGTGCGTATTTTCTTAAATATATTCAATAATCTGGCACCGAAAATTGCGTACCGTTGGTCTTTCCGATCGTCTAGGGTTCGAAAAATTAAAGTAAAGTTTTTGTTTTCAAAAGTCGTTCAATAAAAAATGTTATTCGTTATTCTACCAAACGTTTACTGTTAAAATGATTGCCCAGGGCACAATTAAATCATAGAAAATGGCAAATTTATGCGTACCAGGTCTTTCCATTCACGAGAGGAGGGCCACTTTCAGATGTGCCATCCTCCGCTCTGGCGAATACGTTTCCGCGGCGCAATTTCCATTAAAAACCATTCTCTTCAAACTAACAATATTATCAAAAACCGATGATGTTTGAAATCGGACGATAAATTCGAAACGTTACAACAATAAATATAATATCGATAGTCATACCAAATGATGATGCATTGGGGTTTGCAACGGAGCTAGCGTGCCCGTTCCGGGATGTCCAGCTGAATTTCCCCACCGACGCCTGCCGCGAATAGTCATTTGAAGCGATCGAAATAGTCCAGCAGCTTCTGGCAGACGGTCACACTGAACCCGGTACTAAGCGCTCGGTTGATCGTGTCGGTATTTTCCAGCTTGCGTACCACCTGTCCACCCGAGCGGCCGGCACCAAACAGTTCGCCGGCGAGCAGCGGATTGCCGCTGTTGTTGTTGAACTTATCGAGCAGCTTTCGCTCGAGCGCCAGTACCTCCGTGTCAATGCTGACCCCAGTGGATCCGGATGAGCGCGCCGCGGCAAGGTTGTTTGTGTTGTTGAAATAAAGTACAAGAGCCAGCTGCACCAGATAGCAGTCAAGATTGCGCAGAAAGAACTCCTCCAGCACGTCCACGCTCAGGTTGTGGCGGATGAAGAACATGAACAGCTCGTAGATGAAGTACTTAATGTTGCCCACCTCCATCGGCACGATGTTGGAGTCTTTGGTGAAGTACTCGAAGATTTTCACGAGATTCTGCGTCTGGCGCGTGATCGATGAGGGTGACGCGGACGAGGAAAGGGACGAGGACAGTAGCTCCAGTATCAACCGGAACGACTCGACGTAATCGTAGTTGAGCATCGTCATGCGGATGTGGTACTCATTGCCCCGTTTTGTCAGTTCCAGCACATCGTCCTGACTGTACAATCCGTGGAAGATGTACAGACAGTAGTGGATAAAGTCGTTGCTCATCAGGTAGCGTCCGTTGAACAACCGCGAAGAGTCGGCCGAACGATCCGTGGTTCCTCCCAGCGCCCCTCCGCTCGACTCATGTTGTCCCTCCTTGCGGCCACCGAATCCAATCTCGTCGTACTCTTCCCCATCGTCATCCTCGTCGTCTTCCACCTCTTCCTCGTCGTCCAGCGCCAGTGAGGTCGGCGAAGTGGCATACGACACGGACTGCAACGACGAAAGGGTGCTTGCGACATTGTTCTGCTGCACTAACAGTAGCGCCCGGCCCTCGCCAACCGAATCCGGCAGCTCGCCGACCAAATCATCCATCTCCGCGTTACTGACATCGTTCAGGCTTGAGCTTATTGTCGAAATGTTGCTAATCAGCTTCTCCAGGGCACTCTTTATCACAAACGTGCGCCGGAATTTCGGCATCGACTTCAGGAAGCGCAGCGGCTCCCCGTACCCATGGCCATCGTTGGCAGGGAGTCGTACCTCGTACGGAGCCTCGATAAACTGCGAACTGTCCGGGATGCGCACGACACGGTTCGAAATGGGCAACCGCACCAGCTTGCCCGGTATGCCGGACCGATCGAGATTGATCTCTTTGGCACACTGGCCCATGTTGTTGTTACCCCACGCCTTCACCACATGGTCGGTCGTCATGATGAGGGTAAAATCGGCACCACACTCAACATACTGCACACCCTCGACGTTGTCCAGGCGGGTCGGAATGAGGACCTCATTACGGCCACCCTCACGACCCAGCTGGCGCTCGATGTTCTTACCCCACGTGTAGATGCTACCGTCCGCTGACACGATCGCAAAATGATACAATCCACTCGATATCTGATGAACGGATTGAAAGGAAAATTGTTTAAAAAATTAATCGTATCGTGTGTATTGGTGGGAAGCGACCAATTTTGTAAACCAGAGATGTCAAACAAGTGGTCCGCGAGGACGTTGAAATGCGCCCCGCAACCTCTTTGAACCAATACATGAAAAAGTTTCTGCTTTGGGTGTTGAGTGAGAGAGAGAGAGAGAGAGCGAATAAAATACAAGTGTTCATGAAAAACAAACAGAAATCTCTTAACGAACTTCACGGTGAACCATGGAAAAACTTTGACAGACAGACTTTGCGGTTTTGGTAGACATTTGAAGGTATGTAACGGTTCGTTAGAAGGTCGTTATGAAAAAGTCATTAACGGTGTTCAGAGCATTCCACACGAAACTACAGCTATGGAACAATTAGTTAGCTGTAGTAATTATGCGCTTTTGTCAAATCTAAACTCTGCCAAAAAGCACAACAGTGTTGAATTCCACCGTGAGAATAAACTCGATAGGCTTCCGATAGAGTTTGGAAAACGATATTTTCTTTTCAATCAATATCATGTCGAATTGATCATTTTATCACAAGATGCAAATTTAAAAGAATCATTCACACATCACATTATCTGAGTAAATTGTATAAACAAGTTCATATTCAAATTTAATTAAACTAGCCATTGACAGATTTTTGAGCAGTTCTAGTTTTTACAAATAATCTTAATAAATCTGAAATAAAATAACGGATAACTAACGAAAATTCGAATGATGGATTGAAAGTATACAGTGTTCAAAACGTGATACCTAACATAGATGTTCTGGTACCAGTAAAGAGACATCAATCATCAGGATCATCAACTATCATATAAATTATACAAACGCTGAAGAACTATAAAACGAATGCAACGTTCATGTTTCAATACCAAAACGAGTAAAATTAAACATGACAAAGAAAAATACATACTGCTGATCAAAATAATTGCTAATTGATGAAAAACAAGGCACTGCTTTCCACTTACCTTGACGATTTTTTCCTCCACAAGCGACGTATCGACAACCGACGGGAACAGATGTTCCATGGCATCTTCGGGCGCGTTCGTGGTGCTACTTTTTTCACCCTCCCCTTCCGTTTCGACAGGAGTGACACTTTCGTTTGCCACACTATTATCCGTGATCTTTATCTCCGGTATTGTTACACCGGTTTCTGATTGTCCCTGCTCCTCGACGGTGTCTTCTTTCGGTAGTTCAACGTCAACCACATTCGCGTCAGTTTTATCATCTTCCTTTGCCGGCGTTTCGGTTTGATTTTCTACGCCCTCCGTCGATGCGCTCGCGGTGGGAGCATCATCTTCCGCCGGGTTTTCTTCCATATCAGAATCGGCAGATTTGTCCTGGCCAGTGCCGGATGACGATGACGTCGAAGGAGCAGTGGAAGCGGAGGACGAATTCGAGCGCAGTATGGAACTGAACTTTGAATAGCTGCCACTTTTACCAGAATTGGAAGATTTGGCGCGTTTTCTTGCCTGGGTGGCCAATCGCAACGCTTGTGGGGACGATCCCCAGGTGTATAGTTTGTTAGTAGTTGTGAGAACGAGCTGAAATAGGCAAGCGAGTAATGTTTTAGAAAAATGTCAACACACATTATTTTTTCCATTTTGCTTACATTTACAAACAGCTTCGTATTGATGAGCGCTATATCTTCGTCTAGCTGCACTTTGCGAGGTATCAAGGAAACTAGGAACGATTTCCCGTTGCGAGTGTCCACCGTACAGCCGAAGGGATCCTCCTGCCCCAAACCCAGCTGCCCGTAATGGTTCGATCCGAACACATACAAGGTGTTACGGGAATCGTGTTGCTCACGGCACAGAACCAACGTATGCGCATGGCCCAGTGCAATTTGCGCAATAATCTAGACATAGTGTGGAGGGAACAAAAAAAGGTCTTCTATTAGCAACTTTAAAGCGCCTAAGGTTAATGTACACTCTTACCTTATTGCGGAAAAATTCCAGAACCTTTGGTGTCGCGCAGTCCTCAACAGTACCGTGGCCCAGCTGTCCAAACACGCCCCAGCTAGAAAGGTGGAAACATATACTCTACCAAGCGTCCACATCTTACGTCTACTTCGCAACCTACCCCCAGCTGTACAGCAGTCCGTTCGCTACGACGGCATTGTGATACTGCCCGGCGGCAAAGTGTGTGATGCTTTTTCCATCGAGTGTCTTCACCAACATCGGTTGCAGGGCGTTGAGCATGTGGCCACCGATACCCAGCTGCCCCAGGTTGTTTGCGCCCATCGAATAAAGCTGATTAAAGTAGAGAAAGAAAATAACAAGACATTTAAGGTTAATGGCGAGCTATCCTGATTGAGGTAAATAAATGAATAAAAATATTTTTCAAGAGTCTGTCTAGTTAAGAGATAAATTTTCCCTACAATTCATGTTGTAGCAACGTTGTTCACCGTTTGAAGACAAGTAAGTAGAGTTATGCCTTATGAAACTTTTGACGAGATTCATTCATATGAATCTTTCATCCAACATTCATTCAGATTGATTCATGAATCTTCGGAGATTCGAATTGTGTATGTTTCGAAACGTTCCTGAAATTTAATTAATGTTTTTGAATCTTTAATGAAGTTAAAAGATGAAGAAAGAAAATAAAAAAAAGGATCATTCTTTCCCGTTTAATTAATCTTAGGGATTCATGAGTCTCTCATTCAAAGATTCACGTATCTCAAACTGGAAGCTAATAGTATAATGAAACGAAGCAAAGAGTTATTCATGGATCTGAATTTGAATTGCCTAACTCTTCAATTAAAGCTATTAAATTTCAGTCACAGCATTCAATGGTATTAAGCTGAGACTAAAATTTACCATAAATAATATCTATATGAATCATTGAAAGCTGTTTTGAATTTTATGGACATGATTGATTATGGATCCCATTTTCTATGGTATATTGTATAAATGTGTCCAACATCTAACATCCTTTGAGGACATTTTTATCATTGAAACTAAAATTGTGATCGAAAATAAAAATATTAAATAGTTATCGCTAATTGAACTAAACCAAGTAAAATACAAATGTTCAAAATGAATTATATCAGGTGATATTGAATGATATTTTTCTACACTTGCAAGTGTTGCACTACTGTAGTGTTTAAAAAATGTCGTTCGTAAATTGAGTGTTGGGTTAAGTACAGAGGATCGCATTGAAACAAATCTAATGATGCACAAGATAAAAAATCGTTCGAATCTTTTGATCATTTCGAACAAACATCTTCTACGTCTATGCTCATTTAATTAGAAGAAATTTACATAAATCGGTTGCTTACCCCATTGCTAGTCAGGAAGAGCGTGTGCAAACGTCCGCACTGTACGGCCAACACTTCCAGCTCGATCTGACGCAAAAAGCTGGCCGCCGGTGGTAGCCCATTCGGCCCGATCGCATCCCCCTGCAGAGCGGTCCTGCTGAGGGCGCAATTGACTCCATTCGAGCCCCAAATAAACGCCACGCGATTTACGACGGCGGCCGCGTGGAAGAACCCGGTCGCGATCGGTGTGAACCGTTCCAGGCGCATCTCGATCGCCCGCTCCTCGTGATGCACCCGGACATGCTTTAGTGCATTCAAAAACCCGGCACTCTCGCAGTGTATCTTCAACTGCTGCGCACGGATCGCCACCGCGAGAAACGTTTCGATCAGCGCCTTGCAGAAGAACAGCAGATGCCGGCCGGACGGTTCCTTCGCGCTGCTCTCGTGGTTCGTGAGCCGATGCATCAGCGGCCGGTAGACCGGATGGAACGGGTTCAGCTGACGAATGAGCCGCTCGAGCACGTTATTATCGAACACGGGCAGACAGCGGCGGATCAGCTCGAAGTAGTTCATCGTGTAGTCCTGCAGGTAGATCAGGCACTCCATGAACAGTTCGTTGGAGAGGTTATACACGAACGCGTTCGTTTCCGCCGCCGTCGGTTGCGGTTGTGTCGTGTCGGCCGTCGTTTGCTCCCATGTGCCAACGAGACAGCTGAACACGTCCAGACAGGTGCCGCGCGTCATCGCCAGCAGAATGGCCGTCGAGTAGAGTTTGCCGTGCGAGAGCATGATGCAGGCCAAGCTCGTGTGGTACTTGCTGTTCGTCACGATGTAGTTCCACAGTGGGATGTAGTTTTTGTCGATCGTACAGCGATCGCAGAGCGTCAGAAACATTAGGTTCGAAAGGTGGAACTGATCCGATGGTGAAATCTGCACGTCCAGCAGGACGTCGTCGTTGTCGTAGGAAAAATCGCTACACGCTGCTCCCGTGTTGATCGGCTTAAGCGTTGTGCGAGAGTTTAACTGAAATAGAGTGGTAAATTAACCCAAACGTCCACTGGAAACCAATAGCCAACTTACGTTTATCAGCGAATCGTAAACCACATTCCCAAGGTGAGCCTCATCGACAAGAAGTCGCATAATATCATGCATCAGGAACTGACTGTTAATGATGTGCGAATTACGGAGTGCCATCGCGCACAGCTTCATCAAGGCCTTGTTTTCGTTCGCCAGTGCCAACTTGAGCGCCGTCTTCATCGGGGACAGCCGGGCCACGTTGTACGTCATCAGCGCCTCCGAGATACGCTTCCGGCGCAACAGCACATCCCCCGCGTACTCGATGCAGGTGGCCAGCGGAAGGCCAAACGTGGCGCAAAAGTCCTCACACGCCGCCCAGATACACTTGTGCGCTAAGCCGAGGAACAGATTCCGACCACTATCGGCCAGCTCGACCGCGTACAGATTACGATCCGTCACGATCACGGCCCGATCGAACTCGATCGTGGGAAACTCATCCACCATCACCTGCGCCTCGGATGTGTCCAGTTTGCGCTCCATTCGGAGACCCTTCTGGATGCGCAGATAGTTCGATACGGCCGACTTTTGAAAGATCGATCGATTGTCACCCGCAGCGTCGGATGGTTTTTCTCCTTCGCCGCTTTCGGCGGCGTGCTTCCCGCCATCGCCCATCGCGTGCTCACCGATCGTGGCCACCCGGTGGATGTCCAAGACCCGTTCGTCCGGGAAATGGAATACACCAAGCAACGAGTGTTCGTTGAAATCGCAATCGTCACCCATCTTCATCGAGGCGATCTTGCAGCTTACGACGCTCACGGCATTCGGAGCACCGGCATCGGTGGTGCTGCTACTGCTACTGTTACTGCTCTCATCCAACGAGTTCCCCCCATTGGCCTTCTCCTCCTCCTCTTCCTCCCCCTCGGCCGGTTTCGCTGGATCCTCCGCTGGTTGGCAACTGTGCAGCACGTAAAGGACGTTCCTCGTCAGCACGGTCGAGTGGCAATGCTTTGGCAGCTTGTAGATATGCAGCGGAATCAAGCTAATATCCATACTGTGGACCGACAGCGTGTCCGAGTAGGAGTGCAGTGCGCTCAGCAAATACTTCCCCTCAAGAAACTGTACGACAAAGTACGGCCCAGCCGGGGTGGTTAGTATTTCCGGGTACATGCCGGGCAGTTCCATCACCGCCAGGTTGGCCGCGTGCTCCTTGTATTTTTCCCGTTCCTTCGCACGGATACGACTTTCCGACAGCTTCAGCTTCAGTGTGCCGATCTTTTTCGCTCCCAAATCACGCAACGACAGCAGGCGCGCTTTGGCCGCGGGGAACAACTTTGGTAGGGCGCCCTGTTGCTGACCGCCGGCGCCCGAATCAGCGGCAGATTCGGGCGTTTCCACCTTCTCAAAGTCATCCCCTGACGGAGGTTCGGAGCTGTTCGGGCTGGAACCGCTGCTGTCTCCTTCGTTCGCCGTGGGCGTCAGTCGCGGCTGTGATCCGGCACTCGGTTCTCCGTCCTTTGGCAACGAAAGCACTATCTGCCAGTCCTCTATCGGCACCGAGCTGCTGCTATCGCCACCGTCCGAGAGTGATTTCAACAGTTCAGACTTGAGATCCTGCCCGGCAGTGGGCGTAATGTCACCGGGGAAGGTATACTTGATCGATTTCTGCTCCAGCAGCAGCTTCCACTGCTCTTTGGTGGACGTGTTGATCATCAGGCTGATCGTTTCCATGCTGTTGTCCTGGCAAATGATCAACTTTTCGATCGAACCTCGCTCACAGTTGGTATTGCCGAGAAACGGACAGTTGGGTGTTAGTGCTAAGGGAAAAGAAAATAATATCAACCAGTGGAGGGTCATTGACGTTTTTACAAGGAGTGACTTACCAACAACACAAATCGACCCATCCGAATAGCCAAGAATGGCACGAGGTTCACTGGCCAACGTACGCCACCAGCTGCAGCAGGTAGGATACGGACAGGACGCGGATACCGTCGACTCCAAGCTAGAACTGATGGTATAGGTCTCCTGTGGCGTCGATGATTTGGACCCACCGTCCGCTAAACCGGCGACGGCCTCCTTCAACTGTGCGCCTTCGGCGAAAAAATCTTCAATCGTTTTCATCGCAATCGGCGTGTCGGTCCCGGTGGCCGATATGCTTCTATTTGCATTCTCCTCCTCGCGCGCCTTCTCCTGCTGCTCGAGAAACAGCTTCCGGTAGATGCTGTTCAACGCGAATATTTCATCGATCTTGTGCGTCGTGTAGGTTGAGCTGGATTTTTTTATTGTTGGTGCGTCAAAGATCAGATTCGGCTCGGAAGACGATGGGCTTTCGCTTGCCATGCCCGCTGCGGCCACCGGCGCCCCATTTCCCTTGAGACTGCCCTCGGAGGCAATCGAGGATCGGTGCGATGACGACGGCTGGTGTTGCTGGCTGTTGTGCGAATTGTTTGGACAGGTCTGCGGATTGGGACATTCGTGGGGGCCGATGAATGGCACAATGAAAGACGTGATCTCGTCCCGGTTGAACGTCCCATCCACATCCTCGAGAGACTTGTCGCAAATCGACAGTGCCGGAAGGATGTGCAGAGTGTTGTCGTAACCTGCAGGCAAAACGGTGAACTTACACTTCAAATAAACTTCTTAGGATCGCAACTCTTGGCAGCAGATACTTACAAAACACCAACAACCAACATCCGGTACTGTCAAAGCACACGTCCCGTATGGTCTTGTGATTTTCAGCGAACCAACAGAGCAACATCAGATGCACCTCTCCATGCCGGTCAATATAACGGAACAGGATCTGATCATTCTGCCGCACCAGACACAGAAGCTGATACTCCTGGTCGTTTTTGATACTTGCCGACAGCTTCGCGTTCACATTCGTGATCAGGGTGGACAGTCGGAGCACATCCCAGTCCTTCAGCGATGCCATGTTGTTTTCGACGGACAGTCTAGTACAGATGTGAAATACGATCCTGTCCGTTTGTTTTTACGCCTTTTATCGACAAATCCGGCACCCCGAAACAGCAATTTATACAATCCAGCATGGATTCACCACCAAAATCCACTTCTTCAAAACGTAAACAAAGCAATTTTATTTTAGCACGGCAGCTGTCAGCTGCTTCAGCAGCTTCAGAAACCTTGATCGCAATTTAAAATAATGGCAGCTTTAGCTAATTTGTAGATAACTTTTCAGTGGCTTGGTCGATTCGAACAGTAGATCCCTTAAATAAAAGATCTTTTAAAAACAAGAAATTTTAAATGATAAAGATTCCTCCGTATTTCTTATTTTTTGAAAAAGAAAGTTTAGAAAAATAAAAAATAGGTGCAGAAACCTTGGTAAGAATTTTACGCCAACTATCTACACGACGTCGCAACATTCCCACGGTATTACCACGGCACTGCTGTTTATTTTCATACGAAAATCGTTTGAAACATTTATCAAATGATAGAAGTTACCAGGTGGTTGAATTTTGTCTGTGGTAAGCAAGAAAAATTTGAAATTCCGTTGTAACTAAAAACCAAAAAGGACTAAGTTCCGATTGATACAAAGAGTTGATTGTCAAAAAATCCAAAATAGACTAACCTGAATCCGCGACTAAATTTGTGCATCCATTTGTATCTTGTATGTTGTGTTTCGATTTTCCTGAAGAAAAATACCAGAGTTCGTCTAAAAAAGTACGTTTATATAGTGTAACTGTTATGTTCGCATTTCTTAAATATGAAGGAAACTGTATTTAGTGAAAAATCAATCTGAACTGGTCGTACACCATGAAATTGATAACGCAATCAATTGCCGATTGTTTGTTTACATCAGTTGTGTCGAACCCTGCAACAGAGAAAAAGTGTTCTCCATGAATTTTAAGGACTATTAACATATTTTCCCTTATATTATGTCTATTTCAGCTAGACATGGAGCCGGCTAATAAACTGATGCGCATCGATACTGGAGGCACTGGCGAATTTATCCGGCAAATAACACAACAACCAATGCCAATCGTTTCTCCACCTGGCATTCACAGCACTACAGTCTCCACCGGGCAGCAGCAGTTGGTTCCACTGAAATCGGGTTTAACTGTGATTACAAGGTCAATTCAACCCACCAAACCCGGTCGACCACCGTTGCCGCTGAAGCCTACCGTTACGCTGTCCATCACCAACAAATCTTCCGCCAAACCTGAGAAACCACCGCTCCCTTCGAAGCCTACCATCACTTTATCCACCACAATCAATGCTATCTCAAAATCCACTTTCCCTTCCACTCAAACACCCATCGCTCAAAACGTACTAAAGTTTAAAGATTCCTCTCCATGCATCCAACCGGCTGCCTCACCAAATCCATCCTTGACGCCATTTCCATCATCCGGTACACTGTCGGCAATGACTGCTGAACCGGACAGTAGCGCATCGGTAGTTCCTTCGTCGATTCAAACTGCTATCTTGCAGGTACTGGGAGTTGTGCAACAAATCCACGACACACAAAAACTGCAAGTGCAAGATGCCAGGCGTTTGGAAGAAAAGGTAGATGCACTGGCAAAGCGGTTGTCCAATCTAGAGGAGCATGTACAGCGAGTGACGGCAACACTATCCAGCACTGGTTCTATCATCCGATCCAACAATGTAGCAGTTAAAATGGAAAAACTAAATTCTTTCGTAGAGATGCAAAAGTTTAATTTAAAACTAGGTTCAGATAGCGAATTTTTCGAGGACGTTGTATTATGGATACAAAACGTGATCGGTGCAGAGGACATTCACACGAAAATTTCCAAAACATTTGACCTCCTGTTTGATCGTGAATTCTTCGCCTCGAGTGAGTGGCAAAGCGAGCCAAGTCTTCAGGTTCTGTTAGCAAAATTTACTAGTCTTCACAAACTGCTGCAGGCGGTTGTAGGTGAGGAGTTCCAGCCACCCACGGAAGGGTATGTGTTAAATCTCTGTGAAGAGAAATCAATAGATGAAAGTATTCTGAGTTGAAACATACAAAATTAAGCAACATACAAAGATTAGTATTAAGATGACATCACTTTTCATACCCCTCGATTTGATAAACTAATACTTCAAAAGTATTTTTCTTGGTACCTTGGTCGTTAGCGAATTTCCTTGTCTCTCATGATATTATCATATATTTTAGAAGTCGTATGGCATATAGTTGAAGCCACATTGTTTCCAAAACATTAGGCTATACAGATAGATGCCATAAAATTGACTAATATATTCCTTACATTATTCAGGACCAACAAAGGTATGGTCTAGCTTGCAGAGGAAAATCATAATGCTTGGTGATGTTTGTTCAAACACCATTTATCGTCCGAGATTGGTGTATAACTATTTAGAAAAATTGCTTTATATAAACAACGTAAAGATTTATTTCTTTGGCAATGCCAAGATGCCCATCAATAAACCAAAACATTTTTATTGCTTATGTTGTTAGGATGGAAAGTATCTTAGTTTTATTCTTTAATAGATATTTTTTATACTTTTAATAAGTTTTTATTTATACTACATGTGTTTTGCTGTCGATACAAGTTTTCTCATTTTACTGTAATGCGTACAATGGAAATAAAAAAAATGTATTTAGAACATCCTACACATCCTACACATGGTAATGTTTGTTCTTATAGAAACAATAAAATGTCACTATTTCTTGTGTAATATTATGTTTTCATGGAATAAATATTTCCTTAGATACAAATTATTTTGGTTATTTTGTTATTGATTGATCATGAACCACTTCGTAGTATTCATATCACAGACTCGTTATAAATATAATTATTAAGTTTTTCATTACAAATTTAATATGCAATCGATTTGGTGCGGTAGCAATCGGAAAATTGTTATTTATTGTATGACATACACATTCATTGCGTTTCCTTATTAGCGTAACTCTTTCATTTGCATCTTCGCAAATGTGTTAAAGCAGTTTAAGCATAGCATATCTTATTATATATTCGAGAATGATTAGATAATTTAAAAAATCCATCATGAGTGACATCCAAAGTGTATGCCTTTTGGGGTAAGAGAATCACGTGTCACCAAGCTGTCTGAACACTATGTTAAGTATATTAATGTGTGTTTGCTTTCAAAGCGAGGCTAACAGGGAAAACTGATATAATCTCGACTAACCAACAGCTAAAGATTAATTACCCAAGAAAAGGATGATTCCAATGGCATATTGTTACGAAATTTCGTGTTTCTGGTGAATGTTACATTTTCTGCATATGGTGCATATGGTGTCCTTATTGAATAGATCAGATCATGTATTAAAGCATAAAAACATTTCAAAAGTTGATTCATAATTTCATGACAAAAATTAAGATACCTACATGAATGAAGAAGCTGTTGAATAGGTACAAACCTCTCAAAGAAGGGGCACTTTTGGCTGTATGAATGTTCATGTACACAAATATTTCTTACATTTTTTGTCACCCGGGTGGAACATTGAGCGATATGTTTATGCTTCTCCAGCATATATCCGGCCGAAGGAACGGACGCTCTCCACAGCTAAATAAACTTGTCAGTCAACCAGGCAAGTGACAGCGATTAAGCATAATTAAAATTTTTGGCCCCATTTAAGATTGTCAACATTTCGTCTGCCTCGGTGAAACGATCGTTTGGTTGTCTACGCCCTGTTTAGGGCATGCGGCATTGCGGGCGCATATGGTCGCTGGATGCTGGAGAAAAATCCTCAAAATTCGTCTCGACGCCTGTCGCACGCCCTTTGCTTGGGATCTCCCACGACGTGTGTGGCCTAATTAGCGAAAGGCTACTGGCATCGCGTTTTTATATGCTGCCATCCTCTTCCAAGCTTCATTTGTCACAATTAGGACACTCGGTGCTAATGGACCACGCAATTGCGGTGGTACGGTATTTGAAAGGAGAAATAAAGAACACAACAAAATTAGACCAAAAATAAAACACAGGATCCCACGGATCTAAGAAGGGATGAAAAGTTTATATTATAGAGGAAAAAATCGGATTGTATGTCTAGCCGACGCCATGCTTTCTCCTTAAACAGCTTTAACATTATACTTACTCTTTTTTCTTTTTTCTTTCCCCTCGTAGGCAATGTGAAAACGTAATGAAAACGAGAACATCGTTCATTTCAGCTGTACAGATCGGCATGAAAAATCCTACAGAGCACCGATAAATGGGTTCTCATTTACAACGGTAACAACCCCATGGGCAACATGATTGAAACCGCATCCTGGAACTGGTGAGCACAAAGCGAGAAAACACGCGGCTCATAAATTATGACCGATCGCGTTCCCATCCGCGAGCGAAGGCCAATGCACATTCGCAGTATCGCGGCCCAAAGGTCAAGCAATTAATGCATCGGCCGGTCAAATCCGTGTGAACTTTAAACACCCGCCGATCGCATCCGGGGTCCGATCGTCGTGAGCTTGTGCTATAATGTTGGATGAGTGTTAAATGGTTAGATGGCTCCTCGGGGCGGATTGATCGTTGAACAACTTAGAACTTGGTGGACTGGATAGAAACGTCTCAGGGAAAGTTTAAAAAGTTGCGTTTTTGTAATGGCTTTCGTCCTTTTTGTGCGAAACGAAGCAGGTGTGTTTTGAACCGCTAAGAAATCTGTCATCCATCCGAGAGAAGATCGTCCGATCAGCGCGGGAAGATGTACCTCGCAAGTAAGAAACCAGCACCAACCACAGATCGACCGACCGATAGAGAGCGAGAACTGCTGTAATGGTTGCTGCCCGCGCGAGGACTCCATGCGAGTCGCGTGTGCCCCAAAGTTCCTGCCGATTGGTGCAGACCGTGCCAGCGTGCTGTCCGCGCAGTGGGAGCGAAGAGCGAAACACCTCCGGACACTGGCGACGAAAATGGAGAAACGCAGCCAAAGTGCACCGGTTGAAGCATAATAATGCAACATCATTACGTCCGGGGCGCGTTGCGCTGGTTGGCTCGGAATGGTGGGTTTGGCCGGAATGTGCAAACCCTTCCGCGGCCCACAGACGGCCTTCGGGGCAATCAACGACGGCACTGACCCGGCACTGAGATGAAAATGGGCATCCGGGCAAAATGGAAAACCGTTCCGCGTGTGTGTGTGAGTTGTTTTGTGCATGTTTTATTTTTCGTTGTTAGCCTTTTTATTTTCTGTAGCTTACGCCACGCCATGGTGCGCCCTTCCCATTCCCACCGGGCTCGTTCGGAATTATGCTCGTACGGAACATGATCTGCGGCGGTGCCGATCGAGGAAGCGAACGAATCCGACCTACTCGGTCCGGTTCCGTGCGCCGTTATCGGTGCCCTGGCATGCTGCTTATTGATGCCCTCCGGTGGGAGGTGTAGTTGTAGCAGAGCAGAAACAAAAGCAGGCGACGAATAACCCTTCCCTGGCCTTCCTCCTTCCGCCAGCCCTCTCTCGGCGGGGCCTAGGGCGAAAATGAAGGATCGATAATGTGCCTTGAAATATTGATATTGATTCAGCACGTCTTTGCGTTCCGTCGCACGTTGGCATGGTCCCCTTCCAAGCGTCCTGCGTGGTGGTGTGGTCCACTGTAACGACATAAAACCGCGTCCGCTACGATGCGGCTCGTGAAGGATTGAGGGTAATTATTTAATTTCAAGGTACATCATCATAATGTTGTGATCGAAAGTGGAGCTCGTTGCGCTCCGGGGTGGAAATCGGGCATGGCGCAGCGTTCTTCATGAACGAGCCGAGCCGAATCAATCCAATCGACGGAGCAAGATTATGATGCAGCTCGATTTCCTTTTTGTTCGATGGTTGTTTCCCGGACCTTTAAGTTTTTCAATTAAAATTAGTTGTCTTGGTAGAAAGCTTTCCTTCGCCTTAAAAATGGTAAAGCATAAGATAGTGAAAGTGCTAAACCACTTTATCGGACGAAAACAACAGTCTCAATTGTTGTGGTTACTTTTTCGTTATTTGAACTCTGATTTATGTCTTTTTGAAAATTTAAAAGCTGATTTAAGCATTATTTTGAATATGAAAAATAAACCTGTTGAACAACTATAGAAACTCATCAGATTGATGTAAAATGCTAAAAAAGCTGATGCTGATATAAACCACACTGACAGGAAAACGGTTGAACACGTACTGATGCTCGACAACTATATCAATTTTATCTTATGTAGAATCAATAATTTATTTTCATCACTGGTGGAACAAGCGAGTTTCATAATGGCAACCACATTAACACGCGGCTGTCAATTAGACAAATCAAACCCACAATTACGTTGCCCGATGCGATCTGTGATAGTCTCAATCCCATCATCGGCATTAATTACAACTGTTCGTGAATATAATCTAACAATAAACTATACTACAGGAATTCAAGCATGATGTCGACAAAAAAAAATTGACCAAAGAAGTTATTGCAATTCACAATTGCAACAAACTATTATTAAAGGCCACGTAACAGACTGTTTAGTCTGTTCTCAGACATTAAAGATAATAGTTTTATTCCGGTGTGATTCCATTTGTTCACTTTTATTTTTTCTGGGTATGATAAGTCTTTCGTTTGCACATCTTATACGTGTGACATTTATTCCTTTCTTGAGAAAACTGTAAGATGTTTCAATACTGTGTCGTATGTTGAGAATGTCATTTTAATAAACGTCTATTTTGTCTAAGATTGTTATTGATATTTGTAGTACAGAATAAGGATACAGTTTCAATCATTAAAAGCCATCAATTTGATTACTACTAGCAGATAACTAATGCATTTAGTATACGACTTAAATGTTTTGAAGTGAAATACATTTTAATCAATTTTAACTCTACATAGTTCGTTCTAGCTGAAACCAAGTATGTATGTATTTATTTATTTAATACAAAGTTATCTGGCCCGCTGACCTACATAACGCTTATTCCTAACTATTCACATTAAGCAGTGGAAAATAGATTGCTGAATGTGGACCATGCGTCACCTAAAGTGAATGAGTTGCCGGTCAAGTAGATTAAAAAAAATGGAATCGTCAAAAAAGAACACAAGACGCTTCGGTGAACACAAGCATGTGCAAAATTGAAGCAATTGAAATTACTTTCGCATAAAACAATTTCTACCAATTTCATGCCGTTTTAAAGACCATATAAGACAGCTCTGGCATCCTGCTAGCTGTGTGTTTCACTTTAAAATTCATCGCCTCATTTGCTTTAAACATGTTACAAACCTACGGAGGGAAGAAAAAAACCTTTTCACTGGGAAAAGCACTCCTACGAAGCACGGTGCTATGATCAATTTCCTTAATAAGAATCTTGCACAGACCATTACGCTGTAAATCGTTGTTTTTCGATATTTTTCCATTTACAAGTTGATCAACGAGTCGCTGATGGGGAAGGAAGGGGGCAGGAAAAACCACCCCACCCGGGAGCGCCATCGAAAAGCGGTACGCTTCCTTTCCATGCCCGGCCGTGATATGATATATTATCACCCAACGTCGGCCCGCAAGAAGCTGGAGAAAGAAATCGCAAGTGCACGCCCGGTGGTGGGAGGATTGGCCGATCGAGTGAATCGAAGCGAACCCTTAATCGGAGTCGCAAAAATATTGGGGGTTGGCCGGGTGATTAAGTTCGCGAAGAACTCTCGCGGGCTGCCCGCGTTTGAACACCTTCGCGCAGGTTGCTCGCCCTGCCACTAGGGGTGCGAAGCGACAGATTGTGCGAATTGCGGTCGTCTTAGCTGGGCATGGGCAGGTGGGGGGAGGTGGGAAAAAAGACGTCTCACGCTCGGGTTCGGGGTTTTGCTTTCCCGGGTGGTTCGATCGGTGATCGGCAACAGGGCAGGATTTATAATCCTCCGGCCCGAAATCGGACGAAAAAGGGAAACCAGCCCCGATCCGCCGTTTGATCGACGAGTTCGAGTCCTTATGGAAAACAATAACGAATAAATGACCGGTTGGCCGGCCGGGGAGGAACGGCGAACTCGGCTGCCCATTCGAGCCGTTCCATCGCAAGTACTCCCACTTTGCTCGGGCCCGATTTTCATACCTCCTAAAGTGTTTGTATGAAATATGTTTCCCTATCGTGCGCCCGGTGCGGGGTCGCGGAATCGTGAGACAGTACTTTGTCTTGCGAACTAATAAAAATAATAACATTTCTCCCGTCCCTCTGCGTCGTCCGTTTGCAGCGGGTCACGCCCATCGGCACATTGCGTTGTCGATCGGCCGAGAAAAGTCAGCCTCGCCTCGCCAGCGTTTCCTGGGACTGCCTTTTGCCCACCTTCCGGCCGGTTCCACCGTCGAAACCGAACCCATCTGGTTGTCCGGTGCGCCGTTTTTGCCAACCCCCGAGGCACTGGGCCGCGCAGTACCGGTACCGACGGTTGAAGGGTACCGATGCCGATGAGGTCCAACACGCTGTTCCGCCCCCATCGTTAGGGAAACATCCGCCCGTGCGTTCCGGGACGATCGAAGAGTTGGAACACTTGAACTACACAACAACAACATACAAAAACACAAAAAAAAACCGAGCAGAATATTGTACCCTGGAATTATGGTCCACATGATCGCGTAGCCCATCGCATTCGGGGCGAGCATCCATTCGCTCGTCGTTGGCATGTTACGGCATTTTCGATTATGCTTTTGATTGGATGCTGTGTGAATTTTATAACCAGCCTGTTGGGCCGGTGTAAAAAGGAAACACGGAGTAAAAATAAGAACATTATCGAATCCAATAAAACGACCATTGAACCGAAATCGGAACGACTTTGGGATGTGCTCAAACCAGCGCTGAAATCACGCCGCATGAATCTCATTATCGCGGATTGTAACGCGCTGAGCTGACGTATTGAATATCGATTGAGTTCGAGCATGTACGGGATAAACATTTTGTTTATTTAATATTTACTGGAAGGAAACCCAAAAAATAAGCACATTTATTGTATTTGGGATTGAATTAAAAAATCGTTGTGAAAAATCCATTTAATTCTCGATTCATACAAAATTGAAAACAAACCCTAAAAATATGCACATAAACCGAAATAGTGTTAAATGTCAACGTATATTTGTAGTTTGAGGAAAATTATTTCAGATATTAGTTATAATGTAGAAAATCTTTAATTTGCTCATTCTTTGTTTCCTTGTTGAGTTTTGCTTACGACTTTTATATGGGTGAATAGTTTTAGGTCAATTAAAACTTATCGTTTACATACTGATAATTTATATACTTTTAGCAAGAGAAAAAAGTTGAGAACGGTTGCTTGATAAAAAATGTATCGGTTATTTTCCAAGTGGTTTTCTATAATGTACTCGTAAATTCCTACAGAGAACTTTGCGAAAGGAGTTTGAATAAAAAAAAACATGACTATTACAGACAAAATAGTGTAGGTATCCTAAAACATCACAAATGTGGAAAAATGTCTAGCATATTGTTACAAAAAAAAATTTTCTAAAAACATGTTGAACACTATGTTATATACAAAACCCTCTGCTTATGTTTTAAACAAATAAAAAGACAAATTGTATAGAAAATTGACACTAATCTGATAACTCTGACCAAATGAAAACGAGAAAAATGAAAAAAAAAGGATATTTAAGAGATGTTGTCATGAAATGCTAAATGATGGGAGAATAGTCCTTGAATTAAAAGTGACTAACATGTTCATCATTTAATTACTTACATAATACTTTTTTTTAGTTATACTAACCTTTCTTAACAATTTTCAATTCGAATCACGAACACCGCCTATACGAGCAAACAAGTGAAAAAAGAATCGATTTTCCAAAATTTCATAAAGGAAACATGAACTAAATCTCCATTTTGAATCATGCTTCAGTAATTGCAGTTAACGTTAGCCGGGTCAACATTTTTGATGGTTCATCGAGTGAACCATTTATTGGCAAGCCAAGTATGTATTTATGCTGTAGTGTACATTTTTACAACAAAAAAGAGAAATGATCGAAAAATCGAGGCGGAGTTTATGGGATCTTGTAACATTGTGATTATTTTCCCTCGCTACACCTGCCCCGGGGGCGCTTCCTCACTATATTCCGACGATGGTAAAAGGATCAAGTGAGCTGATGACCAGCAAACCGTTGATCGTCCGATCGCTGCTGATGAGATGGCGGCTTGACGAGCCTACGAGTACGGCAAGGTCAAACGAAGTAACCGGTACCATTGCGACTTCGTGGTATGGCGTGTTGATTGGAATTTTCCACGCGTTGATCGATCAGATTCGTCAACCATCAGAGCCGGGTTCCGTGCGGATGGATGGTTGCATCGCGAGTAAGTGAGCAATAAGCGATACCGGATACAATACGTAGACGAACGCGCCAGTTATCGGAAGGTGCGTTTGGCCGTTTTAACGAAGATTTTTATCTCAGGCGTAAAGTATATGTTTGATGGAGATTCTTTTGGTTTGCGCTTGGCGCTGCTTGCTTAGTGATGTTGTTTAAACAAGCATAGCAGTACATCTTATCTGAAGGAAAAACAGGTTAGGTCAGATGTGTTCTGACAAGAACACAACATATTGATATTTGGATTATACATGATGCAAGCTTGAAGTGCTTACAAGAAATAGCAAAATTTTTAACCTGAGGAAAATATATAAAAAATCATATAGTATTTCAACATATTCTGGCAATCTGTTCATGCTTTGTATATCATTCCTGGAAGATGAGTTTGAACTCTTCTTTTAAAAAACAAAAAATACCAATAAAAAATGGCACAATAAACATATACGCACCCTCGGGCCTATCGGGTGAAATGTCCACCAATTAGCTGGCCAATAAATCAATTTTATTGTTTGTTGATAGTGCTTCACGGTTGCAGCTCTCCGAAATGACCGCCAAAGGTAAAGCGAGGGGATGGAAAGGAGAAAACGAGAGGAAAAAAAGCATCACATTCCACCATTTTGATCCGCACGGACGGGGTCGTAGATTGAATGTGTGTGTGGTGCAACGGGGGTTAACGAGCGGACCTTAAACTTACCTTTGGGATGATAAGGAAAGATGTATCATCCGCGCATTATTACACATAATGACTGACTTCTTTTTTCTTGTTCTCTTAATCATTTGCGTTTAATTAACCCTTTGCGTGGGTGTGACCGAGGGTGCAGGGGACAACGAGGATGAACATTATCCGGAATGCAAGATGAGTTATGTGGCACATTGATGCTGTCGGTGGGTGACACGAACGGGTTTGTGGTTTAGGGTTTAAAGTGATTTTGTTTAAAAATTGCAAATTGTTATTTCAATTGAAATGCAATAGTTGCTTATGGCATACCGCATTAATTTTAGAAATGTTAACTCAAATAAGTTTAATATTAACAAATAGTTTTATAAGACACTCTCATTGCGAGTAACTTTTCGCTCATTCCCAACGGGTTTCGAAAAACGACATTAAAAACCGAAAAGAAAGAAATTAAATGAGCGAATGCGTGGCGAGCACGATGCAAAAGCCCGTGGAGTAAAATCCACATGATTTTTGCTGCTCGTTAAATGGCTATCAGAGGTGTAATAAAAATTAAAAGTATGGAAAATTATACTTTTTATCTACAAAGCGTCCCCTTTTCCCCGTTGGATGAAGGAGCTGGGGGGAGGGGGGCGAACAACGGGCAAGCCGGGTCCTTTTTTTCTCGTTCGATTGGCTTTAAAGACATCTTTTGCATACCTTTTGTGGGGCCTCAGCTCGAAGGAAGGAAGATCCTTTCAGCCCGGAAAATGTTGCGTGCAACAGGACATAAGGGAGGATGAAAAAAAAAGAGTCATAACCACCGGGTGAAGATGAAACGTGGAATGTCGCGGCAGGTGGAGGCTCATTTTAAGGGGTTTATGGAAACTTGGTCCGGCACTTAATTTCATTGTTCGAAAGTCATATTTTACCCGAAACCGCGACATTCTTTTCGATGCCAACCGGGTGCTATGCCGCGGGCTCGTTACAATGCATCTGGGAGTGATATCCTTCGCCGGATGGAAATGGAATGAGCAGATAAAAAAAAATAATGCTCGTTAAAAAAGACCAAAATCGCCACTGGCTCGAAAGGATTTGGTATAATTATCTGATAATTTTCACTGCTAATTATACGCCCGTGAGAATGAGGTGCCTTTCCATGCCTTCTAGTGCATGCTGTTTAGGTTCTTGTTTTTCAGGCAGTTAAAATTAGTTTTAAACAAGATAACAATTCTATTTGTATTTTCAGTAAAATCACAAAAAGTGAGATATTAGCAGAATTCAATAAAATTTATGTAAATTTGATAATTTGGATAGATTTTTTTACAGCAACACAATATTTAACATTGATTGATTATTTCAGATGCACTAACTAAAGTTCTGAAACAATATACCAAAAAACATCAAACAAACTTGGTTGGATTAACTCAAAAATGTATCTATGAATTAATACATAAACTGCATTCTAAAGTTAATTGTTAACATAACATTTAACAACTTCTACCTTAAATTTCAAAAGATATTAAATAAGTTTTTGTCGAGTTTGTTTTACCTGTTGTGTATTTTATTTTGTTGTAATTTTTAGCATTAATGATGTTTTAACAGATGTAATATAAAACATGTTTACCAGCACCGTCGTACGGTCGTATGGTCTTCCGGTTTAAAGAATTTAGGTTACTGTATCATGGGTCAAACATCAACTAAAAAGATTTGCGTATGTGAACACTTTCCTGTAAGATCAAATAACTTAAACATTGTTTCTTTTTAGAGATCAATTAATTCTTCCGAGATTTGCACTTTTCTCACAAAAGCGAACACCGCGAACAGCTCAAATCGTGCTCTTTTTCTCATCCGGCGTGTCATCAGTTGAAATGCATAAATCCCGTTGAGCAATAAACGGGATTACGATACACTTCGGAACGCGCCACGCGGAGCAAGCTTTCGTTACGCTAATTTCCACTAATACCTCACATTAATGCCGGTGCCATCCTCCATGGAACCCGTAAGGGTCGGTAGGAGTCGGAGGGACAGAAACCGAATAGTTACGTGTGTGAAAAGCAGTTAAATCTACTAAGAAAAACAGAGCTCTTTCCTTCCCAAAGGATCCTTGAGCCGAGGGAGAAAGGGAAAAACTAAACCAAACGGACGGTTCGAACGAGTGTGCCGTCGGTCGCACGTGGCGTCGGTTTATTTGCACAATGGGAAGCAACTTAACAGTCACTTGTGCCACCGGTGACGACCACCAAGCCGACGCGTCATCTTCTGGGCGATTAACGTCCTTTTTTCGAGGAAATCGTCCCGGCCCGAAAAGGGAACCGAGAAGTCATTCCGATTTCGCCCTTCGCGCCGTCCATGTCATTGAAACCGGAAAGTCATCAAGCGAAGGCATACCGGCAATCCCTGCCACCATCCCCTCCACCGCGGCCGACAGTCCCCTTTCCCCGGGCACATCAAAATCGGATTTATTTTACATATGTTTCGAATATCCTCGTGGGAGTGTTTAGGTTATTTATCCACACCACAACCGACCGAGGGGAATTCGAATGGTTCTCGAGCCTCGGCAAAGCGTTCGTCCCTCTCGCCGAAGCAAAGATTTATGACTGCCGGCCGAGCGGCAGCGTGAGGTTTATCCGCGTGGTTTCTTCACTCCAGATTTTTGTTCCTCCCCACCCCCGGGACGATACACATCAAACGCCGAGCCTTCGGATGTCTCGCCCGTGCTCGGTTCAGTATATTATGAAAAATGCTTGCCAAACGTTTATCAATTCGGACGTCGAGTGCGTATTTTTATAGGATTTTTCCCTCCCCCTGCCGGTCGGCCGGAAGTTCGGCGCGGAAGTCAAGTTTTTCGCTTACGCGTATCGGTAAATACGCACGACCTCGCCCTTCCGCGGACGAACGATACGAGGGACTTGGAATCGGCACTAGGGGAAGCTATGTCCCGCTCGCAGCATCTCGGCGAAGGGACCAATTTCCCTCGGCGGAAAGAAAAACTCACACGCGTATCGCACAGTCGTGTCATAATCGTTAGCAATGGTTTTTGGCCGCTCATTCGGGGGTTTTGCTTGGAACAACCGTAAGAGAGAGGAAGAGAGATAGAAGGGGGTGCAAAGGTTGTGTGAACGTGAAAGGCTGGGGTGGAAGTTTTAAAATCCAAAAGTCACGATGGAAAGTGAAAACTTTGCAGCAGGCGTCGAAGGGAATAAAGGGTGAATGTCAGTGAACGGCAACAGAAACACGACCAAGATGGAACGGCGTCTAACAAGATGATGGATTCGCATATTGAGTTAATGTTGGTTATTTTGCGGGGCACGGGCAGGTTGACATGTTCAAGCGTCGCTTCCCTTCGGACGATGGTTCAACGGAGGGTTGAGTTTTCCCCTGGCGAGCTGTGGGTGGTGTGGTGGGAATGTTTTTGACCCGAAGGGTTCGACGAATTACAAAGGGGTGGGAATAGGTTCTTGTTAGGATAAAGGGTGAAGCTGGCTTATGCTATAAATTAGATACTTTTTGTCAATTATTCACACTTTGTTTGATGATCAGTTAACAGTGTATTGGAATTGTTCGAAGCATCAAACAAAGTGTAGCCTGGCATAGCATTGCATGAAGTGGATTACTAAAAATGTCTAAAAAATAGGTCCTACAAGTGCACAACATATAATTTTACAGACTTCGGATGATTGGTTTGAGTGCTTGATAGTTACCCCCGAGATGCTTGATATACCCGAGAAAAATGTTTTTTTACTTCCAGTTTACATAATTTGAAGAAAAAGCTTGCTATAAACGATGATAAAAAGTGAAAATTGAGTTTGAATAAATTTCAGTCTGTCTGTTCCTTAAATTTGTAAAGAGTGCACCACCACCAAGTTATAGAGTCCACATTGCGAAAAGTTATTTGTCACTCTATTGTCTAAAACTATTAATAAGAGAAAAAATTTTCTTCAATTATTTTAACTGTTTGAAAACATTAAACTTACTTTATTTTGAGTACTTGTTGTAAATTGATATTAAAATGTTAGAACTATTCTAATAATTGCCGTTTTCGGCTCAGGAATAGTTATCAATATCTTAAATTTTATTGCAAAACCGATATATGATTCGTTGGATTAAGAAAAATTGACAAAAGCAAAACTTTCCAGAAGCCATATAGATTAGTGGTGTAATCCAAAAGTGAATTTAAAATCCTTAAATAATTTGTTTTATTTAAAACCGAAATAAAGTTGCAAGCTTTTGTCTGGCTGAATTATTTGTCAAGAGAGAAAGTCGCAAAAGAGTAGATATGTTTTAATATGTATTAATTAATTTCATTCTTGAAAAACATTAGCCAAATAAATTAAAACTGTGTCTTTTTTTAGTTAAAATCAATCGACCAATGGTGGTTCCGGGAGACTTTTGACTTATCGTGGAGTAATCCATTACTTCATTTCCTTATCTTCTCCTTTCTCGGAAGCCTTTCTGTGTCGTGCTGGTAGACGCTAGTAAACAGATTAATGAAATAGCTTTGGATCATCTAAAACTCACATTGGCCAACTACCGGGTAGGGACGACCGGGAGAGACAAAACATACATTCGTATCCTTGCCGACTAAAAGCCGAAAAGGAAAGGAATGTTCACTACACTCACCCACACCCGGAACACCTCGGTGGACACTTACACTCGTGAAACGCCAAACCTTCGCCAAAGCCAGCACAGCGTACCGCCAGAGATGTCCACACTTTACTGTATTTGTATTTCTATAATATGTGTTTTAATCTAACGAGCTGATAACATGTAAAACATGTTTGCACATTATGTTATCTGATTAATATGCGGTTCTTTTCTTTTCGCCTTCTCGCATGCTGCTGCTGCTCCTGCTGCTGGTGTATGATTTTCTTCACTTGTTTTTCATGCTTCTGTGCCTCTTCGTGCGGTCTCGCTCTTGGAGGATTCTTTTTCTTCTACTTTTTTTATGTTCGTATTTTGCAACCATTCTTCTGCCGCTCCGTTCCGCCCTCCGCCCCGTGCGGTGATGCATTGGCGTTTGCTTCGGTTTCGTTAGTGCCCTTTTTTCCGGCTGCACATACCCGGCCGGCTCCAGCTTCACCTTCCAGCTTCACTTTACTCCGATTTTCATCAGCACTTTTGCACCAACATAACCACGTTCCTATCAAAAATCCCATCAACGCCGTTGCAGCGGACGGGGCGGGACGCATTCAATGGGGGGGGGGGGGGGGGGGAGTTGCCTGCACACGCCTTTTTTGCCCCTCTAATGGAACTCCGCTCCGGCCGCGAGGGTTCATTCTCGCGAATTTTGTCATCGTTCACCGTTGCACCACGTCGGGGAATAGCAAAAAAAAATAAATAAACGCCCAAACATTCCCGAGGACTGCACTGCACGCGTGCATTCGCCTGCATTTGCCACGGTGGTGCATCGAAGGCGCGCGGTGGTTGCATTTTCGACGCTTTCTCGCCTGCGAGCGCAATGTGTTTGCAATATTTTTGCCGTACTTTTTAAAACGAACCATCTATTCCACTGTGCGTTAAAGAGTGGCCACTAGAAGTATACAACTTTATTTCTAAACATTGTTTTAAATGATCACAGTAGAAAATCGACGAAATTAGCTCAAAAATGCAAGAATTAATGTTTAACTATCAAAATGTTCATTTTAATCTTTTTAAAACATATAAAAGTAGCAGTTGGATCACCAAATTTCCAATATCATTTTGCTAAACATGTCCATTTGCAGAGTTTAGCACTTTAAATATTATATTGAAGCTCAAAAAATATTTCCATGGTTCGTCGGTCCGCTGGAAAACGTTCCACTGTGCGTTCGAGGAGCTGTTAGTGGCGACGACAACGACGATGACGATGGTGATGATGATGATCATCCCGATGATCGTTTCGTTCGCGAAGCCATGCCGTGCACAAGCACAAATGGCGTGCTGGTGAACTTGCACCACTAACTGCATTTCTTTTGGCGCTGCACACCAATGCAACCAACTTGCTCCCGGCTGCACGGGCAGGCCTCGGCCCGTTCCGGCCATATCGCGCCGTATCGTTCCATATCGTTATGCATGTACGTATGTGGCGCGTTCGCGTTAGGGCGCTGCTTCCTTCGAATGCAAAGCGCCCGGCAAAGGAGTTCGGAGTTAGATTAGGAAATCCAGGAAAAAGAAAAACCCCCCGGCTGGCATTGTGTAGAGGGCGCGCGGGCGGGCGAATGCATTATCGTTGCAGTTTTGCATCCAAAACCAATTTTTTGCACCTTTTCCAGCGGTTTCCACCGAAGAACAGCGAACCGGGAGCGGTAGAACGACCAATACGACGACGCAACCGACGACATCATGGGCACACACATGAAATATGTAATGAAAAGCACTTTTTTGCATGTTACCGTATTTCACCTACGATACGTGTGCTGGCAAATCGAGGGAAAAAGGGCATATGCTAGCCATAAAATAAAAGCAACGGTGAAAACACAAGTACGAAACCGCAACATGGTGCACCTTGCGAACCCCGCAGGTTATTTTCTAACCGTCATTTTTGTTTAGTCCTCGCACGATGGAAGCCGGGCGCGGTAGAGACTGGCCAGAAAATGGCTACGGTAAGATGCATTGATTGCGAGTTTTACCATGTCCTTTTAATTCGTTGTTTTTATTGTAACATAAATAACAAATTATTGAAGTCGGGATGTAATATTTTTAACTGTTATAATCGTTGAGTTCCCGAGAAACTCCTTGTTTAAGATTTTTGGCAACATTTTAAAGTCTTAATTCATTGCATAAATACAATTCTAATATACGGAAATATCTCAAAAGATCTGACAGTTTGTTCAGTGACCACTGAACCACCATAAACTACCAATTTACCTACTATTTAACACAAGTCTCTAGTCTCTTCTAGTCGCCAATCGGAAGGTTGCACAGGGAACTTCGCCGTTGGTCACCTATTGTGGTCGATTTCTGCGTCCTCATACTCCCGAACGGTACCGGCGGCTTCGTGGTGGTCCACTCGAGCTCGTGTGAGGATCACTGATTCACTGCCGGGTTTTTTTTTTCTCCCGTGCGTTCTTGGTTTGCGGGAAAGCCAAGCTCGTCGGCGATGGAAATTATGTATTCACCTGCAACATCGTCGTGCCGTACGCGCATGATGGTGGGTCATTACTTTGACACTAATATTGCGATGGCCTATCGGTGCGCGAACGAGCGTTGCATGAAATGTTGGACGTGTTTATGCTGATGCGAGTCCGTTAAACGGCTGATTGGTTGATGGAAGCCATCCGCTTCGAACATGTACTGGATGTAAAGCTAAGCTGCTCAAAGCGTGTACGATCGATGGGAAGAATATTAAGATTTTAGTCAAAAATCATTTAAATCCCATTTAACAATTATTTAAGTCCCTTTGATAACGAGAATATTAATCGAATCTAGGAAAAACCAAATATTAAACATTGACAGTTTTAAATGTATCCAAACATTTTAAAAAATCGAACATTCCTATCCGAAACTTTTGGTACACATTTCTCATGGATGTAAATTTCTGTTTCGTCCACATCCACTTTGACAATCGTAGGCCTAACAGCAAGTCCGCACACACCGGCAACGACGAGCCAAAACAATCTATCTCCGAGTGTATGAATATTTTAAATTTATACCGATAAGACCGATCACACTTATCTGATCTATTACGCGCGGTTAGGAGTCGTAGTGAAGGCACCCTTTGCTACCACCGAAGCATAGAATTGAGCATGATATTATCCGATAGTCAAACCCGATGCCGCACCCGGGTGGAAAACCCAGTCGGGCCTGAATCGAACCATTCTTATTAGCCGAGCGGTGGACGATGAGAAGAAAGTTGCGGGTGGTTGCGGCGGTCGAAAGAAATAATAATTAATAATTTAAATATGTGCACACGGTAAATAATTCATGTGCCATTTTATTTACGTGTGCTAGAATCTAGAAACAAATAAATCTCACTAAAATATGCATATTGAGATTTATTGTAGGAGATTTCGCTTTCGCCGCTGGAAGGTTTTTGGGGTTGGCCGTGTGTATGCTCCCCGGTTGCCATTTCCATCGGCTCGGATTGTGGTCTGTCAGTACTTGCTGCACTATATATGTGTGTGTGTGTGTGTGTGTGTGTGTGTGTGTGTGTGTGTTTGTATGTGTTCCTTATGATTTACAGTGTGAAGCAGCCGAATAAGCAATCCATGTGAAAGGAATAGTGCCACAGTAACGTTTGTCGTAATGGATACGGTGGCCATTGCTGGTCACTACCAGCACTAGTGTCATCGAGTTGGCCTTCAGTGTAAAATAATTCAAATACGCCCGTTCTCGTCCCCCTCCGGCCTATCAATTGCCACCCAGATGAACCTCAGCATGCTCCTACATACTTTGGGTAAGATTTTCGACCCCAGCCCTGGTACGTTGGTCACTTGCGCACTGGTCAACACGACGTCCTTCAGACCCTACGACCCTTTTCCGGCGGTCTTTAGCGTATCTTTGGATTTTAAATTAATTGTTTAATAAATATTCAACACCACTAGAACAACGGGCGCACTCCGTAGCATCAATGAACCATGGACGGAGCCAACCCGGACCCGAAATCGTTGCGAATGCAATTTTCGTACTTACTCTGCAAATTTATATGCAAATCAACCCCATTCCACCAATCACATACAAAACCCGACCGTGATACGATCGTTTCGACGTGCAGTGGTGTCCTTTCTTTTGCAAAACTACAACCCATTTGTGTAAGCCGACGGATCTTGATTGCGGACAGCTATCGTGGCGAATCATCGTTATAATTTGTGGAAAAGATGATCGAGAAACGCCTCCGGGGTTCGGTCTCGTCGTTGGCCAGTGTTTCGGATCGGAATTGTATTTTCGGGGCTACGGAAGATGAGAGTTTGCGAAATTGGTATGTTTGTTTTCCTCGGCACGTGTACGGAAAAGGTGGCCAAGGCAGGAAACGGTTTCACACAACAGCATGAGTTATCTTTCCGATGAGAATATCTAGTTCCAAATTGTGTTTTTAATGTCTTTATTCAATTGAATGGGTTAATGGTAATTGAATCTAGTATGGTAAATTAAATTACCCAAGGAACAGGATAAAGTCCACCGTGCAAAACGTGTCGAGTGAAAATGGAATAAATTCCAAAGGATTGGAACTATTTCCTGTTTAACAAAATCACTCTCAAAGTTATTTTTGTGGATCATTAAATTTAAGTTTATCTCACGCGACGAAATGTCGATCCTTTCGCGTTCAACTTCATTCCGTCATACACCAAATCGGGCGAATATTTTCACGAAATACTGATCGTGGAATTTTCCGGAGTGTGATAAATAGTTTCAGAAATTTCCGCACGGCAGGCACGCTAGAAATAATTAAAACCATTCTAGGTGAGCGATTCTTGCGTCCCATGAATCAACATTAATAAAACATCCACTTTTCTCCCGAAGCAGGTCAACACACACCAAGAAGCGCACCGAAATGGGAGTACTTGATGCGACGAAATGGAAAGAAGAGGAAAGCCACCTTTCCAACCACCTTTGCCATTCGCGGAGGCATTTTCATTCGGTTTATCATGCAAAATGGAAGTCGTAAAACATGCGTAGCACGCTGGCAAAACAAAAACACAATCCTATAATAACAATAGATGGGTTGGACAAGATGGAAGCAACGGTTCCGGTCGAAACAGTTAGGTCCTGCGGAATGACGGGGGCAGATTAAAAAAAAAAGCGTTAAAGTCCTGCCAAAAACGGGGCACAAGAAGGGGCTACCGGAGCCTCCCGGTTCGGTAGAGAAGATGCCAAACGTGGACGGTGGAGAAAGTAAGCTAACGGTGCGCGCACGGAATCATCCCCAAATCGGAACAATAAAAGTGAGCATTAAAAATTTTATTACAATTTTTAATGCTAGCGCGATGGATGATAAACGGGCCCCACCCCCGGTCCATCCTTCGTGCCTGCCAGCGTGAGGCTTTTCCGCGGAACTACACCGAGGCAGCAGCTGTGTTTGCTTGTTAGTTCAGCCCCGTGAGCACCAGGATGGAGATTTAATAGTTTTCTGGTTCGGGTGGGGCACCCGGTTTCCGGTTTGGTGAATTTAACACAATTTTGGAAATGGATCTGGCCCGACGATTGGCGCCATTGGGTTTTCTTTCAGTTTCTCAACTTTTGGCTTAGCCGTAAACGCTTTACTGGAATGGGATATTAGTACAAAACATGGTCGACGTTTAACTTCTGGTAGTTTTCGTTAGAACGTAATTTACCATGGGAAAAATCTAACGATTTCATCCAACGAAAGATTAAACCAATACGTTTCTTGTCAACCGTTTTAACTGAACCGTAAACATAAATCAGGTCCCTTTTAACGACCCAAACCGCGATGTTCAGTTGAACCGCGACGTGAGAACGCGCGGAAAAGGAGTAACTTTTGTGAAAAATCAGGATTGACTCAATTCAAAGGTATCAAATTTCGACCGCACAACCATTGGACCGGAAGTTGCGGACACGCAAACCACGTCGGTGTCGCTTTTGAGTCCACAAATTATAAGTACAAGTGCGTGCGTGCGTGCGTGCGTTGGCCGTTTCATTGGATCAACGGAATGAATTTACAGGATTGAAGAACGCTTTTGTTGCTTCCGCGAGGGTCCATCCATCTCGAGGGCAAGCCGTTTTTTGAACACGAATCTCCCTCTTTTTTGTTCCGAATCTTCAGTACAAAACACCATCAACGGCAAGGGTGAGTGTTAAAGCAAAGCCTCAAACCTTCCGCACAGCTTCCTCCTAGGAAGAGAAAGGCGAATAAACCGCTCTAATTTTATTTCCTGTCGCCGGGTTTATCCGGGAGCATCCGAACGGTTCCGAACGTTCCGGGTTTTCGTGTCACGTGCGCCAAACACATTTCGGAACCGCGGCGCGTGGCGCACGACGTCTTCGCGCGCCTGCACCGAGTCTGCTGGGGGTGTGATAGGACGAACAGGAACTACCAAGGGCGATGAAGGCGAGGGTGAATGGGTGGATTCGATTCCCGACAGGACCTGCAGCATATTAATCCCCTTCGTTTTGAGTTGTGATGCAACTTGTGCGCCATGATGCTGCGTCGAGCTAATTTCGATTGAGCCGTACTTTGATGAAGATAAGACTCCAAACGTCGGATGTGTCTTTTTCTTTGTTTTTTTACTTATGCCTCCTCTAGGATGGGTGCCGCTTCCGAGGGGTGGAACCGATCAAACCCGGCCACACTCCGGCCGGGCAACGAGAACAAACAAAATGAAACGAGGTCTAGACAGCTAGGCTTTTTCGCTATCGTAAAAATAAAAACATCCCTTCAGCTAAGCCTCCTTCAGCCGAAATCATTCTCATTTGCAAACATTGTTCCCTTCCCGCTAAAGGACACGGCCTCCAGAGCGCAGTGATCTTTTATAATCGTTTAACGCTTATCGTCATCCATCAAGCTTGGTTTTTATTATTTCCTCGTGTTCTCCTCACGATGGCAAATAATAAATGACTAAAAAATAGGTTTACGAACATAAATCGTACGTTGACTGACGATGGGTTTTTGGTAGCCGGGAAACTGCGTGGGTAAGCATTTGAAGTTGATCGATAAAACACGCCACGATACAGCGTACAAGAATTGAACGATTCGAAATAGTGATTGGACCACCAGGATTAGGTGTTAGAAAGAAGTTTCGCATACGCTTTGCACTAACCGAACTCTTAAGTCGTTCTATCAAATAGCTATAGACTAGGAGCAGTTTTGTTTTAACATTGTCACACTTACGGAACGGAAAAAGAGGAAACCTACGCCCCATTATTCACCCACAACCCACCGCAAATCCAGTGTGTGTGTGTGATACAAAGCATATCGAGGCAATGTTTTGCTCCATTTTATTGCGTAGGACAAACGGTACATGATCCTTTTTTATTTTTGCGCCGTTGTTTTGGTTTTGCTGCACATGCCGCTAACACCAATCCCTGTGTTTCCATACAATAAATATAACTTGAAATGTATAAATTTTATTTTTATCTCACCACAATAAATACTGCATTTTTAGCGTGCTGGGACGACAATTTATGGGCGTCCGTGCAGAATCCCACCTGTGCTCCCGTCCACCGGGCGGTCGTTTCCGCTAGCGACAAAACCGGAAGATATTTCGCCAACGCCGACCGTAGCGAGCGTCCGTTGGTCGGATTGGTCTTTGCTGGTATGCATGTGGCGTTGGTGGTGTGTTTGCCAGCTTGCGATTACTTTGGTACTTTTCACATTCGAACGTGGAACGTGGAATGTAATAATAGATTGGTGTAAACAATTAAAACTAGATAACCAATCTTCTCCCTTGACATTGTTTCATTTCTAAGCATCTTTTTATGGGTTCAAACTGTATTTGCATCTCGGTAAGTATTAGTTTTTTACCAGTGAAAAAGGACTCCTTCTGCCATAAACGTCCTAATTTTCAGTCAAGAGACCCACTAAATCTCTTTAGCGACAAAAGACCGTCGCGCTCCCAACCATATGCACTCATATCTCGCCCCGATCGGAGGGTCCTACTTAGGAACCGAAGGCGATCTTATCATTGCGCGAGGGTTCGAGCATCGCTTCATCGGTTTCACTGTAAAAGCGACCATCTGAAAGACAACACCGCCACCGCCGCCCGCAACAAAGACACCGCGCGCTGGCTCGGGGAGGAACGCAACACTAAACACTGCATTCTAAGAAATCACTTTCTCAAGAATCGGGTTGCAGGGCGAAAACAAAGGCGATCGACAGAAAAAAGCATGATGCACGCATAAAACAGCATCCTAGGGTGAAACTAGGGCTGGGCAAATGTTTTCTTCCCTGAGCCGTCACAAACAAACACCGCAACTCCGCTGCACTCTGCACCTTCACTCGGATATATCGGGAAGCCTGGTTATCTGAATCTAAATCCACCCCGCTTTGGCGTTGGTCCTTTGGAGACGCCTTCCTTGGGTGAACCAAATGACAAACACTACAGCGCAAGGCAACAAACACCTCGTACACCTTTTGCGCTCTGTTGTCCTTCTGGTGAAAAAAGCGACCTTCGTGCCTGGAAGATGGAACGCCGCTAAGAAATGCCGAAAACATTTCTTGAATCGATTTTTCTGTAGGGGAGGTGTCCGCAAATCTCAAATTTCCACCACAAGTAACCCGTAAAAGGCCCATCACGGCCTTCGTCATCATCCCGGTGCCGACTTTACGCCCCTCGTGTGGAAATTGGAGCAGAACTGTGTTGTCGTCCTGGTGTCTCAGAAGAAGAAATCGTCTACGATGAAGACTGACACCTCTTTCCCATATAAACTGCCCCGCTTTAGTGAGCAGCCCTTTTTGCCATCCCTCGGCCGGGAATGTCAAAGAAGAATGTAGCATTTCTTCAGCCCGCGGAAGGCTTGTGAACACGCTCACAAGATGCAGATTCTTTGATTGGATGGCACGAAGTGAAGGATGCAGTTCTAAAGCAAAAAAAAAAGGTTGAAGCGAAGGAAACCCTGAACTTGCTTTGGTTGACAGACCATCCAGCAGTCCCTGGCCTATTTCGAGTGACTCCCGATGCTTGAAAGACATCGGGACGTCCTTGCTTGTTGTCACCGACCGATCGAGTACGATCGGGTCCTCCTTTCGGTTCCAAGAGGACGATTAATCGTCTTACGCGGGCTTAGGCCATTGTCCCGGTGCCATTCGAAGCCCGAACTCCGGCGTAGGGGTACGACATTCTGGGTCCATTGTTCAGCTCAAGTACCTCAGCAGCGGATAAGCGCACTAATAGTACTCGAGAAAAACAATGGCACAAACACTTGAGAGTGTGCACACACACACTTACACACGCACATATCATATGCGATCCCGCCCATCGACCCAGATTTCCGCAAGGATCGAACGCACAGGGTAGATCCTTTGGCAAGGTACATGAAAATATCAATTTGAGCCACAATGACCAAATCTGATAATCACCGAAAACAAATCTTTTGTTTGTATTGTTCCGATTTGAATGGAGTGATAATAGATTCTATGGTCCTTGAGTGCCGATGTAGCTGGCTGGCATAGGTATGTTACACTTACACTTTTCTGTGCGCATTTCGAGTTCATCAGTATTTTTGGGAACAGAGAGATTCCTTGGAGTCCCGAAAGACAGAATTAATTTCTTGACAACAACTTCGGCAACGTTTATTATAACTATACGTACGATTATTGTCTCATGTTAATTTTGTCATACTTATCATAACTTTAACAGATTAATGTCCTACGTATTTTTAATATAGCGAAACTATTAGTCTCTTTTTTTATCTAGAAAATTTAGATACAGTATTATTGGAACTAAGCCTCTGTTCATCAGAATGTAGGTAATAGTTTTGAAAAATACGTCCATCCCTTTCCTTCTACCTCCTACTTAGTTTCAGGAAGGATTGAATGAACGGCCGCCCGAAAAGAGGATCGCCTTAAAACCCTTCCCATTGTTTCAACCCTTTAACACCATTGCCAGACAGAGTGCAGACGCCAGATTAAGATATCGCTTCCCATTCTTCCTCGTCACATTCGGTGTGTAATCCGGTGGTTTTGCAAAAGTTTTGCCCGTTCAAGTGGTACGATGTTAAGGATATTTAAATATGGTGGATAACAAACGATTTTGTGTCGATAAATGTTTCACGAATGGAACTACGAGATGCATGAAGTTTAGGCTGAATTAGAATTCCCCGTTCAGTAGATTTCAGTGAATAAAGTTCGCATGATTTTGTCACCGTTCCTTTCATTCCCCGGGTGAGTGTGATAATGAACCATCCGTTGCATTATTTCTTTCTCGGTAATTTTCTACTTATTTGATTACCGGTCCGGGTTTCAATAAAAAAAAAAAGACAACTAACACGGTGCTCTTGAGAAGGCAGGGCGTAACCGGAACATCGACACCATCGGCGTCGGCCGCCGTTCCCGGCACCATCGAGCCGGGACGAGCGGAAACAGAAGGAGGTCCAACCCTATCAGCCTAATGGACGCTGCCACCTTTGATGTTGGTGAATGCGAAATTTAATACATTACACGCTTTGTCGCGTTTATCGGGGTCCGATCTCATTTCCTTGCTCGCCGCTCGAAGAAACTAGTCCGTCGCACGGCTCATTCATTTGGCGTGCGCCGGCAAGGGCAGTACAGGAAACCGATGCTACGACCCGATGCTGCAGATGCTTTCAAATGGGATGAATGTGGATGCTTCGAACCTAGACCCAAACGGTCATCAAATCAACTCGAAGGTTGCACGGAGCTGTCTGCTCCGGAAGCACATTTCCAAACCAAATTTGTTGGTAACTTATACCATCTGTTGAGATAGATGAGAGAAAGGGTGAACAGTGTAATTTGTATTGCGCTTATTGCATTTGTATATCATGTAATTGAACATTATAATAATAAAGCATTGATTCATGTAATAACAACACATTATAATCATAAACATCAATTGATGATGATAATTCAACATCGCAAGTATGACTGGTTTGAATTGACAAACGAACAAATTTGTAAGAAATGCATAAAATCGAATACAATTTGGTCTTAGAACGTTGTACCTAATTTGATATGACCATAAATTTAACAAACTTAAGTAATACGACCACTCCATGTCTTCTGAAATATATAAATAAATTTTGCAAACGATAACATATACATTACTGTACAATTAATTGCGTTCTGCAGGAAAGGAATCGTAGAACGGGAAAGGTGCACAGTTGTCTTCACCCTAAATTTACAGAAAGTGTTCAAACAGCCAATTTAAGATTCATTCTATCCGCTGCTTCCGAATCAGTTCCAAAAACTTTTCTCCTTTGCCACCAAACTCCCTCAAAAACACTAACCTGCCGGAGTTGCAAAGACCAGATCGAAAGTGAAACATATGAACCGCAAATAATAATAAAATAATTGCTCCTATTTGGCCACCACGATCGAAACGAGGCCCGGTTGAAGCATCGGAACCAAATTGCCGGGGTGTGGTGCAATAGTCGAACGTTGAACGCACTCCACCAGAGAGGGGTGCCGTGCGCATCCGGTAATCGAGAAAGGACCTCCCGCCGAGGATGACACCCGCGGTGAGGAAATTCGGAACAACAACTGGGCCGATTGTGTTCGAAACAAGTGTTTGCACAGGAAGAGAGAGGTTACATTGGCAACCTGCGACTGAGGGAGGAAAGTTTTTCCTTCCGAGTTTGCGGAAAAATCTAACGATATCCCGTGGCACGCTGGAGGTTTGTGTGATTTCGGGTGAGATGGTAGGTTGGTTTGTTTAATTGTTAGGGGTGATGAGTTTAATTCGATTGCTAATGCCGCATCGGAGGAAACCTGTTCACAGATTGTCCAATTTTGTCCCATTGCGGCAGTTAATTGAGCAATAACGAACACATGGCATCATATTCTCCTGAGTATGAAGATTTTAGCCCTGGGTTTGGCTTTCCAAATACCGCTGAATCGTTTCCGATCAATTGTTCATTCAGATGAAACGTAGACATTGAGGATATCCTTAAATACAAAATGTAATTTAAAAATTGTCTTAGATTGTTAAAAACTATAAAAACATCTTGAATAACTTATGAGTGCACTATAAAAATACAGTGAGCATCGTTTCATATTCTACATTAAAAGGCCCCAAATTCTCCATTTGCAATTATGGCAGTTGCATTAAATTTAGAAGTATATTTCTCATCATTAAAATAAAGAAATACGACAACCTCACAAATGCCGATCACTTTATTGAATGCAGCAAAACACGATCCTGTAGGAAAGCTGATTTTGGGATGAACTGACCATTGGTCTAAAGCGTAAAATTCTTTGGAACATTCTCGCCATTCCCTTACCCTCGTCAAATAACAAACATTGGTTTGAGCCCGCAAAAGCCTCATGATCAGCAGCGGAGAGCATGATCCAGCATCCAAAACCGCACAAAGAACCGATTTAGATGTAATCATTAACACTTCAAGAAAGCACTCGGCGATCGGCAGAAGCCGATAGTTGGGCCGCCAGCTGTTGTTTCAATCGGGTACGCACGGCGGTATTTGGTCAACAAAGTGAAAACCAACGCCATTTCGGCCGTCCTCGGGTTCGTCGATCTTGTTTTGGTTGCGGTATCCTTGATCCTTGCGCATTTTTGGTCTTCGTTTGTTTGTATTTGGTTGTGTTTTGACTGCATTCCACAATAATACACACAATCTAGGGTGGTAAATCTGGATTTTTATTACAAATCAGGTATCTACATACAAAATGCATGTGTCTACAGGAAACCTTGTGGAATTTGAAACAAATTGTTTCGTATTTCAAACCAAATTCTTGTGCCAACGATTTGTATTCATTCGTTTTATTTTGGTTACTGCTCTGTTACAATAAGAGGCAAACTAAAACTAAAACTCTCAATATTGAAACAACACATTGAAAATCAAGGGTAGTATAAAATGTTTATATCATTTGTAGTGTTGAAAAATTAGAGTCCAAATTTAGTTAATTATATTACGCTTCATATTTTCCTAAATCTTCATCGAATTTTCGACCCAAAACTCAATCAGATACAACGCACATCCATGTAAATGTTTTCAATCTCAATAAATTAGGCAAAGCTGTCATTGTCAAATTAACGATCATTATCTAAAATATGGACCACCGGCCAGCGATTTGCATCTTGCCGGATCACACACGGCCGCAATGGAGCCACTTGGGCAGCATAATTATCGATGCCACGAGCAGCACCGCGAACGGCGGTACAATAATAAACTAATTAAATAATTATTATCAATCAATACAATCTAACGCTGGGCAAGGCTGGTGGTGTTGGGTCGGCTCGGGGTGCGGAGGTAATATTTTGTCGAGCGCAAGGGGGCTCTAATCAAGATGCCCGATTGCTGCTGGGATCCCGAGGATCTGTCCAATCGATTTCCAATGCAAACCGATACCCGCTGCACCTTTCCGCTCCACCTTTCGGCCCCGCTTCCCCGGACTGATTTAACAAACACTGGCCGGACACGACAAGTGTGGAGGATGATTAAAATGTAAATTTTGTTGCATCGATTATGTCACCTTCCTTATCGTCCCTCCCGGTCGGTCCCGTAGCCCAATCTACATAATGGTGCTTCTTTTTATTCCGACCATTTCGATGACCTGCCAGCGGGGCTTTGAGTTTCCCGGCCCGGTCTCACTCGCAGCGCAAACGCACCGATGTCCACCATTTTACGCCCACAGCATGCACCGCACCAATCGCGGCACAATGTCGATGATCCGGTTTTTGTCCCGGGCATCAACTCAATTTTCATTAACTCGAGCCTGGCGCACGTAATGGCTCGCACAAATGAGGAACTAATTGCGACACGGTGCGCCATATTTACCATTTCGAAAAACGACCGATAAGCAACTGATTATCGCGATCGGCTGCAATTGATCCCCCCGGTGTGGGAGACCGTGGTCGTTTCCGAGAGGTGATCGGTTTTTATGCCGCGGCTCGCTTCCGATTGTGCCATTGTAGTTTATCATCGATTTATCTGCCAACGATGGCCGACGGGTGCAACTATTTGCAGCCACTATATCACTCGGGCGGAAAGATGAATGAACGGTGGATTAATGTCGCTCAGAGCTTGAGATTCTACACTCTATACAATATAAATCATGTGGTTTGTTTAATTTTCAGATCTCATTGAAACTAAATAAAATAAAATTATAAAGAAAGGCGATTGTGAAAAAATTACCCCGAGTGAGTATTTACAAATTAGAAAAATGGGCTGAAAAATAACATTGAAATAATATTTATGAAAACCGAAAACGAAAACCGAAGATCAAAGACAAATTCGGTCACGCATGAATTTTACCTGTAAAAAAAGATTAAAATTTGAGTAGTTTTTTCCCAAAGTAATCAAAAAGAATTATTGAATTTTAAAATGTAATAATTGTACTCTCAAATCGTATATTTTGATTAAATTCATAAGAAATTTGACATTTATTAGCTATTGAATCAATCAAACTACCTTAAAAACGGCAATCGACTGAGTTTACAATAGAATCCTCTATTTTTTAAGTTGTCCTCCTTAAGAAAATGCATATTTTCTTTAATTATTATGACCGTCCTAATGTTAAATCCTAAATTCTGATAATCATCAAAAACGTTATTGTAAAAAAGATACTTTTGAAAATTGTTGTGATTTTAGTAAAATGAAGTTTGTCGTGCCAAATTCATATTTGTACTAAACTCTGTTCCTTTAAATTACTTTTAAACTATCATTTAAACTTGGATTATGTTACTTCCTAGTGGAATTTTAACTAACTGAGTTTAATTCGTATTAGGTGCTTGATTTGGTAGATAATTCACAAATAAAATAATTTCTATCCCTTTTCATTAATGAATCATTGTATGCAACGAATTTATCTACTATGGTTATGAAACGAACGTTTGTCTCCGATCGAAAGCACGAGCGTCTGGTAACGATGCGGGCGATTAAATACACCACAGGAACGTTGTCCAAATACATCCTCCAAAGCCACAAACAATAGACCTCCGGCTGTTTTGCGTACCCCGGGACTAAGGGCTAAACGACGTAGATTCGGAAGATCCTCTTCAAGGGCTAGGTACGCACCCAGGTATCCATAGCTCAGCAGCTTGACCTTCTGCTTCGGGGTCAAGGGATTAGGGTCCGGCTACGGGCGCATGGGCACATTCGCTAAGAGGAGAAAAGTCGCACTAATGCTGGCGCCAGACAGGATCCAGGCCGAACGAAGAAGCTGGTTCTGTGCGAGCTTCGGCTCTAGAGGGAAGCGGATTGCACACTGGGGACGGAAAAGCGTTGGTCAAATCCTGTCCTCAAAATGCGTGACAAATGATGAGACAACTGTATTTTTCGTCGTTGCACACCTCCTTGAGGTCAACATTTTTCCAGCTTTCGGGGGAAGACTTGTAAATCAATCAATCGGTTCTCCTATATCCCATCCTTTATCTGGCAATTCACGCAGGATGCTGCTTGATGTTTGTCAGTTAACGAGGCGAAACATTGTGTTTCCTTTCTGACCACAGTGGGCAAACAAAATCATATTTTTATTTCGTGATCAGATCGATGAAAAATCAGCGCGTGATTGTTGCATCTGGAGGGCACAATTAGAACAACATCCGAAACCCACACACTTCGCCGCAGTACAACAATTAGCTGGCATTGGGAGGAACCCGCCTCAACGGAGGCTGCACGACGAAGCGCTCGCTTCGACCGTCCCTTTTGGCGGAATGATGATGATATTTCCTCACAAAGGACCCCAATCTTTGCGTCCCAATCTTAGCGATAGCAATCTCTAATAATTTCATCACAATATGCATACATGCGTGTTCACAAGCCAGCATCGCAGCCAGCAGCCGTTCACCGGGAGTGTGTACCTGGCCACGAGTCGAGAAGGAGGACACAGCGAGATGGGTGACGGGCTTTTGGAAAGCGAGAGCGTAGGGGAACGATTAGGAATCGCGGCCTGAGGTGCTTTGCATACGTCATACGAGAACGAAGCCATTTTCCATAGATTCCCAATGAACCACCTTACATCGCCGAGGTCCTTCAGGGTTGAACAAACTTACCCACACACACACACGGTTGGGTTCTCCCGCAGGCCAGAACTTCATCGGTTCGAATGTCGGTTGACGAAGGACATTCGTGTATGGGGAAGACAATTTCAACCGCACACACTGCCGAAGCGCTTATCAGTTTTGGACGATCGAAGGATTTTTGAATACTACTCACCAGACTCGAGGCTTTTGATGTTCGAGTTGTGGCTGCTGCTGCCGCTGTTGCTGCTGCTGACGTGATTGTTGATTATGGAGGGCAGTGGGTGACGGTGTTTTCATGCTTTTGTGTGCTTTGTTTTGTGTTTGGTTTGTTTTTTTTTCTGTCTCTAATACTATTCTGGGGTGATCTGAAAGATTTCGTTTGATCGTAGGGTGCAACGGAAGTCGGACAGCTTTCCAACTGAGGGCTTCATTTCTCATGCTGCGTCATACAAAGTACTTTGTAAAATATTGCGTACAGAAAAATAATGTCATGGACACTAAATGTTTCCGAATAACTACACATTTTTGTCTTAAAGCACTAATTTGTAAACATGTCATATTTATCTGTTGATTAAAAAAATATAAAAACTTCTTAATTGATTGGCCATTTTCTGCAAAATTACTATCAAAATCTTATGATTGGGTAAAGTTTGTAAACAAATTTACACAAACACTTGGTTTCATTTTTTGCATTACATTTATATGAAAAAAAAACTAGATTAACATACTCCCAAAGCGAGGTCTTTGTGGGATTGACTAACAGAGCATAATTGATGGCTTTAAAGGAATCAAAGCATCAAAACACGTAAGATAATTTGAGTACCAATTTACAAACTCCTAAAAAACTAATTTTAACACAATTTGATCATAGAACTCTGAATTTCTTTCTTTTATAAGCGCAGAGTTAAATTTTACTAAAATTTTCCATTGTCTTGTATCAAATATCAACCTTTTGCACATTTTAATAACGTCTGTTTCAACATTTTCTCATCCCTCAAAAAACATAGAATTAAAGTATTGGTTAGACATGAGTTTGTGTTTTTTATGATAGTGGGGCGTTCGTAAATGAACTTTCCCAGTGATCGTTTGTAAGAGATTAGTCACAATCAATGAAAACTAACGAACGGGACAAAACCCAATGGTGGTCCGAAAAGGCGACCATCTGCACAATATCCCAGCGCGTGACAAATCGGGCAACCACAAACTGAACCTCGGTTTGATTGAAACATTGAACGAAAGTGATCAGCATTGCGCCGGAGTAGGAAAAATCGAACATTCTTCCGTCAAGGCCCGCAAGGACACGATGGCGTTCCTCCCGGCTTGATGATTCTTATCGTGTGGATGTGCGTGAACAAACATTTTTAAAACACACAAGCACCAATGCCCACTGCCAGCTGCCCTCGAGACGGCCGTCTCTATCCGAAACAGGACCTGCCGCAACGTTTCCCCGCCCAACGAGATGGCAAACGCTGGCGCCTCGCCGACGACCCACGCTGTGCGCTCGGTTAGAAGCGTGGCGTTTTACGGATCGGACGGTCAAGGTTGCTGTTGGCGAAGAAGCATTTTGCGGTACCTTCCAGCCAAAACCGTTCTGCCCTTGCTGACGCATTGTTCTTCCCCTGTGCGCCGTGCCAACGTATCTTATCAGCTTTGGTCGCTTTTGCAGTTTCACTTTTGCCTTTTGCGGGTTGCCATCTTTTGATTTTCAATTAAACTAATCAGGAACGCATGTTCCACCGATTGCATCTCGGGTTGTCGCCCTGCTCCCTGGAAGGGGAAGGACGCAAGCGTCGGAGAAAAGTTCACCGGCATTTGTTTCGGCCAGCGTTGTGAATGTTCGAATAGTTGTTTTATGGCCTGAGTTTTGCATTTACTTAATGAAACAAGGCTGTTTTCAACGAAACAATTCTTCAAGAACGGCCGGCCGGATCTGAACTGATGGAGAACTAAGATTGATTGTAAACTAACTTCTGAGGCTCGACAATAAAAAACGTTTGCAGATGAGCGTCACGTGCCAGATGCAATCTTATCTCGCCCACAAGAATGAAACGATCAAGGTGAGCAGCTATCGAGAAGGTGTCGCAAACCTGAGATAGCATTTACGAGAAAAAACAAACCTACATTCAAACGAAAAACACCGGCAAGTGAGCAAAATATATGTGCCTGATAAGGCCTTAGCACCGTCCAACGAAGGCCAAGGTGAAGCCAATTCCTTTTTCCATCTGGTTTAAAAAAAACAGTATATTCCTCGTTCTAACAACGTGCGCTTAGTAGAGTCCATTTGGGCAAGGTGTTTAAGATTTGTTTGCGATCCCGGCGATATCCGGCGTGTAATCGCTTTGGGAAGATTTGAGAATAACTTAATTGGGCCACTAATTGATTACGGTTGCGATAGAAATCTTTTATCGCCCATCGGTCGGTACGTGACGGAACGGAGCGCTGGCTCGTGTGTTTTTTCTCTACTTCCTCCCGCTACGCAGCCTGCATTGTGCAGTGCCAGCAAAACGTCAGCCATACATCTACGGCCGAAGCATACGTTGGCGTAATCTGTGCTCTATAATTCAATCGCGATAAGTTTTGAACACACCGGGCGCCATTTCCCCCTTTTTTTTTTTGGTGTAAGAAGGGTGTGAGAGTGTGGGCCGCAGTGATGGTTAGATATCTTTAATTAACCGATTTCCGGCAGGATTAAAACGCCAAAACGACACTCCATTATTTCGTTTACATGGCTTTCAATGAAGCACTGCTGCACTGGGTTCGGTTTTATGTCACACTTTGACCGGTAATTTTATTTTCAACCCGATAGCTCTCATAAACTCGGCGACCTCGGTTTTATCTCCTGATTCATCTTGCAATCCGTTGAAAGCAACTCTTTACGTGGAACTAGTTTGAAATTGTACTGAAAGGGTAGACAATGATCTGATAATGAAGATTTTTAGCGACAAAGTTGATATAAAATAAAAAAAAAACTCTTGTTGTATGACTTGCTGAATCTTGCACCGTTTGAAATGGTTCTTAGCATACTTATATGCAATTGATGTAAATTTACCTTTTTCATCTAAGATCTGCAATCTGGTATTACACTCAGTAGGTCCTAATGTAATCGTTCTAAGAATTTTTGCAGTTTCGTGAAACTTAACTTCAATAGAAACTTACCTAATTGATCCTTTCATTAGATCTCATTAAATAAATTTAAAAAATATGATGATAAAATACAAAATGTAGTTTTCTATGGTACATGATGTTGATTTAGTAATTTGTAAATAACTTATTCTGTTATCAAAGTAGAGAAGGAACCAATATCCGCGTAAAACTATTAGTGCTGAAGGTAATTCATCTATGAAAAACTATATTCACTGCATATCGTAAATCGTACAAGTAACAGTTGTATCAGCAAAACAATCCTATACAAAAACTTTATTTTGCACGTGAGAATGTGGTTGTTATATTTTTTAAAGCTATGAAAATAACCAAATGAAGAATTTTAAGTCCCATACATTCCCTGAACAAAATTGTAAAAATGTCACAAGCGATTTTTAGTTTATTTTTAAATTTTCTTATAGTGACACTGGTTTTGTAATTGAAATGAAATGAACGAAAAATTGAAAATGAAAAGCCGCCATTTAAATAATCTAATTAAATGCAAAATTTATCAAAAATACCAGCAAAGTCAAAAAAAAAAAAAGAAATACATTGTTTACTACGCAAAACTTATGCTCTACCTCTTTATGATGTCCATTCGCGAGGTTGCAATCCGTCTTCATCATCGCCAACACTTCAGTATGGCCCGTTATTAATTAGTAGAAAAGTCTCTAGCCTTTCATTATCTTGCAGTCGGGTGTCACTGGATGCTTTTCTCCCAGCGTTGGACACTTCTACCCGCTCTATCAGCACGGCCCATAAAAAGGTTTGCGAACGCGTTGTTCGCGTGTTTCCATCATTCCGGCGGGCTGGCTCCTAATTGGGCTGGCTGGTGAAGTGTAAGAATCACGATGATTCGAAAGGAATCAATCCGTGCGCAGGATTCTGAAAGTCATCCAGCGACGGCTTCAGCCGACGATGACGCGCGTGAATCGGTTTCTGAAGCCAGGGGCTACCATCTCTGCTACCAGGAGGCATGTTGATGCAGCTTGCAACGCATACGCAGCGTAGCTCCCGTGGCCAGTTTTGGCGCATAGCACTCAAAAGCCACTCTAGCCGACTTACCGGCCGAGAAGGGGCCGACCCGGGACGAATGGCGCTTTCGATTGTAGGCGGTTGACAGGTTGCCGTCCCGCGATTTTTCCCCGATTGGCCGCACGGGACGGCAGGCGCCCTTCGATGACGTTCAATGCGGTAGCCGCGAGATAATGTATCTTAATGAAAAGGGTGGTTTGATGTACTAATTAATAGCCTTCAAGCAGTGGGCTCGGCGACGCAGAGTGTGTGTGTGTGTGTGTGTGTGTGTGTGTGCTTACCTTTGGCAACATCAGCGATACCGTACGTGTGGAACCGATCGTTATTTGCCTGAAGCTTTCGATCGGTGGAACGTTTTAACTCCAAACAGTGGCTTATTTTGGCACAATGGTCTTTGGACCACTTTCAACCTTTTCCGAAGCTGCTGCTGTGTATCGGCAATGTTGATCGATTTTCAAAACCGATTGGCCAGCCGATAACTGGACCTTTTTTGGGTTCATGGAAAACACGAACTACATTTGCTCTACTTTTTAATGCGATCATCGAACCTCCGATTGTTTGCAATGGTAAAAAATGCTGTGTTGTAGATACATTTTTTGAAGTTTTCTACAAACATGTTGGAAGGTCCTTCTTAATCACAAAAAAATTATGTCCGGAAGTAAAATCATTTAATAGGAAAGCAACACTTCAAATGATCGACGCGAGAGGAATGTTTCAAGAAGTAAAACCAGCGTAGTTTCAAATGATAATTTTTAGCGACACATAAATTTCCAATTTTGCGTCGACACATAAAAATCCGTAAAAACCATCGTTACCACTTCACTCCGGTACCTGCTGAACCTTTGCGTACGGGTAGAGGACTCCGCCCAGCCCCCTCCCATATCCGATTATCGGCTAATGAAATCTAAATTCGAACATAAAAATTAAAATTAAAAGATTAACGACAACGAGCCGCTCATCTGTCGCCAGCGCGGATGGCACTCAATAAAACGCGACGTTTCATCATCGAAAAACAAAGCTTCGGCAGCGCATCAGCATCTTCCACAATCAATCGCGCGAGAGAAAAATACATAAAACCTAAGCACCCGAAAGGCACGAACGCACCGGGACCGACCGGAGCCGTGAATCAACAGACAGGACAGAAGCGGCCAGGGTCAGCCAACATGATCTTGAGCCAGCTACTTGCGTGCGCGCCGTTGTTTTTTTTTCTCTCCTGGCGAGAAAGAAAGTTAAATCTTCTCCCCGCTTTTATGAATGCCCATAAAACATTATTATCATTAATTTATTTCAGAATCAAATTATTGATTTTATTGCTTTCCGTACCGTCGCTATCGCCTTTTTTCCGGCACACATCAGTGCACAACTTTTCGATGCGGGTTTATATTTATTTTCAAACTGTACTCCCAAAGATCCCAAAGGTGGGCTGGTGGGAAGGTGGGAAAGAAAGGCAGCATCAGCAACAGCAGATTGGTTCCTGGAAATCGTTAGCCATTTTGGACGGGTACGAGGATCGTCCTTCATCGCTCGCTGCCATGCGTAAGATTTTTACTTATTATGTTTATAGGCGCCGAGTTTCTGACTGCGGATGAATGTCTGCTGACGGTAAAGGGCACAGCATTCTATCCGTTTTATCACTCGCGTGGTAGTGGTGAATCAATTTGGTATGTGTTTGCATTTTTATGACAAATACTTTTTTTTACAAGAAAAACACAAAATTGCCCGTTTGGTACATGCAATGATAAGCAATAAGGCGAAATGTTTTAGTAAGCAACAATAGATAATGTGATTGGATAAAACATAGCATTGTACATTGGATAGAGCTTTATTTAAGAGATATTTTTAATTTATACAAACGCGTATTGTAAGGCACATCTACCTGTTGGATCGACGAAGGTGATTCTTCTATATTTGTTGTTCAAATTACCCAAAAACTGCAAAATGTAAAACAAATGTAATGCTATGTTATGATGCTATGCTATGCTATGACAATTGTTCTTACTGTTTATGCTATGCTATGATAATTGTTACTACTGTTTATGCTATCTTAAACAGCATGCATATTTATTATTGTTACTACCCGCATTTGATTGTAATAGTTAGTTTATTATATTTTTTTGGTTTGTTTTTTGTACTTCTGATATGTACTATCAACCATCAAATGTAAGGTATAAACAACCTGACTAAACATTCTCCTTGACGAGAGAGTAAAATCCTTTAAATTCCATAGATTTTTGTCTTCCTAAGATTGGAAACTCTTTAAAATATCGACGTTATGGTGCGTACTGATCCTTGTTAACCTTTCATGTGTTCCTGTAAGCCACCAAATTATCTAACGTTTCTTTCCTACCTGTGTTCAGGGTGTGATTATGGCCGTTTATGTTTTTGCGTCACTATATAAAGTAATAACCAATGGCAAACCAGCTTATCAAACTCACTAAATTGATACATTAATACGATAGTAAATCGTTCGTTTCGTATCTTTGAGTGCTTCGACTTTAGTTTGTACTTTAACGGCAATAAATTATTAAAAAAGGAAAATAAACCGTCAATATTGTTATGATGTTTATAAAAAAAAAAAACTTTTTTCTTTTTTTTTTTATAAATGTTGACCCTTTGTTGACGCGGTCTAAGTTAAGCAGGTTGAATTTTTAGCTGTTTCATCACGAAGTGCTCGATGAAAGTTTTATTTGTCCTTGTCCTAAAATATCCAAATCAAATTGTATTTTTGAATATTTCAACGATAAACAAACCAATTTTAAGGTAAGTTCTGTCACTAGAAACTATAACTAAACATAATTATTTACAACAACCGCTATTGCTTTGTTATTGTTTCTATTATTGCTTTCAATAACAAATCCTTTTTCTGCAACGACAGCCCAAGAAAGTCCTCGCAGCGCGGAACCCTTCAAGTTATTAACCTCCAGCAGGAAAATTCTTCCAGACCACCGTGAAGTTAACATCCGCTTCCTTTCAGCGTGCATAGGAATCGCCTCCCGTTTCCCCTTCCATCCACCCTCACGCACCCTCTGCGAAATCGAACACCAGCCCTCCACTAGCGACACACTGCTGTAGGTAAAGTGGTTTTTCGGCGCGTGCCTACAATCTGTTTTAACGGTGGCCAGTAATTTGAATCAAAACTCGGTTGCCATGCGGTTGCCAAGTGCACTTGAACTTTCGCCACCACAAAAGCGACCGAAGCAATCCGGAGTGTGCCGAGCAGGAAGGAAGGATGTTTCGTTTTCGTTTCCCTCCCGCCTTTGATGCTTATTTGCCATCATCCTGTGCGCTTCGCTCGTTTTGTGCGAGAGGTCACCCACGAAGCGAGCAAAGTGTGGAACTATGCAGCGCTGCATGCAATTGAAACACTTGCTGCACAAACCGTAACCCCCGCCCGGTCATGCATGCATCGACGCCGAGCGACATAAGCATGCGGCGGTGCGGTGTCATCTGGGGTTTCAGTATCCTGATGGATTTCTGCCACTCATTCGGCACTTTGGTTCGATCGAATCTGAAGAGGTTTCACCGGCTCGGCGCTGCAAGCAAGTGCAGCTCCCTGATGCAGCATCCTTCCAGTGCACTTGGTTGATGGTGTGTATGGTTTTTTTTTCTTCCCGATCACCACAAATTTGCACCACACACAAGCATCCTTGTGAACGGAAGGACTGCTGACGCCGAGAGGGAGTGCGGTGCAAGTGCATGTCGGTGCTGCCACGTTCCATTATGGGTTTTATTATTAGCGAAGGTGAAGCTGATCGATATCGCGACGAGTGGAACGAACGCGTGCTCATGAGCGTGACATGTGTGTACGTGGCTCACATTACTCCACATTGGACCGTGTGGTACTGCAGATCGTTCGTATGTCTTTTATACTGCATGACAAAAAGATCGCCGATGAATCTGTGTGATTGAATTGAAAGAAAGGTAAAATTATGGAGGATTGAGTTTTCTGGTCACTTTATGTTATTATTGTTTGCCGTTTCTATGCATATAATATTTATTTTAATTTAAAAATGACCATTTTCTTATTAATAATAATTTTTGGTCCGATCAGAATTGTCCCTCTTTTTTTAAAATTGTCGTAATTCTTGCAATCAGTAGCAATAAACACGCGACACTTGAAACTTAGCCTTCATGGTGGTCGAGCCGGTGCTTTACTGAAGGGCCTACACCATGTTCAAAAAATGTATTCCTCGAGCCTCCTGCCCCTGGGGTATTCCACCAGGATATCGTTGGTATTTCCGCTCGTTTTTTTTTTTAGCTTCTGTTTCGTTCACTTTTGCTAGACCCATATGCAGTGAGAACAAATTCGATTGTTCCGATAGTGCCTTCCAAAACCCGGTCGAAAAGTTCGCCGCCACTTCCCCCGGTTGGAGATGATTTATCAAAATCATCTAATTGATTGGAATTCATTCATATTTGTCACCTACACCCAGTTGGGCTGTTTTGGTGAAGATTTATTAAAATTCCCAGAACCGACGCGACAGCACAAGAATTCCAGTCTCGCGTGTGAGATCTAGGATAATTTCCCTCCAACGGGTACGGTAATTTTTCGGTCAATGATTGAAAGTTCTTCAAGGCTCCTGCCCTTCCCCCATGAATGATTAAACGAAACGGATTCCGTGTGCAGGCGCTCACACTTTGCGCATGTGGTTTGCGTTGGAAATCGTTAAACAAAACAACGGCAAGTAAAAAAAAAAAACGGTCACCAACATTGAGCCGGTGAGCTGGAGCGTTTGCCAACGAGCTATCAGATCGACATCTAACCGCAGGACAGAAGCTAACGGAACGCGAACCGGACGGACCTACGGAAGGCGTTGCCCGCGCCGGGCGAAAGACACACAAATCATCGTCATCATCGTTGTGTCAAAGAGAAATGTAGGAAAATTAAAAGTTTTTTCCACTGCACGATGGATCGCGTCGCGGCCTATAGGGCCACCCTGGAGGTTTGGTTCGTTGCTTTATGAATCTATTAAGGATTCTGTTGGCGCTTCTGGTGTTTTGATTGATGCTAGCCTGCCACCTCCCGTACCCTTGGCCGTCCAGGCAGGAGTGTGTTCGGTGCTCGAGAAGAGAAACATACGAGAAGGTGAACCTATCGATCGACTTCAACGATTGTCTCATTCGTTAGCTTGATAGCTTTTAAGTGCAGGCGAAGGATCAGTTACAACTCCAGATACATAAAATAAATTAATTTAGCATCGTTTCTAATTCTCTTTTGATCATTAGATCACAAAGGTTTTATATTAAAAATCAAATGTGAACAGATTTCTCCAAAATCGCTATTTTAGTATTTTCAGGTAATATACGAAATCAAAAATTAAATTTCTCTTCGTTTAAGGAGAGTTAATATAAAATTAATGTTTCTTTATTATGATAACAATTTAGAAGTATTTTCAACAATTAAAAACAATATTGAATTGTAAGGTCGACGTAGTTAAAAGGTTAATGTAAGCCGACTTGTATAACTGAGTCAAGTATTAAGTTAAGAATTATCAATATCATTTGCACATATCGATAAAAAAAGGTTTAGCACACTAAAGTTAAGAAATTATGTTCATACACCAAATAACTAACAGGACCGTGAGAAAGCAGATTGATTTTACAAAAAGCAAGCTTTCTCAAACGGAACTCAAATGAAGACCAAATTTTCTCAGCACTTTAAACAGAAGCGTATGAAGCAAAGTCCTACCCCTACTGCAAGGTGAGAATTTATGACAAAATTTATTTTTCCTTTCATTCCCATCGTCTAACGGTAAAAGAATGATGGAAATTATACCGCCATCAGTCACATAATGCGCCTTCCATTCTGTGGCCCAACGTCGTCCTTTGCGAATGAATAGACGCTCCTATCGGTCATCATCGCGGGTAAATCTTTGGCTTTCAATGGGGTTCGCCATTCTCCGTGCCAGCGTGTCCTTTTGAAAGGAGAGAAAGGATTCTTTCCACAGAACCGGCCCAACGGGACCGCACCGGTGTAGGATGTGTCAAAACAATCCACAGCAAAACGGTTCAATCTGTACAAACATTTGCTCTTCACGTGGCCCCGGGAACGAGTGGTGGCCACCCCGGGGGACGAGTGGTAGGACAACTCCGGAGGGATATATGCTTGTAAATAAAAGGGAAAATTAACTTCACATAATTGGTGTCCCATTGAAACGGCGTTGATTGGGGAGGAACACAACCAGCCTGCAACACAAAGGTTTTCCACCCTCCCAGGGAAGCGGTGACTTTCGTCCGTGGGGAAAACGAGCGGGAAGCGGGCATAAAATGGCAGAAGCATCAGGCAGCACAGTTTTAGCCATAAAACTTCGGACCAAACACAATGGTTTCCAAAGCCCGACACAAAAAAATCCCAAAAACTTACAGCATTTTTCTTGCGGCGTTAAAAGTACGCGAGACGCCCAAACAGTTCCATTTCGTCTTCATCACCGGGCGGGCCATCGATCCGGCGTGGTGCGTGTTGCGTTTGGCTTCATTTTGCGCCCTCGGTTGCGACCCGGGGCTCAACAAATCAACTTCATGCTGAGATTTTTACGACCTCTCGGAAGGCAGGGAGCCACCATGGAACGGGCGAAAACAAAACCAAAAACCAACACAACAACAACCATCGCACATGCCATCCAGCGCGAGTAGGGCGATGAGTTATGTCTCGGGTGCCTCCCGGGCTGCGCCTCGGGATCTGGTTTGGGTTCAGGACATGTCATCTTCGGGTCATCCCACCCAGGCCAGCATAAACGCGGTTTAATGCAGGAGATAAATAACGAATTTACTTCTGTTCGGTTCCGAGAACGCTACGGCACTTTCATGCGCACCCCAAAATACGATAGGTATTTGTGATACGAAGCCCATTTTTATCGGTTGGTGTATCAACCTGACGAGTTTTTCTTTCTCGACAGCCCGGGCAAGGAAATTAGTCAACTTTATAGTGGGAGATAATTAACTATACTGAGGGTAGTTAAATGGTGCAATAAAATGGAAATAGTATACGAACAGCTGATGTTAAGCCGATGCAGATAAGCTAGACTGACTAGCATTCAAAAGTTGATCAATAAATTAGTTAACGCCTGGTGAAACGATTACCTCGAAATCGCGAATCTACAGTTTAAGCTGAAGGATCCAATATTAAACATTTTGTCATTTTTTAAAAACCACACCAGTACAGATTAACTTTTAAAACGGATAAAATTTGGTTGGAACAATTTAGTAGGTTGAATGAAACTAGAATTGTATAATTTAGATTAAGATTCATGAATCTTGTAATGAGAGATTCATGAATCCCAAAGATTAATCAACTTAAAAAAGTGATGAGCAAAAATGTAGTTTATTTATTTATTGGCGTCAAACAAATAGACCATGTGAAAACTTAAAAAAAAAAGTTTAGAATTAAGACAGAAAAATAAAAAACAAAATTAGGATTTAAAATAATGTTTAAGCATTGATTTTGACATTGTTTGATCTATAGATTCGGATTCGGTAACTTGCCATCATTTGATAAAGAGGTCCGAATCTAGCATAATCGGTACGGTATTGATTCGTTGCAAAAAACTCTTTGTTTCTTTATTGTCGAGATGGAACACTTTTTCTTCCATTTAAAGATTCATTAAGGTTTCGAAAGATTCATACACGTTTGAAGATTTGAATCCCAAAAGATTCATTAATCCATTTGAATGAATCTTAGGTGAAAGATTCATATGAATTAATCATTGCCAAAAGATTCATAAGGCACAACACTAAATGAAATCAGCCTTTCGTGCAATAGAAAAGAACTCGAAGAACTCGTATAACAGAGGTGAAAATAAATAAATACTCAAACAAAAACGCAGACACAAAAATAAACCTCTCTGAACAAAGATATTAAATAATGCCCAAAAACTAATGATCCGATCACGTTAAAGCAATCTCCTCCCAAAGTGAAGATCATCAATTGATCCTGGTGCATTACAGCGAACAATTATATTTCCATTGCTGGCAACTGCAGCGGCTCGAAACGGGTGTAAACAACCAGCAAAACCACTGTTTTCGCAGACGCCCACGAACAGCCCCTCGCCCACCCTCGTTTGCAAATGGTCACCGGGAACCGCGCAGGAAAGCTAGCGAGCCATAAATTATTCTGATAAATTGTATGCGAAATCCCGTGACACTGCAGTTAATAATGATACTCGACTGCATTTGATCGCCCGGTGCATCTGTGCGTCGGACTCCCTCTGCCAGCCCTCGCCGCTGTCACTTGGGAATGCATTGAGCTTTTGGTGTTAATTTTTCTTCGCGAGCACGCACCATCTCTCCGGTTGCCCTTTCGCCACCCCCCTTACTCAACCGCTTCCGTGGGTAAGAGTGTCTCGGCGGTATCGACCATCTAAACCCCTCCGAGATGGCCGCTTCTGAGAGCTGGCTACGGTGGCCACGGCCAGGGAATCTGGGCAGGGATCGAATTCCACGCCCGCGACCGAATGGCTACTGAATTTTACCACTTCTATTGGAAATCATTAATTTTATTCCTCAACCCCTAACGGTCAACACCGTCGTGCCATTCGTCGTTCGGTTCAGTCAGCTAGCCCACCTCCGTCCCAGCCCTGGCAGGGTGCCCCGCTGGCTCGTGTCAGCTCGACTGCTCGAAATCGATCGAACCGACCGACGGACGGACGGACGGACGAAATTAAAACACCTTCACAATCCGGCGATCGCGATCGCCGCGCCGATTCCAGTTGTGATCAGTGTTTTAATAAATATCATTATTGTTCCGTCAGTTTGCGCTCTATCTGGCATCAATCATATCACCCTCCGGACCGTCGGTGGTGGTGGGATTCGTTCCCAAATGTGTCGGTCGTCTTTTTTCCTTCGCTTCGATGTGCATCGTTTTCTCTCGTCGGGAGTTCTCGTGGGCGCCGAAGGATCGTGGGCTTCAGCAACCTGTTCCGGTCCTGTGTCCTAGGATTCGTTCTGTGCTTCGCGGTCGCGGTTTTTGGACGCACCCTATTTTTGTCCACCCCGGACGGAGTAGACCCCCACCCCAGCGGCATGCGTCACGCGGTCAGTTGTTGATCGAAAACCATCGCCAAGACAGCATGAAAGTCGCTGGGATCGTGGAAACAGAAGAATGTTGAACAGTCAGGCTGGGCTGGAAAAGAGATCAATCTTGCGCCAGTTGTGGTTGGGGGGAAGTCCTCCTCCTGCCTCTCCTGCCTCACTTTACCACCGACCGGGGCGCGGACGCTGGGGTGAGGTAACGTATCGGATTTCAAAATTAATGAAGCAAGTCCAAGGAGTCGGGAGCTCGAGTCCCGGGAGCACAATCGCGTCCATCTGATGCTGCTACCAGAAACCAGAACAACCGGAAGGTGACCCCCTCCGGGGAGGTTTCAGTGGCCGATGGCTGCCACGAATAATCTGACATGCTTGCCCGGGCCAATTTTTGATGCACGGGGAAAAGGCTCCCCGGCACCCAAATCAACCTCCGGTAGGGACCCCGCACGCCTTCGGAGTCGCAGGCATTGTGAAGAGTTTAGGTCGTACATTTTAATCAATTAAAGCACACGGGATAGCAAGAACATCGACGCGAGAGGGGAAACGAACATCATGAAGCAAACAATAAACCGGATCATCAGAAAATTCATTCATAATTTTTGCTGGACCAGCAAAGAGGGAGGTGAGATGTTAAGCTTTTGGAGGTACATGTTCGCATTCTTCGCTTCTCATGTTAAGCTTTTTTGGCAAGCAACAGTTGAATGATTGTCTGCATTGTTTTGCGTTTTTTAACACTTTATTTTATTTTATTTATGTTTTTTATCCAAGTTTGTTGTTTTATGTGTGGCTAAAAACTAAATAAATTATACTTTGATCCCGTTTATTTACAGCCAGGATATTGTGTTGTCTTTTTCTGGATTTACTCATTCAGTAGAACATTCTTTATAAGTCACGTTTGCTTTTGGAATTATCTCTGACTTTTGTAAGTGAACTGCATAAAAAAGCCAAAGAAACTCGGCATCCAGTCAGTTTTGCGAAAGCGAATTTATGAAAAGCGTGCGGAATAACATGTTGGATATGTTATGTTTATTGAATTTAAGTGGTTAGACCAAATATATTTATCACCTCTTTACTACTTAACTATAGCGGAACTCAATTAAAGCGTATCGCCATTTTTCGAATAAGATTTTTAGTATATTAGAAAAAATACTAAAAAACTGCAAAAATAGTTATAAAATAGAATTCTTAGAACTTAAAATTTTAGGTTTCATTCTATCTTAAATTCGTTCTTTAGTTCGAGAAGCATAGTCAAATCTCTATTTTTAAAACATCTCTTCAAAAAACTAGTTGCAATTAAAAAGTTTAATTATACTTTTATCAACATCGTATGAAGAGGATATTGTGATGCAACGTAAAGAGATGCATTATTTTACCAGTTGACATATTACTTTTGATTCACAACCATCACTCTTTTCATAAGCCAAGGTGCAAACAAACCTCTTACGAATCTCTCAGGGTGTCATATCAACCAAAAGATGAATGCAAACTTTTCTAACACCAACACGCATTGTTTGCAACACACATGGAACGTGCACGGAATCGTGGGCTTGCACGCACCATTTTCCTTTCAATATTTATGAATACCGTGCGATAAGAAAAATGACATTCAACGTTCAAACCGGGGAAGGGGATTTACTGCGAAGAAACAGATTCATTACGACGCACAACCGGAAGCCACCCCGCAGGAGGGTGATGATTGCGGCGAAGGGCCTGCATCATCTTTCCAACCAAACCGACGACGCACACAAAGACCAATCGGCCGAGGGACATTAAGTAGCAGGTTCCGGTGCAAGTGCGATACCCTGGATCGGGTCGCCCCATCCATCAGGACACCGAGCTGCCATTATCCTTTAATATCCCTACAAACCCATGTCGAGGGGATCCGTTGATTGTCTCAGCTCTCCCAGATTCTATGATTGGCTGTGCTAAGAGTTACAGTGTAGAACGAAGAAAAACACTTTAAAACCACAGAAGAACCAATTCGCCTTTCGTTAAATTTACGTAAATTATAAAAAAAGGAATTAAAAAAGAGTGTTCATAATGTTTGATCAACATCATGCATGTAAAAACATTTTTCATACCCTACGTGGTTTTTAATTTCCGAACTCCGTAACAACAACATGCGGAGACTAAGAAGTTAGGTGTAGACAACAGCGAAGATACACTTACCATCGCCCCCTTGTGTATCTTAGCATCAAGTGATGTTAAACGGTGCAATCACGGCAAAACCCGTCTCGATATCAGCTCCCAGATAGGCGAACAGATTGATGAGGGGTTGTTTATGGCCTGGGTGGGATCTACGGAGGCGATCCTTGACGCTAGATTTCCCGAGCGCTGACTGGTGCGAGTCCATTTTGAACCGCACTGTTCATAAGAATGGGAGCACAAGGAAAAAAAAGTAAGGAAAGAAAGAAAGAAAACACAGTCTTCTACCATTTATTTCTCCCTTCGCGGATCCAAATGGGTAGTACTGCATGCGCATGTGTGCGGCCGAATCCACGAGCCGGCGAGCGTGAATATCCTTGCGTGACGGGTCGTTCGATTCCTTTGCCGATTCCCAAACTCCGATAGCCACATTTCGCAGCCGCGATGATGATGATGATGGTGTTATTTATGGCGCAAAATAAACAAAAGGGTAACGCGGCCGAGCGGACGGCCGAGCGCGTGTCTTGCCGGGTTTAATCCGATTATAAATTGACTATTCGGGATCCGCTTCCGCACCCGGATGTGCTCCCTGTGCGCAAGGTGTGGTGAAACGGTGGCCACGCGTCGGGGTGGGTAGTCTCCGTCGAAGGACGACGGCAACGGCACAAAAAATCACAATCACTCCATCCACCACCCCCTCCCGATGGGCTTTTGTCAGGTTGGAGTAAGGAGGATGCTTTCGGGTCCCCGTACCTAGCCAATGCTTGATGAATGGTGTTTGGAGATGCGCATTTTGAGTTCCGCACATCGATTGATTGACAGATTGACGGGTTTGGAAAGTATCCCAGCCCAGATAAGGATCGGTAAATCGCTATCGAGGGATATAAATGTGCGTTGATTTTTGGAGCGTCGAAACTGGTTCACCCGAATTTAGTTGAGCGTAGAAAATCGACACAAAAACAGTTGATGAAACTATCAGCACAATCGTCATAGCATTAAATCTTTAAATCGTTCTAATTCTTGTGGCTCTGTGAAGGAATAGATAAAGTTTCACCTTCTTTACAACTAAATTTGGGTTTTGTTTCAATTTTACTTTTTATAATAAATTTTGAAGGTTCAAGTCGAATGCATAATTTACGGTACGGACACACTTTTAATAGGAAAGTGACATCAAGTTGTAAAGATTGGTCATATTGTAAAAATGCAAAGTTTACCTGAATATTTCTTCAGTTTTTAGTAAAACAAAATCTTACCCATATACACCAAGGCGGACGGAACGCAGCTGCAGGTTAAAAGCTCAAAAAATGTAAATTACTGTTTTACCATTGAATATTTTATTTAACGTCTCTACTTTCTCATTCCATATTTAATTATTTTTTAAAATAGAACTTTGTTGTAAGTTGTTTAAAATATGTAAAGCTTATAACATTTAAATTAATCCATGCTTTTTCTTCTATGCATATATTTTCTTTACTCTCTAACAATTAAAAACAAATTCTTCAATCCTTTTGTTTAATAAATTTTCAATAACAGCCCTTTAACAGAAAAAAAAACGCACGATGTTTATTCATTTAATTTCAAATCAAATTATTTATACACTTGCATTTAAAAGTAAATCATGCAAAATCCGATTGAATGGGACAAACAACAAAGTAATGTTCTTAAGTCATGAAATAAAACAAAAAGTATAGGAAAAAAGTATCTTGTAAGATTGATGCCCCTAGCAAATACTTAGTTTTTTTATCCTACAATCCAAGCACATAATTGAGCTGGTCAGTGTAAAAAAAATAATTAAGGGATGGTTATGAAATAGGATTAGGTAAATGAAGATCCCAAATCAAACGTACGTTGCTTTTTTTCAAGTGAAATTATATCCGTCACATGTTTGATTATACTTCAAATGTTTCTTGCAACAAACAAAACCCATTCGCTCGGATTTATTGCGTTCAAACTTGTTGATGAATATTATTATTTTCCATTGTTTCGTGGTTCAATCATCGGTTGAAATATGGGCAAATTTTATCCTACCACCATGGACATATTTCATTCCACTTGTTCGAGCGCACACTGTTTATGTCCAACTCGTGTCTGGCCTCCTTCCTAATGCTTGCCAACTTTTTCACTTCACAAAAGCGTGCTCCGAGCCCTGAGATCTCCATCTTTGAGGCTCGAGATCACCGGGGGTTCGTCTGCAGCGTGTCAAACACTGAAGGCAAAATCGCTGCGAAACGAACGCCCCGTTCCAAACGCAACCGCGCTCGGAAGGACAAAAGCATCAAAAGGACGAAAGCCAAACAACCAAACAAACAGTCGTTTCGGCAAACAAGCGCAGCCCACCATCACCACCATCGGGGGCTCGAATGCGAATGAAATCATGTTCACCAACACATCGGCAACGGCAGAAGGATAAACGGGGGTAAAAAATCTGTCCCCGGGAAAAGGATGCTACTGGTGCTGCGGTGCGGCCGTTTCTGATGCTGCCCGTCCCGTGCGTCAATGTTGTCTAATGCGACAGAGCAACAGCGGCATTCGCATTAGCATCGAGCCTTGCGGACGTGCGGGACCAACCAGGCCAGGCTGGCTGGCTGGCAGGATGGCTGGCTGGTGAAAATGAAGACAATAGAAATACGCTGATACGGTCCCGCTGATAAGCGCCGAAAGGGAAATGTGCGCTTTGTTCAATTTAAAAAGGATAAGAAAATGAATTGATGTTGCCTTCGCTTCGCCTCGGCCCGGCGATGTTGGCGATGATGGCAGCTTTTGATGATGGTTTGCGAAGCATCTCCATCGGTGTGGAAAACATTCGGCAGCCAGAGTGGAAGGACGGGACGATACGGTACGAGGGAACAATAGGAAAATGCGATGCGAGACACATTGTAGAGACGAGAGCCGGGAACGCACGGCAGAAGTACAAGTGAATAGAAGCAAAAGGAAGCTGGGAGTGACAACAGTTTGGTGAAAACACTTTGGAGAAATTAACAAAGCGAGTTTGTTTTTTGAAACTCGTCCTCAACTCCTGAACCCTGTACAACCCCATGACGAAAGAAAGGAGGTGATAAGTTATAGCATTTGCCTGTGGAAATGAAGAAAGTTTTAGCAAAGAATCATAAGCATAAGGATTCGTTTCGAAGGCATGAGTATTCAAGGGAAATATTACGAATTTTTAAGTTATTAAACGATTTAAAAATTTGAATTCATAAATAATTAGAAGATTATTATAAATAAAAAGGTGTCTATCAAAAGGAGATGTATCATAGAAAAAGCATGAAAGGCAACTGTTTGGGGAGCCGAGTTTTCCAGAACGCTGAAATTTGGAATTGTATTCATTATGTTATTAAACAATTATTTACTTGTCTCATCAAATGCTTGATTACGTTTTAAATTTGCTATCAAAAACACTTGAAAAAGTAGGGAATGTTGCAACTTAATTATTTGGAATTTGATGGGTTTTGATGATGAATACAATAATTGACAATAATTATGCCACAAGAAAAAGTTTTAAAATTTATCCCTTAAGCTTAATCTGAGAAAGCAATAGTATTCACCTGAACCAATGAACACAAAACTATTGATCAATACTAGAATCTTTTCGTGGAAATTATGAAAATATATAGATTAGCAAAAGAAATCATAGATCTGTGTTCAAAGAAAAGTAATTTTCTTCAGAACTGAAACATCCTAAAAATTATGCAAGAAGTAATATGGGTGTGTAAAATATAAAAAAAAATTAATTAGTCATCAAATTTAATTAATGTAAATGAAAATACATAATCAAACTCAAATTCTTCGATTGTTGATGATTTCGCACGTAAAAATCACGTAAAGAATGTTGAATATAATTGTGGCGGATTCTCGTTTAATCTTAATTTAAATCTTATATTACCTAATAAACATTTGAACGGTGAAAAAGTTACGTAGTGCATGATTTTTAGCCTTAACTTATAGCTGCTTAGTGTCCTTAAACCGCCGCCGCTGTTAACGCTGTTAATTCTTAAACAAAATTTATTTATTATTTATCTAACCAGGTTATGAGACTAAAAACATCTGTGTCAAACCGGGAGTCAAACAAATTTGACCATTTTTTCTTTCATATCTACCAATAGGTCTCATTTGATTACCGATTTGATTTGTTATGACGTGCTCGATGAGCCGCAGTCCGTACAAGGATTGACATTTCCATCAACGTTACGAACCAGGGTGTTCTTTTTCCTTCAAAAAGCTTTATGAAATACACGTTTTGGAAAAGCTGACACAACCGTCCTGCATATGCCCGCTCACACGCTGTCCTACGCGAAATTTACGGCCCCCGATTGGCGTTCTTTTAGCGGACGACCTCAGCGTAAGGACATAACTTTGAACCTGCTTCCGTAAATCTCGCAATGTATAGCCCGGTTTGCGAGAGTTACAACGGTGTTTCCTCTAAATCACACCAGGCCTGGAGGCGGGAAACCCTTGTGCCGAGAACGTACAGCGAACGTTTAATAGTGTCAAGGCAAGGAAGCGGTTTTGATAGGCGGCACTACCCAAAAAACAACCTAAAAAAAGAAATTCTAACACGGTATCAAACTAGGGTTTGCGAAGGCGCATTGGGCCGGGGAAGAAAAACCCGAACAAAAAATCACTTGTATTTAGATCGAGATGACACTGGCACCTAAATCTTGTCGTGCCGGAAAAATCCGTCCAACAGAAGCATCCCGATGCATTTGCGGATGTCCAGCAGCCAGCAGGGAAAGCCTTCCCATAAATAAACCGATCCAGTCAAATCCCTCCATCGGCGTCCGGAATCTCGGGGCTGGAAAACGCATGCACGTGAGTGGGAAATTTGTGTGTGTGTTTGCGCTGGATTTTTTGGGAAATATTTTTTTGTCATCTACACCGTAACATCACGTTGCGCAGAGTTCTGGGAGCGATTTTTCGTATGTTGGTAACATGAAACGGAAAGCGACATCCGTTTGAAGGTTTGCACAATTGTTACAAGTATCTGTTGGGAAGTCGGTGAAGACTACAGTGAAGAACTTATGTTAGACTGTGTCATGAAAATATGATTTGAATTTAAATATGTGTAGATATACAAGTTGCTTAATGGTAGACAAAAAGATTGTTAATAATAATTCTTATGCTTTTTAAATCGTTTAAAATGTAACACTTCGTGAGAAGACTTGTAACAAAGAGTATTCATTCAATAAACAAATTGACTAATGATCATCGGTAATGTTACGCTGAAATAATCAAAACAACAGTAGTCAATCACTGTAAACATTCCATTCTAAAATACTACGGCAATGAAAAAAAAACCAAACTAAAAAGAGTCTAGAAATAAAACCGTAAAACTCCACCATATCCTTCACTGCAACCGTCCACCCTGCAAGTCTCGTACGGCCAGCATAACACCCCGCTCAGAGTCGACAGTTTTAAGGATCTTTTCATGTCCTTCCACGATATCCGGCGCGGATGTGCAGCTGAAATCTGTTAGTAAATCTATGTTTGTACGTTTGTCACTGTGGGCTCCATTTTGTGCAGCGTTTACCACGCGGAATGCATGTTTGCCGGTATGCGTTGTTGGGGCCGCCGTGTGCGCTTACAAGCAAGGGAAGTCAAAATCGTAAATCTTCTAGATAACGCTCCTTTATGCGAAACTGTCCGAAGAATTTTATTTTATTTTATTTTCACGATTTTCCTTTTATTTTCCCCCTTTTCCAATCATCCTACGCTGTTAGGATGTCTTTCAGTTGCGCTCTGCGCTTTAACTCCTTCTAGTAAGGATCCAAAACTTGACTTATGTCTGGGAGTCCTTGTAAACGTTTGAAACGTTTTACTTCTCGACTGGCTTACGATTCTCGAAAAGATCACCTCTTACATTCTTTGCAATATAGATCTTGATGTATACAAAATAGTAGTAAGGATAATCCAATATGAAAATTAATAAGATAAGTTTGAATTATTGTAAGTGCTTTGAACAAAACTAAAGTGAAAAACTTGTTCCCTTATCAATTTGAAAATGTATATACGCTTAGAGAACGTTCGTTTCATATTTGAATTTTATTTGAACGAATTATTATTACTTAAGCTAACGCCAATCGTTGCAGCTTCCTACTATCACAAGGCAACCATTTTACTAACAAACAACACGAACGTACGGTTCCTACCAGCATTCAGCTAGGCGAAGGAGATAGGACGCCCGGAACCCTCGTCCGGAAGATAGACTGCACCGATAAGCAATTCTTCCGAAATCTGCTCATAGAGCCGGCGTTCGCTGTGCTTACCGTTACGGTTCAACCTTTCAGCACTCTTCTTTTTTTTTTTTTTATTTTTTTAGCGGTAAATACGGTGAAACGCCAGAGACGTTCCATAGCCGTACCATAGCTTTTAGCCGTACCTCAGCCCTACTTGGTGGAATAGCTCCAAATCACGAGCAGACGGAATGCGAAGATGACATCCGCTTTTTATTGAAGTCGATCCGGAAGCAAAAATGCCAGCAGCGCGAACAGGCAGCCTCATGTCCGGAAGAACGAGCCAAACGAGACGAAACATTTGAATGGCATCCAATTTGCAGCTTTCAGCAGCATGAAAATAGGCGTTTGCTTAAATTTTCTTAAATAGATCTTTTAGGACAGCGGTGAATTTATTTAAAATTGTGATAGATTTTAATGTACAAACAAACTGTAAATTAATTGTTTCTAAACAAAAACTGAGGTATTAAAACTATGTCTAAATCTTGAAGTATTCATTAACCTTATTCAGTTAATATACCTATCCAAAATATCCAGAATCAAAGTATTTCTTCAAACCACTTTAGTATGTGTCACGAAAATAATGGAAAAAAATGATAAAACAATTACACAATTATTTCTTATCCTGCTTGAAGGAAGATGCAATCAAAGAATTTAATCACATAGAAAAAACAAACCTCAAAATATTTCTTCCTATTCTTTGCATCTCTGTGTGAAGATAGAAAAACAGAAACAAGATCAGCCGTGGAAGAATCACCCGAAACGAATACTCTAATTTTCCGTGACTAATTAACTTCCAAACACTGGTCCTTTCCTTCTCAAAACGCGCGTGGGTAACGAACGAACGAACGCAACCGATTCGCTTGGGAATGGCTGAAAAAAGGAAACCCGTGGCAAAAGCGTGAAGATTCGCTTGTCAAAACAATTTTCGGTACACGCGGAACGTGGATGAACGTGCGGTCGGGGTCGGGTTTGGGGGATGTAATGAGGTTGGTTCTGTTTCACCCGCTCTCACCAGCGCTCACCCGAACCTCGGCGGGAGTTCCCGAGAAACCGCAACTAATCGATTTCCGGTTTATTGCCGTGAAAGCGGTGGCCACGGCGCAAGTAGGTAATTAAATCGTTTCAGCACACCACGTCAGTGTCCAGTCAACGCTGGCTCAAGTCTCAACCAGGGAGAAGACATCGGTGTAGGAGCAATGTTGGTGCTCCTGCATCTAAAGACCCTTGCAGGGCGACACTGTGGAGTTGTTTTGACAGGTTCCTTCGTCACGCGGCCCGGCCAAGGGGTTCGCAACGAGTGGCACTCCGAGAGGGAAGGGCTGTGTTAATTGCGACATGGTCGGTTTATTTGCAATAATATTGGGACATAAAATTGGGCGCGCGTATGCAAAAAGTGCAGTTTACGAGCGGCAACGACGGGGCATCGGCTGGTAACCGAGATCCGCCAGCCACACGACCGGGACGTTTACGGGGGTTTCCGATTTGCGAAGCTTCCGAGAGACAATTTACTGCACCAGATAAATCAAAGTAAACTGCCCGACATAAAAGGCTCCTGGGAAAGTGGCGAACATGCGTGAGAACAACTCGAAGGAATCGTGCAAAAGTGGGTAGAATGTGTGTGGAGTAGGGATCGGCAGGAACATGGTAGGGCTCGGGCACTTCGATTTCCACCGATGCGTAATGATTTTCCTTAAGTACAATGCAAGTGAAAGGACAAGCAAAAGGGCTTCAAACGTCACAGATGCCGATAAAGCTTAGAAAGTTCAAAGGATTGCAACAAACTTGAGATATCAAAGCGACCCGACACTTTACTTTACACTTATACACAGCTATCGGACTGGATGACACCAACTCAAAGTTTGTATTGTATTTTTTATCCTTCATATAGCATTTGATAACTTGGAGCGAGTTGAACAATTGGATTAGTAAATGCATCAATGGTAACGATTCTCTTGAATTTCAAAAAACAATACCACAATTTAAAAAAAGATAGAAAAACATCACAAATAAAGACATTGTGAATCAAAATATTCCAGCTCTAATGAAAATGAAATTGAATTCTATTCTAATCATGATTTAACAACTCAATAGTGTTTCAGTTTTTAAAGAATTCGTATAAAAACGAATTGATCAAGAACAACTTTGTGGCAAAGAAATGAGAACAACAAAAATATAAATGAAGATATTATTAAAGCATGCAAATGCCAATGGCAATGACAACTTGAAAACGGGGGTTTGAAATCTACTAACGTTTTGGATCAACTTTAAATATTTACGCATTATAGAAACACATCAGAATCTGAGCCAACAGTAGAAAGTGAAATCAGAATAAAATAGAAATATAAAATTAAATATCTAATATAAAAATATACATATTTAAATAACTTCTTAATCTTTGACAATGTAATTGATTAAAATTTTGCGGAGAAGCAGCAAAACATCTAAATAATATTCATGCTTAAACTTTGTTTATCATGTTTTTGTTAATTCATAATTTTTACGAAAATAAGATGATGCTAGAACAAAATGTAGCTATGTTCAAGTTTTATTTAGTTTTTAGTTTTGTTGATTTCGTATTTAATTAAACCAGTCCCGTTAGAGTGGCGAAAAATACTTTTTTTTTCAATACTGAAAGAAATTTGATTCTTTTGAATTCATTGAAATGGTAAATATGCAAAAGTATTGATGCATGACTCACTGGAATAGTTTCACCAAAAAATTGCGGTTCAAAAGTACCAGAAAAAATGGTTCGTCTGATAGTTCTAGCATTAAGGTCTATATTCGTGACGTGATTTGTCAAACATAGACATAAGATTTTATTCAAAAAGAGTTGTAAGAGTATTTTATTAAAGACTAACATTTTTCCTTCGCCCTGTTATAAACACGAGAAAAATGAGAAAACCCCAACAAAGCAAAACTCTCAACGAAGAAATGCTCGTATTTTAGTAGTCGTAGAAATAAAAACAAAAATCCAAAACAAATCAACCTATTTGAAATGATACTATGGTATAAAAGTGTGTTATTTTTAATTCAAAAAACCTGAAGCTTGGACACACAACAAAACATAAAATCTATCACAAAAGACAATGCGACCAAGCCTCCAATTCTAATAAAATGGGAAAAGAACTTAAACTCCCAGTGATCCTTCACATAAAATGTTCCATTTGATGGCGTATTTGTTTTATGGACACTTAACCTCGAAATCGAAAAAAAAAAATACAGAAGAGAAACAAGCAACGTAATCCCCACGCAAACGTCACTACCTCGGTCCGTTGCTGCCATCCAGCGAACGTTTGCCTCCAATTTGTCACGTACACGTAATATCTGGACAATTGGGCCCCGCAGAACCCAACATGATGAACATGTTGTCTCAAGGACATGGGGTCGACCCTTATCTCGTTGGATTTACGTGTGGATCGCATTCAGAAACCGATCCTCAGTCGCCATTTTAAACAACTTCAAAAGCAAATATATCATGTCACACGCTTTCCGTGACAGCTTGCTTCTCGTGCGGGGAGGCCTCAAACGGCCTCCCGGCGTTTGGTCGGTTCCGGGGCTGGGAAATTTAAAATCTGTGCGAATCTCCCAACCCTCTTCCCGCTCCACTCGCTGCCTTTTCCTTCGGTGGGGAATTTTCTTTTCGATTCCACCAATCTCTTTCCTGGCAAAAGACGAATCCAGTAACCGCCTCATCCATTTAATTCTCATTTCGGTTGAACGTTGGCACGGAAGGCACCAGATGAACGGCTGGGGATTTCTTCGGTTGGGCTTTTCCTTTTCTTGTCACCCCTCCACCACCCTATCCTCCTGACGGCTTCCACCAGACAAACGCTAAGACGAAGGTAAATCATGCGATTTTCGGCTGGGAAAGGCATAAATTTTCCACCGCCTTGCTGTCAAGCGCAGCATCAATATCAGCAGAGCATCTTTATACTTTTACCCGAGTTGGTGGGCTTTCTTTCCTGAAGGAACAAAAAGAAAAACCTAGGAAAACTTTATCCATCCTCCATTCTCATCGCACCGTTACCTACCCACAGTTTGGCAGGACACAAAGGAACTCAAATACACACACATACACACACACACATACACTCAAACACACAACTTACGGAAAGCCCCAACATAGAAGCAGAACCGCCAAAGACCTCTGGTTCCGAAGTGGAAAACAAACGACACGGATCTTCTTCAGCGGCTTGCGAGCGGACGGCAAGTGGTGATGGAGGTGGTGGTGGAAGAAGCGATGGGTAATCTGCACCACCCGTTTTCCCCAACCCTCGCCCATGGACACGGGAAAATGGAAGCGAGGCGGTGCATGGCTCTTCTCTCGCAGGATCCGTTTCCTATCCGTTTGATTTCGACTTCTTATGCTTTCGGTACTATTTTATGCTATTTTATGCTGCTTTATTTCTACGCGGGCGTTTGCGCTGTGTACGTGTATGTGTATATGTGAGCGTGTATGCCCGTTTGTGGCGCAAACCTTTTTTGTTGCTCTCGTTTTATTTGCTTCTTGCCATCTTTTCCCGCTTTTCCTTTCCTCGTCGGTTCTCGCGCGCATCCCTGAACTTGCCATTTTTCTTCCATTTTTTCCGTCGCATCCCAGTTCCACACCTCACCCCTATTGAACACATACACCCATACACACACACCAACATGACACGATGTTTAATGATCGCAGATAAGGCAGGATATAAATTTTATTTTCCCTTTTTTCCTCCCACCATGCTCGCACCCACCCGGTTTTTCCTTCGCCATGCGTTTTCCACCGTCGGGTGGCGGTACGAAGCGAGATGAGCTTCAATCGGGGATTTAGGATTCGAATTCGAACGAAACACCAACCCGGGGAGCTAAACAGTGGCCCTCGTAAAGTGACAGACTGGGTGAGGGAGGTAAGGGGGAGGGAGATGGAGGCTAAGAATGGTGCCGGAATTAGGTTTTCGATTCGCAATCGAGGGACGGTTTGGTAAATTTTATCGAAGACAAAATGTTTCCCCATCGCAAGGGCGGGGGAGAATTGAAATGGCGTCTGCAAGCGTCAGCAATCGATGGAGGAGTTGGAGCTGTTGAGGGGCGATTTAAAAAATAAGCATTTTCTCCACACTCGGCACGGGTTGCAGTTCGATTTGTCAGCAAAGTCTTTGCAATCTAGAAGATAACTGTTTGTTTGGTGCAAAGCTGATGGTATGAAATAAAGTTGCTTTTACTTAATGAAGGAGTTTATATTGATGATATGTTTCGAAATTCGGTTCTAGTCTGTAACGAGATTCAATCGTTGAATTATAGTTACCTTAATTTTTCGTCAGCTCGCAAACTAAAAATAATAAAATTAAATACAATTTTATCAACGACTTTTAGGAAAAAAGGCAATTAATCATCATAAATGTTTTTGCTTAAGTAAAGTATGTGCCATATAAATGTGAAGTTGAAACCTCCAAATAAAGAACCTCCGAACCCAACGCAAAAAAACTAACTTGAACCATGAAACTCCTTCATTCCCGTAAAAAGACACCAAAAGTCGTAAAGTGTTCTCGGGCCACCAGCCAAGGTATTATTGGACATTCGGGCCGCTGGAAGCTGTATTGAGTCGAAAAATTGAAGATTTTATGGGCCCGTTAATTTGTTTCGTCGTAATTTTTGGCTCTGCCCGTGGGGTATTTAGTTTTGCGTTGATCGAATCGGTCGCCACATTTTGAGGCAAGGTTTTTGGGCTTTTGTCTTTCGCCAAGCGTGCCAGCAAGCGTGCGTCCAACTATTTTCCGGCCTCAATGGGTGGACATTAAATGGTGGTGCCCGATAGCATCGGTCGATTGTGCGTGATCGAGCGGAGATGGATGGAAAAATGATTTTACCGTTTGACCGGAGGAAGAGTGAAGAGAACTTATAAGAAAAAAGGAAACCCAAGTTTGTTAATGTCCACCTATCCACTTAGAAAACTGAAATCTATCCTGGTGGATCGTTTATTACCACGAATTCGCGGAACGCTATTCTATGGCTGAAGTATATTTTGAGTCATTTGATTTGTAGGCCACGCGTATCGGTTGCCTTTTTAAATGGAACGAATAAAGCCCTGTTTGGTTTTTGTTTTAGCACGAACTATTTATTGTGCATCATGTTTCTGGCGATTATATTTCACGGGTAGATATGATACTGGTTTGCAGGATTATTTCATCATAACAGAAAGCATAACAAACAGAATGAAAATTCTATCTGAACAGAGATTCCTGAAACATGAATGCAGTTTTTAACCGACACATTTTCCCATGTTACTTCATCTTTTCAACCCACAAAAAATGTTTCCAATGGTACACCAAGTGTTAAACATTGATTTATTATTAGTTAAGTGTACAATGGTTATGAGATTCTTTGTAACTAATGAAGGGTTTGTTAAAAAACGAAACAACTATATCATAATTGGTACGAGGCACGATTGCTATATCAGTTAAAAATGTGTAATGACAAAATGTAAAATGTAATAACTTCTCATTAATACGGCCGAATGTGCTGATGAGATTTAGAGTAGTATCAGCATCGATTGTGCCACAAAGAGTGTTTAGAATTATGAATGGAATTTGTAAAAATTAAGAAATTCACCGTCCAGAAATTACAATTATTAAAGTAGCATTACAATATAGAATGCTGCACCGCAGAATTACATTAAAAAACTCTTAAATTTATGCTCAAACATCTAGGCAGTACGATTAAAAAGGGTTGGTACATTTAAAAAACACATAAAAACTCCATGTTTTACTGTATGTGTAGGCAATTGAAGCCGAAATTTTAAACCATCTCAGCAAAACCTAGTCATGAGTTAAACTTCAACTTCTTTGTAGAAAAATATCGCCCAATCATCTTCGATGCCGATCTGCCACCATTGCCTTGCGTTGAACGATGATAATCTTATCCAGCGAGCAGTAAGTTGTCGCTCTTGATGGAAAACGCCATTAGCCATTTCCTAGTCACCATCGCGCAGCTTCCTTTTTTTTTTTAGATTCTCCAAACCCCAACGCAAAAACATAAGGTAACAAAGAAAGCCCGCCCGCTACACGGGCGACGAAACGTCATCCCACTCTCCGTTTGTCGAAGAGCAAGAGCACCGGCACGAAATACATTCTTTGGCGAATCGGAAAATGTTAAGACGCATGATTTCGGATTTTCCACCATCCCGAGTGCCATCTTGGGATTTCTTCATTCATCAATTTGACACCGAAAACATGCGCCCGTTACGGTGTGCTTTTCCAGCGACTCCATACATCAACCGTGGCGTTGGAAGCGCAGGAAGCGGGCGGGAAAAGACGTTGGCAAGATAAAGCGAGAAAATTGGATCATCAAACGCGCGCCCAGTGTGGATGAAGAAAGCGAGCACAGCAGCAAGACATTACAAAAAGTGCAAAAATTAACGCAACTTTGCAGGGAGGAAAAAATATATACACACATAAACAACACGGTTTTTGCAACGGATTTTCAACTCCACTGTTTCCCGGCAGCCATAACCAGCCGCTCGTTACGCTACGAGCGAAGCTGCGGAAAAGGTACGGCCACAATTTTCACAATCTCGGAGACGATTTTCCAGCACAAATTATAAAATTGGATTCATCCCACGCATGCGTTCTCACACGGCTTGCTTCGTTTGAGTTTCAACTCGGGTGAGAAAAGCGAAGCAGTGGACCAAGAGTTGCCTGGAAACGGAAAACGAGTACCATTTTCCGAGCCTCACGGCTCTTTGGAGAACGTTTTTCGCGAGAACTGTGCATGCAGCATGCTGGATGCTGAGACGCTATCCTTTTCTATGCTCTTGCCTTCTGCGAAACGCCATTTTCAAAACAGGCGGAGCCAGCGTTCGCTCTGTCATTCGAGCTACAGTTACCGGTTCACCAACCTTCACCGCTGGGAAAACAACATTGTGAATACCGGTTCGGCTAGCCTATCACAGCACGACGTGCTGTGTGTTGGTCACTAACCCATACGCAACTTACACCAATACACGCGCCGCATTGCCCGACACGCAAATGCACATGCGAGCATAACGACAAAGACTGTAAAAGTTATGTTTGTGAGTCACAAACGGATCAGTGCGAGCGTAACAATGCAATTGTTTGTAGTCGAAAATTGCATCTGTAAACGGCGTGACTGTAGTAAGGGGATGCAATCGATTGCATTAGTCGCATAACATAAACCGTGTCGGATGGCGCAAACGAGAATTCTAGGAATAATCCATGTATTTTAAGTTGTTAAATTAAAAGAAAAAACTTTGAGATTTGAAGAAAATAAAAGTACAAATTTTGTAGCAACGGCATGTTTATCAAGCATTAGGAAAACTGACCAAATACAGTACATAGCAAAATTAGTTATTAAAAACGAGATAATTATGTAGCTCTGTGGAATCAATATATTCTAAAACTTGAATCGCCCCCTCGAGTACACATCACTAGCCAGGCAGCTCCATTTGGCCCGCGTGGAAAAGGGGGAAAACTTTGTCACCCTTCAAAACTAAACTTTTCGACAGAGCCCATTTTTCAAACCTCCTTTCTCACCGTCCGCTGTACCCTCCGCCCCGGCCCCTATTCCCATTGCTCAGCACATTTTTCCCCACAAACGGACGTAGTAAAACCTTGGCTCGTACAGCTTTTGGAACGTTCCTTCGATGTCGCATTCTACGCAACCAACCGACGCTTGAAATTATCGATTTTCCCTCCACCGGCAATGGAGTCCGGTGAATGCGTGTGTGTGTGTGTATTTGCGAATACAAACACTCATACAGAGGCGTTGCCACAGGCACGTACCCAGGACATCAGAGACGTGCCTGCGAAAAGTCTGTTCTTCGGTAGTGTTTTGGAGTGTTTAAGCGAAGCGAACGCACACCACGGAATCGATTTACTTAACACCCGACCGTCCGGAGAGCGCACTGTAGGGTGGGCAGACCCAATACACTCATATGCACAGACGATCGAGCCGCTTTTATTGGCCGCCCATAAGGATGTCTTTATAACCGGACGTGGTGCTGGCACATAATCACTTTAAAAGCTTACGGTCTCGTTTCACGCTTTTCATCGCCTTCAATGAATTAGAGATACATCGTAAGTGTGCTTTTGTCTGTATATGTGTGTATGTGTGTGCGTGAGCGTGCCTTAGTGGGTGGGCTTCCCCAGAAAGAAAGGACCCTTTTTCGCTAGCCTTGCGGAAGGTCCTTTTATCCAGGAGCGTTGAATTTTGGACACATTGTACTAGCGTCTCGTAATGAGGAGCATACAGGACGGCATGGCACCATGCCACTGGCCAGCTAAAAAGAAAATAGGCAAAGAGGGAGAGAGAAAACATATAGATATCGTGAAAAGATATATATCCCCGTTGAAGGATCGGCAACTTTAAGGCGATAAAAGTGTCTGAGTTCCGACGTGCAAGACGTGAGACGGTTGGTGCCGAAATCGGTTCAATGAACCTGCTGGTAGTCATAACCCAGCCAAGAAGGGGTTTTATATGGTTTTTGTGAAGGTATTTAGCCATCCTTGGTACGGGACACTGACGGCAATGGGTTCGTAGCATGCGATATAGGACTGTTGAATACTAAAATAAGAACAAAAGTATTTTTTTCAAAGCTATACATCCGAAGTAAAAATGTGCTTTTATATTGCTTCATCTTAATATTTTTTAATAAATATTTAAACTTAAAAAAGTGTGCCGTCTAAAAACTAATTCTATCCGTGTTTTAATACCAAATTTAACAAAATAAAAAACTATAGCTATATTTAGTAATCATTTTGTCCTAGTTGATAAAGAGTCGAAAAAAAAACATTCGGTTTGAAGCTACTTAATACGAAATATCTAACTGAGCTGACTTAACCTTTCATCCAGACATACTTTTCTCAGGCAAAAGATTTCATTTGCATTTTTGTTATTCATTGGACGACATTTGCACAGTCTATGACGAGAAACCAGGTTTCGTAACGGGAGGTAAAGAGGTGATTCGAATGGAAAGCAAAGGTCTGAGTGGAAAATTCAAAGCTCACTCATCATGCAATTGACTATTCCGTTTGATATTCCAGACCGCAATTACTCTACCCTATGCACCTGTTATGTGCGATGACATTTAAAATTCTCTTTGCACCACTGCAGTTGAAATTTGCCTTTCTTTGCCAACTTGTACTTGCAACTCTTGCGGTTCCATAAATTCATCTCTAGGTCCCTACTTTTTCACAAGGCTTCTCTTTTTTTCTCACCCACTGAAAAGTTAAATCAGAGCGAAGAATAGCTTTGATGAATCGTTCTGTTTTCTTGGTATCGTTCAGTTTACTTCCATCACTTCATCTTCAAAATATTCTTTGGCTCATGTGAAGCAGCAGAAATAAATGCGAAACAGTTCAAAAGGAAAGTTTATTTATATGAGAGAATAGTCCATATATGAAACATTGAGACTCAGAAATGTTTGAAGAAAAATTTGCAGCAACAAAGAAAGAATGCTCTAATCTTGTTAATATTACGTTCAATAAATAAATTGAAACAAATATTCATACATAGATAGATCATGTTTTCTAAGTGTCAAGTAAAATACATTTCGCACATTTGAAAACCTACATTTTATTCTATGCAATATTGAAGAATTCAAACTGTACTTAGTTAAAGAAATGCATCTATAAGCTTGCTTTAAATATATAAACTTCTATAGAATCAATCGAGGTTTTTCATGTTTCGAGTTAGCCAAACTTCTGACCAACATCCGATAATGAGATTTGTAGATTAAACGTAAAAAAAAAAAAAAACATCGGCAAGCAAACAGAAATGCCCAATTTGAAGGCACCCGTTACGGATGGACAATCGAACGAACGGAACGGAAGCGAACGAAAATAATAATGAAAACATGCACCACAAGCATCAACGAAACGAATGCAAATTTATTTTTATTATTTCGATGGCTCACGGTCGGTTCTGTAATAATACTTACGTTTTCCCCGCGCACAAGTGCTTGCTAGCATTCCAGACTCGAACGACCATTCTTTCCTTCGCCCGTGGCTTATTGTTGCATGATTTTCGTTCGGTTTAATTTCCATCGAACTGCAAAAAAAAAAATAATAACAACAACATCCCACAACTGTCCTTTGCAACCGTCCTTACTGTTCGCCTTATTTTCAATTCATTTCGTTACATTTGTGTAGGCACGTCCTGCCTCGGTTCGCTTCACCCCAGCACGAGTTGTTTCCAGTTTAATTTTTCGGTGTTGTGTTGATTTTTGTCTCATTTCGTGGAAAATCGCTTCATTCAGGATTTGGGATTCGTTTTTGGTATCTCCCAGTTCGCAACCCACAACGGAATCTCCATTGGACTGCTTTAGACGCTACAAACTCTAGCGTGCTCGCTTAATGATCCCTTGAATCCGCTGGCAAAGGTATGAAGACGGACCAAACAGAAGCATTCGGTCAAGGTGGGAAGGAAATCGATGAAAACGGAAAATCTCATCACAAAGCAGAGAATTGAAACTGCAAAACCATAATGAATTCTTCCGAAGATGGTACAATTTAAATTGAGTATTTAGTTGTCTCTTCGAATGGGAGTAATGGAAGCAATACAATATTTTGTCCTCGAATCTACATATTGTTCAAGTGTATACCAAATTAGTTTATGAACATTTGTTTACCAATTACCAGAAACAATTGTTTGCTACTGAGTATTATAAAAAATAAAATGTCTTACTCGTATACATTGTTGAAATGTTCACTATATTTTTTTTTTAGAAAAACATGCTCTACTATATTACGAAAGTCTGAAATGTTTACTCTGATTTTTCATAACATTAAAGTTAATTTCTATCGGGTTACATAAAAAACAATCCACTAGAATTCATATGATAAATGTCATGAATTGACTTACGAATTGTTATGACTTTACGGCAAGATATGCTGTTTATTCAGAAGCTTTGAAAAGATTAATTTACAACCTGATACATAAGAAAACACTATTAAGGGGCGTATAATGTTTTCACTTAGTCGTTCAAGAATAGTCGCAGAATGTCACGGCTGCTTAGTAGAAGTAGAAAAATTAATGCCTTAGAAATAAAATTAGCTTTTTATTCATTTCTGCTGTATTCAATGCTTTTCCTCTTTAAAATAAATATCTCCTAAATAGTAAACTTTGCTATTTTGTTGGGCGCATCGAACAAGGATCGTTTGGATCCAGCCCGCATGAATCTAAAGCCGCATAAAAGAGCATTCCGAGCCCTGGAGGTTTAAATGGCTCCAGCGAAGCTATTGCTAAACAGTTCCCTGATGGCTTTTCCGAGCCACTGGACTTTTGCTTCTGATTTCAAACATTATTCCAAGCATTGCAAAGTAAGTACAGCAACGTCCTCTACTCGGGGGTTAGAGTAAAACAGGGTGCAAGTGAAGGGAAAAGAGCATCCACATCCGGCCAGAATGCTTTTGACATCATCGCACTGGCTGATGCCATTTTTCCCTTGCCAACCTTCGACAACGGACCCGGCCATGATTTGGTGCTCGGTCGCTCGTGCGAATGCTTAACTTCCTTTCTCCATCGGACACGGGATCTGCCCCGGGCCCCTCCCTGGCGTACCGTGTGGCCGGAAGTGAACCGATGGCTTTCGGATGATACGGAAGCGGGTGTGGGTGGCATGGTGCCGGGCATGGCTTGCAGTTTCGCAATAATTTAGTACCACGTCAAAAGCACAACGAGGCAATCATAAACATTTTTCGGTGCATATTCTTCCCGGCTTTCGTTTCGATGGGTTCCTTTTTTCCTCCCTTCTGTGTGGCATGCTCTATATTTCCCTCCCAAAGCTCCCACTTCCGTTCCCTCCAGCCCCGCACTCTTTCCATTCTAATGCACATCTTTCCACACCACGGTGGCCGAGCAGATTTAGCCGCTGGAACGATGCCCGAAGCTCGAAAGCTCAGCCGGACCTGATTTAGGCGGGCTTCGGCAATGCTTTAATTATGCAAATTAGGTCATGAAAATAATGAATTACCCTTTGGCATGCACCTTTCAGCACATTTCAGCAGCGCAAGACAGCGCTCACCACCGCGAAAACCTCGGCGTCTCGTCGTTGGGCTCGCGGCCTTGTTCTGGTATTGGTGGTGGTGGTGCTCGACTTTTTCCTCGCCTTTCGTCTTCGTCGCCGTCGCCGTCGTCGACGTCCACCGCCGCGTCGTGGTTCCGGTGGAGTGCGCTGGTCAGTTCCGGGAAGTGAAAAACATCGATGGAACAAAACAGCAGAAAAAAGGGAAAAGGAAAAGAATGGAAATGGTTAAAAAAACATCTTCCAACACAATCCACTAAACGTCGGGGGTCGCCGTTCGGATGGGAAACTAGATGCCCTTTAAAAACTGGATAGACGAAGTAGGGGAGCGGGGTCGGGTGTTGTCAGCCAGTTTTCCCAGCAAACGGTGCGGAATTTCCCTGGGCACGTTTTCATCCCTCACATAACGGTGTTGGCTAAGCAGAGGAGTTGTGTGGTTCAGTACGAGTCTTCGGGACAATGTCTTTGAGCCGACATTTTTCCCTACAAGTGTGACACTACAAAACATTGTATGGTTTGCATAATCTTAAACTTTTTCATAAACCCAAACCTATTTTGGTTATTAAAATTCTAGATGATATTTTCGTGTAAATGGTCTTAATGCAATAATTCTTAAGCCATTTGCTCATAATGTTGTAATTTCAATCATATACTAATTAATCATTATATAGCAATTTTCAATCCTTCATTAAAGAAATGGATGTCTTCAGGTAATATACTTCTTTAAATGGTAAAGCTACTATTCAGGAGAATGTCAGATGAGCACTACCTTTTACCATTTATAGCTTTACATAGCAGGTTGGAAGTTTTTCTGAGTGTAGGTTTTTCTAGGTGCCTAATTGCAAGTCAACAAAACAGCAAGATCAATTACTAAAAGCATTTTTAAACTTTTTTTAAAGGTTGTATCATTCAAAAATAGCTCTGGACTATGTGAGCATTAAAACACAAACAAACAAAACATAAAAACATTTTTTATAGGATTTAAATTGAAAATATGAGATCTCTATCAATAATGTGGAAAAATGTAGTCGAAGCAGTATAAAAAAATTTTCAGTTCAAGTCATTCAAACCAGTTTTAGAAAATTCCTCTAAAACTCTAAGCTCTAAAAAAAATCTTTAAAACACAAAACGTTAAAACAAAATGCTGGGTAAGAAAATACCGGTTGAACGAATCTTTCTGTTAACATTCAAAAACATAAGCTAATTTTTCGTTAAAAAAAAATAGTTGCTTGAAATAAATTAGTGTTAAAATGAGATGCTACTTCACTCACAACAATATAAATTGAAAGATTGGAACATTTTTCTCTGAAATAATAATCTTTACATATAAGTTATTTTCAAATTTATGCTATTTGAATATGATTAATGTGATGCGGCGACAATCTCGTACATTAGAATTGCAATACATCTTTCTCGTAAAACTAAATTCCTAATCCCGTGGCAAGCTGTTGAACCAAAACGAATAACCCTCCATATTGCATGTCAAATAATAGAGGCAAAGCACACATCTCCGACCACTAATGCCATGTAGGAAAACCCCATCGCAACAAAACAACAACAACAAAACTCACACACACACACAGACATACACGGCTAAAAAACATAGTTCAAACCACCCAAAATCCAAACAATGCTGCGGCCAAGCGGTAATGTGTCAGTGGAACATCTGTTAATCGGCCGTAAGATAAAATCGGCGCAAATCGCACATTCAGTCCGCCTTTTGGACGGGGCAAGCCCCGGAGGAAAACGGAAGGAAAACCCACCGAACTGCTTGGGTGCGGGATTCGGGCGTTCTAATCGCTCGGCATCTGCGCCGCACAGTTTCGAGTGACAATCGTGCGATGAAATCTCAACCACCGGAGAGTCCGACAACCTCGCGCACCGTTCAATATGGGACGCTTCGCTGCCTGCTTCGCCTGGGCTGTGAGACTTCGGGGAGGGGAGGGGGAAGAAAAAAAACCCCCTACCCACCGTTTAATGGCTGGACATTAGGTGGAAATTATTTTATTCGCCAAGCGGGCTGACAATCGGCGTTCGGTTGGAGAGATTTTCGGTTTCCCGTTACGCGAAAACTGCGTGCGGGTTTTCCACGATTGACAGCTTTAAGCCGAAGCGAACGATTGAAACCTTCCGTTCGCATTTGTCGGATTTGTGGACATTTTTTTTCACGACGGAGACGGTTGGCGAGATGGTTTCGGCAATAGTCATCGAAATTAACGGCCATAAAATCCTTACACCCCTTTCCCGCGCAAGCAACGCGAACAAACGCTGACCGTGTCCTGTCGAAATAGCGTCCTTACAAGCGTATTCGTTCGTGCTGGCTGTAGTTTCGGTGTATTGTGGCGTTCTGTCCGGTTTTGGGAAACCGTGTAGCGTGTGCCAGGGAAAATCGCTTTCCCAGACGCACCACCAAGAGAGCACATCTTCGATCTCTTTCTGTCGCCTTCTTTTTGTCTCTGTCCTATCGCTCATTAATGCTCATTTTACAATCCCCACCCACGATGGTGTTTGGTGCTTCTGATTCGCTAAGCGACCCAAACCGGTAGCAAGACAAAGAGTACCTGTACCAATCCCCCTTGGTGCGAAAGAGACCACAAATTCCCGTCACGCAGACTCCGCCTTCCGTAGCGAGAACGAAAGAGAACCCACGCGAAAAGGTGAAACGAAACGGCGAGATCGCGCAACCAAGAGCGAGAAGCGGCGTGCCTGTGCTTGCGAGGGAAAGAAGACATCGGCAACAGATAGTGCCTCTCCCTCACACACACACCAGCGCAAGCAGGCCGCGTCGAGTTCGACGTACACGGGGCGCCTCGTCAGTTGGTCGAAGACCGTTGGCGTGGTTGCGCGTTTTTGACGTTTCCTGTTCCGTTGTGCGCGCGGGGTCCGTTTCCCGTTCCGTTTGTGTGCCGCCGTGTGTTTTTCCGCATTCAGCGGTGCTGCAGGTCCGTCGTGCGTTCGTTATCCTGACTACTCCCATCGACGAATGTTAAACTTTGTGTAAAAATATCTGTGCAAAAGATTGGAACGTGCTGTTTCGTTTATTTGAACGAAGAAAAGTTTGAAACCCCAGTGGAAAACAAAAAAACATCACTAAGGGTGGAAAGAAAACAACAACTTGAGCATCCTTAGTCGCAACAGGACTAAGCAGGATTTGCGTGATGTACTGGAAGGTGAAGCAAACGCATCCGATGCGAAAAATAGTGAAAAAATAGTGAAAAGAAAAATTAAAATCATCAGTTTTTGACAGAGAAATAGAGTGGAGAAAAATATACCATCAAAAGTGCCGAATACACATAGAATCGAATAGTTAAACAATAACTAGGATTAAAAGTGTTGCAGAGTGGAATTTAATCATTATCACTGCGTGAAGAAAAATCGCTGGAATTGTGCTAACCCAGTTTGTGTTCGTGTGAAAAAAGGATAATCCTAGTACTGACGGCCACTACCGTCCCTGTGTGTTTGTGCGCGCGTCTGTCGCGTTGATCAACAACCCGTGCTGGAGGTTTTCCGCAACCAGAATCGCATTGCGCCGGAGTTAGCAAACAGAGTTTCACTCGTGATACTATCGCAGGTGAGCGGAACGGGCGGGTTTTGTTGTGCAAGGAGAAGGGCAGTGGATCACAATCTTAGAGAAAACAAAAATAAACGGAACCCCGGTTACACGGGGGTTTCCGGAACGCTGACGGTGCAAGTGGCTTGCTGTATGAAGGTCGGAGCCGGGAGGCTTCAATAATTCGGGAGGGCCTGGGGTCATAAAACGGTTAAAAGCAATCGAACGGCAATCGAACAACAAATCAAGAGGACAAGTACCATAAACAAAGTTGAAAACTCACGAGTGAGGCCCGGGAAGAATTGAAGAAAACCCTTTTCTTTCACGGTAGTTGACTGAGGTGGTTTATGGTGCGTTCGGCGTAGGAAAGAAATGTACTTCGAATTCGATTCGTTCATCTCTGTGCGTGCTAGACTTGGTCACTTTTCAGCTAGACACACGCACACACAACCACACACACGTACACACCGTGCAAACAACGTCTCCCGGTGCGCAGCGTACGTTATCAAGCTTGTTATCGGCGTCGTAAATTGGTAATAAATTTAAAAATTTTGACAGCCAAGTGCCCTCGATAACAAATTAATCATTGGAACGAACGAGAGCGTTCGAACCCTCGGTGCGGGAAGTTCTTCTTCCCTTTTTTTTCCTCTCTTCGGCCAGCACCATAATGTGCACCGTGTTGTATTGGCCTTATCGGAAACTAATTTTTGATAATGTACCAACCGGCTCCTAATTGTATAATTGATGTGATTCGGGACGGAAGCGTGTGATTTGCATACGTCTCGGAGCGTGTGAACTTCGGTTTAGTCAATTGACCATGAATGGAGTGCGTGCATCCTAACTAGGATGAAGAATAGGAATTTAGCTGAGGTTTGAAATACGATCGAATAAATTTGTGCTTATGCTCCGTATGAACTGGTTGTTATGCACCTGCATTCCCTGCGCCCGAACGTCTTATCATTCGAAGTACAATTAAAAAGTAAAATAAGACCACCTCCAATAACATGCAATAAGGTGCCCTCCAACGTCGTAAAGGATGGCGCAATGTCCGAGTCCAAGTGTTGGGAAAAATAAAACTGAAAACCTAGAAGACAGCAAGAATCTCTCCGAGAAAACAATAAAGCAAACCGCAAGCAGTATGGGAAGAAGAAAACACACCCAAAACGGTCGCTTATCGATCAAAAAATCGAGCGCTAGAAAGGTTGACAAGAGTGTCGATTTTTGTCTTGTATCACACTTCCGTTATCAAATAGCCTATCGCGCCTAAGATGTATCAGGTGTGCCCTGTCCGCGCGGCCCAGCGGAGGACCCCTAAAGTGGACCGTGTTTGCCTTTCGGGGCATTGATTTCCTTCACCCTCCTTCCGTCAGGGAAGTGTTATTTTACCTTTTCCAGTTCGACCGACGGCACTTGTTCGGCATTTCGTTTCGGGTGGAGGGAAATTGTGCGTACCGTTCGGTGGTGCGCTTGAGGTGATGTGTGATTGTCCAGACGAGACAGCCGTTTTGGGCCGTTTGTCAATATGTGTTGTCGTTTATGGGCGCTCTTCCTAGGCTTTTTTATATTTTTAGCAAGCAACACCAAACTGACCGACTTCTTGTCGGGACTTGTCGAACTTGATGCGCCCAATTCTGCCGCAAACAATGCGTTCGCTTGTTGTGCCGTGCGTGTAGGGACCCCCCCATTCCCCTTCTCACCTCGGCACATGACGCCCGGTTTGACGAGATAAGGGCACCTTAGGAAGGAAATCTACCACGACTGTGAAGACACCTCTCCGTACCGCCCACCAAGCCTGCCACCGAAAGGAGTTATCGATCGTCGTTTTCCCCCCTTCTGTTTGCTTCTGCTTGTGCAATCAAATTAATGGATTTAAATTAGGCACCAACACCCTTACCCACCTTCGTCCGGATCGGCAGGTTCGTTTTGTGAAACAAATTTGTTGATTTGTACACTCTCATCTCATTAGCGCTTTGGCTCGCTCGAAGGATCGGTGCATCATCAAATGATGCAAAAGATGGCAAAAAGCAAAAAACAACAACAAATGAGCAGTGATTACGCGTGATCAAAATATAGGAAATTACTTCTTGGTGAGAAGCAAACACCAACGATTTGCTGCAGGATTTTTTCGATGCGTGTTTTCGAGCTTCGTCGCTTTCATTTACGGTGAAGAATGTCGGAAATAATTTCGTACAGAAGTTACCAATGGTGAAAAATACGTTATCATTTAGTTTGAAACCTCTTCCCACCGTGTATTTGTTCCAACCATGGGAAACACAGTTGCTGTTCATATAAGAAAGTTCTTGAGGAAAAAATAACTGGAATCACTAGCTCGAGCTCAATCTTCCAACGTCCCTTGTATCGTTTGTGTGGGTTGGGATGAAGAATTAAAATTTAATTAATTCTCTTAATTGACCATGATTTGTTTCCGAACGGAGGGATTCGGTGCCGTCGGCTTTCTGACTCATTGCACTTTTCGCCGCTTTAGATTTTTTGTTTGCCGAGGAAGCATACGTGATCTTTTCCCTTTGACTCTTTCTTTTACCGGAGAGTTCCGCACGGTTCCGTGGCAACATTGTCCACCAAAAAAAGATCTTTCCTGCGATGGATTTCTTGGAGGATGTGCTCAGCCCCGGGAGGATGAGGAAGCTAAAGGGATTTCTTCGATAAGACCAAGCGAGCAAGTGGCAACGGAAGGAGGAAACGAATCAATAAATCAAAACATCACCCCAAAACTCGCCGCAGATCCGGGGTTTTGCCATCGATCGATCGATTGATCGTTCGACGGGAAAGAGCAGCAAGCTTCCCATACGGAACGGCGAACAATTCCCTCATTTGGGTCCGTTCGGGTTGCCCTTTCGGACGGTGCAAAATTGGTTTCGTTGAATAAAATAAAAAAAGACACAAACGAAGGAAACGGGAAGAACGGTCCATGGTTCACGGGGAAGGTGGTGGCAAGAAAAATGACTCCTTCACACCCCTCCTGCGGACCAGACTGGGAAGAAGCGGGATTGACCCCGGAGGGATTCACTTAGAGCCACGAAGCAAATTATCCGCCAAGTGTAGGGCACACAAACAATGCTCTCCGTAGCACGTTTCCCTTATTTCTTACCACACGCTCACCGGTACGGAGAGTGATGCATTAACGAGGCCGAACCGATTTCTTGGGACTCCCGGAGTTTTCAAAATAGGCTGTGACCTCCGGTGAACCAACGCGGACCGTGCGGACGGTACACTATTAGGAGCTAAAACAAACCACAATCGGACGAGTGGAAATGGTGGAAACAACAACAGAATCCCACCCGGGATCGGGAAGCCAAACGATGGCAGAGATTCGAGGATTTGCCTCGTTGTTGTTCTGTGGGTTTGAAATCGATAATTTTAATTTAACATTTTGACGCTTCGCCTGGTGGTGCCTCTTGTTTGACTTTGGCTCGGATCGTTCCACGCCGGACGGGGCATCGTCCATTTATCATCGTCCTAATAGACCTCGATCGATGCCATCCCGCTTCTCCGGAGGTCGTCGTGCCCGTTCCGAGAAATTCTAGCCTGTCGTCCGACCCGACTGGGGGTAGTGGGCTTTCCACAGCCGTTCCGCGGGCCCCCGGTGGGGTGTATTAATTAATTACTCAAACACATCTATTCCGAACGCAAGATGGTCCCGGCTGGGAATGCTGGAAAGAAAGTTATTGATTGTTTCGGTGCGTGTGTTGGTGGTGGAGGTGGTTGCATGAAGATTTCCTTCAATTTGGGATGTGTTTTTCTTTCCTACCTCCGTGGACGAGCCCCGTGCCTCGATCTTGGGACGGTGCCACCGGTTGTTGAAGCTGTCTTCGGCCGCGCCGAGTGCCGAGTCCCGCTGGGTGGTGCGAGTCCGCGTTGGGTGCGAGATAAAACAATTTATCACCATAAATTGGCCGCACGGCGAGCGCGATGGCGGGCGCGCAATTATGCCGAATGCTGGACGAACAATAAAAGCGAAGTAAAATCATAACCGGGGCCGTTTCGGGCGGGAAGGGAGAGGGGGGGGGGGGGGGTGGAGAAAAAAAAACGCACACCGGAATCGATTCGTATGATCGATGGAAAAGTGTTGCCAAGGGACAGGTAGCGAGAGAGAGAGAGAGAGAGAGGGGGAGGGAGAGCGAAAGAGGGGGGGAATTATTTTTTCGCGCCCATCGGAGGTCCTTGCCGAACGGAATGTGGTCGCGTGCGTGCATTTGTCTTACGGCCGGGCCGTGATCGTGTGAAAGATAGGCGTCCGAAAGGCGAAAACTGTTCGATGGTGGGGCCGATTCGGGTGGCCGAACACAATAGGAGGCTGCGGCTGAGTGATGTGATAAGTGATTGAGATTTATTGACTGCCGATCGCCGGACCGCTGCGGGAGGGAAAGACCATTAGGCATATTATTTTCTTCTCACACAAAACACTCACTGTTTCTTCTTTCCACGCAATTACCGAAACAAATCAAATAAATTTAAAAAGAGTCACTTACTAGCAACAGCGAAAAAGAAAATTAATTTTATTACATTTAAAACTTAGTTTTTCCCCAAACAAACCCCAAAAAGGGAAGAAAAGCGAATCAAAGGCCACCGGCAAACCGATTTCACGCCCCGAACAATTATTCAAATCAATCTAACGTTGCGATGCACATTCGAGGTTGTGCTTCTGATTTAAGCGAGCATTTTGTTTGCATTGTTTGTCGCTTTTATTTTTTTTTTTCTTGCCCATTCACATGATCTTTTATCTTATCCTTTTCTTTGCCGCCAGATGGGTTTGTTTGGGTCCCATGGTGATGGGTTTGCTGGAGCGCAAGACCATTTTTCCCTCAATCGTCACCTCAAAAATCGTCCACCGTAACGGATTCGAATCATGGAGCAGACGGGGAATTTAAAAAAAAAACAATAACCGTAAAAGAAACCTAAAATCTCTCCAGTAGGAAAAAGAAGCACCAAAAAACTGCGAGGCAGTTCCCAGTGCCGAATGCATAAAACAAAAAAAAAATCCGCCTTCCCTTAACTAACGCTCGAGAGCTTGTGGGTTTTGCTTTTTTGAAAGACCCGAAAAGCCACCCCGAAAAAATAAAAGACACAAACGGCACCAACTAAACCCTCGAGAAGACAGTGGAGGTAGGAAAAATAAAATAAAATAAACTACACACTCACAAGGCCCACACAGTCGACATAAATCCCAAAACCTTTCCCGACCTGTCAGCCAACGATTAAGACGGGCGCGGCATTTTATGGGGCCTCACCTCGTAGCTCGGTGGTCGGAGGAAGGGCGCGTGTGGTGCGAAGCCGTGGCTACCAAATCCACCCACGTGAACGGCAGCTCGATGGTAAGATTCGGGAGTTTGCTCCGATCCTCCCCCATGCCACACTGTCCACCGTTCGGCCGGTGGACCCTTTCGGTGCACTTGGTTGCGCAAATAAGTTGTCACTGTGTGCGAGCGGCTCGTGATTTGTGCGCACGATTCGGTCAAGTGATTTGCCACCGAAAAGCAAAACCACCAGACAATAACAAAAGTGGAATAAACACAGGCGCGCTCAGCGCTCGTACGCAAATAATGGGTGATTTTAGTTTTCAACCCTTTCCACGAGACACATCTCACAAATGAGATGGTTGGTGGTAGAGTTTTCCCCAAATTTTTCCTACCGACAAAAGACTCCGACCCATCCAAGACGGCGCGATGTTTGAGCTTGACAAACACACACACACATAGACACATCCCCATGAGGTGCTTTTAAGATTATCATAGTTCGATAATTTTGGTTTTCGGTTGGTTTGCCTCTTTATTAATTTTGGGTGAGCGTGGAACGTGAATTACGACGATTTGGTGAGTTTTCAGTGCATTAAAAAATGGTGGCTGTTATTAAAATAAATTCATGATGATCACCATCGTGGATCAAACATAAACGTTGAATTCACCGGCTCTTCATTGTTTCTGTGTCGTGTCAATGGGGCACCTTAAAAAGTTATGCAAATGAAAAACATTTAACACTCACTTTCATATTTTTGCCTAGTTGGAGGTGGGCCTCGGTCACATTTTCTTCTTGAAGCATTCAACGCACATAAATAAAGATCAAAGACATAAAACCAAACAAAAACAAAAACGATTTGCGAAGTGATATTGTGGGGGAAGATAAGGAACAAATGGGTTACGAATGGATTCGGTATGCAAAACGTTTGGTTGGGAAAATGGTTGAGTAATTTGGCAAAGTTGGTTATTTGAAGGAAAAGCTTTTTCCAAAATTTGGAAAGGCGCTTTTTGAAAGCACATTTGCTATGATTTACAAAATTAATATAATTGGGCCATAAAAGCAAAAGTCTGTTGTGAAATTATAGAGAAATATAAAAAGGCAACAAAGAACAAGAGTTTAAACCACGAGGAAATGAACAATGCTACTCGCTTGGGGATGGGAACAAGAAGTCACTACAAATCGTATAGCACCAAAAGAAGAACAACAATTAGTCCCTTCTCGGTGCGCGCTTTTAATTGGTGGAAAGAACAGTGTGTCCTTCCGTAACATTACACGATTTTAATGTGTAGCGCTTCCAGGGAAACCTCCATCCATCGGAAGCGTCGGAATCGTTCGCGCGCACCGCAACATCGCTATAAATCGCCATCGGAATCGGTGTGGACTCCCGTTTTCTGATATGGGCAGCCCTAGGTGTGTGTGAGTGTGTGTTTCACGAGGGAGTCGAGTTTAAATTAACATCCGGCAACCTGCTCGGATAAATCGACACACAAACAACAGAAGAGATAGAAGGCAAAAAATTAAAACAACCCAATGTGGGGGAAGGGGAACGGTTCCAGAGGATGTGTGGCCACCACGGGTGGGAAATTTACCACCTTCTCCGGCGGACGTCATCGTCATCGGTGTGGTTTCCATCATCATCGTCATCAGCGCACCATCGTCCGTGGTCATTTTTATCGGTAGTTTTCCATCGTTAGACGAACGCACGGCGGGCATCCCGTGGAGGCAACCGTACTCCTGGTCAATCCAATCCAATCCAGCCCGTGGTGGACGCGGACAGGATGGAAGGAAGAGAGTATCGGAAAGCATCTGCAGCCGCTCGCTGTAGTTGTTAGTCATTTGTAACTACTTTTAACGATCGGTTGTTTTCTTCACTCTCATAAAACTGTACTACAATCGTATAATACGAATTAACGACAGTAACGAACAAAATGATTTAACGAACGAGCAGGCCGTGCGCGGACGAAGCGAAAAAGGGGGCGAGAGCGAATGGGAGGAAATTAAGAATTGCGCCTCCAACGTGGAGAAGACATGGGCAAGCAAGAGAGATTTAAAGAAAAAATGTAATACGCAAGACGTACTAAACTTAATGTAAAACATAAAACCACGCTGACCAACTGGAACTGGTCGACTAATTGCGATTGGTGCTGCCTCCTCGTAGTAGCTTTTCATCAATTTTCCATGCTATCATTACCTCCAGTACCGAAGCAACGGGTTTTCCGAATGCCATTGACATGGGGTTTGATTCTTATGCTTAGTTTACACGACGCGCAAAACTGTGAAAATACAGGCGAAAATATCATTTTTCTGTCACTTTTTTTCGCTTCGTGTAGACGTTCCTATTCGTGAGCCGATGCAGATGTAAGTACATTCAATGTTGATTTGATTGTTTAACAGTAAAAAAAAACAGCACAAAGGTATTGTGTACACCGAAATCTCATCAACAACTACTGTACATCATCACAAACAACTATTTTCCATCCACTGGCACTCTATACCAGGTGCGCAAATTTTTGCAAATCTATTTTTCACTCGGCGACCGAAAAACAGATTTTCGCTTACTTTGACAGTTGACTGCCCATCTGACAGCATTTTACCGCTAACTCACAGCATTTTGCCGTTTGCAAAGGTTGCTTTGCGCTTCGTGTAGACCAAGCATTACAAAAAATAAATAGTTTTAAAAAAAAGAAGAGTTTTAACGAAGAATTGTTTCTTTTTTCGATTTTTTAATAAATCAGTATCCTAACACTGTTAGTGTTTTAATTTAGAATCTGCCATCTCCTATCCCACGGACGTCCAATCCTTCATTGGTGATGATTGTGGCATCCTTTTCGGCTTGGCGCTATTCTGATGATGTTCTCAATGCTTGGAGTTCACTTGTTTTGCCCCTTTTTATAAAGCCTATATATTTTTGGTGTGCGTTTCATTTCTTTTACGACACCGTCATGATTTTGATGGGACATATAACATGCACAAATGGGGTCCCTATTAGGGCTGACACCATCCCTGCGCCTACCCCCCACACCCCGGTTCGGCCGGACGATACCACTTTCGTTCGGCGTGGTACAGTTGCGTGGAGTTTTTTTATTGTTGAACTTCACGATGTTTCATTTTTATTGCAAGTTTTATTCATATAGTTTTTTTTCTTGCTGCTGCTGCTGGTACTTCTTAAGTTTCCACTCACTTTACGAGCCACCGATCCAAGATTGCCAACAATAGTACCCACGAGTGCGAGTGCCGGTGTACCACGCGGGAGGGCTGGCTTCGGCCGCCATTAATGTTATTATTTCACTTACTACTGTTTCTGGACTCGGACGAGTCGCAAAAAAAAACCATTAATGAGTGTTGGAAAAGACCGGCCAAGGGGCGAGTGTTTGGGGTGGAACTATTCCTAAGCTTGCCGGGCAACAGAAAATCCCTGCTCTCGAACCAGAAGCAAACGGGAAACTGTGGCCCCCGGAAAACCGGAGGCCGTCGTAAAACGAAGGGTACTATAAAATTACAGTACCAATTGTCGTCGTAAAACTGACAAAACATAGCGCGCACAAGAGAGTGAGGGAGAGAGAGGGAGAGAGAAAGAAAGAAATGGATCTGCTGACACACTGGAAGGCACATGATTTTCTTTTAATCAGCAGAAGCGGGCAGTGTTCTTGGAAGTTGAGGTGGGTCCGTGGTCAGGAAAAGGCACAAAATGGCGACCGTCCTTTGGGGCCAGAAATGCCAGGATATCAAGCGCATTTTATAGTGTTGTTGACACTTTTTTCGTCCAAGATCAGGGGGGTTCCTTAAAATCTCCATCTATGTATATGATCTACGGTAGCTGCCCTGGTGACAGTAACCTTCTTTTACTGGAGGTTAATGATGGCCGATGCTAATATATCTACGCCGCTTCAAAGAGAACTGCCGTAGGAAGTGTGCGGAAAATTATCTGATTTTCCTGAAGCTATTGCGACTCCAACAAATGTGCTTCCTCACAAAGGTTACAGCGTTGCGCTGCTTCCTTCAGTTGAGACACCGTCGAGTTGACTGACTGGTTGATAAGACCAACATTAGAAGCCTTCTTCCTTTCGCTTCCTTTTCCACCCGGCGACCTCCGAATGTGTGGATCACTCATCGCGGTATCGTTTTCAACTGACTGGTGATTTAATTACACTCACCATGCGTTCGTGTCGCGCACGGCGGCAACCAAAAGGGCAGCGCCATGTTGAATTGTGTAAAATTGGCAAGCGACACCCCGCCCGGCGCGGAAAACATGGCGCTCGGAAGAAAACCGACTAGCGTTGTCAATCGTTGTTGGTTGTGCCTTTTTTTTTTACTCAACTCCCCCACCTTCCTCCTATCGAAAATAAACACACATACACACACACGAAACACCGAGACACAAATAGCGACTTCCATAGATAAAGATAGAAATGGTCCCTCGCCTAGCTGTTGTGAGTTGGCTGCGTTGTTGGCAGGAAATGTCCCCAAACGGAAGTTGGCAAAGGAAAACTGAAATAGGGAAAAGGGTTTAGAAGCACGCAAACGACGACGCCAGCCGAAGAACCGGCCATAAAATTAAATTATTCAATTGAATACGACTTCCAATTTCATCGATTAGGTGTCGATGGAGGTGTCTTTTCGGTGCGCGATCGTTCTTTTACCCTTGGTTTTATTGGTTTGGTATTTGGAGGGTGTTAATCGCAGAGCTCTTTAACTCATTTGTGAGTAATAAGAATAAATTATCTGCATAAATTTGGTTCAAACAAAACACTTTGTTCAGTATTGTTATAAAAATTGTTGTAATCTATAGGCAATTTGTGAAAATAAGCAATGTTTGAAGTATTTTCGGCACAATTCACCTAACGTAACTAATCCGACGTAAATAAAGTAGCTTCACTTGCAACAGGCCTGTAACAATGTATCATCCATGGTGAAGGCCCGGTGCGATATGACGACAGAAATATGATATCGTTCACATTGTACCGCTCCAAATCGCACGGTACCTCAACGAGGATGACGAATCGAGAGGCAAAAGGCAGAACTGCTAGCCAGTGCCCGCCCTTTCGAGCCCTCACTCGACAAGGGGCCCAAAACGGGGCCGCACTTCACTCTTAACCTTGGGAAAACGTTATCCCGCTGGCAGATCGCTTACGAGAAGATCGGAACCCTCCCCGGGTGTATCGATTACGTCGCCGGAACCCGAACGCGCACTTACAACGCGTCTCTTAAACAGCTTCATTGTTGCGTCGGGACATTGTTTCGCGTGAGGAGTGGAGGAACGGAAAAAAAGCCTTGAGAGCGCCGTCATCCAGCCGAGCCCACCGAATTAGGAAGCGGGTGCTCGGGTAGGAAAATCTCTTCGAGAGGCGTGTTGCTACCCGGGGACGTTCCCGGCTGCAGGGATTGCTTTCCCACCACATTGGCTACATTGTTGCGCGGGGCCGGAAAAAAGTTGACATCGACACACAGGGAAACTATCAACTGCCAGATTGATACTTTACTGGATGAAGGTTGTTTTTTTTGCACCCATCGACGGATTTATACGCATGACGTACGACTGCCGTGTGAGCGCCATTTTGTTGTTTGAAAAGACGGCTCTCGTTGCCTTTCCCAACTGGCGCTTATCGTTTTATTGTCGATCGATTGCTCGAGAGCAACCGTTTGTTGATTGTACTGTCAAGCACGTTGCGCACTAGAAGAACGTTTCAATGGCGCAAAACGGGGACTCAAACGATGGAGAGCTCGTGTTGCTTCGAGTAGCTTTTTATTTCTTCGTTACAATTACATAACAACCATTTGTGTACTATTTGAATTCATTCCTCTTTCTAATTAATTAGATTTGTTTATCACGTGTCGAATGATTCTTCCTTCTTTCCCCGTATTTGTGTTCCTTTTCTGATAATTTGCCCGAAGTACAGTTGGCAAAAGTGGACTGACACCATTTTAAATACATCAGCACCTCTTCAATGTAAAAGCAACGCCAGCCGACGTCCACTCACCCCCCGGTGTCCGCTTGGAAGGGACGTGGACATCATTTCAATGTCATAAATTACGTGAACAAACGCTCGCGAGTGAAGGGGTAGGGAATGGGCAGGGGGCGATGCGCACGTTGATAGCGGATGGCAATCACCAGTTATCGGGTTGGTAGTACACGCTGATAGCATCCGCATTTATTTTTTCCTTGTCGGTGAGGCGCCACAAAATGGTTTTGAGGTAGAGATCCAGCCGCGGACATAAGTCTTCATTTTCGTCGACCGAGGAAAAAGAAGGAAGCTGCAAAAAGGAGCGTTTACCATCGGACAAGCAATCAGTGTCGATTGGGGGATCGATCTGCGGGCGAGTGGATGTATTTTAGAACGTTTCGAGGCGGCCTTTTTGTTATCGAAATTTAAGTCCAACTTGTGGTCATAGGAGATGTGAAATTTAAAGTGATAACAATATCACCTCGCACGGTAGATAAGGACTGTTTCTTCTTGTGACAAGATGGTTAACTGCAGGTGACCGATCTCCCATCGAGAGCCTGCGTTTAAATATGAATATATGCTACCTGTATGCTCCGTAAGAGCTTAATTTTCCAACCAACTTCATAACTAATGATAGATAATAATTTTCTTACTATTTCTCATTTTTTTCTCCCTCTTTTTCTTTCTCATTTACCAACAGCTTGAATAGAAACACGTTGACAGCCGCCAAAGACGTCGTGGAAGTGGAAATTCTACCAGCCCACCGATTTTTCACGCCACACGCCCAAAAAGCCCAACCCGAAAGGAAGGACGAGCGGGGAGAAATAATTTGTTTCACTGAATGAACAGCAAAATTTGTGTATAAATTACAACCCCCGAAATCATCATCAGCCCAACTCGCGGGAAGAAAGCGCGGGCCTCCGGAAAACCCCCCCGGGAGCACGCGAACGCGAAAGGAAACCCCACGGGGTGGGGAGGACGATATTTATCGTTTATTATTATTTCGTTTCGATGACGAATGAACAAAAGGAGGGCAGCGTGATAAATAAGAGTATGATTCCGTGATCCGCGTACGGGTTTTCGCAGATAAATCCTCCGCCGGACTCGCTTTCTCGCTCGTTCATACTCCACGCCTCCTGCTGGTGTCCTTCTCTCCGTCTGCGGCTGCACGCGTGTGTGTGTTTGTGTGTATCGGCGAATCGGAATTCGGTCGTGCTTGAGTTCCCGAGTGCGCGGTGTTTTCTACTTTTTGTTTGCGTTGAGCAGAAAGGGACAATTGCGATCCACCATTTTGTACGAGCTTCGAGCGCGCGCGCGCGCAAGACACGGTGCGTATGCAGTTGTTGTATGCGTCCAGGAGATTGTGCTGCGCGGTTGTGTGCGCGGTGACATGATCGTGCCGGAGCGGAAAGGCAGATCAGCTGGACCGGGTTCGCTGTGAGGCGGACGAGAACGGAAGGGCTTCGAAGGCGAGATCAGATCAGATTCGCGGATCGATCGGCCGAACATTGCGCGAACGCCCGCTCGCCCCGCTTGCGTGTATGAGTATGTGGTGAAAATGTCACTGGGAAAAACTGTCTGAACGGCGGGAACATCGAGAAATAAAGTCCCGCGCATCGTAACGAACTTAGGACAACAGCGATTTCTTCTAAGTTTTCGACAAAGATCACCAATTCGGCGAGTTATAAGAAGAGGAAGCTTTCCTCGTACCTGTGGCCGACCGTTCGGCAAAGTGTCCGTGTCAGTGTGTGTATGTGTGCGTGTGTGTGGGTGTGTGTACGGGGTTTGTGAAGTGAAAACTGTGTGAAACAATCGGCAACCACCACCAGCAGCACAATGGATATGACATCAGCAGCGGAGGCACGGAGCTGGTACGACAACCAGCGGCTCGGTGGGTCGCCGGGAACGTCGGCCGCCCTCGGTCACCAGACGGCCGCCGTCGATCCGTCCGAGATGAACCCGTTCTATCCGCTCGAGAATAGCTCCCATCGCCGGTACTACCCGACTAGCTACGGACCGCACGGTAAGTCCTTGTTGAAACAATCGGTGGGCCTCAAGAAGACGACGGTACACCGCAATCTCTAACGGGGTTCTCAAAGAGTGTACCACGTCGTACTCTTCCCCCCGGGTTTTCGAAGCCTCAAACATCGACGTCAAAAACCTTCGACAGAACCCGGTGTCCCATTGTTGGCGTTGTTTCAATTTCAATTACATCAAAAAAAGTAATTAACAATAATTACAGTCCAACCAGAAGAGGTTCGTTCGCTGGCTCACCCTTCGCGGCTGGGGAGGTGGGGGCCACACAGGGTACGTGCAGTGGCTAATGCACGTGAAGGTTGTCGGCGGGGGCGCGGGCAGGGTAAACTAACTGACGGTGGCGCAGGAAAACTGCAATTGAGATTTCCATCAAGAACAGCCGAGACGCTTGAACGCGTCGCGGAAATGTAATTATCGCACGCCAAAAACGTGTGCTGTACCTCCAACCGCGGCACACTACCGTACGTCCAACCTAATTTGAGGTGGCCGTTTGTGACGAGGGGCACCCGAAAAGAGAAAAAAACAAAAAAAAAAACATTAACTTGGACGCAACACACAATGCGGCGGCGCTACGAGCAGATTCAACGGTAATTACTTTATCATTGAATTTTATTTTGTTTTTTCCTCGACCACCGCGACCAGCATTGGATGGATCGGCGTATTTGGCGACAAGCGACCGTACGCATTTCGCATCATACCGAAAGACCGGGCCCACCGAAAACAAAAAACCGGAGGGTTCCATTACGTTCCAACCGAACGCGACAACACTTGGGAAGGTTCGTCGCTTGATGGGCCGTTGAAGTTTTTCGTCTCCGGGCGTTGCATGTCGAAAATGAAGACGCTTTTCGTGCCTGAATGCAATTCATCCGCCTTCAATGGGTCTCACTCCACACGCTTCTTACCCTTCCCCCCCCTCCCCGTGCACTTTTTGCTGTTCTTCGCGGATGGGAAAACGGAATCGTTTCTTTTTTTTTAATTTTAACTTCTCGCTTTTTCGTATGTGTGCATGCTAAAGTTGCCATGTCCCACCGCGGGTTTGGCTAACGATAGGGAAAATAGCTAGCGGACGCGTGGTGCTTCGTTCGGCATGCACCATCCGTGTGGTGTGTAATTAAAAGATGCTTAATCTGGCCGCGAGTAACAGCGCTTCGTTGCGATTGTGGCCAAAATGTTGGTAATTTGGCAGCGCTGGTTTGGGAAAGTTCTAGCACCGGAGTCGGACGGGAAAGCGGGAAAGATACGCCGTGGTTGGCAAAAGTTTTTGATGAGGTGCTGCTTGTGCTTGGGTGCATGTTGCAAGGTTGGGGTAAGTCGAGAAACCCTCTTTCCTGGCTGATTCCGTTGGACGAGAAAATCATGTCAGTTTAATGAAGCGAAGACGAGCGGTAGACATTAATCTAAATGTTCAATTCTAAGCTATCTTCCAAGAGGCTATTTTTAAGGAGCGAGCCTCACGCTGTTCCGTTTTAGAGCGGGGGGTTATTTGATCGGAGTCGTGCAGTTTCGTTCCCGGTTCTGATTAACACTGTGTGTTTTTTTTTTTGTCAGCAGCGAAAATGAAATTAAATGCGACTCCAAATTTGAACCCATCCTAGACGAAAAATTCTACTACCATTTGATTGGCTTTGATGCGCAATAAATATCACGATCGTGTTTCATTCGCAATCACCAGCGGGGTGTTCGTTCCCGGTCGGTTAATGGCTCCCCCGTTCCGATCGGGGAGGATTTTTAATTTAAATATTTGATTTACTTCCCGCTACCAGACGCACATTTACCCAAAAACCGCTGCCGAATCGGTTAACGGTCGAAACCGGGGAAGGTATATTCGTTGGCGCGTTGGGCGAGTAGTTCGTCATTTCGCTGTGAAAGCCCCCGGCGGGTATCTTCTTGGAGTTTCTTGAAGAGTTACCTTTCCGCAACCGGCCATTTGTTCCTAACCAGCATTTAATCGTTCCTAGGAGGTGGTAAATTTTTTACTGCTTCTGATTTTCGAACCAAGCCAAACCCCGGGTGCGCACGGGTGGCTATAAAAATGATAAAAACAAATCAACGAAATCCGAAGACGCAACGCAAATGATCCACCGTGCTAAGGGAGGGAGTAGAAAACAAACGACGAAGTGTGTCACCTGTAACATCTTTTCGACCCCTCGTGCTCCCACCTTTCCCCGGGTTGCGTGGAGCACCCAAAAAAAGGGTGCGGGTCACCAGCGAGTGATTGATTGATATCTCATCATTCTACCGAATTTTTAATGCCAAAACACAGCCCGAAAACGAGAGAGCTAAAGCGACCGTAAAGCAGACATGGAAAAATAAAAGTGTCCAGCCTCCGCTGCTGGTCGTAAAATAATCGATAGCACGATACGCACGTCCCGGCGTTCGTCGAGCATTAGCATTCGGGGTGGATTAGGCTTCCGTGAGTTTCCGCCGGTTTGAGGCATTTGGCCGGTGGACAAGGTCGAACGGAGCTTTCGTCCAACCCGCTCACTAGGAATCGAACCCCAGTCGCTTTATTATAGACTACAATTTTGAAACCATTTTAACGACGCGCTTGTATGAAACCATTCCTACTTGGAAGGGATCGGGGTGCATACCAGAAATGCGACTGAATGCCACGAAGATTGACTTCGTGCACGTCGTGACACTTTAGGACTGGGCGCTGGAAACTCCTTCTCCCCCCATCCACCCGGGAACCGGGTTCCAAACCCCTTTCCCCCGGTCGTTAGCGGGGCCTAATTCAATCAGCCCTCCGTCTAGCGCGCCAGACCGCAGCATAATGAGGCCGCTAGAGACGCCGCGAAGTGGCAAAGTGTCGCAAAAATCTCGATCGCGCGCCTCGAATGTGCTCCTTGTTTGGAGAGCGCCAGCTCAAGGAACAATCCAAGGCGCCTTGGAAGAAATTGGACGGAGACAAAAGGATGGGCCGCGCACGAGGAATGTATACGTCAAAATAAAACGAAAGGCTAGCGAGACCAAAGTCCAAACGAAAGAAGAAAAAAACACCTCCACAATGAAAAGAGAGCTTTCAATTGCTAGAGTATGCAATTAATTGCTACTTTCCGTGCGGTCGTGGTCACGGCAGCCGGGGGCATTAATCTGCAAAAATTAATCTGTCATCTCGGACTGATGTCTTAATTGAAGCTAATTACCACATTTGTGTCGGCCGGCGCGGACACTCTCACTCCCTCTCGCCCATTCCCTTGAATCGCTGTCGCTGCGAGAAACTGCATTAAAATCCTTTGGCGCAGCTGCTGACTCCCGGTGCTGGAGCAGCCGCCTGGAACGCCTTCCAGCCCAGCGCCACTTAAAATTCCATCCATCCATCCATCCATCCATCGGGTCCGATATGTGTGCCGTGTGTTCCGTCGATCGCGTAAGCATTTGACCTCACACACATGTGCTTTCTTCACGCTTCACCCCATTCCCCCCTCCCGGTTTTGTCCGGAGTTTGGAGTCCGGTGGCGGCCCAAAACATAACATCAAACTGTCATAATTCAATTTAGCGTTCCGGCTACCAAGTAGGCTTCTGGTTTCTGCGATCCGAACGCTGATCCGAAACACATGCGGAGCGCCAGGCCATGCCGTGCCGATGGGGCGGCCTCCAAACCGGCGGCAACAAACAAACGTCATCGTCGGCGGCGGCGGCGGATCGGCCTGATTTTTATTTTTCTCCGTATTTTTTTTGTTTTCATAGGACGATCACATTTCGCTGATCGCACCTTTGGCCACTTTACTCCGTCGGAGTCGCGCAAAGAAAGGCGAGCCAAAGTGGAACCGAAGGAGCTGGCGAGGCCTAAATTAAAGGCTTTTCTTAATAAACACATTAAAACAAATAGGTGCTCCTTTTTCGCCCCGTTTGATTTTATGCGGCAATATGTTTTTTTCCCTCTGTTGTTTTGGCCCCCTCTCTGCTTATCCTTTTCCACTGGCCCTGAGCGCCGAAGAAGATGACCATCAGCTTTGGCCGCGCAAAGGGGGTTTTCCCTGCCCACTCACACTCGGGATGGTGGGCGCTTCTCTAGTTAAAGATCCGATGTGCTCTAAATGTAACCAGACGACGAGGCCATTAAGGGAAAACGCCGCCACGGTCACAGGTTAATCCATTAAAAGGTTTTCCCTCCTCTCTCTCTCTTTCACTAGTAGGTGTTGGAAAGCAGCACGATTTCGGGGGTGAATGTTACGCAGGAGTTTCGCTGTGGACTGATTGTATGTTTCATTTTTTTGTTGGTTTTCTTCTTGCTGCTGGCCACGCATACATGTTCTTCTTCGTCTTATTTTGGTGATCGCAGTCCAGGATCTCTCTTTATCGCTTCGTTCTCACTCTCTTTATCACGCAAGCCCGCACTGGTGAGGGTTTAACGCTCCCTGCGTGTCAGCCTTCCCTCGGCGGTTGATGATGTTGTTAAGTACGGATAGCAAGACATCCTTCCACGCGCCCGCCCGCCTTGAGCTTCCTTAAGAACGAGACGAATCCCGGGAGGGATTGGGGGAGGGGTGATCTTATTTTCTCTTCCTACTTATCTCTGCCGTTCACTCGTGGTTTAAAATTGCAAGCTCACGCTAAATAAAATCAAATTATGTTACAACATTCACCCGCACCCGCCGAGTCGGGGGGTGAGAGGGATGTGAGCGGGGCGGCGTTGGAAGGGACCGGCGTGAGCCTGTCGTCTTACCGTGTCCCGACATCTGTGGCATGTGCGTGGTGATGTGAGGCACTCGAGGAAAAAAAACCCGTGTGTCGGAAGAAATTTCGAGGAATCCGAGGACTCGGAGGGAAAACGGCCTACAAGAGGGTCTGGGTGAGGGTCTTAAGTGAGGGGAAAATATTTTGAAATGTTTCCCGAATGTGGTGCACAGTCTTGTTCCGCACGCCAGTGAGTGGTTGGCGCCGAAAAACGCCAAAACACATTCCTCTCCGAGTAGACTACGTACAATTGCTGGACACGATTTTTCCGCACCGAAACAGTTTTCGAACGGAATGGTATATTCATTCTCGATCAACCCGGTTGCCTGTTGATTCCGGTAACCATTTTATTGGCCCAGTTTGTGTGTGTGCGGGGAGTGTTTGTTTTACGAGCCGAGCGTGTTTGGTTCGCCCAAACACCGTAGGAAGGGGATGCCCTTTTCTCGACTTTGGGCCGAGCTTCATCCCGCGGGTTTTCGGCCGGAGGAGCTTCCAATCACCATAACACTGCCGGGGCCACACACTCATTCCTTCGCTTAAGGTGTTCTAGGAATCGACAAGCGTTATCGCGATTGATTGCGACCACTTAAGATGGCCAATAAAAATCAATCGCCTAACGACGGGCTCGGCACGGCCACGAGCCATTTTCCCGGACGGGTCCTAGGTTTTCATTTTTATTTACCAAGTTTTTGCTCCACCCGGTTGGTTGTTTGTTTTTTTTTCCGTAAATCTTACGTTACCCTCACCGTTGGTGGGACTCGGACAAGTCAGCGGATTGACGAAAGCTCGTTAATTAACCCTGCCCAACCCCCCCTTTCGGTGGGCCGTTAGGAAACCTGCTCCGCTATTAACGAGCCACCGATCCGGACGAAACTGTGGAGGAAAGTGATTTTTCGGTGCCATTTGGGTTGTTTTTAACGTGGCGCGTAAAAGATGTCTCCCGAGAGCGCCGGTAGTGTGAGGCGAGGAGCGTTAGGAACGCTAGCTAATGTTAGCAAACCACCCGTTGTACATTAAATTGAAATCAAACCCCAAGAACGGTAAAAACTTCTTGGCCGGCATTCACAAAACAATAAAACAAACGAAGCTTCTTCACAAGATTAAATGCTGGTGAAATCTACTAAAGAAAGTATTACTTCACCCATCGATTGCTTAAAAAAAGGCCTCACCTGAAGCCAAAAGGAGGATTGGTGTCCGTCCGGTTTCATGTAAACGGAAACTTACATCAAATTAGTTCAAATTCGTCGATGGTAGAACATTTTGAGGCGGAAGTTGAAGGGAACTAAACTAGAGTTGTGTAGTTCAGATTCAGATTCATTAATCTGAATGATTCTCTACGTTTTAGAGATTCATGAATCTTTTCATGAACTGTGCCAATAAAAGAATCATGGAGCTTCATGAAAGATTCATGAAAGATTCATGCAGATGCATCAAGGCTTCGAAGGATTCAGAATCGTTTGGAGATTCGAATCCCAAAAGATTCATGAATCCATCTGAATGAATCTTAGATGAAAGATTCATATGAATAAATCTTGCAGAAAGATTCTTAAAGCATAACACTAAACTAAACCCCCCTAAAATGTTCGTAGTGGACACACTACACTCAAGGTGGAATCAAGCGCCTGATTGATCGCGTGCTCTCTCTGTGCGTACGTATGTGAGCTGCAAGAGGTAAAACACTATGTCGGGATCGTATGCGAACGATAACGATCGCAAGAAACGTGCGTACGGAACGTGGCCGCGCATGAGCAGGGAACAAACAAGACATGGTCCTTCGGAAAACGACGACGAAACGACGGTTAACAACTGATACTGTTCCGTCCTGGCAGTGTGTGTGTGTGTGTGTGCCGTAGCGAGATGCATCGCGTTCTCCGCGGTTAATGAGATTGTAATGAATCGAACGCGCTCATAGCGGTTGCATTTTACATCGAGGGCCGACCCGGGTCGCAAATTTGCCTTACGATGCGTGCACGCTGGAAGTTCACTGAAGCTGTCAATGGGTTCGCATGTTCGCTCGGTAGCACCGGAAACTGAAGCCACGGGCGCCTTCCTTGTACCCCTGGGATGTAAACGAGAGCCACTTGAGGCTATCCGTGTGTAAGCTAATCCCCTCCCGAGTTCACCGGGATCGGATGTATCCCTTACCGGGAGGCCGGGAACTTAAGCTCAGCTGCGCTTGTCACGGTAAGCTTAACCCTCGCCGGTAGTCCTCCGGGACCCTCGTCCCTATAAGCTAGCGCTCTATCCCTGACCGGAGCTGGCGCCACTCGTCTGGCTGGACCGTTTTGGCTACCCGCGCTCAAGTGGCCCCGAACTGATCCCCGACTGAGCCAATCGGCAAAGTCTTCCGAAGGAGAAGCCGGATCGCACATCATCGGGGTTCGGTAAGCATCGGGTGTGGATTTTGGAGTGCGACGCGCGAAAGGATTGACGAGCCGAGGATCGGCTAGCGGTGGGGTGGCTTATGTGTATTTATGTGCCTCACCCTTGTTTCCCTTCGTCATCTCCAGGGATCACCCTCCCGGGTAGTACCTGGAAGTTGCCTGCACTTTGATGCACTTGAGATTTTACGATTTGTTTTGACCATTAACGGGCGATGCCAAGAATGAACATGCAAAAAGGGAACTTGTTTCCGAGTCCAAGAGCGAAGGAGAGAGAGAGAGAAAGAGAGTTCTACACCATGTCCAGAGGAGGTACGTGAAATTCGCAATGGCGTACGGTGAAACCGGAAAATCAGGAATTTCTTCAGTTCTCAACTCAAGAGGGATGGTCCAAAGTAAAGGTTTACCATTGAAAGATAATTTCACTACATGCTAAAACAAGTTTTCTAGGGAAGGAGTAAACACTTTCCTTGGTATCTTCAAATTTAGTGATTTATTAAAAAGGTTAGTTTAAGCAACAGTCAGATAAATAGTTGTAGTAAATTGTAGACATTTAATCCATTTAAAATGGGGCTTAAAACAGCCAGTTAAGAGTGAATTTCGATCGCATAGACCATAATTTGCATATTTCATCCCTTCTGCTTTGGATCGTTGTCCGATCGGGATCCCTCCCATTTTGTCTACCAGATGGTCAACTAGCGTGAATCACGAACCACGAACCACGTACACGAATGATTTAAATATGAAGTTATAAAACAAGCTCGATACAACTCGGTTCTCACTCTCGGTTCTTGGACGCTGGGCGGACGCTGTCTTCGCCTGTAAACATGATCTCCGTGCTCGTAACGTGATGATGTTCCGCTTTTTTTTTTGTTTCTTTGTATGTTTCCTTCCAGCTCAGGTTTATGCAAGACTGAGTTCATATAAGCTCAATCCATTTTTCCAGCAATCCAGCTCATTCCAAAAGGCTTGAGGCTTTTTTCTTCTCATTTGCATGTTTTCCTTTTTGAGTGTGGAACCCATTTTAAATTTTTAATACTTACTTACGATGTACAACTAGCTTATAATTGACCAACAGTTTTTTTAAGTAGGCTATTCGAAGTAATTTGATGTCCTATTTTGCAAACGCAGGTGCTGAGTGGGACGAAACACCGAAAAAGCCCTCTCGAGGAAGACATTCAATCAGAAGAACCTCGACCGCTGGAAAATATTAACAAAATGAACCCATCATTCATCCCCGGCAGCTGCCAAGTGGCGCCGTCTCGTTGCGTGGCAAGGTTGGGCCTAGTTTTCCGCCCCGAAGGCACACGAAGGAAACGCAGCAAGCAAGAGGACGGGTGCCGCAAAGAACACGCGGAGAGACATCCGGAAGAGCGGAACACTTCCGAAATAGGCTCGCAAGAGGAAAGGCAACACGCGCTGGAAAGCTGGCCCGGAGGGCACGGTCCACGGAAAACGGATCGCCCTATGAGGGCTAGGGTCCTCGGGGAAAGGAACTCGGCCGGTTCGGTGGGAGCGTGCGAGCTCAGGTGAAATTGGTTGTAATTATGTAAAATGATTATTATAAATAATAATTACATCCAAGTTCCCGATGCGGCCGAGATAAGGTTGAAGTGGATTCTGGTGGCTTTTTTTTGTGTCGTTGCTTTCCTAAACAACTCTCGCTTTCGGGCGGAAAATTGGAGCAGATATACAGTTTTTTTTATCTTCCCCCGTTGCTGACAAGGGCCCAAGGGCTCCCAAGAAGGTAAATTAGAAGGTAAGCTAAGGGCTCCGCAAAGAAAAGTCACTGCAAGGCATACGAAATTTGAGGAAAAAAAACACCTTTTTCCCTTGTTATTTGCGAGGGCTTATCACGATTAAAGTACGGCTTCCCTCTTCGTTAGGCTGGACAATTTCGATTACGAGCCAGCAAAACAAATTGTGCCCGTGCAACTTGCGGAAGTGATTACAAGGTGGTACGGTAATGTGTGGAGTGTAGAAAAAAATTAATTTAATTTTCCAATCACACTACAAAGACGGGAAGGAGCTTGGAGAAGGGGGGGGGGGGGAGGGGGGGCAGCGAGTTTTGTTTTCAGCAGAAGCAATCTCGTTCACAATCTTTCCTTTTTCTCCCATTTTGAAAGGATAATTTTAAATGATTTGAAACTCCTAGGATCAGATAGTGCAACGTCCCGGGAATTGGGACAAAACACGGCGTTATTCTTGGCCTACAGAGTCTCCATAGTCCTTTGCTACATACATTTTTCGGGTGGTTTAAATTTTACTTTCAAATGTTTCCATTGCGCCACCGTTTTGTGACACGGCTAAAAAAGCGAAAACGAAATCGTTCTCTACCGTTCGATTCTCAATAACTGTCATCCGGGATAGGAGCAAAAGGTCTTCTGACACCTGGGAGAGAAAATACAAACCTTAGCGCTGGGAACAACAAACGGCAGTATCCAATTTCAATGATAATAAAGTGTTGGAACACACTGGAGGCAAGCGTAAACGTCCCTTATGCGTCCGAACAATGGGCAACCGCCGAAAAAGAAGCTCCGGTGGTCGGGCTGCAAAACGGTAAGATTTTTAACGGGGCGTTCCGAACAGGGGTGCTTCCCGGGAAGGAGTTAGGAAACTCGGGAAAACGAGATGAGCTCACCACCGATCCGAACAAAAGCCCAGCCGTCCAGTGAATAAATCAGAAAGATGCGGATTTTTCTGGACTAGGGTTAAGGCGGCCGGAGGGAAATGTGTGTGTTGTGGGACACAAAGGAAGTGTCAATGAAAAGAAACAAGATCACTCGAAGGTGCGTTTTCGAACAAGAAAGGTTTGAAAGTGTGTAAGACTTTTCTAGACGGAGCAAAAGGGTTCAAAGCCAACAAAAAAAAACCCTTTTCAGACAATAGTGTGACAAAGCCCTGTTTGGGGCGTTGCTCCATTGTCGTGGGAGAGCGTCATAAGAGTCAGCGAGGTCGTTAACGATTGACACATCATACACCACGTCCATCGACGCGGGTTTGAAAAAAGCCCAAGAACAAGGACATAGTTTTAACCATTTCTTGGAGAGCAGTAAATTTTTTTGTTGACCATTTGCAGAACGCACAAAGCAAAAGAAGGGAAAAGGGAAAACAAAACCACACACCCAATGCCCTTGGCGAATCCCTGCCGCAAGCGTTCCTCCGTTTAAAAACCCCTTCGATCGTCGATCTGAATAATAAATTAGTGCATGTTGTGGAAAGCTTTACGAACTTTGCCAACTGCGCGAAACCAAGCCGGACGACGTAAGAACGAGTGTTTAGATTTCCGCCATTCGGGTCCGGACCCCTGGGCGGCGTCGAAACGACCTGGTCAGAACCAGGTGCTACGCTGCAATCACCACCACCGCTGGCTTCCCAGCTGGGATTAATACCGGACGCCGGTTTCGAAATGGAAGGAGTTGGAAGCGACGCTCAGCTCCTTGAGATCATTATCCAGCGAGAAACCGAGCGGGAAAAGGGGGAAGGTTTGGAAGTGAAGAAACGAAACGGAAGGCCACTGGATACTGTGGCCAATGTGGTACTACTGTCAACCCCGTTGGGGGTTCGGGCCCGGTGGTTTCGAATGCTGGGAGTGCCTCAGCCTTCCGCATGCGACAACCAGACGCTCGATCGGGCCTCACGCTGCGATCGTATTATATTGAGAAATTTATCGTTATTTCTACTCTTTTCCCCCATTCCCTCGTCGCAGTTTCCGCGTGTTGAGCTGCCGTTTGCGTTGTTTTTCACAATCAACCCGGTTTGCTTAACAAGTGAGCAGTTGCTTTCGGGTAAACAGATCCCCCTCCGTACGGTTATTAATAAGCGTCGAAATTCATCTTTCGTCGTTCGGCAGCGCAACGAAGGACGAAATGAGTTGTGACTGTTTGGGTGGTTTGGGCGTTTCATCAACCAAAGGCAACGCAAAGGATATCGAATGATACCGAGACGGTGGGGGAAAGGACACCTCGAGAAAAGACCTCTAAAAAAGTACGTTGGCTTGAGAAAAAAGGGAACCTCAAATCCAACCAATGTGGACGCCATTTTGCACGAAAGTCATTGACATGCGGGAGACTTCCGAAATGGACCCCCACCTTTGGTCGTTATGGTTTGGTTTGGTGATATTTTGGTTTGCTTTTCTCACGCTTCTCGCTACATCTCCCCCTCGAGGGGGGGGGGGTCACCCACCAAATACTCTCTTCCTCACCAAAAACTTCTTACTTTAGTTCGTCTTTGCCTTCTCCATCGGCAATCGGTGGGCAAAATCTGCCGACTCGAAAGGTTCGCAAATCAGGCGGGTTTCAGCCTAGAAGGGACGTTAAAAAAGCGCAGCGAAAACCAGAAAAAAAGAGGAAACATAATTCATAAATCAAGCACACGTAATGAATTCTCAACAAAGCCCGGCTGGGAATTGGTCTTCAGCTTTTATGTTTATTTGGTTGGCCTGGTCTGGCTTTTCCTCGTGTCCTTCGGTTGTGTTGCCTTGTTCCTCCTTCGTTTCGTCTGCAACCGAATGCCGACATCGAAGTTGTAATATTTGGCACCTACGAGCTGTTAAAGTCCTGCTCCAATGGGGCGGCGCGAAGTCGGAAGAAGAAAAAATGCCATAAGTCACCGTGTAAAGGGTGGAAGGGTCCGGGGTGGATTCGGGGGGTTTTTTTTGCAGCACATTTTCCACGGCAAAGGAGTACAAAAGGGAAAACGGAGGAGCTACGCACACATTGACTACACACGTTAGCCCGGCCAGGTTCGCCAGGAGGTTCTCATAATTTATCAATAATTTATTATTGGCCTCGCGTACCGTTCGCCCTCCCGTTCTTGCCCGGGTGGGGGGAGTGGGAGAGTCGAAGGGGGTCCGATGCTGGGATGGGAACCTGGCCAAAACTCTCCTAGGCCTGGGACGCGCAAAATGTCGAACGGAATAAATTTGCCCGCGGTTTCCCCTGGCAAAACCGGCAACTCATAATTCTTAAGCCTGTCCGCCCCTCTTGCAAGTACATACATACAGGCGCATACATACACACACGTACGGTTAGGCTCCTCCCTTTCGCACGTGGGACAATCCTGTGGCGGAAAAGGCTGAAGTAGGCGAGCTTTAGGTGACGATCGTTGTCGAATTTAAAATAAATCGCCAAAAGGGGGAACCAACGGCCAACATCCACCGGAGCCACCGACAAATCTCTGGCTAGCTGGGCATCCTTTGAGGCGGAACCGTGCGACTGGCGAAGTCGTTTGGAGCGCGCGCGCGTCCACGTTCGTGAAGGTGTCAATTGACGTTTTTGGTCATGAATTTTAATGAGAACCCGGTAGAACGCCGAAATGCCCATCGTGCTGCCAATGTATCATTCTGACGCGGCCAGATGCCCGGGGCAAACGCCCATCCGGGAACTTCAAGCCACACCGAACAGTTACTTTTCCGCAGAACCAACCGAACTCTCCGTTCGCGGTCCGTTTCGTTTTGACAGCTGTCATAATAATGCGCGTATCCGCGCGAATGCCGGCGGAACATTGCGTTCGTGGAAAGCGAATTAAAAAGTCATTAATTGAAAACGATCCTGCTGGGGCGGGGGAGGCCGGAAAATTCCACTTCAAAGGCGAAGGTTCTGGGAAACTTTCGGCCGCTTTGAAACGCGAATCGTCTTGCGAGCATGCGTCGCTTGAGCAAGTGGATTTTAACCTGCAATGGGGACATTTAAAAAATGTGTTCACTTGTTTTTCAATTCAATAAAAAGGAATTGTTATTGAAACAAATTGATTATTCGCAAGTTTTCAACATGATATAGTTTGAAGAGAAAATCAACTAAAACACAATTGAATGGATGCTAAAGGATCACTAAAGGGTTAGTTTCGAACATTTCTACGAAACGATTGCAAAAAGTCGCAAAAAAAAGGAACTCAGGGAATGCAAAGGAACTTTGAAGGGTTGCGCTCTCATTTTTCATTTTTATTAATTAGTCCCATGCTGCCGACGCATAAGCCACGCCATGCACGTCACCATAACGGCACGGAAGGGACAAAACAGAGGCAAACAAAACAAACCGCACAGAAGAAAAAAAAAAAACACACGGAATGAAAACCAGAACGAAGCGAAACCGAACGGGCCACCGACAAAGCGACAGAACATAATCTCTAGATGTCTGGCGCTCAATTAATTCATTAAATATTTACATAATACCACTTGCCTGCCAGAGTGGCTGGCCGCGGGTGCGCGGGCATTGTTGCGCCATCCGGCGAAAGAATGCATCGCCACCGTCTCCAAGCCACCCCCTCTCCTGCCCTCCTCCCCGTTCCTCCACCGCGATGCATCTGCTGCGCCATTTGTGCACGCACCGTCACCGGGCGGCTTGCTCGTGGGCCTGGCGCTTGGTCGGCGCATTGCATCGCCCGGTTGGTGACCATCGTCGCAATTGCGGGGCGCATCGCGGAACGCCACAGAACGGAACGTGCACGCGCACACCACTGCGAATGGGTCGCGGGTCGAACGCTCATGGCCGCCATGCATCGCGGTGCATTCGCTGTGACCTCCCGCCCGGTTGCAAATTGCATGTGCATTAGCTGCGGCGGTGCCTATTATTTTATTAGCTTCATTTTGGGTATTCATTTTATAATAATATATACGAATGTTTATTGCTTAATGGTGGGCTTCGGTTTGGGGCCGTGTGGGTAGCCGGCACCTAACGGCCGCGGCGCAAAAGGGGAAAACAAACGGGGAACGGATCGTTCGATGGCGTGACGCGCGGTTTTTCCGTCCGGTGTTGGCGAAAATTAAAGTTTTCACGCGCGAGTTATGCGTTTTCCTTAAGGCACCCTCTACCCTGCGCACATCCTCACGCAATCGGACAAACCATGAAACACAGCATAAAATTGCACTCAAGTGTGAACGTCGGGTGGTTGCAAATTCCAGTGCATCTCGGAAGACGAAGCGTCACTTCGCACTTGCGGTGTTGTAATTGTCAATTGTTTTGGCGCGGGTATGACCACATGCATTCACACACACATATAGAAGAACGTCATGCAAAATTGCGTATTAAAGCGGAAAAGAAACATAGAGTTGCAGTTAGCATGAAACCTAGCGTAGTAAATAAAAGTGCGAAGATTTTCATAGCTAGGAAAACATCATTCAAAAAAAAGGAATAACCATTTAATGGACCAGAAAAATAAAATCCAATCCTTTTTTAAACATTTAAAATAATTTTAATTAAATCTTAATAAACAAAGAACCCTTTCTATCTGCATTGCGAAGAGATAAATATAAACTTATAGCAAAACTTGCAATATCTACCAATTAATGAATATCGTTTTTATATTCTGGTATGAAAGGATGTTCTTTTTAAATTGATATGACGAAATGTTTTGTGTTAATTTAATCGCATATTTTAACCAAATCATGTTTGGGTTAATATTTTCAGATAAAATTTCACTTTCATGGAAGGAAATTTCCTCTGAGACCTTAGGATGGATGTTGCTCATTTGTAGAACTTCTATTTATTGAGAAAGTCTATCTTATGAAAAACTTTCAGATTGTGACTTTCTACAGCACTTAATGTTGTTGAATAGGTCTAAGATCATGACTTATTTGGCTTTACTTGTCTTAGTGATCGGTTTAAATTGCTTGTATTGCTAATAAACTAATTTGACAGTATTTTCTTTCAAACACACTCTCAACGCTCCATCGAATGGTTCGGAAATCTTTAAATCTGGTCCATTCACGCTCATACCGAACTTCGCAATCGGTGTGCGGTTTCCGACCGTTTCGCGCTACCGAACGCGAGAAGCGGCAAGGTTGACGGGCCAAGGAAACATCCTTATGCGCCCGGGGATGGCGGGATAATGAAGCCTTAAACGGCGTTTACGCCGAGAATTGATCGGCACGCTATTTCACACCTCTTCGACCTCGCACCGCTTAACGCTTGTTTGGGTGTTTTGTTGCGGTTTTCCATTCCCTCAAAAAGTACTAACTGGAGCTGGAAACAACCCCCATGAGAGGTGGCACATAGGTGTGTATGTGTGTGTGTGTATGTGTACAAAATGCGTGTTTAAGATTGACCGGTCATTTTCCATACCAAATACAGGTGCGGGTAATGAATCAAACCGCTCATTTCACTCCCGTTGCGTTGGCATCGTACGAATTTGCGGTTGTACTTGCTGCAGTTGCACTTGCACCTTGGTCGGCGATAGAAAGCGTAGCACAGGAGTCGTTTAGCTCGACCGAGTGCACCATTATTATTGTTGCTTTTTTTTCCTTCTGCATTATGGATTGGACTTGACTCGCGCTCTTTCAGTTTCCCCCTATATATACCTTGCGTTTTATAATGGTTGCGTAACGATTCACGAGTGCATTTGGAGCGTATCCCACTCCTTCCGAGTGGCAAAAATAATGTAAGCAAAAGAAAAAAAAACGACCCAACCAAACCACTAAAATGAAACGCAAACCGTCAGCTCCATTTTTGTCGCCTATTCTCGACGTAAACGTTCTCGCTTTCGTTCGCTTCCGAACGCCGAGTGTACGTTTAATTATAATGAATGTTTGGAGAGGTGTTTGATTTTCGAACTGCATGCGATGGCATTTTGCAACCACATTTGCACACCTGCTTCTCCCACTCGGCCTTTTCCTCTCGGCCATCGGAAGCCATCGGAGTTGTGGACAAGTGGCGTTGCAAATTCCGCAAGCGAACCTTTCCGAAAACCCAGCCTAGGGCCATTCGACATCGGTCAACCGGAGTGGGCAGCAAAAACTCCCTCCAGGGGGAAAAGGAAGGCACTGCGGTGGGTTGGCAAATAATAGTGCCCTCCCGAAAACGAACCTTTAGGAGCGACCGGATGAAACCGGCCTTCTTTTCTCCCCCCGGGGCATCAAGGGCCAGCGTTCGAGGCCGCCGTTCGTCGTCTATTACTAGGCAGCCCGTTTTTATTACTTAATCTCGCGGCCATTGCAGCGTACCGTTGTGTTGACCGTGTGGGCGCTGGACCCAAAACCGTTGCACATTGCACTGTTGTCTTTCGCAAAAGGCTCGCAAAATGGCACTCTTCGCTCCGGGGGCCGAAGGGTGGCGTCGTTCGATGTTTCGGGGATGTGTCGGTTCGAGTTTGTTGATTTGCTTCGGGCAGCAAATGCTGTTGGTTGCGGGGCAAATATTCCTATTTGCAATGGACAATTCGGGGCCCGTTGGGAGTCGTTTAGAGATTGGGATGTTGCAACTGTAGGGTGTGGTTGCACGATGCGGTCGGTTCTCATTGCGAAACATGTTTGGAGGCGATGAGTTATTGTTTAATTAGATAACGGCACACGGACGGAGGCATCATTGAACAGTTGGTTTTGGTTTTCAGGCATCCATGGATGAGTAAACAGAATTTTAATATTTTGTTTGATTAAATAGACATTTCAACACCATATACAGAGCAAATGTAAATGAAAACAATACATTTCAAAATCTTTTAAAGTTGCTCGGAGTTGGAAAAATTAATCCAAGAAGAAAAGCTTAAAAATGGTAGTATAAAATACAGAAAGCTACAACATTGTTCATAAAGTATAATAGAGGAAAATTTGTTGCAAAGAACAGACTGTACAGCAAAACTGTCGTACTTCGATACACACAACAAAACAACAACATACTATCAAAACACCTGTAATTGAACCAATTGTTGACACATATGGTTCAAATGCCGAGGCACACGGACAGAGGCATCGTTGAACAGTTGGTTTTGGTTTGGTTTTTAGGCATGCATGAAGAGCGAAAGTGTATTTTGTTTGATTACACAGATATTTCAACACCACATACAAAGTAAATGTTAGTAAAACCAATTCATTTGAAAACCTTTAAAGGTTGCACGGAGTTGGAAAAATTGTTCCGTGAAGAAAATCAAATAATCTTATTGCAAAATTCAAAAAGCTACAAAAGTTTTCGTAAAATGTGACACAAGAATGTGTGTTTGTTGCAAAATACAAAATGGTCAGCAAAACTGTCGCACTTCGATGCCGCAACTAAAACATCCATAATTGAACCAATTATTGAGACATATGGTTCAATTGCCTAGCAATTATATTTACTAGAAAAATTGTCTAATGCGCATGCTCGCCACGTCATGGCACACCTCAATTTATCCTGCAACATTAGAAGAGCGAGAGCGGGAGAGCGCGAGGAAGCACACCGTCTAAACCTTCGCCAACCAAGGACACATTTACGACCAACTCAAAGCCTTCAAGCGCCAGCGAGACCAATTTATGACCGTTCGGAAAGAACGCTTCGATCCCACGGCAGTCGATAGAAACTGCTTATGCTGATGACGATGACGAAGATGATGATGATGATGGGGACGAAGGAGCGGCCACCGTTAAACGGCTCCGAATGGTGGTTTCATTTCGTTATGCTCGCCCCCTCCCCGAACGCCGGGTGAAGCGGTGGCGGCGAAACGGCGAATGGATTATTTATGCTTATGAACAAACGACATCCTCCTGTTATGTTGATTTGATGTCTGAATTGTGACCTGCTTCCGTCCGGCCCGCCTGCGCTCGGTGGAAAAAAGGGCTCCCAAGTGCAGCACTGTTCGTCCCTCTCGATCTCCCGTTGGTTCCGCAAGCATAAACGGGGGGAAAGATCTTGCCTTGCCAACGGACGGAACCTCCGGGAGAGGCACGGATAAGAATGGATGGGAAATAAAAACGGCGGAATCCGGCTTCCCCGGAGCACGCGAGAAGAAAAAGAATGGAATGGGGAAAAAAGGTAAATAAATAAATCAAATCGATTCGATCTCGATGAAATCAAGCTGATTAAAGTGATTATCACGTGAGACACACGCCACCCTGTGCGCGAGCCCGGACGGAACGGGATGCTGGAAAACTGAAATTCTTCGCATCCCTCGTCGCGTTTTGTGTTCCGTTCTCGCGGCTGTTGTTGCGAGCTTCTGCATCGGGGGGTTTTTCCTTCGACTCCAATTGGAGCGTTGAACTGAGCACATTAAAACCATCATACAGGGTGCATGCCCGCGCCAGGAGGAGACTTAAATCATCGAATCCTGGGCCCGAGACCGAAATACAAAAACCTTAACTTCTTCCAGCGCTCGCAAAGACGAACGAAATGGACGCGAAGGTGCGCACCGGCGGACTCGCGAGCAAACGATAATTATTCATCATTATCGTATCGTTCATGGTGCGCCCGGTTCCGATATTCCACTCGCTTACACTCTCCTCGCTCCGCTGGACGAAACATTCCGAAAGATTATTGCTATTATTATAAGCTACTTATGAATGAATCAGAGATGGAAAAATGCTCCAACGGACGGGAAGCGGACGGGCGGGAAGAGGCTCCGTTCCGCCCGGTCGATTGATTTCTCCCGGAGTCCCAAAAAGCCAGATGTGATAATTGAGCCTGATTTGAGGTGGTAATTGATTTAAATTGTAAGACGATTAAATGGTTTCTTCCGAGGCGCGTACGCCACGAACGTCTTCTTTAGTTGGCTTCTCCCAGACACGATGGGGGGAGGCGGGGAGGTGGGTTGTCAATAAAAGGGAAGCAGAAAAAGGCCGGAGTAAGATGGAACAGAAATTCATTCATCGAATTTCGGTTCGGTTGCGTGGTTTGGGAAGGCATTTCGATTCGTTTCCAGCGCTAATTTGATTACCCGTGAGCTGCTTGACACGGAACTCTTTTCCCGGACGAGGGGTTTGCGGTTCTGAGGGAGTCGGATTTGAGTTCGCCAGACACGCCAGACTCCAAGTCGCAAGGAGCTTCGAATCGTGTGGTGCGTTTTGCGCATCCCACACACACACACACACACACACACATTGGTTAAGGCAGCCACGTGGTTAAGTATCATTAAATAATTGACGCACCCATCGCAAGTAGCCATCTACACCTTACTTGATCGGCTTTTCTTTCTCGTTTTCCGGCGCACCATATAATTTGTGGCGATGTTTGGGTTTTTCGGTTATTGCGGTTTTGCCCTCTAACGCCCCACAGTTCGGCACGAGATCGACGACTGAGTCCGGTGCGTCTGGATTGCGGTTCTGTACTCTTATTTTCTCGACACCACGACGATTAAGAAGTGGCGATCAATGGCAACCCTTTCGACAAACGGGAAAAATCCATCCGGGTCTACGGAAGCTGCTTCAGGGCGTTCACCGTACGACTTCCAGGCAATTGAGCCAGATTCTGTCCAATTATTAGACTTCCCTTTGGTCGACAGGTTCGTTCGACAAGGCCACAAATTGTACCGAGACATAAGTGACGTCTTACGAGAAGTCAAATTACTTCTGTGGGGTGAAAAATTCCTCACCGGTGTAAGCTCGGGATATGCTTAGAGCCAGGAAGTCTGGAATGAAATAAAAGTGACCTTCAATAAAAAAAAGCTGTATTCCGTGTCAGCTGCTGCCAGGTTCTTACGTTTTTCAACCAACTCCTAGGAAATATTGCGTAAAGAGGAAAAATTGAACCTAATTGAAGCTAGATGCCGAGTCATGCACCGGAAACACCCTGACAGATGTAAGGCGGAGTGCTGCGGGAAAAGTACAGCGTTGGGTCTCGGTGCCATTTATGAGAAATTATGCGAGCGACAGCATTATACCAAAATTGGAGCATATCCTGGCTGGAAATAACTGAATCGTATGGCATTTATTCTTGTTTAAATCAACACGTTAAATGCAAAGTAATCGTCTGCGTGGTTCGCTTGCTCTCAATCAAAGTTTTGCTTCCTCCAGCGGCGGAGTTCGTAAATTATTCAAACGAAATCAATTCTCGGACTCTCTGTCTGCAAACGACACCCCGAAAACTGGACATTTCCGCAGGACCACACCGAAGACTCGACCAAGGGCATAAAACACATCACACCTTGTCCTGCGGTGACAAACAACTTGCCACAAACACACACACACTCACGCAGCTTCCTTCCTTCGGGTTCTGGCCCACCAGAGTGCATAAATCTAATTCAATTCAAATCAGTCAAGCGCACCGTCCCGGCGATACGCGCAGAGCTATCGGGTTCCGGCGATCGGTGCGATCGCATCAATCAAAATTCGCGGCAACGCCAGCGAGTTCCCGTACACCCGTTCTTTTTGTGTTTGTGCCTCATTTGAGCAACGCGTTTCCCCCGACGAAAAACATAAAGTGAAAGAAGGAGCCAGCATCTCACAAAACTGCAACTGGCTGCGCGAGCCGCATCGCGACGTCCGTTTGTCAATGGAAGGAATCGGTCGGTTGTCCAACCCCTTCCCTCCCTTCCACCCCCTTCGTATCATCAATCCCGAGCGAGTTCCATTATTTATTGGATTTTAATAATTCATAAATAAAATCAATAAATCTGCGAATCGGTGAAATCTTCGCCGCAGCAGCAGCAGCAGCAGCTCTCTCGTGCTGCGTGCAGAGTGTTATATCTTTTTTTGCCTTCCACCTCTCCACCCCTCCCACTCCTCTTTGTGCGAATGCGCCTCCCGTGGGCATCGAGAAATCATAATGTAATAAATTCAAGAATTCCAGGAGGTCCAGCTTGCCGTCTCCATCTTCGGCGCACGGGAAAGCGGGCGAGAAAAGGCAGTTGGGTTTGCGCACCGCAACGGCGGCTTTGTCAACACTACCGCAGGCGTCCTCGCAGCATCCTTTTGTGGTGCAAGGGGTGGAGGGGGAGGAGGGAGGGTGGGCCTTCTGACGCAGGCGACGCACCGGCTGCCATGGCCTCGGAACTGCTCGGACTGTTTCGGGCCCGGTCTGCTCAACTCATAAATCCGGAGCCAGACATTGTGGCGAGGTGTGGTTGGCTCTGCCCTTAACCTCACCGTTTTGGGGATCGAAGTGGATCGAAGAGGGGGGGGGTCTGCAGGTTGGCCAAAGTGAACCGGACAAACATTAAGCGGAAACAACAGAAATGACAAACCGAAACAATTCGGACCAATAATCCCAACCGGACGAGAGCGTAACAGGAAGACAAGCTCAGGCGCAGCATAAGAAAAAAACGAAGGGAAAACTTGGGCTAAAACAAAAACGTACAGCGATGCATGCTTCAACAAGGGCAGCAAAATGTTTCACACACACGCACGAGAGCAAAAAAAACGGATTCACAAACGAATAAACAACAATGCAGTCGCGCGAATCATATAAACTGTAATAAATAAATAATAAATTAAATAACTGACCGCCGACGCCGCCATCGCGAGCTCCAGGGGACGAGCATAAGTGGTGGGTTGCTAGGGGAAATGGGGATGGGAGAAAAAAGGAACACGAACGGGACAGTAAAGCAGGCATCAAAAATACAATGATAACGACACTTCTGCTGCGAAACAACGGCGAAACAAACGAGGAAAAAGAAATATAAAACAAACACAAAACCATGCAGCAGGGGGACAATCCTTGTCGCGTTTTCGCACTGCAAGACGCTGGTTCCTTGGGGGGTTTCTTATGCCACAAAGCATACAACAAAAACCTCCAACGAGATGAATTTTTGATGTGATTCCGAAGGAGTTTCATTCTCGCAGGATGAGGTACGAACCGGGGATGCTCCGGACGACTCCGTCAGCCCATCTTCAAAGGGTTGGCTCGCAATGATGAAGTGATGCTGCATCACACCCCCTTTCTTGGGGCCCGTATGTGCGGAGGCCCCAAAATTCTGAGGAATTATGCGGCACAATTTATGATGCGACTTTTCCGCGTGCCGCCCGGCCGGCGTGGAAGTGAAGATGAAAAACCGACGGGTGGGAAAGAAGCAACCGTAAGGAAAACACACAACCATCGCGCGGTTTGATGCTCGATCACTCGCGCAGATCGGAATCGATCTCATCGCACATAATACATGTGTAAGAGATAGGGTTTATTGTTAACGAGACAGCTTTGCGATATCGTGCAAGGTACTGTAGGGTTGGCATCACCTTCTTTTTTCTCTCGTGTTGTTGCCTCCTACTCCTCCCTTTCAGGTAGATGATCTTACGAGAGGCTTCGCTGCGATCGGTATCGAAGCACAGAAGCCGTGACTCGGGTGACGATCGAGGTGATGGGCTTTCGCATTCCTGTTGATCCTGGGAGACCGGCGTGGGGCGTCCAAGGAGGTGGTGAAAAGCATGCTGAAGTGCGTTGTATAAATAAAGATTTGCAGTCAATCGTAGTTCATTTATCATCGGGCACAGGAAAAAAAAGGGACCAAGACCGAGTGGCGGTTTCCTATTTCAACTCATCGTTCTGCGACTTGCGAAGGCATGCGAAGTTATTCTGGCGCAACCTTACATTTAATTCATAACGAACAAAAAAAAACAAACAAACACACGCTTGTGCACACATTTCGATGATAAAAATATTTGCGCCATCGCGGACTTACTCCTGTGAGCTCTACGAAATGGTGGGAAAACAGGGAAGAAGAGGTGGCTTTTTGTGCTAACAAATATTTTATCCGTTTCGGTGTTGCTTTCAGCGTTGACCAAAAACGGTACATTTCTGACCAACAGCGAAATAAAAAGCTCGTGATCGTTCGAAAAGCTACAAGCAAATTGTACGATGTTTGACCGGAGACTTCGGAGTCGCGAAAAGTGGAGTTGAAAGAATCTTTTTCTCGCTGCAGAAACGTTGTCCGAGTTTTGTCCAGCAAACAACAGGATGTTCGCTGCATTTTGACAATATTTCAAAACGTAACCGAGCACTCGTACACCATCTCGGGGAAGTGTGATTGGGAACATTTATGAATTCTTTTCATTCACGGTCTTCAAAGTCCATTCGAAGTGCGGTTCGGGAACATGATGCCTCAAAATTTTTTGTTGCAGACTGACGTGGAATAAATTCGATCAATTCGAGAACCAATTTGAAGGTGCGATTTTGGGAAGGCAGCAAGAAAAAAGGGAAAAATTGCCCGCTTTATTAAAAATCATGTTTTCATTTTGCTCCGGAACGCGAAGACGCGGTGTGTGTCGCATTTTTAAATGCCGGCCCTGAAGAAGAGGTGCCCAAACTGACGCATCACGAAATGGCGTCGGGATGACACGCAGATCGGTGCGATTGATTTTCGTCTTCGCTTTCCACCCGATTTGCTACTCGCGAAGGAAGAATTGACATATTTTCAACAATGTGCTTCAGTACGAATTTAATTCAAATTAATTTTTAAATTTTTAGTATTTTGAAACCCAAAAGATTTCTAGAGCTACAGTAAGAGCTTACAGTAAAAATAACAAAACGTAAAATGAGTTATCTTTTTTTAATTGCCTTTGATTGTGGCAAACAAAGCAACAGAATATTCTAGCCTCTGAAAGTATCAATTAGACCCAAAATAAAAGGTAATCCCTTCTGCTTGAAAACAATGGCAATGGCCACGGCTCCATGCGCACATCAATTTGTTTGTACACAGGCAGCGACAGTTATCTTAAAAATGCGTTAAATATCCTTCCATTACGAGCTCCGGTTTGCGGCTCCAATCGCCGGAACGGAACACGATACCGGTCTACCGGAGCCCTGTTCGGTTCCTTCGTCCACCACCAATTCAACAAACGGACCAGGGATTTCCAAAGGATCCATAATCCGGCCTGCACGGACAGAAGCGGAAGAAAACAATGACCATTCTCCCGCCGGCGTATCGCATGTTCGACAGCAGTCTCTGGTGCGATACGATTTCATCAGCATATTTCGGTAATAATCCCCACCGAAGGAAACAAAAACACCTTCCCTCGCACACCTCACGGTGGAAACGCGACCCAGCGGGGGGACAGTGGGTGAACGACCACTATCACATCATTTATTTGTCGGTGGAAATGTCGAGTAACAAAACGGGAGGAATAACAACAAGCGAAAAGAAAAATCTCTTTCCCATTCGTTTTGGTGGCAGTGGTGGAGAGGGCAGGGGAGGGCAGCAAACGACAAGACTGGCGCCATTTTTCAACCCTCTCGGGGATCGCCCCGGAGAAAGGGACGGGCGGCCGGGGGAGGGAAACAAATGGAAATACCACCATCGCCATCACACACCATTGAGGTTTGAGTAAAACATAACCTATTACAAATTGATACTTTGCGGTATTTGTTGTGGTGGCCATTGGTTCGGTCGGTTGTCGACGATCGCTGGCGGTGAAACGAAGGTGTATGGAAAACAGGCCCCAAAACCGTACCCGAACCCGGGAACGAACCAATGATGGACGGGTCCGCCACGCCGCGGACAACAATGTAACGAAATTAAGCTGGAAAACAACAAAAAAAAAAAACAAGCCACAGGAGACGAACCCCCGGCGAAAATGGATGAACCAGAAGTGAAGAAACGAAAAAAAAACGGCCACCCTTCCCATAAGGTAACTGGGCTTCCATAGTACAATTTCCATGCTTTGTGCGTGACTTTTCCTTTCTTTATCATTTTTTTTTCAAATTTTCCTACCCTACTCCCAGCCAGCTGGACAACCGTGGAGTCTTCCTCCATCCGGTAGGTCATTTTTTATGTTTTGGTTGTGCTTCGAACGCCACCAACACATGCAACGATCGGTCCCTCTTGTCCTCCCAGGGCCGGCACAAAGGCCCTACTTTGGCGGTTTCGACGTAACGCTCGAGTAACTTTGCGTTCGTGATCCCGTTTGGCGGTCGCATGGTTCGGGGTCGGTCCTTGCAAGGCAATAGGCAAATGGCGATAATTACTCCACCGATACACACACACACACTCTGATATGTTCAGCTTTTTGAACCCACGCAGACAGTCACAAGGGTTGACCCTTAATTTTTCTATCCAACCGGTGACCCTTTCCGGTACTAATTGTAACAATCATCACAAAGCTCCGCTAAGCTAAGGTCTTCCGAGTGCGTTGGAGTAGAAGTTTATAGGAGTTTTCTAAATGTAAGATCAAATTAAAACACAATCTTTTTTGTGTTAAATGTTACAGGACTTTTTACCCACCTGACATTTGTTTTGATTCCATCACCCTCGTTCGCGGGTTGGCCATTAACATAAATTACATTAAATAATGCAACGGATATCGGGTTCGATTTACCCATGCCACCCTCCCTCCACCCAATCCAAGGTTCTTTGGCTTGACGTTGGCCGATGGCCCAGTTTTTCTCCGTCACACGGAAGCCAAACACGATGCCAGTTTTCCATTGCGTGCGTACCCGTTTTCGTTTTCCCGTCCGTTGCTCCGTTGTATTCCGAATATTCATATACTATTAATCTTACTCCCGGGAGCTTGGTGTAGGAAATGGGCCACAATTTTGTGCAACATGCTATACGCAACACTTTGCAATCGCACCGCAGATAGAGCTACCCGGCTTTCGTGTCGCCGGCCGGTTGTTTGTAGCTGCCGTTTGGCGTCCTGTGGGAGTGTAAGAGGCTTGTACAAGTTTTTTTCCTACACCCCAAAGGGGTGGAAAATTTAAACTAAAACAAACAAACAACCATTCATTTATCACATGCCATAGTGTTTTTTTTTCGCCCGGTTTGTCCACCCGACAGACAGAGAAATCACTGGGGTTGGATACGGGGATTTCGTTTTTAAGTAATTAAATTCATTATTCCTATTATTCCACACAACCATTTCGTTGGTTTGAATTTTCCTGATAGCAAAATTATTAATCTGTAGAGGAAAGCGTTAAACCGAAGTGTTGAAACATCGTGTTATTATTATTTTATATATTGACATATGCTAAAGTTTCGAACAGTTTTTTACCATATTTTTCATTTAGTTGATTGTAATATACTTTTCACTGTGTACCACCCCACCTTCAAACGGTTCATTTAACCCATTATCCCTTAAACTAATAGTGCACCCAACCGGTGTTTCCGATCTAGATCGACAATCTTAATCCCATCCCTGTCGCACTCCTCAATAAACTATTTTTCTCATCTCCTTTCTCCAAGAACATATAACCCCCGGTGCTGGTAAAGCCCTTATGCCTTATCGGACCATCACAAGCGGGAAACGATGCGTTTCGATTTTATGCTTATCTCTACCGGTACAATCGAATAGAAACATTTGAGGGATGTCGTTGTTCTACCGGGAGAAGAGGAACAGCAAAAAAAAGATACGCGGGAGCAAGTCTACCCACTTTTCACAGCTTGAGCCGCCGCTATCCAGATTGTGGCCCCGTTGGAAGTGTTATTGTACTACATAAATTAGGCATGTACCCGACGGCGCCATCTTCCACGATTTTCACGCACGGAAATGTAACCACAGCGTAAACGAAACGGATGACTTCTCAGTGCCAGAGCGGAAAAATAGTTTACAGGAATTGAATCCCCGCTACAGGAAGCCGTTGGCCGAGGTTTCACTCGCAAGCGAAAGAGAAAACCAACCCCTGGCGTGCAGGGAAAAGTCCTGCTGCTCCTAGGGTGGGCCGAAAAATCCTCGGGTGGTTTTCGATTTCCGATTCGCTAAACGACGATTTCGGATCGCTTATCTCACCCGGTCCGATCCGAGTTTGTCAATCGGCTTAACGACGCCCGGAATGGAGCGGCAAGGGAAATGGCGCCGCCGGGTGTCGGACGGATCGTTGAGTGCCACCCGTATAGGGTGGACATTTATTTGAGTGAATAAAGAAAATGCTTAGTAGGGTACGTGTTGTATTAATGCAATTCACCCTTCTGCATTTGTGGTACATTTTTTTTTTCGGAACCGAAAAGGATGAGTTTCTGTTAAATGTCAACCACTTCACAACGAACGCCGACAGAATAAACCAATTGGAATTGTTCAGGAGAGGGGGGGACAGGATATAGGAAGAGTATGTTAGCTTTGAGGGGTCATTGGATTTTTCTTTGCGCCTCTTTAAAAATGGCATATGCATCCAATCGAAAGTGATTCTTTGTTCGCGCCCCATTTTTAACCAACGGATGAAAAATGAACCGTTTAAAACAGGGAACTTCTTCACACACAAAAAAACCCACTTCCTGGACAAAGAATCCAGTGGCAGATCCTTATCGGAACGGGTCCGTTTTCTTTTTTCACATCAGCAGCTCCTGCAAGGGGCTCGAAAATCCTTCTCTAACCGACAGTCCTCTGGACGTGGGCAAAATGGCGCTATGGGGCAGCTGTCAGTTTTCATGACCAATCTGGATGATGGCTCTCCATGTGCGTTGATGAGTTTCTGTGTGTGTGTGTGTGTATTGTTTTTCCGTTGCGTCACTCGTACACTGTTGTTACACCAAACGTACTTTTCCCGTCCCGTCCATTAAATAAAGGCCATTCCGGATGACGCGAACGTTGTCCTGGAAGGCTGTTTAGGTTTATATTTTTATGTGTCCCTATCAAAGGTAGGAGTGACTAAATAATAGACGACCGAAGGGGAAATAAACCCTCTCGGATGGGGAAACGACGGGAAAAAAACAAACCCACAGGATAATGATTAAAGGCGGTAATGATGTTTTCGTTTCTTCGCTTCTGTTTTATTCCATTCCTATGTCCTGGAAGGATAGTTCTCATGTGTCGGTTCGATGCCTCAAATAATGTGAGGTATTTTTAGAAAGCAAAGAACATACACATACACATCGTTATTTCGTGTGTGGTTTGATATAAATTTCAACAACTACGCATGTCCAGTTCGGTTTCGTTAGGAGCCTCAAATCCAATAACATTCAAGCCATCCAACAAAAAAAAGGAAGTTTTCAAAGCGTCTAAATGCAAATGGCTACCGAAACAAAAGAGGTAATAGATCAATAGTGTGCGATCAAATTTGTTTGTGAATAACTTTTCTAAATAGTGTAAGAGAATGTTTATTAGATAAGGAAATAAATAAATTGAACTCAGACTGTAGGAAAATGTAAAAGTAATTTATGAGAAAGCAACAATACTTTAACTATAAAGAAACTACCAGAGAGATTTACAAAATTTGGGTACGGGAAAAAAAATTATTAGAAGTAAACTATTCAACACGATTAAATTGTAAGAGAAAAAATGTGGTATTCTCCTCCATTTAAATTGCAGTAGAGTTAAATTAAAATGAAAATCTTCATCAATATGGAATTATGTCGCCATAATTAAAATATTGAGCTTGTGCTTTATCATTTGTATCCTATTTTCGAAATTGATTTGTCATCGCCTGCGGTTTGCAAGGTGCTCTAACAACCAACGCAATGTTCAATAATAAAAGGAAAACTACAACCACCGACAACACAGTCCAACAAGTAAATTATCCATCCAGAATAGCGAAGCGTGCCAGGCGAAGATGCCTCCGTGTGGCACGAAACCGGCCGCAGAGGGAGAGACATTCACCTGCTCAGGCCTAATGCGCCTCAGCTGATAATAAATACATATTTCCGTGCTTTAAAGTCTGCCCCTAAGGACGTGACCGGTGTAGCCGTCTCGACGTCGGCTGGGGCTAGCGTTTGGTGCCCGCCTCGGAAGTGAGGATTTTTTGTGTTTAATAAAACTTTTAAGCTCCACACGGAACGGTCCCTCTCGGACCGTCGTGTTCTTGCAATGTAACAGGTTCGGTTTTGATCGCGCAAACGAAGAGTGAAGCGAGACGAAATGTATGATTACAAAGAAAGGAACCAAAAAAAAACACCAAACAATGTGCGGCGTCCAAGGATCACTGACTTTTCGATTCCGCTTCTTCGGAAAGGATCGGTAGTCCTTAGCGTGGCCGCCAAGAAGGACCGGTCATAAATTAAGGACAAAAACGCACGGGGGTTAAAAACCTGCCGTCCACTTTATACCACGGGTGTGCGCGCGTATTTTGGGGCAAACGTTTTCTTTCGTCTTGCCTTTGCTTTCCGTTTGATATTTGTTTCGATCCTCACGATTTAGTGCGTCCCTTTCGGACAGGTGAAGGCAGGTGATTTGAACGCCGAACCATCGATGGGCTGCTAAAGGTGTTCTGCTGTGAGAGGGCGCTTGAGGGTCTGGCCGAAGTGTTGTAATGTGTGTAGAAATATTTTTCGAAGTTGACAGAGTTTTAAGACAGCCCTGTGCCTGACGGTGTATTTCTGGCGTATTAAAATTTCTGTTGATCAGCGATATGTTTTGATGGCTTAAGTCACACGAGGAAAGCCACGGTTTATTTGTTGTTTCACCTGATGTCGTTGTGAGCATTTTATCAGTGTTGTTTTGACATCGACATGTCCTACGGCACTTTGGATTTGATCACAGGAAAAGAAAAACGGGCATTTTTTGTTATACAAATACTTTACAGGCCAACATAATTACAGGCTTATTTTACAAAAAATAGTTATTGTTTTACAAAAAATGGGTAAAAGTGTAAATCCACATGTGCAAGTTACTTGAAGTGGATATATGTGCACAAGTGTAAATATGTGCAAAAGTCATAATTAAATTTGAATATGAATATCAATAAAGAGTGACAAGATGAAGGTTAGATTTACTAGGTGAAAGGTAATTGTTGTTTAACAATTTTAGAAAGTGAAAGTTTGGGGTATAAAGATCTCTCAGCTTAAAAAGGTCCTTCCACTTCCAACTTCGGTAAATTGGAAAATTTAAATTTTATGCACAAACGGATTAGTATTGCTCTTGTTTGTTTCCATTTTTGCACCCTGCGAATTGGTTCTGTTGATGATTTGTTTGCTGGCGCAAGTAAGGTGTAAATTGAGGACCGAAGAAAGTCAAGAATGGGGCGAGATGCGTAGAGAGAAAAACGACCTCCAGCCTCATCTATCAAACCAGCTCGGTGGATAGATGGATGAATCTCGCCAGCCAGATCGATTGACCATAAATGAAGAAATTAACTGCATTTCGAAACGGTTTCGCTTTATTGTTGCACCGTGCAACAGTTGTCTATCCTTGCTCGCAAGCGGGCGGCTTTTAAATTGTTTTTTTTATTTCCAACCTACACTTGCCTAGACGCATCTCTCATACGTGATGAGTCGCGGCTCCGTGCCACGTTTGTGCAAAAAAAGAAACCCAGCGAGGTATGCGGAACCGTCCGGTTGTTTTTTTGCGTCTTCGGCGAAAAATGGCATCACCATTTTTTAATTAACATTCATCATAACCACTCGCGAAGGTCTCCGGTGTGGGCCTTTTTGTGTCCCTATTTTCACTGCGCAACCAGCGCTGCCCGGCAAAGGGTAGGGGCGAGGAAAAATAAAACCATACCGAGCAACGCAACGCGACCAATTGCATGCTCCGGCATAGCAATCACGTTAATGTCGTGCGATCTTCATCGATTACCGGTTCGGAGCACCGTAGATGAAACCTGGCGCGAGGATGGAGAAAAAGGTCAAGTAGTCCGAGTGAGAGGAGGGAAGAATGCACGGGGAAAGTATGCGAAAAATCCCCACCCAACCCCATCCATTTTCCCTTCCCCACTAAGTGGTGCATTCTGACCCGATCGGTCCCGCAGTTGGAATGGAAAGCATCCTTTAATTGGAAGTGCGTGAACGATCCTTGCCGGGTTTTTTCCCCCTCCACTGGCCACATTTTTCTCCATTTCCCAGACGGCAATCGGAAACGTACGCATACGGGGAAACGGGTGTGCGCGTGTGTTAATTAATAATATGTTCGAGGCTCCAATCGCTAGCTCCTTTTATTGCCCTTCGCTAGCTGCAGTTTTTGGTGATCAACACTTAATTAATCCATTTTCACACCTTGGTTTTTGCACAAGGGCATCGCGCCATATTGGACGCGGGATCGAGCAGGAGTGTGGCATGCTTCCTCGTATGGTAAAATCGGAGGTTTGATCGATGCGTGGCTGCTGCATTCTGCATACCATGGGCAGGCTTTCTCGGGCTCGGCGGGATTGGACTACGTTTATGGACTTTTGGACCTGGGGCACGTAAACGCCTGTGCCTTGCACCTTATGAAGCTATTTCCAGTAGCATCTAATTGGATGGGTTAATTAAAATACAATGCGGAACAAGGCAAGAAAGTAGGCAAGCTTTTTTTATCGAGCAAGATCAGGTGTTTTTCAGTATCACCTCTGCTTCTGGCGTTCATTTTCACTCGTTTAACAATCAATTCGGTTGGAATCAAAAACAACATGCCGTCACTGCTTTCGAAACAGTCGAATCGATATCAAAGTCCCGCTCCAAAAACCAACCCCGTTTATACTTTCATCCGATTCGGCTGTGATCAATCAAAGCACAGGATGCCGAACCGATGATCCACCACAAAACAAAAAAAAAAACAGCAACTGATCCCTTCCGAGCATTCTAATCGAGGTCAATTACACGTTTTTAATGCTTCAATTATATTGTTTGCCGGACGAAACCGGACCGGAAAACGCACACCCGAACGATGCAGCTCCAGCTGCTTGGAAAGCAGCTCCTTTTTGTGCACATTTTGCGGGGGAAAATGCAACGGTAATGAGGCCTTCATTTTTTTTTTGTTGGCGTTGCCTCATCTTCCGTTTTTTATGCTGCCCTACACAATGCGGGGTGTAATTCTTTTTGTCTCAAATTCCAGCTCCCTTTCCCCCTGCCCGGATTGCATCGGCGCTTTGACGACCATCCGGTCGAGGGCCCCGAGTAAAGAAAGGAGAGTGAAAACGAACTTTGGAACGAAAAAAACCATCCAGACGCACCACAAACGAAAGAAGGGTTGCTCCCAGCTGCAGGTGAAAAATCGTCACATTTGCAAGCGCAAAGCGCAAGGGACCAAGATAAACAAAGGGAAAGGCAACCGAAAACCTTTGCTGGATGGCTTGAAGGACCTCAAGTGGGGCCAAATAAAAAAGAACTACTCCGCCGAACCGCGACGGAACAAACGAGACATATCGTTAAACGTGGACCCAAACAATGCCCTCCCCGATGTCCGTCAAGAAAAGGCCCAGCCTTTCAGGGATAATCCATTGATTGAATGTCCACCCGCGGGCCGCGCGCGTAAGACTCCATGGCCCCGGAGGTTGATTCCGATCCTTGCCGAGCTCGTCAAACCGGATGCTCTACTCAACTACCCGCACACCGGCCGTTCGCGTGGAGCCTTAAAAGGGATATGCTGACAAAAAGCCCCCAAAATTCAACCGATCAATTGAATTGAATGGTCGCTGCGCTTACTGTTGCCTCCCCCAAAATGCAATCCACTCGTTTCCTGCGCTTGACGAAAGGCTCCCGGCTGCGAGGGTCCGCAACATTGATTCTTTTCCCACCATTGAAGAAGGGCAATGAATTGAATTTACACAGTTTGACAGTTCGGACTTTCGGCGATTGGAACGAGGACCGTTTTTTTTCCAGCACGAGGTCCCTCGTTGGTCGATCGGAATGGTTAACAATGTTTTTGCCAGCTTCAGAACACCGAAATCCCGGGGCCATTTTCTTGCGCTCCGGTCCGTGAACGTCGGTCTTTGCTGTTGCGGCCCGAAAGTGATACCGTACCATCGCCTCGGCGAGCGGACAATCTGGAGGAATTTGACAAAGATCACATTGTATACAGCGGAAAGTATGTTTTAATGATCGGCCGGAATGCATTCGCATGGGCCGAGCTGCTATGGTCGTTCGGGGTTTAGTTTTTTCCCCCTCTTTCAATGACCCTTTGTATGGGAGTGTGGCTTCTGGGTGGCGCTGGTGGCGCTTTCCAATCGCGGTCCTGTCGAGATAAGGCTAGGCGCTCCCGAGCGTCCATTGAGCAATTTTTCGAAATAAATAATCGGCACACGGTGGACCAAATGAGAATCTTCGATCTAAAGATGAGCAATCAAAATAATTTTACCGTGTTTTTCAAACATTTTATTTTAACACGTTGAGTACCACGTCATCCAAAAGTGGGAGACAGCAGCAGCTAATTCTAAAAAGTTTATGACCATAAATAAATGAAAATTGAACATAAAAACTATAGTAATATTAAAATTAAGTAATTTGGGAAGCAAAGTTTTTGGTTGGCCTTCGAAAACCATGGGTTTGACAAATATTAAAACAAATTTTAATTAAAAAGATTGTGCTAAAAAATGGTGCTAAAAACGCTTGGTACTCATCGCGTTAAATTTGAGGAATTTTGTTTATGACGGACACCTGTCTTTGATAAGATTTATTTTATGAAACTAAATACTATCTAGAAAACAAATTTTTTTATTGGAAATACAATTTATTTACTAACGGCGTTTGAAATAAAACAAGTTACATTAGTTCATACAATATCAAAATATCAAAACACTCACCAATTAAGAGAATTTTTTGAGACCATTCCCTTCCGGGACTCGGATAAATGTTGCCGCTCTGGTCCACTTTTAGAACATTATTTTTTCCAAGAAATCCATGACTCTCGTCGGAACGGTTTTCGAGAAACATTAATGCTGCCCTCGTGCGTCCGTAACGTTGGGCGCACGGGTTCCTCCACGTCACGTTTCATCGCGTCCGTCGTCCGAACCCGTTTCCCGGGGGCCAGCACTGCTCGCGATTAGAACAACTTGTTCGCCCCGCCGTAATCTGATCTCCCGGGCGCGATGAGTGCGCACTCCGCGCTCGAAGCATCCATCTCCACGTCCCCCCGAAGCAAACGGGGATGAAAAAGAAAACATTGAATTAATTAAACAATTTCGCCGGATAGAGCGACCGAGAGTGAGCCGAACGCCACCGTCTTGCCACTCGATACACGCGGGAAAGCGAAGGAATCGAAGGCCCGGGTTCCGAACCCCGTGTCCTCCACCTTCGTCATCGTCGTCGAAACGGTGCGTAGATTTATAGATTTCGATCGTAATCGCGCCGATAGGAACGCCGGGAACTACGGCGACGAACCCGCGAGCGCGATACGGCGATAAGTGATCCGGGGGCCTCGATCTCCGGGGCTCGAGATCCAGATCGGACACCGCGATCTCGCTTCCAAATTAATCGTTGACACTTTGTGGAAGAGCCTTTCGTGGTCATGCCGTTGGTCAGCGATGATGAAGAAGTTCGCTGTTAACACAGCCATAGGCAGCTTCCTGCTCGGCGGGAAATCGGAGCCCCGGGGTGATGCGCGACGAAACGCGATGAAACGTTTTGTTCGACGGCTTGTTACTGGTTGCTCTTTGTTCGATAATGCTGAAATCTGAACAGCCGGTCGAAAGATGATACCAGCCACATGCTGTACATTTTCCAACCACATGGAATTGAGGACTTCCGCAAAATTCCCTTCAATACGGGGACTGTTCTGGCGCATATTCTGCACGGTTTCTCGAGTGTAATAAAACCGAACATAATTTGTCGAACATCTTTCAAACGCATCCTGACTTTGGAGGCGCATTCCAACATCAACAATACCATCGTTGGGAGATTGCAATCAAAAATAATGATAAGCATGAGACGCGAACCAATGCGACCAAGGAGTCAATCAATACCCAACCATATCCACTCTAATCCGAGCGTGCTCGACAATTCCGACGGGGCCAGTCCCTTTATCACCACGGCGATCCGAGTATCGGCAGCCGTTCCCGATCGCGCAAATTTCACGGCAATGCCGGTTCCGATCGGGACGTCGATCTAACAAGCGCGATACCAACCAACCCCGTCCAGAAGACGACGAGAAGGGAGGTCGTTTTCATCAGTCGCACGTAGCAGGGTTGAACTCCTCGGCCCAAACCGTGGCGTAACCCAATTTCGCTCGCCATCCTTTCAGATGTTTCGACGAAAAAACAATGATAAACATTTTTCGGGTGGAACGTGGAAATAAAATCTAACCCCCCGGGCCCCGGGGATGATCTGATCGTCTAAAGGCAAAGGATGCTGATAGTAATAAATTGTACGAGTACGTGTTCCCCGAGCATCGGAAGGATCGAGAGCATAAGGAGCTCTCGGGGGATGGGTGACCGTTGGTTGTTGGCGGGATAAATCATAACTGCGAGCCCGCACGTACACGTGTGAGTCCGCGTTGGGGGTGGAGTTCGGGGGGAGACTAACAAGCCCGAAGGGAGTCTGTGGCAAAGGCATCTCCCAAAGCAGCAACGTAAAAGAATAAAAAGAGATACGGCCCCGGGAATGGTTCGTTCGTGCTCTGAATCAAATCAGAGTGTCTTCAGCGCGCGCGCGCGGGGAGAGATGTCCCTCAACTCTGCCCCCCCCCCCCCCCCCTCGCACTCTTCCCATTTCCGAGGAAAACTCTTTCGAAGGGCTCCCCGATTGGAGCCACGACGACGATGACGACGCTGACAGGGCGGCTCTAGTTGGTCGAGTCGAGCTGTGTGTACTTTCAGCTCCTTTGGACGGTTGGTCCGCCGTGTTTCGAGCTCGTGCTCTCGTGCGCCCGTTCGCTCCATCGTCCGTACTGCGTTGTATTAATGTTATTACAGGTATTTATCATTTGTTTTCTTCTATTACCCACCACCCCATCCCGCAGCATCATGTCCGACTCGTTATGTTTATCCATTCCGTTTCTAGGCTCATCGCACACTCGACATGCGATGGAGGAACGAGGGGGGAGTGCTCGCTGTGTGAGCATTATAAATTTTATGATTTCATTGTTGTTTGTGCTTGTTAGACATGATGTGATGCTGTAAAATATGTGTTGCATTGTATCGCGCATCGGCGCAAGTGATTCTAGGCGGGAAAAAAGAGGGAAAACGGAGAAGGAAAAACGGAATCGGTTCTCTTGGTTGAAAGAGGTTCTGTTGCCCGGGCTTCTTGATCGTTCGCAAGGTTGGTCCCGATGCAAGCGTTTCATTGAGGAATTTATTTCAAATGCATGTGTGCTTTGAAGCTAGCACTAAGTTCAATAAATTAAACATTTTTTCACCCTCCCCATGGTTTTAGAATAGGACTCTCTCTTTTCCTATCTGGTCTTTACCCTTTTCAACGAATTGTCCATACGCATGTCCGGTGCATTTTTAAGAGTACAGCCTCGGAACAAAAAAAAACAGAAAACATGTCCCTCGCAGATGATCGATCACCTCGACTGGTGGAAAATCGAGAAGCGACGCATTATTAAAAAACAACTTTCATTCCGAGCTACTTGCAGCGCAACCGCCCCCGAAGGCATGTTTCGTTGAGGACTATCTAAAAACCATACTCACATACTCACTCATAAGGTCACACGTTCTCCGGATGGGTAGCAGAAGCACCAGCGGACTTTTAATCCACCCAGATCCAGCGCGCGATCGATCGATCATCTTAACGCACATAAATCAATGAATCACGCCAAGAAATGGTTCGGGACGAGAAGGAAAGAAAAGAATAGGAAAGAAAACATGAACGAACGCAACACATGGGCGCAAGCGGCTCCAGCATGGCAAGCCCGAATCCGAAACGAATCTCGCACACTCTCCATCATCCATCCACATCCGTCGATCCGGGATCGATCGGTCATAATTCTTACGCCCGGGCGCGTCGTTTTGGGTAGAACGGATCCTGCGCTACTCTTTTTCTTTCCGGGGACCCGGGGGGGGCAAGTCGCGGTTCGGGGGTGTTACGAAAAGGGGAAATATAAAAATCCACCTCGCACTGACGAGGAGTTAAGTTGACTCGGCTTGACGGATCCGTCATACGAGAATACACAAGAAGGCGTCACTGAGGGACGAAAGGAAGGGGGTGGTACACGAAGATCGGGGGCAATCTTGGGCGAATCCCTTCCGGTCGTCAACCGAACCGACCGGCTTGGGCTTGGCATGGGGCCAACTACCGACCGGGAACGGCATACGGTTCGCAATATTATTATTGTTATTATGATAATTATTTATTATTTATTATTATCGGAGTCCGCTTGTCTGTTGTTTTTTTGTATTCTTCTGCAATGTTTTGCGATGGCCTTGCTGGGTGAAAAGCCCCGCTCCTCGACAAATGCATCTCCCGGGGCACGAGATATATTTCGCCGGGGTCGTCACGTTTTCCCTCGAAAGGTTCACCCGCCGTACGGTTGAGGAAGTAATCGCAGACCTGTTTTCCCCCTGCCCGGCACTGAGCGGGAAGGAAAAAAAGGAAGGTGATTTGTTTGCGGGAGCATATTTGTTCGATAAGCAGGCACAAAAATCGAAGACAACATAAAATTTAACGAAACATTGATTTGCTGGCGGAGTGTAAAGTCGCAGAGTATTTGAAAAGAAAAAACAGCTCAAAAAACCATTGATGATTTAAAATACTAAAGATAAAAATGATAAAGAATAGATTAACAATAAAAAATAATGTATTATAAAACACATGCAATATTTTTGACGATCCTTAAAATCAGCAAATGTCATTCCAAACCGATCAATCTGCTTTTCGAAACGTTCTATGCTTTTCATATTCCGTCACAAAAGCACGGCATCCTAAACTTTTATCGACTTACACACCTGAGGCATTCCGTGAAACATCTCTAATCCGATCATCACGAGCCACAAGCGATCGCTTTGGTTTCCTTAAACATCAAACTCTGCCTCGATCGATCAATACGCGTACCGGTTCTTTGATATCTTCTCGTTGTTCCGATTGTAAGTAGAGTGGATTATGATATTTAAATGAAACCCCCTTTCGGAAAAGTTTTCCATTCATTTAGCGTGGTATTTATGTGTGCGTGTAACGGGTCCCTCGGATCGCAATACTGTGATCCCTATCGCATTGGCAGTAAGATAAATTTCAATCACTCTATTTTGACAAGTTCCACCGATTGCGCACACTTGCGTCGAGGAGAAAGAAAAAGGAAACAACCGCCCTGCCGTGGAAAGTGTTGGTGGTGTCGGAATTTATTACATTTTCCTACCGATCAATCGGCGACGAGTACGGGGCGAAACCTTTCGCCTGTCTGTCGCTTCAGTTTTAAGCGCTGCTTTAACGTCGCCGCGCGTTTGCAAGGTGTACGCGCCGCTAATAATTATAATCATTTATTATTATTGAACATAAATTTTTATTTCAAACTATTTTCGCTCCACCCGGCCGGGGTGACTTTTCTTCGCTTTTCTTTGCATTTTTTTTCCCTTCTCCCGCAATCCGTTTGAATTTCCCCCTACGGGAGAAATGGAGGCTGTGGTTTTTCTGGCCCAAAAAAACCCAATTGACAGGGGCCGGGCGGACGGGGGCAAAAAGCTGTCAGTGTGTGGCAGGTTTATGATCAACAAGCGCGAAGGAACGGTGCAGTGGAAATATTTGCAAACTGCATGCCACTCAGGGGGGAGTTGTCGAGGAAGGTCAGGAAGAAACGGGCCGTATTGGAACGAAACTGAGCGCATAACTTCCCTCCGGGCACTCCCGGTCCTTGGTGGTGATGTATGGGTCACTCGGCCTCAATGGAGTCACCGTCTCATAGTGGCCGACGCGATCGCTTCTTGCTCGTTCCGTTCCCGACCGTTAAGACAAAAACCCTGTGGGCTTTTTTCCGTCCCGCTTCGACGCTCGGTGGACTGCACGGCCGATCTTCGAAGCATCGGTGGGTCGAGAAAGGAGGAATACCCGATGCACCGTCGCCATTGCGTCGCTCGGAGCGTAGAAACCGGGGAGAAAACGACCCCCAGAAAGGTGCAGCATTTTTCATAATTCCACCCATTAGGCCGTACTGTTATGGCGAAAAATTATACTTTCCACGCTGTCACACGCTGGGGCGAGTGGCGAGTGAATGAAGTCACTGTTCGGTGTGTTCGGGTGGACGTCCCAGTTAGGGAACCTGTCGCATCATCGAGGCAGTTGTCCATAAATCGGCTTACTCTCACTTGCGTCGACCAAAGACCAAAGACGGTGCCCGAGGGCGCAAAGGACGCTGTTTCGGTTCCACCGGGTTGGGGTAATAATTTACGCGCGAGCTGGGGGGTTCCGGGTGGGAAGGAAGGAAGGGGTCGTCGACGGTGGAAAAGACGGTGTTCGAAATCGTTTTGTGTTGTGTTGCACTTTTGCCCCCCAAAATATGTTCGGTGTGTCTTATCGGTTCTTTTCTTTTTTTTCTTTGCAGCATCCCGGATGGCCTCGTCACACGTCTCACCGCAAGTCTGCCGGCCGCACTTCCACGGGCCCCTCTCCTGGCTGAGCGACCCGCCGAAGCCGATCGCGTCCGGCAACCCGTGGGGCAGCCCGTTCGCCTGCCCGCAGGACCCCCAGGACAAGCTGAGCCAGGTGCAGGGCGGCCAGGCCGGCCAGCACCTGTTCTCGTTCCCGCCGACCCCGCCCAAGGACTCGACGCCCGACTCGGTGCAGACGGCGCCCGCCGAGTACCAGGCCACGATCAACGCGTTCATGCACCAGGCGCAGGTCAGCTCGAACAACACCGTCGGCGGTGTGGGCGGTGGCGGCGGAGGCGGCGGTGGTGGAGGGGGCGGGCAGGGCCAGACGGCGGACAGCTGCGGGCTGGACGTGAAGCCGTGCCTGACCGGGGGCAACGGGGCGGGTGCCAGCGGAGGCCAGAACCAACCAAAGCAGCGAGAAGGTACGGGCAGCAGCGGGACGGCGGGTGGCAGTGGTGCCGGCCAGCACTCCAACGGGCTCGGCCAGCCGACCGGCGCCGGGGGAGTGCACGGCGGGGGCGTGCACGGTGGCCAGAACAACGCGACGGGACACACTTCCGGCGGCGGTGGAGGCGGAGGCGGAGGAGCCGGCGGACTGTTCGACGGGGCAGGCCAGGCGGCGTACGGGGGGTACGACGCGGGGGGGTACGGTTACGGCCACCACCAGCACAGCGGGGCCTCCTTCGGACAGTCCAACCCGCGCCCCGCCATGAACAGCCCGCACATGAAGCCGCAGCGGACGAAAGCGCGCACGAGTGCCGGTAAGATATGGACACGGTGGTGTTGGTGGCGGTTTTCCTTCGTTCTAGCCTAAGTTGTATGCTTTTGTGTCGTTTTCAGTTCCCTTAATATAGTTTTACGTTTACGTTGTTACTTTCATCATTTAAATGCTTTTTCAGTTTTTTTATACTTTTGCGTTCAGCAAAGCAAAACGTGGTTAGAAAATACCTAAATGCCCACCAAAATGCGGCAATGCACCAAACATAATACTCTTAAATGGTATCAACATTCTTCAACGCAGAAGAAAACGGTGTGTTTTTGTGCTTTTATATTGCAACATTTTATGTTAAAAAAAAGAACAACACTTCATAGTGAAAATATGTGTGTCGATGTAACTCCAACACCAAGCACACAAAACATGCGTTTTCGTTAGATCACCACGCACCATGTCTCGATGGTCAGTGTGTAAAATGTTTCCGCACAATTCTGCCACAAACAGGAGTCCTTTTTGGGAGTGTGCGCACACACCGCAAAGCTTTACGTAAAACTGTGGTACGAAATGTACGTGCGTAGATCAAGCTTAGCTTTCATAGGGAAGAATTATAAACACCAGAAGAAAGGCAAGAATTATAAATACCAAAGATGCAAAATGTTCATTGCATAAAACAAAACAAAATCAGATTTGTAAAAGAAAAACGCCATAAAAGTGCGAACATAAACAAACGCCTTCCAACTGGACAATTATTGGCATTTATTATTGCTTCTCCCGGGGGTTGTGCTCGTCTTCCTCAAGGCAATCGATTCTAAGCTGTTTCCTTAACGGGTTCGCTATTTACATGTGTAGTTGTTCCTTTACTCGTGTTACTAGGCTCGATAACTTACGCAAAAAAAAAATGAAACCACAACAAACTCGCGGTGCACTTCCTTGGCGGTGCACATTGAATGCAAAGCGCCATCGCGAAGCGCAGCAGATGCATTGTTTTAGTTACATAAACCAAACACAGCGAAACGCGTGCTTACACTTCCTCTCTAGCGAGAGGTGCTTTCGGGTTTTCTGCCCCGTTGTTGCCGGCATCTCGCAAGCTCTTTCCTCTGAGGCAACAGCAAAGCAAATAAAAACGCTCACGGAACGAAAATGCAACAACGACCCGTCGTGTGCACGCTCGCCCCTGCTCGCTCATCGATTTGCATCTTCTCATTACCGATGCGTTACCTCCAGAAGGCAAACGCTTTACAAACGATCCGGATGACGCCTTCCTCTGGTTCGTTGCTGTGGGTGGGAAAAAATACCCCCCCAGGAGGGTGAGGGTGGCGGGCGAGCGGCCGATGAGTTTATGCACCAAGGGCAACAAAACCGGCAACAATAGGGAAACGAAAAAAAAAACGTTAAGAAAAACAACGGAGCGCATGACGTCCACGCCAAGGAAGGAGGGAGGCCCTGAGGGAGTGGGTTGAAAAATGGAGCTAAGGAGCGAGAGAGCAAGAAAAAAATATAAACGCAACCAACTTCAAGCCATTCGTTCGCCCTAAGCTGAAGTCGCACATCCCCGGGGATGGTGATGCTACTGCACCACACCACACAACAACAATGGGGGAAAATGGAAACCAAACGCTGGACAATGGCAAAAATGGTCCACCCCAGCGTTTTTTCCACCCCCGCCCTTTCCACAGAGTAATAAAAAATTGCCACAATTAAACAAAATGAAACCAACATACACACTCGCCCGCGCATTTGCGAAAGCAAGGGAAGTGGGAAGGAAAAGAAAGACCAACAAATGGAGGGCACATTACAGAAACCCCTCCTCCCCCTCCCCTCTCCATAAAAAAAAAAATGTGGAACGCACTAACGGACAGGGCAGCAGTTTTCTTTGGTACAAAATGAATTTGTAGACATTTTCTTTTTCGGGTAAGCGTGTGTGTGTATATCCATTAACATGCTTTCCTGATGTTGCAGTTGCCTTTTTTCCAGAGGATTTTATTGGCCCCATGTTGAATGGGTTCAGGTTCAGGCATTCAGGCTCAAAATGGGCAAAGAGTTTTATATAATTAAACAAACAAATGGCCACCCGTGCGCGTTGAATGGGAAGATAAAGTTCCACCAGAGGTACTGACAACTGTTTTCCCGAGCCTAATCTTCGGTGAACAAAAGGCTTAGATTTAGCTCCATTTTACGTTGAAGGTAAGAGGTTTAAGGTCTTGCTCCAATTGACTTCTAAGATCTCGTAAATGAAGTCAATAATTCCATCGTTTGATTTCATGTTTATAATAATTTCAAAATAAATATGTTTCAAATAAAAGATTTTGCACGAAATAGGAAAATAGGCTATTTTATTCCATCGCCATTCCATCTGACAAAGGGGCAGAGTGCCGGGGGAGCTGAGGCCGGGCGTTACGTTTGGCGCATTTCAGTTCAGTGGCGTTGGTCGCTGTTATATAAGCAACACATTATTTATTGCATTCCCTTCCTCGTTCGGAAGGTGCATAATGCCCTTCGCGCATTCGCTCGTTTACTGGCTCAATCGAAAGTGTACCCCGTATGTGTAGGTGTGTGCGTGCGTGTGTGTGTGTGTATGTTATTCGCATTCTATTGTTCTTGCTGCGAGGTTATATGGCATCCAATAATAAACGGTACCCAGTAATGGCCGCCTGCGGACCGCGGAGAACTCGCCACAAAAAGCAATAACTGCACTGGCACACAAACACGGTGCACACACACACACAGCCCCGGCTCTGGCCCGGCCACCATTAGAATGTTTGGCATCTTCTCTCGGCGCGCATCAATCACGCCACAGCCCCAACGGGAACCTCCAGAAAGTGTGCGCGATTTGATTTAGAGCGGCAACGTTAATGGAACACGCTCGTAAAACAATAAAGCGGTAGCGGACCATCGGTTGGCCACCGGGTGGTTCTAGTTGACCACACCCCGCCAAGGACCGGCCACGGAACTGGCGGGGGGTGAAGCGATGGGGTGGCCAAAGGTTTCGCGTACGCAAAAGGCACGTTCCTGGCGCGTGATTTGAACTTTTCGGCAAGCGCAATTTATTAGGACCACTTAAGAGTTTCTAACGTTAACGCTATGCTAGGAAGAGAGTTGGCCAACTGTTGGTAGAACCAATGGCAGGTATCGGGGTTAGCCACCTGCCACCGCAAATCGACGTGTGAGTCGCTGGAATCATCCTCCCCGAGGGATAGACCCGGCGTGGAAGGTGGAAGCGGATTGTGTAACGGCTGACGATTGATTTGATCTTTGATGTCCGACTTTTCGGAACTCATAAAGCGAATGGGCACAGTGGAAGAGGAAAGAGAAGCCAAACGGTTGTAAGAAGGCGTAAAGAGAATGATCTTAAACACACCAAGTGCACATAGACACACACACACCGGGACTCTTGAGGACTTGTTCCTTCGGCCGTTTTCGGAGGTCTCTTCTTCGCGCCATAGCCACGAACTCTTAGCCATGGTAGGAACCCGTTGATCCAAGAAGACTGGTAGCCAAGAGTTGCCACTTGCACGTTCGCTCAAGGACACACTCTGAGTCGCGTCGAGTACACTTTGCCAGCGGGGTTTTGCCGCCAGTCACTGCCTACACTGGCGGCTTTCTGGCTTTGACGCGGCCTCAGCGGACTGAAGCCTTTTGCAGTGTCTATTTTGGTCTAGAAGAAATAGGAAAAAAGCACCACATCCTAAACAAAACACATCATGGCTATACACGCACGGTAGCGCTGGAGCTGTCGAGAGCTTCCAAGGGTTTGATTTCTCCGGCTTTTAATGAGGTCAACGAATTTCGGCAGCTCCAGAAGCGCGTTGGGTTTAGTATTCTTGGAACCACTCGCTGGAAGACGGTCGAAAGTTCGTTGGAGCCGTTTGGGATTATGTCATCGCGTAGTTTCGGGGCATCCGGGTGAAAACCGGTAGTTTGCGAATTGTTTGGTAGAGTTTGAAGGCAGGGCGTTAGGCGTTAATTAAAGAGAGCCAGAGTTCCCGAGATTTGATACACAAACTTGAGACACGCTCCTGATCACTATAACTGAACCCACCCTTGACTTTTGTGGGGAATTTCAAAATAGGTCAGGTGGAAACGCACCGGAATCCTTTTCGCCAACTGCTTCCATACTTGAACCTGCTTCTCCTAGTGAAGAATTACGTACCACAAAGCAAGCCACTCGGTACACTCGGTCTCCTCCGCTTCCGGGAGGCACTCCCGGGCACTCGGAGGCAGGCGAATGTTAATGAGAACTTGCAGAATGGCAGAAGCACCCTCCGCAATGTGGTCGGTACACAAATAAACTAGATTTATGTGATTTTATAATTTCGAACCACCGGTGCACCGAGCCGTTGCGCGTTGGTCAAGTGTATTTCCCGGGCAGCGGGACCTCAAGACTTTGCGATGCACTCGGCTCGATAACGCTGCAGAAATGGGTGCAGACAGAAATGGGTTTTTGTTTTGCCTTTGCATAAGACCCCGGTCGGTACGTTTGCATCTTCGTTGCACCAAAATGTTGCGCCACATTTGGCGGTGGTTTTTGTCAGGGGAAGTTGGTCATTTGCGGTTCAGGTAGAGTTAACATTTTGTGCCTGTAAAGCTCATTTATCAAGTCACCTTACGAAGGGGTGCCCAACTTTTACCGGACGAAAGGCGATGACTCACGTGAGGTAGCGTTGGCTTGCACAATCCGGACGGTTGTACAGTTTTGTTTTATATTACCCTTCGCACTAGACGGTTGAGAGACTTCTTGATTTATTCACAATGTATACTTATGTAAAAAGAACTTGTGAATCAATAAATCCGTAGAGCAAATCGATCGTGATGGACGTAGATCGTTGCGCGTTTTGAGACTCGCTTGATCGCACTCACGTCATCGAGGAGTATAGCCTTTGAACTGGACGGTAAACTCGAGTGGCCAGTGGCCGGAAAATGTAATCATATCAAAGTCCGCTTAGAACGGCAATAGGAAAAAGAAACACACTCTTAACCTTAACGCCCAATCAAACCCTGCCGCGCCAAAGCAAAGAAGCCGCCGTTCCGGCTCGCTGCGTCACCACCAAACTGGGGCCCCGCGTTCACGTTGTTGTTGGGGCAACAAAATCTACAAAATTGTTTGCTACCGCCTCGCCGGACTCGAAGTGCACGAGACCGAATTGCACTCGCTCCCCGGCCTCGGCTACAAGAGGATACACTACCCAGGCGAAGTAATAGTGTCCCTAAAGACTCATAAAAAGATAGAGCGAGAGAGGTGGCAGAGGGTGAAAAACAAGCGCCCATCTGTGAAGCATCCGAGGCAACCTGCACACTCACGTTTGGAAGCAATTGAAGTTTCGCATAAATTAAGATGAGAGTTGCCGGGCACACGCGCTGAGATGCGGCGAACGCAAGGTGCACAGAAATCCAGCAGGAGGAAGGAGAGGGGGGTTGGAGATCAGAAAAGAAAGGAGGAGAAAAAATCTAGTACATCCACACGAGCACTCACAACCTCACAAGCATCTTAACCTATGTACGGGAACTTGAGTCAGTGTAGCACAACAACGAAACCGCTTTGAAAGATTGCGTAGGGTGGTTTACTGAGGGGTGGTGGTGGTGGAGGGTAGCTAACTCTCTCACAACCATAAATTAAATCTCAATGCTCCATTGGCGAATCCGCTGACTCGCGGAGGGAGGTGAGCTGAGGTACGGGGTACGGGAAACCGTGCGGTTGCATTTTCACGGTTAAGACCATCACCGTCATCAGCGTGCACGTTCACACATTCATAATAGGAAATTCAAACTTGAACACGAAGTTAATTGTTGAAAAACAGTTCGCCGCAATGGGAGTACCGCCTCCCCGCATCGAATCGATCCCGTCCCCGCAACCGGGTTGGCCCTCAGGGAGGGCGCGAAGGGGTAGCATGAGCAAGGGCAGAATCGAAACCGTGGGGCGGAAGTGGCGTTTCGTTTAACACATGTAGCGTTTTTGTAGCGGTCTTTTTTTTCCGTTCGCCTTCGGCTGGCATAATGCCGTGAGTTTGGGGTTGGAAAAATACTACTACACACATAGTGTGAGTGCATGATGCACTGAAGCTAGTAGCGCCTAGTTCGGAAGGTTCACCAACCAATGTTGGCAAATGATGTCACAGGGCAGAGCGGATGAAGCACCATCGAGAGCATAATAAAAGCTGGTCCGGGCGGGCAGCATAGTGGCCTCTCGACGTGAAGAGCATATTTTACAGAGTGTGAGGCACAGGAACAAACATGGTGCTTATGTACGAGCACACGGGACGCTCTGTTGTTTGTGGTGATTGTTTTCATATTTCGAGCGGGTTCGTCGCTTGCTCATCGTCCCCCGCCATCACTCGATCCAGTTTGGGAAGTTAATTAAAAAGCCACTTGGGCTGAAAAGCACGTTTGCGAAAACTGGGAACTCGGGTGCGGAGGAAAATTGCAATTATTTACAATACCCCCGTTTGAACGACGACCCCGTCTATATGCCTCGCAGACGTGACATTTTAGGATATTGCAACATAAGAGGAGTTTAGTGTACGTAAACCGATAGCCGTGGAAAAGTTATCCACAAAGTTGTTTCCTCGGTGGGTTTTCCGATAGGTTTTAACAGAATGTTATAAACAGAATATTGGCCGGAAGGAGCTGATCCTGGAAAGAAACGGTTTCAGGCGTCAACCAACTGTCAAGCCGTTCGTTGGGACTGTTTTGTTGAAATTATTTATGCTGGCGCCCCGTTCGAGTGTGGCTCGCTTCCCGTCTCCTTTGGGCCTGAAGAGATTCTTCTCGCTCCCGAGCTCGGTCCAATTAGCCACCTGAGTTTCGGAAACCCAAATGCTGACGGTGCGAAAAGTTTCGGGAAAAGGAGCAGCAAAACGACGAGACCGAGAGCGGGAACCTGAAGAGAACAGCATAAATCTAAACAAACATATGCGCCTGTGAGGTGCTGAACTACTTCTACCTAACCTATTGGCACCGGCGGACGGTTCGTCCTCTTGGCCGTAGACCTGCGTGCTCTCACCAGCATCATCATCGACCATCGTCACCATCGTCTTCCACCAAAAGCGTTCGTTCACGAGAAAAAGGATTCGGGGTGGAACGACAGAAGGAAAACGGATTCCTAAAATCCATATATTTTCCACGGTGTGACAGTTTTGGGAATTTTCGGCGCTGTCGTTCGCTTGTCCCCTTGTTTTGCCGTTACACTCCCGCATTGTCGTGCCCTGCGTGCTGGGAGGTGGCCTCCGAAGGAAGCGAGTCTAAGAATTTGTTTTGGGTAGCATCTAACGAGCAAGAGACAAAACAAAATCAACGCATCACGAAGCTGCTGCAGGCTTTTGGGTTGTCTGTTTTCCTTTTTCTTTTGTCTTCTTAAATGTTGCCATCGGATTTCGGGGTCCGTTCTTTTGGGTTTTGTTTTAAGCTCCCTCGCACTTCATCCAACGATACGTACGATCGAACGTGCAGGAGTCACCAGAACCTCGGACTGCTTGTTAGCGCTGGCCAAGGGTTTTTCGCCCAGGTGATCGGTTGTTTATGGCAGCCACCGTGGCCGCACCGGAGAATCTGGACCACGGTGAACCCTTCACACTGTCCGATGCGAAGTAATTGGTTTAGAAGTGGACACATACACACACCGAACGGCTCGAGTGTACGTCTTGTGTGCTTGAAAGATATCGTACAACAAGGAAAGGTACACGAGATTCCGCACCGGGGACGAAAGCGAAGAAATCGTGGGAGATATGCTCACCGAGAAGAGCATACTGTACCCCTTATGTTGCACCAGAAGAAAGGAAAATTCGTGGGACGATGCTACAACCCACGAACACAGGTCGGCCAGGGCATAAGGCAAGGAATAAAAATTTGAGAAGCAAGTGGAGAAAGAGGGAAAATGGAACCCACAGGGGCGCGGGGGAAACAAACATGCAACTTGAGGAACATAAACGAGAAAAAAAGGTCAAATTTATTGCGCAATAAATTTAACTAAAAGATTCCTGAGAGATGAAAAAAAATAAAATAAAGGCACACAAGTGTCGCTTTGTGCAAGCCAGGACAAGGACGCGTTCTACGCAAGAAACTCTCCAGCAACACAAGTGCCATTCGGATGACAATTCCTTATGGCACCTTGTGGCTTTACCTGCGATCCTGGCGCTCCGAGGAAAGGTACCTTTCCCCAGGGAAACTCGGTTAGGCGAGCTTTGCTTTGTTTCTTTTTCTTCTGTTCATTTTATTCACCGCCTTAGAATGATTTTATGTTGATCGTTTTCTTTAATATTAATATTGTTGTGTATGCTTTTGTTTCTCACCACTACACAGCGTGTCTATGTCTTACTTGGAAGCCGTGTGTGTGTTTGCCTTCCAACGCAAATAACCATTGTAGAAGTGATTGTTTCAGTCGTCGTTTGTTTGTTGATCGATTAAAACTCATAACCGCCGTATGCAAACTCGAAACAATCTTATCAAACCACGATCCATGCAATAACCATTCATTACTGTTGTTTTATGGGAGCTGTTTAGAGCTCTCTTTAGTACATTATAATTAATCAAAGTGCGATACATGATACGTTCGCAAGCACCTGCACCTCAACCTAGACCGAGCGAAAGAAAAGGAAAACCAAATGGACCACAAAATACTGTGCCACGGCGCAAGTGTTAAAAAACGCATGAAAACCCTTACGGTGAAGCATATAAAACCGAACGCGGGGGGAAAATTATTCATCCTCGTGCCTGAAATAAAACATTTCGCCGGTTCGTACTGCGTGTTCGCGTGTCATACTGCCACCAAAAAGTTGGCCTTTGCGTTTCGGTTTCGGGCTCTAGCGCTCGAGTTGTGTGTGGTTTTTTGCTTCCCGTGCTCCATAAAAAAAAGAACCCAACCACACGTGCGTGAATGCGAGGTGATCGTAAACCTTCGCCAACGCCAACCCCAACCCCAACCGGGAAGCTACTTTCGCGTGCGTTCGCGGGCGAAGGTCATGGGAGCACCTGTTTGATAATCGTTCCGAAACAATTCAACCCACAACCCGGGCGGAGGAGTGTCATACGCTGGCCAACTTGCATAGCTCGGTGTGCAGATTATGCACCGGCGCTTTGACCTTCCAAAAATCACCAGAATTATGCCATCACCTCGGTGAGGCCCGTTTTGAAGTCGAAACGTCGTTACGCTACGTCACTCGCCGGTTAAACGGAACATTGATCCGCTTGATTAGCCGAGAATTAACTCATCAAACTGGGGTGGGTTGTCTGAGTCGCGGCCGCGTGCCATATTGCATGCAGCACAGAACGCTCGGCCCGGTTAACGCGCTTGCCTGCGAGGTGGTGCAGCTAATTAAGAGTTTTGCATAAAATTAACGCACGAGTTCACTGCCAAGGACGTCCGCCGGATGGCGATTGAAGGAAGGTAGCACGAGGTAGCTAATTTCAGTTGTTTTCGTTTCCCATGGCATCGATTAGCTAGATTGAATTGTACCACCAAACATTCCTTTCAGTTGTCATATCGTTGGCACAAAATGTTAGGAAAAATAGACGCTTCCACATTTATCTCAACGATTGAAGATGGTAAATTAACACTATAGAAGTAAATAAAGAAACAAACACCTTACAGCAGACTAGTAAACGTCACTAGGAAATGTCACAACACACGCCACAACAACCATCAAGAGAACAAGTTTATTATGTGTTTCTAACGGCAAAACTAGTGTACTTCGCAAGTTTCCCGCATTCCGCAGCCGATGCTGTACAAGGTGCATGAATGCGGAAAATCTGTCCTTTCACCGCACGGTTGTGCACCGTTCGGCTCGCCCTTGCCTACGTTCGCAATGGTTTTATTGCAGGGGCAGAACTAAGGAAACTTAGGAAAAAAAAACGATCTTGAAGACAAGTAGGACCAAATGTTTTCCGCAAGTAGAACTGTAGATCGAGTAGCAAACCAACGATCGGAGATGCAACGGAAACCGGGCAAGAAGTACCTTCACGGTAGGATTTTTCCCATAATTTAGATCTCGCAAGCGCAGAACACTCCGAACGGCAACGTCTCCGATCGTTTCTGCAGCTCGTTGGGATTTTCGGATCGTTTCGTTCCTTCTTCTTATCTTGTCCCTGTCCGAGATGGGCTTACCTGCCCGTCCCAGGCGAGGATTGAAATCGAGAGGACCCACCCCGCTCACGCCACGCCATTTGCCGAGTTCCCATCTCACCTGCGGCGATCGGAAGACGATCGGTGTTGGCAAGGAGATGGAAAAACGGAATGTTTAAATACCTGTAACTTGTCCTCGACACATTGTTTATACGAGTTAAACAAAACATTAGTCAATCGGACGGCTCCCTCCTGCCCAGTGGTCGCAAAACCCCTTCCGGATCGAATTGGGAACACCTCCCCGGGCTCAAGACGACGACAGTTTCCTCCGTCAAGCCTTTTCCTCGAGCCTCTGGCTGTGGATAAACACGGCGTAATCCCAACCGAGAAGGGTCGCGGTGGCGCAACACGAGTACCACCGAGAAACGACAACGATCCTCTCGCGTCGTACGTCGAGCAGGAGTTCTCCCATTCGCCGTTCTACTTCTACTCCTGCGCCCTTTTGCCTGCGAGTCCTTTCAAAACCCCAACGGACAACGCACGGTGGCAGCGCACTGGCGTAGCGATTTATTTAGGAAAGATCATTAAGTAACTGATTTATTATCGGTCACCGGGCAGCAACACTGCGCTGCAGCAGCTTTTGGGCTGTTGGCCAGCAACGTTTTGTCGTTCGGATGGCGTTTTTGGGCAGCGTCTTCGCGTCGAACCATGGAAAACCCTTGCCACTCGAACGACGATTCACTCGTTGTCGTCGTTGTGGTGAAGCAAGATCATCCAGAACCGTGATCATCTGCCCCGGCCGTTAGCCTGATACCTTACGGTCTATTTCTGGTGGTTTATTTTTTCTCAGAAACAGAAGCGAACAACCAAACAAAAGGGTCAAAAAACATAACGATCAAAAAAAAAAACGGGAGGAAAAGCCATCCTCAGCGAACGGGAATCCTGGGACGAGTGTGTCTCCCCACGGGGAGTGAAGCGACCCGCGCGACAGGGGTGGGGAGGGGCAGCCGACGGAAAGCTTCGAAATATAAATGAATAAAATTTTTAATTTATATCATCGCTACCGAAAATATGTACGCCTCCGGTAGGGTTCCAGAAGCGGGTGAAAAATGACGATCGTCTCTGCTCCAGCCTCTCCGCAGGTCTCCCAAAACACAACGATCCTATTTCGTAGCATAGCATAATTGGGCAGCATTCGATCTGGCCGGTCCGGTGCGAACGAAAAGTAGAAAGACAAAACTGCCCAATAGACAGCGCGATTTATGGATAGACGATTTTCCGTTCAACAAACAGGCTATTTTCGGAGGTTTTAACACACACCTTTTGTGTGGAATCAATGAGATCGAGAAGATGGTTCAGGTTTGTTCCTCGCAGCTTCTGTTCCTGGAACACACTTCGTTTGGCCAACTTGTTCGTTTTGAGATTGATTTTATGAACGGTTTTCAAGTGACAGCCAAAGCACAAAAATAAACACTTTTAACCATGAACGAAGGTGAATAAAACGAATATTTAAAAAAGTCGTTTTGCGAATACCTTGACCAGTTTTTGGCACACAACATGCACGAATTGAATAACACCGATCACTTTACGACGCGCTTCCGGTCCCGGTGACATCACAAACCGTTAAATAAACTCCTAACAAATTGGTTAAGCTTTCGGCGCCCAAATTAAGCCGGTTAAAGTCTGTCGTCCCCCAAGCGGACGGAACGAACATGGAAGCACTATTTATATCGGCGAGGCTAATAAGGTTCATAATTTTGTCCGCTCCTGAGCGGTGAAATATTTCACCCCGCTTCCCGTCCTATTAGCCCTACTTTGTTCACCCATCCCGGAGACAAAACCGCGCGGAGGAAAAATTAAGGTTCCACTCCGGATGGCCTAATGAAGGTCCCGAAGCGGTGTGCATCTTCAATCCCGGCTGTTTCGCGTAACGGAACCGTTACCGAGAGTCGGGACCGATCGCCTATTCTGCACCTGATATTACACCCGAACGCTTCCCTTCCCCGGGCGGGCAGGGGTTTGCTTGCTGCTTCTCCATTCGCAATTTATCAAGGCGTTCGGGACCCACGGGATCCCAATTAGTTCCCATGGGGGGTTCGCCCGCCGCTAATAGGGAGCCCCCGTCTACGAGTGGAGACCGCTGCGGTGGGATGATATATGGCACATACCGGTGATTATGATGTTATGGATGATGATTATTAAAAGGAATCGATTCCGTTTCCGTTCCCACCCCGGTTCGACCCAAGGTCAGCCGCCGCGTCCTTAACGATGGGAAGCGAAATCGGATAGCGCAGAACGCGGAGAGAGAAATGCACGTGGGTAGATCATCGTCACTCCCGGCGGTGGACGATACGCTGACCGTTTTTGGAGGGTGGAAGAACGCAAAAGTCTCACTGAATTTTTGGCAAGATTTTGCATCGGGTGTAGGAAGAAGCCGTCGTGTGACTTCTGGTTCGCTGTGGGAAATTGAAATCAAAACAAAAAACAAAGGTAACCTATGCTCACACGCGGCTGGGAAAAAAAATCAAATGTCAACACCGGGAACACGTTCAGCCCAAAACAAAAAAAAAAAAACGAAACCAAAATCGAACAACCTACCACCCCGAAAGCCGAGGGTAGCCAATGATCGGGGAAATAACATTCCGCTTAATAGATTCCTGTCCCATCGAAAACCGGCTACCATGCCGTGCCATGGCGACCGGGAGAGCCCCGGGAAGAAACAAACAATGTCTTATAAAAATTAACAAGAACAAGATACTTAAAAGCCAACCGGAGCGCGACCCCTCCTCTGCCCCTCGTTTCCGCCTTTGGCCACGGAAAAAAAAAATCACATAAATATCGAAGTAAAAATGTTGTTCTCTCTGAATAAAATTAACCTGCCCCCCCCGAGAACCACGGCTGGTTCGCTGGGTGGTGAGGGGAGAGCTGGCGGGAGGAGGGGAAGGAGGGAGGACACAAACCCCGGGTCGCGCTGGATGGCGTGCGAATGATACCAGCGGAAGCCGTCGTACCTCGCGGAGGACGTCACTCGGATCGAATGCGCAATCGATGTGTGTGTGAGTGTGTGTTTGTTGAACTGTCGAAAGCGAAATCGAGACTAATTTATTCCATAACTTGTTAAACGGTTAACTAATATTTGATAGTGGGCAGAAGGCACCAAACACGCTGACTAACTCTCTCTCTTCCTTCCCGCGAACTATCGGAGTGTTGAAGTAACTCCAGCCGGGCCCATGGGATGTGGGAAAACCTCTCCCGAGCGATCGATGGATCGAGCTTTGCTTGGGAGGGTTGAACGCTAGACGAACCAAAATAACCAAACCCAAAGCAACACTATCCGGGGCTCGTTCGTCCTTGTCGTGTCTGGTCGAGGGTAGCGTTAACAAACCCCAAACCGAACGGAAACAAAAAACGCTTCCCCGATACTCTTTTTCGATCCGCGCCTCATTCTCGTTCATTGGCGTCCTGCGTGTCTTGTCTTCGGCCACCTTGCCCATTCATCGTCAGCGCCTTCTATTTCCGCCCTCGCGCGTTTCGAGCTTCGGAATGTTTTGGAGACATATTTCTAGCGTTTTTCATCTTTTGTCGTTGGCTCTTCAAACGCCAGCACAGAGAAATGTCGCAAAGAGGCTCCAGCGAGGGAAACAAACGAGCACAGACACACACACACACTTACGAATAAATGTCCGTGGTTTCATTCCCTAATTTATCAACGTCAAATTGAAATTAATGTTGCTGCCGAACTAATTTAATTAATATCAATAGTCATGTTTAGCTTCGGGCCAAAACGTTGAGGAAGGAACGGTGAAAAATGCCCTTCAATTAAGTGACCTTGTTGTTTAACGCGTGGGGCATGATGTTTTTCCATTCTGGTTTTCTTTTCTCGTCGCAGGTATTTTCACCACATTTCCTGGTAAGAAGGTGGTATAACGCCATCGTGGAAGGGATTGAGTTTTGACTAGGAAGAAAACGGGAAGGAAATTCATCACCCGCCGACGACTAGAACCGGGTCGATAAGATTGATATTGTTATATTGTTTTTCCACTCTGCATTCTATTTATTTTTCCCTTCCCTTTGCTTCCCATTCCAGAGGGCCGAGAATGTGTCAACTGTGGTGCAACGTCGACGCCTCTATGGCGACGGGACGGTACCGGCCACTACTTGTGTAACGCCTGCGGACTCTACTACAAAATGAACGGCCAGAATCGACCCCTGATCAAACCGAAACGAAGACTGGTTAGCGTAAGTATCCTATCCGAGAAGTGTATCCATGTCCGACGGTTGTTATAGATGCGTTGCGTTTGGCGAGCTTGTTAGCAATCGGTAAAACAAGTGTCTTATGATTCGAGCTGGTTAGTGATCAAATACCAGCAAGTTATTCATTCGGAACAGAAAATCCGTTCTGAAAAATAACTGCCGTACAATAAAATATGATTTTACGAGCCCATAAATGTGGCTTGCGGGATACGATTACTTCATTCGCACAACCAAGCGAATGCGGTCATTTTTACACACACACACACGAAAACATAAACTCCTATTTAATATGCATTCCCGGACGAAGGTCTAACGAGTGTCGTTTCAAGCCTCAAACGATCATCATCTACTGTTGCAGCGACCAGCATTTGGTTGATTTTTCACACGTTCACACACCACTTCGGTATCGACGTGTCAATCAAAATTTTTATCTCCAACATTGATATGCCCTCCCTCCTTCGGTAAGACCGCCCGCTGAGCTGGGGCTCAAGAGAGCCGGGCCAGCAATTCCTCCAATTGTTGGGTATATTTCTATCAGCCTCACAAGCGAACGGCGCAAGTCCAGTCCATCAGCGCCGTTGATCACTTTCGATCCCGGGGGAAGAATGTACGACGAGCTGGTGCGTGAGACAAAAGTAAGATAAAGCCCCAAAACCCACGATGAGCGCGAAAGAGCACGCTGCTCGCTGTTCATAAACACGCTATATTTATGATAATTTTTAATTGTAAGTAGCAATATCGATGAGTATCATCAAAACGACAAGATAATTTTTGCATCTCGTTTTCCGACGGCCGAGATCCTTCGCGTCTTACGGATGACGCGATGTGGAGGATCGGTTTTGGGGTGGCATCCACTGACTTCGGTAGCCAACCAAACACGGCTTGAAGGTGGGAAAGGGATGCGCAGAGAAGCGCGAGATCGGTCAAGATGATCTTGATTGTCGGCAGGATCGTTTTATTTTCCTTTCTTAATATTTCTTCGGTGGATGTTTTATTAGCTTTATTTTATTTTTTCTTCACTGGTCCTACGACCGGCCGAACAGGGGTGGTGGAGGAATGTTGCCAACCGCGAAAAATAACCGAAGATGGTGACAAGTGTTCTGTTTGTACTGCTGCTAATTGGGTTGATCGATACCGATCGCAAGCCAGTTAGAACACCCGAAAACACGCCGTGCGTAAATTTAAATAATAATCATAATCCTACAGCGGTCATCGACCCACCGGGAAAGTGAGGTAGCATCGCAAGGACCTTTTATTCCGTGGGAACTTACAAGTACCGACAGAAAGGAGTCTCTTATGAGCGGCGACCCTGAATCTTTCGTATCGTTAATTCAATGCGGTCCCGGAACGGATTCGACCAGAACGTGCGTATCAATATTGGTTTCAATTTTAACGAGGTTTAGCCCACTTTCCAAGAAAACTCTTGCACTACTCTCCTTCCTTCTGTTCAGTTTCCCAGTTCTAGACGATACCCGTCGTCCCGTGCTGGCATTTCGCATTACTTTTGCTTTCTTTTGCGCGCGGCAGTTTGACTTTTACTTAATGGTGTTTTCCGCATGCCCGATCGAAAGGCGTGTTGTCCGATTATTGTCCGTCCGATGTTCTCGACTCGGTGCACGTTTTACCCTCGCTCGACCGTTTTCCCATAGGAGCTGGAGATTAATTTTCTACTTCGATTTTTACCTTGCCTGTGAGAAGGCGCGAGCGCTGCCAAAGGATGGATGTACGCGGCCTCCACAAAAAGCCGAAGCTCACCCGAGTGGGCTGGAACGGGTTCGGTTTTTGGGGATGGGCTGACAAGGGCACCATGTGTGAGAATTATTATCAAACTTGCATAAATCAAAGTGATGCATGAAAGGGGCCAGCTCAGGTACTAACGTTTAAAGTCTATGGAATAAAAACAGAAAAACATTGCCTCTTAAGCAATGGAAGTAGCGTACCAAGCTTACGCATACCTGGATAAATAAAACTAAGTCAAGACAAAGATTGAAAAACTATCCTGGGAAAACCTGGTAAGATGGAAACTGATCCAAGGTTAATCAAAATAAGCTACAATTAATGAAACACATCCGATCGTCTCTCCAAAACCAAAAACCGTGAGAGAAAAGCAACTCGATCCTTGCAGGTTGTGACAATTGAAGCATCCTGAAATCAATCCCCAAACCCGTCTTCAATCTGAAGGATGCGCGTCTCAACTCCTCTAAATGGGGGCGCCCCACTTTTAATTGCTATCGATCGATCGAGAGATCAATCAAAGCCACATCGCCAAGCCAGGCCAAACCCATTCTTTCGCATCGAATCGCCCCAGAATGGGATCGGTTTTGTGCGACGTGCGGCGAAGCAAATTGTAGGGTTGTGCTGCGATCCTCCAGGAAGGATTCTCCCAGCGGACAAACAATATGCCATGGGTTTGGGACGCTCTGGGGAGTGCAGTTTTTCCCATGCACACCCGAAGTGCATCCTGCCCCAGGAAAAGAACGACGAACGAATAAAACAACGGAGCTAAAATCCCATAAAAGCGAACCAATCTAACGAAGATCCCCGTGACCGTGAAGTAAGGCCACACTTGCGTAAAAAAAATCAAATTTCCTTTTGGAGCTGAACGAACGGTTCATCGGTTCGCCGGCTCCACGGTCTGGGAACTTCAATCCCGGGAGTCTAGACGACGACGCCGACGACGACGGTCGCACGGACAGGTTGTTCTCTCCGTATGTTCCCCGATTTAATTAGTTTACATCCGATATAAATAAGGAAGTGATTTAATTTATTTCAATGCTCCTACGGCTCAGCCTTTGGTTAGGCTTTCCGCCGTTCGTGTGCGTACACGCGGCAAACAAGCGATAACAAGCGCTGGCGCTACGGCGTCCGGCTCGGTCGGTTGCTCTCGGGAAGATCTTACGAGATCCTCCGCTTATCGCCAACCGCTGATCTCTTGCGCTCTCGCTTGCTGCCGTTTGGTGGTACGGTAATTTTTCGACCTCCGGCCAGGGGGGAAATGGAGGGTGCAGATTTCGGGACTACACAATTGACAATCGCGTACTGGCTCCCGGCCTTTCGTCGGAATCGTTCCTCGGAAGAGGCCTTTTGCCTTTTGATCCTCGAAGCAAATTTGCGTATTCAAATTAAATTACAATAAAAAACCGCCCGTTTCGGCTGTTCGATCGCAAATTGTCAGTACGAATGCCGGCAGGAATGTGATGTGAGTCGGTGTTTGATCCCCGGACCAACCACCGGGAAGGAAACCCGCGTGATAAGAAAGCCCGAAAACGCTCCGTTCCTTCGTTCAGCGAGTCTTTTTTTTTGCTGTGACCCAACATTGCCTAACCTTTGCAGACATCACTTTTCGGCGATTAACTAATTTCAAAAGGGATGGCAATTGAAGTAAAACCCTGAAAAAAAGTTGTGGCTGATGTCCGTCTGGTAAATGGCTCGAGGTAACTTCTAAGGGCAGCTGTAGGAACGCGCGCGTAAAACGAATACCGGCGCGTCTGGGGTCAACTTTAGGTCTGGGTGAAGCTTGTCCTTTTACACCTGCTTCGTGCTAATGGTCGTTTCCGAAGCAGGTTGTTATGACCCAACAGGGGGAAATGTTACGTAGCATGCAGTTTTGGTGTTTTCTGTCCGTCTGTCCGATCTTTGTTTTGTCCGATGTTTCTTGAGCGTAATTGTAACGTTAGAGATGATTTTCACAAGAGCTTAATAAGGCTTTTGAATACTTTTTAATTCTAAACCCATCATCGTAGTCTAGTTTGAACAACTTCTTCCACAATGAACTCATACTAAGACGTTGGTTTTTGGAGGCTATTGGCCTGACCGAAGTGTCTATCAAAAATTAAAACACAGTGTTACAAGCAACCAGTACAAACAGACCGACCGGTGGGTCAAGGCAACGACGACGTTCTGTTCAAACTAGATACACCTTGTTCACTGCTCACCCCGCTGCCAGCCGCCACCCGGCGGCCAGCAACTGTTGCGTCGTCCTGCTTGACAAGGTCTCAACTTGACAACTAGAGCAGACGCGTCGCCAGCGTGTGTGCGTGTGTGTGTGTGTGGCTGTGTGTAAAGCCTCCACGGCGCATCTTTTACGCCTTCCCTTCTTGACCGCTCGGACAGGGGCCCGACAAGCCGACGGTAACGGCGCCTTATCAGCTACATAGATCTTCACTTAATAATTGAGAATAGCATCCAAAGCGACGAACCCCAGGGCCGACGGACCGAACTCTGCCGATGCCGAAAAGTGGAGAGTAAAAAATGAAAACCACCATCACCACCACCACCGGGAGGACACATCGTGGGGCCAATGTACCCCTCATGTGGAACCAAGGGTGTTGCCGGGCGAGGCGCATGTGGGGTCTCTGTCGTGTCGTTGCTCTGGCACTTCCCGCCCCGGCCAGGTTCATGTACCGGTGACATGAATGGGCGAATGTGTAATTATTATCACCGCGAGCAGCAGTTTTTGGTGAGCTACAAGAGAGTCCTCCGCCGACCCTAAACGGGCCAAACCTCTCCCCTCACTTCCGTAACCCTTCGGTCAGACAAGTCAGTCAATGTCTGAGTGGTGTGGCGGAGGAGTCGGCACTCGAAGACCCACGCACCACTTCCACTGCGGGGAAGAAAGGGAGGAAAGCAATGTGGAAAACTGGGCGGAAGTGAGTTGCAACGGTGCCCGGTTGAATGTATTATGAGAAGGTCATTTGTTTTTTTGACAACGCAAATAGTACGAGCAGCGGAGTGCGTACTTTTGTCACAATTAGAGGAGAAATAAATGGAGATGTCCATGCTCTGGTGAGTTTGAGAGGGTCACACGGAATTGAATCAAATGTCGTATGAAATTGCATTTTCCTGTCGGTTTTAGGATTATTTACTTGCCTGTCAGTCAGTGGGTTTGAGAACTAAACGTATGTAGACGATAGTCATAGACATTCGAGATCTACAACGGTAATTAATATTCAAGCAAATTGATTCTTTGTAGTGGTTTTATAAATTACATCCTTTTCAGAGAGCGTGCGAAAAGATGATCAATCAACAGAAACTTGTGGATGAGGAAGTTCCTTTTTGTTGAAAATTGTGTTATTCACATTCTTTACAACTACGGAGTTTAACTAAACCCCGAGTAGTTTAAACACAAATACTTGGTACACTCAGTTTATCTAAAGCTATAGTCAAAACAACAACTATAGACAAAAACCGACTCTTGACTATACAAATTTATGAACGACACACTCCGCAGAGGACTCATTGTCCAGAATGAATGAATTTACTTTTCACCAAATATAGAGAATTTGGCTGTGATACAAATTTATAAAGCGTGCACGAAGACGAAATGGTTCGCGGTTCTACGGAATTTGCAAGCAACCTTACCTCAGAGCACAACCGTTCTGGACCCTGTATCTGTGCCCATATCCTCGTTTTTCTTCGATCATTCATGCCTCACTCATATCTTTGCGGACCCGTAGGATTTCGGTCCACGGTGGATAAAGATCCTAATAAAAAGAAAAGAATTATATTTTTTTCAAGTTAGGATAGGTGGATGAAGGTGGAAGTGGATGTGGTGCAAGGTGAGTGACAACATTTCACAGAACCTCAGATCCAGACGTTCGGGAAGTGACCGAATGGAAGGACGGAGGCAGAGACCAACAACCATGCACATACATAAGTCCCAAACATTTGGACGATCAAACAAGAACTCTTGACTTGTCCGGGCGCGTACAATAAACCATGATTCATGCTATATTAGTATCGTCGACAACGTCTTCGTCATCGTCGGACGTGCCTTCCCGCTCCAAGGGTGAAGCAGGAACGGCGAGGCGAATCGAATCCAAAGGTACCCACGCTCTGCGGGGCGCCAGACAACACAACGGTGTAGTGTTCCCCGGGATCGGTTCTCAGGATCGCTGGTACCTCGCACCCGACTCTCCGTTGCCGCTCATTTGCCTTCGGAGTCGCACGAAAGCTCTGGACTGGACGAAGAACGAAGCCCCAGTGGCGCGATGTACCTTTTGCCTGAGTTTATTGACTAATTTAAATTAATTTCTCATCGGCCCAATGGGCAGGAGGAGCCCAATATGTGGACATCGGAGTACGTCGCCATCGAGAGGTCCACAAACCCATTCTCGTGTGCTCGGGAAAGGCAAGTCCCTGTCCAAACAGTGACGACGGGTGGGTTATAAGCTTCCGTTTGGGTAGCAGGTTCCGGGGCCCACTCCCCTGTGGTGAACAAATCATGAAGAAAGAAAGGGGGGAAGTTTTAATTAGCAAACTGAGGCAGAATGTGCACGCCTGCAGCTTGCGGCGGTCACTTGTTGGGACCTGCAAAATGGGAGGCAACAAAGGAGGATCTTCCGATCCTTAGCAAGTCTCTCGGGGGTCTCACTAATCCGCGATGAAATGCCTCATCATGGTCCCATCGGGTGCAGCTCATCGAAAAAACTTAGCCCGGATGAGTTTCGTGAATACTTTGTACTTCCACCAGGGATCTCCTACTAGGGAGCCTAGAGCGTGGCAGCGCCATCTTCCCAGCTGGAAGTGCTCAATTATCCACTAATTACTCGGCGCAGGGTTAGTTTTCGGTCTTAATTGACAGCGACAACGGCTGAAAAAACAAAGAGCACGCTGGGTTCGGGCGGTGTTCAACGAACCACCGCGGGGATTTGCATCCGAGGTGAACTCGCGAGGGGGAAACGGAGAGCTATCAGTGTCCCATTTCGGGGCTTGACACGGTTTTCTAAAGCGTACAAGCGTTTCGGATACGGTGAGGGACGACGACACCGGGTGTCTGGGTGGATCACAAACGGCGTACAAATCGACGCGGAACTGATTACGGTAAATTGGAGGGCAATTTTCAAAGCTCGTACAACATGGCAGGGCACCGTCAGAGACTCGTCAATGGTTTCCCTACCCTCCCGATGGGTAATAATCGTCCGCTTGGCCGGGAAATGGTCCATCGAACAGAGCCACACCAGCAGCAGCAGAGATGCTGCCCTCTAGTGCTCGGGGCCAAACGGCGTCGAACAATCGAGGTGAAACCGAAGGATGCACCGAGAACCGTCTCCGTATCTGGACGGCATGTTCAGGTAGTAGGTCTCCACCTCGAGGCCTTGGACGCAATCGATGATAAATATATGCTAATCGCATTGGCCTCCGGTTAGTGTTTCGCAATGTTTACGCTGGGTAGCATTAAAATCTCTCCGACGCGCAGTCGCTCAGGACGAACGTTTATTATCCTGGGCCTGAATTCCTACGCCGGAATGTTCTCCCCGTGTTTGGGGTAAAGTATGCCGACCCGGTACGCTGAAGCGTTGGTTTGGTACTCCACGAAAGATGTTTCGTTTTTTCGAGCCAGCCATAGAAGGGAGTTCCGAAGAGTCTGAGCTCACTGCTGCCACACCTCACCCAGGGATGATGTGATGAAGAGCTGCGAGGCGGCATTCCTGAACGATCGACGGTGCATATGATCGCATACCGTCTCGCGTATGATGCACTTGAACCGTAGCCGTACAGGTGTTGCACGGTTGTCTCCGTGTCCCCGGGGTCGCCGTTCCGGGCTAACAGACACCGGTTGCGGGCAAACCGGTTCTCGCCGGCCAGTCATCATAATCTGCCCCGGTGTGTGGCGCCCGATCGTAGGTTCCGAAACGAACAGAGCTTGCTCATTTCGTCATGGCTTCCCGTGCGCGTGGTCGTGCCCGGCCGTGAGGGAAAGGACACCGTCGGGAGTGCACAGGCGAGGCTCCCGGTTGGGCACGAGCGTTGGATCTGTTTAATTCAATCTATTACAAGCCCGATTAAATCGGCACGATCGTAAATTAGTCGTGTGTGTTTGGTTTTTCGCGAGCGCCCCATGATGCGTTCATTAGACCGCGCATGTCTTCACGGGACGGGACGAACTCCTTCGTGATGGTTAATAATTGTGTGCAAAAGTGCATAAATTACCGCGCGAAACAATAATTCCCACCGTCCGCCTCCGATGAAACGGTGCGGAGTCGAGCGCGCGCGGGACCTCAAAGGGTCATTGGTGGGCCTCTTGGTTCCTCTCTCCCCCCCCCCCCTGCGTTCGTCCGTTCTGCCGTTCTGCAACCTTTGTGTGAGTCGCGCGGCCATGGACTTGAACAATCGAGCCCTTCCCGTCTCCCGCACCCCGGGCCTCCGGCAGGCAGTCGTCTACGCCAGCCACGTCCGTCAGTCAGTCAACCGCCATGTGGTGTGGCATGAATGAGCCGCAAATGACATTGAGATAATCACGATTCCATCTGGCTGCCGTCTTGCGTAGACACCGGGAATGTTCGGCTAGCGAATCCCCCCCCCCCCCCCTTCTGACCGATCCCGGGGAGCTCGATGGGGATCTATCTTCGTCACCCGCTGACGGATCTGATCTGTACCGTTTCCCTTTCGGTCCGAGACGAAGTTTCCGGCGGCGCACTTCGATGTGGCATTTTGGAGGAGTTATAGTTAAACTTCCCGGACAGGTTCGGACTGAAACGACGTCTGACAAACTCCTTCTGCTACCGGGTTTTCTATCCAGAAATCATAATTATCCGGGCGAGTAAACAAACCAAAAAAACAGGTTTAAATAGTACACAACGGGCAAAACCTCAATCGGGGCCGGAGGAAGTGGAACAGAACCATCCAAATGTCGCCGATCGCCATTTTGAACTTGAAACGGTGCGCACGGGGTTACCTAAATACGGCAAAAAAGCTGATTAAGAAGCCGGGGGAAAACTGGGCAAAAACCAACGAAAACCAAATAACGACTCACAGACAACTTCCTAATCTTTCCAACTCGAAGCGGAATCATGTCATCCGGGGCGCACGGTAATTGATTCAACTTGTCCTCCCGTGCTTCCGCTCCGCTTTTTTTTTAAATGCGCAATTTCCACCGAAGCAAGGGAAAAAGTTTTACAATTTCCCCCCGCCCCTCCTCCGCGCGGGTTGACAAGGATTCCGGGCCAGGTCGCTTCCCGGAATTCATTTGCATATTACACCGATGAGTCCGTTTGCTTCGTTTGAATAAATACTGCCTTCGGAATACGAATCCCGCGCGGAGGAGCGTGGTGTGGAAAGTGAAAGGAAGTCCACCGCGGGAGGATAACTTATTTTTGCTAGTCCCCGGAAAGATTTCGTGCCACAGTTTAGCCCTTCGCTCGATTGTGGTGCACCTGAAGCCCTTTTTCGCAATTCCTCCTATAACCGTTCCGGAGGTCGCAAGGTCGCGTCGGGTGGGTGGTGGGCTCAGTGGAGCGTGAACGTTTCGGTTTCTGTTTACCTCACCGTAGGTCTCGTACTCATCGCCATCATCATCATTGCCGTTCGTGGTGCGGACGTTCCGTTATGTTAATGATGGGTTAATTATTGGGTTATAAAATTTATCGATAAATCAGTTCTTTGCTCATCATTCGGGGGAATTCGTAGCGCGTCGGACTACCCGGCTGACTTACTGGCTGGCTGAAATGGATCGTCAGCACCCATCGTAAGGGCTCCGGTTAGCGGTTGGTTCTTTCTAATGAAGAAGAGTCGCTGGCAAAGCAACCAGTTCGTCTGGAACAAAGAACCGACTCAAACTTGAAGACCCGCTGAGTGAGCCGTTTGGTGAATGTATTGCTTCCGGAAGTAGGTCTTCCACCCGATGACAGTCGACGGACGGAACCGGCTGACATGTTTATCATCAATTGAAGCGAAGTTATTAGCATAGCAATCGGGTCAGCCGAAGTTTAGCCACGGCTGCCCCGCAAGGTCGGAGAAATAGTTGCCCGGGGAGTTCGAGTTCTGTACGTCGTTCGTGCTCACTGCGGTAAATTCGGGATGAATATTTTAAACCCCGCGCTCCCCGCCTTCCCGGCCGAAAACCCGGGCTGACGTCTTTATCTACCTTTTTCTTGGCCTCGGGAAGCATGACGTTGTTGGGTGCGTTTTTTTTTGTTTCCCTTAAGATTTCCTTTTACTAATTCGGGGAATTCATTAGTTTGGCCGGCCCTCAGGTGGGGGGTTATGTCTGCCCCGCGCTATGGCGTGTCCGGGGACACGGTTTTTATGTGGTTTTAATTGTGTCGAACACGTTTTAAACGACCACTTCAAACTACGAACGAGATCCCCAACGGCTGCACACTGCGGAGAAAGACTCCGGGCTCCGGGAGTTCAATTGGAGATGATCGTGAGTTCGGCCGTGCATCTTCCGAACGGATCGGACGAAGTCATGAATCGATGAAGGCGTCGTCGTCGTCGTTGTCGTCGTCCGGTAACCAAAAGCCTACCGAAACGGAACGGGAGAATGAGATAAAAAAGTAATTTAATTAATTTCCGAACATAAAATTTGCCGTCGTCCGGAAAACAAAACGTTCAAACAGCGTCGTGAGAGAAGCGGGCAGACGATCGAAAGGCTCCTTTTTTCCCCGAAAATCCTGATCGTCAACCTCGAACCCCGAAGGCCAGGCTCGTCCCCTCGATGCCGAGCGCTGGTCGATCACCCAGCCGAGGAGGGAAACCGATGGAGCACGCGAATTTCCAGCGAAATTGAAACGCGATACATTCCAATTAGCATTTCTGGTGACTCGGTGTACACATGGCGTTTGACGATGCTGATGGTGACGATGATCCTCGGCCATCGCTGGTGGATACCCGAGCGGTATGGTGGCGTGGTGTGCAACCATCAGCGGCACCACCTTCGATTGGATTTTTGCGGTGCAAACACCGATGGGACCAATAAATTAGAACCTAAACCAAACGGTTCGTTTCGATCCGGTGCCGAGGGAATCCTTTTTTAGTTCGAAAACACCCGATTGGGAAAGGAGATGTCTGTGTGTGTGTGCGCGAAAAAATCGGTTCATCCCCGTTGTTGCTAATATAGTTGTCAGCGAGGTTGGAGGGATGCGGTGTTAGGCCATCGCCGGTATTTTGTCACCGGGCGGCTGGAGATGGATGGTACGAGCTTTACGGCGCATACGAAGCCTCATTCCACGATAAGCCGGTCCAGTGGAACATCGGTGATATATGGTAGTGTCGGGAAAGGCATGCTCCCAGCAAGGCAAGCTGTTGCAATTTTCATGCAAAATATATTGCTACATTTTTCGAGCCGTTCCAGAAGGAAATCGCTGCGCACTAAGCACGGGCTGGCTTATCCAGAGTTTGTCCTCGGGGGTGTCAGGCAAATTCCTCGATCAAGAAAACACCTTTCGGAATGCCTGTTTGCACACTAGCCGGCGAGCCGTGTAATGCTGCTGCGTTTTGCGGAAGACGAAACAAGTCGCACACCATCGCTCCGGAAAGAAGATCGAGAGGGTGCGAACAAAGAAAACCGCCTCTACCCGAAGGCAACGGCGTGGAGTTGGGCATGAACTTTATAAATTTATAAAACTTTATGTAACATATATTTTAACACCATAATTTAACTACTGCCACTTGGTGCGCCCTGATCCCTCGAGGCAAGAGAAAGAACGAAAAGACAAACCCCAAAACCACACCAGGTCGAGGATGGTAGGGTAGTAGAATTTCCCGAAGGCTCTTGTTCATCCCTCGCGCAGTGATAATGTTTAGCTTTGGGTAGAGCTGGCTTTTGTTTTTTTTTTTTTTTTCAATTCGTTTGGTTTGGAGTTTCGCCTGTTTTGTATCAAGATGACCAAAGTTTTTCTTCACACCTCATCTTCCATTTGTTTTGATTCGCGATGCAGAAAGCCTGAAAAGTTTGCTGTCTAGGTATTTATGTCTTTCGAGATTATTTGTGGTTATTATATAAAAAAAACATTTTTTATGTTTTTTGCATTATACTGGTCTTTGGGGGTAGAATGTAACAAATCAATTGAAATTTGAGGTCAACAATAACAAACTCGAAATGAAAGATGTGATGATGGGTGCATATGAAATAAATGCAACATTGCTCCGGCATGGTAGCAGCATAAATCAATCCTATATGGGTGTTCCACTGGTGAAAAGGTTCATTTAAGTGTTTCACAAAGCAAAGAAATATCGTGAATAGAACTCATTGAACCTTTTGTGAGTATGCTGGATGAAGATGTATCCTGCTTGCCCATCTTCAGTTCAAGCTAGGAAAATTGAAACCAGCACAGCATGAAACATTTTGTCCTGTGCAAGTGTATTATGTTTGCCATCGGCTGTCATTGTTCACACGACAAGAGATTACAGTAAGAATAATAATTTAATTGTTGTGCCTTACAACAGTTGTGTTCACAACTAAAGATTTTGACTCTTTGAATTTTTCTTATTTTTCATTCGTTATCGAACTGTTTTTACACGTTATTTTGTAATGAAGTAAATGAATTCATTATGTATAATAAATTTAATCTAAAATAAAAATACCAAGTCATGAATATTAATTGCAATCTGGAATAAAATAGTATTTTAGTTCTAAATTCGACAGTTTTGTTCCGATATGACTTCAGTGTTGAGGAAACCAGATATGATTTTTCAAATCATTGAGATAGTCGATACAATACGGAACTATTTGAAAAAAATTTCCTATGGTGTTGGATCGGATATTCCTTACACAGGAAGTAATGCTCACCATTTCGTAGAAAAATAGAGGAAAACCAATCCCCCAAACGAGGCTTTTGTAAAAAATCGAAAAAAGTCATACGAGCGAAAAGAACATACGACCATATTAGCCTTTACCATGGAGTTGCTTCGGTTCAGTGTTTGCTTCACGTATAATCTGCGACTATGACACGCGAACCCACTTTGGCCCATTGTCTACCAGGAATATGGTTGATCCCCAGTGCCATCCTCTGCCCCATCCTCTCCCTCTCCACCGCCTTTCTACCATCGTCGTGACTAGAAACAAATGGTTATAATAAAATTACACTTTGTGTATCATAAATTCGCGTTAGCTCGGCATAACCGATATTGCTCGGGAGCTCGTTGAAAATCGAAGACTCCCAGCTCGAATGCGAAGAAGTAGGAGGTAAAACACCGTTTCGCTTCAGCCCAACGTAAGCTGGCGGGTAGGGCAAAAGAGGAGGCGTTCATGGGGGACAGGGGAACCTTTATCTTTTCCCTGTTTCCCCCGAGCGCTAAGTGAAACTTCGCATGGGCCAACTTTCGTACCGGGCCACGCGTCCTGTCGACGGCTGGGTGGGGAATGGTGGTTGGGTTGGGTAAATTACTACAATAATAACATAACCAGCAACACTAGCAGCGGAAAACACAGAAGTTTGGAAACCCCGTGCGATCGTTTGGGAACAAACCGAGCGGTAATGGAATTTGTACCGCTCAAGCGCAAGACGCCACGGAACGAGAACCTCCGTTCGCGGATCGAATGCAATCTCCAACCGTATGGCCCTCTCCTTTCCCCCTCGGATAGCTAGCCCGGGTTGAGCCCCACTGCCGGCAGATCCCATTTCCTTTATGCTCATCGGAAGGTATTGGGAGTCGTAGCGTAAATCCGACGACCCAGCCGTGCTCTTTTCGTGTACATCGTCGTCGTCGTCGTCGTTGTTGTCATCATCATTTTCAAAGTCTGCTCGTGGCCCGTTCTTTATCAATTTATTAGATTATAGGTGATTTTTATATGAACAACGATTGTTATTGTTTCAGCCCAGGGTGGGTATGCTCCTCCGTGAGCGCAAAAGAAAAAGTAAATAAAAAAGCAGCAGGCCGTAACCCCAAGCCACGCACCTTATTAATTTTACTATCCCCAGACGTCGCGTCCATGCGACCTGCGCCACATTGACTCGTTATCCACCCGCCCCGGCGGAGAAAGGGTACTTTTCGACCCGTATTGGCGTAGGAAAACCTACCGATACAATCCCGCACCGTTTCGTGTCGACGATGGGCTGCTTTCTGCGCGAGCTCACGTACGTCGAGCTCTCAATAAATTGCCGGTGAAATTACGCGACCGAAGACAAATAAGGAGCACGATTGGACCGACGGTGTACCGATGGCGTTGCAGGCATGGCCTTGAAACCTTCGGTTAACCTCATTCCCTGCGGAAGCTGGCGAGCAAGGGGCCCGAATGCTACCGATACCCGGGAGATAATCCCGGCAAACGACCCGCGACGGAAGGTCAACACGAAATTGCGGAAATTAAATGAAACGCAAACGGGACCGGTCGACAACGGGGTTGGGGCCCCTTCGGTCGGGGATGAAAACTTTGAAGGATTCCGTTTTTCGGTTGCATTTCGAGTTTGTTGGAAGAAAAATTAAAGTGTACAAAACTGGCAGGCTGCAGTCAAGGCAATTGCAATCGAATGACAAATCTCTGCCCCAAAGCTAATCCTCACTATTCACCGGGCCGAGCACCTCCGTGGTGGTTTCGTTCGCCGATAATCCGATTTGGCCGATTCAATTAAAAGGCCAAGAAGTCTCCCGGAAATCCCGCTTAGCGCATTCGATTGTCCCGCTGGGATTGCGTTGCGTCGGTATTTCACCAGCGGGCTGCACATGAGGTTTTATAAGCGGGATGCTGTTTGTGTACGGGGAGAAACCCTCAGAAGGTTGACATACAGAAAAATAAACCATAAGTCGAATGAGGCGAATAGAAACCGAACAAAAAATCGTCCATTTATAGCGACCGGGAGGAGAAGAAACGTCGAGAGGGACACTCGGGAAAATAATAGCCCTCGGTAAGGGAACGGCCGGTCCGGGGAAGCAGACCGGTAAGGAGTAACAAATACAAAACGGTGAGACAAACGGACGACAGCGCTCAAGAATATCGGTATGTCCCAGGCAGGCGAGCGCGAAACTTATTGCATCTTGTCCGCGTCGAGCAAGTGTGCGTGTGTGTGGGGGATAGGAACAGGCACAACTGGCAAAATATGGAATTGCAAACTGCAGAAACAGCACATTCCTTCCCTTTGAGAAGCCCTTGGGAAAGAAATGTAAGGCAAGCAAGCGGACCATACAAATAAAAAAAAACATAACACAAAATCTCTCACCGGACAACTGATTCAGCAAATCGAAGAAGAAACCAAACCCGCTATGAGAAATAAGGTGAGGAGCAAATTTTAAGGAGAAGCGCGCGAAAAGAAAACATGAAATAAACAGAAGTGCAACGAATAAAGTAACACACACAGCAAGCAATCGATCGTACCGCGCGATCAGTTGCGGGTGCGGTAAGGGGATTGGGTGTGAAATGAAACAAAAAACAGAAAAAAGGAAATTCACCAACTTGGGAAGCGATCGAGCGAACGGTGCAATTGTCACGCCTCTTTTCGATTTAAAATACTATATTAATCGATACGCAACAGCATATATCATGTTCTCGCCGTTTGGGCCGGGGGTTTGTTTTGTTTCTGCCCTCCGAGGGCAAATCATTTTTCTCCTTTTGCCGGTTGGAGTGGAATTCATCTATTTTGGTTGCATCTTTTTCTATTGTAAACGATTGTTTTTATTGCATTAAAATTATATTGATTTTAATTTTTTATTTTAACATAATATGTGCTTTTGCAAGATTTTCCGATTTGTTCATATGCATATTTATTTAACAGATCAATAGAACTGTATCTAAAACCTAATATTTCATCTTGTTTCATAGAGTAGTACTGTTGTAAATAATCTAAAAGTCCTTAATGAATAAACAGTATGTATTAAAAAGTATGCAAAGTCACTTAAAACTGCCAACAGACACGTTCGAACCATGTAAAACAATGGCACAATTTTCCTTTCTAACTTCACGCACCCAGTTTTTTCTCCTCCTTGTTTAGGTGTCGTGTTTTCTTTTCCTGTTCCGTTCGGTTTTGTGCGTCACGAGCAGCAGCCGACAATCCATTAAAGTCGAAACAAAATTTATAAAGTGCCGTTGTGCGCTCCACCGCCGTGGCCGTGGCGCGGACGGACATAAATTATGTAGGTGATGAATTTCCTACGGACGGACCGGCCAGAAGCGCAAGCCCGCTATACATATACATATTTTGTGGCGGGTGGCAATAATGGGAAACAAAATAAACGCTCGCACCCGATAGCCCAATTTAAAGGCGGCCACCAGCACCGGCCTGGGCGCAGAACATTTTCCTTTCGGCGAAACTCCCACTCCCATCGGCGGCACACTTGCTACAACTTTTTGCTTTCTTTTTTTTTGGAAACTCGTGGCCACAACCACGAACCCATCAGCTGCATAGTCACGCTGGCACGATGGTGACGGGGGAGAGGGGTGAGGGCGAAGGAGTGGATGGTTGGCGAACGGATCTAGTCGTCCGTGGCAGGGCGTTTTCATTAATAAAATGCCACCGGGCCGGCCAGTCGGTCAGCAAGCAGCGCCGAGTTTTCGTGGCGAACACGAAAAATGGTATGTCAAGAATTTTGACGTTTTGAAGACGTCCGTTCCGGGGCCCCGAACTGACCCTCCCGCCTTAGACGGGGCAGCTATAGCGCATGGAAACGAAAAAAAATGGGAGTCCAGCCGGCAACAAACACACACAAACACACGCTAGCGATGCTGTTAGTTACACCGGAATGGTGATGGATTTTGATTTTCTTTATTGTTTTTGTGTCTCCCGGGGCGGGTAGCGGGGGGAGAGTGGGCGGGTGAGTGGCATGGACCTCGTACGGCCACGCTTTGCTGGCTACCGAGCCACCGAGTTTTCCCCGCCGCGAAGAAGAAACCGGGTAGACGGGGAAACCTGGGTGTGGTTCCTTGGCCTCGGCGAAGGGGTTTTGGGAATGGCGTCAACGTTTTCGGTAGCTAAAACTTTTGACTACCGCCCGTCGGGCCGCAGTCCGTCCCCGGATTCCTGCCGTCCTCTTTGCGTCTCGATTCGATTTCTTTTTCCCGCAGCCGCTTTCGGGTTGTCTTTCCTGCCCGGGCGAACCTTTATCAAACCTTTGCGCGAGCGCAGACCGCGTATCAATCAAAGGGAAATTTCACTAATGGAAGCTGATTTATGTCCATCAAGCCATGAGTCAAATTAAAAGCCATTATGCTTGCCGAACGAGCCGCCGCGTGTCAACATGACCCGTTACGAACCGACGTCGAATGCTACTAAATTCGAATTTTATATATTCTTTTCCTATAACTCGCAACTATACGCTTTATGATTAGAAGCATATGAAGCAAAGTAGGATTTTTCCGACGGTATTCTCAACTTGTTTGCCACCGCTTCCTTCCTTCTAACGCTTTCCACCACATCGGTCGGACAATTTTTCCACCACCACCACCCCCTGGGGGACAGCACAAAATGGTAGCCAGATGAAATCGGTCCCCATCTTGATGCGTAGGCTCGAACGTTGGGTAAAATAAATCTCACCCCGCATTGGAATCGCGATTCGCACTGTGGAGGGAATTTTTGCGCAACTGCGTGCGTACCCAAACAACTACCATCGCCTGGTGGAACGCTGCGGGGCATGCGCGTATCTTACACTTTGTTGGGATGCTTTTTTTCCAACTCTCCCCACCTTGTGTTCTCAGTGAATGTGTGTTCCTTCCCAATCAAGATGCTGCGCTGTGTGTCTGTGATGCTGCGTTTGGACGCCAGGAGAAGCAGAACCCCGAAGCACGTCGCCCGAAGGGGTGGGTTGGCCAACCTTCCGAAGGGTTTACGTAATGGGCAACATTTTATTCCCGGTGCGTTGTTTTCTTTCTATTTCCTTTGCTACTCCCCTCCTGTTGTCCTGTTGTTTCGAGCGGGTGGAAAATGCCGTCGGTATTTGGGACGTTGTCGCGCGGGTAAGTTTCCTACCCTGGTTAACGAGCTCACACACACACACATACACACACGCGCAGGGAAAGGACTCCCTCACGAGAGAAATAACTCAACCCGAAAGTGACGTGCAGCTAGTAGGTGGCAGCTTCGGTTGGAGGGGGCCGCGGGGGAAATAAGATAAACTTTCTGACGGGGATTTTTCCCCATCTCAAAAGACGCGAGGGATTGAGAAGATTCCGTTTTTTCCCGTTCCCCCCGGAGGACGACGAGGACGACAAGACGCACACAGTGGTAAAGTTTTCCCACAACCACCACGAACACCAACACCAACACCGACATGGGACCAGCGAACCTCCGGAGGGACACCCTAGTTTTCCCTAGTCATCCTCCCCCCACTCATCTCGTTTTCCTTCACGTCAGCCGTATTCTACTTTCCTTTGACTTTTCCGGGGCGAAATATCTGGCACTGCTTATCTTGATGCTGCTGGGTGTGGAAATTGTTTGTTCTCCAAACATGTCTGCAGCATGAATAATTTATATCGTTTGGGGAATCCTTTTCTCGCATCGGGTTTCCCTGCCCGCCCGCCCACCCGGGCGGTGGAAAACTTTCCATCCACGAACGGTTGGCAAATGTCCTCCGGGTGGCCGCGGGCCCCGTCTCCGCACCACTGGTTGGGGTTCTCGCCTTAGGCGGTAGGGATCCCTAGTTTCTTCGACGGACAAGAACAAGGATCGCACGAGTGAAAAGCGCACGGGCGCTTCCGAAGAAGAAAGAAAATTGAGCGGCAGGAGGATCTATTCTGATTCCAAGCAAGCCAAGTGTGCGATTAAAGCTGGATAGAGGGCGCGCAGAGCCACAGAGGTTTTGGGTCGAGATTGTCATCGTTATCACAGCCCACACACACACACACACACACATACTGAGTGAGATTGTGCTTCAAATAATCAACGATACAATTTCATCCCAAAGTGGGCAAAGTCTTGCACATCTCTCCTGCTTGGATGGGATTGTAAGATGCTTCTGGGGGATTTTCGGATCTGGTTTCATTTTATTTTGACCCTGCGCAGACACACAGACACACACATACACTTGATTTGGGAAAAGGACTCCCGGCAACGATTGTCTTAGAACGTGTTCACAAAGTCAGGCTGCGAAGAACAAAGCAAAACCCAAGATTGGAGGGAAAATCCTTCCAATCCTTTGCACGCAGATATACAAACCCACCCTCCGCAAACCCATCGTGTACGCGCATGTGAGCCACCCAAAACCCATCCCATTTCCACCCACAACTCAACCCATGTCGCCCAGCCGACATCTTGGCTCGTCCCGAGGCGAAGTTCCGGCCGGGTGTGCATGCACGTACAAGTGACCCAGCTGTCAACTTTAATTGGTAGCCAGATCCTACCGGGCAGATAGCAAGTTATTTCGATTCTAATTTATACACGCACATATACTACAGGCCCCGCGGGCCCAAGGAGAGGCTGCCGTTAGGCGGAAGAAAAACGCTTCTTAACCGTTTCGTCGTCGTTGTCTCATTTCGTTTATGTCTCATTTCGAATCATTTCCTTCCTACCTGGCACGGCTCCAGGAGGGCCCCGGAGGGTTTCTGGGCGTGTTGTTGGGTGGCCTTTGCATCGGAATGATGAGGCGAGCTACCTTTTTCTACTCAATTGGAAGTGGAAGATGGTGTTTTGGGGTAGATAATCGGAACTGTTTTCTGCAAGACATAATTTGCTCAATACCGAAATAAGGGTTGCATTGGTATCAGGAATGTAAGAATTAAATTCATTGTAATAAACTGAATCTAAATAGAGTACAACACGATGAAAGTGTAATCCTATCGAGCGTGGAATTTAATAATACGATTAAAAATTAAAGCTCAAGCATCGTTCACTAACGAAACAACGGATTTGTGCTACCTTAAATAACCGATCGAAATCGATCGTACCTCACATCGCGGCCCGGTACGGTATCATTTTCGCACCCAATCAACATTGTCAAGCCTGTTTTATGCCACTCAATCTTAATGTGTTTCCCACGCGCTCCGGTTCCGGAGGGCTCGAAAAAAAAATAAGACCCGAAAGCTCACCACTGGTTTCGAGGCGAAGTGTCCGACGAGAATGGGGATGGGAGTAGGTGAAGCGAGGTGGAATTGATCATCTAGCGATTCGGAATGGATCAATTTGAACCGTTTAAATAGCACCTCACCTGGCGGATGTTGGGGGGGGGGGAAGGTGGTGGTAAAAATCGACGAGAAAATATTGCCTCGGACAACGAATATGACAAACGAACAAGGGCAGGCCTTGCAGGGGAGGGCCCAGGGGAGGGCACTAGTGGTCTAGCCGTCTCAAACGGCAATCGAACCGGAGGAACCAGTTTCCTCCATCGGCAAAGAACACCAGAACGCCAACCGGCTCGCCGCACACACACACGGGATCCAGGTTTTGGCTTTCCTTTTTTCCGTTTTCTGTGTTTGAGTGTGTTGATTTCCGTATTTTCCCGTCCGCCGCATTCCCCTCCACCGACCGAGGTGCCCACGTTTAATTAAAGCAGATTTTGGAAATCGATACTCGGTCACAGATAAAAACCAATTAATAACACCTTTGTTGACAGTTTGCCTCCTCCGTGGCTCGGTTTTCGTTCGGTTTCGGAAACATTGGAGTTCGAATCGCCGCGAATCGATTTGCGGGCGCCCGGGGGGTGGTGGGTGGGCGAAACACGGAGAGACCGGACACACCCGCATCTAGCACCGAATTTGACACCGGAACCGGTTCCGGATAGAGCGCGTTTTATGGACAAGGATTCCGTAAACTGTCCTCTACCACGCGACACACGGCACGAAGTGCGTAGGGCTCCCCCCAGAGAGCCAGTTTGGCTGTTCCGTTTATATAAATACTTCTTGTTTTTATGAATTCCCCTCGCCGGGTTTCCATCTTCATGCTCCCCGCTCGGTTAAAGCTCACCTTTGAAGAGTCTGTTTGACAGCTGAAGAACCCCGAAAGCAACCATCGGACCGAGCACGAAAGCAACAACAATTACCGGATTGATGGATTGGAATTGGATTGGATCGGATTTTCTAATGCAAACGCACACACACACACACACACACACACACACACCTAGTGAGGGGGGCAAACCCACACAGGCGCGTACACTCGAGGAGTGACATGCGTGAAATGGATTCAGGAACCGGTGGCACGATGACGTCCGACGACCGAGAGGGTTATGGTTTTAATTGGGTTAATGTCAGTTTGACAGGCGCGCGCTGGTTCTCGGTGGCGTCGTGGTGTTGTTGTGTGTTCCTGCCCGCGCTAGGTTCTGTTATTGTCAGGCTGTTGCTTACCTGTTTCTTCCCCACTTCTTCCCCGCGCTTCTTCGGTTCGCTCGTTCCCAGAGCCGGAGGTCATGCGATTGTGACCAAACAGGCAATATCGCCATCCATCTTTTTTCCTCGGTTCTGTTTTCGTTCAACGATAGACTCGCCGGTTCTGGGGCTACAGCATTGATGAACAACTTGTTTCGGTGGCGACTGTTGTCCAGGGGGAGGGATGGGGCATTGATTGACCACCTGCAACGCTTCCGCCGTCTGTCGCTGCAGACGGAAGTGGACCAGAGTTGCCACCCGAAACCCGATCGGAGTTCATCCATTATTCAAGCTCTCAACTGTAGCGGAGCGGTTTTTGACAGAAAGGACACTGGACTCTCTCCCTCTCTCCTTTAGGTCCATGTTTGGGCTTTCGACGTTGTCATAGCAACTCGGTTCGCATATGCTCACGCTCTCGACGCACAAAGCTGTCAAAACATCGTCACCACCACCACTAAACAATCCGCCAGCAGAAAGCATAATGCGCCATAGGGGGACGAATGCAAGTAGGCAACGAGGCTCCAAACTCCAGCAGCAGACGCCAAGCGAATTCTGCGATGTATCTCAACCTTCGCGAGCTGCAACTCCGGAGTAGATGTGCGATGCACAAAGCATGCAGCAGCCGCTTGAAAAACACGCCAACTCTGTCCAACTCTCCGTGCCTCTCTTGCTCTCGTTCACTCCCGGCGGTCGCATCTCTCGCTCGCTTCTTTTACGCTGCTCTCGCGTGACACGGAGAAAAGTAGGCGTGGAAATGCGCTCGCTTCGCAGCCGGTTTTCCTTGCTTCTACCCTCCACATCCCGTACTCCTCCGACGGCGTCAATCCATTCCGATTGTCTGTCGCGCTTGCAGCCCCCACCAGCACGGGGTGGGTGGGAGTATTTCAGGGCAACCCCAACGGTGGGTGGTGCTGGGCGCGGGAAAAACAAAATGGATTTTATCGATTTTCCACCACGTTCACCAAACGAGGGTGTCTGGGGTGTTTTCGGCCGTTTTTTTTCTTCCTCCCTTTGACTTCAATTCGACGCGTCGTGGTTTATGGTTGAGCTTTGGGATTCAAAATTGAATGGCACTTTTCCTCCCGACCGTAGTCCCGGCCAACGATTTGACAATGGTGTGCGGTGGAAATTCCTCGCCCCCCTCGCCGGTCCCATTTCCACGGTGGAACACATTTAATTTGGTTATAATTAATGCCATCACGATGAGCTCGGGAAATCGTGAATTTATGGGGACGCGCTACATTCCGCCATTTTCCCGTGTTTCCAGGAAATTACCCCTTTCTGTTGCTGGGTGTTGTTGGTGGCAGAGTGAAAGAGAGTGTGGCGAAACGGGGAAGGTCAAAACGACCGTAATGGGAATGATATTACCATCGGAATGCGTTGAACGGAAATGATCCGAAAAGCCATTCCTCGCGGGACCATATTGATCCCGGGCACATTACATTCCTGTATGTATTTTCGGCTGCTCGATGGATTCCCAGTGCGTGTTTTCCGAAAAAGGGTGGCCCAACGAGGCGGCGAAGGTGAGGCTAACGTCACAGGACAACATTTGAATAAATAGTCGGCGTCACGGAAATGGGATTTATATTGTAATCAAGACACAGTGCATGCCCCTTCTAGGCGACCAGCAGGGTGTGGTTTACTTTCGTTCTTCCATGGAAAGTTGTAATGAAGTTTGATCAGCAAAATGGAAACTTTTGTTTTGAGGATTGAAAACAGAAAACTAAACATACTGCAACAAATAGAAGCAATTATTTCAAAGCTAGAATTTATGAACCACGAACAGTTTGTTGCTTTTTAAACACCTTCAAACAAAGCAAGTTTACGCAACAACAGCTCATTAGTCTTTTTCGATGGTCATTTGTTATAGATGTACGAAAGTTTAGGGAAAAAATGTGGAAATTTAAAGCATTACACTCATCCATCATCCGTGGCATGGAGGAAGGAAACAAACAGCAAACAAAAAACGAACCTGCATTTATGAAGTGATTAGTATGTTTCCGTCCCAACTGGAAAACAGAGAGCCCAAAACAACAGAATAATAATTAATTCAGCTACGTTTAACCTTAGCACACGCGAAATAGTCATGATGATAGTTCAACATTCTTTTTTTATGAACAGAGAAAGAGAGCGAGAGAGTAGTTGACGTTCACTCCAGTTTCCCGTAAGCTTCACAAGAAAATTGAATTTATCATCTTGGTCCAGAATTAATTGAAACGAGTGAAAAAAGACAAGCCGCCCATTTGAGTTTAACTCCGTTCATCAAGCTCCTTTCTTTAAAACCAAAATGGTTGGTCCGTTTCTCAAACAAATGGAAACTCGAGTATGAAGTAATTTTTCATTTTCCGTCTGTTTCTGGTTTGATTGAATTGCGTATTTTCTTCAATTCAGTGTTTTTTTTTCCTCCAAAAAGCGTCCATCAGTCTAGGAGTTAAAAAAAAAATGTTTCGCGCGTGTGTTTGTTGGTGACTGTCAGCGATGCCATATTTCTTCGTGGTTTGGAAAATGCGATGACTAACGAACCGATTTACGGTTTGGCCATCGAGGCGGATGGTCTCGTGCGGCTGACGAGTGCTCATTAAATGGGCAACGAATTCGCCGTAATAAGCCTCTGTCGCTGGGAAATAAAGCTAATTCGTTTGATGTTTTACCATTCACCAAAATAGCGCCAAACTTTGACATGTGTTTTGAAACGAATTTCGAACATAGGAATTGTTTGTGACGTTGGGTGCGTGCGGCGGAAGGCAACAATGTCAAACCGGTCGGATCAACGGATGCTCGAGGTGCCAGCTGCATGTCGTACAAGCCGAACGACAAGAAGCCCGATCCCGATCGTACTCCGCCCGTTCCGTCCGTTTGCCGTCCAAACGAACATTACTCACTCGAATCATCGTTCGCGGCTAAAATTGAGCAAAATTAGACACCCGAGCGACCGAGGTGGCGTTGAACCGGCACCGTCCGATCGTCCCGCAACGACCTGAAATTGATGGCCTCGGGGAAAAGCGGGCCCAGCAACCGCAGGAGCGCGAGCGACCGTGTCGGTCGGCTCAAATCAAAGTCGCTTCCCGAGCTCCAAGCCCCTCAGCGCGGCGCAGATCGATCTCTGCGTGGCGTGGCGTAATAAATCAATTTCAGACGTAATTGTTTTCCCGAGGCGAACCGACCCGGCTGCGGCGGACACTTTTCCGGACCAGTGTCCCCTCCCGTCCTCCTCCGCGAGCGGTGGCAGCCGGTTTTCGCGTCGCTTCGGGGCGGTAAAATTCCAGAATTTAATAAATGTCATGTAGATTACGCGGTACTGCAACCTTCCCGCCCGTGGTGCAGATCAACAACTGTCCCATAGACACACACCAACACACAAGCGTATTATCCAATAATCGCCGAACGATCACATAATAGACACAAAGTCGAAAAGGTGCGCCTAACGCCCGGTGCGGTCTTCTTCGCCGAAGGGGGCCAGAAAACAAAAACCGGACCGGGTTTCCTCAGAAGGTGGGCTCACCTCACCGTCCCGTGCGTCCGGCCCGCGGGTGGGTAGAACACTTTCGGACCGCAGAGAAAAACCTCCTCAATGTCAACAATTACCGATCGCAACCACAACAGCCCCTGCAACGCACAGAAGTTTTCAGCCGTCCCGATAATGTTTGATGTATGATTGCTAATTTTTCCCTCCTCTCCCTTTCCACAGTCGCTTCAAAGTGCCGCCCGACGAGCGGGAACCTCGTGCGCCAACTGCAAAACGACCACCACCACCCTGTGGCGACGGAATCAGGGCGGCGAACCCGTTTGCAACGCCTGCGGACTCTACTACAAGCTGCACAATGTAAGTAAATCCACGCGGATGCGCACCCGGGGATCAGCACGGAAGAGAAAGATCTTCTCATGCGAGCGCCATAAATTACGGTCCGAAGAACTTAATCAATCCCGTCCTTCCCCCGTCCTCCCCACCGGTGAGGACGTCATCTTCGAAGACTGGGCAATAAAATGTATTCCGATACCGAAACTGCATCGACGCCAGTGGGAAAACCCGCAGAGAAGCGAGAGGAAAAGGGGTGGGAAAGTAATGACCCATTAATGGGAGGCGAGCGAATGGAAATCGGGGGTCGCCGGGGGAGTATTCCTTCCCCCTCGGCTCGGCAAGATGAAGATTTCGCACGCAAATGGGACACGGAAGCGATTAATATTCGTGCGCGTGTGATGAAGGATATCCGGGAGGACGATTTGTGTCCACGGTAGCGTGACATGAGCGTTAATGATGCCGGCTCCGGCGTGCATAACTTAGCGCACGGACGGACACTATATAGATATTTATACGTTTCCCGTGCTGGTTTCCCCGCTTTTCCATCCAGATGAACGAACGAGGGTGAAGGAAGTGTGGCACAAATGCCATCTCTCCATCTTGCAACGGGGCAAAGACAAACAGTCATAAATATGGTATTTTGTAGCTATCTTTTAATTGAAAGCAAGTGGCATATTTATGAAATGGGAAGCGGGGAGAGTTAAATCTAAACCACCCTTGGCCGATTAACGGATAAAAAATTGGAAATGACGCAAAAAAAAACACCCAACCAACCAACCCACTCAAATCTTTGAACAGGAAATTAACTTCATCCTCTAATCAGCCATCATCAGCCACAGTGCCACCGTCACTGATAGGGAAAAGAGCGATCGGTTCGGGAAAATCACCCTCCCTCGGGGAAAATCCTATGACGCGCTCATATTTCGGCACGTGTCGGGACGCAATTTCCCTCGGCGAAAAGCCCAAAAAATCACACACACACACACATGTGCCGTTGTATCTATTCCCTGGTCGTAGGGGGAGTGGATCGATCAAAACGTGCCCTCTGCGCGAGTGTCGGAAGTGAGAACCCCCCTCCCCTGGACAGAAGAGTGTGAATTGATTTAGTCCGAACAATTTCCAGCATCCGGCCACTTCATCCCCTGCGTAGGGGGAAAATTTGGAAAAGATTTTCCACCACCCCCTCCGAAGCATGCAGCAGGATAATCAATCTCATACAGCCTTCCTCCCCCACTGGGTTCCTCCCCGTGGTCCCTCCCTAACCGAACGATAATAGAGTGTAAATGGTTTGGGAAGTGAGATAAGATTGATTTACTCCCGATTCGCGACCGTTTGGATGTGTTTGGCCGTGATGTTTTTCTTTTTGTTTGTATGATAGCTACCCACCCCGTGGGGAGGGGTGGGTGGAATCCCTCCGATTCCTGGGTGGATGGTGCGATGAATATTTTAAGGGATTCGTGAAGCCATCCCTTGCGGTACAACCTTTGTTCTTCGTGCAATGAACGGTGAAGTGAAGCACGCGAGGGGATTTGGCCGGTACTTGACTGGATCTGGTCTCGTGCTAGGAGCCAGTAACTTGCCGCTCCGTATGGGGTTTTGTCACAGGATGTGTTGCAGCCACGGGTGGTGGGCTATCGAGGGAAAACTGCTGTCATTTGATTGAAGAAAAGAAGCACACGTTAAAGGGGCTGGAATTGTATCAGAGTTGAGGGCAGAAGGTTGCGTCACGTCGGGGGAAGAACCGAATCGATCGAAGGAAAATCGCCCCGCGAAAATCGCTGGAAAGGAATGTTCTGCTCATTAAAGGGCGCAAGGGATACGGAAAAGCCAAGCCGGCGCATCCGATTGAGGTGGTCACCGATTGACACCAAACCCATGCGACAAGAAGGTAGCGCACCTTTCGGACAACCACCACCATCATCATCATCGTCATCGTCATCGGCCACACAAGTCATTCATCTCGCGAGCGAATTGTCAACCTGTCGCCTGCGCCAACCGCGAGTGACGCTGGGAAAAGCGAAAGCATAATGATACCGCACCGGGTGCTCTGCAGCACTGTCGGGGCTTTTGTCCGTCAGGCCCGCCCGTTCTTTGAATGACAGTTGAAAAGACGGCCGAGAAAAGACGGCCACGGACACGCGAGTTTGTGTGTGTGTGTGTGTGTATGTTTTGCCAGGGCTTTAACAAAGCGTAGAAGAAAAATTAAAGACGGATCGGATGGAGAGGCATTCGAAACGCCACCACCAAACGCCGAAACGCCACTCGGCAGCACGTCAGTGTCAAGTAGTGCCTAGGGGGATGGGGGAGGGGGACCCAAGCGGGAAAAACGGCGATGGGACATTGCGAGGAAATTGGACCATTCGCTTGGACGGCGCTGGGACCCCCTTTTTTCCACAGGTTAAAGAGGTTTCGTCATTTTTTCCTGCGCCGTACTGCGCTTTGTTTCACATTGACAAGGGCCAGTTTCAGGTTTCCATTCGGTTCGACGTCAACTTTCCCGAGGCCGAATCTCCCACCGGGCAGGGTTGCGTTAACCTACAACCTGATCAACCATTAAAGGTCCGTTGGACAAACGCTTCGCAGGTAGTTAGAAATGTTTACATAAAAGTTGACAAGGAGCGCAAAATTGTATCTCCAATCGCAAACATTTAACTTATCGTTCATAAAAATGCATTATCGTAATTCCCGGTCCAACATCTAACGGAGCGTCGTTTCCCCTGCCAACGCCATGTGGGTAATTTTCCGGTGGATGATCGTCAATGGGGGAGAAAGGAAAATTTAATCCCGTAAATATAACAATTATTAGCGCAAGAAATGAACATTCATTCGAATAATTCCCTCCATCCTACCCCCTTCTACTTTCCACCAAAACGAAGCAGGGAACCCTGGACAATGGTCAACAAATGCTGTTGCTGATGGAAAAACCCCCCGTTCTACCCCAAGCCCAGCGTCGGTGAAATGGAAATCGAAAGAAAATGAAATATACATTATTCAAATTTATGCAAAACTGGCTGCGTGCAGGGTTGGCCGATTTTAGTTTGCTGAGGGGGAGAGGACTGCACGAAAACCGAAATAGTGGCATAGGGGGGTTGTTGCAGGGAAGCAAGGAGAAAGGAACGTTTTTGGATGGTTTTGGGATAGAAAAACAATTCTCAAAAAGAGCTGAATATGAAGCTACCCCCTTTCCGCACTGTTTTTTCCCAGCGTGGGAGGGGGGGGGGATTGGGGACGTTTGGAGCGGTTAAAAATAAAAACTAGCTTCAAAGTGGTAGGAAAAAACGCATTAAAAAATTAAAACTACATCAACTTCTAATCAACCTCCCCCTTGGGGGGGGGGGGGGGGGGGGGGGGGGGTTCCAACTCTTCAACCTCGCGTCCAACTTAATGAGTACCCAAGCGAGGAAAAGGAATGCAGCTGAGGAGGGAAAAAACAAGCCTACAGCGAGTGTCTGCGTGAACTCGTCACTATTTTCCGGTGATAACGGGCTCGCCGGCTTTGCCTGGCGGAAAATGGGGAAAAGCTCTTTAACTCTTGATAGCAACAACAGCGTTCCTCTTTTCGGCACGAGTTTAAGCGGAAAAAAAACACACACACACACCGGTGTGTGCAAGAGAAGAACGGAGAGGATGAGAGAGAAAACTGGAGAGAACGAGCGAGCTAGCACTGAAAGTGTAGAGTGATATTGAAATATTACCATGATGTGCCTAGCACAGCATAAATGAATTGTTATGGCCGTAATAATAGTAATTATCATTAAAATGTATGTGTGTGTGTGCTCGCCGGTTTGGTTGTTTGAGGATTTTAGATTGGACGAAGCGGATCAACCTCGGGCTGGCTCGGCTGGTTAATGAAATGTTTGGCTAGATTTGAGGAAGTATCATTTTCCCAAGCACCCGCCAACCCACCCGCCCCCCATCCGTCCCTCCCGCCGCAAAAGCGGGAACGTGGAAGTGAATTAAAGCAAACCCAAAAACGGCGCCAGCTCCACCCGTGGCGCTCGCCTGAGGTGGCTGATAATATGGGTTGTTTCGGGGGAAAATTACCCCATAACGATTTTTAAAATGTGCTCGTAGTTACATGTTTGTTTTGCACACACAAACACACACAAGCACGCACACCCAGGACGCATGGCATGACCATGGAAAATAAACTTTCATTCCGGTCCGACGGAGGTCACAAAAAGTGGCACTCTTCTTTTTACATTTGCTCGGTAACGGGGCCTCTTGCCCGTTTTCGACCCCAAATGAACGGAGATATCGCGAAACAATCGTCATACACCACGCTATGACTCAGAGGTGCTTCCTCTGATGATTTGTTATTTCTTGATTTTTTGATAAAATCTGTCACGTCTTCGGATTGTGTCCAACTGTGCTGATTAAAGCCGAACCGGCTTTCCGTAACGTGGCTGTTAAAAGAAATCAACCAGCCACAATTAAAGCTGATCAAGACTCGGATCCGATTAGGGATTCGTCAGGTCGGCGGCTTATCGCGGCACGTCGCGATCACTTGCTGCGATCTTATCGCAATCCTACAACAGGCCATTTGGGCGATTATAAAACGGTTCCAAAATAGCTTTCTTCCGATAACTCTTTTTATGTTCAAATCATCGATTGAAAGGAGCACGAGTCACGAGCATTAAAATGCACACACACCCGAACGAACCGATAAGCTTCCAGCCAAAGCGTCCGCCAAAAAATGACCCAATCTGAAGGGCACTTGCACGGTTCGGGCAGCCGATAGATAGCGCCGAGTGGGAACGGCACGATGGGTTCGATCAGCCTACGTGCGTCTTTATTACCACCGGTAACACCTAACCGATAACGCATCTTTATAGGGACTTTATTGGCCCGCGATTGTGTCCCGCGCGTTTTATGGCGCACCATCCAGTAGCCTCGTATCGGCTGTTTCCAAGAGTTGCCTCCCAAGATTTCGGTGTATTTTCGACGTCGGTTTGAGTGCAACGCGCTCGCGATCCGGGCGGTCGTCCGGGAAACGCCATCCGGATCGGTGATGCTCTTGTGCAATCTGATTAGAATGACAGCTGTCAATGTGGCGTTGATTGGGTCGGTTCGGTCGGAATGTGACCGCCCACGGATGAATGGGGGGCCCCGTGTGCAGCCGACGGTGGCCAAACCCTGGTCGGATAATGCACGTGCGATAGCTATCAAACATTTTCCACCCGCTCGGCGCGAACGAACTTAATTTGAATGACAAATCCGATAGCGATCGGCGGGATTCTTCTCCGCCGTCTGCCAAGGGTGTGTGTGTGTTTGTGTGTGGTTGTTGGATTCAAGACTGCGAAATGTCACGCCAACACTCGGTGCCAGACTCCAGAAGCGCAGTCATTGCAATCTAGATGTTATTTTCAACCCGAAGCGCACAAAAGAGGACAAGTAGAAAATTGCAGTGAGTTTTGTGCATTTGGTTCTTTTCCGCCATTTAAACATATTGCTTTAAACATAAATATGCAATTTAACTATGATTTTAATATGATTCCCTTTAAATTTCTTTTCCTTTCAAATTTGAAGACAAACTTCCAATTGCTATAACAGCGATAAAAACAAACAACCAGAAACGATTCAAATGTATAATGTGATAGAAATAAACAATCAAAAACGATTCAAATATATAATTGGCCAATGAAAAAATCGCTCTGAAATGACGAAACCTATAATCTCTGCAAAAGCAAATCCTCCGGTCTTTTGGAAGAGCCCTCCCAGAGCGCACAGTGGCGCAGTGCAGTAGTAAGTGACTCGCCAATGTAATTGATACCCTTGCGCAAACGAACCCGATGCCTTTGTGGTGGTAACGAAATCCTTAGGAAAAGAAAAGGAAAATGACAATTTTTGGCAACAAAAGCGGCTCGATCCACGGAGGGAACGGAAGGGACACATCGGACTTTTCTCCCTCGGAACAGAAACAGTTTCAATTGCAAACGGTATTATCCGGCAATCCCCTTTTCGGAAAGCGGAAGGACTCGCTGCCTCTCGCTTAAGCCGCGCTTGTTCCCGTGACATCGATAAGTGGTTTCAATTCATTCACCTCTCGAGCGATCCCTACCTGTTCAACCATTCATTAATGGCCATGTCCGTGTCTGTGTGTGTGGGTATGGGATTTTTTTTCGGTTTTGTTAAACAAACATAATACAACCCCTCACGTTAAGTTTCATCCGGAAAAACCCGCCCAAAACAGGCGGGAACGGTTCCTTTTTCGCACAAACCAATCCGTCAATAGAGGGATCTACCCGGCGTCGAGGGAAAGGGAGAACGAAAGTAAGCAACGCAAAATATAAATAAAGGAAAAAAAAGATCAAGCAAATTTGCGATCGTTGCGTTTGACGATTGACTGAAGACGGCAGGAAATGAAGAATTGCAGAAGATTGCAATCGCACCGGCTCAGAGTGGGTTCCCTCCGAGAAAGGTACACGTTATGGGGTTCACCTTTGCCCGGTGCAGGTTTGGAACGGACTTCTTATAGATCAAATGTTTAAAAATGGATCCCTTGCGGATGGTTCCATTTTTCGCTCTGCCCAATGCCCCCAATCGGGTGGTACAATAAAACAAAATAAAGAAAAAAACCCGCTCCACAACCGCTTACAAAATGCACTTGCACAACAGCAAATGACCGAAAATTAAGCAAATCGGGGATTTGTCGCCATCCTGCCCAGGTTGGCCCGGTGAAATCTGAACCTGACGCGCCACCACGGTGAGTGGGAGCGAAAGAGGGGGGAGGGGAAGGAAAACTGAAACTCCAGCGTCGAAAAGGAGTGCATTTGTGCAGTAGCGAGATGCGATGGAGATTGGCGACTCCGCGGGTTGTAGATCGTTATCCGAAGGCCCTATCCGATCGCGATCGAGGAGTTGCATTACGCTGCCGACGAAAAATGTGACCACAATCGGCTGAAGGAGGCTCATGGGAAAGAAGGGAGGGTGTTTTAGGGACGAGTGTAAACTCGATAATAAGCTTGCGACATTCGGCAAACATCGCTCCGGGCAAACTCTTGGCGGCTATTTTCGGGCGGAAGGTTTTCGTAATTAAAGAAATTTTTAATGATTCAATTTATCTTCGGAAAATCATCAGAACCATTTATCCCGCTGCGGTGCCATCTGCAGCCCTCCGCCCTCTTTCGGTGGCCCCCTGCTTCCAGATGGAGAAAGTCACCGCCACCAGAACTCCGAAAGTGCACCGAGACCGATTCTGGTAATGAAGTTAGATGTGGCGTACAGAACGCCAATTAACGCTTTAATAACTTCGCTCGATTTCACCCGCGATGGAGCCGGGTTTGTAGGGAGAGGTGGGAAGTGGGGGGGAGGGTTGGTTTCGGGAATATTCGCATTCGGCGGAATGCTGATTTGCATCAAGATTTATTTCGCCTGCCTTGCGTCGGCCTGGGCGGCCCGTTAACGGGGATGGTCGGCCGGGTTTTGAACGGCTGCTACTGCGGCTAATTATGACTCCCGGGACACCCACCCCTTCACCCCCGGCCCCGGTGGGACGTTGGCAAGGCGGGGCGCGAATTTGCGTGTGGCGCGATAGTTGAAAGAATCGACCCGATTGAGAAGCGAGTGCTGAGATTTCCCAGAATTCGCCCGCAACAGCAACAACGATCTCTCGTCATAGACGTTGTACGGTTTACGCCACATTTGCACCGCGGTGGACCTTCGGCGGATGCGGATAAAGCGATGCATCTGTGTGGCGCGTGCACCCATTCCTAGCACGCGCTCGCTCGTACGAAATGGGGGCCCTTCGTCCGGCTAAATCGAGCGGAACGCGCCGTGCCGCTACAGCGACCCGGGACACACGTGCCCTTTTTGCCGAGCCGACCGATGTGGTCCACTTCGGAGGTCCCGCCCGACGCTGTCGATATAGGAACGATGGAGAGACGAATCTTTATGGGATCTGGTTAATTTTGCATTTCGCGTAAGCCGCTGTTAACAAGGAACCAAAATATCCCACAATTTCTTCATAAAAGTTCATATGATTAACGCGCGTATAGACAGACCCATTATGTGCGCCATATTCTTGTCCGTTTTTGCTAATGTGTGTATGTGTCCTTCTTCCCTCCCTCTCCCCGCAGGTTAATCGACCGCTCACGATGAAGAAGGAAGGCATCCAGACGCGAAACCGCAAGCTCTCGTCGAAGTCGAAAAAGAAGAAAGGAATCCCCGGCTCGTGTCTTCCGCTCGGCAGCCATCTTGGGGACCTCATGAAACCGTTAGACCACAAGCCCTCCTTCCCCGGCGGATTCCCCGGCTCTATGGGTAAGTTAACCTCCCACTGTGGAGTTCATTTATATTGCACTTTACAGAGTTCATGCCAGTGAGTTGAATATTCTTACTAATTGCTTTGATTATTTTTTCTCTCGTCGCTTTTTTTTTGTATCGAACAGGACAACATAGTCATCTTTCCGGTGGACTGCATCCGGCCCATACGCATATGCACGGCGGTTGGTACACGACCGGCATGGGAGCCCTCGGAAGTTCCGGTGGACTCCAGAACGGGTTCGGCGGAGCTGGCTCGCTAGGTGGCGGTGTCGTCCCGCATTCGCAATCCTACCATCTAGGACTAAATTCAATGGTAAGTCTTATGGTTCAATTACATTCAGGAGTAGATAACTGCATATTTTGGTAAAATTATTCGTAGGAAGATTTAGAAAAAAAACTCGAAATATATAATTTCTCATATATCCTCTGTTTGATTCTTGTTCATTTTTGTTTGCGTCGAACAGAGTTGGCGCTCGGAGTACACGTGATGGAGTGCTAGCAACTTCAACACCAACCTCTTCGAGTTCAGCACATCGCCGAAGCTTCAGCAACAGCATCAACAGCACCAACAGCAGCAATCCCAGCAACACCAACAGCAACAGCAGCAGCAGCAACATCAGCAGCAACAACAGCAGCAGCAGCAACAACAGCTTCTGCAGCAACAGCATCAGCAAACCCACCATCAGCTGCAGCAACAGCAGCAGTCACCATCGTCCAGCTCGTCCTTGTCGTCGATAGCGAATGCGGCCTCCCTGCTGGAACAGCATCACCTGGGGTCGCTGCATCAGCTGCACGACCATCACCACGAGTCCGCCGCCAGCCAGCTGCACCTTCATCCGCATCAGCTGCATTTAGCGACCGCAAGTCAAGTACAAATCTAATATCCCCTAGCTCCCGTTATCCACCACGCAGCAGCACCGGAGCCAGCACCGAACGCTCTGCATATGCGTCAGTCATACTAGTCATACTTGCGAGCGTCGGTGACTGCTTAGGGCCCCCCCGCCCGCTAACACCGATTACCTTTGGTTGCGATCACCAAATCCTACCATTTCACAGCTTTTTGGGATTGTTTTTCTTTTGCACAGCGATCGCATGGTGCAAGCTTCTCATAAGTGTCCGAGTGAAATAGTACAACCTGACAAGGAATTTACGTCACGTCAGCTGACGATTGCAAGCGTTCTGCAAAGTTTTTTGTTCATGGAGCGCTACACCTTTTCAAACGAACAAACAAAAAAAACATACAAAGAAGGACGATCGTGCACCGGTTCAGTATTATTCATGATTTTCATAGGCTAGGCGTACGCATACGTGTCGCGGAAAGGTGCTAGGAAACGTTCGGGTGAATAGGGGAGGTTTGGAACCCCACGGGCGGGTGCGAATGACGCCTATTTCACTTGTTGGACGATGCGAAACCAAGGTTCCCTCTCCACCCCCTCCCACCGGTGGTTCCAGTGGCCATTGGAAGCCATAGGGCGCAAGCAAAACGAATTTAATGCCGGTAACGTGGCGAAGGTGGAACCGATCGCTACGAGAGCTGGAGCGCAGGATGAAGATGAACACGAGTGTAAACAAACGGGATGGCGGAAACAAACAAACAAACAAACAAGAAAAAACAGTCAGTAGTGAAATGAGCGAAACTGTGTGTGTGTGTGTGTTTGAGTGTGTGCTGGGAACGAGCAGCCTGCAGCGGTTGAAGGTTCCGTGGCTTGTAAATAAGATTTGAAATCAGATAAATTACCAATGTGCACCAGTTGGCGCACGGGAAGCACGCGGTCCAGGGGCGCAAACCGAAAGTAGCAACAAAAAATATCAAGAAAGGAAGCAACAACAGAAAAAAACGGGGTTTTGTAAGAATACTGGGAAATGATCGGAAGATATGGGGCAGAAAGCAATGGAATGGTATGGTGAAGGAGCAAAAAAAAAAACATGCAAAACAACTGTACATTCCTCGTTTGGATTGAGATGGCTTGGGTTCGCGAAAGTTAAAGAAAAAAGATGGAAAACAACAACACAACAAACAAACAGTGATGTAAGTAACAATTGATTAGCGGTAAGGAAATAGTGAAATTAAATATTTCAGAGTCGAACAAATTTCAAGCGAAGAAAGAAGGCAAGTCATGTTTCAACGAGCAAAGAAAACAAAATCAATAACCGAGCAGTTACAAACGGTGCAGAAAACTGCAACACTATCTATCGACACACTCAAAATAGACCTTCCAACTCAACCAGTAAACATGCCTGTAGTGGCCTCAAGGAGTTCAACAAACAACAAATTTCAACGGATGATTTCAACCGATACAAAACAAAAACACAATGCCAACCAAATCTGTCCCGGGCGCGAGAGGAGCCAAACCGCAAACCAGAACGTGGAGAAAAGTGCAATTTTCTTAGTTTGAATTATGTAGAAGAAAACCAGTTCAGTAACATCGTAAACCGGCATAAGTATTGCTTTATTCTTATACTGCCCGGTTGACGTATTCTAGCCAGCAGGAAGGAAGCTTCACGGGCTGAACTGGAAACGTGTGGCATGAACCGGGCGATCGCCTCGTTTAAGTTAGTTTTATTTATTTATCTATCGACATTATTTTATTACCAGTCGTTGTTTTGCGGACACCTTACCGCTCTCGATGAGTTGCAAAAACGCACGCAAAAGTTATTGCAAAATGGAACCCAACTTGCTAGACATCAAAGCAGCTGGTTGTAATACCGATTCCAAGAACGAAGAGGGAGCCATTCGGTACGATTTATGTGTTTCTTTAAAATTTATTTTTTGAAAACATAGTGCAACATGCAACGCACGTTGCATTACGCTGCATCTTCACTGGTGCAAACCAAATTTCATACTGTAATAGTGGAATTAAAAAAAAGGAAAAAATCAACCATAAAAAATACAGAAGCAGATGCCATATAAATAAGTAGACTGTAAAATTTATGATCGAATAGATCGGCAAAAACAAAAACAAAATTTGCAAACGTTCGTCTTGGGTGGGGGAGCGCAACATTCGGACAATGTTATGTACAGACACACCATTAAATTGAATGAATGAGAAAAAGAACAAAAACTATACCTTTAATGGCAAGGAAGTTTGTTTGTTGTGTATGTAAATGACGAGTTGAGGAAAAAGTAAGGGAAAGCCCACGATAAAGAAAAAAAAAAACTGCAGAAGCAAAGGCAGTGATGTGAAAGTGATCAACAAAAACAAATTCACAGATGAACACAAAACCAGCAAACAAAGAAAGAGGGTAAGAAAGTTTGTGAAAGGGTTATATTACACCTATTCTAAGGCCACAAAAACTTTTAGCGCAAATTATTGTAAATACTAGTTGCTAAGGGAATCAATGGTAGCGATGATAAGACAAGCAAAACAAGAGCAAACAGAAAAGCGTATTTAATAAGTAAAACAGTGGAGCGTTTGAAACCAAACGAGCAGTAAGCGAAATTGATTTACACCGTAAGGTGAAGCGAAACTTGGCAAAAAATCCTGCTAAACCGAAGACGACATGATACCCGCCAAGCTGAGAAAAACGGAAAAAAGCAACCAATATGAGCGAGCAAAAGTAACAAAAAAAAACAAGAAATTAAACACACAAAGCTCAACTCAGCCATCGCTGATTAATGTTGATAACGCACATAGTAACATTCATTACACAATGTCTTTTTTGATGTGTTGACTACTATACAATAGTATTACTGTGTACTTTTGTGGTAAGAAGATTGGAGCACCGCGGCACAACACAAGCAAACAAAACTCCCGTACATCCACTTCCGCACCCAATCCTCATCCTCGTACCCGAGCCCCCACCTTCCCCTTTACTCTACACCTCGTACAAGCAAACAATGAAACGGTCTCTATAAATAGGCGTATAGTCGTATATGGAAAAAACAGTATAAATATAAATGTGTAAATTATATAAAAAGAGATCACGCAGGTAAGGGAGACATTTAGGCGTAAGACCGAACCCGTTGTAGAATCGTGTGCCGAAAAACGTTATTGTGAGGTGAAACATCGGCATTTGGCGCAAAACAAACAAAGTATTGTAATTAATATCAGAAAAATGGAAGAAAGAATGTAATATTACGAAAAAAAATATTAATAAAAAAATACAAATGTACAAAAATACATACATATTTCCAAGGTGTTGCGTGTCAAGAAACTACATCCAAAATATTACAAAATTTGAAATATGTTCACCAAAAAAGGTTCGGTTTTCTTAAACACATTTCAGCAACTCTCGTGTAAGTATCGTACAATGTAGTAGCTTGATTAATATCACATTAGCTTTAAAATCTGGCACGGGTCCAAACGTGCCTGAAGGGAACGGATGCATATTTCCGTATTCCGATTGTCGAGTGCGATATGGGCTCCTAATGAACGACGTGTGCATCTATTCGGTTGCAGCATGCACCGATGCATTTCTTCTTCGTTTGGATGCGTAGGCAAGTGCTGCATCTGCTGATCTGTTTCTTCGTTTATCTTGTAAATTAAATTTAAAATGAACCACTTTCGAAAACGTGGCGGGGGTTAAGGCAACGTTTTTATTTTTACGTTTTGTAAAGCTAGAATGAAAAGAAGATAACCACCTGTACATATGAAGCAAAGTTATGTCATGCCGGGGTAATTCTTTACGACTGAATGGAGCACAACGTGCCCGTTTGGTTTGTCGTATCGTCTCGTTTCAGGAAGGACGTTAAAAACTATCCAACCTCTCCGGAAGAGCCAGGCATTGAAACGGATCGCACCGTTCGCTGTCCCGTCTTCGAACGCGAATGGTAAGGCTTTAAACGTTGAAGATATATCATAATTTGGCAGGTGTGCGGACCTCTGCCGGCAGGATACCCGCTTTCGGTTCGACTCTTCGGAAGGGGCTCATGTACCCTCGGGCCGTAAGCAAACGCCTGCTCAAAGCCGACAGTTCCTTGCCGCCACAAGGAGCTTCCCGAAGTGTGGCAAGGAAAAAGGAATCCCGAAACTCACCAGCTGATCGTTTGGCGTGAGCACAATTCGTTGTCTTAGTACGATCTTTAGCGCACGCTTCATCAAATCACGCAATGGTCTCGTTCTCCCGTAGTAACGTAGCGCGATTCGTCATAATTAAGCACCGTGCACCCTGGCACGAGCCGAAGCGAGCCGTACACAGTAAGAAGGCTTCATCTGGCAGAACCTAACCAACTTTACGAGGTCGCTTGACGGCGCGTCTTTTTAACGGAGACGACACGCAAAGCTACAACCAGCGGAGAGGTATTTTTACAAGCGACCTTAATCCGTACGTCAACCTGTTCGCTTGTGATTGCGGCCCGGTGTTGTGCAACGCACCCAGGTCAGTTTTGGATGACCACGTGCCACTGGAGGCCGGTGCAACTGTCCACGGTACACGTGAACCCATCGCAAGCGCAGAGACCCCGGTAAAATAAACTTCACAAAGCAACGATCCTGTACCTATCGTTTGTTGCTACGGTTTTTTTTGAAACCACTTCTTTACAACCATGGCCCATTTTTCATTTATGTTGCTACAAACATTCATCATAATTCTTGTTGCCTGGCCCTTCTTCCGAGCCTTATTCTGGGCCCCGGAATTCATGGACTTCCTTACTCGGAACACACACAAACGGAAGAAACCGTTTGTAACGAGCGGCTGGAGAGTTTTCACCTGCTTCTGTCGTGAGTGGAAGCAGCAACGAAAGGGAAATCATAATAAAATGATCCTGGCTGCGGTTCCGTGAAGGCAGCCGATGCATTAAAAATGTGCATAAAACATGCATTCTTGCACACCATTGTATTACGATTTTTATTTGACAATCATTTGTCGAAACAGTTTGCTGAGCCTTCAATATCGAAAGCCGTAAGTATTTGCCTTTCTTTGCGGCTTATTGCATCACCATATTGTATTCGATTGCGGTACAAATGGGCTACAAATACACTGATTCAATTTTATTCTGACCTCAAGAAGCTGGACGATTTATAAACACGTTTATTTTTAAAATTTTTCTGCAAAGATTTCGCCAAAGCAAACCGTAATCATATTTCTTGAACTTTTTTTTCTTCATCCGCAAGGCCATAAATCTGAATTGATTACTTATTTTCTTCAACTTAACTCTATCCCTGGCGTAAATGATGATACTTTTGGCGTGAAGCCTCTAATCAAGCATGAAATAGGGCGACCCTTCGGTGGACGCTGCAAAGCGCACCGAATCGCCAAAACCCGGCTGACCCTTGTCCAGTGGAATAGATTTTGGAACTTTGGTGATATTATTTTTACGATAGGATATACTGGAAAATTTAGGGCTTTCCACCGCCGGTTGGGACAAGTGAAGTCTTAACCGGACCTGAGGGTGTATTTGATGCCATTGAACAAACGGAGTGCGGATATCGATCGAAGAGATTAGAACAAGTTATTGCACGATTTAACCATGGATTGGAGGGATTTTACTGAGTGATTTGCATGAAATACGTAAGAAATCTTAAAAAGAATGTGCGTTCTTGCGTAAGAATCCACTATTGGAGAGAGGAAGAAAATTTCAAGGAGTTTCATACCTGTTTGAAACGTTTGAAATGAAATAAGAGTGTGAAAGAATAATATTTCAACAAACAATGACCGACGATTTTGTTGATAATGTTGGTATAAGCCAACACAATGTTATATTTAATCAACCAAATATCTCATTATAAGCTGGTTCGAGACAAAATATGCCTGAAAATGAGTAATTTATCTCTCAATGAATGTCGTCGGATTTTTAGATACTGCGTGATACCAACACGCTCATCATCATCATCATCAACATCGCTTTCATCATAGACACCATTTTGGGTTGATTTCTAGATCGCAATCCATCGAACTGTACCATCCATCCAACATCACGTGCCTAACGGTGAGTGATCTACTCTACAAAAGACTCAAAACTAACATCCATAACACCGAACGTCCGCATCGGTCTTTGCATCTTCCGAACAGAAACACTTTGATGTGATCGTTCGTCTTGATGCATGGCTAAACCAGAAAGAGAATCCACTTCGGGTGGAGGGCGCAAAAGGGTGTCGGAAGCAAGCAGCAAAACATATCGTTATCGCAAGCAGAGTCAAACGCAGGCCAAACCATTACCGGCGTTTCCACACCACTTAACATCGGAGCGGTCCCGGCCCGCATCAAATTTTCTATCAACCATCAACGATTCCTGGCGTTCTCTCGGGTCGATCCCGGGAGGGGTACCGGGGATGTTATCAAGGACTCGTGCCCGAGCACGCACGCACCGGTCCGGGCACGAGACGAGATGGATTCGGCCCGGGATCACCAGAACCGAGGCGAGATATGTTTGATTGAAAAAATATAATAAAAAGACAATTTTCCACATGGCTGGTGGATAAGTTAAAAATCTGATTTTCCGCAGGGGTGACTTTCGGGGCGACCGTGAATGGCCATCGCTCTGCCGAAGAGTGCCTTTCTTGGCGACTCCCGCTAGGATTCAGTTCTACTACCGCCGACGCTAGCGATCCCTAACACTGCGTTCGTTTTGAATGGCAATGGAGTGATTTCTAATCCTGTCTATCTTGTTAGTCGAACGGGCGGGTTTCCGGAAACGAGACCGGGATGGGCGTTTTGAATAGTGATACCTTGACGGATGACGTTACGTTACAAAGACGGCAGTAACGACTCCGGGCAATGCTGTTGGTGATGATGATGATGATGATGCAGGCGATCAGGGTGATATAATACGAAATCACACGGGTGCAACGAAGCGTCTCTACCACTTGAACTAATCAGTGTTCTGTGAGCGTTGGGTCTGGTTTGGCAGTTACCTAAAACTGAACAGGGAAAATGAATACCAAACCAACCAAACGACTAACTTGTTTTACACGCAGACAATTACCGGAAATGAAAGTGAGATGAGACCACGGCCGGGGCGGGTGTCGCTCATTAATCTTGGTGGCACATAATGACTTTTAAACGACAGTTTTGTTATAGAATAAAGCTTGTTTTTAAGTAAATATGCGCTTGTTAATCGGTAAACAACCGTCTACGGTCAGTATCAAAAGGAAATTTTGAGTTTCATCGAACGCTAGGACAAACAAAACAAACCAGAATTCAAAACAAACTCAAGTAAAATGAAGGATTTTAATTTACTGCTAACTAGGTTGTGGCAATTCAATAAATTGATATACTTGAAAAGCAAAACATGCATAGCCTTTTATATCATTCTACGTTTCTAAATCATTCCATCATTTGAAAGACCACTAGAAAATTTATAAAATTATTTGAAATCATAAACATGACAAGTTCATTAGCATAAATATAACAAATTTGATAAAGAAACTTTGCTTTCGATGGATTTAGTTATTTATGCTATACTTGAACGACGACTACCGTTCAGGTATAGCATAAATAGCTAAATCTCACCATTTCCAACTGTTAAATATAAAAGTTAAATTGAAGATATATGATTTATCAATTGAATATTATACGAAATATTTATAGAAAGTCCTTCAATAACTGCCATCTTGATTACAATAGAAAACATGCATACAAAAGGAAAGTAAACACAACATTATAAATAAAAGTAACAAACAAGGTAAATATTATGAAATTCACTTTTGCAATAATGATTATAGAATAAACGATTGAATTTTGACCGAAAGTTTAGACTAGAACATAAATGATATTTTTTGCTATGATATTGTGATAGTTAGTTTTGCGTACAATAGTAATGAATTTAAATATTTTTTGATGTTGTCGGATAAGTTATGAATTAATTTTAAAATGTTAAAAATAAGTCACAAAAAAACTTGATCATGTGAGGTCTTCAAACTAATTTTATCGGAATATTTGCAAGCAATAGGTCATGGAACATACATAAGAAAATGCATACGCTTCTACAACATGAAGTGTTTTTTAAAACTCACGTTGAATATATTATGAACTTTTTTGCACATATTATGACGTTTTAAAATATCTTCTTAAGAGACAGGTTTGTAGAAGGAGTTTCAAATGGTTCTTGGAATTAATCTATGGTAAATAATAGCAATTTTCCATACCAAAGCGGAACAGTATCATTGAAGTAGGTCAGAAGATCTCAATCTTTAAATCCGTGGTACCCCGAACCGAGATAAATGTTAATCGTTACTCATTAAGCACCATCCAACATTCCTGCACTTCTAAAAACCATTAACCAGCTTTAGGCTTTCCTCTGCTTGTGGATCTTTTATTATTTTCCAACAGCGGGAAAACCGTAAGAAAACAAACCCGGCAGCATAGCATCTAGCAGAAACGAGTTTTCCCCGTGCACACCAGCAGCAGCGACAGGGAGAACCTTCATGCAGAAATACCTTCGGTTTATTTTTAATTATTCAAGCATAATTTACGACAGTGTGTCGAGGCCACGGTGAAAATTAATTCGATGTGCATCGCCATCGCTGATTATCGCCCCCAATCTCTCCCTTTCGGTGGTTAGATTAGGTAGGAGTGCACACGGTGCGTTTTCGTCGGCAACGGTGGATGCAAATTTCCTCCGCGACCCGCACGCCCACGGCCGACCTTGGGGGTGTAGCGCGAAAATCTCTTCGCCTTCTGCTGCAAAACGGCACCGGATGGAAAAATCGCACCGCCTTCCGAGGGACAGATGCAAACGTTGGGTTTGTTGCTTTTTTTTGCGTTTGCTTGATTTTCTGTTTTTATCGTCATCCCTCGCGGTGTTCCTTCCTCCCGCCTGGCGCACTTTTCCCCCCTGTTTGGGGGGCTCTCTTTGTAATGCACTAAACGAAAATTAAAGTCTATGGTAATTAGTGAAATAGAACGCGTTGGGGGAAGGGCGGAACGTTGCGGACGCCAGTGAGAGGAGTTGCTACCAAAAACGAAGCCCTGGAAAAAGCAACGTCAGCAGCGGCCAGTTGTAGAAACCAGACGGGCCGAAGAAAAACGGCGAAAACCGTACAAACGGCCAAACGGTACCGACGCGCGTATTCCTACGCCTAGAATAGCCTCCGTTCGGCTTGGGTTCCAGCGGAGCGAGAAGATTGTCCCGATAAGGGGTTTTTGTGTGTCTGTATGTGGTGAGTAACTATCTGTGAGTAATTTTGGTGGGTAGGGGGGCGGCTTAAGAAGCGGCGGTGCAGTGTGGCGATGGAAATACTTCAACATAGAGCTCCGTTTGTCCGCCCTTTCGAAGCGCCCGTGGACAAACACTTGAACTCTGCGCTCTTCCGTGCTGCCTTCTTTCGCTTCCCGGGCCCGATTAGGGACAATCCTTCACCCCACACCATGTGTGTGTGTGTGTGCGTGCGTTTTGCGTTTGCATACTGCGTTTCCGCGACGAGCGCCGCTTTTTCCTCACGCCTGTGTGTTTTTTTTTCGTCCGGCGCGTGTGGCTCGGAATTGGTTTTATGTTTCTTTATGTTTTGCGCCTTTTACACCCTTGCGTCCGACCAAAAACCGACCCGTCCGATCAACGGCTCGCATAAAATATGTGTGTGCATGCACCAGCGCCCCCTTGTCTTCTTCTTGGCGTAACGACCTCTTGGTCATGCCTGCCCGTTAAGGGCTTACGAGACTTGTTTCCCTGTTGTACGTGGATAGTCAGTCCTCTCGTACAGGGGAGGGTCCGGTCTCGGTTGGGATTCGAACCCACGCCGTCGAGGTGCTGAGCCTCGGCGCTCATGGGCCGATTTTCTAACCGGCGCTACCGCTCGGCTGTCGCGGCCCCCTTGTACCTCCCCCCATTCCACACCCTCCCCTCGTGAGGAGACATGTGCGGTTTAACACATTCAAATTAGAAAACAAAACAAAACAACGGCGGCCCCAGCAATGGCAAGTACAACGGACAGCAAGAATACCACCGGAGAGATAGAAAAAAACCACGAACATACACACACACACGCACACACACACGCACAAACAATTTCCACGAAACTGGCCCCTCGAGCAACATGACGCCTTGCGAATGCCCTTACAGTCCTACATATGTATGCATACGTTATAAAAATTTGTTCGTACATAAATTAAAATTATGCTCATTTGCAACGAAGCGTCTCCCGCCTGCCACCCGTTCCCACATTCGCTCCCGCCCGAAGTCCCGACGCTTCGAAGAGAAAGGTAAACGGTGGAGAGTACAAGCAAAAACACGGTGAAGCTGAATGCATCGCGAATTTGCGAACATTTCGCAACGAAATCTGCCATTTGCAACCCCGAAGCGGAAGTGTGTATTGTTTCGCTGGAAGGAAAAACGAAAAACCCGCCGACTTTAGGCGACGAACCCTGACGAATGGAAACGGATGAAAATTGTCCCTCCGCAGTAGGGAGGCCTGCACACACTTGGGGCTGCATTTTTTTGTTTTTTGCGTTGGTGGTTCATTTTACGAGGGGTTTTATGTGTGCTTTGTCGTCGGTTTGACTGCCGGTGGATGGATTAACTAGCCCTTTCGGCCCGCCGCCTGAGAAACCCCTGTCACCAGATGGGGTCGAACAAACCGAAATATTTTCTTCGGCCCACAATGGAGGGTGTCCAGGTAAGCTGTTGCCTGGTCGCTGGGAAAGCGTACCCAACCCGTGGTGCGTGTGATCGCAACGACATTTTCCAAGAAAGGGGTACGAGCGCGTTCTAACAGCGTAGACCATTTCCCGGGGTCCCTGTTTTCCAGAAAATGTGACGAATGAAGGACGCCCGGCGCGCGCAACGCCACGAAAACTCCAATTTATAGCGATAATGCTTCTTTATTTACCAATTATTTATTTAAAATTAATTTTAATGAAGCCATAAAATTTACACTCCATGCATTAAGAGCCAGACGGAAAAAAAGAAAAGGTGGCAGCGGACAGCCGCAGCCCGAAAACATCTTGTCCGGCCCCGCCGAAACCCGCCGGGCCTATCCGGTCGCTCCGCTAGCGACGCATTCTTGGCATAATAAAATCGGGGAAGACGTTAGGGCTTTGCCCTAGGGGAGGGCTGCAGTTGGCTTTTCGGGCAGGTGAGGGATTTATGTTGTCATGTTGCGTTCGGCTGCGTACAAGCTCGACCGGAAACTCCCGAATATTCATCGGACCACTAGCGACGCACGTACGTCTTCTGCGAAGGGATGCATTCGAGGACAACGACCGGAAATTGCTCAACCGTCGGAATGAAGCAAGGAATGCAAATGTCCGTTGCGGTGGAAGTGTGTGTACGGTATGATTTTCCCATTTGTTTTCAAAATTTATATGATAGTGTTGTAAAAGTAATCCTCTTTTGGCGAGTGTGGGGATTTGTAATTTAAAAAAAAAACCAATAACAATTATCCTTTCAAGTTCATTGGCCTAAACAATTAGATCGATAGTTAGATAGTAGTAATAATTTGTAATGGTATAATTTAATTAAAAACTAATAAAACTTCTATTTCCTTCACAACGACACAAAAACTGACATTATTTTACACGAATAAATTTTGCATGATCCTTGCATCGTGAAGTAAAGCTTAGTGTTTGGATTGTAGATTTGATTATAGGTCGAAAATCCGACTCCAGCAGTTTATATAATGTTATGCTGATGTGCTATCTGAACCAGGTTTGGACATTCTCTAATTTAATATGATTTTAAAACGATACAGAAGAAAAACTAATAACTAATAAGCTTTTCTCTTCGAAAATTTAAGCTAAAAACTTTCAAGCAAGCATTTATTTAAAAAAGGAAGAAGGATTTAACACAGCTGATGACAATTGAATGCAATCAAATATTCGTAAAAAGTGCATTCAAACCTGTAAAGATATATTGAACTTCCCCTTTAGTTTATTCTTATATAAAATTAATTTAAAATAAAGTGAATTAAAAATAAACTTAAACTAAACTGTGCAATATAAGTGAAAAACTATTTTATTTACAACGTAAATCGTTGTTTGTTGCATCAAATGAGTGAGCATGAAAGAATGTCCAGTACCATAATAATAAGTTTTAACTTCGTTGCCGTGAGAAGAATCGGCAAGAGTTAAGATGTTCCGAAAGAACACTTAGCAAACCCACAAACCTACCGTCCATCCCTCGGGAAGATTTAATGAAGTACTTAAAGAAATTTAACCGCCCATTACAACATCATTCTTAGCCGGTTGAGCTTTTGCTCTTAATTTTTATTTGGCTCACAAATGACGAGAACACAGCGACTTACCCCATCGTACGAACGAGTCGCCGCAGAACAACGGCAGCAATCGGTACAGGTTAAAATCTCATAAAAATAGCACATTCCCCCGTGGGCCGTAAGGTGGACTGAAGCGTCCACTATCAACGTCGGTAAAACGCGGAATAATGCAGCAAAATAATCGTGAATATGAATATGAACACGTACACAAATACACGGAAGGGGGCGGCTATCAATCGCAGCGCCCGGCTCGAGCGGCCCGGCAATGGAAATAGAAATATCAGTTCCAGTACATTTTCCTTCCGGTAGGTGCTATAAAAAAGTGATGGATTGACATCGTAAAACTTACCGTAACTTGTTGAAACAAACGAGAAAAACAGCCACCCCCGGCCCGCAGAAGGGCCACCATTTTTCTGCGGCTGCGTTTTCCATTTATATATCGGTGACTTTTATCACTTCAGAAATGAATAATTAATTAGCGCGCACGGTTTCCACGGGCGACATGCGGGACGACTTATTCTTGGCGAGCCGCTAGCGAGCGGGCCCTGCCCTGAGGACGCAAGGAAGTTGCGCCACGCGGGGAAGAGATGAGCTTGAAAAATGTAGTTGATAAGTAATATTTATTGCTCCGTAAAGATTTGCCAGCAATAACCGCATGCTTCACGCTGCCCGGCACGCGGGCCACGGTCGAAACAACTGAATCTGGATACCGGGTGCCTCGGGCGAAGCCTCCTCCGAAGTAAGTAAGAGATACCATCGAGCGCTAGGTGAGTGGCGATTCTGCCACTTGGCTAGTTCTACCCATTTCGTAAGGTGTTCCGTGTTGTCGTTTGCCGTGGATAGCACGCCTGATAAGCCAATGTGTTGCTAGTCATGTAGGGCTGATGGTATTCTCACACGTCGTCCGTAATTGACCGATGATCGGAGACGGTTCCCGAAGAGGAACGGACACAGATTTTTGGTCATGTAAACTGCTCGCTTCACCTCTTCGATCGAGCTACAATCTTCTACAGTGCCAGTGGTTTTGATATCCTGATCGATGGCTCACGCTGCACAATTTATGGATAGCTCGAAATGAACGCACATTTTCATACAGAATAAATGAGAGCGCGTTTGAAAAAATCCTCCAGATGACTATGTTGCTGGAGGGGCAACATCGAGCGATGCTACGGTGCATAATTTATGAAAGAACCGATCCAATACACGACCCAATGCAGCTGCGTGCATCCAAAAGAACGTCCTTATTTAGCGTGTGCGATCGGTGTTGCGGTCATGTTAGCTTATGATTTTAGCATATCGCTACATCGGCAACCGAGCGACACCAGAAACAACAGGCAGCTCCATCACAACAGGAACGGTTGACGATAAAATGGTTTGTGACGTTTGTGAGCGAACTTTGCCTGGCCGCAAACCGGCGACGATCGATTGAGCATTGTGTTTGCCACACGCGACGCCGTTGTTTCGTCTTGTTTTCGTTTCCTTGCACCACCGTTGACCAATTTTGGGAGTAAGGAACCCCGCATCAAACATGACACCTATCGCAGTGCAATCACGATGCAAACGGTGATGCTCGATGTACATCGGAGTCGATGATGGAGTCGATGACAAGAATCATTAGTGGGCTATTTGCTATGCTATTATTGACTCGAGGTGGTCGTGTGTTCTGTGCCAAGATGGTTTGGTCTTATTGTTCATTCTTATGAGCCAGAATGCACGTGCCTTTTTTTAAAGACTAATATCGTTATTGAATCAACTACTATATACAACAAGATGTTACAATTAACAAGGATTTTGATGATGGTGATTTGTGTAAAATTGTCCCGATGAAGTTTTATATTATCAAATGTAACAAAAATGAGATGTACTTAACAGCAACAGATTATTGGAGGAGATCATACCATATATGCAAAATAGTACGCAAAAACACACGAATAAAAATAACATAATTTTGCATAATTTGGGAAAAAATGTATCATTGATTAAACCACACTGGAAACATTGTTAAATTAGTTTTTCTTTTTTTTCAGTTCATAGAGAATAGGAGAAAGTCATCTCAAATTTAAAAATGCTGTACTTAACGAAGTAAAAGAGAACTAAAAATATAACAAATGATGCATCTTCAGCATCTAAAAGATGGCAGGCGATACTTTAGTTGAAAGTTTTTATTGTAACTAGTGTATTGTTCCTTCAAGTAGGTACGATCAACCGAGTTTTTGAAACGATTATTTTTGTGTTGAAAATGCAGACATTTACAAAAGTGTAAAAGTATATTTTTAATACCGAAATTATGAATAACAATGTAAAACTACAACCGACCATCAGTTTCTCCTTTAACTACAGACAGTGTGTCCTCTTTTTCATTCCAAATAGTTGAAATGTTTGTTCATGTGCAAAGAATATTATCAAACTAAACAATTGATTTTCAAATGCTGGGTCGAATAACCGATAAGGCGAGCTTTATTTTCACGATGGAAACCATACAGCGTCACTCATAGTGTGTTGCGTTGAAAGATATCGTAACAAAAATAATGAAATTAGAACACAAAAATTATTTAAATGGAAAAAGAACCTTAATCCAATCGAATCCACCAACGTCGACTATCGTTCGCACCGTGGTCGAATGCAGCAGGTGCAACGATGCGTTTGCCCTCAAATATCCAAAACCAAAGTCGAGCCATTCCTGCCACATTCCGTTGGCAACCACAGCCCAGAAAGTCCGCCCGAAGGGCTGGTGGTGTGATAAAAGGGCAGAATACTCATTATTTTCATAAAAACATAATATTTACGATTATCAAAACGGGTGCATCAGTTCATTTTCGCACAAATTGTCAAACACAAAAGAATTGTTCAGTCGAGTTCGCATTCTGCATCGGCAAACCCGTACACCGAGTGTGGTGCGTACCGAGCTTATGACGATGATGATGCATCTCGCACCCGTTGCGAGTGTGCGTTTTTATTATTACCGGCTGTTTTGATACATTTTCCCCAAGCATCGTCCCTACAGCGTTAGCTTGGCGCTGGCATCGAACACACGGACACGGCTGGTGGTGGTTAGGAAAATCCTTTTCCCGCGCCTGCAACAAAATAGCAACCAGCTCCGACCGCCCGATGTACCGTCGCGTTCGTTGGTGGTATTCATAAATTTCGCGTTGCACATACTTCGTTTTTGTCTATGTTTCGAAATGTTCATTGTCATCCACCGATATGACCGGCGATGCTCGAAGATTCAGCAACGGTTGCCAACCCGGTAGGTTGGAGAGTGGGTGCACGAATAGGGGCTGAAAAAACCCATGGATTCTCCATTTTCCCTGCATTTCCCCGATGCAGCGATCAGACGATCGATGAGGAAACTGTACTGCACCGCAATGGCGTTCGTGCGGGGTTGGCCTGCAAACGGTTGTCACTAGCGACGCAACGAACGGGGAATGAGGCAGCCTGCAGTTCTATTGTTCTCCCGGCCGTGCACTCACGTGCACAGGAGCTGAAGTGCATAATGCCATTCAGGAGTTGACGAAGCAGAAGCAGCGGCCAAGCAAGCGTGCAGAATCCAGTAATTTACTTTTTCACCCATCGCACTATTGTGACTGGGGCTGATTGGTACGCCGTGTGGGGTTTTCCGGTGGTGGTGGTGGTAAATCCAGCCCGGTGCATCGGTATGCACTTACACATGGGTCCTGACATGGAGCCAGATAGGGTCTTGTGCATTGCTGTGTTGGCTTTGATGCTGTTTAGACCTAGACGCCGTGGACTTTATTTGTTTCCTTAGAGTTGCTACACCATTTTTGACACTAAGAAAAAGAACCAACACGAAATGTGTTCTATCAAGCAATATTTCATCAAAATTATACATATAAAATTGAGCGATATTGCAGTAATTGTTTGTTAGGAATCAGATTCCAAATGTTATATCTTTCTGCTAAATATCAGTATCAACAATAGTTTAAGAGGTCGTGGTTAAATCCGAAAAATGTGTTATTTGAAAATCACTGGTATCATTTACCAATTGCAATTAAAAATATTCTGAAAGTGAACGTTTCATAAAAATATACGATTTTTTGCTAATAATCTGTTCTTGTGTCATAATTTCAGAATAACCGTATACGTGATAATGTTTGCACCATTCAGTGATGTAAAGATTTAAACAAATTTCTACGATTTTATTTTTGATGTTTCTTTCGTTTTTCTTTTGTTTTTTTTGGGAGATGTTTTTCGCAGCCTTTAACGATGTTAAACATTTATCGCGTGGGTTTATCGCACAACAGGTCTTGAAAATGTGCTTTTAATCAATTTTCCTCCTTCCCCAAAAATGTCAGTCGGTTTTGCAACCAGTTCTGAGTACAGACCGAGGTATGGTACGGTTCGTCATATTATTAAATATATCATTTAACTGCAGACCATAAGAACATACTTTCTTAACATCCTGGTGTTAACTTCCGTATGTACGCTTTCGACTTCTGAAATCATCATTCATAATGGTTTTCATCCTCATTTTTATTATGTTTTTCCAGGACATCCAGAAGAATATGAGTTAGCAACTAATATGGTTATCCTGTGCAATCTTAAAAATAAAACTCGTAAAAAACCATTGTATCATCATTGACAAGAATGAACATAGAGCGATCACATTCAGGTGCAAAAAAACAGATGCAAAAACTGGCTTATTTACATACTTGAGGAGAAAACTAACTCTATGATTTCGTAAGTTAAAATGACAGGGTATGAAACTCCATACAATTAACATTATCACGTACAATGAATAAGTTTTAAGCTCATTTCTGTGGTCAATATTCACAATTCTAGGGTTTAGAATGTTTTAATTGTTTTCGTTTAGAATGTTTTAGACAATCAGCTGTCAACGTCAGAATCGATACAATTTCGTTTCAGTCGAAATCAGATTTTTTTGCAACTATGTTGGCCCACTTTTACATCAAAATTAAAATTATTTCTCGTGCACAAACAATTCAAGTAACTTGTTGATAATTCCTAAGAAAAAACAATTCCTTAAGAAAAACGTTAATTCCGATTATTTTACGCAGTGGTTGCTTATATCTCAAAGAAGGCAATCTAACTGGTTACAGCATGATATGTTGACAAATAGACAGCTTCGTAGGTTTTCATGATTTTCTCGAAATATATTTATACAATCGCTCCCAAATTTGGTATTTAACTAGATTAAATCCATAGTAACACTATAAAAAAGGTTAGGGCGCATTATTGTTTGAAATCAGTGTAATAATTGATCTCCTTTCTAATAGGCCAAAACTCCCTCACTAACCCTGTTTGAAATATTTTAAACTCATAACCAAAATCTGGTAGGACGAAATCTATTCTTCGTACAGTGATTTAGAAATATATCGATGTTTTATTGTGTCTTGTTTATAGTCACCGCATCATTGCTTAGCTGAAAGAAACATAACCACCATCAATGCCATGACAAGTGTTTTCCTCCCGCTCCATCATCAACATGTCCGACTAAGCCACGATCCTCGCAAACTACAATGTACCCTCGAAATGATTCTCCACTTTCCCCGGGCGATACGTTAAAGCCCCGGTATTGTACCGACACTGAATTACGGTACAATGATATAAGCAAATTCCAATCTTCCCATGGGTCCGCGGGATTCCACGGTTCCCAGCCGTCGGCACATGCGACCCCGGGGGAAGAAAACCGCGGCCCAAACAACGGCCGGAAAAGCCGTTCGAACAAAAGCGCCACGGTCGCCGTCAAGTCCGCGGTGGAGAGCGTTTTCTCTCCCCCTCGGCGCACAGCGGGGTGGATGGCGTCCCAAAAACCGTCCCGGGTATCAGGGGAAAAAGGTGGGGGCGGGCATCGGTGATCTATGCTGGTGATACAATGCGGCCCTCGCGGGTCCGATACGATTCATTTGCGCCCCACCAGCAGCGGCCGTCCCGACATCGGACACATCGGTGAAATCGATGAAACCGATCGGCTCTCACTCGATCAATCGATCGATCGATCGTCCGATCGATGAGCATACATATGTTCGTGCGGCCCTGCACATGTCCATTGCGCCCGAACAAATGGCGAAACCGATCGGGAATGAAGCTGATTACGAGATTTATAATTACCGAATAAAGGAAACGGACAATTGCTCGGAAGGGGGAAAATGGGACTGCGCGGACTGAAGCTAATCGAATCGGGCCCCGTTGTGGGTCGTGTGCGGGCAGAGGATGAGGAAAGACGGGGCAGGAGCCTCAGTATGTAGCGGCTGATGAATATCGTGGCTCTGCGAGAAGATTCACACTGATTGGTACCGAGGGGATCCTTCGCGATGAGATTCGAGAAACGAAATGGAAATACTGTTGAACACGTTCCGCTAGAGTTGGAGACCTTGATTGTCTAGTATTTCCTCTCAAACCCATCAAAACATACCAATTCCTTTGGAAAGGGGCTATGTTATGACCTGCGAGGAACCGAAGAAGGAACAAGGCAATCCGTGCACGAGGGGTAACATCTGGAGAATCATCGATGGCCAATAAAAAGCGACCTCTTTCTCATAAAATGAGCATTTTATTCTAATCGGCTTTTATATGGAGTTCGGTTGGAGGGAAACAAGCCGAAAAAGACTCCAACACATGGATTGCAAAGATTTCTTGAGCAGCACTTCTCTCTTTTACCCGAGATGCATTCAAAGGTCCGAGTTGAGGGCGTCTGTTCTCCAGGGACTCTTAACTCTTGGGAATATCCTGTGTAGAGAAATCGTAATAACGAATGTGTACGATGTCACAAGCAGCGAAAGCCAAGGAACCTGCCACACGGTATGGAAATGAAAAATTATGAAACCCAAAACGATCCTAGCGTTCGTCTCGACGACGATCGTTCCGTCGAATCACAAACAGGAATGGAAGAGAGACAACTAGACAACGACATCAGACGGCATGCAATCTACGCCCGGCAGAGTTCCTGGAGAGCCGATGGATCGTCTCGGAACACTAAACGGAACACACCTTCCCGGGTGCAAGTCATCGTTAATCTATTAATCAGCAAACAACACATTTACGAGGGCTAATAAACGGACAATCACGGGACTATATTGATATTTCATTTATCACACTGGCTGTGTTCGGAGGGCACTCGTAAGGATTGCTCGATGTTGGTACCATATTTAGAAGCATTCTACCTTCCTGAAGAGCATTAAATTGAACCCACGAAACAACGAATGACGAGCGGTCGCTTCGGGCGATTGGGAGCGTGGTAAGACAAAACGCCCGAGAACGAGATCACATAAAATAGAGAATAGAATTAGGATTAGGAAGTCATTCACACTTGATTAGCTTCATTGGAGCTGTACGGGGGCTGGAGCTGCAAGGAGAAATTTACAGATTGAACTATCAATTTGAGATGAAATCACACAAACGGATGCCAGTGGAATGTGCTGAAGGTGAATAATTTCCAGCGAACCATTAAACAGACGCTCTGGAAACAAAAATCATTAAATATTAAATATGCTAAGCAAACTGAAAGGAAACGAAAATGCGGTTCATTAATTATTGCAGCATGGATAATTTTCGAATTAAATCGATACCAAACAACAAGATGTCGAGGAGTGATATTTATGTACAGATCCTTGCATATCTAATTAATATAAACAGAAGATTGTAGTTTTAGATCTTTGGTTTACTTTTTGGCATTAAATATAATTTAATTTGCTAGAAAGTTTGAGGCAAGAAATTCTAAAAATAATAACCCGTCCATAACTGTTTAACACATTGAAATGTATTCGGTTTTGGGACAACCTAATCAACATTATGCAATGTTATGAACACCAATGGAAAGCTGTAGACTTTACCTAATTGTTCTGTGAAATAGCTTTATTATTTTACACGAACACAAAATTTTATATTTAACGAATTGTTCAAGTAACGAATTATTAGTTTTTGAAATCTAGAAACAGGTTCAATAAATTTTTTAATCTGTTAGTTATTTTTAAATCTAAAAATCTATGAGAACAAGGATTCCGTGATAGTGTTAAATTTTGAAAGAAAAAAAAAGCAACAACAATATTTTACCGTTTTATGGCCTAACACACACTTTAAGCTGAAAAAATCAGAAGCTTCTCACAAAAAATCAAATGAGAGTGTTTGCTTGGTATTTGGTCTGATTACTCGTGAAGTACAAGTTTGACACCATTTAAATTAGCCGTATGTGTTAAAGTTCAAAAGTTACTTAGCGTGGCCTACAAAAAGGCCCCGCCCATAACTGGAAACATTCACTTATAATTGTTTACACTTCATTCTTATTCAGGAGGAATAAGTACTCAACTAGTCAATAAATTTAGCCGATATGTACATTTTAATCTCTATTTATGTTTTGCAATCTTTTATTAAATGAAATATGAGACTCAAGTAATCTACTGTACCGCATATCAAAGTTGACCAAAGGACCCTTAATGATTTGTATTGTATTTTAAATATGGAATATATTTTAATATGCCGGTGTTAACCAGTTAGTTTGTCCCTATCAATAAGTGAATTATCCGTATAAATATTGTGTTCAATGGTGTGGTTTAAAATTTCCCTACGTGCAAACAGCAACATCTCGCAAACTAAATACAAAATCAAATCATGTGACAATAAATTTGATTATACAATAAAACAGATTCAATCCAACGAATTGACTGTGAAAATGCTGTAAAAATAACCGACGACATTTTATTATAATAAATATAAATGTTCAATCATCATTCTATATCACAGTTGTTTAGAGATCTTAAAACACTACACATCATTACGATACCGTTGAAGGTGGGAAAGTAATAACAAGTGGAGAGGAGATATGCTATCCACCTGTTAATATTTTCCCAACCTCCAACGGCATCGCCATACGGGAAGTTGAAATCATAAACCAGGAGTTACCGGGCGTAATTAACACGCTTTCCGAACGGATGGTTTGGATAAGGATCTCAATCCATCCGCACCAATCATCAACTCGCCGCGCGCAGCTGCTGTAAGACTGCGTTTTTTTCTAAGCATGTTTTTGCTGTATTTGTTATTGTTCAATTTTTATTGTTTGCATGTTTTCATCCGATGTCAAAGCAAAAAAAGGAAATCTTGCAACGATCCTATCGCATCGGCGTCGGCGGATAAGGGACCCACTGGCGAGCGGGAGGGTGACCGGGGCCGATGGGTGTCGAAAGTGCAACACCATCGGCCACATCATCATCGGCGCGGCAACCGTTTAATTATCGCGCAATCATAGAGTGTTGGCGTGCGGGGTGCGTTATTGTAGGTCAGTTTTAATTAGCAGGTAGCCGGCCAGGGGGTCTTCCCACTAACGCGCATCCCGCGAGCCGGTAGCAAAATGGCCGCTAAATTTAGCAAATGGCGGGATGTGTGCTGGCAGTCAATGTGATTGTCCGATTGGCGGGAACTGCGTGGGGGGAGGGTGAGGTTGGTTGGCGGGTGGGGGATTATAATTGCATATCCGTTTCGCGAAACAATCGCGTCAGCTTGCTTGCCACACCCGGAGGCGCCCGCCCGTTCGTGTGTGGAAAATGATTTTCCTTCACTGATTGCCATCAAACCCGGACGACTGAAGCGTACAGCTGCAGCATCGCTCCGTCCGTTCGTTCGGGTGGGAGAGAAGAGTTTTCCGCGGTGGGGTTTCATGTAGCAAAGTTTCATTTTTTTTGTTTCTGCTTTCGTACGCCTCAAAATGTAATTCACACGCTGGCCTTGACCAAATCACATACGCAAACATTGGCCGGACCCCGACACCCGGCGTTGTTGTGCGACGTGTCGAACCTCATCACTGGCATCCGCTTCCGTCCGAAGATGCACGGGAGGGGAAAACACACAAACGTGAGAGTGGCCACGGTCCAGAGGAAGGGTCGGGAGCGGGGTGATTGCATGGTTGCAGTATATTAAACATTGTGTCGATGTCATGCACCGGCCAGCGCTGTGGTGACAAGCAAATTTATGCTCGGAAATTGAGTGTAGATTGTTCTAGGTGGCCAACGGTCGGCTCGGGGTCCTTTAGGCCGGGTGGGCTGTGCATTTTTGGGAACTGGAAGCAAGGCCCGGGAGCACACGCGGGGGAAAGGTACGCAAGAGCGGGAAAAGCTTATGCATGTGAAACAATGCAGTGTGTAGGCTTCTGGAAGGTCCCGTGTCACGCACCTAACCTAGAGAGTTCACGGGGTTTCCATTCGCCAGGCCACAACGCTTGTGTGTGTGACCGGAAACGGTGTGTCAAATTGGGATCAGTCAAGATTTCAAAACAACGCTTATCAGAAACGGCAAGCGTATGCTTGTTATTTTGTCATTATGCGATTTAAATTGCTTCACCTCTGAAGGTGCTTGCCTGGTGTTCTACAAGTGCGAACAACGGATTCGAAAAGTAGGAACATTATAAGTTTCCCGAATGTTCCCATAATACAGGAATAATGCTACTTTGTAATAAATTAATTATTTCAAATCGCTTTGTGCGTTTACTTATCAATCAGGATTAGTGTACACATCACACAGAAGGCAATTTACCTAGTTAAATTTCCCGTTTAGTGTCACTTATTCTTGCATGTTTGGGAAAGATTCTGTATCATTACATTTTAAATCAAATATTTATGAGAAAAAATGGTACATATATATTTGATTCAATTTGATATTTGAAATTTTAGTATTGACAATCTCAAAAGTAAAGACGGTATACTTTCTACTCTTTAACCCCTTCACAGTCCTACCAATTTGAGAAAATGGCTCAAAATTTTTTTTTTCTTTTTTGTATTGTTTTTGAAAAAACAATAATTTCGTAAAAAAATTGAATTTTATTGATAAAATGATGGTCAGCTTGAATCAGCAATAAATTGCATAAAATAAGAAAAACTTAAAAGGGGTCCGCGACAGCCGAGCGGTAGCGCCGGTTAGAAAATCGGTCCATGAGCGCCGGGGCTCACCATCTCGACGGCATGGGTTCGCGACCGGACCCTTCCCTGTACGAGAGGACTGACTATCCACGTACTACAACAGGGAAACAAGGCTCGTAAGCCCTTAACGGGCAGGCATGACCAAGAGGTCGTTACGCCAAGAAGAAAAAGAAGAAGTAAAACTTTTGTTCAATTGCATCGGTTAGTGTCAAACATATGTATAAAATGAAATATATGAATAAAAGTTTACAAACACATAAGAACGTGATTTCGAAGCAGGTACACTTGAAATAAACGATTTCAATCTTAGTGAAAATGCTGTAAGCTTCAGTTAAAGTAAAGATTCAGAAACTCAGTTTATACATTCTATCCAAGCAGCTAAGAACTTCTTCTAACAGTGTTATGATAAATTCCATTATTTATACATGTTAAACAAATAACCAACAACAGATACAATGAATTGATGCTGTAAAAATTACTGTTCACTAACTTATTGTTCAATAACTATCAATTATAATTTTTGAAGTTGTTGTTGTTACTACTTGTAAGGTTTTTTCATAAAAATAATATTCCACTAACAACTGAAACCAGCTTCTATGATCATTCAAAAAATGATTATATACAATTAAAACTAATCATTATAAATAAATGTTTACCGATTTAGTCAAAAAAATATAGCTTTATATCGTTATCTAAATGAGAGTATGAATATTCCAAAGAAGGATTCGTTCTTCTGCAACAATTTCTATTTAGTCGTCGGAAATTCCGAAAACCTCCCAATCACCAAATCAGTATCTTTTAATTGGTCCAGCGTGGGCTGGAGTTTTCTGCATCGGTGGCAAAATTGACCCCAATGCGCCCGTGCATGCCATTGTGCCGTGGCAGCACATTGTTGCCGATAGATTGACAATTTCAGTCAAATGCCACTGGCTCCTCCTCTTGCGTTTGCCCATTCCCCCCTCCCTCCCTCCCTCCACCAAACACCCGGGTGATAGTAAATTAATTGGACTCTGACAACTGGACAACTAGACAACATTCTACGTGCTCGGAGGAGCTTACTCTCGTAGCGCGGGCATAATGGTGGCAGGGTGGGAAGTAGCGAAAACGGACCGGGCGCCCCGGGTTGGGAGTAATAAAACACACGAATAAACATGACTACCTCTAAACTGGACCATTCATCACCTGTCCCCAGCGTCGTGGCGCATCGTCGTCGTTTCATTTCCCGTCCACGGCGCATGGCGGCCGGTGGAGGGCTGGGCCCGCGTTCCTGGCGCGTCCCATGGCGTGCAGAAATCTGACGCGAATGCGAAGGACGTTCTAGGAGCGCAGGAACCGCCCAGCGAGTGTGTACGGCGGCGGGAACGATGGCCGATGGGTGATGATGAAAATAGTATGAATTTTTCATTTTCACTCCCACACACTGGGACGGGCGGGGAGGGGAGAAGCGGTGTGGGGCGGTGATCATGGTGGGCTGAATCTTGAAACTAAGCTCCCCGGGTTGCGGCCGAGCTTCTCCTTTTTTTACGGCTCTGATTTTAATAACTACGGCGACTATAACTCGGGAAAAAGGTAATAAAACTGAAATCGCACGTCGTATCCATGGAGTGATTTATACGATGACCATCGTACGGACCTTTCCCCCGTTTCATTGGCCCTTTCCCCCCACCCCCCCTTGGTGGTACCCCGCCCATATCACCAGGACACGGTCCGCGCCACCGAGGACCTCCGGGATATAAAAAGAACGGCACGGGAGACACTGGCGCAGCGGTGCCGGGTGTAGAAAATGTGATGAATAAAAGTCGTATATTTCATTTTCTTAGAAATTATACGACCTTTTCCGAGCTTCTCACTCGTTCTTTCCCTTTCTCTCTCTGCCTATCTCTGTCTGTTTTCCGGACGAGCTGTCTTGTTCTGCATTTTTCCCTTCACTGGACAGTCGTAAACCCTCAGTCGGCGCTGATAAGCAACATTCCCGGAGGAGAAGGAAAAAAGATTTTCCCTGCCTTTTTCGTTGCCTTGGCACCGCAACCGAGGTGTATAATGAAACTCAGCGAGTATGTATGTGTGTGTGTGAATAAGCGAAGTTTTTTTTGTTCCTGTTGTATACGGTACAGATTTATTTTGCCTTCTTTGCATTTCGATTTTATTTTCTTCTTTATTTTTGCCCCTTTTTTATTGCCCCGCTCGGTCCATTCCGTGCACGCTCGGAAGGATTTGCTCGGTTTTATTTCGGTTGCAAATTTTTATTTGCCCACCGCTGGCGAGTTTTATACGAGCTTCTGAAATGATATAAAGATTATCTGTTGTATGCTTTAGTTATTATTTGCCCGGAATGAAAAGGATCAACTCACTCGTAAACAAAGCGTAATCCCCGCAGTCGTCACCAACCGGAAAGAAGCTGCTGGCCGCAGGTGGAAAAGATGGGACACAAATCTAGATCATCTAAGACGCTCCCCCCCTCCTTGGTGCCGCCACCCCCTCTCCCTTGGGACCACCAACGAAACGCACAGTCACAAAGTTGAACCCAGGGGTGCTTCGGGGTTGTGCATTTGAACAAATTTGTTTTTGCAGACAACTTGGCGTTCGGAGTGCGGTTGTTTTACGATGGTTTTCAAAGCCAAGCTCATGGAATGGCCTTCTGGGCCACTAATTTCCAGTGCAAATCACCCCACACCCGCTCCCACGAGCCGAGCGTAATCGTTCACGGAAGATGTGCGAAGGTAACCGTAAATGTTATCTGTTGAAGGATTTTTTTTTTTTTTAGAAAAAAGCTCGAACTCACTCCCGGAAGCCCGTGGGTTTCGCTTTTTTCCGCACTTGAACCTCTAAACGAGGGTCTATTAATTGGAGGTATTTACTATCGCAGGACGGGGTGGACGTTTTATAGGCGCTTTCGTCGTAAAAATTGACCACCTTTGGAGCAAATGCGTCCATTACCCTCTGTTCATCGCAAGGTTCCGCGGCACGGTGTAATAGATTAAATTTTTCCCTAACAAAGAAAAATGCTTAATGTTCACCTGCATAAAATATTGCCTCTGTTCACACTCGTGTAAACATGGATGATGATACCGGCCCGTTTATTCACTTTCCATTCCGATGGCGAATGGTATATGCGCCATAAAGATAAGACAAGATTTTTGTTTGGTACACTTTTTCTTTCCCTTCTAACCTCCCCTCCCCGCCAGGCGTCTTGTGGGGAGGGGGAATTCTTTTATCTTTCAAACGACCCGCGCTTGGAGTGTTAAAACATATGATTTGCTGCCTCGCGGTGCATTTATTTTATCGATGGCAAACATTTTAATATCTCGGCTCGGGTGAGAAATTGACTTGCTAATCATCTACATCCAGGCACGGTTTTCGTGAAGCTAAAGCTGGGATGAGTTCACCCGTGGTGTCGTTAAAAGAAACACCCGACGAGAAATTATGATCACCGAAGACAATAGCAGTTAGGGTTGTTACGTTTTCGTTTCAAGCCGTTCGATACTGCATGTTGTGAGATGCACTGCTTGTGCGCTTTTTGAATGTAGTGTTTTAAGACCGATATAAAACAACTCCTAATGGTTAAAAGAAAGAGGCCATGAAGTTCGTATCAAGTGTTTTCCACCATTGCTGGACTGAAATCTACCGGTGGAAGCTAGGATATGATTTTACTGAAGCTATTTTAAGGTGGAATAAAAAAATTATTGCCTATAAATTTAAATCACTGATGTAAATATTATAATTTGCTAAAATGAAAGTTTCAATAAAAATCTACTATACACTCTGTCCAGTTGCTATAAGACCACCTTGGTTTTCACCATTTTTAATAGAAATATTGGTATGTGAGTATTGGTAATTACTCACTCTAGTTAATTTTTTGCTAAAACCTGCCTAATTTACTATAATTAGTACGGAAATTTATCGCATTCCGACATTTCTCGCTCAAAATGACACAATTTATACATTCATCAGCACTATTTATAAGTTTTCTGTCTTCAAAATCACGATTATACCATCAGTGGTTTTTATTTCAGAAAAAGTCGCTACTGGTCTTATAGCAAATGGACAATCGTTGAATCGACTTTCAAAGTTTTATCATACTATTTTTGGGAAGCTTTGCAAAACTATAAATTTCTGGATTTGTTTAACAAAATTAGGCAGATTTTTACCAAAAAATTATCGAGAGCGAGCTGACTTACAAATATTTTCATGGTAAATCGGTAACTGGACAGAGTGTAGATAAAAAGCCACGGGTAATCAATCATAAAACTGTTGTAAAATTAGTTACTGCGGAATCAAACTTTTTGTGAATATTACAAACAAAACAGCATCTTTTTTTTTACGCTCGTTGATGCAGAAAACTATGAATGTATAAACGAAAACCCTAATAATAGAAAAAAACAATAGTTTATTGCGATATAAACTGCTCCCCATTTTCTTACTTTTCATTCGTATAGCGCAGTTCTAAACACATTTCTATTAATGTTCTAATTTAAAGCATTAACAAACAGAGGAAATCACAAAACCATAATAAGATTATCATAATTAATTGATATAGTTTATTTATGCTGAACATGGTTTAAAAAATCAGTGTTTTTGAACGATGTCGAACGATTCGTTAAATCGCTACTTTTGTTGTGTATATTAACGCAACACCCGCACGCTCGGTACATCTGTTTACACTTTGGGCTGTATAAATTTTCATCTTACCCTTTGGCCCCGACCGTGTCTGTGCTGTCCAGGGCCGGCCTGTCTCGATTCAGCCCTCTGTTTCGGTGCGCGGTTCCGGCTTCCGAAAATTCGAAGCCTAGACGCTGTATAATTTAGCAATAACAGTGCTCTTTTATTGGATAAACAATTATACACACACACCTTTCTCCTAATTCTTCCCGCTCCCAAAAGGGGCATCGGTAAGGGCGTCGCGTCGCTCGACACCACCTTCCTATCCGTGGGGCGTAACGGATGAAAATGGAGTTCCAATTTTCCGCTTGATGAAAATCGACGTACCACGCGCAAACTCGGCGTTGCTAACGCGGACGGGCGGGCGAAAAAAGGAACGATCGAGCACAAAGTCGTCATCCCTTCGTTAGGCCCCGCGAGAGGTGCGTGTAAATCTCCGTTCGTTGGAATTTTCCTCCAGCAAAGCCCGACCAACGGACGAATAGGGGGCAAAACGAGGTCGATCCCAGGCCTGGGTGGAAGTTCGCTGCATTCGAGCGGATAAAGTGCAAGCACCAGTCGAGGTTTGGGGTGGTCCGGGAGAGGGGCGAAAAGGAAACACCCGTAACCATACGACCCGTCGAGAGGAGCATAAGTTACGAGCCAGTGTACAGTAATTCAATTGTTTTCAATAATTTGAAACAAAAAAGCTATTAACAACATGACCGCCCCTTCGTTTTCTTGTATTGCCGTTTTACGACGCTCGAAACGGTGCCTTGTGTGGGGTGGTTTCCACCGGGCGATACGTCCAAGACGGTCGATTGTGAACCGTATGTCCACCGAAAGCAATGATCAGACTGCAGCCATGTGCTGACGATACTGTTAATACAATACAGTGACGACGAAAAATCGCCACAAGGATTAAAATGAGTATCATAAAATATTGAATAATAAAATTTATTTTCCACATCTTTCGGGTAAAATGTGAGAGTTACCAAATTAAAAATTTAATTTAAAAAAAAACAGCGGAAACGCTGGTTATTTATAAATTTAAAAAATATCGAAACAAGTCAAAGATGTGATTTATCTGTAACTTAAAACATTGCTTGTTAGACGCAGAGTTTTTTTAGAAAATAAATTAATTTGCATTTCCCAATTTATGAATTAAAACAACATTTCATTTCAGATAAACCTCCAACAAAGACAAACAAACAACGAAAACCTTGTACTATAAGAATATCTATGCAAACATATAAAACATGCGGCTTATTTCGCTAAGCTATGTAGATGCGTTCTCGTACATCCTCGGTGTATCGCGGTTGGTGGGTGGTTTTATGTTGGTATGTTTCACGCGGAGCGTACTTTACATACTGCAAATTTCCACCCCCAACCCACCCACATCCGACTACCATACTGAGAAGATAGCGACGAAATATGATTTCAGTTTAAACGGAGTGCGCTTACAGCAACAATGCGCACGAGGGTCAAGACAAAGCTCTGCAGGCGTTCTCGACCCTTGTTCTTGGGCCAGGCTTCGCAAGTGCGACTGTGATTGCTACACAACAACGAGCCAAAACAGCCGACACGATTCGCGTCCGATTTTATTGTCCATATTCGCGCCGAAGTGGGTTTTACCTGGTGTATCGTTGTTCTTGTTATAATATCGAATGTTCTTGAATTGAGTCCTCCTTATATTATTCCTTCCTAAAGGTAATAGTGTTCCATACTGTATTACAACACCTGCTAGCGTTTCTGTTTTTCATTCTATTTTTAATCATAATTTTTCCAATCCTTTTTAGAAAAGTATATTGACTAATGAAATTTAAAGTTATCCAAAAGCAATTCATCCATTTTTGCAATGCTCACCCAGCCTGCCAAATTGGATATTATGTGACCAAAACGGACACAACGGAATCGGGTTTTACTCCATGTAAAGAAAACGCCATGCGAAAGAAAATGACGCAAGCAACGACGGGACATAGCCAACGTCTTAGTATCCGTAACGGGCCCAAATCAAGACGAAGCGCGGGTAAAGGAGTGCGAAAGATAACATAAAATTGAACAGAATATAACAAGATTTGCCCAGTTAAATATACCTTAACAGTCCTCCTCTTTTTTTTTCCTGTGTCTCTCTCCAAGTGCTCCACCATTGAACGTTACTTACTACCAACCCCGACCCCCGTTTGCAGGAACGTACAATGTTACAGCGGGCTCGGGGAAGGTGGAGGGAAAAGGTAAAAGAATAAAAAAAATAAAGCAAAAAATACTATCGCAAAATTTCATCGAACAGGCGAGACGCAACGCGCGAAGAATGGAGCCCCGAGATCGCCGCGATCGCTCGATGGTGGCATGGTTTTTCACGCTTTTAAATCGCAACATAGCACATACCATCATACTCCCGCCGGCGTGACCACTTCCCACTTCCCGTGATGCACTGACTCCGAACGGCGTTTCGGGCGAACGTTATGAAAATAAATATGACGACTATCCACCGCGCGCATCCACCGCGAGACTGCATGGCGAGTGTCTTGGTCGCCGAAGTCCCGAAGCCCGAGCGAAGATTCCGCCCAAAAAAGGCACGCTGGAGCTCGCTTGGCTGCCGCAGCACACATCGGGACATCGCATGCACATCCTGGGAGCTTATGCGCGCGATGGCGAGCGCTATCCGTCTTGCTGGCGATGCTGGGTTTAAGCTCGGCCTCGGGGTTGACCGGAGGCTGAGGAGCGGCGAATGTGATCGAAAAGACGCTCGAATATCACGCAGGGAGTCCGCGGGGCGGCGGCGGTGCAGGCGAATATAAATATGAAATAATATCGAACCTTGTAGCGATCATCAGCAGGAAGCTGCAGCAGCAACCGAAACCGAGGCGACCAACGGAGAGCTGGGCCGGCAAAGGTAAGCTGTCGTTTTGCGAACGTGCAGAAGCGTTCAGTAGGAAGGGGGCCGTGGGCAACGGATGGGAGGCTCGAGCGGACCGGCAGTGGGCAGGGAAAGCGTGCTAACAGAGAAATGCATGTAGCCTAACATATTCCATGCCATGTTTCCATTTCCTTAGAAACGGACCTCGCCAGACAGCTTGGGGTCCATATTTCAGCCGAGCTGCAGAAGGTCGCGTCCGCTACGTGTGTGCGGGGATAGACACCACCACCATGGCCTCTCCTACGAAGGATGGCAAGGCAAGGGGGCCCAGTTCGCCCGGTTTGCCACGCAGCCTCTCTTGCCGTTTGGCAAGTGACATTGAATTATCCAGCGTGAAATTGCAGTCCCCGTGGGGTCGATACGATCAACAGTCAACATTTTGCATTGTTCCTAGCCTCAATTAATTCAGCATTAAGGCACACTCGAGCCCGCGCGACCGGGGGTGTATGGGATGCGGCCGCACAGCAAGGGGTTTCCCGGGAAATGCACTCGGGTCCGGTGGACGCCGAGAGTCTCTGCGTCAGCAGCAGCAGCTGCACCATGGTCGCTGACCACGTGGGAGGCAGAAATTCCATCGCTGTCAATAGCCAGATTTCTCCTGAGAGGTGGTTATCGCTTAGCCGACTTCTGGTCATGTCCACGTTCAGCCCTTTGATATGAGCAAGACATGCAAGCAAGACAGGATTATCGAACTATGAACAAATAGATTGTGAAAACAGTTTTACAAACCAAAATGTTAAGCTAAAGTGTTTGTTTTGTTTAGATCTAAACTCTATCCAACAGTCATAAAAGAATGAAAAAAATTTTATGCTGTCTTATTCTACCTGAAAATGTCTAAAGCATTTTCATTTCTTCTACCTCTTCAACTCCGGTCCAGCAATAAATTTTAATCTATGAACTACGGTATTTTGTAATTGTTAAATAGAATTATATTTTTTTGTAAATTTAAGATAAATTTTCTGCCCATAACTTACTGATTACGTTGAGAAATTCACATTTTCATGAACTTGATTGAATCATCAAGTTTCAAGAAATAATGAAACTAGCTGAGTACAGTTGTACACTTCTTGTTGCTGACTTTTTAGCACAAAACTTTCGAAGAATCTAGAGAAAAGGCCCCAGCACAATTAAAAGATTCTATTTCAATCATTTCGCGTAGTGATTAATATTTGTAACGTGTTGTAACAAAACCTACCATTTTGTGTAATATAATGTGTTATAAAAGAAGATTCATAAGGTGAATTACCGATAGGAATAGCATTTCTTGCTTCAAATTTCGGCCAATTAGAACCAGTAAATGCCATGACCGCAGTGTTTAATGGGAATTCAGACCTTTTTAGCTTTGACATTTCCCAAGTTACTTTTCGTCACTCTGTGTGCGTATTTTGCTTAGTTTTGTTAAATAGTTCATAAGTGTTCATGTAGAATCTACAGTCTAGAAAACAGTTTAGTATTTCTGTAGCCAAAAATTTCTGAACATTGTACACTATTTGAATGCCTTTCAATTTTGTAGTTTCATAGTTTCATGAAAACCTTTGTCGATCTGCTTGGTTTTAATACCTTCCAGGATTTTGGGTATGATGATGAATCGCACGTCATACCCCAACATAGGTTTGAGGATAGCGGCGTTATTTTTGAGATCGGTATCGTATTGGGATCGAAGTATACGCACTGCCAAAATCGTATTTTCTTGAAATAGTAAAGGAAAAAAAATATTTGTAACCTTATTTATAAAACAAACCAATCGCCGAAAATTGTAGGCCAAGGATGTAATCGATTCATAATTACCCCCCGGTTATAATTCCACATCAATTAGTCTAGCAACAGTTAAACAAACATATTTTGCACGAGACCGGTGAACGGACCGCTATCAAACACATGTTTCGCCTAGACGAGCAGCAACATCTGCATGTTAACAACATAATTATCACTTTCGCGTCGAATTTCGCGTACCAGAAGTGCTACCTGCGCCTAGTTTCCAAGGAACTTGGCGCACGCACGCTCCGCACACGAGAAGGAGGAATTTTTCGCGTAATACGCCGCTCGTTTCCACATTGTTTTGAGCCATGTAATACGGATGTAACACTTATCAGCAGGATTTGATGGCAGAATGGAAGCATTCATCATGTGCTGCGATGAGCAGTGCGTACGCTGAAATACGCACTAGCAGAAGAATGAAGTACATAAGAAGGCATGCGCTTACGGTTAGCGATGTGGAACGCAACCCTGCCGTGAACTTTCCCCTTCATGGTGCCAAAGACGCTGTTCGACAGGTGAAAATTATTCAAAAGAGTGAATAAAAAAACCTAATAAATTAAACCACACTAGAGGGCATTTTGTGGTGGAAGGTATGCATTAAAACATTTTTGCTTTTGTCCTAAAAAGGATACATTTTAGCGAACGTCATGGGAAGCGTAACTCAGCATTTAAAAATGATTCCTTAGGTTCCGCTTCTCCTCCGAACACTTTTTTTGCAATAGTTGAAAAACTCTTGCCATAGAAAGGAAACATTGTGGGGATCTTATTATAGTACCTACGAACCGTTCCGGCCAATTATGGAAATGTATTCCACCCCAGCCTTGTACCGTTGATAAACACCACGGAAAGGGGTGAGATCTGCGTCGGGAAGTTTCGTTGCGCACTAGTTATGCGTTGATAAACGGCCGGTAAACATCATTTGCACTCATCGTACGATTAAAATTTAAAGAAAAAAGCACAATGCAAGAGAAAACAAAACGATCCAAGGGAATTAACATTCACGTTGATCAATCCGAAGGGTTAAATGATGGATTAATAACTTTAAAGGCGCAGGATAACAAGAAACGATGCAGCTGCCACGCGATCAGCAAGGGGTTGATGGTCCAGGGTAAGGTTTGTTTCAGCTCCGAAGGGATTATCCCAACCGATCGCGATCAGCAAAAATGATAATTTTCTTTGATCGAACATTAAGAACCGCTAAACGGCATGTTGTTGTTAGTGAAATTAAAAACGAATAGATGGCCACTAAATATGGGACATAAAAACAAACTGTTCGAACGGAAACATCGTAGCATTAAAAGTGAAACTAAACCGAAACCCAGTTTTTACCAAACTATACTTTGTGGATCAATCATCATCCTTGGCCCGCTCGCCTTCGGGAAACTCGCCGAACCCCACGGTTTCGGAAGCACATCAACATATCATGTACCTGTCGCTCACTGGCTGGCGCACGCAACACGCACGCAAAAGACGCTCCAACACGGAAACGCGATACGCGGACCGCGACCGGGTGCCATAAAAATGGCAACATTAAAAACAAAACCAAAAAAAACCCATATAAGAGTCCCGAAGCTAGCTGGACGGACGAAACGAACGCGCAGACGCTCGTCGGAGTATCACGAGCGGCAGCTGCATGAATTTAATTAACATCATTAATGTAATTGCACACGTCATAATCCTTTATCATGTCCTCCGGCGGGGAAAACGCAGCAGGTTAAGGCGCACGCAAAAGGTTTCCCTCGATCGGGATGATCGCGATCCTATGCTTTTTTTGTTTTGAACTCTCGATCATCTTGATTATTTGATTAAGTTCTTTCGGCACGAAGGGAGCGTGTTGTGTGTGTGTGCGCACTCGCCAAAGAGATGAAAGACAGTTCCGTGACCGGAGCCAATACGATTAAAATCGATGATCCTTGTTAGGAGCCTTCTTAAGCGTGTCTAATTGTGCAATTATCATGAACACCATCGGGATCGAGCCGAGCGCGAGATGCCGACGCACCGATACCGCCGATTCGATATCCGTCCCATCCGGAGATCGGTTCCGGAAGCCGAAAGCACATCTTGGCCGGGAAGGAGACACCCCAATATGGTGAGAAAAAGTGGCAGGAATAAAAACGGGCGATCTAAAATGCGGCACGCTCTGGCGGGCTTAAGTGAAACCCTCGAAAATGGAAAGGATTTCGGTACCCCGGTCTGATTATAGTTATTAGGATGGGTGTAATTGTTTGATTAATCATAAGCCCGGCCAAAACGATGCAAATTACCGATGAAAGGCTAAGCAATTATCGTACATGTCGTTTTTACTCGTTCAAGGACGTTTCCTTTTATGTAGCTCGTGTCGCAACAGGTTGTTGAAATGGGAAGATAACGTTATCCCAACATCTAGATGCATTTACGCTGATGAAATAATTTGAGGGATTTCCAGCTGTAAGCGGGACCATAAAGGATTGTATTTAACAACTGTTTGGTGAAATTACATTGAATGCTATTTATACCTGACATTATATTCGTTTTCTTTGTCAAGACAAGAGATGATTAACAGGGACACAATATAATAACATTGACACACACTTTGTGAGAGTACTTCAAGTACCCGAATAATGAACTATTTTCCTTATTGGATAGCGTGAAATTGGGTAGAATTATCCGCTAGTTAATACAGAACTTATTGTTAATTTTGATAACAGAATCGCTTTTTTTAACGTACTGCATTTTTAAAAGCAAATAAAATTAATTTGTTTTGAAGTAGCATACATGCAGAAAACAAAATTGATACTAATTTCGACTGAGTTTTCGATAACTAAATAATAATGATCGATCCTTTCATTTTTCGCCTAATTGGCAGGTAAACGAGCAAATGAGGTACATCGGCGCACAACAGGTGATGAAAACAAAATTGAAAAATATCAACGGACGAAGCCTTATTTACGCTTTATGCAATTGCCACACCTGTATTTAATTAAATTTATATGATAAATTTATGAAATATTTAAGGCGACAAAATATGCCAATAAGTATATGACAAAAGCTGAAACTGGACACCTTCTTATGCTTTGTTGTATGAAAAACAAATATACAAATCTGAACTGCAGAATGCTTCCCGAAAGCAATTCGACGAAATTAAACATCGTGTAAGTTTGTATCCTTTTCGAGAAATTCCTTTTCAAATTAAGCGTTAGTTCAACGAGCCACACATTCGTGTTGGAACACATGTCCTTTGTCCATGTTGTACCGGATTCGGCAATAATTAAAACGATCCAAGTTCCCTGCCAACCGACCAAAAACAGCCGCAACCAATTGTCACGACGAAGCCAACAAATGGCGGAAAAAAAAGATCGAAGTGTGAACAAAATTCCTCACCAAAAGGAACGCATGGCATTCCACGGTTCGCCCGTTCCGAAGTCGTCAACGAGTCTATTGCGTTTGACGCACCAAATTGCGCTGGATGCGGAATCGGCAGACAGGACTACGGACCGGTAAAGGTTCAAAACAGGTCTCCCATCGCATACTGAGCGAACATTGGAACCCTCGAGGAAGGTAGGGGGGGCGGAGTACGCACTGGGGAAAACATAATGCCACTCGGCACCTTTGCACCGCTGCAGCGCCACTCGGCAGGAATGTCACCCGAAAGGAGCTGCACATTCGTTTGAGGGTTGAAGAAGAGCGAGAGAAACACTGGGAGGACCTTTTCCCCGGGTTCCGCCGTCCGGTCGAACTTTGGACATATTCCAGTCCCGAAAGGTGTTTGCTTGCACACCAAAATAAACACCTCCACCCGAGAGTGCGAGCCGGGATTGGACTGGACTGGAAGGAACCACGCGAAGACGCTGGCGACACTGGCAAGATGTTCTGGAAGGAAAATTATCTGATGGAATTTCAGCATACCGTGTAAATTAAAATGTACACCCGGCCCAATACCACACATACACACACACACACACAATTGCGCACCTTCGTCACTCAGAAGTGTCGTAGCAGGATCTCCACTTCGAAAGCTGGCGAAAACGTGACGGGAGGACGGGTGCATCGGAATGGAAGCTGCATCCGCAAGAACGAGCGATGTAGCGTCAAACTGCAAACTACAAACCCGAGGAAAATGTCCGCCAAAAACGGCAACGCATCACCATCGGAGGCGACAATCGACGATCGGGGGGCTTCCTGCGGGTTGTTATCGAGGAAAAGTACTCCGATGGGACGCGGAAGAGCTCACTGTTCGGCCCCGGACATTCCCTCCGAAGGTCGCTTTAGCGAGTTAAGCAAAAATTCTCAGAAATCTCCCAGCATGTTGGGAAATTTCGTGAAAGCAAGACTGCACAGACTGGACGCACGATGCGAGCCGCAAGAGGAAAAAGATGGTGGATGAATTAAGATAGCGAGCATCCCGGGTTGGTCACTGCAGGGCGTTTGGCTCAGCTCAGCTGTTGGGCATTCCTGGAATCGTTTGCAGGATTTATCGAAGCAAATTGCGAACGTCGTCTTGCGCACAAGGGAACGATTCTCGGGCGTTAAATAAAATAATCGAGACGATTGCACACCAACGTCCGCATTTTTAGAACGTGATTTCGAAACTCCCGCACACACAATTATCGACTTGATTTGTGGCAGCTTCCACCGTTGGTCTGGGCGACTTATTTGCATATACTCCTAGTACTAGGAACGATCGGATGCAATTTGCCACGTGAATTCACAATGGCACCTCCATTTCCATGTTTTTGTTTTTAGAATGAGGCGGAGTTAAACTCCCTTCTCACAGATTGATGAGGGTGGAGTGTTTATATTAAACGGGCGTCGACGTACGCTTAATTTTTTTAAACCTCCGTACATGTGCTAGGAGTGTTTGTGTGAAAGTGATAATGAGATTGATAAATAATAAACCCTTTCAAAAATTCGTTTTCAATCAACAATAAGATCCACTAATTGCTCAGTTTGTAGATGTTCGTATTTGCTCATGTTTTTCCAACGACTTCCGCCCAAGGAGACGTACGTGGGCAAGCAATGACGCACGTGTTAATTCTTTCAAGTAGACACTTGGGCAAAAGGGGCGCGAGGACGCGACGGGGTGTTTAGTGTGAAAAATGTTGTTCGATCTATTGTTTGTTAATTTGCGGTGCGGTGTACTTGAGCTCAAATAATTGAATTTGAAAATAAAAGATCGTCCGATTAGCCCGAGAGCGCTTCTACATACGACGCGCACTTTGGAAAAGGTACCTCAAAGGTACCCGCCCCACCACCCACCACCCCAACAACCTAAGGAAACGTTATGCCGTGTGTCGGGCGCTAATCCGATAGCCGCGCAGGAACTGTCGGGAGTGATGGTCGGTTGTTTGTTTGCTTGGCGAAGGAAGGCAGCAACACTGCAACGACCTCCATTGAACCTCGGATATTAATTAGCCATACATAAGCATCGGTATGCAGCATAATCAGCGGTGGCAAGGTTTGCATGGTAAGAAGGATGGATGCACAAGGGCGCTAGGGAAATCGGGGTTCGAATGCAATTGGGATGCAGACGGGCGCAGCGTCGCGGTGCAACAAGTGGAACGTGTTCGAATTAAATCAACCTCAGCAATTTGTCAAAAATGGAAGAGCCATTAGTTTACCGATGTTTGTACGAATCTAAATGGAAATGTGGCAAAAGAAACAATTCCACTCGCACACTCAAATATTCTTCTCATCTAAAATTGATGTATGAAATGATCTGAAATTATTCGTTTTGTTATCTAAAGATTTGAAAAAATACAACAAGGTAAGACAACACATCGGTTTGAATCAATGCATTGCTTTTCAACATAGGTTAACAATACATCATTTTAAAAAAACTTAGGAAATAAGTAAGAAAGCTGAAGCATTTTATTTCCCGATAAATTTAAATTTAAATTTAAAATGTCATTTTGAAACTTAAAGGTAAATTAAAAATGTATTAGAACTGAATTATGTTAAACATCACATTTGGCAACATAGTTTAGTTGCTTTTGATTAAATTTATTTCGTAAAATGAAATTACGCCATCAGGCCATGAAAATTTAAGACAAGTCAGAGATTTTGTAAAGAAAAACTGACGTAGCACGTTGATTGCGTTTTTAGCACACTTTTTTAAGTACCATTTTTTTATTAAAATTTGTTTATAACACTTATTAAACAGACGGTTTTCGAAGGCCAAGCAAAGAGCTTAACTTCCCGAAGAATTTGTTTTCAATATTACTTTAGTTTTTATATTGCATTCCCATTTATTTATGGGTAAAACACTTTTTAGATTTAGAATTGCTGCTGTTATCCATTATTAGTTAGCCTACATGTTATGGTGATCTTCTTTGAAATTAGCTTTTGACTTATAACTGAACCATAAATTACTTTCAGTATCAAAAATTACTTTCAGTATCAGCCAAATAATACACCAACGTGTTTTAGTTTCGTTTATGTTCACATTCTCTTTGTAACCTGAGTAAGGGTTTCCAGTTCATCCTGTTATTTAATTAGTTAATTTTAAAGTGCATCACTCTGTGTCAGATAATTAAAATAAACCACAAAGATAATTTAAATAAACCTCAAATGTTGAAAATCCATCAAACTCGAAAGTACCAACAAAGGAGATAAATATCTTAGAAGCGAATAAATACGAGATGGTTTTGATTTTCAAGCATGTACATAGGTTAATTTAACGTCAAATAATGCATTGCTTCTAGCAAAGATAGGCAGAAACAGCAGAAATCATCAATCAAACCATTTTTCTTTGCTACTTTTACGATGGGGTGAGGATTGAACTTTTCCATCCCGGATGTCGGATGCAAACGAGCATCGATGCATAAATTAACAGCCAATTTATTGTCAAACGGAACCCATAAAGCCATCAAATCGTTCAATTATTTTCGACGTACCACAAAATAAATGGATCGCAATTTGTTCCTCGTCAGCCGCGTCCCATCCATGACGGTTCGCTTCCGCCGGACGCTCCGGCTGCGGGTGAAGAATCTTTGAAATGATTTTTCCTTCACATGCCGTCCGTATCATCACCCCGCTGTTGCTCGCTTCATTAATCGAATGGCGGCGCCATTGTGCATAAAGGCAAGCGAAGATCGGGCTGGAGATCGGGCTGGCGATATGGCCGCGGCATGCCCGCGATCAAATGAAAGGTCAGTCAGTCAAGAGAAGCATTGCTACTACGACCGGTCCACTCCGTCCGTCCGTCTGCGGGATGACTGTTGCAAGTGTTGCCCGTGTGAGCAAACGCACAAAAAAGGGCTTAAAGGCACCGAAATCCGGAGTCCGAAATTTATTGCCCATTTCTTTGGGCCCGCGATGGCGCTGGGACAATATGCCCGGAATGGTCCAGCAAAACGGTCGGGTGGTATGCTAATTCCTCAAATCCACCTCCGTTTGCTCGCTCGCTCTCAAGTTAAACAAAATTCAGCGAAGTCGTATGACGTTGGTGACATTCGCTGGAAAATACGCTCGTGGTGAAAATGATGGAACGAAAGACGCTAACCCTCTAATCACAAAAGACACCGACAATCCTCCTCACCTCCAGCGGATGGTGCGCGAATAAAAAGAAAAAGTTGGCTCCGGAGGCGTAACTGGCCGAGTTTGTACCACCAAATATATCATATTCGTAATTATGACGCCGGACGAGGTCGTTGCGCTTCCCTCTTCGGACCGTCGTTAAAGCCAAATGCGCATGAAAGCCTGCCGCAAACGCCTTTGAAACCGACGATGGGTTTGCTCAACGAACTGAACTTCCTAGAACTTGCATTTGCTGACCATTGCCGGTGGATGCCCTGACTTGTGTCACTGCATTCGTCAGTTTGGCCGACGAACAATATGCAATTTCGTCCGGTTACGCACGGTGTTCGGCGCGTCTGCAGTTTTGCGGCCGCAAAGTGGTGGTTTGTGACCCGACGGAAGGAAGTTTCCCGATTCACGTTCCGCCCGTATCCGCCGAACCCTTTTTGGCGGCCACTCAGATGCCCGCGACGGGCGGCGACGCATTAGATCAAATAAAATCTTTGACGGTCTAAAACTGTCGCTGAAATGTGCGACTTCCTTCCCCCGAATCGGCATGCCGCCTGCATTTGCGGGCAACGGAAACACGGCCCGAGACACCGGCCCGAGTTCTTCGAAAAGCGACACAAAAATGCATACGATTCCGGTGCACACTGCACGGGGCAGTGCATCGTGTAGCCGAAACGGCGTACAGACACAGCCGAAAAGGACACCCAGAAATTTTACCATTCATGACAAATAACAAATAATTCATACACGAGCGACACTTAACGCTAAATATTCATAAACTATTGTCCGTGCCCGAAATAAATAATAAATATCGACAAACAATTTGTAGGGAGCGGATTAAGGTTAGGCTTTCCCGGCCGTCGAGTGTATTGGGCGCAAATATGGTGAACGAAAGGAAAAAAGGAACATCTTTTCGGATGCTTTTCGATTTCGCTGGAACTCGTATTGCGCCTTCCAGCAACAGTGGGTGTCAAAAGTGTAGGTTGACAGAAGTCAAACAGGTTAAATGTAAATTGCGTTTAATTTTTCAGGAATTAGATGTAAATTAATATGAAAATGAAATTAAGAAATAGTGTAATAAAGGCATTTTCATTCCGATGATTCAAATTAAATTTTATGCACAATATAAAATTTATTCTCAAAACATTTGACTTTTAATGAACTTAGATATTAAAAAAAATATTTTAGCAAATGATGCATATAGGAAGGACTCTTATTACATTTAAAATTCAAATTTGAGAGAATAATTCGGAATAAAACGTCCCGTAGCTTAGCTTCTCGGCACAACACTTCAATATTTGTTAACGACAACCGTTAGTGTTTGTGCTCCAGTTAAAAATACAATCACTGTATTTTTCCTCAAGCTCATTGCTTACGTTGCGCTGGTTCAGATTCTTTGCTTTGCTAAGCATCTGAAAGACAACTCAAAACAGCTGCTGCTGCTACTGCTGCCTCGTCTGCGTCCCAAAACATACGTTCTGATGCACATTTGCATGCGAAAATATTCAAACTACCGTCACTGACTTTTGAAAAAAGAAGTCAATAGTATGCATAAAATGCAGCTCGGAACAATTTGTTCACAATTTCGCATTGTTCTGCCGCTGTCACGTGGTTTTCCATCCACGGCTTCGGTGATCGCCCATCCTGGGCGAGCCGGACTAGTTTATTTCGACACGACACGTTACAGGCGGACTGTTTGGATATATTTTCCAAGAAAAATGGATCAACGGAACGGATGTATTTTATTCAGGTAATCCTTTGCTCCAGTGCTCTTGCACACGACGTATGTAGAATAAATATGGAAGGAAGCGAATTTCTTGTGCCTATTGAAGGCACATGTGTTCAAATAAAGGATGCTGATGAGATTTTAATACTGGAGAGGATCCTTCGGGAGTGAGTAGATGATTGAACATTAAAAACCCATTTGTGTTCCTAAATGTACCATCGTCACTAATGGTGCATTTCTTAACGCAGCCTTGTGCAAACGCTTCTGAATCGAGTAGCAAACATCACGCTACGCACTAAGCAATGCAATTTAACAATGCAGTTCAAGCTTTTACGCACAAAAATGTCACTTGTCAAGACTGTACGGAGCCAATCGGAATAGAAAAGCATTCCCTCTTTGGCGGTATACGTTTGATATGTAAACGATAGGGAAACGGTGAATCAATTTTCATTCAAACGATCACGTTTACGTCTACCGATCGCTACGTGTTAGCAATACGATCAGCCGACGAATCTATTGTAGCAGTTTTTATGCAACAATTGCAAAATTTCGCTATTAAACGTACCGGTTCTGCATGATGATTTGGCATTGCACCGATGAAGTTTAGAGAGAAATGTAATTTGCGGTTATTTTAGCAAAAATTGAAGAGAGTTAATTTCGAATTTATGTTTTACATTTCATCTGTTACATCTAGTACTCTTTATAACTGAAACGAATTAAGATCGATAAATCAAAAATCCTACCCAACCGCCTAGAAAAGGTAACACAAATTATCGTTGAATGTGACAGAATAAAAAACAACTTTGGTACTCTTAATAAAACATATGACGGAACTACTTTTGTGGATCTCCTGTTCAAAAAACCTATTGCTATTGTGTTCTAAGAAATAAAATACTTGTATCGGAATAATTCTGCCGAGATAGGATCGCGTTTCTAAGAAAAGGTTATCATAAATGAGTCCGTTAACTACGATGCAGCATAGGCACGAAGCCTTTGTCACTTCGAGAGCCCATTAGCCGCTCTTGTCCAGGCGCTGTACACTGGCTCCCGCGGTTTATTATGCCACCACTCAAATTCATTCACCGTCGAAAAGTTTAAAACAATCAATCCTTCCTCTTTTTTTCCACCCTATAATCGTACAGCACAAAAGCTAGGGAAAAAGAAAATCAAACAAACAAACTGGGACAGTTGAGTAGCGATGACGATGTGACTATTTTTCATTCATAAAACATAAATTCTCCCTCCCTTTCCCCTCTTCCCGACCCCGGATTCGGGTGTTCGTGTCCCCAAAACACGAGCGTAGCACAAACGCGAGGAAAAAACGAAGGGATTATGAATCTTATCCGAGCCCGATGGGCGACCAGATCAGATTAATTAGGTAGCACCACACCACAGCTGGCAATCCGTGCCGTTGAGGTGTCACCGGCCGAAGAAGATCATAATTCATCCGGGCTCCCTCTCCCGCTCCCCTGGCTCTCCACCCAACCAATCGAGCGGTTAGCATAGTTTTCGGATCCGGTTTCCTACCTTTATTTAGGTTTAGCTCATCGCGGATCGCGGCCCAAAATGTGTCACAGCAGATAAAGAAGACAAAACTAAAATTTTGAGGCACAACAAATCAACGGCGGGTACGGAAGGAATGAAATATGGAAGGTGGGGGGACCGAACGAAAAAAAAGGATGCAGAATTCGACAACCCCCAAGGAGCCAGGCGACAGATGAATTGGATCGGATGGTGGTGGTGGTTTGAAGCATTTGATTTTATGTTTTCATACGTTTGCCCCGGGAACTGAGAAAGCCACCAAGGCGAAGACAGAATGGAGACTGCGTACGGCAAGGAGAGGCGAAATAAAACACACGCGAGCTAAACCGCCGATCTCGCGCTGGACGCTCGTTATATTTCCCTCGATATTGTTTCATTCTCGCGTCCATCTCGCCCCGCGTTCCACGATCTGCTTTATTTTCGTGGAAGGCCCACCGATCTGCCGCCCGCGCGGGGTCCACGGAAACACGCGAAGGGCTATATCGCATCTAGCCGATCTTGTTCGTTCTGGTGTACATACCTGATCGGAATTGATCATTCTCAACTCGCAGCACACGCTCCGCCTCTCGGAGTCGTTTGGTTTGGTTTTGTTTTTCCTTTTTTTCCGTGTGACCTACGTCGACGACACCGATCACAACCCCTTTACGACCGGTGGCACACTCGGCACGACCCGTGTATGTGTATGTCCGTGCGTGCGCTAACCTATCCATTCAGCCGCGCACGAGAAGTCGTTAAAGGTTTATAGGAGGCACAACCGAAACTGCACGCAATGGGCAAAAGTAAAACAAGCATAAACTCATGTGCAAAAAAAAACCCAAAACGGGCCTCGAGTAATCCTACCGCAGCTGAAGAACGAAAAACACAAAAGACTGCATAAGCGACGAACCCCGAGCTTGGGGACGAAAAGGAACCGGCGCATTCGTCGTCCCTGCGGAGGGTGGATTGGATTTTGCAAATCCGTCAAATTTTGGAATCCGTTGGCGGTGGGTGGCATATGCATTCGGCTGCCTGCGAGCTGTGGCCAGGCATTGCTGATTCGGTCGGTCAGCGATCGATCGACACGACAATGGTGGATCGCTCTGTACCACCGGCGTCGCGCGCCGGAATGCCAAAACGGAGCTGTCACATTTGTTTTATTGTTTGAAAATTACACCCGAAATCGTGTGCGGGAGGAAGGAGCCGTGTCCATTGGTGTGTTTAGAAGACAAGCTTCCCTGTTTTCGGAACGTCGTCCAGACAAGTCTTTGGGAGGTTTGAAAATTTGGCAAAATATATCAACAGTCTCCCGAGCGAATGCATTCGCTCAATTCACAATCGATCGATGAATTTCCTCACGAACCTCCCAACTGGAGCGATGTTAATCATGCAGCTTTTGCTGCCTTCGAAAAATCATGTCCAAACAGACAGGATACGGTGCAGACGCTCCGTTCGTCGCCTCCACCAGAATGCTTCCCGAAGCCGTTTCCTGCATGTGGGCGAAATTCAAACTAATTCCGGGTGTGCTAGACCGTTTGGCATTCATTAGCGAGACGGGCCGGGTGGCTACCGTGTGCATGTGGATCGTGACATCTTTCCGCTCGGGCGAAACAGGCCGCAGATACAAAACTCACCTCACTAAGCTGCCCGCGCTGCGATTGCATATTAATCATTTCGTCGGAATTGATTTCTGCTTCTCGTAGCGTGTTGAGCCGTGTACAAAACGCTGCCCAGGTTCGGGAGTTCAGCTTTCCCAGGTCCCAAGACGAAACAGATGGAGCATCATCACGCTACACAATCGCAGATCGGCACAGCGCGGAGACGGAAGAACTGACGGCGGCGGGCAGTAAACTCTTCTTCGACAACCGACCGGGCACACCGTCAATCCTGGGCCAGGGTGGCATCGATGTTTTGTTTGGATTACGCTGGAACAGCGTGCAGTGTGTTCCAGGAAAATGGAGCGCGATGCAGTTACGATTTTTCCCTCAATGGTTGGACTAATTAAATGAAAAAAAGGGATGCAAGTAAAATGCATGCAATCGGGACCGAAAAGGGGTCTCGATACTGTAGGCAAATCGTCATCATCATCTTCATCATCAGCAGCAGCTTTGGTCGCCTCGGAAAGGTGCCGGACGAACGCTACAAGTGGCTCGTTCCGGGCCAAATTGTCCTTCTCTCCGGCTTCTCCACCGAGGTCTGCAAACGCTTACAGGCCGTACTGTCGTAGTTGTATTGTAAAGCAGATACTGCAAACGATTATCAAATCATGCTTAATGATTCGAAGAAATAAGTGAAATGGTTGGGACGTTTTTAACAATTAAAAATCAACGTCCTTCGTCTAAAATAAAATCGACTGTTCAAATATGAATCGAACGATCATTCCAAACGCAAACCAGCATTAGTTCCTTCATTTCTATCCACACTTTAAATAGTAATGCAAACCGATAACCTCTCATTATAAGCAACACTTATTTACCTCCATCGCACACCGAGCATCTCTTTCGTGTCGGTCGAAGAAGAAAACCTCCTTATTCGAGCAAAACCAACCAACCAATCAACCGCGTGAACCGGGCCAACCCAAAAACATGCCCCTTGCACTGGGGACATTAATTATGCTGCCAGCAAACCCGGGGGGGCAGAGAAGGACGGCTTCGAAGCATGGAGCCGTGCGGTGAGCGAAGTGCAACGGAGTTGCAGCGGAACAGTGACACCTTCAAGGCGTCTCCGGGGCCAAGAATTCCGCCATCGCAAAACCGGTGCCAACATGTGTACGCCATGGCGATCGGTAGAAAACCTGCAGAACAGCGTGTTTTCTTGCGTGTACGATGGGGTTTCTTATTGCTCACTACCCCGCAAGGGTACGTCAACGTTTGCGGTGATTCGTACCCGTGTCGAGCCAATGGGATTGCAAAGGAAAATATTATGCGCGTTCGCGTTGAGATCTTCCAAGTGGATCGATTTGAAAACAACAATATGGTAATAATGATTGCATGCTTCCAAAACTTTGGATGATGTAATTTTGAGGCTACGATGAGCTTGAACAACGGACGAAACGTTCCTGAAATTATGACATTTAGCAAATGCCGCCGGTCTCGATCAATCGATCGTCGCCGAAAACTCGTAAAACACATAAATCCTCCTCCAAGGTGCGTAGCCCGATGGACCATTTTACGGCCCAATAATGACGTCACTTAAGTCAATTTATCGCCAGTTTTCGGGGGCACCGGGCGGAGATCGTAAAATTATAATGCCATTCCACCGGTAGGCCACCAGCCATCCAAAACCCGTTCCTCCCGGCCTCCCCGCATCATGTGTCAATTTACATACCGCACCGAAAACCCTGGAACACACCGAGACCGATAGAGCGTGGTTGAGGATTGATACAAGGATGTCGTTCTTGGTGGAACGATTCGAAATACCAGATGCACGTACGGGAAACGTAAGGCGGGGGTGGGTTTGGGGTTTAAATATTCATCATCATCCTACCCCCGGCCACCACCCGGCGACAAAAAAAAAGCCCACGGAAATGCCATCCGTCCCACATGCAGCGGGGCCGAGCGAAGTGTGTGGTCGGATTGTGGTCGGAAAACACATTACCGATGCGTAACACAGGTAGCTCACGCTCACTTTCTAGCCCGGATCGAACTTCTTTTTACACACCACCCTCCTCCCACCCCCTCTCAGCAGGGACTTCCTTTTTTACTATGCGCACGGAGTCCATCATTACTAGTATTGCTATGGCTGTTTTATGATAATTTCCCTATTCTCTGGCCGGGGAGGGGAAAAACCCCTTTTTTCCGATAATTTATTATGCTGCCTGTAAAACACGTGAGAATATTTACCGAACCCCCGAAATATTATGATCTGCATTAATCACCATATTGGGCAATGAATTAAACATTGAAATCTAATGCCGAGTGCTAGGGTGATTATGAAATTTCTTTTTGATGGTTATGTTTTACACCTGCAGGTAAATAAAAATCTCCAATAAGAACCTCGCGCCTACATCCGACATCAATGTACGGCAGACAGCATTGCAAATCATCATCCTGTTAGCGGATGTTGCCTAATAAAATCGGCATTTTGCTGGACAGGTTCGACAAGACAGGTTACCAACTATTCTGTAACGAAAACGGGCGTACCACGGTGGTCTCGGCCGTTCCGGGAACAGCTAAACATTCCCTTTAGTTCTATTCCACTTCCCCACCCCGGGTCCTTCCTGATCACCGGTGCGATGGAGTAATAAATCTTACCGACTCAACCTTGCTCGGCAGCGTGATTTAGATGATGAGACTCGAATAGAAAACGAAAAAAAAGTGAATAAAATCCCCGAACGAAGATGTACAAAACGATCCGAACGGCACGAGAGCATAAGCATAGGAAAGGACGGACTACAAACAGGCACGGATGGATCCAAAACGAATTGCTTTTCACTTGACGCGATTTGAATAGCTAATCAATTATAGAAGTATTTCGTTTCGTTGCGAGATTCCATCACGCCAGCAAACCCGCTGAAGCCACTTGCCGCTTACTGCCTCGCGTTCTTTCTCCGAGTTGGGAGGAACGAACGAAAAAACGGCACAAATAAAATTGGACTCATTTTTTCTACCTTCTATCCGGTACCGGTTCTACTGTGGTATTGGATGACGTTGACAAGGTCCAATTTGGATGCCTTTTTTATCAAATATAAAACACTCTTTCGTTCTATAATATTTTCATTCTCCTATTCCCTTCACGATTCTAGTTTTGTCCCTCGCGCGAGGCTACATGTCGCCGTCCGATGGTTTGGAATGCAGCGAGCGAACATATCCGTCATACGTTCGACAGCGCCAGCGCAAACCCGACCTGAACCAAAAGTGGCCAAGCTGTCTGGTCGGGCTGGGAAGGACTGAGAAAAGAGTTGCGGTGAAAAAAGGCAGTCGGACAACGGATATTTGGAATAAAATAAAAATGCACTTCGACCATTAATGTAGTGGTATAACACTACACCCGGTATTTTTAACCAGTTTTATTAAGAACAAGATTTTTTGTACCAATTCCTCCTTTTTAAGAAATGTTGAATAACGTAAACAGATTATTTTACCAAATTTTAACCAACCAATAGATGAAGAGATAAGTTTCAACAGAAGAATGCAAAAATTGGTACAAAAAACAAGGAGAATTATTTCAATTCATATGTATTAAATGATGTCTACATTTCGAATTAATATTTGCGAATTGATATTGTGAGGCGAGATGATACTATACACGTAAGTTAAAAATAATAAATAAATTAATAGTCAATTTTAAAGATAGACAGTTAAAAAAGAATATAGGAAACACAGTAAATGATAAAAGTTTCAATTAGGAATGATGAATGTTCCAAAGACAGGATCACTACTTCCACTTCCGTCTTTCTACCCCCCTATCTTAAGCTAATCATCTCTAACAGTTACAAAAACATCCTTCCTCACCGGACACGGAGGAGACAACAAGCGTCCGATGAATCTGAGTCAAACTGCCATTGAGTGTAGTTGTTTGTATTTTTTGTTTTTTTTTTCTATCACCTCTTTGTGTTGTTTCTTCCTTCATTTCCTTCCTTTTGCAACCTCCTTGTGCACGATGTCATCATGAGACTTTCGACTTCTTCAGCAGCTCGCCCAAACGACAGGAAAGACGATCTTTGCTCCTTCTCGGGGGCGCGATCGGATGTGGGATAAAAAATGTGCATAATAAACGATTGTCAAATTTCTATAATTGAAATTCATTACCGAAAACCGTTGGCGCGATCGCACGCAGGAAGCAAGGAACACCTCCGTCTCGACCAGAGCGCGGGAAACATCTTCGGCCGCGTGGAATATCCTCGAAATTGATCGATCACACGAAGGTTTGGGTTTTTTTTTTCTGCGGTGCATTGTAACACGCCACCGGTTCTCCCGTGTCCGCCGTCTGCGGCTGCTGTGTTTCGGGGAATTCGATAGTGACAAATTCTGGCGAAAGCCATTTGTCTCTCACGAACAATTTATAAATCAAAGCTGGCCACCAGCCACCGACGAACAAGCGGAGGTTTGGCGTACGATTCTTTTTCGCAAGGAACACACGAATTATTTGTGTGAAATATGAGAACTTATGTTCGAAGCCGTGTCATCGATTGTACGTCACCAGTGCGAGACAGGCTACTTTTAAAAAATAAAATACACTACACCACATTTGCAAAATGTTGATGTATGTATAGTTTCTTACCGAGGAGTGAATTTCAGGAATTACACCTGATGGCACAACAATTGAAGAAGAAAGTAAAATTTATCTACCTTTCTTAAATTTAATATTCGGAGCTTGTTACCTGCTCAGTATGTAAATATACAAATGAACAAAAATACATTTTGATAACGATTGAATGAGCTGTACTTGATCATACTTGGCAAGAGAAATAAATAATAAGCTGGTTATTGGTAACATTCTGGAGAAGACATGCCCTCAAAACGCAGTCATTGCGACAGAACACAAGTTACGTTGCTTATGCATAAAACTTATGTTCCCTATTACGAACACACCGTTGCCTTATTTTGACATTTGAATTTTAATTTTTTTGGAACAGATCCTTATGATTCGACGTATGTGCTAACAAGTTAACAGATTTATGTGTTGCCGTAACCCATCGGCCGAACGAACGCCGTCCGATGATCACTGCACAATGATTGACGGATTTTGTTTTCCCAATAATTTTGACAGGCGTCAAGAAACCGTTCCACCAACAAATTCCAGCGGATGAGTAACCTATCGAAACAATTACTTGGCAAAAAGTGCCAGAGTCTCGCGTCCGCTTTGTCTATGCTTAAAAACCATTAACTCCACTTTCACCGCATATATTAAACGATCGTTTTCTCACACACCGGAACATATGCGCGTGACGCCCGGCGCTCGTCACGGGGTCCCCGCGGAAATCTGACCGGAGCCACACACAATCGCATCTCGCCCGGTAGAACCGCAACGAAGAGAGGCAGTAAATCGAAATCAAACATTTGTTATTAATCAAATCCGTACAATCGGTCGTAAAATTGATCCAATTAAATATGCCTCGTCATCGATCGTCTATCAATCACGCCCAAGCTTGTGCATCCGCACGATCGGGTCGTCTTTGGTGGATAAGAGAAAAAAAAAACATGCAGATTGAGACGATCGTGGCATTACTGGAGCTAACGTGCGATCAACTCGGACGGACAAAGCAGCAATGGTTCGACGATCGAATTCTACGATTATCCACTCGGTAAGCCTCTGCCTTCGCAGGAACGGTAGGTTGAGCAGAATCATAAAAGGCTCATGTAATCCCTCGTGTTATTGAGTCAGAATAATGAAAAAACCAAAAAAACGTGGGTATAAAGAGGCACGCGAACGGTTAGAATATTTAGAAAAAAAAAACAACTAAAATAAATGATGTATTGGATCGAAGACATCCCATGTTTCAGTTTTCCCCTCCCAAGATTCAGTTTTGCACCTCAAGATTAAAACATCTTTCTAAAAGTAAACCGATTAATGGCGCGAAGTGTAGTGATGAATGAAAAGTTAGAGAGATTCGGTACTGTATTAGGGTACAGAGATATAAACTTTATCTAAAGAGCTGTTGAATCATTATAAAATAAATTTGTGAAAGAGAAATGTCAATTTATTAACTGAAACAATCAAAATATAAAACAAACTCGGTATTTTGATACAGGGGTTCGATCCATATTATGGAACGTTTCAATAGGTAGAGTTGGAGTTGGATTTAAAAAAACGAGGACTTGTGTGAGGTTGACAGCTTGCTGGGAGCTTGAAAGCTCCCCGGTGGGTTTGCACGATTCCCCTAGCTGTCTGAAACATTCCCCTATATGATTGCAAAGTTCTCTCAACCGGTTGAAAATATTCCCTATGTTTTTTAAATGTTCTCTCTACCTATTGAAACATTCCATTATATGGATCGAAACCCTGTATAAATATTCGATATGCATAGACTTACAGAATGCAATTTTTACAACGGTGCTGTGCGTGGGTACGAATTTGAACCAAAATAAAATCCGTCTTTAGTTGACCTCGTGCAAAAAGACAAAAACCAATCGCAAAGTATTTGATAACAATGATACATGAACCACCAAAAGAATCACAGAGCCCAATTGACTAGATAGCAATGCTAGGTTTAGTTTTACAAAGAAAAATTAACTTTTCAGATATGTTTCTTCTCGCCAAGAAAGTTCCGCACACAAACGATCTTTTAGCAACCGAACGTTTAAATCAACTTGCCGTTTTCCTTGACTTTTGTTTTATTTTTTAATATATTTTGTTTTGCGTTATAATTATATGCTTGTCAATATATACAATTCAATTTCTATTTGCGGTAATTATCGGTATCGGGATAGTAGTTCTTATGTTTCTTTTGTTCCACTTGTCACCCCTTACTGTTGCTGTAGTTTTAGATTAGTTCAATACGATTTAACCTTGCCTTAGCTTTTACTTGTATTTCAAATCACTACTATCTAACACGCGTCCCATAGTAATTCATAGGATTCTTTTTAGTTGTAATTTTGTAAGATATATTTTGGTTGATTTAATTCGTGTAGGGATGTTTAACACTTGCATGTAGGTCGGTCATTATGCAAAAAAACAAATTTCAACTTCTAGTGTTCTATTTCAACACGTTGGACAACAGCAGGCCTGAATGGCATACGCGTCGCTTCAACGAACATGAGAATGCAATAAAACAGCAAAACGTAAACTATAAACAAAACCCAAAAGTAGCTAAAAGCGCGCTTGATAGACGGTTCTCAGTAAGGGATAGACATCTACTCAAAAGCTTTGGAAGGGCAAACACTGACTTGCCTGTTGGTGCGGTAACATTTTAGAAATTGACAAATAAATTCGCATCTTAGAATAGTACTCGTTTGGGAGGTGTTGGCTAATCAATTAATTTTCACTTTATAAAAAAACATATACAAAAAAAAAAATGGAGACGCTTTACAGCTCGCATAGCTTTACACACCATTCATCGGAAATGTGGGGGAATATTTTGGTTAGTTAATGTTATCGAAAGATTTTGTTCTATAAAAAGAAAAGGAAAGTTCATCCTCGCATTAATTATCACATCCATGCATCGATTTGTCCCGGCATTCACTCATTCTCTTGCCTCATTCACGCGAGGGACTTTTTGTTTTCATCCTTTTACATCGAATTTTATGTTGAACTTCTACTGAAACCCAAAAAAGTGTGGCATACATTGCTAATTAATTCAATTCAACAATTCAGTACCCTTTTGCACCGGCTCTTCATTCAGCACTTGGAACACTTTGACTGACCACCAACAACATGGGCCGGCAGCAGTTCCCGGTTGCGGGAGAGCTTTCATTTGAGCGAGTATGTAGCACTCTTTGCCGGCGACGAATCGACAATTCGCGTGACCTTTTTTCAAACCACACAGGATGCTCACCCGGCCAGGGAATTTGCGTGCAACAACCTAACGATAGCAAATTCATCATAACTGCTGCGGGTTTGCACTCGAGACTGCCTTTTTATGGTCAAATAGTCCGGTATAGTGAGTTTTGAAAGTTCAGAGAGTGAGCCCCAAAAGCCTTGCACTATCTATTATGCCGCGATACTGTCTAGTGTGGTTTAGTGTTCTTAGCGAGTACGGATTGTTCTGGTTGGTTTCATCTGAGGGGGTTTATGTATCCACGGGGAGAACACGGCTACATCTAGTGTTATTAGGCGTCTGGCATTTGCAGGCTTCTCCGCGATACCCTAGCTGTGATTACTTGTGGCTACCATGCCGTGTATGCACACTTTACCAGCAATTAACGTCCCTGGCTGGGGCTTTTACATCCCTATAACTTAGCATGATACAGTATCGCCTAGTTTATTTCTTCACGGGTCCCTTGGCGAAACATTTAACCATCGCACCGCGGTTGATACAAATGGATCTAGTGAATGTGTTTTTGCTTACCTTCCGTTTGTGGTTTGTTTCGTTTGTTCAATGCTATCCGTGTGCATCTTGCAGACTACTCCTCGTTCTTACGATTCCTAGGGTTTCCACTATCCGGACTGGGTACCGCGATAGTCTAATGTGAGATTTTCTTGTTTGGATTAGATTTCCCCCTCTCTCTTTCACTCTTCTTCTCTTTCACTTTATCTATCTTATGTTCTCTCTCTTTCTTGCTCTCTTTCTTGTGTCGCACTTGCAGCTACTTAGCAGTAAACCACCGGGGGATGGCACTACACACTCTCACACTCATACACGCCACGCCGTCAGCAAAAAAAGGACCGTCGACTTCCGTGCATAATTCCAGCCTTTTAGCGACTTTGGCTCTTTGAATGGGCGATCAGCCACTGCAAAGTGATGTCGATGTTGTCCTTCTCTTTACACGAAATACTATAGCAGCAGATCTCTCGATCCTGTATGCTGGATAGGTTCCTGTAATTAAGATATTGAAATTAAATATCGATACGATATTAAGACAATATTAAGCTATTTTATCAATGTTTTTGTTTTACTCGACATGCATCAGTATAGACAAATGTATATCAATGAGTTTTATGTATATTTTAATGTATATGTATATCAATGAGTTTTATGTATATAAAATTTTTATTTCTCGTCTTTTTTGTCAATGTCATTAATACACTTTGATATTGTCCTACAAACAAACCTATGAATATAAAAGTTAATAAAATCTATAATTTAATGCAATCAAAAATAAAATTTTCTGTTTAATATTGAACATAAATCGCGGTCAAGTTTCAAGCGTCAAAATCGCGGTAGTCTAGTGTTAAACTATGTAGTTCAGCAAAGCCATCATGGACAAAATGGGTTATTTGAACAGTCTGAAACATGACCAATAACCTTTCGTGAAGAAATTGATCTTGCTTTGTGACTACTGCTTCAGCAGGACAACGATTCAAACCTCATTTGATACTTCGTACGGTTCTGGTATCCTATAATGTTCTTAACTCACTCAAACACTTCCCTAAATCAATGCAACTTATCCCCATGGCACATGTAGGATGTTGATTAAAGCACCAGTCGAATAACAACGAAAAGGCCTCTCTCCGAAGAGAGTATCTGTGACCGAAAGACGGTATATTATAGACCGGTGGTCAGCCATTCGTAATACCGGAGGGTGCTAGACACGAGACTTGAACTGTAAAATCTAGAAACGTAAAATAAAAGTACACTTATGAACAATTGGCATGCATTTTTCCATTTGCTGCATTACCCGTGATCATTGGAAAAACATCCTTATATCAGCAACCAAAATGCCGATTACATCTGATAACTCTAGTGCCTATTGCCATACTACTGCAAACATTATGGAAAAATGCTGCAGAGCAATGCTAAGCAATAGCATATTACATTGAATTGGCATCTAAATAATTCCCATTTCCCATTGCTTATTTTACAACCAAAGAAGTTACTAAGAATTAATCGCCCTCAACGGAAATTCCGTTCAAACATCATCCTTTGTACTTACATTCTATCAATCAATCCAGTCTCATCCAGGGCTCCACTGATATCCCGCTTGTTGCCAAGCACTAGCACCGGAATGCCGGCCAGCTGTGGCTTATCGAGCAGCGAGTGCAGCTCATTCCGTGATGCTTCCATTTTGTCCAAATCCGCAGCGTCAACCATGTAGCTAAAAGCAAACAACAGCATATTGTAGTTGACGTAAATAAACCTTTCGGGGAAGGGCAGATGTGTACTTACACGATGGCATTCACACCCCGGCAGTAGCGTTCCCACATGGATCGGAACCGAGGCTGGCCTCCAATGTCCCATACCTTGATCGTGACGTTTCCTTTCGTCACCTTGCGCATGTTGAACCCGACGGTCGGTATCATATCCTCGCAAAACTGTCCAGACTGGAAGGGCCGATGGGGAGGAAAGAAAGGAAAAACAATTGTGAACGAATGGTGACGAATGTTCGGTTACGCTCGTTAAAGCTCTGATAAGCTCGACAAAGTGGCACAACGCGGTGAAGGCTACCCGAGTTCGATGAACGAGATAATCTCGGACCGAAATATGTTATTCGTGAAAATATTGTGATACCGTTGCCCCTTCTCTACCCGTGCAAAGTAAACAGTTCGTCTCAGCCATAGCAATTCCCTTCAACCAACCGAGCATCTGCGTATCTACGGAACTTTTCTCGATCATCTAAAACGCATTACGGAATCTGTAGAGGATAATGTTTTTTTTTCGCTTGGGGACAAGAAAAACCGGGTGCATCAGCATGGAAAAATAAATCGATAATCGACAGTGACGTCGGTGGTCGCGGTATGTCATCCTCCATTGGAGGCGGTTCCTGCTGCTGCATCAGAGCAACAGTCTCACCAGTTTACACCGAATTGCCACGCTCCATCCACGCTGATACGGTGGACGAAATGGGGGCATTATGAGTCATCATAAAAGCCACGACCCACGCGCCCATCAATGATGATAACAAGCCAGCGAAGCGAAAGGTGGTTACGCGTGTGTTGCCAGAAAAACGGTCCAATGGGCCCGCAGCAGACGGCCTCCTTTGATTATGCAGAAATAGGAAACATATTGGAAAGCAGCCAGCAGACACACTTACGGCGATTACGTTGACAAAGGTCGTCTTGCCGGAGTACTGCAGCCCGACGAGCGTTAGCTCCATCTCCTCCTTCCAGAAGAGACTTTTGAACCAGTCCAGAATGCGATTGATGAGGGCCAACATTGTGCTATTAACGATTAAAGCTGGCGCTGCTCCGCGGAAATTTACACAACGGCTACGTTTCGGAGTGGCGACACTTTTTCTTTCTTCTTCCGCAGCAGCTGGCGGACGGGCTATCGCTGACTAATATATTGTTTGTGACAAATTGTTTGGTTTCGATACCGTTTGCTGGTCGACTGAGAAAAGGCACCACCGATTTCTTCCTGTCCAGTCTCGAGGGAACGAGCACGGGTACAAACACACCAAATTTGATCGGTACTTGCTGCTTTAGGGTATCACACAACACGAAGCAATATTTTTCACAAAAATTAAATACACCTGAGGCAGAAATACACTAGCCAGGCCACTGGTCCGCAAATCTACCTCTCGCACCACCCGCTTTTGCAATATCACTGCTAGTGTTGGCAGAATCGGGATTCAGAAGACCCGAACACTCGATTCACTTGACAGAATCATTCGGACTGGATCCCATGTGACGGATTGGAATCAAATTTGGACTGAATCCGGATAGATTTCATTTGCTTCTGGCATTTTTTAATTGAGATCTAATACGATTCTAATACCAGTGCAAGTGTCAGTCAAAAATAATTATATCGCACATGCGATTCGCAAGTGCAGTCTAATCTCAACAATGAATATGAATGGATCGATGTTGATGTGTGCTCTGAACAACATGTAAAACAGATTTTAAATAACAATTAGAAACATAATAGTTCTGTTCTGTTCTGTTATTTGAGATTTTTCGCAATACCATATTCCACAAAAAATGATGAATTAACAATTTACGCTGGCGATTATTGTCGTACCATTTCACGTCTGCTTTATTTTATCGATAAAGTTTCAGATATAAGGAGTGCAATCTCAAACCGACTATGATTTAAAAAATTGAAATTCCAAAACTGATTCTATTTCTTCTTCTTCTTTCGTTATGCTAGTCGGGGAATATCCTCCTACGCTAAGTCGAACGTTTGTTCCCTTACTTGTAATCAGAGGCGTACCGACTCTGTATATAAGGGCTCGTCCTTTAGGACCGGCTATAAAAGCCATATGTCCACCCGCCGTCCACGGGAGGGATAATTCCTTCCGTTGTCAGGACACAAAAACCTCGTGGTCCGCTTGATTGACTAAAACAGCACGAGATGTGCGGCAGCTAGGATTTGTCTGACCTGAGCTCCAGCTCGGCGTGACCACGCGGTCGTGCCCTAAGCTAACCACTTCAGGAAAACTTGTGCACTGCTAACATCCGCTCTGATGCACTACCGAACTGGAACTGTGATTCTATTTCTCCACCACTAGATTTGATTCTCCCATCACTAGGCAGAACACAATTGACAGCAGTTTTGTCTACCAACCAAGGTTGATCCAAAGGTTAAGTCATGTGAGGCGATTTGACAAATAAACATAGAGCCATCTTGGTATTCGTGACAGCCGATCCAAATCTCATAAATTAAACAAAAATGTTTTGAAAGATTAAATGTATATATTTCTTTAATAAGACCTTATAAAACATGTAATTTATTGAAAAGAATATTTTTTATGTATCTGAAAATTCGAACTGTGCAACACGGCAAGATTAATTCATGTTTTGACTCATAGACATCAAGGTAAATAGACATAAAAATCTATGACAACCTCTTAAAACTATCTCGTTCCAGGCACCTTGTTCTTGTTGCCGTACGTAAAAAACGATCTCCATAACTTTTCCTTACAACTTTCGTTGTAATGAATATGAAACAACAGCATTTTGAGTGTATTTTCTGGAAAATATAGCTCTAGACTAGTATTACTTTCATCAGTATGTGGAACACACCCGCTCGGTAATCGGTGTTCCAATTTGTCCACGGCACATTGGAAGCGCTTTGTTGTGGCACAACAGGAAAAGATATTGTGTGTGTTTTTTGCGAGTAAAAAACTACCGGAAGTAGCGCCGAAATGGAGGCTGAAAACTCCAACAAGTATCAGAAGCTTGCCCACGAATACTCAAAAGTAAGTTCCGGCAGTTCGAACGGTGTTTGCTGAATGATTGTTTGCAGCGATTCGCGTCCGTGGTGGGGGGCGTGTTTAAAGTAACCCGCGTTTGATCCGTTATCAGTGAAGGGCGTCCAGCAAAGGGTCATTTTAATCTGATTACCGTCTGTCGCATTCTTCATATTCTAGTTGCGCGCCCAGGCAGGCGTATTAAAACGGGCCGTGCTCGAGGAACAGAACAAAAACTCGACCCTGCGGGAAACGTTGCGCACGAAGGAGGCCACCCTGCGGAAGTCGGAACAGGAAGTGGACAGTTTGGGATTCCGCAACAAGCAACTGGAGAAACGCGTGGCGGCATTGCAGGAAAACATAGAGCACGATCTGAAGAAAACGGCCGTTAGTAAGGGTGGCAAAAACAAATCCTCCGCCGGCGGTGATGGCAATGTGGTTTCGATGCCAGATTCGGGGGTAATTGCGGAAGAACTTCAGAAAAAGATCTTCGAGAACGCGAAACTCTCAAACATTGTAGAGGATAAAAATGCCGAATTGAAACAGCTGCAAAACCGCATCGAAGGGCTTAACCGTGAACTCCAGCAACAGGCGGTCGTGGAGCAGAAGCTGCGCAAAGAACTCGAACTGCTTACCGTCCGCAATACCGAGCTGGAATCGAAAGCGTCCGAGGCTGCGAGCACGGTAAGCAAGGTGGTTTTACCAAAAAGTCCACTTCTTGAATTTATTGTGTACGTTATGTCTTTGCAGATTGGAAGTGAGGATGGCCTGAGTGTCACTACGGACATGGAAAACCATTTTAATCATTTTACCACCAGCTCGAACAGCGCATCTCAGGTGCCGAACAATGGCACCAACAATAACTCCGCGGCGGCCAGCCAGGACGAACGGATCGTGTTTCTCGAGAAGGAACTAAACCATTGGCGGGCCCAGTACGAGCTGTTGAAAATCGAAACCTCTAGTCAAATGCGAATAGCGCCAAAGGCGGAACAAAAGGACGACATTTTTAGCCATGGTACTGATGGAATCAACAGGTAAGCAACAGTGAACGCCAACGTTGGTCAATGTCATTGCTAAGCGTGGTTGGCACTGAGGGAATAAAACTGGAATCATTCATTGGTTAATGGCACCAGGCCTACTGATATATAATTCCTTGAATTGATCACTAATAGCCTACTACAACCTTTTAAGAACCCTAGAGGATAATCAACAGCAAAGTGAATTCCAAACCCGAGAAAGGAAGCTGACCGAGTGTTTTACGAAAAGTATAGAGGAACTTTTTCATGACAAATGCCGTGCCGAATCGAAACTGGCTTCACATTTTATGGAAGTAAATATCCGACTACAATCCGTCTGCGAAGGAACGTGGTGTGTGTATCTCCTGATTGATTCCCTCTTTCCACAGTGTCAAAGACTGCAGACCCATTTGGAAGTTTTCAAAAACCGTCTAAAGGAACGGGAGGAGGCCAACCGGGAAGAGGAACGTCGATTCCGTATCATCGAAGATGAACTGGTATGCGTTTTGCATGTTTTTCTTTTACGCATATTTGTTGTGCTGACCAGCTTTACTTCCGTTACAGTCACGTACTCGCCTAAATTACGAGGAACAAATAAGTGTTCTGACCGAGCAAGTGATAAGCTTAAGTGATCAGTTAGCCAAGGCCAAGTAGAAACAACCCCACGCGCGGGAGGCGGAAGGTTTAAAACTACTTCTGCTGAACTGCAGAACTACTGCTCTTAGATGCTGCAGATGGGGTAAAATGTTTGTGTGTGCTACTCTCAGAGATGTGAATATCATTCATTCCTTCCTGGTGCTAGGAGGACAAAAACAACGCATATACTTATGTGTGAGCATTTTGCAATAAGATAGCCAGTGGAAAACTGTGTCGAAAAGTTTACTGAATGTGTAATAATAAATTCTTACAAAACGATTGAACTTGGGCGTTCGCTTTTTACTCACTTTATTCATCGTCTTCGATGCCATACTTTTTCATTAGCTCTAGTTTACGTTTTTTCAGTAGTGCCGCTTCGATATCCTTCTGGCTTGGCACGGGTACGTGGGCGGTAAAGCGAGGCCCCAGCAGGCCCATCGGGTCGTCTTTCGACGGCTTTTCCGGATCGCGCGTAATATACGCATCGGAACCATAAATGTCCGGTTCGTCATCATCTTTGTCGCTCGCTTTGGATCCCTTGGCGCTGCTCCATTCTTCCACCGCTCGCTGAATGGCAATTTTTTCCGCCTTCTCCTCCAGCGGCAACAGTATCCCATCGTCATCGTCCCGGTAGCCGTAGTAATCGGCATCGATGTCTTTCATCAGTTCGGCGCGCGTTTTCTTCGGCGGCGGTGGAGGTTCCTGCTCGAAAAGCTCTCGCACACCGGGCAGATCCTTGGCCGCGCCGAAGTATTTGTAGCCCCGGTTGCCGGGTACTTCGCGACCCTCGGCATCGAACATGCGCGGACCGTAGCGCCGGTAATGCGGTCCGCCAAGGTCGGATATTTGATTCTCCCAGTGCCGCTTCTCGCGGAGCAGTTTGTTTATCTCATCGTTAAGGTCCCGGATTCTGAATTCTCCTAAACCGGCTGCAAAAACAAAACATAAATCGATTCCATCAGCAACCTGTAGAACGCGAACTGCACGTATTCGAAGGATGCCCAAATACATACCGTTTTGAATTTGTGCTACTTTTTTAGAAATTTCCCGGATGATTTCTAGCCGCCACTTTTCACACTGTCCCAAATCGCGACATTCGGAGGCCAGATACGGCCGACGCTCCTGTTTGCCAGTTTCTGTTTCTTTTGCCGCCCTCCATCGTGCCAATGTTGTCCTGGAAGAAACAAACCGTGGTACATAAAATCGGTATAGGAAGGGTTGGTAAATGATTGCAACTTACATAGCCTTTTCTGCGTTACGAGCCTGGAGAAAAATGAAAAAGAAAAGCCGTTAATAGCATGAAATTTTTCCCATTTTTATGTACGTACCATTTGTTTTGCGTTGCTGCTTCGTTCCCGGTAGTAAACAAAATGCTCAACGCATGTGTTCTTTGGTCAGGTTGTGCCCATCGCTGTGTATTTGACATTTCTGTTGCAGAAGAAGTCCGTTTGACAGTTTTGTGCTATCCACTTGATATACCTTGGCATTTTCATGACTAATTGTTGTGATGTTTCTTTCGTTCGTCAGAATCGTCGTCTATTTGCGTCTTGGCGAGCGAGTAAATAAACAAGAGACGCGTACTGCAAACGGTGCCAGTTTAAGCGCAAGTGGGCGCAACAACGGTGACGCGATTTCAATTAAATTAACTCTATTCACACGCCATCCAAGCGGAGAGTCAATCGAGTTACGGCTGTGAAGTGGCCTACCGCGCGAGCAGTATCGTTGCCCCCGGGTGTAGGAAGGGGGGGTCAAAATCTGAAATTATCGGCCGATGGTGTTTTCGATCAGCTGATAAGTGATAGCCTGTTGGAAGTGGCCAAACGGTTGGTGGTGGTGGTGGTGGTGGTGTGAAAGTGCCTGATGCTGCTCGTAGCATTCTAATCGTTCTCCAAATGGAACGTCGTGAAGAGTCGCGATACCGTGATCGACGACGACCACGACCACGACGACTACGACTACTTCAACAACAAGCGCAGCGCACCAGCCGGAGGTAGGGTTGTCCGACGATAGTGTGTGGCGACACGCGGAAAGATAAGCCTCGAATGTAAGATAAACCACCCATTCCAGCTCGCCTGAGTACTGTGTTGCTCCGCTGGGGTGGAGCAGTGTTGTGCCGTGAGTGTGCCCCGCGAACCCTTACGATGACGACGGTGGAGAACGAAGCAGCAGTTCCGGACGGTGAGCCTTCGATGGCTTCGAGCAGCGGTGGAGGAAGTAAAATTTGTAGCGTATGCGGGGACAAGGCCCTCGGATACAACTTCAACGCGGTCACCTGCGAAAGCTGCAAGGCGTTCTTCCGCCGGAACGCGCTCTCGACCAAGGGATTTACGTGTCCGTTCAATGAAAAGTGTGAAATAACCGTCGTCACTCGACGCTTTTGCCAAAAATGTCGGCTGGAAAAGTGCTTCCAGATCGGCATGAAGAAGGAGTACATCATGTCCGAGGAGGATAAGGTGCTGAAGCGAAAGAAAATAGAACAAAACCGTGCTAAGAAGAGGCTAAGCAATGGGACACTGTCGGAGGGGGCGGAGGTGGGCCCTGGAGAGCACGAAACGTACGGCAACAACGCTCGACCGGCGGCCGGTGTGCCGACGAAGATAAAGCGCGAAAAGTCGCTGGAAATGTTCGATTCCGGAGATTGCTGGAACAATTCCTCCTCGTCGGAGTACGGCGTGTCGAACGAGTTGCTGGCGGGGAATGGAACAACAAGCAACTCGTCGTCGACGACGATCCTTGGACCGCCTTCTAACTGCTCCAGCCAATCGATTGTGTCGAACGGGACGATGGGTGGTTACAGCCAGCTAGCATCGCCCTCGGAAGTGAACGCCATACCCAGCAGTTCGCTGACGGCCGAAGGAGAGCTACTTTCCTCGGCGGTCGCATCGTTGCGATCATGTGCATCCGCCACGAGCAGCTCAAAGGTGGGTGAAACACATACTCGTCCAAAACCAGGTGGATCGGCCGAGGAAAGTCTCCCTCCCGTTACCATCGAGTCCAGCGCGGAGGACATCGTCGAGCGCATTGTAAAGCATCCGAATCAAACGATCACGTCGCTCATGAAGACACCGAAGGAGGCGGTGTTTATTATGTCGAAGATTATCAACTCACAGTGCGATGCGTTAAAGCTGATCAGCCACTTCATAACCGCGCCGAGCGATGCGCTGCAGATTCTCAGCAAAATCATGAACTCTCCGCTGGACGCGCTGACTGTGTTCACGCAATTTATGAGTTCGCCGACGGATGCACTGCAGCTGATCGGGAAGGTCATCAGTTCGCCCGGCGAGGTGCTACAGTTTATGCAGCAGCTCATGAATCAACCGGAAGACGCGGTACAGATTATGAAAAAGTTTATGGACTCTCCGGCCGAGGCCTTGCAGATGATCAACCGGATGATGAACCACTCGGATATCGTGAAGACGATCAAGGAGGCGGCCGACACGTCACAGATCGACGATGATGATCAGCAACGTGGTGATATCGTTTCGATACCGACGGAGTCGCATCCTCCGGAAGAGAGTGGCCCCAACCAGCACCAAATGATTCGCTCGTTGATACAAGAATCGAATCCCATGCCGGAGCAGGCAGTCGGAAAGTCATCGATCAGTGCGGCAGCTTCACCCTCGTCGACCTCCAACTACGAGCCATCGTACGGTTCCCTGCTCGATCCGCTACTCTCCAGCACGACCACCTCTTACACACATTCCCACCATCTGGCGGGCGGCATACAACCCGCTTCGCCTCCCAGCTGCTCGACGGACATGCTGGCGGAGGTTTTCTCAACGTCCACATCGTCCACGTTCGTCGGCCACGATTCTCCCTCCCCGATCGTACCGGCCGCCGACGAGCTGGGCATATTCCAAGATATCGAAGCGAAACCGGTTCTGCCAAACACGCTAGAATCGGTCCTGATGCAGGCGATCAAGCTCGAGTACGAGGGCTACAATAGCAGCCCGATCGGATCGAGCACCGGACCGCAGGCACAATCACACCATCACCTTCAGGCGCCCGGGAACAATAGCATCGAGCTCAATGATGCTGAACGGGCCAAGCTCAACGAGCTGATTGTGGCCAATAAAGCGCTGTATGCGCCGGTGGACGATGATCTCGCCTCGCTCATCTCGGACGACTGCCGGATAAAGGTGAGTTGTTGGTTTGAATAGCACGGCGTTTACGGTGCGTAAATTGAACAATTCATTTGTACCAAAGAATCATCTTGAAATTGAATTTTCGCATGGATTGTGCGCAATAAATATGGTTCAATTTGAGGATAACAAATTGTGTCACGTTTTAAGTTTTTTCCCGTTTCGGAAAATATGAACACAAAGGATCGACATAATTTATGATATTGTAGTAAAACATACTGACACTTAATTACCTTATTTTGCAAACTTGCTCTGGCATTTATACCTATGTTTCCTTAAGCTATGGAGTCAAATAATTTAGTATACACAAACCAAAATTAACGTCAATTCCTAAAGGCTTATAAATATAATATTCGAATTTGACAAAACCTTTCACCCACTGTTGAATTTCTGTCGTTAAATTCTGTACCACTTATATGAATTTTATGTTTACGACAATGTAGTACAAACATTCGTTTTCTCAATCTAAATGAAATTTATTGTTTATTTTATTTGAATGTTGTTGTTCATTTCGGTTGCTCTCTTCGGGTATCTTTCCGATATGCGTAAGCTATCATGAAAACTTGCGGCTATTTGCATAAATCCTTAAACGGGATTATTAAAGCACACAGATCGATGATATTTACGAATATTTTATTAGAGCTCGTGAAACATTAGTCTTTTGATCTTGCTCAGAACAGTTGATACCTATGTTATAAAATAACATGGTTGAATAATTGGCATGTATCGTTTAATCCATGCGACTACCATAATTTTTGTGGCTTGAATTTTATTGAAGTATGAACAATCTTCAACTGATGTATAGAAACAATTGTTCGAAGCTAGATTCTTCATTACAATGGGGCTTGTTGGGTGGCAGTTTTGACACATGTTGGAAGCAAACATGGATATTTATATGCAATACTTTCTACACTCATCGTATAAAATATTAAAATTATGTTGCAAAGTATTACAAAACCTTTAAAAAATATGCCTAACCGCAGTCTAGCAACACTTCTGAATGGGTCCAACGTCATAAAATAAACCTAGGTTGATTAATGACCACTTAATCCATCCAAATCCACCAACCACCAAATCCATTAGCCTGCACCACCATGCAAACGAGTTGCGATTTTAAATTTTCCCCAATCTTTATTGGCATATTCTGTATCGGATGCGACCAGCATTTTATTGCGGCATTCGGTTTATCTCGTCCAAAATCAAAGGACAACTTCTAGACTGGCGGCCGGGAAGGGGGTAGTACAGTCAATAGAAAACACGAAACCACCATGTCCGGCGGTACCCCGTAAGGCTGCTGATAATGGGGAGGGCCGCTAACTGATTGCACTAATCACCCATCGCACACCTGTTGCTCTCGGGTGCACCAGAAATGTACTTAAAACTGGGTGGTTGTATTTTTGTTTCGATTTTCTTTCGGTTGTCGGTTGTCTTCCTCTCTCCGCATGGCGTAAATGCCCTCAGATTAAGATACCACTGAGGCATGTGGTAGTCAGAGGTCGCCGTTCGACGCTTTGTAGCCATTTTCGGTTCTTGTCGCGTTGGGTGAGTTGCTGGTGGATTACTCATCGCTAATCAGGGAACGGACGGCAAGGGACTTTAAAGTTGTCAATTGAACAAAACGAAACGAAATCGTATTTATTTCCGTTCTTTTTCTTTGTTTCCGACAGTCGAATCAAACCCAACAGGACCCTCAACTGTTGAAGGTAATCAACCTAACTGCCATCGCCATTCGACGGTTGATAAAAATGTCGAAGAAAATAAGCGCCTTCAAGAACATGTGCCAGGAGGATCAACTGGCGCTGCTTAAAGGAGGCTGCACGGAGATGATGATCCTACGTTCCGCCATGCAGTACGACTGTGATCGGGCTACATGGAGGGTAAGAAAACGGTCCCCAACACTCACGGCGAGCATGTGTTTATCACCTTTCGTACCCTTTCGCAGATTCCGCACAGCCAGGAGGAGATGTCAAACATACGTGCCGATGTGCTCAAGCTTGCCAAAGGAAATGTCTATCAGGAGCACGAACGATTCATTCGAACGTTCGACAAAAAGTGGCGTTCAGATGAGAACATCATTCTGATAATGTGTGCCATAACGCTGTTTACTCCCGACCGGCCGAAAACGATACATTCGGATGTCATTAAACTGGAACAGGTACGCAAAGTGAAGCCTTTTTACTTCGTCAGCTTCTTACACAAACGGTAATGGTCGTCTCTTTCCGCTCTAGAACTCCTACTATTACCTGCTTCGACGCTACCTGGAAAGCATATATCCCGGATGTGAGGCACGGTCCGTGTTTCTCAAGCTGATGCAGAAGATTTCCGAGCTGCACCGTCTGAACGACGAAATCATCAGCGTTTACCTGAACGTAAATCCGGCCGAGGTGGAACCGCTGTTGCGTGAAATATTCGACCTAAAAGTGCGTTAAACGTTGGTACGTGTCGGTAGGATAGTAAACTTTCGTTGGTCCCTGATTACAACATTAGCTTGTAGAGTAGATAATTAGCTATTTTATGAAAGCATTGTGCGTGCTATGTGATTCACGGTTGTTGAAGTTGGTGCAAGATTTTATCTTTCAACTGTTGTTGTTTTATGAAATATTCTGGACATCACACACCTAGTAATGTTGCATTTTTACATTTCATTGCGGATTGGAGCGTGTGGTTTAAGAATTAATATATTGTTCTTCTGTCTAATACGATCGTATAGTTTAATTGATAAAAGTTTGAGTCTTTTCAACAACATTTCGGTTGGGTGGTCTTTTTGACATTAAAATGTCCTTTCTAAACTTTAATTTTGTGTGATAAGAACCTATGAAACACATGTATAGTGGTGTGTTATAGCTATTATTTCCCAGTTTTTGCAATTATTGAATATATTTTCCTAAAATAGTGCAATCATCCCTAGCAATGTTCAAGCATAAATGCATCCCGTTTGCAATGGAATGACTAATTGTTACCAGTTTATTAGAGACTAAAGAAAAAGGTTTCTGTTTATTGTTCTATAGTACAATGTAATTCAAATATTTTACATAAGCAACAGAACTATGAATAGTGTGCAACAACTTTGCATGGAGCATAACAGGATTATAAAAGGTGCGACAAAAAATCGCAATCATTAGCCTTAAAATAAAATGTGATGAAGCTACAATACGTATATACCTAACATACAGATAGAGAACGCAGTTCACATAACATAACAGTTTGCGAGGTATTGAGTAATGCGTAATACAAACTCGATTTTACCACTGTTCACGGATTTATTTTTGGAAAATCGTCCTACGATTTATGCTTAGATGGATGCATGTAATGAACCGCTAACATACCCGCTACCGATCATAAACAGTTCAAATTTAGATAAAATAAGAATGATCTTCTAGCTTCATTATCTAAGCGTAAAATAATCAAGTTACACAATAAGAGAACCATAGCCTAGCCAACATACACGCTGTACAAGGTAGTTCGGAGTAATATGGAACAGAGATTTCTGTTGAGATTTTTTTAATCGGGTCGTGGGTTCGAATCCCAACCGAGACCGGACCCTCCCCTGTACGAGAGGACTGACTACCCACGTACACATAGGGGAAAAAGCCTCGTAAGCTCTTAACGGACAGGCACAGACCAAACACGGTCGTTACACCGAGAAGAAGGTATACACGTTACGCCAAGAAACATAATTATGAAAACTGTTTGAAAGAACGCCAACGTAATGGAGGCGCCTGGTGCAAAGTAAAACCATGTTAACTTTAAATTTTGCACCAGTTTTTTAATTATCCTCGGTTCCATAAACAATTGTTTATCTTTATTTATTGCTTAATTATCTTTTCTAAAATTATAAAATTGCCTGTCCCTTTAATAATGACAGAAGAACAGGATATTTTTCATTTATTTTTAAATTCCATAAAATGTGTTTCTGGGAGGGCAAGGCCTTTACTAAAAAAAAGAACTTGTCTTGTTTCTATTGTTAATGTCTTGTTTCTGTTGAATAATGTCAGATAACACGCTACGCGCACCTGCGATTGTATTTTCCTGTTATTTGATGTTTCATTGTCAATTGAAGTCAATTTTATATTATACAGCAGAGTGTACTTGAGGTCTTTTCTTTTACTTTCGATTCTATTTTTGTGAATGTCATGATAAATGATTTCTGTGGGTGTTCTTTGTCACAAAGCAGATATTTGAATTGAAGCGAAACATAGCTGTACCAAATTGCTCTGAAACACCTTATTCCGTTTATTCTTGCCCGCTTGTAGATGTATTTTTAGCCGTATTTACCGTTTGTAAACAGAATTGTGAATAAATTATTTATGATATGCATCGTGTGAACTCCTAAATTTGTACGCACTGTATTTGAGAAATTGATCATTTGCATTCGAAGCATATACCAAATACCAGGCGCCTCCATTTCGTTGACCACAATGGACATCGATTCAATCATTAACCTAATCGGTGAAGCGTTCAAAGCGAGAATGAAAAGATACATTATATCTAGACTCATTAACTTATTTTAATGGTGAGAACTACCACAACCGGAAAACATTTTGATATCACTTGTTGCAACATTAGTTCCCATTTGGGGGGGATAACATTCAAGTATTCATAAAACTAAACAGATCAACACGTAACTCCCATGTCGAAGCGACGACGCGCTCCTTTTTGTACCCAAATGGTTGGGGTTGTTAGTCCGCGGTCGAGCTTGCTAAAGTTATGCGTTGCCCCTGCTCGTTCGTGTCACCCCATCAGCGATCCCCCGGTACACTATTACAACTGCTAACGAGCAAACGCACGAACACGCGGACCGCACAGGTCGTGTAACAAGTGGGGAAAGCCGTCCCCGGAAGCCGCCAGAAGGGTATAAAAACCCTTATCAAAGAAGATGTTGTTGGTAATACGATTATGCTTGTTGAACACACGGGGCCTTTTGATGTGCGGAAGCGTCATTTTCCGGGAGAAAAGCACCGTGGACGACAATTTGCTCTTTTCGTTTTATTCTACACTCGTTTTCCGTTCATTTGTGTAGCCTTTGTTTCGCAATCATGCTGGAAAGTGGACTTGTTAAGGGGCTAGAAAAATTCTAAGAAAGCAAAGACAATGTTGTTGCTGTGACGTTTTAATTATTATAATTTGAATAAGCTTCATTTTAAAACAATAAGCTAATTTAATCTTAGAAAAAATGTTTCAATAACTAACTGATGATTTTGGTTGAATAGGAAACCATGATATCAAATGAGCAACCGTTTATATTACACAAAAAATCTGTATTTAGATGCCTACTACGATCCATGCATGTCATTTATTTGCTTGCCAAAAGCACCCGGTCATCAATTTCGTGAGCAAACGGATTAACTGCCACCATTTACACCTGCTGCTCGAGCATCCGAGCAGTGGCACTGGATCGTTGCTGTCGGAAATTTTTACCGCCCCTTCCTCTAATCAAGATTGATCACCAGTGACGGCGTCCTCCAGTGCTCCCACGGCTCACAGGCTTATGCTTTCGCAGTGGAATCGCTTTGCACCTCCCAAATGCTTTCTTTGCGAATCGAAGAAATAAACTCACTCGTTTTGAGGGGTGCGTTTTTTCTCACGCCTGAATCCTCACTGCAAGAGAACAGAAAGTGCTTCTGGCAGACGTCGGAGTGTGTGTGTGTCTGTGGGTGGGTGTCTTATGCTTCCCCGTTCCATCGTGCTATAGTCCCGAGTGAAATGACGACCAGCTGTACATACATTCGTACGTTCACACACGCGTTTGGCGCCGGGAGTACGGTTGATGCCAACACGGGTCGCCCCTGACACGTGTGGCCGAGAGTTGTGAAAAGGACGTACCGAAGGGAAGATAAATTATGGACCCGCCGCGGGAAGAAACATTTCGGCTGCTTTCATCCGCCCAAGGCGCTACTCAGTGTGTGTGTGTGTGTGTGTGCTCATGAATGTTTCGCTTTTTTATACCAAAATGCAAAAATAAGGAAAATATTTTCCACTCCTTTCCATCCGATGGCTGTCAACGGCTTCCGTTTGGAGGAAAGATGATGTGGTTTTTTTTTTCGTTTAGTGCCCTAAGCGAAGCACACGTATGTGAACAGGTTTCGCTGCAAGACGCAATAGAAATGCACTTCCCATGTCCGTCTTATCGTATTTACTTATGGTACTGGTGGTGAAGCATAGATAGCTAAATTTCTATCTTATCTAGGAAAGGTACATTTATACAGTAAAAAATGGAATATTATATCCAAAACTCTAGAAATATTATATATATTTTATTAATTATACCCACAGACAATGTAATGATGTTTATTTATTCAAGCACTCTTTATTGATCCTATATAGAGCATGAAAGGATTTTTGATTAAAATTTCAGAATGCTGTTCATAACTATGCTTTGCGATACAAAATGTTTAATTCATTTTTCATTCGATCATGTTGTTACAACAGGGCACTTGACTGTGCACTGAATTCTTAAATTTTATCTGACACATAATTGTAACAATGAAGATTGTATTTGTTTTCCAATTACTAACTCTGAATACTTTTAATCTTTTTTTTTTCAAAACTATCATCAGTCAAATATTATGCAAGCTAACTTTTCATGCAATTTATTTCTTTTTTTAAATCGACATATGCCTTAAGTTGAGATGAAACATGGTCCTAGCTTAAATGTTAATTACAAACTATCATTTAACATGTTTTACAAATGTATTTTTAGTTGTGAAACATTAAAACAATTTTAAATTACTACAAACAAGTGAACGGCCACGCTTCAAAGCTTGTACATTATGTCTGATGAATATCATTCTATTTATAACCTTGTAGAGCATTAACTCTCCATTTGTCCTAACATTTGTAAATAATCCCGTCCGAAATAATGGCATCCTGCGCAGCAATCCCTCATAAAAGCACCATTACAGGGAGTGGGGCTCATTTGCCATTTGGTCGGGTATTTACACCAGGCGTCTCCATCGGGGTTGCATCGTCGCGGTCCGTTTATGAGTCGACATGCGCCACGCTTTTAAAAACAAAATGAAGCGCATTATATCCGGCATGCGACCGTAACCAGGGGTTGCGCTTTCGGAGCACTCCGGGATAAATCCGGAAGCTAGCCGGAACGGTGCGGCATAAATAAAATTTCGTGCCTGGCCATGTGCAGCGTGCAAAGCGATGGTTGACCGGTCGTCTCATCGTCGCTGGAACCGCCGTTTCCATCGAGCCGACCTCGGTGCAATTATTTTATGTCACCTCACGTTTCGTTGACACCGTTGGGGTCTACAAGCAGCGAGGTGGAAGCGAGGATGAAAGCTTTTACTGGGAGAAGGGTGGTGGTAAGCGATAGAAGGTTTTATGCTCGCACCGTAAGAGTGTTAGGCACATTAGGCGCAGTGTCATACCTGCAGGAAATTAACTCCATTAAACGTTTCAAGGAATGTTTCCTTCTTTTCATTGATGACTTTTTAAATGTGGTGTATTTATATGTTGCAAAGTAAAACTAAAGAAATTGTAATTCATTTCTGTAAAACGAATCCCGTATGTTTCATACACTTTATTTTACGTTTTGTGATCCTGTGATTTTCTTTCTTTTCTAATGCTCTATTGAAATTAATTCTGCTATTAATAATGCTCTATTGAAATAATTGAAATTTGAAATTTCTGAACTGTCCACGAACCGTTATTTCTCTTGAACAATGTGCATCAGCTCTATGATATAGAACCCGGTTCGTGCCTGAGGGGATGTCATCCGTGGAGGGTATGGATATGCGGTATGGTTCGTATGGTCACTTTTTCGGAGTGCTCTGTTCGAAACCTATTCCCACTCATCTACTTCCATTCCCTGCATCCAAGAACCGGGCGTCTGCCAAACGACGCCGAGCCCTGCTGATGGCAGCAGTTTTAAGACTCAATTAAAGAAGCATTCCATTCTCGGTACCCAGAAAGGCGTGCGTTGAATGTGTCTCCGCTCATCAAGGCCCAGTCCGAGCCATGGTCAGGCCGTGGGAGTCAGTCTGGGTGTGTAGTCACATTCTTAGATCCAGGCCAAACCCGAATCCTTCCGAGGTCATGGCGATGGCCGACGCATTCGTCATATGTTCGGGGACGGGGCGTGCGTACGGTGTCCGTTTCGTTCCATGGCGCATTCCACGCTATCCGCTCGACCGGGGCGAAAACAAAAAATGAACGGAGGAACAATCGTGATGATCCCCAAACGTGTACCGGGTGCCGTTGCCGGGGATTAGCAAATGTAATTAGTTTTACGAAACATTCCGGTGGCTCCGGACGGTAGGAGAGGTTATCCTGTGCGCCATAATTCTTCCCCCCCCCCCCCCCCCCCCACGGTTTGGCGCCACCTTTTGATCGCCCCACTGTTGCTACCGCTTGGATGCCATGGACGCATTTTAAACGAAGCCGCGAGCTTTTTTGAAAGCAACCGTAAAATACAAGAATGGTAGTGGATGGGGTGCACTGGGATGGGAAACGATGAGCTAAATACCCCCATGTAGAAGCAAATTATCCCGGAGCCCATGGCGTACGGTATAAACAGAAAGCGAATTCTACAGAAATTCTGGTGGGAAACCTGTGGAGCATTCGGGAGGGATATTAAATGAAAATAAATGCATCTAATGTTTCTAATTGTAAGGGTCGACATGTTTTGAGGGTGGCTGCAAAAACAGGTTTTTCGCAGAGCTTTCGAACTGAACCAAACCGTTCACATGGCTGTAAGATGTGCCTTTGATGTTAGTTTTACATGACACAATGGATCAATTAGTTAAAATACATATGAAGTTTATGTATTATGGTTGTATTATGAAAGTGTCAATTAACATTCTACAGTTATGTAGGAAATAAGGCTTATTAAACATTATAACGAATCTTGAAATGCTAAGGAACGATTTAATAAACCGTTTGAAAAATTAAATAAAAATAAAAATGCTGCAACTTCGTCAGATAACCGATTTGTTTTAAAATTAAACAGTTGCTGGTTTGTAAATTAATTTATCTTTGCAATTTTTGGTTTTCAAACAAAATGATTTAAAAGATTTATTGCAACACTATTCTGCTGGCATTAAAATAAATAATACATTTGAACTACTTTACATCGCACTGGATTTGGTAAAACGAATTTTAGTCGGTTTCAAATCCCGAAACCAACAGAACCTTATTGTTCACACATACTATTTCATCTCCAAAGTGAATGCTTAAAAAGAAGATGAACCTTTCTATTATCGTAGGTTTTTGAGTCTGGTACTAGCTGGATAAACGAATGGTGGACCACCTGCTATTAATAGTTTACCCAAGAGGCCAAGTCTTGCAAGGGATGTAGTGTCAGACTTAAAAACTATCTTACTTAAGTGCCCAATTTTGCAATATTGTTCACTATATTTAGCAAAATGTTAGGGCCTTTCCATTTTTCATGTATTTGATATACATCAGATGAACGGTCAACCGATTTTGGGTCTTTTCTGTTAAGTTACGTTTAACCAAAACGATCCCCCCCTTTCTAAAAAGTGAACTGTGCTCGGTCGATTCATTTTTGCTTTAGACGGGACAATATGAACGGAAAAGATTCAATCATGACAGATATCCAAATAGCAGTTTGTTTAAGCTATATACTTTTTGTCTCAGGTATTGAGGGTTTAAGTAATCGAAAATTAAAACAATTTGTTTGTAGAAACTGAAATACTGAACTTTTAATTTATGTCAACCATTTTATTCGTTCATTGACTTGAAAATGCGCCTCAAACATAATAAACCTGTCGGGCAATCAATGCTCGTGCAAAACAACGATCCTTTCGCTTATCGATGGGTTTTGCCTTCGGAATATTTATTTATAACACAGCGCTGTTGACGCAGCACATCTGTGTTGGAGGACTTATTTGCTACAAAGTTTCCCGTTTCAAACGATGGAAACTCCCAAAGCAGCGATGGTACGTCATCGTTTATGCAAGCTCAGATTTCTTTCCCACGGAATGCTACACGTACACTGATTGTAGATTTCTTCCAGCAAAAAACAACAGTATCAGTGGCACGTGTTGTGTGGAAAATGTTAATCTCCTGCAACAGCTAGGGTCGTGACATGGAGGGAAAAGTTTTTTCCCGCGACAAAGCCCCGTGAAAAATGTTTTCCCGAGCGCGCGTTGCTGAGGTCGCTTGGGAAGGGAAAGAACTTTGGCCTCCCAAACCCGTCGGATGAGGGCGGTTAATCTACTTGCTAATTGAATTATTCAGTGTTTCGTCGATGCCTTCGATCGGGAAGGCAGCCATTCCTGGGCTTGCTTTAGCCCGAGTCTACACGCCAGGGTGGCAATGGGTGATTGCCTTTTTCCTGCCATTACTCACTTCCTCTTGAAACTTTGCACCCGGCGCGGGAATTTTCCAGGGTGAAGGTGAAACGGTTCCGAACACAAACACGTACACATACATTGCCAGCCCTCCCCACCTGCCGTTGAGGGCAATCAAGGGGGGAAAATATCAATTTCATCAAACCATCGATGCACGAAGCGCGCCGACCTTTGGAGTGGCAGGAAAAACGTTATCGTGCCCTTTGCTTGCGCGCTAAATCAGCCGTGCCTTTTTTTTCCAACGGCGTAAGGAAAGCCTATCCCGGGCAAGGCCATTTTATGCTACCGTAAATAGGGACGACAAAGGAAGCAAATGCTTGCAAACGACTTTCAATCAAGCGAATGTGGAAAACATACGTACAATGGGCGCGTGTGCTGGAAGGGAGGTTGTGTTTTCCACGTGCTTGTTTTTCGGTTCCCTGTATTGCTTTATGCCTTTGATTTGCCTTGGCCTTCGTTCTGAAAAGTTTTTTCTCGACTGTCGCCTCATAAAAATGATGGCTGGGTTTTTGAGGGTTTCTTCTTCATTTCACTCTATTAAACAATCTCTGTTATTTACTAATAACTGGAATCATATACTCGGAATGTAAAAACTGGTAGATTTGACACAAACATACAGAAACAGAACAAATTCTCAGCCGAACATGGATAATTTATTAAAATTGATTTTATCAACAACAAAGCTTTATCTCAGTAATTTCAGTTGATATTATTAACGTGGTAGGGTTTTGACCGGTAAAACAACAAATCTAGGCTTTAAAATAGAATTTATGAGTTAAAATCAATCATGTAATAGAAGTGTAACTTTATCAAAATTTGATTAATATTATACTTACAGAAATTAGTGAACTGAAGTGTAAGAATTTTTTTGTCACAATTATGAAAACAATTACATATTGTGTATGCAAGGAATGCATTAAAGCAGCTTTTGAAATTGGGTTTGACTAAATCAATGTTGACCATTTGATTGGAAATTGATAGATGGCAAAGATTCATAATAAACGATTTAAACAAATCCTAATTGGGGTAATTACCAAAAAGTGAAATCGTTAATTGTTGTTCACTAATTACATCGGTCAAGACTACGTCCATAGCGCTTGAAGCTAAGGAGCGAAATCAAAATCGAGTGCCTCAAAAATTGCTAATAAAAAACCAGATTTCGGTGAACTAGGCCAGGAAAAAAAAAGGAAACATATAATTCGACCGGATTGGGAAGTGGGCCTTTTTTGCGAGTTAGGACCAAATGGAATTAATGTGAAACCAAACAAAGGCAGGAGAAAGTGTTTCGCTATCGCTAACCGCTAGAATTCCCGTAAAATTTGTGCTTTGGGCTAAATGTGTACGGCGAGCAAAGCAGACAAACCCAGAGCAGTGGTAAGCGGTGGCAGCTAATTTTTCCTATGAACCTGATTTCGGTTTTTGAGCGCAGCTTTCGTGCTCGTTTTTCCCTGTCAGCGGCGTTCCAGCGGCGAACGTTTCACTTTAAACGTCGACCTCAGTAAGATGAGAACCACGATGGGGGGAAGTGAAGTAAATCGGAACATCTCAAACAAGAGAAAGTTAAAATTAAGTATCCCAATTTCCGCTACCGGTGCGCTTAGGTGGCTCGTTCGTGTTTCGCCAGCTCTGTCAGCTAACCACTCTAGCTGGTGATTAATTAATGTGGGTAAGTTCACCGGATGAGTGGAAGAAAGGAGCGTTAATCCCTTATCCGTTCTACTTGTCCGCCAATTTTCTTGTTCTTGCTATCTGCCTTCAACGCTTTGTTAGTGTTCTTTTAATTACAACGAATTGAATCCAACTAATTTAAAAATTATATATCAGCACCAACTGTGAGTGAAAGCTGACAAACAGTTGGGTTTGGTAGAATTTACTATGATTTGCATAAAATTTAAAACATAACGCATACTATATGCTTGCATAACTTCAGGTGGCTGCGAACTTTTACGTAGCTACCAGACCATCGTTTCCTTTTAATCAATTACCCAAGAGTGGATCCATGCTTTCATCAACATTTACCTAGCGTTCGTTCATCAACATTAAGTGCACGTCAGTTTTATGATCAGTGTATCAAATTTTATGATCATAAGTTTTCACTACTTCTTTCGTAAGAGAATATGATGAAGGAGCACATGTTACGCAATCATTTTAAAAGCATTTAAACCATAAACGAAAGCTTTCAACATTTATAAACCACATGAAATAAAAAAAAGTTCTTATCTTGTGCTGTGTCTGTAATATTTAATTTAATCCTAATTATAGATAAGTGTATAGGTAAATTATAAAGGAGTTGGGTTTCAGGCCGTTAGTACAATCAGTTTCACAACTATTCACTATAAACCGTTGGTGTCATTGAAATCATATACATTTCGGATAAAGAGTTTATTAAAAATTACAAAACTAATTCCTTAATGTAGCTCCTTCGGATAATTAATAAAATAAGACATGCATGATGATTCCTACAAAAAGTATCGGCAGTCATTATAAGCGAAAATCAGGATAAAGGGAAGAACTTTTTTAAACTTAAGAGGCTATACAACTTCTGACACAAGTTTGAAAATGAGAATGTAATAAAAACTTTAGCTGAAGTACTTTTTTGACGATCAGAGAAATTGAATATTTTACGTGGCAGTACCAAAATTCAACGCTGCATAAAAATGAATGTGTCGTTATTTTCACATCAAGCATAATTGAAAGAGGATGTAAAGTTGAGCAATTCGTTAAGTTTAAATCATTCCAGTTAAGTTGGGTGGTTGTATCGTTTTTTTCTTTGTCATCAGGCCATTTGATCCTAACCAAACTTATTGTATCGGAACCCCGACCGATGATGTTTAACACTTCGTTTACATTCCCAGAGTAAATTAAAAAAAAAACAATGTAAAAGGTTGTTCTCCTGTAGACTAAACGAAACATCTGACTCAATAAAAATAGTTACATAAACTGGAGAGCACAAGTATCCCGCCCGCGCTCTGGTGGTCATTTGCTTGCCATCAATCAAACTGCAACTTTCTTGAGCGTTGGAATTATTTTGTATGTTTTACACGTCCTCTCGAGTGGTCAAACTTCGGACCGGGCTTGCGACGAACCGCATCGAAATGTGAAACAGTGAAACTCCCCCGGTCGGGGGGATGAGTTACACAAAGTGAAACTAAAGGAAACAAAGTCCTCACAATGTGTCTTGAGACGCGTGAGCGTAAGCATCCTCCGCAAAGCCAGAACCCAACCGAAATGGCTCGCTTCGCTGCCTTTTACTGCGTGGGGTGGAAATCAACAAGTTTTTTTCTTCCGATTTTATTTTATGTTTTCCCTTCCCTCCGGCCATGCTCCCTTGCGCTGGACATTTCTCTCCGTTTCTGTTATGGGAAAATTATTCCGCTCATTTTATCCGACATTGTTGCGTGCCTGGAAAATGTTCTTTTCGCACCAAACTCCCCACTGGGCTTTGAAGTGGTTGGTTGGCGTGCTGGTATGCGCCTGTGTGTACTAGTGTGTGTCCTTTTTTGGTTGCGACTTTTCGCTTCCGTTTTTCTTGACACGCCGGGATTTGAAGAAGAATTTTCCTCATCGTAACCACATCGCAAATGCGCTGCCTCCGCGTCCTACTGCACACCACACGAAAATTCGTTCGTAAAATCTCAATCACCGAGTTGCCGGAAGTAATCGAGGAAACTGGCGTACGGACGAGCTGTTGTAAATCGACAACGATTCGAACGAGCGGATTGATCGTTTGCGCAAAACGGGGGTCTGGGGGAAAGTTTGCCAGCGCTCGGTTTCGCTGTGTTGATGATTTAATTTATTCCTTCCACACGGCCTGCCGCGTGGGGATTTTCCTCCAACAGATTGCCAAACAAGCTTTACCCTTTTCGTCAGAGAATTCGTTCATTTCCACACGCAATTTTGACTTTTTGTTGCAGCAAACTTGTTGATTGCCAGTCAAAGCGTGTTGTTCATTCCAACAGGTGTTCACTGTTGTTATTTGATTGTTTTGCAGGAAAGTATCTCTTTTTATGTTTTTCGCTACGTAGAAGAAGATGAGGCAAAATGCATCCCTTGAGTTAAAAAAACCGTTCTCAGTCCATACAAGATACACAGAGCAAACGTTCATTGTTCAATTGCCTAAATTTCTTATACCAAAACTATCTAAAAACTAAAAAAATCGAATTTTTCTAATAAATATGATTTTCGAATCGTAGAGTGAAATGAAAAAATTCACTTATGTATATGAAGAAGTTGGTATTAACTTCAATAAAGACCGGAAGCAAAGCCTCCGACTCTATTTAGAGACACCTTTACACCTTCGGCTTGAGTTCAAGTGCGATTTTATTTGTCAAGTTTACATTCTTGTATACCTAAAGTTCTTAGTTCTATCTCTCTCTTACGAGCTATGTTTTCTCTTGCTCGCCAGCCCGTTAGTTGACCTGATTAAGAGCGCAGGCGGCTCTGGCTGGTTTGTTATGCAACTTATGCGGAAGCCAGCATTTAGTTTGTGTTTACTAACTTTATTTACTATTATTTTGCTAGCGTGCTTGTTGCTGTCGCGGCTTGTTTTGGCCTAGGTCCGGGTCGGTGTGCTGTCATTGACAGTATAAGTTAGTGCTCTAGGTACAGAGTCTTTACCACTCTACTGCTTTATATTTGTTATTTTATGAATTTCATTTCATTTAAAGTTGTTTTTTGATATTATACTAACCTCTTCCATTGATGATTTTTAACTACCACACTCATTTGCATCTCATATACTAGTATAGCATTTAAGGACATTTCAACCAATCGCTACATAATTGTTTGCAATTATTATCAAGGGAATTGACATCTTCTTAGTTGTTTAACCTTACATTGCTTCGGGGCTGATGATTGTTTTGTCTTTATTCGCTGAAGTATTATATACAGTCGACTCTCGATAATTCAAACGTTCGATAATTCGAAACTCTCGATAATTCGAAGTATATCAGTAGTCCCTTGGAAAACTCTCACTATTTCGAATAAAAACAATACGCTTTGGTACACTCGATAAAGCGAAGTATAATTCGAAGCTAGGTTGCTCTCTTCACGCGATAATTCGGAGCTGTATCCACTCAACTCGCAACAATTCGAAGTTCTGAGTAAGTTGAAACGTAATAGAACGCGTCACATTGCGGGTGCCCTGTAACACTCTGTTGAACGGGGACGAAGATTTTCGTCCGAATTAGACTACATGGTGTAGACGGGCGGACGGACATATTTAGGGCACAACTGCTTTGTAGGAAGGTGCACAAAGAAAAGTGAAGAAAAAACAGTTAGTGAAAACGGTGGGTAAATCAATACACGCATACTTATTTCCAGTTCATAACTCAGCAACCGTTGCTGCTTATTTCCTACCACTCTTGATAGTTCGAACTCTCGATAAATCGAACTTTTTTCTGGGTCCCTCCAACTTCGAATTATCGAGAGTCGACTGTATATAGGAGTCATTAGATCACCTAAGCTCAAGGAGCCTGTTACGCAACAACAACTCTTAATTATCATTTTTTTTTAATGGCATACTTTTTCCTATCAATTTAAAAGGATCTTACATGTATCTTCAATTTTTTATTTACGCATTATGTATGCTACTTATTTGCTTAGAAATTTTTTTATGATAGTTTTCTTGGATAAAAATATACTTCTTCTTCTTCTTCTTCTTGGCGTAGCGACCTCTTTGGTCATGCCTGTCCGTTAAGGACTTACGAGACTTGTTTCCTTGTTGTACGTGGATAGTCAGTCCTCTCGTACAGGGGAGGGTCCAGTCTCGGTTGGGATTCGAACCCACGCCGAGATAACGAACCCCATAATTGTATAAAAATATACAATTAAGTTAAAATTAGAATGATACCAGTGCCCATACTTCCCTACCGTATTGAAAAGCAATGAAAACTTACCCATATGTATTCTATTGATAAATTAATTAAGCCTATGATTAACGATACATGGAAAATTTAATTAACTGTAATCCTAGCGGTGACGAGCGGTTTTGTTGAAAATGTCAAAAAAGGAAATGAATTATACGCATTGTATCACCGGAAAGGAAAATTGCATCAATATGTGCCAATGTAAGTGACAATGTGACACGAAACGGTGGGACACAAATTGGACGGTACGAAATTAACATAAATTCCATTAGCGTCAATATGCCACACCGCGCTGCCAAACATTAACGCCTGCCAAACTCATTAGAAATCCAATTTTGCGGGCTCCCAATGGATGGAGGCGCCAGGGAAGACATATCGTGCCGGTCGATCCCACGTCCAATCATTCATCAACATCGATCATATCGGAGGAAAATACGGGTCTCCTGGTGGTTTTAAAAAAGTCCCATCACATTGACGTTACGTGCCCCGGGGCGGGAATAATTGAGAAAATGCTGCCGGTGCCTGCGAGCAGGTGCAAACTCTGCCCTTTTCCTTGCTCCGAATGTCTCCGCTCCCGGAGATATTTATCGAGTAGCGTACGGGAGCCGCTGGTGCCATTTTTCACACTCCATTACAACCCACACGAACCAACCACGGGACGGATCGGTTGGCTGGTGTTGTTTTACGGCCACGAGGCGCGGTTTCACGTTCGAGGGGATGTGTTTTTCCTGGGCTTGAGGTATTTTTTCCCCGGGTTTTGTTCCACCGTTACAGCAATCCCAAACCGTTGGGAGTCAATTTCAAGCAAAGCCTTGTTTTTTGTTCTTCCCCCAACTCCCGCGGCAACATGGCGTTGTCAAATTACAAAGAATAAAGTTAAACATTGTTTCGAGGTAAACTTGGGCTGCCCTTTGGCCCCAATTTCATGGCCATGTTCACCGGCCGCAGCCTCGCCGTCCGTGGTGCGTGGGTGCCGAGAGTCGAAAATTTAATTAAATGAAGATTAATTTCATATTTATCAAACTGCGTGAGACTGCGCGAATATTCCACGCCGTACTGCTAATGGAACGAAAATTGTGCCAGCTCCCGCCGGAAACGCGCGCGCGCGCTTTCCACGTGCGTCCGCCCGAATCCGATCGGTTTGGGGCTTTCAAATATTCGGTAATGGGTGCGTGCGTGGGGGAGGGCGGGTAGTGCGTCATTTGATTAGGTTGTCCAACCGAACGTTGCCCGCGCACACAAAAGGAGTCACGGTGTGTTCCGGTGTTGATAAGAAGAAATTCTCTACCTTCCGTTTCTTTTAACGCTCATCCACGTTCGCTTCTATTTGGGATGGGGAGTTTGTTCTTTGTTTGGCTGCTTGCGTGCGAAACGGTTCGAATGTTTCCGCGCGAAGAAAATCCGTAATCATGAATCAACGCCTCACGGTGTGTGGGCCGTTGTTTGAGCGGGTTCGTAATTAGTCGTTATCGCCCGACGACACCCACATGCACGTTTTGTGTCGTAGAACACGTGCTGCCGGAGGAAGAACCTCAGTATGAGGCTGTGGTATTTGAAAGCTGTCTTTGCCAGTCATAATTTCACACATTGCCTTTCAGGCCGTATTACAAGTTAATCAATGCAATATCTCGTAGGTTTTCACCACGTTCTTATCACAAAGCTGCCAGCAGAAGAGATTAACACTGACTGGAACAGCCGTCAGTATCCATGTTTTCACGTTTGAACGCCAATATCCTGCCCGACGTGGTTGCATTATCGCGTTCGAATGTATGCGACCCCTATCTGTAATATGTTTCGTATATAATTCATATGTACTTTTGTAACATTTTTAGTCATAAATGTTCGAAAGTTTGATTCGGTATTAAAATCATCCAACAATTTTTATCTTGGCATCAATAGAAATTAACTTTTTATTAAATGTATAATAATGTGTCGTGTTTTCTATGATCGACCGATCGATTTATTCTGTCCTTTCTCCTTGTCGATCCAGTTAGAAGAGACCGTTCTGTCTTCCTGATCTCTAGTGACAGGTGCTGACGGAGAGTAGATGACATATACTCGTGTCACACCTGACACTACCCGTTATACCAGTTATAAATGTATTCTTGATTGTTTTTCAGTGAAACTAAATGAAATCAAAGAAGAAGGCAAAACTTTATAGCATCTTCATTACGGAAATTATAAAAAAATAAATTTCATTATTGAAAAAAGCAGGTGTTGTGGCAAAGTCATGGCTATCTTTTGACTTTTTGTATTTTTAATATATTTCTCCACACTTTCTTGCTAGGTTAGTGTTTCGGGAAACAAATAAATCCTGCTCGCATAAAACAATTTAAGGAGTTTAAAATTTTGTTTTGTTTCAGAAAAGAAAATATAAATGTAAAGTTGCCCGTATAAAATGGACAAATGGTGTAAGTTGGAATGGATTGGTTGGATGGATAGAGGATGAAATGAAGACAATTTGGACAGAACCAACTCACTTTTTGTTTGGATAATGCTAGTGAGGTTATGATATTGATGTAGAGCAAAGACTGTAGAATCGGACACATATGATTCGTTCATTTTTGACAAAATTTGGTTATAGAATTTACCAAACCAACGTATTCAGGAAACGAAGCAAAGACTAAGCTTCTCAAAGGAGATATGTTTGTAAATACTGCAATTTACATCTACCTACTTACGGGTATATTAGTGCATTACTACATTCGTGTAAAGGACTGGTGTTGATTGGATATCGAATGTCAAAATGGATTACGTAGCAGTCAATGTTTTAATCGAGTGATGATTTGAACTATAAAGACATATCGGAAAAAATTGTCCACTTTGCTAGTTTTGTGAGATTTGCGCGTAAAGATCTCTATAGCCTTATTTTATGACATTGCGAGTTTACATTGCGGTAACACAATTCGTTAATTATTAAAAAAAAATTATACTATTAGCAATACAGGAAAGTACTACAATACTGTAGGAAAGTATTATTGATAATACCTTGGTACAACAATCTTATAGAACATCGAATCATTATGAAAAGTATTACTTTACCAACCTGTTTCTTACCGTAAGTTGGACCTTACTGCTCAGATAGAGATCATTTCACCATCGCATGAAATTCGGAAACATTTCTCAATCAGTAGCTCAAAGAAAGACAAACTCGGCAATGAATCATCGTTTCTGTCAATCGATTTTCAATCGTTCGATTCGTAGTTTATTTTTCTTCCCCTCCACAGCTCCGCACGCCTTCACTACACCGGGGGAAAAAAACCGACAAACTAAACAAAAAACTAATAGATAGCTAACAAACTAAACTGAGTAGATTTTATCTTACATTTTGGTTTACGTCCACTGCTTCCGTTCCGTATTGTTATGTATTCTTTCTTCGATTTGCTTCTTTTGATTTATGTACGCTTCTATAGCATTTTTTTTCCTGTCGTTCGTATTCTTTTTTATTCTTTGCCCTGTCTTATCGCGATGGTTGTTTATTTGTTGTTTTTTTTTGTTACGTGTGTGTTTGTGTGTTGTTTCTTTGCAGTTTCAACTCCCGCGCCAGTCATTGCTTTTGCTCGTCAACGAGTTTGCCATCCGATCGTGGGTAAAGGCGAAACCGTTTGTTCTAGAATATCAGCATAGCATTCGCTAGCGAATCACTGCCGCTGGTAAGTAGGGTTTCTTTCGCCCTCACGCTCACTTTGTTTGCCCAGTCCCTGTCGATAGGAAAATTACAAAAGGAAAAACTAACTTTCTCCCTGTTTTACTTATCAAAAAAATTCGGACAGCTGCCCCGCGCGAACTTCGTATAAAGTTATAGAAATTGTTGTACTGTCGGGTGAACTTGACCCCAAGCGACCATAAGTCTCGCCTTCGACATGGTAACAAACGTGCCCTCCCTTTTCCCTCTCCCGTCGGCCAAGTGATTTTTTGATTGTGATCTTGCTCTCCGCAGGGAATTTTTTGTTTTGTGTTTGTTTTTTGTCGTACGGTTCACGTGATTCAACCAATCCGCAGCACAATCGTTCAAATTGCGTCATTGTGTTAATACTGTTTTAGCATTTACTTTGTTTTTTTTTATCTTTAACCATGCTTCTAAGTTTTTGTTACGACTTTATTTGTTTCTTCTTAAATGTGCGAGTTTGTTTTTTTTTCGTTCTTGCGAGAAACGTAGCCTTATGATTAATAGGAGTTTTTCAGGATGCTTTCCTATCACAAACACACACACACACATACACGCCGATCGATGTGCGGTCGAGGTTTCGCGGAACGTCGACAACAGGACTTACATTCACATACATACACACTGACATACGAAAAGACACACATATCGATCGGAACCGAATCCAAGCGATCGAATTCTGCAAAAACAAAAACGAACATCGATACGGACGCGGGTGTTTTTTCCTCGGGATCGGGTATGGCAGTTTGACCGTGGACACTCGCAGTAACCCTGTTTCCTTCCGGCGGGCTGTTTTTCTTCACTCTCTCCCATCGGTGCCATTTTGTGTGGCCGCCACGTGCATCCGGAACACGGTCCTGGATAGTTCCGCCTGGTGAACCATTTTCCACCGGTAGCGTTTTGCTTGTGTTGTGTTTATTTTCGCGCTCCGCTCCTTGCCGTCCTATATCACAAACATACATCGGTTTTTTTTCTACTCTCTATGTCCTGGGCTTTGCATTGTTTTTTTTGTTTTGTTTTGTTTTTTTTTGCTAGTAACGGGTTTGCCAGTTACGGACGTGTAAACACACATTCAGACACACAAAGACACAAACATTTATATATCCATATATAAACTGCGTGCCATCTAACGGTGATGAATGTTTTAATTTTTCTACGCAGATGGAGGATGGGTTTGGTGATGGGGCTGGGAGGTATATATTTAAGGGGAAAGGGTGATAGGGTAACGACTTTGTAAACCTAAGGGTGACATAACATTCGTCATCGTATCGAGTAAGGGTGGATTTGATTGCCCTGTCGTGATTTGTTCCTTTGGCGCACATTAGTTTCGCTTTTTCAAGCAATGTTTGAATCGTTGTTACAAAAATGCACTGACTTACGACGAGCAGAGTTGGTAACTACACGTTTAAGGTTCGCCCAGACTTGTGGTGCTGTTAAACCTGTGACGACGGGTTTTGTACAAAAAGGAGGAGATGATGATTCATGAGGATGACGTCGAAGCTCTTACACTTTGTAATCGTATGTACAAAAGCGGGTTCTAAATTAAACTAAATATATCTTTGTGATTGTTGCCTGCATTAACTGGTAATTTTCGGTGCACAGTTGGTGGTTGTTAGATAACTTCGCTGCACTTTGACCGAAAGTGGAAGGAAACGTCAACGGCACTGGCTCTTGGTCGACCTTTCCCACCCGTTGTTCAGTGTTTGGTTGTGGGTTTCGATCGTGCAACGCGTCATCCCTTATGGCACCGGCCTTCACAGAAAGCTCTCCCGTGCCCCACCGTCGTTCGTGATGACCAGCCGCTGCGAGCCGGGATCGCCGTACTGGCTGTGGTAGAAGTCCTCCCGCATCATGTTGTTGAGGCTGGAGCAGCGGAAGTACAGGATCTCCTGGAACGGCTTCCGGAAGTCGCGGTTCAGCGTGGCGTAGATGATCGGATTGAGCAGCGAGTTGGCGTACCCGAGCCAGAGGAAGAAAGAGGACAGCGTCCGGTGGTCGTCCTTCATGAACGGGCGCACGAGCGCGAGGATGAAGAACGGCAACCAGCAGATGGTGAACGCGGACATGATGATGCCGAGCGTCGTCGACGCTTTGCGCTCCTTGGCGAGCTGAAACCGGAGCCGCTTGTTCTGCGGCGAGCCGGTGGTCACCTTCCCGGCCACTCCCCGACCGTCGGCGGTGATGCCGGGCGGGAGCTTCTCCTTTTTCCCCTGCAGCACCGCACCCTGCGTCGCCCCGTTGATGGCACTCTCGAGCCGCTTCTGGGCCCGCTTCTCCTCCATCACGATGCGCCGGGCGGCGCGGAAGATCTGGAAGTACACGAACAGCATGACGGCGAGCGGGATGTAGAAGGCGCACAGCGTGGCGTAGATCTGGTAGAAGAAGTTCTGGCACACCGAGCACGCCGGCTGCCCGTTGACCTCGTGCTCGTTGCCGAGGATGAGCAGCGGTGGGAGCGAGATGCAGGCCGCCGCCAGCCACACCAGCACGATGCAAGCGATCATCCGACGGGGCGTCCGCTTGACGCCGTACTCGAGCGGCTTGGTGATGGCCCAGTACCGATCGACGGAGATGGCGCACAGGTTGAGGATGGAGGCGGTGCACGAGAGCACGTCGAACGCGACCCAGATGTCGCAGAACACCTCGCCGAAGCGCCACTCCTCGAGCACCTCGTACACTAGCGCCATCGGCATGACGAGCAGCGCCACGCACAGGTCGGAGATGGCGAGCGAGACGAGCAGGTAGTTGCAGGGACGGCGCAGTTTGCGCACGAGACACACGGCCACGCACACCAGCACGTTGCCGATGACGGTGCCGACTATGACGGCGAGCAGGATGATGCTGATCACGATCGTGGAGACGGTCACCTCGGCGGAACCGGTCGGCAGCAGTTCACCGTCGGCCGTCAGGAGCGTGGTTGTCGTGGCTGACGTCGCAGCCGCCGCCGCCGCCGACGCCACTGATGACGCGGACGCGGACAGGGACAGCGAGGTGGTGTTCGCATCGAGGTACGCTAGAGAGCTCAGGTTCGAGCCGCCGTAGAGGTAGTACGGCTGGCCGGCGGGTTCAGTCGTGAGGGCGGTGGACGCGGCGAGCGCGAAGGGCGTCGGGCTGGCGGCGTGGCTGGGACTGCCGGCTAGCAGCAGGTTGGTGACGGCTGTAGCCACGGTAAGGGCGACCGGCACGCCGCCCGAGCCGGTTCCGTCGAGGTCCGTGCGTTGCTTGCTGGCAGGGATGGTGAAGTTGGTGGCCGAAGCCATACATACGGCGGGGGCGCGCGCGATACCGACGCGGTGGACCTGGGGGGCTGCTCCGAGGATCAGACCCCCATTCTCCACGGCCTGCGGCTTACGAATTCAACTACCAGAAGGATCAGTCCACTCCACAAGTGGTACGCTCGGATATTACTCCACAGGGTCCTTAATGTCCCGTTCGGCGTTAATCTCGTCTAACCAGTATCTTCTGACGATGTCTGTCGGCTAGAGACGGCACAATTCATCAACTACATCCAGTCCTTTGCCACACCGTTCGTCGTTGCGAGGCCAAATCCTAACGACCCGTGAACCCCATCCCAGGCCCCCGGTCAGGAGTTAAAGTTCACGCGACCGCCGTTCGTGCTTTCTCGCAAGGTTGAGTTCACACCTCTAGCGTAGTTCGGAGGCGTTATCGCCGACTTCCACCGCATACACGCTTTGGTACGTAGCTTTTTATTCAATTACTCCCGAAGTGGGTTTCGCCCGAAGGTGCAGGAACCTTTGCCTCTTGTCGCAGACGTCGGCACTTGAACGATGTACGCCAGTTCCACGGTGTGAGGATGCTTGAGAGCTTCCAGTCTTTCCTTCACCACACGTGTGTAGTACCATCGAAAGACGCGAAGAGGAATTCTGTGTATGGTGGGTGAGCAGATAAAAAAGAAGTGAGGCTAAATAACAGGTGAAGAAATAAGCAGAGAAACTCGTATGCTTTCGGATACATGGACCGCGGATACGACATGGTTACAGAGGCAAAAACATGCACACCACCCGTCGACACTTACCTCGGTGCGGCGCCTTGATTGAATTACTGTATCGTCGCTGTCCTCGCTGGGGACTCCAATAGTGTCTCCCGGGCTGACGCACCGTGCAGCAGCCGGGTTTTGGAGGTGATATTAGTTGTAGCTCGCGACGGTACGAGACACCGGTGGCGTTGGTGAACAAATCGACCGATGATGGTTTTGTTCGCCGCGGTGCTTCTGATACGGGGGCAGCTGACGAGGATGCACCAGTGATTGCCACCGCCGGTTTCCGCCCGATGCCGTTCCTGCACGACGCTGGTACGCGAGTTGGTGCTGAGTGGTTTTTCCGGTGCCGGTACTTTGATGACCGGATTCACCGTTGCAGTCATCGGGTTGGGCACGGCGCAAGTGGCTGTGAGTGTACGGAAGCCAAATCGGTGGTGATGGATGAGTGGCCAGGTGGGTACCAAGAACCGGTGGGGTGGAGTTTAGAGCAAGCACCACAAATTGAAAGATTTGCCCGGGGTGATTCTGTTTTCTTCAGGACCGAGTTGAAAAAAAAAGTTCTCCTCTTTGCACAATGCTTCACTCGCTTTCCTTGCAATATGGCCAGGTGCCTTTTCAAATATCCTCCCAGCTCAAACACGCTCCACCTGCTCTTGAAGATAGCAAATTAAAACAACAAAAAACGATGTTCAAACCTTTGTATTGAAGAATAGAATGTGCTTATGCCATAACCCTACCGTTTGCAAAAACGTCCTAAACCGGAAAAATCGATTGCTGCTCTGCAGAAAGCATCGGCAAGTAGAACTTGTTGGTGGTGATGTTCTTAATAAAACGATGTTTGATTCTCTCACGTTTTAGTTCTGTAAAAGGAATAAATAATAAAGGGTGATGAGTACTTTCAGCAATAGTAGCTCTATATTGTATACTTTATACTTTGCTCTTAATTCTAATGTTTAGTTTACATGAAGTGCAAAGCAACTTTTGCAAATGGTAAAATGCTGTCAGTCTATCAGCCAACAGTCAAAATCTGTACAAATTTGTTTTTCGGTCGGTGAGTGCAAAATGTGATTTGCACAAAAGTACGAGCCTGGTGTTGAGTGTGAGTGTACGAAGCCTTGTTTTAAACGATTATGTTTAGTGTTCGTGACTAAAATATCGGCGAACACCTTTCCCGTCATCTTTTTGTTCACAGTTAAACAAGTAAAACAACTCTAAATTAAGTTTCATGTGTATTGGATCACGAGGGTTAACATCTACACGAAAAGCGAAAAAAGTGACTGTAAAACTGTTTACTGTATTTTAATTTTTCTTTGCTTCATGGAAAGTGTTTTACAGTTGATATATTGTATTTAATTGATTCCTTCATTTTGATTCGTTGATGCACAAAAAAACATATTTAAAAAATAAAACTAATAGGGTGTTTTGAGGAATATAAGGAATGAATTTATTTAGACTCAGGTGAATATGAAGTAACAGAATTCCGGCTTTGGAAATGTTTTGACTTTGAATTGTTGACATAAAAAACTTGGATATCCTTATAATCAAATAACGATCAAATTTGTTGATGTAGTTATTAGATTATTGCAGAAGTAATAGAATTAATGTTCTAAAAAAGTAGAAGTAATGCATTTTGCATTGTAATAGAAACAAATTATCTACAAGCAGTGTAAAAATCAGAAATTTCCTCCAGTAAGAAAATCTTTATACTCTATTTTCTAAACAATTAATTTATTACATAAGATTGGATGATTGAAAAATATCAAATAGTAGTTTACTAGTTTCATGAATGTATGAAACTCTTTAATGCTGTAGAAAATAAGATAAAATATAATGAAATATAGTTTCATCTAAGATTTATGTTGATTTCGAATTGCAGTTCGAGAGATATTTGTGAAAGATATTCAGTTTAAGAGTAAATTACCGAACCGATAACATGATAGCTCTAAGGACTTTCTTATGCATAGAAATTAATAATTTATTCGATACAAGCAAATACGAGCTTTTTATGTATTTTCATTATAGTTTCATTGCATACTAATTAACCAAAACGATATTAGCCCTCAGGCCGGAGTTATAATGGTTTCATAAAATAAGTCACACCGTCGTGAGGGCGATAAGAAATGTAAATTAGTTTTTCTTCACACAAACTCCCACGCAAACAGGGCTCATCAAATAAATTTCCCAAACGCCTTTTTTTACCGTTTCCACAAAGTCAGCATGAAATTGTGCTTCAAATATTTGATTTTCTCACTAAAATAAACGTTCCAGCGGTAGATCACTGTCCCGAGCAGCCCTGCCGCTTCCCGTATCCGGTATGGCGGGCGTAAGAAAAACAACCTCATTTTTAGCCACCAAAACGTATCAGGTCGGAGAATGACTTCGGAAAAATCAATAAAACACACAAACGCGAATCGCTATAACGCAGCTGTTCGCTGTCGCTTCGTTTTGGCGCGGCTTTAACGTGTGCCAGTTAAAATGGTTCGCCAATGCTGCCATCGTAGTGGAGCCCGACAACCTGTTTTTCTCTGTCGTGGAGCCATTTTGGACCACTCCCGGTTAGCAGCTGTTCCGGCGCTCTAACTGGTTTCCTTTAATGGATTTTTCACCGACAGCAATATAACCGCACGCCGGTACGGCCTGATGGACGCCAAGTTGTCAGTGGGAGCCTAAGCCTCAACTCAACCTTTTTGCCGGTGAAGGGGGAAAATTCGTGCGCGGTGCGAGTGTTTGCTCCAAAATACTACTACCGACGGTGTTCGGAAACCCCTTTTTTCCCGACGATGTACAGGACGATGGACAGGATTGAGGATGTTTATTAGAGCGGAAGGGGAGGCAAGGAAAGATCGCTCACAGTTCATTACTTCAGTGTGGAATGAGCGTTCATGAAAATGGCTCTGAGAAAGGGCGCCGTCGCCGCATTTGTTACATGTGTTTTCCGATGGAGGCGCCTGGTGGTTCACATTTAGTTTAATTGCGTTTCTAAAATTGGATTTATTCTATGTGAACGCGGGGAAATGAATGAAAAACACTGTATGAATATGAACATGTTGATATAAGGTTAGTATTATGATTTTGTTAGTTATCGCAGTTACGATTTAATATTAGTTAAGCAATCGATACCTATTTTGATTATTCCTTCAAATTTCCCACAATCAATATTTTACATTATAAAACCTTGTAGTGCAAAATACAGAGGTTTGTAAATTTAATGTAAAAAATTTAAAAACTATTTAAAATCCAAAACAGAAAAAAAAGTTAAAAAAGGTATTGCGCTTCCAACTTAAAGCACTTGTGCTTCGTAACACACCATTAACGAGTGCGTTTGTAACCCTCACAGTATTCAATTAACAGTTTACGCACCTCAATTTACATATTTAAGACAATAACAGAGTACGATACGCTGTCCCAGGCACCCTTTGGCATCAAAAGCGGTGGTCCGGTGACGATAGAAAATGGCATCGCCCAGTCAAAAGAAAGGGCAAAATTAACACTTACAATGCTGGTTTTGCATACAGTCACTCCGTAAACACAGGTCCTTGGAGCTGGCCAGCACAATGCGGGCGATACAAATGGCCTATCCGTGTACCGAAGTGCTCGAGTTGATAATGGTCCGGCTGCTCCATTAGCAGTCCGAACGCTGCTCATACGGGCATTATTCTCGTACGCCATTTTGCTCGGCATCCTTACTGAAGTGGCCCAGCTGTGTTTACCCTGGTACCTGGCCAAGAATGTTTATACTCGGCTCTTAGGCAACAATGGGAATGTGCAAATTTCACGCAGGATTCACACTCTAGGCCGCTCCTCAGCCGACGGAGGACTAAGCATGCCCTAGAGTGGAGCTCATTTGAAATCCTAATCTTACCCTTCTCAGCACGTAGCTGGCGAGAGGGCAGCATATAGGGTCCTTTAGTAGCATGCAATTCCGTGCGGACGGATTTATAGCAATCCGTTCGATCCGATGAGCGAGAGCTACGTCGTCTACCAATTAGGCCTCTTATGGTTGGCATAATCCATTCGAGATGCCGAAAGCCTTCAGGGTTTGCCATAGATCGGCTGCAACGAGTCTGGAGTCTTGTGGTGATGTTCGATTTTCTTTGGCCAGAGTAAGAACGATTGCTTCCTATTGATGGGTTTTCTGTGGGGTTGGGTGGCTCACATTGTTCTTGTGAACAATTGTGGCAAATCAAATATTTGCTCTATGGATTGAACGCATATGCGAACTTCAGTTAACACGAGGTTCCCGAACCTTTCCTGGTAGAAATATACCCAAAACTCCCTGTTCAGGTTAAAATGTCAAACGAATGTTTGTAAAAGAGTGTTACTCGATGAGCTTCACGTGCCTTCTCTTTCCATCTTTTAAAATCTTGTACTTAAATTTTTTGCTTCAATAACTGTTTTAAATACCATTATTATCCTTACATGTTGTGTTTAAGAATAAATACACACAATTCACACCATACCCCAGGAGGTATAAATACGTCATGAATTAGCTACCCAACCAATAATGTTGGCTTGAAGATCACCATAAACCGTGCCTCCTCAAAGCTTAACTAATGATAAATGGAGTTAGCAAACATCTACATACAATCCTACCGGTGCGCACTTTGGCTGACTTTCACCTAAAGGGTTTTGTATTTCGAGACATAAAATTAAATTTATGACCCGCGTTTGTCGTCGTTGAAATTAGACAAAATTTACAACCTCCTATCAAGTACATTTTCAGGTGAACCCACTAGAATCCCTTCACCAGACGGTTAGAGGGTGCTTCGAGTGCCCGCACAGAGCGGAAAAGAAAGGTGCGTGTGATGAACCGCAAATTAATGGTGTTTCGGCAAAGTTAGTGGTTTGAATCCGGGCTCCCTCAGCTACACCTCATTGAGACCGCGAAATGAGCTTCTGAAGTGCGAGGGTGGTAAAAAGGTTAGCTCATTATTTCATCATCATGATAACTTTTCTATGCCGCTGTTGCACTTTTCAAAGCTAATGGAGTGGTTTATATCTATTGTGTGCTCGTTTTCTTGCCCAAATAATGGCATACACATTCTTAGTATTTAGTCCAGAATCTTTTCAATCACTTTTTGCAACGCTTTCCTTTTTTGTGCATCTACGAACAGTTATTAAGGAGCTAGCAATTTCAGTATGATGGTGAGAATTAGAATTTGAATACTGTAAGAAAATAAAATTTTCTCAAAAAAAGGAATAAATAATAATAAGGGGCAGGAACTGAACTGAGCGTAAATGTTTCTAAAAGGTTTTAACTGTCACTGTTGTATTCTACTACTCGTACTAAATGATTTTGCATGCTCGGGCTAGACGTAACAAATATTAATGCACTAATGCAAATAGAAAACAAATTTATGTAAATTTAAATTGTCCAGTTCAATATGCAATATTTCATTTGCCAATTTACTTTTACATAGTGTAATCGGCTTCATGTTTTTAGAAAATAATTATTAATAGCAGATTGTATTTGGATCATAAATGTTTGCAAATATTTCCCAATGTACAATATTTCAAATGTTGACAAAAAAAATCTGGTAAGCCCTTAACGGGCAGCCATTGCCGAAGAAGGTCGTTACGTCAAGAGGTGGAAGAATATTTCCCATAAACATTCGTAAATGATTATGAATGTGGGTTTCAGTTTATTTCTTTTAATCTGGCTTCCACTAACTCGTTGCTGGAGTGCGCCAAAGTGTAAGTAGAAATTTATTCTCAGTCCAATTTAAAATTTATTCCTTCCACCTAAATCGGCCTCATTGCGCATGGAATATCATAAGCCAGTTCGGCCAGCGTTGAAACTAATCCAAGAGTGTAACATTTATATTTACTTTGCCATTCGAAGTAGGAGGGACCCGTTGCTTCGGTTTATCTTCCAAAAACGGACAAATACTACCCTTGGGCGACCGTTTGCTCGAACCTGCCGGGGCCACCACTGCCCAAAACTTGCGATGAATCAAAGGCTACAATCCTGGCCCATTTGTTTTCATTTTCGGAAAACCGGAATATTTTACCGAACCTACGCGGCGGCCCGGTATTGAGTGCTGGGTGGAAGCAACCGTCCCGGGTACATTGCCCCGGGGTTGGCGTTTCGCTGGAAAAGTGTTGTAAGGTAAACCGAGGCCCATGAATTTTCCCCCCATCCGAGAGCCACGGCCGGGGCGGACAGGCAGCATCCGGCTCGCATTACTTACGTGTTCCCTCTTCGACACCGAACGCCCGGTTCGGGCCCCGTCCCCACAAAGCTACCCCAGCCCAGAAGATATTTATTTCCTCCTTAACAGAATCTATATCTTCCGATCTCGGCGTCGGGGTGCTTCGGGCGGAACTTCTGCCACGGACGGAGCAATAAGAGCTAGGTCTGTTTGGGGCCCGCAGGTGAAGCACACAGTGGTAGCTAAAAATAATCTCCCACCCGCGGGCGGAGGATGTGCACAAAATATTTACGCATGCAGGAACCGACCACGCCGAGCGTCGGGTACGGATTGCACGGTGTGGTTTCAATTTCGTTCCGAATCGACTTTGGCACATTCCCCCGGGCCAGCCCGCACCAGCCTGCCTACCTTGCCGGTCGCGGCAAGTGCTAATAAAATGGGCTGGAAAATGGCTATCAAACAGACCGTTGGTGTTCGATAAATACGAAGATCTAATGAAGATGGGCCCATCAAGCGTTACGGCAATGGCCGCCGCGCCACCCAGTGGGTTGCCCAGTTTGGCGAAATAATCACATTCGTATGTTCGCCCGCGGAAGCATGCGAGCATCGCGTTTTACGACGAAATGGGAACCCATTCTGGAGGAGGAGACTGTTTAAAATCATGCGCCTGATGAAAGATTACTGGCTGGAACCCCGAAAGGAGGCCCCATTTGCCGGCGGTCGTTTTGATTCGATTCTCTAAATTTTACGACGTTTTTCCCGGCAAACCCGAAACGGGCATCTGGTGGAATCGTGCTGCGCAGTTGTTTGTGTTACTCACATGAACACTTGGCGGGCGGGGTTGGAAAATCAAAGCAATATCTGGCAAAGCAACCGACGCCGACGCGCTTCCTGGAGAAGAAACATCCGTCACAATGGATTGAACTGGGTTGGCGTGTTGCTATCACTCTCGTTTTACCTCACCGTGTCGGGTCAAGTTATCAACATCAAATGTATCTCGAAGCGTTGCGAAGGGATTTCATATTTACTCGCCGTTCCCCGGCGAAACCCGTCCGAATCTCGGAGTGGGCATAACACATCATAAGCCATATCCAATGATCAGCCAATAATGCATGGTTCGTTTGGCCAGTTATCCCAATGCCCAGCCGGGCAGGGCAGAGATTGCCGGGAGATATTGCAAAGAGACAACAAAGAGGCCGGGGTTCGTTCGAAGAAAGGGCATCTATTCGAGCAAGCAATAAAGAATGCGAAAATTTCCCAGCGGACCCGTATCGAACGCAATATTGATACGGGATATTATTTCATCGTTGATATTTAATACTAACGTAGGAAGAAGTGAATGCAGGAAGTCACACCGTTACGGGCAGCGGAAGGTTTGAGTAGTGTCACGTACGGTGAAAGGAACGGTAAAAAGCCTAACGTCACAAAGGAGTACAAAATTGAAAGCAGGTCTCCCTGGGGGGAATCGATGAGCGAACACGAGCCACCGAGAACATGTGCACCTTTTGCTCGCCTCGGGAAAAAAGCTGCCAAGCTCAACGATTTGAAATACCACCGGATCATAGCTTTCGCAGTCCGGCTGGAAAACTATGCCACACCGGAACTTGGAAGGAAAGTTTCAAATGAATGCTTTGAAAACGAGATCCGGACGGTTGGCTGCGCAAATCAAACACCGCCAAAATAGTTTCCTAGTTCTGACACGCTGGGTGGCGCCCGGTTCGAACGGCTTGCCCGGTGTGACGATTCACGGCGCATTCGGACTGTGTGAGGAAAGTTTTATTTTCATACTGCCGTTCAGGTTTCGCACCGGATACCGTTTGTAGCCTAAATATTTGTTGTAGGGTGCTTGTTTGTTCGGGGAAAAGAAAAAACTATCTTTTCTTCAGAACGTTATTTGATTAGGATGAAACTTTTCTTGTGGCAAGAATACATTTTTCATCAAACTGCAAACAAGTAGAGAAAATAGTTCATTTGAGCGATGATGAAAATAGTTAATAATTCAAGTTGGTACAAGTACTTTGTTTTCATTACTATCTACAGTAAAGAAGGAGAAATGTACAAATTTAAAACCTTATCCAACGATTTTCATACGGGAAATGTATCCCGAGTTGTCTAATTGCGAACCATTTTTTAATGATTACCATCACTAGATAAATGTTATATTTTGATTCTAATTTTGAGCAACAGTTTTAAAAAATTTCCCTGTTAATCTCATTAGATTTTTGTTTCCTGTACATCTACTTCATCTCGAAACAGTTTCACATGAATCAATTACTAGTTTAATGCTTGAATAAATCCTACACATTTAAATGAATTCGTTAAACTGATAAAGTAATGGATTATTGTTGGCAATGTAAACATGTCCTGAAGCTATTTGAAACCTTATTAAATGTTTCTCCGTTTTGTAAACGTACGAATGGAAACAAAGTTTTCCATCGTACATGACCAAAACTGTCCTTCTGCCTTCACTAATGATGTTATGTTTTGTGTACTTTACAGGCAGGAAGTTTCTTTTTAACAGTTGCAACTGTTACCCACGACCGTACCCAGGAGGTAAACATGTTGCGGGAAGGAATTTCAAAAATCCTACGTGCCTGAACGTTCCCACCGTATTTAAGTGCTTGTTTTCCGAGAGTGGTCGTTTTTACATTTTTCATGCCCGTACCGATCGAAAACCACCTTCTACTTGCTAGCATTATTCCGCAGCCGCTTTTTATACTTCGCTCGGCAGTGTCTTTTCATTTCATAGCCTGTTCCCCTTGTCCTGCCAACATGTGGCGCCAACTGCCACGAAGGTCGTGAAATGTTGCATTGCCTTCCCGTATTTTTCAGTCAACTGAGATCGAGTGTGGTTTCGGCTTTGAATGGCGACTTGGTGGTGGATTTCTTCTCCAACGTGCAACAATTTAAGGAACCTCGGGCAACTCGAGACGAGCTACGGTCGTTAAAAAGCGAAAGAAAATATTCCCCTTCTTGGTTTAGGAACCCGCGGAGGACTGCCCTTCAGCACACACAACCATTCGGTTTCGTTCAACCGACGCGTACAACGGTTGTGTGGGATGATAAAAACAAATGTGGAGCAGCAAACCGATGAATCCTCTTTGCCGAGACGCCCGGTAAAATGTACCCTTGGAATGGTGAATTTGTGTGCTTTTATCGCTACCTTTCGAAGAAAGAAGCATGGCATGGATGCTGGATGTTTTTCTCTAAAAGCTGTCCCGCTCACCGGTAGACGGAAAGCTGGCGCGCGAGACTGTGTGCGAGCTGGAAGAAACTGCGGAATTGCGGGAAAACAAAACCGAAACAAAATTCTGCACATGCTAAAATACCTGCCTGTCGTCGAGTTTCACGTGAGGGTTCGTTAAAAATTCTCGAATTAAATACCCTCCGGACTTCAAACGAATCAGGTGGAACGAGCATGAATTTTTAATGTAGCTTTTGACTGAATTGCGTTGGCTTGCATGTTAAAAGATTCTTTTCGTTAGAATGTGACTTTATATTGCTAAAACGTAGCATAAGGGCTAGTTTAAAGAAGCAACAGATGGTGAAATGTGGGGATGAGAATAAGAACTCGTTTTAGAGATTTAGATCAAGCTGTTTCGAATCTTTAAGTCACTCTTTTGTGATTAAAAGCATGAAGCACGCCACAAGGATTTGAATCCCTGATGGGAATAAAGGAATTCGAATCTTAAAATTGTGAATGAGTGAGTAAGTAAAAGAGTTGCTCAAAAAGGAATCACAAAAACTGTCTGTGACGGTCTAAATCAATCAGTCAATTAAAAAATTCTACTCACTCATTCTTTCTTTCTGAGCAAGAAAACGCCATTTCTCTCATTTCAAATGCTTAAAGGATCCAAACGCGTGAAAGTCATTACCTAGGATTTCCAGGCAATAGAAAAGATTAAGAAATAAAAGTTCCTCATCGCCGGACAAACGGCATTAGCATACTTCAAGGAGTTTATGGTTTTTCGCGGAAACGTAATGTTCAGCATGGTAAAGGAAAGATCATTGTCAACTTGGGAATCTGGGAGAACAAACTTTACGATCGACTCGGATTTATTGCACACTACCGACATTTTGAACGGTGCACCGGATTATGCAAATACATTATTTTTAGCATTTTTTAATCGAATTTCATTCGGGCAGTCGATGTCAAGGATTCCTTTCCATTAAAATAAATACCATCATCTTTCTGGCCCAAAATCTCATAGCATTAATTCGAGGTAGGGCTGCATCAGATTTGGAATGATAAAATTTTATACACACAATAGTGTGACATGAAAGGAAACTCTTCGCTACCCAAGGAACGGATATTTCAATACTGACATTAGGTTAATGAACAGTAAATGATGTAAAATATGTTTTAGATACAATAATAGTTGAATCTCATCATCAATCTGGATATCGTATCTTTGGTGACATATATTTCTTTTAAAACTCCGTATCGTTTAATGCACAAACAACAATTTCACATTAACAAAGATTGGGTATCACTTTTCTACCAGACATAATGAATTGGTAGTGAAAATGTTCCACCTCCATCTTTTCCATCAACAAGTTCATAAGTTATTTCAAAATAATTAATTACTTTCCGAATCAATGAAACTTGTTCCGCCCGAAGATTAATATTCATAGCTGTCAGATTTAACTTTCGTTTTCTTGACAAGATTAATTAAAACGCTTATCATGATGTTTTCGAGTAGAGCCCAATGGTTTACTGTCAAAGGTAATTTTTGATAAAATTTGTAGTAGCATTGGCACGATAAACTTTCCATGCTACTGAGAAAAAAGTACTTAAAACACCTTATGACACCATGAACAGCTACTCTGTCCATCGAAGGCGAAGGTCTTTGGTGTAAAAAAGGCGAATTCTTGTTCCAAATTTTAGATAGAGTCAAAATCAATTAGCTTCTCATCGTGCTTTTCATGGATTTTTTTTGTTTTTTTCTAAGAACGTTTTACGAATTACTCATCCGGAGTGGATGTATTTTTTCTAAAGTCAGAACTTCACATCGGAAAAGTCGTTACAGTAGAAAATGGTCTGGGACTTTGAAACTTGGCAACGGTAGTTTAAAAATTAAACGATCTTCAGACATTCGTCCTACGCTATTGTCGACACAATTTTCTGCCCTACTCCCCATAGTATAAAGGGGACCATGGAGGAAGTCTCTTGTGGAGTAACGAAAAAAAAATCACACACTCTGTCACTTCCTTTAGTTTCAAGCGCGTTTCGTACACACCGAAAGTAGCATTTTTCGCTACGATAAAAATCAACCCTTGGTACAACTTCCTTTTGCCCTGCCGTTGGACGCCCAAACGCAAGACTTGGCCCGACCAGCTCTCTTATTTGCCACTTTTCGGTGTAGTGGTTTTCTCGCTCAATTTTAAATTTAATTTGCTTCCGGATTCAGCCCGGAAAAGCTTTGAGAAGGAGCAACGCGGTCTTTCGAAAATAAGACAGGAAAAATCAATTGCTCAAAATCTCCCACTTCCAGTGTCGTGAATAGATTTTTCTTTTTTACCTCGCAATAGTAGCACCAGCATTATTGCCACCATCGGGAGCATCAGTTGCTTCGCCTTCCTCAGCGCTACGATTCCAAGAATGTAACGCGGAGATTTCGAATCGAGGAAAAGTGAAATATGATGTACCGACTGACAAAAGCTTCTTGAGTGTGCATTACAACAAGTAGCAGACAGGGCGAGGATATACACTCCAGGCATGCCCCATGTGGGGCCTTCTTCGGTGGAGAGGCTTTTTTTGCCTATTTAGTATCTTACCCTCGAAGTTAGCCAGAAAAGTGTACCTCTGGCGCTGCTTGATTCTCTTTCATTCCAATTTGAAGCTTGATATCGTTCGAAGCCGAACTTCCCAGTCTATTTGTAAAGAATTGAATTTTTAGAACCAAAAGTGATTGGTTTTTCAAATAAAAACTTGACTTTTTCTGATCGCAAAATCACAAAATAAAATAAGTAAAAATGTTTGATTTGATCCATGTAAAGCACAAAAAAACGATAAAAATACACGATGGTGTACAATTTAACGACCGACCTACTTAAACATATCGCACAAGTTTTGTGAAGACAATGATTCTTGTTGTTGTTCTGAAGTAAATACTGCTTTTTAATTGAAACAAAGCAAAAACATAATAAAATGATTGAAAAATTGTAGTCAAAGCAATAACAATGCTATTATCCATCATTGCTGGAAAAAAATTAACGTCGTTGAATGGTACGCAACTTGTGCAAATTTTCACCGCGTGCAATAAAGATAAAGGAAACGAAAATTATATTACATTTCGCCTCCATTTCCTCATGCCGAATACCAAACGCGAATCTTCTTCTGCCAGTTAGCTCAGCATGTAATAAATTCATATTTAGCGTGGGCTTAGAGAATTTTCAACCGAAAGCTGCACAACCAACAATAACAGGAGCTTAATTTAATTTATTTCTCGAGCGCATGTATCATTTTTCGTGCGGTGCGAAAGCCCTTGAATGTTTACCAATGGAAGAACGAGAAATATCGCCCGCGGTTGTTACGCTTTACGCCGGCCGGTCGTGGCGATGGGGTCAGTTTGTTTTGTATTTTGTGCTTGTTAAATACCGTATTTGCTGCCCTTACCTTGGGGTTTGCCGTTAGCTAAGCGCCCGGATAGCGGACGATTTGACAAGCCGGTTGGTGGCGAAGGATTGCCTGCTGGCAAGACATTGTATCAGATGATGGACATTTGAGCAGAAATTCAATTAGTAACAAAATACCTAGATGTCACAACCATAAGCACATTTTTGGCCAGATGGAAAGCATAAAGAAATTTATATTTTTTAATGCCAGTTGAGATGAAATGAGATTTTATTTCTCTTGCTCGTCAAATTCAACGTTTACTTTAAAATGCTCAGAATCAAAAATAAGGGCTCGTGTTATACACACCAAATTAGTTTTGTTCTGATTTTTAGAATTCCCATCGATTCGAAGAAAGCCTTCCAACCAATCTTTGACAGCATGATTTGTGAATATCCGATCACAAATATTGCGATATTTTTATATTAGTCGATTAATGCCTATAAATAACGGCGAAAAATAAAAAGTTGTTTTAGAACTTTATATTGACTTTATCAGCGTGATGTTCAATGTATAGTGTTGATTATTTTTATATACTTCTGATTACAAAAAAATCATTAATACGGCCTTCAAACTAAAACTTAATAATAACTTAATTAAATAAAAATAATCCTTATCAGAACTGGCTGAACAAGTGGAGGTATCAAACAAGTTTGCTCATGCATATTACAAATCAGTGCTTGTATAGGGCAACGTACATTTAATGATGTTGATTTCAATCTGGTTTCAATCTTACCATACCCATACATCAATCTGGCTTTTATTGACTAGCTTACCACTGCAATTAGTTTCTAACTTAATTGCTTGGTCTCCTTGCCACATGCAATAGTGAACTGGCTATTGATGGTCAATGTTTTTCTCTGTATTCGAAAGTGTTCGTAAGTATTTCGTAAGGGTTAATACTTTGTTTGTGATTTATTTACAGATAAGGCGTGTTTCATTAGAAATTTTACATTTATCTTAAGTCATTTTTACCCTCCAAATTTGTCAACAACGCGTGCTTATCGATATGTTAACTCATTATTCATCAGGTTTGATGATTTGCTGTTGATTAAATTGCTCACACAATCGCACTTCCTGATATCGTTAATTCATGATAACGCGAAGCAAAGCTCTCCGATTCGCGTGACGAACTACAACCGTCGTGGCCGCACGTGGCCAAAACGTCGCATTAATGCAGTGGCGATTTGAAGCATTTATAAAACCTAACGACTTCCGTGCCCATTTTTGCATTGCTTGCCATTGCTTTCCCGCGAAGTTTGCCTCGTTCCGGCGAACTTTGGAGCTACGATTTGCTGCGCGTTCTGTGGTTGACGTCGACCGCATTGTAACCGTCATATGCACAACGTACGGACCAGCTCGGGGCCAGCGCTACTTACCCGCGGCATAACTGGCTGTGTGGTCTCGTGCGGCTGAGAAATATTTTATGGTACATGGTCCCGCCCTCCCCTAGGGCGCCATCGGAACCACCGCGCTTGCTTGGTCGAGATTTGAGGCGGGCGGAAATCAGGCAGAAACAGTTTCCTAATGGGGGCCACTTTATCTCGAAAGGTTTAAGTCTACGGCTCGTAACGAGAATTTATTGCACTATTTTCGGGCCGGTGTACAAATCTGTTGGATTTGGCCGGCCGTTCCGTCTGGGCGAATGATTTCGCTACTCGTACCACCCGTGTCCCATCAGGCCGCTAGTCCGTGTGCGCGTGTACTGACATAGTGGCCTCGTTTGTTTCATATCCGAATAAGGTACAGAAGCGACAGCTTGTTTATTTTTTTTTTTTAGTACTATCTTTTTCCAACGATTATTTATGTTTCGACTCGGACCGAACGACAAAATATGATATCGATTTGTCGATATCATTAATGCTCGTTACTTTTCGTTCCTCTTGATTGCGGTTGTTTTTATAAGAAATCGATCGTCGGTGATCAATTGTTTGCTAATAATTGTTGAGTAAGAAACAACAGGCAAGATGCCGACGTCAAATGATTTGTTTGTTCATATCCTTAATAGATATAAAACATTCATCCTAGAGAGAAAACCAACACAAGTTTGCCACACTGGGTAAGTTACTTCCAGCTATGGAAAAGTATTCCGTCTTCAGAAACAAAGGATGTCACAGATGGCAGGTCACGGTCACACTGTTCTTTCCACAGTACGCTGCAGAACGGAAAGCAGCACAAAGAAATTAAGATGTCTTTCTGCACAAAAACTGTTTGCTTCTTCTCGGGAGCATGACCGTTGATTTTCTGAATGTTCTTTCCCATACATAGCCAACTTCCAGCCCCTGTTTCTCTCCCATTGTTCGTTGTAGCAAAGAAAACAAGCCGATCTAACGTATCTTATTCGCGACTCACCGTCTAGGAAAAGCTCATAGGAAAAGCTTGGAAGAGTTTTTTTTCCTATTGTTTCAACATTTATTCTTCTTACTCATTCGAGCATTTTCACCCCGTCCCAAACCGACATCCTTAGGACTAATAATAAAATCACCTAATGATGCGTTACGATTATGTTATCCGGCTGTGTTTGTGTGGTTTTCGCCGGTGGTTTGTTAATTAATTATCGATACGCTTGTAGTGCTCGATAGTGCGAGCTAATGGGTTGCGAAATACATAATTCCATTAGGCAACTCGAACAATTTCCGTTTACGTTTCGGACATATTTTGGGGCAATCGAATGCCGCGGTAGGAAACACTAAGCCTGGGGCGTTGGCGGGGAAATGATATTGAATTCTATTTTTGGCAAAATAACACGATACTCTGATTCGGTGGTGGTAATGAGAATTCACTGTTTTGGGCTTAATAACTGGTGGAAATGAAAATTAACAAGAAATGGGTATACCTTCAGCCAAAATGATGTGTTTTCTATGATTGGTGAAGGAAGAAATTCATTTACTAATGAGTCCCTTTGCTTTAATCGGTTTATTATGTAATTTTGAGTATTGAAAGATATTTTCTAATTTTGTTTTCTCCAAGAGTTTTTTTGAAAAAATAATTCAACATAGCATTGTGATAGGATCTGCAGAAAAAAAATTAACAAATAAAATAACTGCTTGTGGGTGTAGGTTAGTAATGTATTTAAATACTCATTTATTTCAATCGATTTATTAAATAATTTCGTGTGAAAAAATATATTTTCTCCATTTATTTCTCCCAAAATTGCACACGCTATACATGGAGATGCAGTTCGGAAACATTCACGTATGATCCACAAATTTCGTCAAACATGGTCCCTTTTGTGGCGTTGTGCAGAGAAATTACAGTAAATGGACCACGCTGTTCTTATTATATGAAAACACACCGTTTGTCAACAACTTTTAAGCTTAAAATAGCAACGAAGCATGGGTACCAACACCTTTTTTAGGAGAAAAGATGTTGATTTACTGCTGACCAACGGTATGGTTATTTACAGTAAAAATGAGCAATCAGCTATTTTGCACCGGTCTTACGAAAGGGGTTGAAAGTGACAAAAAATACCCAAACCAATATCAACACCGGTTAACCTGGTATTCTTTTGAAGTTTCGATAAAGAGCTCAAATTTATGTATAAGACCCGAACGTGCTGAGAAAATTGAATGTTTTACCGGTCGATGGTTTTCCCTCTCCAACCTGCCAACAGTGCCATCGTTCGCTTTCCCGCCAACAAAATGTTCACACCTACCCGAGTTGTTTGGACCCAAAAGGTTGCATCCCTATATCGATCGGTTTCGCTGAGTGTCCGATAGGCTTGCCTTTTTGAGCAGGGGGATTCTCCACTAACGAGCACACTACCACCATCGCTGCTTCACGAGAATAACCAGGTGGATAAACGGTTTGTGGTTTTATATCTGGTGTTATCGGAAAAAACCAAATATCCAACCGCTTTCCCGCACTGGTTTGGACAAATTTCGTTACACACCCATCCTCGTAAAAAGGGCGTGTGGATAAGAAAAAGGACAAATTCATCTCATTTTAAATGATAATCGCCAGCCCCGATGGAAGATGCCTCAGCGAAGATAAAGTAACAACGAACAGACGGATATAATAAAATGAAAAATTTAGGAACATCTTTATTTGACAGTCGCCCAAATTGTTTCATGTAGCGCATAGTCTCCAACAAGTGTGTTAAAGAAGCTTTCTCTAGCGTAACGTTTTATCTTCCCTTCCCTAAGCTCCCTTTTCCTTCATCATCCAGTTGAATATACAATTCAACAGAATAGAAAGTTTAATCAATTCGCATCTGGTTTGTTTCCATTCGAGCTAGCGTCATTTACACACTATGTCTTTGTTGGTTATTTTCCACTTGCCTTTTTTCTCAACGACTGTACAAATCTTCGGAGCCGTTTCTTGACTTGTTTAAACAAACGCTTGCAGGATCACTCGTTGTGTGTCTGTTTTATTGCGCTGGCTGGTCCCCATCACGGTCTCGATCGGAATGGTCCGTTTTTATAAGCACTCGGATTCGTTCGCACGTATGAAAAGTATGCGAAACATTTGTCGATTGCGGATGGGGTGATTGTTATGTTTGGTTTACGTAGTTTTCTTATAAATATAGACTAGGATTAAAAAAGTTTATGGTAAATTTATCATTTGATGATCCATCAGGACACTCTTACAATTTCGTCTGTCATTAGATTATACATATAAGGTATATAAGCTGGAAATTTTACTAACAACTGGCATCAGTAGATTATAGACGGGAATCATTCCATTTATTTTTAATGCTTCGAAATCAGCGAAAAATATTGTTCACACTATAAGTTAAAAAGATGCTTTTTCAGGCTAAAAGAGTATAATTTGGCTCGATGGGACCACCATTTGTTTTTTTTTGATCCAGAACGCTCTTATCAAAATAACTTCAGATGGGGAAATCAACAATGATTCATTTGAATAATCGAATAATGGGAACATGCCATTTGGTTTTGTTCTGGATTTTTAATAGAAACTGATCTATTAGCATAATTGAATTTAAAAAATCAATTTAATTTTAATCAATACTTGAAAGGCGGTCGCACAAGGCCAGTTTATATCATTTCAATTAAAGGCCACGTTTCAATTAAAGGCGTAAATAAAGCCTGAACACAAATACTGAAATACAGTGTTATTTTTTTAGTACGTTCGTCTAGGTCATGTCACAATTGAAATAACATATCTAACTTCAATACTCAGCACACACTTGGTTTCTAAATAAACTTATTATTTTTATTCGTCGCATGCACAGAACAGCTGGCCATCATTTCCTGTTTATTTTAAATTACTACCGTCTTATATTGTTTGAATTCCACGGGTGTAAGACGGGACAGGGAAAATGAGCCAAACATATAAATCGCAGTGAAAAACTTAATATGCGGAGATATGTTATCATAGCATTATAACATGTTAGACATCTCCTGACAGGGAAATTGAACCATAAAATATTGTCCTTGATTTTTATGAGCCCGCTTACTCGTACCAATCTTTCAAGCCACGGGCTTCTTGTTTGGCAGTCGGTCACCCTGCCAGCAATTTGCAATGATTTCCCTACATTTTTCTATATGGCATATTTTACTGCTTATTACTTTAGTGTGTATGTATCCAGCCCGTTCAGCAGTGTGGTTATCAGCGTGAAGGTAATGCTTCATAAAAGCGCTCTGCGGTTCCAAACTAACCCGAAACGTGTGTGGCTGTCAGCAACATCATCGTAATTCCAAACTAGCATTACGACAAAGTTACAGTTGCTGCAGCCCAGCGGGATCCGCTTCCCACCCTTAGATTGTCCCGCCGAAGCTCGCTCGTTTGCTTCGTTGTCGGTTTATTAGCACCCACTTCGGGCCGGACGATCTGCCGGCCGGACAGACGTTCAACAGGCACCGTTTCCGACGGTTTCAGTTTGTTTACGCGTCGGATGGGAAGTGCGTGACCCACACAGCCGGCTCTGTTGCCATCTCCGGCGCGCGGTGCTGGCCCCGGGTTTGAAGCAACACCTGCGGTCTCGTCGCCCGTGGTCTCGTCCACCGTCCAGCAGCGCACGAGAGACGGTTATCTTTATTTGTCCTCATTCAATTTGCTGAAACAACCTGACGCCCGTGCTCTACCTGCGCCGGCCGAGGCCGGATTCTCGTGACGTAAGTTTATTAGACCGTCCGATGGCGACTTTTACACGCTTCTCTAACGCCGTTTTCGCGCGTTCTCGCTCGTGCGGATTTCGGACCGGCGGTCCAAAAAGTTCGACCGGAATCTAATCCTTCGTGGGTGGCGAAGTTTATTGCCTTAGAATAAATGAGCAGAAGTGATGGTGTGGCCACGCAAACAGCGCCAGTATTAAAGCTGCATCACGAAATGACCGTACGAGAGCATGTTAAACATGATTGGATATGGGGCATTAGCTCTAGTTCAAACAAATAACAAAAGGAACTATCCATCGCCTTCTTGGTATGGTTTATTAGTAGAGGTTATGATAATCTATGAGTATCTAAGTTATAACATTAACTTAATTTCTTAAGAACACAGTTTTTGAAACCCTTTGACGATAGTTTTAGTTTATATACAACCCGAAAGGCACAACCTCAGACATTTTTAAAGTCAGTTTTGCTTTTTTTTTTCTTAATTCGATTAGTTGCAAACATATGGATTGCAAAAAATTATTAAACGTTGATTACCTACAGTAGGACCATACCTCAGTTTAGGGTTCTAATAAAACGTTTTATTAAGATTGATAGGCATGCCGAGGAAATATTATATCTTAAATTGCATATTATTTTAAATTTTAATATTTATTTTCCTTTAAAATTCTCAATACTTAAAAATAAAACTAAGATAGTATTTGTTTTCTTGCTTAGGTAATAACAATAGTTATATAGATATCATTTACTATGAACCTCTACATAGAGATTCAATTCCTACCTAAGAAAATTTTCAAAATTGAGCAAATCTAATCTCCTCTAATAAATATGAGTTTCCATTGTGTTAACCTGCCACTGTTGTTTAGTTGGAACCAATTTAACGTTTATCTATAACCTGATGAAAAACTACCTTCAACGTGTGGTTGGCTTTAACCAGTGCACCTGTTAGGTGTTGCTTTTCACACGTAATTAATTTCCCGAACACCAACTATCACAACCAGTGTCCCACACGCCCTACTTCACATGCCACAGTACATCCGATAGGTCAACCCTGAAGGCTACAGCAGCGGGAAGTAGAGTTTCCGTTTTGGAGCATAATCAATTTAACGCCCAAACAAGACCACATGGCTGCAGCATACCGCCGAAATGCAATTATATGCTGCCAACGTCAATTTTGCCTGACTCAAAATTACATTTCCCCTGTTGCGTGCAAACCGAACCGCCTAGAAGCCAATGTGGGCTCGTACGGTTTGACCATCGTAGTAGTAGTGTAATTAGTAATTAGAGAGTAAACACAGGAATCGGTATCAAAAGAAATGGACCCATCCAAGTTACCCGCTGGGTCATGCTGCAGTTACAACCGGCCAATCCCTCTCCCTCTCTAGCCACCTCGCCAGATCCGCCAGCATCTCTTTTGTATTGGTATCACCATAAATCCTTGCTTCACTTTTATCCCGCCCGTATCAGTGCGGGCAGCTCATCAATCTCGCTGTCAGAGCATGATTGCCTATTGAACTAATTAATTCTGTGCACTTTATTTCCCCGATATGCCCCCGCCTTATCGTGCGATAACATCTACAGCCGAAAGGTACAACAGTTGCCCCCGTTGGTATCCTCCCTCAGAAATAAAACAACCCAACAATGTTGGGGCATCCGAGTTAAAGAGTGCTCGCGGCGCGATGTAAATCAACCGGACGCCGGAACGAAGGTATGTAAATATTATAATTGTCCACACGCTCGGGAGAATCACAGGAATGGGATGAGTTGCACTGGAAAAAAAAAATGGCCGAAGAAAAACGAACGCCAACTATCCACCGGCCCTTGCCCAGCTGGGTTTGCATGCACGTAAAGGTTGCTCGCAACCGCCAAAGGGGGGAAATTGGAAGTGTGTTTGTGTGTGTGTGGATGGATGGCGCTGTAATGGGGGATACCATTTCTGTTATCTATGTTTGCTTGCACATTGACAAACCAATGCTAAGTATGGTCTTGTTTAATTGTTTCGTTCCGTTTCACTAATGGAAAACCGGTGGAAGCCGAAGGGGGGAGAACGTTATAACTACCAGCCCGGTCTCTGTGGAGGCTTGAGAGGCAGCCGGTGGAAACGGTGGACAGGAAGTCATCAGCTGGGTGTGAAACCACCCCGGGGTTGCGCATTGTGTGCTCGCCCGGCGCACGACGCCGGTTGCCGTAAATGGCGCTGGTGGCGCTGCTGATTGCACTCGTCTCATGCCGCAGCGCTATAATTGTCTGTGAGCGGCGTGTCCATGTGGTAATTTATTGCGCTTGCCAGCAGAACGATCGTGGAAGCGATGATCCGGATGCGCCCTTCTGGAGTGCGCTATGGAGCCGCTCGTGCGACGTGGTGCCGGATGATGGATACTTTTCGTTGCAATTGAATTATCACTCGGTTATTTGAAATTCACTTACAACAAGGAGTTGAAAGTGGAATTTTTTTTATTTTTGAATTGTTAAATTTGGAGCTAATCGAAGTTTCTTTATAATACATTCATCAATCTTTCATTCCATACCGTTAGTAAAACATTCGCATTTGTCATATTCCGTACAAAATTTATGATGTATGAAAATCAAAAACTTGTAATCAGAGATTTTAAAGAATTCTCATAACGAACAAGAAGTAATAATTTATATCATATCTCTTTTTCGAACCGCAGGTCAACGAGAAAACTTCTACTTGCCACCCGATTAAAAATGATGATGCCTTACTAAGATAAAAGTGAACGGTTGTAAATCTTTGATCTTCTGCCCAACCCGAAAGCGAGTGCATTCGAATGTGACAACGTTATCATGTAACCCCGCCGTACGCCTCATCATCCCGCCCGCCGATGGCTTCCGTTGTAAGTTCGCGCTAAGACTATGCCGTCCGTGCAAGTGACTGAGCAGTGTGCAACGTCCCGCTTCGGGTGTGAATGCATCCGCACCGGTATCTTGATTGTCTCCACTTTTTCCAACAATCAACGCGGTTACCGTCCGTCCGCGAAGTCACGGGCGGGTTCTTGTTTAATCGGCTGAAACACTGCTGCATTTCTCGCCCTTTTTGCGCCCGGCGCACGGCGAACATCGAATCGCAACGAACTGCGGCGAAACCACCCGGTTCGTCGATGGGCCCAGGTCGGGAGTGCTTGGTGCACTTCAGCAAACTGCAGCTCAGCTGCGTGTCAGCACGTGCACTCAGAACGAACACACCAACACATAGACCGACCCACCGACCGGCCCGTTGTTATTAGTGTAATTGGATGAAATTTGAATTCACAATGAAGATGCCTCACCATGACCTCGAAAAACGCAATGTGGCCGGGCGTTGGTATAGCAACTGCAGTTTTTTTTTTCTTTTTATTTTGTTTCTATTTCTGCGCCGTTTGCAAGCGAGTGGATGCACTTTTTGGCACTACGCTGCTAACTATCAACCGAGGCCGCCCACCAACTGTACTGGTGGTGTGCTGTACTGTTGCAATTTTGTCGTCCGTCGTGAGAGAAATTATTTCGAACCGTGGTGGAACGAATGGCACCCTATCTTGCGTGCACAATTACGGCCAGGGCAGCCGGTGGGATGTGTTTAATTAACATCGACACCTTTGGTCAAACATTGTGTGATGTGTGCGTTTGTCTTACACCGAACGCAATCGATTGTTTTAAGCAAACTATTTCACAACAGGAAGATGAGAAGCGCAAATTATATTTGCAAATATACATGTTTCATGCAACATTTCCTCATATTTGCTTAGTATGTTTTTCATAACATACCCTTTACTCATCAGTTGAAAACAAATGTGTTCAATACAATTTCAGGGTTCAACAATCATTTAGAATTCCCTAATTGGTAGGTTTGGGTAAAGCATAGTTTGACTAGAGAATTGGATGTCCCATTTCTAGTTCTAGTCTTTCCTCCATTATACACGTGACGAAAACTTACCAATAATAATTTCTCGAATAATATATATACAATATTACCACCTTTTTTACATGCTTTGCTTGTTATTGCTTTAAGAATTGAGGATACATTAATTGGGAAAGTAAATAATAACTGCACTACTAGTGAAAGTAATTTCTACTGTTTCCTAATAAACTTTACATGAAACGTGCCACTAGTCTGATTGCATAGATTGATTAATTTTAATTAATATAATAATTAGTTATATTTGAAGTGTAAAGGATGGTTATCTATAGTTTTAAGAATCATCAATCATCAACCCTCAAAAGTTAAAAACAATTTTCTATTGAAGCGAAATATGTATAACGGATATCGCTCCTTATCTCATAGAAGAGATACATTAAAAATATTGAAATCATAGACAAAATTAATTACCATCTATGGCCATTGCTCGATTCGCTAAAATGCACTTTTGAATCGCAGAACGGTGCATTCGATTGATTCCACTAATTTCAGAGTCTCGCCTGTCGATGATGGATAAGGATCCGCTTTAAACTGTCTAGAATAAAATTATTTCAGGAAGTACAAAAATATAATAATGCACGATTGCAAATCTCGTTCGCTGGTTGCCGTCATTTGCATTCCAAAGGGGCTTAAAAACTCCTGCGGGAGTACACCAATCGGTACGTTGTTAACGCCATTCTGGCCATCGTTCAGCGTGGGTTGGTCGGAAAAGGGAAAAGGGAAAAATGATTGGTAGATCAAGAAACTGCAAAAGCTTTCTATTTCGTAATCTTCACCAGTCCAATTCGAACTAGGACTCGGGATTGTTAGTCACACCGTCGTGATGACGCGGCTCTTGAAGGTTGATAGTGAAGATGACGATTGAAATAGCGGAAGTGGCACTGCGGGAGCCACTCGCTTCGATTGCCGGCAAGTACGATGAAGTGTCGGGTGATTGAATCAGCGAACGTCTTCAATTGCGCGAAGTGAAGGAAGTTATAATAGGAAAAAAAACCTGGTAGATGTAAAGAGTGTGAAATAAGGAGAGGCGAATCTCTTCACCTTCACCTCAACTCTTTCCTCATTTGCTGCCACTATTTCGATCCCCGTTATAGTGCGGACTATTTACACGCTTCGGAATGCTCTCTATGGAAGACGACCAGATCTTTGGACAAGGTCCACGGACACTCATAGACACACTTCGACACTGCCTAACTTTGCTGGTAAGCTGAAGGGTTTTAGCGTTTCTCACTTCATCGACAGTCAATTAGCGTTGATTATGAAAAGGGATGTGGATTCATTGATCACACTTGTGCGCCTCGTTGGTCGGCAAGTTGACGAAGCAAGTCGTGCCTTCCTATTCGAGCAGTTTCAAGTAGGTAAGTACGCAGCCATTCTCGATTTACCGCCGCCTTCAGTGGTGACGATTTATGCCTTCTTTTCATCACTAACTCTAAGTGGAGCAACCACCTGTCGTAGAGTAGCGTTTTAACGTCGCTTCCGATCGTGTTTATTTGAAATCTTCTACCATCTGCTTTTTCTTCCTCCAAAAACTTGCGACCCGTTAGCGATAAATAGTCGACAAACTGGACGAATCAATTGACATGGGGACCGTTTTGCAATGGATCTCGGTTGAAGTAATGCCTTAGCAAATGCCGTTCGCAGCGTTCGCCTGCCCGATTGTTGTTAGCGTTCTTCACAACCGGTTTTCTGTGCAGTCTCCGCTGGAAGCTGGTTGTTCTGACAGCTGTTGCTACTGTTCGGTATGAGTGATGACACCGCTAGGAGTCACGCGTTCACTACTTTGTTGACCCTATTGATGTAACTCTAAAGGGACTGCAAGCGAGGCGTAACGAGCAAGTTTTTTTCAGTACGTTGATGGATGTGAGATATCTTGAAATAACCGAGCATGTCGTACCAAATGATGCCAAACTACAAGTTTATGCCTTTTGGATTGTGCCTATGCTGCATATGCAAATAATGAAGCTGGGAAGCAGATTAATATCACCATGCTATATATTATTCATACTTATTTCATTGAGGGGTTGTACTAACTTGCTATTATAAACTTCGTTTATACATGACAACAATGATTTCGCTTTTTTATTTTTATTTCATACAATCTTTCTAAATTTATCGGTTCTTATTTTCGATTAATGTTAATGCTTCATGTAAGATATATTGCAGAGGTATTTCCCTTTTATTCTTTACTTCAACGTTTTTTTCTCACTACAATCTGCATTTTAAATAGTACCATACTCCCCAAATATGTAGTTATAACATTCGTATCAAATCAATATTGTTACGAATTGTGAGGTTTTTTTATGGGTCATTCAATACAATTGGAATTGTACATCTACAGCCCATATAAAACAAAAATTACAGCTTTTGGTTTACCAGCAATAGTTGCAATGTTTATCGACATTTTTTGAGTTTGATATAGATTTTGGTTTTCTGTTCTACATTACTTCTTTGACCTCAAAAAACTATATATTTATAGTGTTAGGGGATGTCAACAAAGGGATAATTAATAATTAAGAAAATTTTCTAAGAAACTGATACCTTGCCAAATTCTCATTAGCTCTATGAGGAATTTCTTTGAACGTTACTACCTTATAGCAAACGAGAGGAATGCTGCTTAAATATGGTATAGAAACACGTGCCATCTTGGATGTTGGTTTACGGCAATCAAATCACATTCCAAACGCTTCAGTTGAAATAATTTGCTCTCACCGGGGAACATCCGAGCCAATCTCAGGATTTTCACTACGCAAAATAGCAACAGCACTAGGATCTAATAGTGTCAGTCTTACCTCCGGAGATTACGGTTCGTGCCTAGAATACCGCACGTCTCGCTCCGTTCCCCAATGCCACCCCAGCGCCGCCAACTATCTGAGGCTTGCCAGCCAACCAGAGGAGCTGTCCGTAAGTCTTGCGTGCATACTGCTAGTTAGCATCACGGCAGGCCCAGTGTCGGTGCCATTTTGCACAAGCGCAACCCCCGGTACCGTGTGCCATGCTGGGTTTCGGATGAATATACGCTTATCATGCCCATCAGTAACCGCAGCACAAATTAGTGCTGTCAGCGCATAAAATAGGTGGGTTTTCCGTAAACTGCACATCTCCCGCCTGGTCGTTACTTTGAGCCCAAGCACCCTCCGCTAAACCTTCGCGGAACTAGCTGAACTCCAATGAATGCTGCGCCGAATGGAGCGGTTTCGGTTTTAACTCCTCTTTTCTAAGCCTCAGGTCAAAAAGTGCCCGGCTCAGACACGCCCCGTCCCAGAGAGGTCGGTTGAATGAAGTGGTTAATTTTAAATCGTTGAATCATTTCACCCACCACACGCTAATGAATAGGTTTTTTTTTTCTTTGCAACCCACTTGCCTGCCCCGCTCGTTCGCCTTGGGCCAGAAGGAAAAGCGTTCTGTAAGCGCCGCAATTACTGTGCCGTAAAGAAAAGTAGAAAATTGAATAAAAAGAGTTAAAGAAAGGTTTCACCACGGTGCACCAGTTGGCATGCAGCTGACAAGAGCATTCCGCATCCGAACTGGCTTTCGACATTTTAGTAACATCGAAAAAAGTTTTCCCACATTGCCTTCAACGCAATATTTATTCTCGCTTTGGCTTCTGGAAAATACTCTAACCTTAAACGAACTGATATCATACCAAAACAGCTACAATGGTTTCCCGCTAGTCTCGTTAAACGTACACGCCTTTGCTCGTTCCATAATCTGCAAGATTTGATTCGCACATTGCACATGGGCTTGATGTGTTCGTCAACGGAGTGGAACGCATACGCCAACGCATCGCGACGCTTGCGGTACACAATTGCATTGGAAGCTGGAATGTCATTAAAAATTGTGCACTACATCTTTATTACAGTCCTAAGGGGGTAGGGAAGTAAGGGAGTATGCTGGCCAGCTGAAACACATGATTTATGTCACCCGGCAAACAGTTCCCGGGACCCATCAAAGCAGTAAATCATGTAGCAGAATTTGATTTATTTGCGTAATTTAATTGCGGGGAAAACTGTTCCATGGAATACAATCGGGAAAAAACAGTCTCGCTGGAGAAGCTGTATAGTTTTGTTCGTATTATTTAAATGCTGGGAAAACCAATTTATAAAGAATTATGCATTTCTGTTGAATTGGAGTCATTACAATCGCAAACTGTTATGATTGATTTGTGAATTGAATTGATTAGGTTAAATACATTTCAATGACATTTAATTAGAGAAACCAATACGTAAACTTTTTCTATGATACGTGCCTTCCTACGTGTCGCTGGTTTCAGAATGTAACAATTTTATTTGATATGCAAACAACACCATCCGTTTCCGTACCTCTCCCTACCAACGGTTGGTTGGAGACTGTTTCCAACTGCAACCAACCCCAAAAACGAAACACATCCCAGAAGTGTCTGTTTATCTTCCACCGACCCGCACATCCCAATCACATGCTTTGCCGTTTCGTAATTGTTGATAGTTTGACGACGGTGTTTGGGCTCACAAATTACAACAACCGGCGACGTCAAACGGGGCTCGGGGCTCTACCAGAGGTCATGGGAAGACACCCTACCCCAGCCGTACCGTGTGCGGTTATGAAAGGGCAAACTAATCAAATCCTAAATCCTACCCGGCACCGGCCTCCCATTGGCCACCCGTTTGGCCCTTTTCACCAGGGGTCACTTTTATGTAAATTTCGTGTCCCACACCAGGCGCCAAAGAAACCACAGTTAACCGAGCGAAACCGAGCTCTGCTGGCATTCCAGCCGGCGTGTGGTGCTGAAGGACATTTTGGAGAAACTAATGTGCCTTTTGATGATGCGCTTGGGTGAGTTGATGGCGGTCTTCAACGAGCTTACACGCCGTGATTACGAGGCCGCTAGAATATAGGGCTGGGCGGTGTATTGGTATATTAATCCCACTTTAGCTAAAGGTAGAAGAAGGTAAGCCATTCTAACACCCGAAACGGGGCCAGGATGCGTCGGTTCTTAGCGGCACGAGATGATTGGCTACGTGCCGAACCGTTTCCTAACGCGTTGTTACACTATCAGCCAGGGGTGTTGTTATTTCACCTGTGTTTGATGAGAAAGCTCCGGTGAATGTTATACCTCGAGCTAGTTCGAGCGGATCCTGTACCTACAAATTAACTCTGGACCAGCTGTCTCTTGAACCCCTTTTGGCGTCTTTTTTCTAGTTTCTTGCTCACCAGTGAAGAGTATCCATCACGTAACCGATGTGGAAGTGTAACGATAAGAGACCAACTATAAGAAGTCAGTGTAGGGAAAAAGATGGATCCTTTTGTCGGTCAGGTGATTTTCCTTCGTCCGGAGATTGCACCGAAAGGGTTCCTACGCTAAAACGAGGTGGAATGAGGTGGGTCTTCCACACCGGATGGCATTTTCTAGTCTAGTGCTTCTTTTGTGCCCGTGGCTCGCACGGAAACGGATGGTCCCTTTATGACCCGACGTTCTTTTTTCCCTGGATCGAGGTGCTGCGCGTTAAGAAACACTGGAACAGCTAACTGGTGCCATCAAAAGTGGCACACCCTGTTTTTTTTATTTCATCCAGCTCCAAGACGCAGGCTCAAAGGGTGGTTCAGCTTTCCATCATTGCACCATCATGTCACGTGTAGATGGAACGAACCCAGCATCACCGGCACTGAAAGATGCAGCTCGATCGCCACCGTGATGTCGCACTGATGGGTGGGTTCGGGTATCTAGGGGACATTAAATTATTCCATTCGACAGCTATCGATTTTCCCGGCCATCGCGACGCATCCGGCCAAGGCGAGCGGAACGGGCAGCACGGGAATTGGATTAACAGGATGCAACGAGCCCGTCCGCTATGTCGGTGCCAGTAAAATTAGCTCTCGGATGCTGTGCATTTGCCGTTGGTGCAGGAGCTTCAAATCCGGGAGCGAGGGTGCGTCCTGGAGCAGGGGAGGACGGAGAAGTCGTGTTGCCGATGATGAAGTTTTACCGGACGTGATAGAGACGCTGTTTGTGGTGACGTGTGTGGGGGTATAAATAAATCAATATAGCCGAACATGCAATTGCTTGGCGTTGTCGGTTCGGTCAAACGTTTGAAAAAGCATGTTGGTGTTTTATGCAAAGCTATTGTCGTACGGGCTTGATTTGTTTGTCAATAGTCACAACTAGGGGATTTTGGTTTGAGCGCGATTAAAATGTGTGTCACAGTAACCTCCACAAGGACTTAATTGGACTTGTGACATTCACAATCATTAACTTATATTGATGATGATTCGTGTAAAACCCGATCTGAAAACTTGTTTGGTATTTATTTAACACATTTAGAGTGTACATAAAATTTAAGAACACAATTCAAAGAAAAGTCAATCGACCTATTTTTAATAATTGTCCGTAAAGTATTTGTGCTTTTCTTTATTTTTAGTTTAACGGTACGAGCCGTATTGTGAAGTTTAACAGAAAACATATCATGCCAAACAGCAGATTCAATTTCTGTACTCCATGGTTTGAAATGAAATACATATTTCTGAGCGGAAATGAAAAACGAATATCTTAGTTGTTATTAATTTAGAACAGATATTTTAATTTTATCAAAGCTTTTCCCCATGCATTATTTATCGAATAATATTGGAAGAAACCTTGCTTTTTTGAAAGAAATTACTTAATAACTTTAAACTTTTCGCTTCTTGTTACTGGTTTGTTCGCTAGTAAATTATTAGTTTAGCAGGTTAATGCATGCATCGTGCAGTATCGTATCGTTATTATTGTAAATTTTAACGCGATTTGTGTTTTACTGTTAACATAACTCCTGATATTTTTGTTAGGGTTTGCCGGTTATGACCAAACTTTATGTTTCCTTTTGCTTTGGATGTACAATTGTAAACCATTACAAAACTAAAACTTAAAACATTGCTAAACTAGATCTTGCTAAGGATTCGTTTCAAAGAACAAAGAATAAGGGTGGGAATAGCATATGCCAGGACATCCACCCCAACCCTGGATTAAATATTTAATTAAAACCCAGCAACCACGGCCTTTCCTTCTCAGAAATGGAAATGTGGATCTTGTGAATCAAGTTGGAGTAGAATAACCAATTTCACTTTTCGGTACATTGCTCGGACGTTCTAGGAATTTTGCTTATTCAAGCAAGCCAACCATAGCCAAACCATCCTTAAAATAATACGATGTTGAAAGGACTTACTGCGTTTCCTGTACACATTGGGCTTTTGAATGTTAAATTTCAAAGGTCACATATGCCAAGGAATTGAAATAATTTTAGTTTGGTTAGACGCGTTTTTGGATTGAACTGAAGAAAACTTCTTCATTCTTATAGTAACTGAAAACCACTGTACCGAAAAGCTTTCGAAAGTAACGTTTTCTGGACATATGTCAAACATAAAACGTACCCTCCGCACCGACTGCCAGAAAGGCAAAAGTATCTTCACGGAAGCCACTCAAGTGCAAACCGATAAAGCGAACAAAGCTGCTCAAGAGGCCCTCGATGGCACAACCCGATTGACTTACGATAAGACAAAAAGTCTAAACTTTTCCCTGCGGGCCATATTCGCCGGTGAAGCAATCGCGCATCTTCTCCGCAAATTAATCACTCAAATTGTTTTCTGAACGTGTATTTGTGTGCTCGGCAGCTCCGTTCGCTCGGAAGACATTTCCGCTAGGACTACGAGCGTTTTGCCGAACAACCCGTTTGCACGTGAGGCTTGTTGAGTCAGTGTGTCACTTTTTTCTTATGTTCCTTCCCGTTTTTCCCTCCATTCCTTACGTCGATCGTGTTTATCGTCCCCAGGGCGACTGTTGACCATACTTGTGTGTATAGTGGAGCTGGAGACGCGAATATAGCGTCCAACAAGGTATCTTTATTGCGTTACTTGTGCAATCTTATCTGCATTCGTAGTGCAATCGGGCTGAGAAGTTCGATCAAGAATTGCTGACAGTTGAAATGGCCATCCGTTTGCGAAGTTTGTGCTTTTCTACTTAGGTATTTATACATTTTTGCAACGAGAGGTTTTCAGAGAAGGTATTGAAGATGTTCTATGTTAATGTTTATATCTCAATATTTTATTTCTAAAATATTTATGTTTTAATTATAGTTTTATTCTACAAAACTTAAAATTATCTATTGATAATTTATACCCAAGGGACATTTATAAATAGACAACCCTGTAATCAAACTCGAGCAATAAAACATCACCTTGTGCTAATTGACATTGAACGATACTGTTTGACATCAAGATCCGTCCACTTATGTTATGTATAACTTGCTCCCTGGCCAGGGACGTTCAGCTTTACGGTTAAGTTAGCAAATGAACATCCGTCTAATCAAATTACCTCTCAATTGTACAGCAGCATCCTGCGGTCACTCGGAGCTACCCTTGACCATGACTGCCTCTCCGACGATCCGAAAGAGGTTGCAAACTCGCACTTTACACACGAAATGAGCTACACCGTTTGAGCGTCCTGCCAACCCATTGATAATCATCGCTCCCAAAACCCTCCGCCATTTCCCGTGAAAGTGCTCTCAATGCACCAAGCCCAGCGCCGGAGGGACGAGCGAGCGATTCAATTTGCAAATCATTCCAAATGCAACCAAGCATCTACTTTGTGGCTCTTGACGATGCACATTGTCATCGTTGTAGCGCGCACGGTAGCGGCCCTATTGTTCACATTGTTTGTTTTGAAGAGTTTACCGCTCGACGGCAGGCCCCAGACGGCACGTTTCCGCAGAAATTTACCATTTGCAAATGCAGCTTTGCACCGTGAATGCAACGGTTTTGCTATTTATTCACTTTTGTGCGCCCAGAATGGCGTTTGTGCCGGGGCTAACTTTTCTCCGCCCTTGGTTCCGAGGCGCCAGAACGACGCCGGAATCCATTAGAATGCTTTGATGTTGGCTCTGCTGCTCGCTTTTTAACTCATATATACAACCAGCGACCGGATTAATCTTCGCGCCGTACCGCGTTCACTCGTCGGCGGATGGAAACCTTTCTGGCCGCTTGAAGAGTACTTGAAAGTTACCGTTTTGTATGCAAACAAACTTTCCCTCGCGGAACTTGCAGGTTAAAGGACAGGCTAAGCACCCTTCACGCTTACGCGTACCGGGCTTCCGTAACGGAGGGGGTGGAAACCTTGGTGTGATTCACAATTTTTTGTACTTTTCCGCCGATTATTCTGTTATTGGGAAGCAAACAACAAACTACGAACGATTGAGATATTTATTAATATCTATCGCCTGGCGTTGCGCCACCGTCAAACGTTTAATACTATGCACAGAGTGTGCTTATGACGGGCGGTAGGGCGCTTGGTCCGCTAGCAAACACGTGCCACGATAGGTGCAGTAAACGGTAGCACAAATATTTGTGCTTTACTGCATAAATAGACACCATTGAAGTGACACTTTACAGTCCGTATGGTGAAAGAAACCGGCCGCAAAGAACTGGATGCTGGAATGCTCTTTGAGCAGCGCAAACAAACTGCCTGCTCATGTGTTAGCGTGAGTGTGTGTTTGTGTGTCTGTCAGGATGTCCCCCAAGGGAAGGATACGATTTGTTTCTGGACAGACACTGGTGGGTGAAGCAATGAAAAGACGGTGAAAGTCTATCTTCTTAGTGTTTTTGCTTCATTTGAATGATTCGTTTTGAAGTCAAATATTGCTTTCGAAAAGCAGGACAGTCAAAGTCCTGAGGGCAAGTTAGCGTTAATGTAAACTGAAGATCTATTTTCCAAGCATTTCCATATCTTCATGAATGTTTTACAACTACCACAAAAGAGTTTTATTTTTTGGACAGTTTGTCATAAATCTTAAAGAAAAAGAAATATTCAAATATGATACCCGAAGATGAAACAATGTAATGATAATAGCAATAAGTTTAATTTGTAGCTTACAAATTATCCAGTGCATACCGATAAAATAACACAGTCTTCCTGGGTTCTATACAACTGCATTTAACATATTTATTATTTTAAACTTGTTTTTTTTTTAATACTTTCAAAATAATTAGTAAAAGATAATATAAACTAGACAAATAAACCAGCAGATATAAGTTGTTATTGTAATGATAATTTAGTTTTCGAGCACTATTTATTGCAATTTTTTTACCGCCAGTTTTCAAGCTTCAGTTAATGTTTTTTTCCACTATTTTGTGATCGAGGTTAATTTTTTTTTAATTGTACAGATTACTGAATTACAGAAAAATTATTTGCTGTTGTTGCATCCTTCTTTGTTTTTACTATAAATCTATTCCAAAAGAACTAATTTAAGTTGGTTCGTGATACCCGAAATCATTCCCTAATAGTAAAACACAAAACAGGTGTTTCGCTGCACCTCTGGTATATTAACCGATCATTAACTGGTGCACCAGATCAACAGTTCTGCGTTCGCGAGGCACATGAAACGCGCTAGTTTATTTGAACATCGAGTGTGCTAACTGGTTTCCGCTGACTCGTATCGTTCCCATATTCCCCCTTGCGCTCCCGAATTCCCACAATTCGCGCTAGAAATCAAGCCAACGTTTCACGAACACCCTTCGCGCTTTGATCTGACGCTTGTTCTATTTGCGGAGCCACATGTAAACATCTTCCATCCGGCGGCAAAACCAACCCGAAACTACCCAGCTTCCATTCACTCACTCCAAGCGACCGACGTCCATGGTGTTTTTTTTTTATTTCCCCAAACCGTTTCCCAACGTTCACCAATTATGAAAGGGTGAATAAAATATTGCGAAACTGACAGCGATATACTGTGGCTCCGGATCGCCGATCATGCCGATTGCCAAACATACCGTTAACTAGCCGTTTGTGATTGGGAAGATGCAGTTGCACGTAGCAGCTCGTTGGACCTTCGGAAAGTTGTGCAGCAAAGTGTATCAGCCACGAGCAATGGTAAAATGCGATTTGAGTACCTTGGAATATGAACTCGACTGACGACCACAGGCATAGAACCGCTCGCGCATTAAAGATAGCGCATGGAACGTGCAGAACACACTGCACAGTCATAACTTTCCATCAATACGGTAGCTTATTGGTTCGGGGCCCGTAACTCAGGCTAGCAATTTTTCCTATCTGCCCACCTTTCGTTCCGGAGTTTTGCACCGCCGGGCCCGCGTTCAAGCACTCTTGAGAAACACACAGCCCAAGAGGATGTTAATATTTACTCACTCATTCATGTAAACGCTCAAGATCCGACAGGAGCACGAGCCGGCGCAGGCAACGGTTCGCGTCGCCGGCAAAACAAAACACGGCCGGCCTGGGTCCCACGAACCAGCAAACGTTTTTCCTCCGCTGTGTAAACAGCGGTCCCAGCGGAGAGACACCAAGTCGAACATCTTGCTGTGTTTGGTACTGTTTACTTTTCCGTGTTTTCGGTGTGCGCACAGCTCCTTCTTTTGGAGGATCGCGGCGAGTCGATTCGTCTGCCGGGTTTGTTCTTTTCGAGGTCGGCCGTAGGAAACGTGGCATGTTTTGGGTGGGGGGAGCTTCTTGAACAGCAGTCCCTGTTCGTCCTCCCAGCCATCTCCCAGGAGAAATATCCTCCTGTCCGGCGATAGTACATCGGTCATCGGAGTGTGGAATGTTCAATCGACTGTGCCGTAAAGAACACAAGTTATCTTTGCCACCTTTGTTCACTCCGTCGGGCGTACCATCACCGATCGTAGTGTATCGATACTAGGAAAAGACCGTGGAAATGTAATACCGTTCATTGAGCTTTTTCTTCCCAACGCTGTAGCATTTTTATCAAGCTTTTTCCAAGACTTCCGTCGGACGCTAGAAAAATGCAAGGTCTGGAAAAGAAATCGCTTCCAATGATCGTAAATGGTCGATGATTGACTAAATGCGCTGCAACGCCCTCGAGCTGCGGGAAAATGGCCAATTGAAGCTTGGGTCTCTCCCAAAAGAAAAACGACTACTGCGAGAAAATTCGAACACTTCAGTATCATGCCGGTCAAAACGATCGAGGCATCGAGAACCGATGAATGAATGGACAGTGTTGCTTTCTTTCCAATCTTTCTCGTTCCTTGGTACAAGGAATTATTTATAGACGCCTCAAGTTGGACGGTTTTTACTCCATATGACCAGAACCATCGTCTCCCCCTCACTATCCCGGCGTGGCATATTGTCGGGCGGTGAACGGAAACGCTGCATTCGCCAACGTCAGCGGAACGGAAAAACAATCCGACTAAATTCACCTCCCCCAAAATGTTCTCCTCGCGTGCATGTGCGTCGGAGTTGGTCGATGTTGGAGGGCTTGATGTCGTATCGTGGACGGTAATGATCGTGATGATGGTGGCAACGACGCGCAAACCGCGCCAGCGTGGCGCTCCCAGCCCCCCTCACCCCCTCTTGGCACAGTTTTCAACGTCGTCGCGCTTTGCGTGCGCCGCCCTCGCGCCCTCGCTAACGATTTCCATTAATACTTGTCTCATGGATTATTCCATCATAGATAATGTGTTTTCGCGGACCCTCAAGACCGTTCCCTGCTGACAGCTTGCTGGCATCGAAAACGGTAAAATAATATAACGATAATAGTAACGGCGGCCGGGGGACGGGGGGATGTGGAAATGGCAGGATAGCGAGCGGCGACAGCATCAGAACTGATGCAGTGACAGCAGTTCTGGCGAGCAATACCACGCCATTTGAGCCATTCGACTGGAGCGGTGGTGTGGGTGCAGGGATAAAGTCAAAGGCGCGGTTCGGGTTGGAATGCTTTCCCCCCTGACAGTTTGCCAGCTTGACACGGGATGGGCCGTGCTTGGAGACATTGGCTTCGGTGTCGCGACCGAATGCCGCGCTTGAAACTTTCAGCTGTCAGTCGACAACGGCCGGGACCTTCCGGGAGGGACAATGGCGGGGCCAGGCCAAGCCCGGTGATGGAACTTCCGGGTGCCAGATTTAATGATTTGCTCCGCCTCGCTGTTCCGTCCGTTTCTGCCGGCTGAGGTGAGGACAAATATTTGCTAGAGGAACAGAGACCCCGGGGCTTCGGTTGAAGATTTGCCAAAAGGCTATTCATAGTCGAACTGAAATGAGTGACTGTGCTGCGAAAAGCGCAGGCAGCGATTGTTAGTCCAAGTGAGGAAATGTTATGCGAGTTTGATAGAGTTGCGAAGAATGGAGCTTATTCGCGTCGGCATATGAGACTGCGACACTTGGGCGTCTTTACTTAATAATTCTGTGTGTGTTTTCGTGTTCAAGATTGGTTTTGGACTAGCACAATAAAGCCTTAGAAACTTCCAAAAACAAATATAGAGACATGTTTCAGCCTTTTGTTGACTGCAGATTTAATTTTCCACCTTTATAGAACGAACTGCTCATATACTTATTTAATATTTCAGAATAAAAGCATCCCTTTCTTCAAGTATTTCCCTCAAGAGAGCCTCAAGTATTTCCACACATCAGAGGGCAAACGCCTGGAAAGTCTTAGGCTCGACATATTCCAAATGTTCGGGCATCTCTGGAGTAGTGCCGGAACATGTCAAATCGATTCTTTGCTCTGTTTCCACTTGCAAGCTTGACACTAAACTTACGTGACACGGAAGATAGCCGAAGGCTGGCGTGATTATTGTCGCCATATGAAGAGTGGTGACATTATCATCTGTTCCTCCCCCCACTGGAAGCCATGGAGAGCGTGCACAATCGGTTCCGCCACGAAGTTGTCACTGGTGAGAGGGTGCGCTGGCGTTATCTGCTTGTTATTTTTGATGTTAATTAGATTTCTGGGGTTGTTTGACGGTTGCTGATGCTGCGGCTGCCGATGTCCCCGAAGCTCATGTGATTGGTCCGTAGGTTGTTTCTTGGTCGGTGGAAAATATATATTTGTTGGTAAAGTATCGAAGGCAAGAAAGCCATGCACCTGTATGGAGGCCGAGTAGGAGTTGGGCCTGGGATGTCGTTGTTTTCAATCTATTTGCCGTGCACCAGCCGGATCGGGTGGTAAGTGTGGTCGAGTGATGATGCGTGATTGGTGATGACACAATCGTGACTGATTAATCATCTTATCGGGCAGCTAGTATCTGCCTCCTGGGGCGGCTATCGGACGCTGGGCACGAGAGCACCGCCGTGATAGCTCGCACCATTCGTGTAGCGTTTTTTGTTGCCCCGTTTTTTGTTGCAGCTGCTTCAAATTGCTATCGCTTACACCAACATCGACAAAGAAAGCAAATTCAATATTCCAGCAACACGAGTTTACTGTCAATTGTTCATCCCAAAACACGCTGTCAAACACAATCCAACCGGCGGCGGTGTTATGGGATCGTGTGAACGACGACAGTTATCACAGTCGAAAGTCCCCAAAGCGAATGTATTGGTCCATGTCAAGCGTCTCGTCTGGAGCACCGAGAGAAGGTGGCAGTATTATCTTATCGCTGCCCAGGATCGCCACCCTTTTGTGTACTTCGTGTCGCCCATGGGAGACGCGCGACAAATGCGGTTCGATTTTGGAGCTTCCATACACTTCTACGAGGGTTCATTTCACGCGCTTAATCAACGCTTGCCGGCCATCATCGCCATCAGCTGGCGTAGATCGAGGAAGTTGATGCTCATGCAGCTTAGCTTGTGGTTTACCTTACTCGGTATACCGATCGAAGCAAAACTTCACCATAGTAGCTCCATATTGTGTCAACTCATCGTCGTGCTGCTGATCGGGGCTACGATGAGGTTTAATGAGAGACTGAACTTTGCTCACCGGCGACTGCGGAAACGCGCACTCACACGCTGGCTCTGGCGGAATGGCGTTAAACCTGCGTGCCACCACTTGCACGCCACCGTAAGGCGCCGATTAATGGTCGATAATCGCTATCGGCCAAGTAGATAAATTTAAAAAGAAAAACACACACTTACATATAGATGGAATTTGAGGCCGATGCCCAATGGTGGTAAAGAAGCTCGAAATTTCTGGGGATTCTCGCCGACCCGAGCCGGGCGACCTACCGCAGTCTGTGGAGGGGGTTGGAGACTTCTCTTAAATGTGGCCTTTTTTGTGGATCTCAAAGCGAGACAAGGTTTCTTATTGTCTGCCCCACTTGACCGGGGCAGCATTCATCATCTATGGACGATAAGATAGGCCACCGAAATCGGTAAGAAATAGCCGAACCGATCGGGATCGAACCGCCTCCGGTGATACAAAAATCAGCCAAATTGAGAACCAACGTTCGGACGAAGCATCCCCGTGCTTTTGGCATCAAACTACCTTCGTTCTATTGGTGATACATCAATTGTTTTTATATTCTTGTTTAGAAGTAGTGTTCTTCTTGCTTTAATTCATCACGATCTTGAAGGATTTGTATTTTTCCCAAAATTATACTCTTTAAGTAAAAATACAAATAAATGTATTTTAGGAAAAATTTTAATATCACAATTGATAAAGAAACGTGTTCAGTTCATTCGTGTTCCCCCGGTATGTCCATCGTGTGAATAATGCTTTTGTTGAGTTAAAGTTATTAAACTTGGCCCCATTAATTGATAATTAATATTAACTTATAAACGAAGTTAGAATTCGGACGGTTACGCAAGTCATTGGCATTAAGGCGTAGATAGACCCTGATTTGATCCGATTATTTCAAGTCATTTCCAGGCAATTGCACAGTTTCGCGTAGTTCTTCATTGCACGATGACTTGCTGATGTAGTATGAGAGCGGTTTGAGTTGTGTTTGTGTTCTACTTCCATCTTCCAGCTGATGTTCAGTAAAGACATTTCCCTACCAAAATAAAACGATTTCGTGAGCATGCGTTGAAAGTTTAGACTCGAATGCACGCATAAATTTATGAAAATAAACTTAAAATTCTTCTCCCCAGAGTCGACGACATTGCGCCCACGGTTGCCGTTCGGTCGTTAGAACGCAGACCCTCGTACATAGTATTAGAGCACTTGCGGAAACACTTACGTAAACAGCTAATTACGTCGATGGTGCCCGTGGCCCGACCCAAATGCTAGTTCACAGCATCACACGTACCCGTCGAGCGACAAAATGCAGCACATTTGAATTTTCACACCGGAGAAGACGGAGAAGAAGCTGCTTTTCGGACCATCCGTATCGTTCGGCTATAATTAGATCCAACCACCCGTCCAACCTCTTTTTTCTACATTCAAGTCTCGAGCTTCCTGATCGGTATCCAACTTCTTGTTTTCCCTGTGCTGTTACCACTTTTTCACCCGTTGCTTGATGAGTTCTCCACGTGCTGCTTACTTGTTTGAGAATTTCCGTTTAAAAAAAAATCAAAGCACAAGCAAAAACCAGCAACAATCATGAATCGCCTGGTTTAAGGTGGTTTGATCAGGTCACTTCCCCGGGTACCGTGCGGTACTTCCTCCTCCCTCGAGTGGCGGTTCAACTTGACCACCTTTGGCTTATTCTTCCCCCGTCTGTGTTGTCAACTCGCTTCGGTGAGGGGGAAAAAAAGCTTCAACAGGCGTTCAAGCGATTAGGCAAACGAGAGGTGAGCATACACAGCCTATGATCTTAAGTGCCCACTTTGCCGCACATTCCAGCCACCCTCAATCACCTTCGACGATTCACCGAGCTAAAGATAGATCATCAACATACGATGTTTTGGTTTTTTTAAATAATTATTCTTCCGCGACTGATGCATCGTGGAATTTGATCCGTTCAATTGAGGTGAGGAAGCACACTCTGGAGATTTCGTCATGAAGCGCAATCGCAAAGTATGTTTACAAACTTGAAAATCACTCCCGAGCGCCAAGAGTGCGTCTTGGTAAGCGCTATATGGAAGAAGCAGAACATCGGATCTTTGCGAATGGTTCGGGGAAGCAACCGGAAACCTTCGAAACGCCAGCTGCCGTCGGTTGGATTATCTTGCGCATCCCTCCTCCCTCCCCCTCCACCCGATGACCTTCCACCCAGCATTAGCGGTAAGGCCCCTCCCCTCCTACCCGCTTGGGTAATTAAGGAAAAACATTACGAGCTGTCGTCGATGGCAGTGGATAATAATTTAGCATCAGGTTAGCAGGGTGCGCACGATCGACGCTGCTCGATCGAGCGGGAACAACCGGATCGGCCAACATATGGGCAATGTTACGGACGCTGTCAGCCCGTAACTTAGCGCGAGCTCCACTTCTCGGGCGCTTCCTACGGAAGATCGTTACGCCGCGGGGCTCGAGGGTGTGTCTGTTTGGCTGTGCGTTGTGTCTCGGCGTCCGTTACCATCTGTACCGTTTAGGGTCGCTTCTGGAGCGCTCAACCGGCGGTGCATAATTCAAATGAATCAACTAATGGACGTGCTAATGAGCACCGGGAGCGGCGCAGGACAGTCGATCGCGATTTCGGAGGTGATTCGAATCGAAGTTGCCACACCGGAACAAGAGCCTAGTTTTAGTGTTGATCAAAACCCGCCGGTTGGGGAGTCCTGCTCCATTCCACCGGGTTTCCTTCGGTCCCATAAATCAGGGGCCGTAAATTAAAATCCCGGGCGAAATTTTCCCGCCGGACCACCAACGTTTTCCCCCGAAACAGTAAAAGACAAACCAACCGGAGCGCGGTTGCAACCGGGCGGCCACTGTTTTACTTAGGGCCTGATTTATTTCACTTATAACCTCACTTCTTCCTACACGTTCCGCTACACCAAAGAACCCCCCGTTGGGGGGTGAAACTTAATTATGACCGGAACATTAGCGGCAAAATGTGAAATATTTCCTCTTGGCGCGAAACCGGGACATTAGCCATCGATCGAAAGGGGATGTGGTGGAGGGACTGGTAGGGCAGAACGGTTTCGCGAGGATTTGTTTTTATGACCGTAGCTTATAATGACTCGGCAGACGGAGCTCCCACCGTCCTTTGCGTGCCAGGTGGCCCGGGGTTCCGAACCCCAGGTTTCGAAGAATGATACGCCAATTTCTGTTCAACGTTTAACGCTGCAAGCGAAACACAGAAAAACTCGCTGTAAGAGGTGGTCTTTTACTTCAGGTGGTACAGGAAGAAAAAAAAAACCAACGGAGGTAGCAGAGTTCTCCGTTGTCCCGCCGGACTCGATCGATGCGTGCGAAGATTGACGAATTAACCTTTTTGACGGTTTGTTTTTGTTTACACTCGGGCGTTTGATGGGTGGCGTCCCGAGCGTTGCGGGCGGCGGGCGTCATTTGTAAATGGCTTTGCTCGGAAGGGGCTGCGCTAAATTTATTTTGTAACGGAGCGAGCAACCAGAACGCTACCCTTTGCGCTGCCCTTTGCGCACAAACTTCGAAAACAACGTGTTTGATATATTTATACTCTAAAAAGCGACGACGACACGACGTGGGATTTCCCTGCGTGGTTTTTACGTTCTTTCTTCTGAAAGATAAACATAATCATTGTAAGGACACACACACACACAAACGCACACATTTGGGTGCGTTTTGATGCGGTTTCATTTCATAAGAAGGTTTTCATTTTTGACATGCTGTCATAGTTTGACGCGCAAAAAACATAATCCAATGTGTTTATGGATGGTTTCTGAAAAAAAAAATCTTTTTAAAACCCGTAGTTGATAGCCGAAGGATGACTTGTTTTTCGTTTCGGTATCGTATCAACCAGATACTATTAGCAAAGGAAAATATGAAAAAGGGCAATCCGTGACGGCTTCCACCTGGTCACGGGATCGAGGGGAACGCCGTCAGCTTAAACGCTGCACGCTGGTTGGAATGGCGGGCAGAAAATCAATTTCCTTCCCAAAGCAGCAAACGAAATCCCTCGATTCCCCGTGAGGCGGATGCCGGCGATGCCGAAATATCTCATTACGAAGCTCGCTGCGTTTTCAAGCAGATGATGTTTGCGAAGGATCATGTCGTGTATGTGATCCCAAAAACGGAGACCGCTCTCCTCTGACGGGCGTACCCAAATTGGTTCGTTGCTAATGAAAATGGAAAATGTCTTCCAAAGGATAACCATCAGGAATACCGGGAGCTCATCAGCGTTTCCATGGCGCTTCGGGGGACGAAACGGCCGAATGGGGGAAAATGATGTCAGATAAACGGTTGATGCGGGTCAGCGTAAACTGATGGGTTTTTGGGGCTCTGGAGAATGGGTCATGAAACTGAATTCATCGTCAACCGTGACGGGAAGGGGTATAGTTTAAATGAGTTTAGGATGATTGATAAAGTTTTAGCAATAGGTGTTTTTTAAACATCCGTATTGGTTTCTGTCTCTCATAGGGATCTTTATTGCCCTAACGGTCGTATTCAAGACGTGCAATTAACCTTGTTGATCATTTCGTAGAAATAATAAAGTGCAATATTCACAAATTTTTCGACTTCTTCATCTTTTTCTCGGCAAATTCAAATGTAATGCAGCTTTCGCGACTTTTTCCTGTCACATTCTCGTCAACCTGGATATAATTATAACGACCTTGAAGGTCCCCCCCCCAGTCCCAAATTCGGGCCATGTATTTTTAACTATCGAAAAAACAAAAACCCGCATTATGATAAAGGGGCTGAGCGGAAAAAGAAAATATTTATCACTACCTGACAACCGGGAAGCGTCGATAAAGGGCGTTGATAAGAGCGCCTTCCACTGCAGTATCATCCGGCTTAATGATGTTGCTCAACGGGATTCTTGGCCTTCTTCTTATTCTGCTCCCTCCGCTGGTCTTCTTATCATCCAGCAACAGCACAACACTTTGGGCAAGCCTCGCTCAAAAAATAAATAAACAACGGGTGACGGGTTCCGAACGGAATAGCCCGGAAATGGTAGCTTTTTCTAGGTGTTGTTTCTCGTTTCCACCCTAAATCGGACTGTTCGAACTACACGTATGTGGGGAAATCACGTGGATTTTATATCATTCACTTCACACGCACACTAATCTTTGCTTTTTCAAATCTCGTTTCTTTTTCAATTGACCGGAACCAGCCGGTCCACTGTTAATTCACTTGTAGCGCTCACGCCGCGGTGGGAATGCAACATTTCTAAGATTGAAGGAAGGAGAAAAAAGGGAGTGAGAAAAATACATGTTATACACTGCTTTTTATGCAAACACCCACAGGCCAGCCGGTGGCGGTGAGATCAGCTTATCATTACAACGTAGCGACGATGCCACGGATCGGGGGGCGCGAAAGCTGTTGATTTGCATAAACTGATTCGGTTCGCCTGGTTGCGCTGATTACTGCGCTCTTCATACAATCGTGTACAATCACACCGAAATGTACGCCGCCCGGGGCTTGATCACGATCGCGACCAAACACAAGCATCGTTCAGTAATCTGCAGCCGTATTATCATAGTAATTTTCATCACTATCTGTTCGCACAAGGTGTCTACGGCTGAGGGCTGTCGACACAGAAGGCACAAATCATAGGCGCTGGAGGGAAGCATCCTCTCTCTTACACGGACTACAGCTAGTCATTTTTGATTCGTCGAAATTGATAACTATGAAACTATAAATTTGTCTAAGCCGCGTATCCTCGCAACTGCCCAGAACACCATCGTGACGGGTTTGCCTCGGCGTGCAGCTGTTCGATTCCGAACGGGTTTTCTGCTGCTCCACTCGCACGTAGCGTAGTGGTTAGAGGGCGGGTGTGAATTGTTGGTGTGAACCACTTGAACCACTTGTAACAACAATCGATGACGCCGTCGATGTTGACGACGGTGCTGACAATGACGACGGGGTCCGAGCGCCGCCCAACACACGCGTACACTTTCGCTCGCGCGTGCTCTGATAACAGCCCGGGCCGGGGCGATGGTGGTGTGCGCGGCGACCCTGGCCCCCGGGGGGAAACACTGGCGACACTTTTGCGACACTGGCACACAACTTTCCCACTTCCGGGGGCCACTTCAAACTCGGTCAACTCGACATTCGATCTTCCGTAACAATGCGCCGCTTCAACCCATTCGAGTTGCTTTCCTGCCCGGGCATAAAACATCCCAACCCTGGCACAACTTTGCACACACACACACAAGTACACACACAAATATACACACACATACACGAGTCCACTGAGGCGCAACCCTGGCTGATCATGATGGATAGTTCGAAGTTTACGTTCGAAAAGGAAACTTTTGCTAACCGACCGCAGCTTACTGACTGTTTTGACTGACAAATCGCACCAGACGCACCCTTGGGAGCCGGGCAGAAGCCGGACGAAGTGTGCCGCTTGGCACACGGCTCAACTTTCGGGTGATATTTCATTAATCTTCGACCAAGGTTCCTGTTTGTGGGCGGTTGTTTTTCTCGAAATGTATGCGTGATTTTTCTTGTTCCCTCCGATACTTTTCTCGAGCAATTTTGTGCTTTGCCCTGGTGCGGCTGTCAATCTGGAGCGAAACAACAATGGATACAGAGAACTACCGCCGGGGTACTAGCCCCGTTGCTTTCACGCCAGCACGGACGCTCGTGTGGGACTGATTGATTGTCGTTTGGAGTAGCGACACGCGCACGAAAGGATGGCATCGTCGTTGTGTAGGATTGGGTGTGTGGTTTCAGCTTTAAGTTAGGTTGGAAATGAGCGAAAGGAAATGGCTTTTAATCCATGCAATCGGATAAGATGGAATGTTTGAAAATTAAATAATAATTATGCAAACATACTATGCTTAACTTTAGCAAAAAGATTGATAAGCAAACTTGTTCCACACGTTCACAAAACGATAAACATGTTCAGAAACTAATGCAAATTACAAATGTTTAAAGGATTCCGGAAGGAAGCACCAATTTTTGCATTCACTTCAATTCAAACCGTTCCAAGAGAAAAAACCTCACCGAGAGGGTGTGCTGATGGAAGAAATTAAATATTTATCTCTGGTTCGTGTTCTTCACTGGGAAATGGAATCCAACGGAGGCTACATAACTCTCCTCGTCAAGGCATAACGTGCTCAGGCCCGGAAATACTTGGAAAGTATGTGTGGTCGAATTTTGAGTGCAAAACTAGGTCAAACTGGCCTAGAATGTGAGGCCACCATAGATGCGGACGATGACAAACTGTAGCTGTCACGCATGTTCATTTCGAAAGGACGATTAACCCGTCATTGGGAAATAATATGGAACGGAACGGCAACATTAATTGGCAATATCAACCTTCTGTTTCACATAACGCGGCGCGATTGATGCACTGTTTCGTTTGTGGCGACGGGATTCGATGGTTCAACACACTGCACAATGCACTCGCTGCACGGACACACGCGACCGAGGGCCAAAATTATGCTCCACCCGTCAGCACATCCTTCGAGAATCCGCGCACGAAACTGGTGATTTAAATTTGGTCGGGCACAAATCCACGATATCTGCGGTCAACATCCAACGCAACGCACCAAACCGTACAACCGCTAGACAACCGGAATGAAGTCGAAAAGTAAATCCGGACGGTGGCAGCTTGCGGCAAATACGTGACGAACGCGCGCGCGACCATGGATCTGCCCGCGATGGTCCATCGGTTCGTTTTCCGTGAACGTATCTTTCCACACTGAAGACCGAACGGCGATGCGGCGTGTTTCGGGCACGGCCGTTCGGCGCACCCGCTGCTGTGCTGAGTGCCCGATACGCGCGCGTTCAAATGAACAGACCGATGAACACGTGCACGAACGGTCGAGCGGTTCGGCTCTTTCACTTGCCCGCTCGTTCCCCTGGCCATATCTTTGCCGCAACTAAGAGCAAGGTCTCCCCCAACATCCAACAACGCTTTATTGCGGGCTCTCAAACGGCCGTTAATCAATGAAACGCTTCGAGAGCAACGAGTGAAACGCCATCGCCACTCAAAGCATCACGACACCGTCGCGCTGAGAAACGCGGCGCCTACTGAGAACGGAGCTCTTCAAAACTCTTAGTGACCCGTCTTGACTCGTGTGAGATCGGAAAGCTCACCGATGAACGGGTAGTGAATCTGCAGCTGAATGTGAGAAATTTATAGTATTTTTTATCGCAGTTGTTAAGTACAAGACTTTTCGATTTTAGTTGAAAAATACATGAATAGTATACATTCATTTTTAAATTAGTACAATTTCAGAAATTGGTACATTTTTTTTTAAACAATGCTTGGTATTGCAGTAGTATGATAAAATATTATACTGCTTGATACGTTTAATATTTTGTAAAATGCCTCAGTAAAATTTTCTATGCCATGAAGGTTATCAACTACACTTTTATTCAATTTCCTCTTTTACTTTCTATTTTTGTTATGACACATTACAATAATTTTACTTGAACTGAAAACTTACTTGCAGATAAGTTACCACTAAAATTGAACGAATTTGTATCTAAATTTTTGTGTTTTGCTCTAATTATTTTCTTTAGTTCCAGTTTTTGCAGTTCATATCAATTTTTTGTGTTTTTTTTTTTCTTTTGTTTTTTGAGTACCGTATGCTACCCCATACTTGAGATTGGTTTCGCGGTTCACTCATCCCGAACAGTCCCAAAGTGCACTTCGGTTCAATAAAAAGTAACTAAATCCAGTTGCGAGAAACTAATCCAGCGCAAACGAACTTGTTTTCAAGCCATTAAGCCCCCTAAAAGAGCCTGTACCGTGATTGATAGGGTACCGAAATGGAGAGATGCTTCCCTATGTTGATGTTGTTCGTTTCATCGCAACATAATCCTTTAGATAGTTCAATCGTTTGTATTCGGTGTTTGGCTTTGGCTAGTTCCCGCTAACGTGTGGCCGTAGCAAAGGAATCTTCTCTGTAAGCCACCGAATCCGATACATGAAAATGGTCACGAGGTTATCAATCACCAACTCTTGCGCGCGAAAGTATCGTTGGGGCGAAAACCTACAAGAAAAAAGAAAGAAATAAGTTTCTATTCGTTAAACCAATCTCTTTCAGCGCTAGGTTCGGTTTGATTGATGTGCCTCAAAGCTACCACAAGAGCACAATCGAAACGAAACTCGTGAAAGAAAATAGAAAACCTCGTTTGGAAATATTGCCACCGAGAACAGTGGAAATAAAAATGTGTTACACGCCATCGCAACCTGATTGGGACTCAATTGAACGGGCACTATAAAACTCACAATACGGTTGGGAAAATGAAAAATCACGCAATCGCGGTATATTACACGAACGACCCATTTTGGCAAATGTTCCTAAGCCGGCTTCCATCCGCAATTCAGCGTGTTGAGGTGTTGAAAATAACATTCACGATGCTCAATATGAGCCCAAAAGAACGAGGGTTTAATTTTTATTCGAAATCCTTCCTTTCTGCGCACAATTCAACTAATGATCGGTTGCTGGTGTGCGAATGGAGGCGCCTGGTGCTTGTAGATGAAGTGGAGGGAGCCAATCCGATGGAGGCGCATGGTGGCTCTAAAAATTTGCTTTCACCGCAGTGGACCGGAAACATCACTAATAAATATTGATGTCAGAGGAAAGGTTGTTAAGAAGATTGTTAACACACTTTAAAACCCCAATAAATGATAACCTGACTTTCGGTGCGAGAGTTTTCGACATAAATCATAAACAATATTGAGTAAAACATATTGTGGGTGAATCAAGCGAGAAGAAGTATCAAATTAGAAATAATAAATTAAAATACTCTTATAAGCAGAAGCAACCCTGTCAACAGTAAGATATTTTTCCACCTTTTTCAAATTTTCGACTATTTACAGAAATCTTTAAAAAGAATAACTTTACCTGCAAGGGTATTTATTCAAAGACCTACCTTTGTATTCTAGACTATGATTTTCGTTCATTCAACCATTTGTGCATCATCCAATAATCGACAGTTAGAAAAAGCCCTGCGACATAAATAGATCTCTCAACATAAATTATTATTCATTTTGTTACAATGTCACAATATCAAATGTTTGCTAAAATCTGAAAACTCTTTTTTACTGTTACAGTGGCATAAAAATGGATGCATCTTCTTCTGCAAATACAAACGCAACAGTATGCTTTTCTAAAATTAAATGATAAATTGCCAGAAATACTCTAAATGGACATTTCTTGTAACTTGAATGTCAAAGATCTGCAATGAAATCCGCAAAGGGACATAAATTCAATGATTAGATAAAAGATCAGACACAAGCTGCTGCATCCCTGAAGCGCTGCAATACGTCGATGGGAAAGGTTTGCGAAATATGATATTGACAAAAGCACAACCAGTGTCCCCTGATACGGTTGGAACTGCCGGGATGGGTTCAATGGAAACATAGCAACAGCGAAATAACAGACAGGTACATGGAACAACACGCAACCTACAAACAAACCTACCCCGAGCGTGGGGATGAACGGGCGGACGCTTAAATGGAAGGTGGAAAACTTTTGCATAGCAAATTTGTTTTCCCACCGGAGGGATGTATTGTTGCCCCTTTTTGGCCAACCGGGAACCATTCGAGCGAGAACGGTACGCTCGTCTTGATTGCCGCTGCCGTGTGGCGCCCGAAGCATTACTTTGAAGCGGAATGGGAGCATGTCGAGACCACTTGGCAGAAGTCAAACCATCTCGGGGGAATCTTTGGGCATCCCGTCAGATTCACCCCATCCATTCGTTCCTGACCCTGACTGCGCTGCCCAATCTTGCCCATTTGTTATGCAATCTCATCAAATGTTTCATTTACGAAAGCAAATCTTACCGAACTTTCAAGCGTTCGAAGCTTCTTGCCTGGTGCTTGGGGTTTTTGTTTGCGTTGTTTTTGATGTCACGCTCCACGAACGAGTGGATGTATGGGACAACAATGATATTTTGCCCCGCTGGAAATGCCAATACTCCCGGTTTACTCCCAAGAACGTACTGGATAAGGTTGGTACGGGAAGAAATCGAACAGAGAGGCAACAGATTGATTCTTTGCATGAATCTATCATTTCGATTGATCTTGTAACCGTCGTTCGGAAACGTGCACCATCAGAATTTATTCCGATGGGAATAGGTATGGGAATGCATTGCAAAGAGCAATACTGCAAATTCTTATCATACAATTTGTGACATTCCATTCGCAAAGCGCATTGATTTATGCATTTACATCGTAGTTGTACTGACTATAGTTGGAAGAAAAATGGCTCCAAAAGAAATATCGCCTGATTGGATTAGCTCTCCCTAAAATCTTGAAAAACAAGATTCCAAAATTCCCCGTGGATCCTTTCAATCTTTGATGTTTCAAATATAATCTATGAAATATGTTTATACTCTATATTGAGCATTACAGCATTTGTATATAGCCACATCATTTATGACTATATATGAAGTAATCAGCGTAAAAAACAAACTTCTTTATTTAATGCTGCTTGTTTTTTTTCCAAAACCGTGGTGTAGAAGGATTTACAGATTATTTTGGATAGTTTAGACTATTTCCTAGTTTGGTAATAATAAGTTTGAACAACTCATGTCTCTTATTAACTACTCTAAATGAGTAATGGGCTTAGGTCGTCCACGACAGCCAAGCGATTACGCCGGATTGAAAATCAACACACGAACACCGAGGTGTGGGTATGAATCCCCACCAAAACTGGACCTTCCCTTGTACGAGAGAACTGAAAAAATGTAATAAATCATCAAGGGTAGGGGTAGCAGGGTTTTCAAAACTTTTTCTCAAAGGCTATATTTCCACAATTTCAACAATGAATATCTGTATCTATGTCTTAGTATAAAGAAACTCCTGCAATAATGTGTTAAGGTTCCAACAAAGAGGCAACCAGTATCAATGTAATTTTAGTTATTGTAAGTAAGCATGTGAATTTACGAATAATAAATATCCTCTACTACTACTACTACTTCTACTACTACTACTACTACTACTATTACTACTACTACTACTATTACTACTACTACTACTACTACTACATGAAGGGTAGGCTTTGTACGAAAAAATATTTTACACCAGACAAAGAAAAGAAGAGCGTTGGGTTGGTCGCTCCAGTCCGGTTTTGGAAGTAACGTAAAGTTTTCCTTGTAAATATGAACTTTATGAGGTATAATATTTTACACCAAAAGCGGCAACCGAAAAATAACTATATTAAACTACTTTTAACGAATCTAACAACTTCAATTGTTATGATTGTAATAGGATTTTTTTAAATAGGACGAATTTGCTCCTAACACTTTTTATTTGATTTGAATGTTCAGCATCACATTTGATATTGAAGCTCTAGAATTTTAAACATCTCACTAACAATTATGTAAATCTTTCTAATCGTTCTGCGAGCTGGTTCCATTATTTAAGCTGTAAAATGTAACATGCTAATGAAACTCTTAAAGTCACCAACAATATGGTAGAATACTTGTAAACAGATTCACTTATGTAGTAAAAATTACGAGTTTCCATTTAATGCTAATCTGCCACGCCAAACACCCCAAACGGTTACAACATGATGGCTTGATAGGAGGGTCTTGAAACTCTGCACAACAAGTTGGAGCACGTGGGTCAGCGAAATGTGCACGTGATCACCGTAGGGTCTCCAAAGTTTCGCGCATCAAAATCACATTAACCACTGTGAGATAAGACTCTTCTCCTCGTCATACAGCTTACTCCCAAACGTACGAAGGACCAGGACTAAGGGGGAGAGCTTCTGTTCAAAGCTCGGATTGGTGAGTGAGCAGAAGAAACTCGACGTACCGAAAGGGGTTCCGCAAACTTTTCCACCTATGATTAGAAAAGATAACATCTCAAGCCAGCGGAGCAAGTCCCAGGATTCGGTCTCAAGGTGCCTCGGAAGATCAACTTTTTCTACTGAGTTCCCTTTTGGCAGCCATCCCCATCCTTGGGAAGAAAAAACAGTCCAACTTCAGTCAGTTCTCCGAGGCTTTCTCCCTTCCAGGCTTTGGGGCAAAATGTGTTTTGAGGTCGCACGAAACAAGCTCTGCGTTGACCGTTTCTTCTCACGATCGCGCTTGTGTTGTTTTCGCTACCAAATATACCTCTTTTTTCATTGCGTTAATTCTACTCAAAACCGCATGCAACTCACCGGTAAGACCGAACAGAAAGTTTCTCACCCACGACAAACAATACCGAGGTCGTGTTGGGCGGAGTAATTTCCCTGCGAGGCGAATTTATGATGAAATTCCACGTGTTCGCTAGCATAAAACTTCGCAACCGGGCTCCCTCGAGCGGTGCGACCGGGCGGGAGCAACATTATTCATCGAGATAATTGTATTACTTTTCTCCACTCGTTGCTCTTTTTCCCGGTTCTGTTTTATTCTGTGTGTGTGTTTTTTTTTTCGCAAAACCGGAGAGCATTTGCATCCGAACGCAGGGACATTTCGTAAACACTCCTAGGAGGTGTTTTTTTGTACCCACCTGTCCCAACATGAAAACCAACAGCAATGCATCATCGGTGCGCTCATCATCAGCCTCGAGTTTGTATGACGCTGGGCGTCCACAGATCGGGTCGAGGGAGCTTGCTCATTTTCTCGATTCAGTTCAGGCCCTCCTTGTGCCTCCATACCCAGGTAGAAAAACAACGGTTCAGATGTAGAAGTCATGCTGAACAAGAACGTAAATAGAAGGAGGGGGTGGTGGAAGAGAAGCTTTTGACTGTTGTGTTCCATTTGTTACACCTTTTCCGTTCCGTTTGTATGCAGCGCTCAAGTGTCATCGGGTTGCCGGAATGTCCTTTCACATTTCGCACTAACACAAGCGCCCATGTTTCTGCCATTTAATCGGGCGGGGTTTTGAAAAACTGGCGGAATGATTTCGCCGGCAGCATTCGCAGGACGTTGCCCCGTTGCGTCGCGCAAACAAAAGGCAGCTATTTTATGTTGCCAGTAGGTACCGGCATTCGGCAGGATTCTGCACCACCCGGGAAATCGTCGTGCGTTGTGACCGGGAAATGCTAATTCATCGTTGCGCTACCTGGCAGCATTCCTGCAGTGCCAACAACATTATCAGCACCGAAGCTCAGGACGCACACATTTACAAACCGTGTCTGGGCTTCCGGGCCAGCAGGGAACGGAAACTTGGGCACCATTCATCACACGGAAATGCAGGAAATGTGTCAAACGCTGGAATTTATGCATCACCACCTGTAACGGTGGGACCCTTACTGTGTTGCTTTAATTTGGCCTGAAGTGTTGAAGAGTCGGTATGGTTTTCTCGGTGTCAGTAGTTTTATTTCCTTAAACATTTGTTTTTGATCAAAAAGTTCAAATTTATCCGCTTGACGGCACGGAACCAGTTCACGATTAATAATTTGCAGTAAAAAGTTAAATTTTACTAAAATTAATTTTAATTTAAGTATCATATAACCAATTGATTTGCGAACACTTCATGTTTCGCATGATAGATTGGAAACAAAGTGTTCGAATTTGCTGTGGCCTTTCTAAACCTTCACGAAGTAAAATGCTTAGTCTTGACTCAGTCTATCGCATGCATTGTACTATGCAGATACAGTTTTTTTGAGTTTATTATATTTCAGTTACATTCCATCTTTCTAGATTTGATTTTGCAGGGTTTTTGTGCATAATTCGGCAGCAATTTTTTTACAACTGTTAGAAAAGCATGTTTTACAACTTTTTTCGAACTTTTTTTTTGTTCTTGTGGAAACAAATCTATATTTCTTCGACATTTAAAAAAAACAACTGTAATGGAAGCTAGCCAGGGCGAAGTGGTTTTCAGTAATACAGTAAAAGTTAGCCAATTTTACGTTAGGTTCGGAAAAGATTATCAATTGTTTATTTTATTTTAATCAATTACAAATTTATTAATTTATCTCACCTTGTGGCATACATAAAGCTTAAAACTAGTGTTAAAAATTAAACAGCAGACATATTTAGATCCAAAGCAGGAAATGACAAATTTTAGGCGTTACCCTTGCGATGAATTAGATCACGAGCACAAAAAACATTGCTACAAAAAGATACGCATGGAAAGCTATTTCTGTTAAGAGTTGTTCACCTTAAGTATGGTAGTATCCATATGCGCGGTTAGACTATGTTTAGAGTCTCTGCCTCCGAGAAACTAGCCTCCGAAGAGAGTTACTCCCGCTGATCAACGGTATATTATGTATAGATCAGTGGTCAGCCGTTCGCAATACCGGAGAGTGGCAGATTCAAGATACGAACGCTTACCTTCTGGCGTGATGTGTCCTCGCGCTACCGTTGTGCCATGGGTTTCCCTCAAGAAAAACTAGCAATCTTTGAAGTAGAACATTCGACAACTATCATTCAACTTATTCTCAGCAAACATGCCTCACTGAGGAAGCATGACGTTTTATAATTGAGCAGTGTAATTTGATAACACACTTCGGGGCGTCATCAGTTGATGTAAAATGAATGCGCCACTCTTGATGCATTAAATTGGTTCAACACTCAAGCTCATACTGTCAGAGTAAGGTGCAGTCTCCGAAGAAGTGCAAATCTCCCGCTCCGATGAGGTAAACAAATAAACTCCGACAATGCAAGTGGAAAATGTAACCCAAGCATCAGGTATGGGAGGGTAGCGTAGACGTAGACTCAGTAGACGAGACAAAGTAGAAAATTAATATAATAGACCAGCATCACGAATCACTTCTGCTTCGCCTCTTCATAGCAGCAAATCCTTTTTATAAAGTCTCTTTCATACTGAGACTGCATTATGCATTGGTCTTCTTTTTATTTATAATAATTGCTTATGATGCCTTTTCCTGGTAAAAGCATATGATTTATGTCACGTTGATCCTGTGTTCAAGTTTTAATTAGTTCCCAAAATAGAATATCTATTCCTCTTTTTAGTTCGCCTTATCTAATGAAGAATTTATTGCAATGAGATTAGGATTTCCCTTTCTCAGGTTCACGTACTTGTGGTACCATCAATGGAATTCATTAGCTCATTCGAATGCCTCCAATATCAGTCACATTATCAATTTACCAGCGTGGAGTATCTTCATTGCCTTGCGGTTTTGCCTAATTTGACCCACAGTTCCGACCGGTCCGCGGACCTATGTACGTTCGATGTAAAGTTTTCCTTGGGCTTTTGGCTTTTATACACATCCTGCCCGGTCCGCATCCGGTCGTTTACTGTGCAGACAATAAATGCCCTAACAGGGTTCCCGAGTGTAGGTGAAGGATTGTTTTATTTCCTGCCAGCAATTGCCAGGCATACCTCCATAAAGTTCGACCTAACCTGATGGAGAAAATACGACCCTGCGCGCGCGTTGGAGGGCGAGTGCGGGCTTCCGGGAGGGTTTCGGAAAAGTTTTCTAATTAGCCACATTCCTCCTGGAAGCCACCGCCTCGTAACGGTGACACCGTAGATTTGTGGCGGTCGAACCGGAAACACTCGTTTGCCCAGAATGTGCCCCGCAATGAGGCACTTCCGCCGGCCGAAGCATGCGCGACAATGGTGGAACGATGTGTTTCCAACTTCCCCGACGGCAGCGAGTCCTCATCGCCAAAGTGCGGCATTCAAACTGTCCAAAACTTAATCCGATCCGAGCGCACCGAGGATAAACCGATGTGTGCCGGCGGATGGATGTACGACTCGGATGGGCATTTGTTCCGCCACACTTGCCGGCGGTTTGGTGGACGATGCGTCCGAAATTGGCATCATAAATCAGTCCAGTCCGTTGTCCACTCGCAGTAACGGGGCACCCGGGCCAGACCGTCGGTGATGTATGGAAACGCTTTGTCCTGGAGCTCCCGGAACGACTGGCACGTGAATAACTTTGAACAATTCGACCCTCCAAAGGCGACGCGCCGCGCACAACAAACGCATCAGATTACTTCATTCCAGGCATATTGCTCACATCGAGGCCGACGTTTGTGTCCGACGGTATTTCCTTCACGAGCCCATGGGCTCCATGCTTGTTGGCTGTGCGGATAAATCTGCTGCGGAAGAAAGCTCCCGATAGGACATGCGAAATGGAATTGATTATCGACATCGGGCGTCGTTTGACCGTGCAGTAAATCAATGCCGTTATCCATACAATTAAGCTAGTCGAACTACCGGAATCACTACCACAAGATGGTCATTTACAATGGAATTCAATACTCTATGTGGCTGTAATACAATAGAAACCGCGTGTGGAAACATACGTAAATGCGGTGTATGACATTGAACTGTATTGTCAGACTTAATCACAGTCACTCCATTGACTGAAATGTACAAAGTGATCGAAATCAGTATTAATGCTTTGAAACATTTAACAACAAACTTAGAAGCATGTAACGAATTTTTGTGTTAGAGTTCAAACGAAGAATCAAACTTAAAAATACATCAAACGGATGATATACCAACCAATACTAAAAACTGTTTGTAAAGCAGCCTTATAGATAAAAAGTTTTGCACTCATATTCCTATACATTTAAATCTCAATCTCTTCTGCTTGATATGATATGAAAATCCCACAGACAAGGAAAAATTTGGAAATGTGTCAAAGTCTCTGATAGGATAGTCAAGGCATAATATAAGAATTTTGTGATACACTCTTATGTGATACTTAATCAAAACGACTGAAAATTTAACAGATTGTTGCCAACTAATCTTATCCCTAAAACTCTTTAACAATCTGTATTTGCCGTAAAAGGATATTAAAAAAAATTAGATTGAAGTCCCAATCGAGTGTTGAGGAGAATCGTAAGAAATTGTTATACATTGGTGTTCGGTACATTTTCTTAGGTAATCAAAATATGACATTTTGTTATTTAAAATTGATATTTTGTTGAAATTGAAAAGCCAACTTGTGATGGTTTTTTGTACACTTGTCTGGGTGCAAAAAAAATGTTTTCAATTGAACGAGGAACATCTCTTCTGACTGTCTACATACATGTATTTATATAAATTTAGGTGATTTACCTATCTTTGAAAGAAATATTTCATTCCCATAGCTGTATTGAGAAACCGACAAGGTATTATTGTATGATTTTTACTATTTATGTGAATCGAAACGATATGCCAATATTGTTAACGCTTATATTATTTAACTAAAATATATACGTTACTTCAAGCATAGTGAAGAAAAAATAAGAGTAAATATGCATAAAAGATGAGAGAATGATATCATACAATCTTCACATCGTAGTGTTTGGACAAAAGGTTCGTAATTTCTCAGATATCTCATACTGTCGCCGAATGAATAAACCGTAAACAAAAACAAATCACTAAACTAAATGAAGATCCCACAACGCACCGACTTTTCAGCCATTCCTGGAACTGAAAAATCACCATTATAAATTAAACGTCGCTCAAAATAGCATGACATAAGCCACCATCGTCAAACTTGAAATTAAGAAAGGTATTTTTGCAACGCGCTCGGATTTCCAGCGAATCCTGCCCTAGCTTCGGTTGAAAAAATGCTCATCCCTGGCTTCGTGGCCGCAGCATTACCGATTCCGGACGAAATGAATATTTCACAGGCCCTGCCATGCCGGGTTGGATTTTTATTTCATATTATATTTTTAAAGCTCACCACCCACGGCACGCGGCATCCAATCGAGCGTTTACCGCCGGATGCTGTAGTTAAAAAATTCATAAGCTCCCCATCGCTTCCGTCGGTGGTACATTTATTGTTGGCACAACCTCGCGTTGACAAATAATTTCGCTACGAAGCGAAAGCGAGCGCCAGGCGGGCGTGGGAACGCGCAAAAATCATACCACTCACCGGTGTGTGTGTGTATGTGTGTGTGTGTGTGTGAGTGTGTGTGTGTGTATTTAAACGCACGATTACCTGGCGCTCTCCATCGTTTGCTCGTGTTTCTCGGAACACATTTTCCATGTCACTGATAGATGTGCTTTTTGCCTACTTCTCCTCCTCTTGACTTTGGGACAACCATGGGTTTAAAGTAGCTCGAATTTTTGTCGTGTTTTGAGCTTTGAAATGTCAAACAACATTACAAAATGCAAATCATTTGACGTCAACTTCATGAATTTTTGGAACAATGGATTACAAATACCTTATAAATACAATTGCCCAAATAATGTCTCTTTGAGTCACCCAGTTTTTAAATGAAGAATATGTGACAATGTGGAATCTAAATTGTTTTTATTTTAATAAATACATGGTTGACAACAGTAGAGGTTACTATTTTTTTCAAAACTTAGTCTATCTTTTCTGCAATACCTTTTTGTTCAGTAAATCGGCGTAAGACTTCGGTGAAAAACTGAGCATCAACTTAATTTCAATTTTTATTCTCAATTTCCCAATTGCACCATAACGTAATTTACATTTCAAATGACGCTTGGCTACTGTCAATGTAAGATTTCTTACCCTACTTCATGCAACCGAATTGGGGCCACAAAAAAAAAATACTCGTAGATGGTTAGAAATCAGTCAGCTTCTTTAAGACTACGCGGAACCGTGTGCAAATACAGCTCCTGGACCTCTAGACCGTACCAGGAATGGGTGGAAACATGGCTTGATGGGGGTGGCTTGATTTTATCTTTTATTTTCCCATCACGATTTGCAGCACATCAAAGTTGCTTCAAATTGGCATGGAAAACCGATACCGATCGCAATAAAGTCTCCTCCCTGAAGCGACCCCCGGAAGACGGAAAAGATTGGAAGAAGCCATCTTCGAGCCACCACAAGGGGTACCCTGATTGCGCCGCGTTACGATTGTTGGTTTTCCATTTCGGAAGTTATCATCCAAAGCACTTCCGAGCCAACGCGAAGGAAAATAACAAACTAAAAGCGGAGGAAAAGAAGTTGTTGCAGTGGATTGGTTGGCTCGTAAATCAAAATGGAATTGACATCGCAATACCGTTTGATGGATTGGTAAATTAACCGGGTCGGGGCAGCACTCGCTCTCTTGGGTTCGCTTTATTTTATCGTAATTTCGCAATCATTTTCTCGTTTATGTTTTTTCAATAAATGTGGCTGGTTTACACTCAACCTATTATTTTTGTTCTTTTGCAGAGATACAAACCATACGGTATTTTACACCACATCAAAGCGCGTAAATAACTGCACGAAATCAATGCATTCCTACCGCCATATTAACATTCCGATCTTAAAGCTCTTCAAATGGAAATGGCTGTTTACTTTGCTCATTTCATACATGAATTCAACATTCCTTTAAAGAGAACCAAACTCATTAGAAAGGCATTGTGTGGCCTAGTTGATTGTATGCATAAATGATTAATGTAAATCGGTTGAATTTAAAAAAAATGTAATTGAAATTCAATTTGATGTAGGTTGAGAGTAAATGTTTGGTTTCTACACGTAAAAATTTTAAGGCTTTGATTCCACAATTATTAAACTCATTAAGGGAAATTGAGATAATTGAAAAGGTTTGTGCTGGTAGAAAGAATTCGTTTTCTAAGTAAATTGAACTATTACAATTTCTTTTCACTAAAAATTATTGCAACAACTTTACGCTATAATGTTGTATAATGCCACATCAGGTCTGAATATCGTAAACACTATCAATTAGTTAAAAATAAAATTATTTAACAATAAATTGCTCTGTTATGTTTTATCCAATGCCTACCATAAATTTTATCCATATTTGTTTATTTTTACTTGTGTTGTTGTTATTGTGTTGTTCGATTACTGTCACATGTTGCTCTTTTTAGTTATTCAAATTGTCCCAACATAAATAACTTTCCAGCAATGAAATGACTCTTTTTATGAATTGGTGACTTAAAAGCCGCTGTACAAAAATCCTCCACTCGGCACACGCGCAAAACGATAGCACAGGTATGGCACAGGCATGTTTCCAATCTTTTCTGAACGAAAAAAATGGACATGGTATGTATTCAACTGGCACCGCCTGAAACCCCTTTCCACGATCGATTAAACGAAAATTTGCAACATCATTCCAGAAAATGGTTCACCTGTCCACAACGGGCACTAGCTCGGTTTCGGAAGAAAACCTTCGTTTTTCTTTCTCTCCGCTTGAATTTCAGGCGATTTATTATTTGCAATCGGATGGACCCCACGCGCCCATCCTGACGCGCGTTCGCCGTGTGGTTGTGGTGTTGGCGTGCCTAAAAGGATGACGATTTCGATTTGAACCACACACAATGCCATACCCTGAGTCGGCGAGTTTCGACACGCACCGGGACCGGACCCATCATCGGCAGCAGTTGCACAAACCGAAAGTGAGTATTTTATCAGAAAAGTGAAACGACGGAAAAACTCCCACCCCGGGTGGTCGCAGTCCCTTTTTGCGTGCCATCATTCACACTTTCACCGAAGCCGGTCCATGGAACGTTTCCAATCATAGACTTCTACCGGTTCTGGTTCCACTTTGTGTCAGATTGGCAACAAAACATGTCAATGAAAAATGATGCTTCGGGTTCTTATCTTGCACCGGCATGAAACGGTACGACGACAGCAACCCGAAAAGCCCACCTCGTGCCGAACCGGCGGTGTATTTTTTCTTCCATCAAATTTTGGGTTCATTTCACTTGCCTCTAGGTGACGAAAACAAATTACCGTAATCAAATCGTAGGACAAGCTATGGTCCCTTTTTTTTGGAGTACGTTTGTTGTTCACGTTCCAAAAGTGTTTTCTTTCAAGGGGCATTGTAAATGAAATAAATCTAAATAACATTCCGCTGCTCGCACAGCAAATACCATGAGATATCTCGAATCGAGTGAGAACGGTGGAAAAAGTTTGATTGATCGATGGAAATCTGATCGATCGATTTTTCATGGCTACTTATTTTTGGCCATAGCGAAAACAGAGTAGTTCGGACAATGGTAGCTAGGACTTAACGAATCGCTTCGCTTTCAATTGAACTCAAGATTTTTTATTCTTGTAAACTCTTCAACTCAATATATAGCAATTGTATTATGTACGTATCAACTTCCTCAATCGAAGACAACTCAATCCATTTGAACGCAAAATAGAAACTAATTCCAACTAATAAACCATTTAGTGTAACTTATTCAGATAATCAACGAAATGATAAACGGCATATCTCAAGAACAAATAAATAGAACAAAGTTAATCCTTAAAGAGTTGTGGTCTGACATTGATGAGAAAGTGCAGTCCTTGATAGTTTATAATATGATTAATGGTCTTCCCATGTCTTATTGCATAATAAATAAAACAAAACCTTATGTTTTATGTTCAAAACATATTTTCAACTGTATTTATACAAATCATGCACAAGTTGGATGAATAACCATGACATGTTACAGTTGGAGTTATGGCATTTAAATAAAGCTCATGTTAAACTTGTTCGTGATAAAAAAAATCAACAACAAAACGTAAACGTGAATGTAAACCTCAAACTATGTTCTTTCATGCTTCTAATAAAATGTGTCTACATATTAGAAATATTCAAAAAAATAGTTACCTTATACCCACACAACACATATGCATGTAAATCGAATATCAACTTGAAATAATAGTACTTCTATGCAATATGATTGAATCGTAAATGATGCTAAAATAATGCCTATACGTACAAAAGTGGAGGCGCTAATCGTACATTGTTCAAAATGTATATGTTTAGTCGTATATTTTCTAAGTCTGCATCATATACGACTTACGATAGACATCAGCCGTACATTGCTCGTATATCTATACGTATGCATAAAGAAAAACGTATTACATTCTTAATCGGCATCATATGCAACAAAGAATATACATTGCTCGTACATTGTCTATGCATAATGCGATTCCGATTCGAAATATACTAATATGAGATTCAATTTATTCAACTTAATACGACTTCGTGTTGTGTGGGTAATCTACTTCATGTCAGATAGTAATGCCAATTAATGAAATGTTTTAACTTTGCACTAATAGGAGATAATCTTTGAAGAAGTAAACGTTTGTAACAAAATTGAATTAAACATTTTGCTTGTTGCTCTTTAACTTTAACACCGCAGTACACGTCCAGAGACGCCTGCAGTACACCCGGATGCAGATACCACCAGACAAAAGGTAGACGCAATGTGCGCAAACTTTTTTGCCGTGGAGACCAAAGTTTCTGAAACACAAATTACAATTTTACAAAAGAGCACGAACTTCCACACACTCTTGGCGACCTTGTCGACGCGACGGGGTGGCACAACCGTGTTGTGGAACCAGTGCAGCAAAGTGCACTAAATCGAGTTTGGTAGCCGCTGGGCTTCCGCTTGTAAGTTGGGAACGAAATTCGATTTGACTCACTTAACCCACCGGTTAGCATCAAATGTCACGGTTGACAAAGTTTCGCCCAGTTGCCAGCCACAAGCTGCATTCCGGAGCCGGCCCGCTTGGAACGATTTCCTATCCCAGTGTTTGCCCTGGCTATCTCATCACCTGTTTTCTTGGGCTCTTGGTTCAGCCTGTTGGCAGGAGGCGCTGGGAATAGAATACCGTCTATAGCATGCCTCAGGTGCTGTCAGTGGTTCTTTTCTTCTCAAGTTTTTCTTGACCACTCCATTGTCAGACGAGCATGTACGTCGCGCAAATGGGACATCCAAATAGGAGTTTTTTCAATGATAGACGGTTTCGGGGAACTGATTCCTACCAGTTCGGGGTTAGGTAGGATTGGTCTAAATACGGTAAAACACGAAGTAGCAAAATAAATTATTTTATTTTGGAAAACTAGAAAAACTAAAAGATGCTACCATTGCTTAGAAAATGATAAAAAGCATTTCAGTAAGATTTTTAATAAAAATTCGATTCTAATATTTTATACCGAGAAGCAGCTTCATGAAAATTATACATGTGTACATATCAATTTTTCTTACTATCATTCACTTTAAAGGAAAACATTATTTTGATTTTTATATTTTAAAATACTACAAAACTAAAATTGCAAAAAAGTCTAAGGTAAATGTTGGAACTAACAAAGCATTTACCTATTATACAACACGGTCAACGAAACTCGTTGTAACTACTTTACAGTGATAACCATACAAGGAATACATACTTATAGTACTGGATGTTGCATGAAAAATAATCTTCCCCCGGAAGGACAGCTGCGATCCAGAATTTCCACTAGGTCTACTGCCAAGCGTACTCTTTCGCTTCAGTGCAAAAGGTTATGACACAAGAAAAATCGCCCCTCGCCACTATCTTGACACGGTCTGCTGGCAAACGGTAGAGCAAAGAAGAAGTCCGACAAGAGAGAGAGTGCCAACCGGCAAACATAAAAAAAATGGTTGCAAACCAGCCCAACGTTTCGGTGCTTGTAAAACGTTAGTGCACGTAAAAGTGCATCTCACATCCCGAAGCGTGTTGCTGTCATTTGCACCAGCCAGATCGGGTTGGGAATGTTAGTGCTGAAGCTTTTTTCCCCTGATTATCGTCCTGTGTCTGGGTGTGCTTGCGTGCTGCAACATCAAGTGCATCTTTACCAAACAGGCTACAAGGAGCTTTATGCTCGTTGTTTATCACTTGTACATAGAAGATTGTAGTGCAGCTCTGGTGATTTATCGCATTACCGTCACTGGCATCGTAAGAAGATGGCGACAAAACTGGCAGGCAGAAAAAGAAGAGAAAGTGGGTTTATATTGTGTTTACATTGAACGGAATGTAAGTCTAATCGGTTCGTGTAATTAGTCTCAGTTTTTGATTATTCATAGGGCGGGTATTTTGAAGTAACCAGAAATCCAGTATCTAGAGTAAATTGAGATCTTGCGAGTGATGAAACACTTTAATATATTTTAATAAAATTATGTTGTGATTGGTTTTATTAATACGCATAGTATTATCAATGTTTGTGTTAGTAAAGTTCGTTTAATCAGATACCTAGAATATGTCTTCCTTCTAACACACCAATGATTCCATAAGGTGATTGAAATGAGGGCACACTCATCAATATGTTTGCTGAGACAATATCTTCGTCATCACCATTGATTAACATGAGGGTGAGCGTTTCCAACAGGCGCCTTAGCGGCTGGTAAAATTCCTGACGCTATGGTAGGATCATCATATCCCTTTCCATAATCCCAGTTTGGGGTGTTATTTCTTCTCCTTTTTCGTACTCGCCCGACAACCCAGACGCCGGGACGCTGTGTGTTGTGTTTTCACAAAATGAATATGCTGGAAATTGAATTGAAATCTAATTTTAAAATTTATTCCCCTATCGCAAAAGACAGCCTTCGTAGGGCCTCCCTAACTAGGACGTCACCCGGCGCGACTCACCTCCTCCGGAAGCGGGTCCAGGAAGCATCGACGATTCAATACCGTTTCGATTGGGAGCACAAACAACCACGAGCTCCGTCCGTTCCAACATGGAGCTAACATGAGTTAGCTCGCTGCGCTCGATGAGAAATTCAATTGCTTTCCATCGTGTGGGCCGTGGGCAGATCCAACCCATGGTCCATGTTCGACAACGACAACGGTTTGCCCAGCGCTCCGCCAAGGGTACGATTGACGCTAGATGATGGGGCTAGGGTTGGATGATCCTCCGAGGGGAAATAAAGCTGTCCCATTGACATAACCGAGCAGCGCCGAAAAACACGTCCCGTGCCTAGTTGCCGATAGGCTACATGGGTTCATTCTTTATCCGAAAGACTTTTCACTGATCCATTCCACCACGTGTCACTGGAGCCGGTGAAAAGATCTGGCTAATTAGAAATGACATGGAACTTTGAAGACGGTTGCTATTACGAGTCGTGTTCGTGTTTCCCCATGCGAAATACCCTTTTCTATGGCCAAGAACAAGTTGTCCCTTTTTACTAAATCACAACAATCTATACTGGATACAGTTTTCTGAAACTTACCTTAAAGCACTTTCTCTTCCTATAAACAGACACGAAAAGAGCAAAATGCTTTTCGTTACCTTCAAATATTTGGAAATATTGAAGTAAACACCGTTCTCCAAGGGTCTTAAAGATGTGTGGAATGTTATACCAGTTCGTAAAATCCATCAACACCGGCATCCGTCCGCAGAAAAAGATACAGACGGACCTCAACAGAAAGGGCAGCGTGCAAATCCTACACCGTAATGTTTTGACAGATGAACAGACGCATTTCACGTCCTCAGGTATGCGAGTGTGTGCATGGGTGTGTATGCATGCAACGTGATTTGCACGCTCTCCATTGTCTGACGCTGAAATGCTTTCCATCTTTCCGGGCAACTCAGAAACGGGGCGTGGGACGTCTTTTGAATCCATTCCAAGCGAGAAGTTACGAGCTGTGTTGTGTTGAAGAAGCTTTGCAAATTTCAGCACATTCCCTTCACGCTTTGTATCCCATTTTTCACGTACACACACATAGACACTCGTGTCAGCCCTGGTTCCTAAGTGGCCTAAAAGAAACCGTTAAGCAACGAGACAAGATGTTTAGTTTTTGAGAAGGCTAGCTTTATTTTGCCAGTTTTAAAATATTCCCATTCTTCTTGAGCTTAATGTTTATGCACTAGTTTGAGTTATTTTAATTTAATTTTTTTTATGTGGCACGACATCCTATGTTATTTATTGTAATTTATTCATCCATTTATTGTAAAATTGGATATTACGACATGTAATTTATTCATCCATTTATTAATTATTTAAGCTGGGCCTAATCAGCTGGCGTGAATAACAAGATCTTTTGTATCGTATATTGCTCGTATTGCTCGTAAGCCCTATAGTGGGCAGGCATGACCAACAAGGTCGTTACGCCAAGAAAAAGAAGAAGAAGAAGAAGAAGAAAAAGAAAAAGAAGAAGAATATAAACGATAATATGAAAAGAGGTACTCCGCATAAAACATAAACGCTTTCTTAGGACATGTATTTCAAATGCCAAATGACGTATTCAGGTGGTCTTCTCTTCTTCTTGGCGTAACGACCTCTTGGTCATGGCTGCCCGTTAAGGGCTTACGAGACTTGTTTCCCTGTTGTACGTGGATAGTCCCCACACAACACATATGCATGTAAATCGAATATCAACTTGAAATAATCGTACTTCTATGCAATATGATTGAATCGTAAATGATGCAAAAATAATGCCTATACGTACAAAAGTGGAAGCGTTAACCGTGCATTGTTTAAAATGTATATGTTTAGTCGTATATTTTCTAAGTCGGCATCATATACGACTTACGATATACATGAGCCGTACATTGCTCGTTTATCTAAACGTATGCATAAAGAAAATCATATTACATTCTAAATCGGCATCATATGCAATAAAGAATATACATTGCTCGTACATTATCTATGCATAATGCGATTCCGATTCGAAATATACTAGTATGAGATTCAATTTATTCAATTTAATACGGCTTCGTGTTGTGTGGGTCAGTTCTCTCGTACAGGGGAGGGTTCGGTCTCAGTTGGGATTCGAACCCACGCCGTTGGTGAGCCCCGGTCGCCGATCCCCCACGAATTGAGGTGGTAATCTCTTGTTTGTAAAAGCAATATCGTTAAATTGTTGATTAAATCAACTTATATTGCAAAACTAAAATTTTTATGACAATAAAGACCCATGAAGGTTTTCTACGATTTGATGGTTAGTGTTTTTAATTAGTGCAGTTAGTGTTTTTAACTCTTTTCTATCAATGGTAAAGATAAATATGAATCTGGGCCATGACAACAACAAACATCTATGAAACACAGAGAAAGTGGTTTTTGAATCATAAACTCTACCTTTTTAGCATCGAGGATTCCTGGAAATGTATTTATTTTATCTCTAAGAGATCCTTGAGCCAAATAAACGGTTCTAATCTTCTTTGGCAGACAGCATTTTCGCTCCATTTATTGTGATTCCTAGAAGGGCGTCCATTTCCTGTGTTTCTCGTTCCACGCTTGGTGTTAAACCAAAAGTAACAATGAACCCAGGAAGAAAGTATCGGCACGGGCCCGGAAACCCATTTCAATTAAGACGTGAACCATAATGGAGAACTTTTACCACTGCCGAAAATTGGTGCCATCGACTGCCGATACCGTTTCCGTCCAATAGGGCGGCAATGGAGAAAAGCCTGTACGTATTTTTCTAAACTTGTGCTACCAGAAAATCGACAGCATTCTAATGGACACCACTGGCGAGACGCTGGCAAACTCAAAACGAGTATAAAAGCAGGATTTTCGATTGAAAAAACACGATGCGGCTAGCGATGATTGTTTGGTACCGATAAATGGGCGATAAATATAAAGCCATTAAAAAGTTACTTACAGACATTAGGTTGAAAGAAGTTAGAGCGTTGTGGATAAAGCAGAAGCTTGTTAACGTTAATATTGACGCAGTCTATTGGTGTGTAATGAAATCGCATTTATAATGACGTGACGTTCCCAAAGTATCTTCAAAGTAACAATATCATGGCGCGTTGTGGGATTTCTATGTGATTGTCATTATTTAAAAAACTATGTGGGAAAAACTATCTGGTTTTAGCATTCTTTATGGTTCATCTTACGAGCTTGATGTTTTAAAAAATGGTTATATATATTTGTTGCATTTCGATTTTTACACAAATTTCTTCTTACGAGTTCATGATTATAAATTAGCTATAAGTTCAAATATTTATGTTTATGTTAAATGTTTAGCAATGAGTTGTTTATGCTACATTTGTAAACCTCAATGGAGACGCCTGGTACTTTGACGATGAGCCATACATTTCAAGTTAATTATAAAAATATAGCTTTATCAACACTTAAATTAAATCAAAACCTTGGTATTCTATTTGCTTAAGCTTTTTTCATTTCAATGCACCAGCAAATAAGAGAAAATTATTGCGAGATTTTTTTATTTATTCAAAAAGAAACAAATAGAATGGTCCAAGCCGTTGAACAATTGCGTTTCATGACATTTGAAAAAAAAAAGTTCTGTTGGAGAAAGAAAATGTCTAATTAAAAACAAAAAATATTCCATCTTAACCAACGTCACCCAAAAACATCATTTCATCTCAACTACGCAAGAAATACCGCCAACAGAATGGTTATGTCGTTTTACTTCCTCATGTTTGAAATATGACGCCAAACGCAGTCCAGAAGGATGAATAAATCAAATTTTGATACTATTGATTTCCTTTCTCGTCTCATTTCCTATCACAAAACCTTAGGGGTACCTTCACTGTAAGTTAAGCTAAAAGTTAAATCAAAAGTGAAAGTGTGACTAGAGATGTGATTTTTCCCATTATTCGATAATTGTTTTCGAAAACTTTATGAACGAAGGTAAATCTCACTAATCGTTAAATGATTAGTTGCGATATTACATTTAACAAAAGAAAATAAAAAGCAATTTTTAGTATATTTTAGCACTAATTTTGTGAAATTTTCTGCACTTTTGTTATTTATGGATATTGTTTTTCAAACTGCTGAATTATCGTCCATCATTTCATATATTATTTGAAATATACCAAATTTGACCGCCATCAACGAAGACATTGGGAGGGTATTTCTTTCAACAAAAATGGCTTCAAATCAGGCTTCAATTCATGCGCTGGTTGAATCGTACAACCCTACATAAAAAAAAAGCAACAATCCCAAGTTTAACACCGCCAATCCCCACCATGCAATTGCGACATCCCATAATGCTTAAACTCGTTTGGAATGTACCTTGTTATTCGTCTCGAGCTCCCTTAAACCTGGCATCGGCGCTTCACACGAGTAGCTTACTGCCGCACACCTGACGTTAACGGTTGAAGCAAACGGAAGCATACACGGCACCGAATGGCGCCGGCAATGGAAGTGACAAGCATTTCCCACACACACATACTTATTTCCGGTCCACCGTTTTACCGGTCCTGAAACGATATATCCCCTGTGCCGTAGTACCACCATTCCTCCACACGTGGAACATATAAATGACATGAAAATAATCGATATGGAATAACGAACATTAAGACCGATGCCGACCCATTCTAACAAACAAACGAACATTCAAGTCACTTTCCATCAACGCAATGGCTTTTCCACTTGCCGAGCAGCCACCTTCCACGCACTTCGTGGGCCATGAGTTCAATTTAAGCGCCGAACTTTGAACGATGTTTTTTCAACCCATGATTTATGGATTTCAATTCATCCCACCCCGGCAGCTCCGGCGTGAACGGGAAGCGGGGAGTCGGTTCAGCACGGCAAAGGGCACGTTTCCTCCATTAAACACGCACGCCACGGTGGGATGGGAAGGTGCCAAATTGTTACCGAAAATGACCCCTTTTCCCGAGCAAAACAGCTCCCGCTTTCCAACGACGGGTGGAGTACGGATCGAATCCGACTTCTTAAAGCTTTTCGCCTTCTTCAAACTTTCGACATTAATCTTTTCCCGGGCGCGCCTACCGGTTTACGCTTGAATTGGGTGGCTTCTCGAGCGGACCGACAGGAGCGGTGGACGGAACGGGGGCGGCCATCGGCAATGGTAAGCATAAAGCTCCAACAGAGATTCCGCGACTGAGACTGCAGAAAATGACGTGTGCTGGTGCTAACTTGTGTATGTATGTCTGTGTGTGTGTGTGATTAATGATCAGCGAACCGAAAAGTGTCGCACAAAAGTGTACGACCCGGCGGCTTCTCGAATGGGAGAGCATTCCCGTTTTATGGATACATCGCAGTGCTGAGCAGAGGAAGTTTTCAGCCTTCAGCCGGCACTGGAACTCGGTCGTGTCGACGGTGGCGAAAAGTTTTCCATCGCCAATGCCCCACAATGCGTCGTAAACGCCTCGATACATCAAACAAAATGATGGCGATAAATGACGAGAAGAACGAGCAGCACGTGAGAACATATCAAACACAAAGCCTTTACGGAGAAGCTTTGTCTCCGGTGTCGAGGCATGTTTTGGCAACTCGGATTAGGGAGACAAAAACATGCCCACGGGTTTGGGCTGGGCGCACACGAAAACCAGTGGTTGATGCGAACATTTTCATGAAGATGTTCAGACATGCTTGATTAGTCGGGTCAGGTTTCATGGTGGCGAGGCCCATTAACACTTGACTTTCGGTGAGTGTGACACTTCATGGAGCCAACTGCCTAATTGAAGAGATTAAAGAGAGCAGATTATGATGAGTGCTTATTTTCGTTTCATTATGTAAACGATCGTGATGAAAGGCAACAAATATAGTCGTGTGGAATCAGGAAAACCATTGTAATGTTATGCATTTTAACAAAGGAGACCTGTTATTCATCAACCATTAATTTAAAACAAGAAGAAGCAAATGTAATGCAAACAAGGAACAAACTATGGTCATCTGAAATGATCTATATTTCTAAACGATGGTGCTATCGATGAAAGCTTATCACAGTCGATCCAACCCTTGTTTGCCTCTTAATCCATAATTAAAACAGCGCTTCAACTTCTGTCTCTAATGCATCTGAGTTTGGCTGTAGCGCATGAGCTTTTGTCTCGAGTTTATCTGGTTTTATCTCCTAATTTCGGTGTTGCCCCTGTATATTTATGTTCAAATTTAAAAATTAAAAGATGAGATTTGATTAAAATAGACCGTTTGGATGTTTAAATAACAACATTAATGTTTGTCGTTTGATCAAATGCATGCTCGTGCAATGAGTTAAATGCTGAAAGCATGTCCTTTGTCCTCTGCTAAGTCTCGATCGATAAACATTATTTTACACTTCTCAAAGCTGTTGAACAAATATCCATTATGTAACTTCTATTACCACTCCTATCGAAAAAAGACACTTCCCACCCGGAGCGGTCATCCGGGAAGGTGTGCTCAGCGCAACACATCAACATCCTTTAACGAACCACAGTCCCAGTCTCCGCTGTTTGCTTTTGCAACAGTCGAGTGGCAAAAATTGACACACACACGGGACACCGGAAACGCTTGGGCATGCCAGCTCCCGAGGTCCGCTGGTTGTTGAGTATTCTTCGCTAGCCGACGAGGATAATGTTTGCCGAAAGTCGTAAAGTAAACAACGCTCCCCATGTCCGTGGTGCGGGTAAAAGATGTTCGCTCCGGTGTTATTGTTTTCCCTTCAAACCGCCGTATCTATCGGACGCTTACCCCAACGTTGCCGCGCTGTTGTTTTTAGCATTTAACGAGCTGGAAACGAATTGACGTTCCACGGCGGTGGGCGATCTCCATCCTTCGGAGAATGGGTTTAGGACATCTAAACGGGCTCAGCAAGAAGCATCGTAACGGTAGGCTGGGGTTTTTCTGGGTTTTCTGCGCGTGTCAACCAGAAACAGGAAAGGGCACTTACGTATAAGGGCGCTGATAACAAGTTCCCGTGATCCACTCGAGGGCGTGACATGGTTTCGAAGTCACACACGTCCAGGAGGGATTTTATGTTTGATTTCAATTATGAGATGTTTCCGTCGGTCGATGAGACAGAAGGCCGAGGTCAAATTTTTAAACAAGGAGAATTTCAAACAGCCTTTGAAGCCAGTTTCAGCTTTGACTACTTTTGGCACGGGGGAGCATTTTTACTTCATTTGTTTCTAATCAAAAGTTATAAGTTCAATCTAATTGTCACAATAAATTTTCATTTAATCTTGTTTGAATGCATCACACATTAAAAAAATAGAGTTATCTTCATCTTGCAATTGCTCACTTGATGTATTTCTGGTTTTAACATCATTTTCCATACTGGACATCCTTGTAACGGTTCCTTTGCTCAACTAAATTTACCTAAATGCACTGATGAGAAGATCCGTTTCTTACGAGCTCCTCTCGCTTAGTCTGATTGCTAATCAACTGCGCAAAGGAACTGCTCGTTATCACTTATCTACATACAAGGAACGAGCAAATAGCGGGCTGATGCGACTTCCGCAAATCTCTGCCTTAACCAACCGCGTGCTAGTCTCCCGCTGCACGTTGAGGATCTCACGTCCACGCCACGTCAGCCGGTGGCCGAAACTCATTAAACTGCGGTACAGTAAGCTTCCGGATGGAGTGGCATCGAGAGGCCCATAGTTAAGATCCCTCTGGACGTGCAGCTTCGCCCATCGACTTTGCTCACTTTGCTTCATCAAGCGGCGTACGGACCGGGGTTTTTGCCCGTGGGCCATCAGCTATCTTCCCCGGTCGTTCTTTACCTTGGTCGTTCTACCCACACCGGACCAAGATCTTACAACAGGAAACGGATACAAAACGGCTACACTTCCGACCAACCAGGTCCGACCGAAGGCTAGGCGCCAGCGTGGGAGATGGATTATTTGTACGTGTGGGGAATTATTATTATTTGCCAAACGGTCCGAAAGCTACGAAAGGACCCACCGACCGGCCCCAAGGCAAACCGATTGATGCAACGTGTGGAACGCTATGGAACAGCCACCACTCAGCTGCTCTCGCCATCGACCATACTCTACCACTTCCGGTGCGCCCGGGTTCGGCTCCATGCACCGACCGGAGGCGGATTAGTGGCGCTATTGTTATTCAGCGCATCCCGATCGCATAATGGGCCGTGAGAAACGATATGAAACCTATCATTTTCACACTTCCGGTCAGTATCTTTTCCGCTGCACCATCATGTTGGCGCGCAAGGCCCCCCGGCTAGGGCAACCAAAGGGCCATGGCCGTAAAATGGTGTTATCAATTTGTGCTTTACGGAAATCGAGCTAAACGTCACGCGCGTATCCTCCGGTGGATGATGGTGGTGTAATATTTTCCGCCCCGGCGAAGGCGATCGGTGGCGATTTCCCCAGCTTACCAGAAAGTCCCACGCAAAGTATTCGGTTGGAGTGGAATGTATATGAAGGCAATTATGGTAATGATAGAGTATCGGAGCGATTGGCTGCATTCGTAATGCTGGACCGCCAGGGGTGAGGGTGAGGGTAGGCTACGATACATTTGACGATTATCCTAATTGGAGGGACATGAAAGAATGTTTTGCGAAATTTGTTTGCTACTCAACGGATACACTTATTTAATTCAAACTCATTTTGATAAATCTGTAAATCTGCGTTCAGTGTTCACTGCAATCTAATTTGTTGGATTGGATTATGAATACTATCGATTTCTACCTGCCATGGATGCTGTTATCTCATTTCAAACTGCCAAATCACGAAAGAGTTAGTAAAATATCGTTTTGAAAAATGTTTTACTTTTACGTCCCTTTTCTATTCATATTTCTTCGTCTTGTAGCTCATAGTTAGTCATCAAATCATTTTTTCCTGCAATTGTAAGACTAATTCTACAAGGATAATAGAAGCTATAATATAACATAATAAAACATTTGAACTAGCAACTGTTTTCGACAGAAAATATACCAACGACTACAATCTCGCCAAAACAAATCATACTCTTCAAAATTTAAGTTTGTTTTTTTTTACTAATAGATGAAAACAAACTGAAACTATTGGTAAAAGAATTAAAACATTGAATTAAATCGTTGCCCTGATCAGTTTTTGAAAATTGGAAGAAAGTTGCTAATTGATTTGAAATTTCCAGGGGATGTTAAAAGATATTTGGACTAACACGTAAACAAAGCGAAATTAAACCTTTTTGGTGTAGATTGTGCTGTCTATTTTAAGAAGAAAAAAGAAACATTAATGTATTTTCGTAGTTCAGCAACGAACTTTGCTTCGAAATTTATATTTAGAATAAAACTGGGTAAGTTTTTTTAATTTTTGTCATTTTTTCCAATCTGAACAATGTTTTTCATATTTCATCCCTAGACTTTTGTTTGTAACTTATAGGGTAAAGGTACCAATAGTGGTGCACTTAGTAATGTAACTAACAATATGATGTAATTTATAAGTGTTAAGAACACAATATTTTACATATTGGTACAAACCAATTATGATCGAGAGACGACTTTTCTTCTGGAAAACATCTATTTTCACCGTAAAACATTAAAAATAAACGAAAAAAGCTTATTTTTCTCCCGAGTTGGTTGTTCCTATAATGGTGGTATGGTTCCTATAGTTGTGGTATCGTGTTCCTATAGTGGTGGTAGTACTTGGAAATGAATGAATATATTTTGACTGTGACATGTTTGAAGCAAATTTAAAACAGAATGGACAAATTTCTTAGGCCAATGCATTTTCTTAGGCATTTCATTTCATTGAGTCAATTTGACAAGTGTTGATGGCACACCCATGATGCACAGCCCTCTTAACTAAGCAGACATACAGTTTGAATACTCAAATAACCAGTTTAATTTACATAACAATACTTTGAATCCACTAAACAAGATTTCTTTTGTTAATTTTACCTACGAGGTTTCATCAGATTTTGTCGATCAGTGCTGTTGTGTTATTAAAACACTCTTCCACGTGTCACCACAATGTTGAACGTGTGTCCATTTTTATTTCCACTATTTGTGCTTCGTGCAAGGGAGCAACAAGCTGCCCAAAAGGGTCCTCTCGTTACCGACCTGCCTAACGCGTCGAGAGGCGATTGAGTTAATATCGATAACCGCCCATCGTCCCGAAACCGCCCAAAGGCGCTGGCATAACCCAAACTTGTTGTTACTGGCGGCTTATTGGCCTGGCGGCTCGGTAAGCACGCACACACATCGTTCACCCCATCCGTCCAGCACGTACGTGAACCCAAGCCCGTTATGCATCCGTCAGCGATTTCGTCGGGCGAACCGCTGCGATGGAAGGGCGCTCGAACGGCTCAGGAATGGGTTAATTGTATTAAACATACTCGGCCGAGTCGAGTACGGTTTGCGGTGCAAGGCTCGGCCGTTTACGGCGGCTCTGTTTACACCTCACTGTTGGACGATCGGAACGTGCGCAAGTGCCGGTAAACATTATCAGAAACACTACAATTAGGTTGTCCATCGTGCGTCAACCGATGCTGGTGCGATTATCTACGTTTCGAAGTTTCCCTCTGGCCCGACACAGCCATCGCTTTTAGGTCCATATATAAATATATGTGTGCATGAGTGTCGATGTGGGCATCAGCATTTTCCACGTTCCATCCCCTCTGTCATACACACCAGCGCACCGAGAAAGTAAAACCAAGAAACTAGCAAACCACTGTCTCCCCTTTCGGGGGAGTTGGTGTGCGGTTACGGTGGGTCGAAGTGCCAAAGTAAATTTGACAAGTGTTGATGGTGTGGAAATTTTCCCCCCATTCCAACCCAAACCCGAATGATGCAACCACGGTCAACATCGGGTTGGTCGGTATGGTTTTAGTGCACCGTTTAACTGTCATGAGTGAGGTTGCTTGGCTTTGTGGGGATGGCTGGGCGTTGGCGCATGAGGGAGGAAAAAAAAATTGGCTGTCGGAGTGCTTTCCGGCGCACCTTTCTTCCAGCATCCTTTCCATCTGACGGAACGTGGTGCAGCATGAAGCATCGGTGTGTTTTACGATGTCACTTTTCATCGCCGAAACAAACAGAACCTATATTTTTCGCTTTCCCAAACATGATGCACATCGCTAAAGGAAAACTGATCAATATTGACGGTATCGTTTTAACACACCCGGAACAAGGGATATTTTTTTGAAAATAATATTGGATATGACCGTTGCATTCGGTTATGAATAAGATTTATCAATTCATCTGTTACCGCTCACTTTTGTGTTTCCATTTGGACCCATTTTACTAGCTATTTTAAGGGCTTACGAGACTTGTTTCCCTGTTGTACGTGTCTCGCTTGGGATTCGAACCCACACCGTCGAGATGGTGAGCCTCGGTGCTCATGGACCAATTTTTTAACCGGCGCTACCGCTCGGCTGTCGCGGACCCCCAATCAAATACAGTGTGTCCCATACAAAAATGCGAAAATTTTCAATGTTTATTTTTGGGTAGCTTCAACCGTTATTTTTGCGTGGTCATCTGGGTGTGTAATCATCTGGTAGTAAACTCTGAAACGATGTCATCAAAACAGTGGAACTCGAGTAATAACGTTGAGAAAAATGTTCGCAAAGGAGATTGTGATTAGTTCACTGCACGCCCAAAAGCACGAAAAACAAACCGGACCGACTGTGGGATGCCACCTGGCCTCCGTTTACCGTATCAAACGATCACTCATTGGTGGACCACGTCCCCAAAAGCCAGGTTGTGGCCTTCCACGGTCCACTCGCACACCGAAGGTCATCAGATCGATGAGAGGTTAAGTGAGGCAACATCACATCAGCTCGATCCACAAATTGGCTAAGGAAGCCGATATTTCAAAATCTACCAGGATCAAACATAACTTCGTCCAGCAAGTTTTGCCCCATCTATAAATACTGGCCAATCACAAAACTTCGTCTTAGACGAAATGGTGGAATAGTTAGAGATGCTCTTGGCAAGAGGAAGTGAACGAAGGTTGCGAAACCGATGTCCCACTCCACTATATGGGCGCTAATGCAGGAACCAAAAAACAAATTACGTGAATTTATAAAAGCAAGGAACACGTAAATTGTAAAAACCTATTTTTATAACAAACGTTATGCATAATTGTACAAAAGAAAAATACTTGTCATTTTTTTGTATTTTTTTATAGATTCCTGGCCTATTCAATTTGCTCAATTACATTGGTGCTCCAGTATTTTGTGCGGTCTCAGTTCTGACAGTTCAATTTCAATTATACGGCATTGAACGAAAAAAACTAGTACACATCTGAAACTTTCACAATGTGATCGTTACTAGTCACTTATACTATTAAAAATTGTTTGTTTCCGGCTGGCGCCACTAGAGTCGCCACAGTAGCGCGCTTTCTTTGGCTGAATTTACTATGAGACAGACTTTACAATTGACCATTTGACAAGCCCGGATTTGAATCCTTCGGATTGAAGCGACCCAGCTGGTCCACCACCTTGCTTCCTCCAGTCCTTCCCGCCCGAAGCCTACAAACACCAGCTCTTCCCGTGCCCGCGGACAAGTTCAATCAACTATGGGAAACGCAACGTATAGCAAGCCATTCAGCCTGGCCGCTCGGCTCGCTTCAGAATATGTCCATATGTTCAAGTTAAGACCTGTCAACTTTCTAGTCCCATTGTTGGATCCCTGAAAGTTTCATTGGCCAAGCCATGGATCTCTAAAACTGACTCATACATTCAGCCGGCATTCTGTCCCCGTTTGGAGAAGGTGATCGAGAAAAATTGTACGTCTATAGAGTAATGTATTGATTAAATGCTTAAAGAATGTGTCCCTAACTAAAATTTTAATTTTTTATCATTCTGTATGAAAAAAATTAAGCCAATTCGGTCCCGACGTTGTCAAACGTCACGAGGTAACTTCAACGTTTAATTGTTTAATTGTTTATGAATTTCCTATTGGATGATTTAAATCCTAACGGATAGTTTTTATTACTGCTTTATGATTCCTGGGAATTTTTAACAGGGATTCGAATCCCAAAAGATTGAATGAGTGAGTAAAAGAGTTTTCATAGGGATTCGAATCTAATTTTGAGGTTCAACTTTAGTAGATTCAACTGTAGTTGAACTGCAAAGGTTATCGAGCAATCAGCACGGTGGTTGAGAGTAGTGAATCGTCGTCTAAACTGGTTACGGCTTCACTGAGGCTAGTGATTATTTACAACGGTTTGCGCTGCAGGTTAGATGTGGAACGGGCATCAAGGAGCTGTAAAATGGGAAGCAGATAAGACAACGATCTAAAAACCGAAAACTCACCCCAGTTCTGGAACAGACTAATATTCTGCACGTCAGTTCTGGAACAGACTGATATTCTGCACGTTAGCGGAAAGCAGAATCTCGCACATACCCGTTCCAATCCAAGCATGAGGCGCTCCTTCTCAAGAAGCATCCATTCTCGAGGCTGATCGTGGAGCATCAACATGAACTTCTTCTTTGTGCCGAGGGACGACTTTGTTGCTGTGAGACATGAGAGAAAAGAAGTGACCGTTACTAGGTAGTATTCGGGTGAAAACCAGCATTAAATTGTCACACCAAAGGTAGAAATCACAATTCAGGGGTTTCCTGAGCTGAGCTACAAAAAAAAATCACAAATTAACAACTCTATTCCCCGTTCTTAGCATCGAACCAGCGTTGCCACAAGATGGGCAAACTCACTTACTCAGCCACCTCACCCAACGCAGCAGCTCAGCAAATAATGCTGGCTGCAAATTACACGAAGCTAAGTAGGGGACCCATCTCCTATTTTACTTTAAAAGCACTTCATTCGAAGACACATTACACAGCGTGAGAAAAAATATTAATTTCTTATCATACATCCGAAGTCGGTCACATATGAAATGACCTATGCATGGGACCTTTCTGACACACTTCAATTCCACACACAAATTTCGAGCAAGAACCCCGTAGCATTACTTCTTCTTCTCCTTCGTGTAACGACTGTCTTGGTCATGCTTGCCTGGTTAAGGGCCTACAAGACTTTTTTCCTTTGTGAACGTGGACAGTCAGTCCTCTCGTACAAGGGAGGATCAGGTCTCGGTTGGGATTCAAACCCACGCTGTCAAGGTGGTGAGCTCCGGCGCACGTGGGTCGATAACTTAGGTTTATTTTCCATATATTTTTCTTTTGTACATATTTTTGCATATTTGCATTGTATTTCAACAATCATCAGATGCTGACAATTATCCTATTTGCCCCTGTTTTACTATCAGTAAACATTATGGTACTGAAAAATGGGGAGACAAAATCACAACATGCGACGCTTTCAGTTTTCTTTATCGTGTGGGATTTAAGAAGTTTGTTTTGAATACTCTACAACGAATTGATGTTAGATAAACACTAAAACGCTTTAATTTTTTGACACTACGCTACTCATTCACAGAACTTTATTCGGCTGCGATTGTGTTCACTTGTTGATTGTCGTTTTCCGTTGGACAGATATTGCAACACCACCGAAAAAAGGCTATTTTGATAACACATGATACGCATAGAAGCTTCGACTAAGTTATACACGGTGTCGGGCAACATCGTGATAAATCTCATCGAAACCCATCTTGTTTACAAAGCTGGCGACAAAGCCACGAGCTGTACGACTACAGATGTACTCGGTATCGAGTACAAGCGAAACAATGTCCCAAGCATTGACAAGAAAAAACTCAAGCCGGTCACAATGCACATGCTTGCACCGTCAAAAGAGATGATTATCGCATATGGTGACCTGGATATTATTAGACCCCGATGATCAGGATATTATTAGAGAGAATAGAAAGCTTCCTCTATCGAATGACACAGCTACTTCTGTAAAAATATGATATAAATTTCTGTTTTCATATAAGTTAACGTAGAACATATGCTACATATGGCACTTGAAATTAATGCCGAATAACAGTGTCGAAGCTTTGAACACCGATCGAATCGACGAAGTGATACAATTTCGTTAGTGTTGGTTGTTTGTCTTCCTTCGTGTGGCGACGTAGCTTACTTTGTTTAATCAGCCAGTACTAGTCCAGGAAACCACGCGTTGTTTTTTTTAAAGATGGCTTCGCTTACGGTTGAACACGGGAAAACTTCTAAGTGGATTGGCCTTGGAGCAGTGTTTGAAAAACGTGTTGATCATAAAAATACAAAGATAGAAAGAATATCGGATTGAAAACTGTTGCAGGACACAACACATTGTTTTAACAGCCAGTACTAGTCCAAGAACTCATGCGTTTTTTTTTCTTCAAAAAGCGGTGACGTGCTTTGCTCTAAAATATGATATAAATTGCTGTTTTCACATAAGTTAACATAGATCAGGCTGAGGTTATGCAGTTGCCGTTGTTCATGCTATATGTCGAATAATGCCGCCGTTGTTCATGCTATATGTTCGAAGCTTTAAACATCGAACGAATCGACGAAGTGATACAGTTTTCATCTGAATTGGTTGTTTGTGTTCGTGTCGCAACGTAGCTTGCTTTGTTTTAACAGCCAGTACCAGTTTCTAAGAAACCATGCGTTGTTTTTCAAAAACAGATGACGTGCTTTGCTTACGGTTGGTTGCCTACGAAAGCTCCTACGTGGATTGGCCTTGGTGATAAGGTACCCTTTTCTAAACCAGACGTGAAGACACGCCACGCAGACGCAAATATCCATATCTCAACGGTATAAATTGGACACGTTTCGCGTCGCAGTTACAGAAGCATTGCCATTCTCGCCAATGTTGATCGTATTTCGAACTTCCAGTTCCTTAGAGCATCGGGAAGCATACCGTAAGATGGATAAATTGGTGTTCTGTAAGTATGGGTTGTTTCCTTTGTCTTTTGAAAGCGAACTTATGGTTGATCATTTTCTTTCGTTAATCGGTTTCTTTCGCAGCATGTTTTCTCCTTGGAGGGCTTACTCCCGATCCAGTTCCGACGGACCCCTGTACTGTCCTGAATAGCTACTGTTCTGCTGGGATTACGAATGTCGGATGCAACCCACCTCCATTGACTGGAGGACCGGCTTGTGACGGAAAAAATCCACAAGTCGTGGTGCTTGTTGAAGCAAACCAAAATGACATCTTGAGTCAAATTAATAATGCCCGCAATGTAATTGCCTCGGGAGTCTATGGAAATGCTCCAGCTAATCGAATGTTCAAGCTCCAGTGGGACGCAAATTTGGCCACACAGGCCGGTCACAATGCACGTTCTTGCGTCGTGGCGAGAGATGCTTGTCGGAATACGGCAGATTACGCCAACGTAGGGCAGTTTATACGTGTTGGCTCTGAGGATGCTGCTGTCGTAGCAACATTATCCGTTCAAACTATGACTGATTTTCTACTCGGCTATATCTATCTATCCGCCTATCGCAACGGGGCAGCATCATTCAACAGTTACTCGGCATCGTAAGTATTTTGAATTTTGAAGATACAGTCATGCTCGAAAAACAACTTATGACCTTATTTTCTGTTAAACTCCAGCACCAACACCGAAAACGAGGCAAATCTGTGGAACGATCGTTCAAAAAAGGTGGGCTGTGCTCTAATGGAATGGACCGAGGATGGCCAAACATACGTCTACCTGGTGTGCAACTTCTCAGGCAATGTAATCGAAGGCGAACCACTTTACACACCTGGAGCTACCGCAGGCGCGGGATGTGCCACGACAGACCCGACATACCAATCGCTTTGCCTTACCTAATATTGTGACGTATCTACTCGTTGATGGAACAACCGAAAAGTGGTTCGAACCGATCACGACGCTACTTGACGCATGCTTTTTCCTAGCCTCAGTCCCCGTCGGATGAATAATTGAAATAAAAGCTATCGTGTCACTCTTTACCAGTGTTCAGAAAATTTCGGATGGTATTCGTGTGGTGCGAGCAAACCTTAAATTTTGACGTTCAGTTGAAAACGTGGTAAAACCACATATGATGATGTACAGTATATCCCTTAAAAATATGTAGTTATCTGGTAGTAAACTTTAAGGCGATGTCATCAAAGCAGTGATTTTCGAGTAATAAAGTTGAGAAAATTGTTCGCAATGGAGATTGTGACTAGTTTACTGCTCGTCCAAAAGCATGTAAAACAAATTGTACCGATTGTGGGATGCCACCTTGGTGGACCACGTCCCCGGAAGCCAGGAAGTGGCCATCACACGCCGAAGGTCATCAGATCAATGAGGGTCAACATCGTATCAGATCGATCCGGAAATTGGCTAAGGAAGCCGATATTTAAAAATCTACCAAACATGACCTGAAATGTTCGTCCAGCGTCAGAGTGAACCGTCATCGTGCACCAGATCGAATCAAACAACTACGATCGAGTTCTCACAACATTTGGTGTCAACATTAAAATAAAAGAATGCCGTCGTCGTATTCACTTATGAAAAAATGGTCATCGTCGATCCCGTTTGTAACACACAGGCAGGTTTATATCGGCGAAGAAGTTTGAGGATATTCCAGAGAAGATAAAAATCAAGTTTACAACCAATCATTCGGCTAGAGTCATACATTTTGAGACAGTTGCTTGCAATAGCTTGAAAATACTTCCACCATTTGTCAAAGCTGGTTTAAAATTTAATACCGAGGTTAATATGCACATTTCGATGGACCACGGTTTGTCATGGATGAAAGCCAACTTTGGAGCACAAAAACACGTCATTTTTTCAATAGGACGGAGCACCGTGACGAGGACTCAAGCGTAGCTGAAGAAAAACATTTGACCTCCCACCAGCCTGGATTAGAATCTTTCGGAATAAACAACATGGGCACATGTTGTAGCGTTTAAATTAGCGGGCCAGACCCTGTATGGCCAAGATAAGGAGAATTAGATGGCTGGGGGTCCTTGACAGCTGGCGGAAGGAGATGAGCGGCTGTCAAGAGGGAGAATTGACAGAAGTGTCCCCAGACCACGAGGCAATGATTCGATCACGGACAGCCGAGGAGAAGAGACGCGATAAAAAGAAAATTGTGAAGAACAACGATCGTGATAGAGGAAGAGCAAGTGTTATAATGTTCAGGTTAAGGCCTGTTAACGTTCTAGCATCATCCTTGGCTCCCTGACAGCCTCAATTGCCAAGACTCATACATGACTCATACATTGAGAAGGTATGCTTTCGATTCCGTCCCCGTTTGGAGAAGGTGATCGAGAAAAATGGTAGACCTATTCAGTATTGTGATTAATGATTGAAGGCTTAAAAAACGTTTCCCCAACTAAAATTATATTTTTTTTATCATTTCGTATGTAAAAAGGTATTGTCTAAGTTACCGAATTCCGCATTTGTTTATGGGACATAGTGTACAGTTAAAAATAAATAAATTTATAATAGCTTAAATTCTCGAAACATCCTGTGCTTCTGTTTGAAGAAAGTGGATTATTTTGATTGCAGATTTTGACATTTTTGCATCTTTTACAATTTTTGAAATTAACCCTAATAGATCTAATTTTGCACAACAATGCCCGGTTGACGACAAATGTCAGCTCACCCTGATTTTGGGTCCCCGCATCCAAAAATCAGTACTTCTCCCCCCCTTAACTCTATGATTAGAAATGATAATGTGTTCGCTGGTCGTTTTCTTAGTGAGAGAGAGGGTGCGAATGCTTGCTATGCATATTCTATCCTTTGCAACCATGCAACGCCATACTATCCCCAATATGCTTACTGTGTCGTTATACGCGTATACGCACGTCCTAAGTACGAAACTTATTTGAGATCATAGGATAGCATTCTAGTCATAGCAATCTTCGAGTGTGGACGCAAGTACGTTGAGCAGCAAGTGTTATGATCGTGTAATTAATACTGTTGAGGTAGGAAAAAACTAACAATCATATGAAACTGATGGAAATCAGTAACACACTAACTTTTTTTACGTAGGAATGAATAGCGAAGCTAAATAATGCGTCGAATGATGCATGAGCTGGATCGCAGATGCTAATGAGAATTGGATCGTTCTGGGACAGCAAGTCCACTGCAGAGGCCGGATCTCTACACTGGTAAGTCAGAAAACAGCATGATCGCAAATATCCGAATAATAAACATCCGACTACTTAATACTCGAAAAGCAAATGTTTTAATTTCACCGCATCATTCTGCGGGTAGAAGAAAATATCACGCGAGCTAGTCTCACCCACACCGCCAAGCAAACCAATGCAACGGTGTGCGGCAATACATGCGCGATCCGTCAATTTTCGACTTGCTGGGAGGTTGCTGGGACTCTTGTTGGAACTACATGACAGCAGCAAAAAATTTGAATTTCTGTCAACCGGGTGATATTCAATGCAATACAAAGCCTGCGTGCCTTACGCTATTACAGTTCGTTCTATAAAAGTATGCACATATATTATTTGAAACAAAAATGAACCCGTATTAAATAGAAAGCTCTTAATAATACTACTAGTTTTCATTACTAATTGCTTTATCTGTTTTCGTACTATGTAGGAGTAAAAAAGCCATTTCATCCACAGCACAGTAAAGTATGGCACCACATACGACACAGAAAACAAATTGTACGACCACAGTAAAATGTCATGCCGTTATACCAATAAATTGGATGAACCGTTCTTTGGTTCCTTGGTATACCAATAAATAAGGAATAAAGGAGGAGGAATAAAGTGTACAAATCATTTATCATAAAACATCGCTACCACATATTCTTTATATTATTATTTGTATAAAAAAAACTGTCACTATTCCGAAAGCATGTAATAAAAGGCTACGATTGAGGCGCTAGAGAACGGTTCAAATCCAAGAAGAAAATTGCTGAATCGAAAACATTGCACACACTTTCTGATTTGAAAAGGTGTTGCTGAATGAATAAAGACGCTGCATGACTGTATGATACTTTACTGTGCTACCAGAAATGCACAGCACAGTGTGTGGTACCACAGTACGGCACATTCAAAAGTGTTTCTTGATCCAACACTAGTTTTATCTTATTTGAGCTCAGAGATAGGAACACATTTAGTTGATATTCTAATTTCATTATTCGGCGCTACAAACGAAGACGATCTACAGCCAATAAAGCGAGTTATGCTCTTGTAGTAAGCAGTTTTCGACGACTGAATTCCATAATTCCATTCGCCCGGACCTGACGGCATCCCATCAGCTGTCGTTATTAATTGTGCTGAAGCTGTATGCAGCCCCTTGTGCTCGCTGTTTAAACTGTCTGCGACATGCTGCAAGTTTCCGTCAACGTGGAAGACATCTTTAATGGAGCCAATCCATAAAAAAGGGGGTAAGCACAACGTGAACAACTATCGTGGCATTACGTCTCTATGTGCTATAGCAAAAGTACTTGAATCGTTGGTACGTAATGCTCTACTGAGTAGTTTTGCTTATCTCATCTCACAGAATCAACACGGCTTCGTACCCAAGCGCTCCGTGACTACAAATCTCGCACAATTCGTAACCTCAACACTTCGATGAATGGAAGCTGGGAGGCAGGTCGACACCGTCCATACGGACTTCAAGGCGGCGTTTGATGCGCTGAACCACGACCTGCTAATTGCAAAACTGGGAAGACTGGGTGCCGGTTCAGACTTCCTCGCATGGATCACTTCTTATTTACGCGGTAGATCATACAGCGTGTAAACAAGGGATGCCATCTCGGCTTCATTTACTAGTCCCTCAGGCGTCCCTCAAGGCAGCAACCTTGGTCCTTTGCTGTTTGTTCTGTTCATTAATGACATTTGTAATGCGCTTAAAAATGTATCTGTGTTAATGTATGCAGACGATTTAAAGGTTATTTTGAAGTGTCTGACCTGGCGGATTGTGTTAGGCTGCAGGAGTCCCTGAAGGCTCTCTGTTCGTGGTGTGAAGTCAATTCACTTAGGCTATGCGTTGATAAATCTTGCTTAGTGTCGTTCCATAGACTAAGAGAACCTAAGTTATTCATGTATAGGCTTAATGAACAGAGCCTCAATCACTGCTATTCTGTTCGGGACTTAGGTGTAACCCTTGACAATAAATTGACATTTTGCGAACACTATAACGTATTAATTGACAAGGCGAATAGAATGTTAGGCTTCGTGATAAGAAACACTAAGGAATTTGATGACCCAATGTGCCTAAAAACGCTTTATGTCAGTCTTGTCAGATCGTGTCTTGAATGTTGTAGTGTTATTTGGGCCCCACATTTTTATGTTTGGTGTAATAGAATAGAAAAGGTTCAACGACGATTCACTAGGCTAGCTATTCGTTCACTAAGGTGGGAGGACAGTAACTTACCTCCCCCGTACCAGTCGGAGTTTTTAAGGGTTAGATTCAGTAGGACGCGTTACGCTCAGTTTGCACCAATGACCGCCATGTGCAGAGCATTTAACATCCAGCATTTGACTTCCACATATCTATTGACACTTTCAAAGCCAGCCTTCTTGCTGATCCGCATTTTACGTTAGATTAAGTTGTGATTTTTGTAAATTAGTTCGTAAGACATTCACTGGGACCGCGTAGTCCGTTGAATTTTAATAAATAATAATGATTATTATTATTATATTTTCATCTTGTTTTCAGCGAGAACACAAGAAAAGGTCAAACATTTAACGGCAACCATGGCGTAATTATCTCACCTACGAAATACATGCAAGCAGTTGTTTGCAGGCTTGAGATTTTTTTTTATTTGTACTTACCCTCAGATGCTTGAAAAACGTGTCCTTGGTCCTCGAAACAACTGACTGTGGGCCGCACTACGGCACAATAAACCATTAGCGATATACGGATAACATTTTATTTCAGCATCGACAATCCCATCCATCCCGAAACCGTGCTCAAATTCTGTTTCCACGCGGCACTTGTGAACACTCTACTCGGAATTGAAGTGCGCAGCACTTGGCAGCCTTGAATTGCTGTTATTTATTGGGTTAAGAGTTAAGAGGGCAACAGCCTCTTGACCGAGTAACTCTGACCGGAGTTTTCTATCAAGGTACCCTAGCAGGAGCGATTTGAAGAACTACTTGAACTCTAGCTCGAAATCGATTTTCTTTTTCCCTTGCAGGCTACTCATGTTGCATTGCGGTTAAGCAGTACTTTTGTGTAAAGCTGCCATTTTATAATTTTTTTTTTCGAACATATGAAATAAATATGGAGGAGAAATTAGTATTGACTTTTTTGGCTTTTTTAGAGTTGGCTTTTTCAGAGTTTTAATAACCAGAGGCGGATCTACCTATGAGCGGACTGAGGGGCCGCGGGGGGTCCCGAGTTTAAGGGGGCCCCGTGATGAAACCCCCAGATCGCCGAAGTAACCGATTTGGATATGTATTATATTACATTATATTGTTGAATTTGTTTATTTATTTTAGATGCTTTGAATTAATATTTACCATAAGATATGTGACGAAGTCATGGATAATAACGAAAAGATTTGTAGAATTATACCTATCAAAAACCATGGAGGTTATATCCTGAAAATATGTATAAAGGATTGCAAGCTGTTGTAAAAAATAAGTTCAATTTTGGCCACAGGTATAGAAACATCTATAGCAATGGAAATGTCTGGAGGGCCCCGTTTATCCAACCGCTTGGGGCCCCCGAACGGATTGATCCGCTTTTGTTAATAACACTTCTATTACACTTTAATACTAATCCGAAGTAGAAGCTACAGTTTGTACTTCTTTCAAGCTTAGATAGTTAAAAGGTTCACCACATTTCTACCACTATTTATACTGAATATTGTGCACAAGGCTCCCGATATAATTGATATGAAACGTAGTCACCAAAGATTGTCTTCTATTTCCATTGAGCCGATATGCGGCATTGGGGAAAACGCACAAACTGCACACGTCAATTAAGTCGTCCCAGCGAGCGAACTGATTACTCCCATTGCGCAAACATTGGAACAATCAATTTACATGCCCCGGAAAACGCGGGATGCCGGTTCCGAACGACACACAATACACATTGTGACTAATATGCCGGACCACAGATAGGAAAGCGAGCCAAACGCGGCAATTAGAATCGTTCAGTAATTAGCCATTATATCTGATAATCATCATAATCAATATCAGCTTTCTGGGTGTCCGAGCGGCACTGGGCTGTGTTGATGCTGGTGTTGTGCTCTCGTTGTGCGGGACCATATCCTTCTAAACCATCATGCTTGATGGCTAGGATAAGCCTTCACTATGGCACTCGCTCCCTCGTGGAGGTGCGTGGTAAGCGGTGCGGAAGGAGAAAGACAGGAAAATCAATCCACTTCCGGTTAGCGAAATCAGTTAGCAGCCGATCGATAATGGCCACACATCATTAGTGTTTCACTCATGCGAAATGCAGCTCAATGGAGGGACCGGCCATGCGCGGTGATGTTGGGTCCGAGAAGGTTATAAACCGTCCGACAAAAAGCCGTCCTGAGTGCTCTAAAGGTAGAGGGATTGTTGGACTGGGGGGGGGGAGGGGGGGGTATTTAATGCATAATTTTATGAAAATTGCATATTCAAATCCTTTCGCCCACGAAAGGGAACGGAACATCATTTTCGAAGCGCACCACAGCTTTGGACTGGGCTTCGCTAGATCCACCCATCAACCGATCAATCAAGAGTAGTTCCTGTACCGCTCGTCCTGGCGTAACCATGGTGGCTTGCCATTTCCATTAAAATTCATTTACAACCCCATCAACCCGATGATGGCTTCTTGCCGCACTTTCCTAGCACCCTAAACCGCAGGCAGAGCAATATTTGCGTAGCCAGGCGCCCGATATTTGCCAATCACAACCGGAAGTGGACACTAAGTCAAACAATGGAGCACGATATTTGCTAAACACCCGGAGCGAGGTTCCTGACCGGTGCTGGCGGTGTGTCCGGCATGCGCGTGTACGATGGTTCATGTTTTATGCAAACTTTTATTGCGAGGCACTAGCACAGTTAGAGCCGCTTACCCAACCATCGCTTCGTTTCGTGTGCATAGTTTCGAACTTGACAGTTTGAAGATTACTGTTGTTTTGCGCCACGGTTTCGGAACATGGGCAAGTGCTTGTGCCAATATTTACAGCTAACAGCCACCGGTGCGGTGTTGAAGAGGATTTGAGCTTGTCACGTAGGTAATTCGTCTAATTGGAGCCAGCAATTAAATAAACCATCTGATCAATGGAAATACTTCCTGTACAATACTGAAGCTTATAATACAAAATTTAAATATTCAATAAGACCATTCACCGAAAACACATCCTAAAACTTTCCTTAACTTTATAAACTGACAAGCTGACCCAACGAACTTCGCCTCGTGCAATATTAATAATTCTAAAATTCCAGTCCGGGGGTCCGCGACAGCCGAGCGGTAGCGCCGGTTAGAAAATCGGCCCATGAGCGCCGGGGCTCACCACCTCGACGGCGTGGGTTCGAATCCCAACCGAGACCGGACCCTCCCCTGTACGAGAGGACTGACTATCCACGTACAACAGGGAAACAAGTCTCGTAAGCCCTTAACGGGCAGGCATGACCAAGAGGTCGTTACGCCAAGAAGAAGAAGAAGAAAATTCCAGTGAACGATTCACGGCTTCGTTTTCATTTTCAATGCGATTAATCAATTTATGGGAGCGCAATGGTCCAGTTGGTGTCATTAGCATAGATTTCTTAAGCAACTAAAATGATACGTGCACTCAACCAATCTTAGTTTCGATACTATGGGACACAGTTCACACAAACATTTAAGATAAGTTCATTTTTATCTGAAGTGAATTGACAAATAGCGGGTTACAAGCCCACGTTATTATTCACAAAGCAGAACATTTTTAATTCGACAATTTGTGCTGGCATTTGAATTTCAATCAATAGAATGCTACTCATAAAAAAAACTCACATTTTCAATCAACATCAATGCTTCATTGTAGATCATTCAATTTTTTATTCAAAATTTCCCTTTCAAAGGAATATGAAGCCATTGTTATATATCTTTAAATTCCCCGACTTTTGCTTAGGGAAGTTTTCTTTTCTTTAAACCTTCCACGAGTAAAAACTAACAAATAATCCGATTACATCGTCAAGATTAGCTCAGCCGATTTGGAGTTTTAGCGTTAAAAACAAACAAACACTCATTTTTATAAGTTTTAATGTTTGTATTGAAAAAAACCTTTGTCGAGTTTTCTGGTTTTTTGGCTTTTCGTTGGGAATTTTCTAACTTTTCATTGTTTTTATTGGGCCAAAAGAAACAAATCATAAGAAAACTTCGTAGGTATGAGTCCAACCGTTTTTTAGTTTTCGTTAGAGAAGGTAAATTTTATTTTTTTTTTATATGGAAAAAGCCGTTTTTACCGAGTTTTCCCATTTTCCGGCTTTCTCTTGGAAATTTTCAAATTCTCTTTTTTCCTAAACCTTCCTTGGGTAAAGAGGAAAAAATCATACGAAGACGTCATCAAGATTGGTCCAGCCAGTTTGGAATTTTAGCATCACGAATAAACAAACATTAATTTTTATAGATATAAAGAAAACATTAAAAATTAGTTATTTTCCATACTTCACGTTATACGAATTTGGGAAAGACTCCAAAACGATAAATATGATGTGTTGATACATTGAGACCTTAACATGTTGAGAGTATCAAACTATAAGGAATTAACTAGAAATTTATTTTACATATCTGTTATAAATTTGAGTAAATTTGAAACTGAAAATGAAAATGTTTTTACTCTACAGCTTGTAAGTGAAATTACAATCGTTACCGAACGACAACCTTGTTTTTATTTCAAAATTATGTGAAGTTTACCAAATTCTTTTTCTAACATACTAAGATAACTCCGTGACTCTAAAAAACTTTCAAAAAGTAAGGCAAAGTTTGTAGTCAAAGTATTCTTATTTGGGCATCATTTTGTTTGTATAGGATTTTGTTTGCAAACCTGTAATGAGAATGTGTACATATCGTACCGAAATTGATTAAGCCGTGAAACATCTGTTTTTTATTACAAAATAAACAGGTCATCCGTTTAGCTGCATTTACTTTTTTTAATATTGTTTTAAGAACAGTTTAAAATTAGTTTTTGAATAACGAAACTCAGTTTTCAGCAAACCTGGGTAAAGAGTTACCTAAGTCGGGTGTTACAATAGAAACAAATACTTGTGCTATAAAAAGCTAACATTTCCACAAATGGCTGCGGTCCGTAGATTTTTTATTTTTTACTGGCGTTTACTAATGCTATACCACCTGCGGTGTTGGCTTCCAGGGAATCCCATTTTTGGAAGTAACAAAACGCATTATCTTGTATATTATGTTGCGGATTCCAAACACGATGTAGAAATTTGGTCATGGAATTCAACCAAGCTTCATCGAATTCATTCCATGCCGATTTTCACGACAGCGTGACTGCATCATGCAAGATTATATACTACTACCTACGACTATTATTTTTTGCTTTTTCCGCTATTGTTTGGAGGTCTGTAGTGCAAATGAAACTCAAATATTTCCACATATGATCCAAATATCATATTTTAGAAGTATTTTTATTTTTCTTACAAACACTTTTACGTGCGGCAACATCGTACGGTGCAAACGCTGTTGGCCATACCGTTTTCATTTTTTGTAATATATACACTACACCAATACAGTCAGTATACAGCAGGCCAAAAGAGAAACAAAGTCCATTTTCTGTATGAGGAACAATTAGTGAACAAAAGTAAAATGATGCATTATTTTTTACACTGTCCTCTTCATATTGATATTCGTTTGGATACGATACGAGTTTTATTTCCCGAGATATTCTCAAAAGTATGCCGTCAAGCACCAACAAAGTGAATACACAACACAATGTATTGTGTTTGCTGTTGCTTTGTTTTTTTGTGGTTGTTCGGAATCATCTTATACATAACTCTGAGATATGGTTTATCAAGTGTTTCGTGAAATCTAATCGCCCCGGTCCATTAATTGCTTCCTTATGATGCTTCTTACGTTGATTATACGCATTGTAGTTAAATTGGTCACTTTTTTTAAATAGTTTGACCACTAATTGATAGACCATGCTTCTTATGCAATGTAGTTTTCACAGTTTGAAACCCTTATTTTGGGCTCAGTATCGAACATCGGTTAAACAACCGGTGCTTGCTAAATTTCCAAGACGGCCCTCGTTTTTCCGCCGGTAAACCACTCTAGGCCTGTGGGAAACCGCAGAAGTTCCTTTTCTGACCATTTTGAGACAAAAAGCAACTAAATTTATTATCAACCTCAGTTGAATTGTCTAAGTTGATCATATTTGATGTCACAAAACCCCAAACAACCAAACAAAAGCAAAACGCAATACTCGTATCGTATCCAAATGCGTATCAGTATGAAGAGGACATTGAAAAGAAGAAAAAACAACGTTAATCATACAGTTCACGCGCGTCCGTGACAAAGTTCCGCGTGATCTTTAAATACTTTCACCGTCCATATCGCTCGCAACCCACCCCCGGGGCTTCGGGTCAGGGATGGAAAACTTTTGTTTTCCCCAACCCACCCACCATCCTGCGACAACGGCCCGAAGGCATAACGAGGAAACGGTAATCCAATTACAAACACAAAGAAAATTATCCCACCGCCGCAAGGGTGGCCACCTCCGGTAAGCTTCAGGTGCATACCCATAACGGAAAGGCTCACGGATAAGGTAACTCCGATAACAAAGGGAAAGGATTCCGCTCGCTCAAATGCTTCCATTAAACAGTTTCGACAGGAACGCCAAAAGACCGTTCGTTACCTTCGGGCAGGCGGGCATCATCTGCTCCAAATGCCCCGCGGGCAGAGGTAGAGAGGCCCCAACGAAAAACCCATTTAATCCATTTCGTCACGCTTTTCAACCGAGCACCTTCCGAAATCGTCACCGATCGAAGTTCCGGCGTTCCGACGACGACAACCACCACGACGTCGTCCTTGCGATCGAAAACATCGAACCTTGGGGTTCGTCCAACACGGCCTCGAGAATTCCACGCTCGTTTGTTTTGACAGTGAAGAGGAGGGGCGATCGTTTTTCCCATTTTCGTGTCTTTACTTCATTTTCAGCCCCCACCCACGGCCCCTCGGCCATGCGGCCATGTCGCACCCGACGGACATCAACGACCCCAGTTTGACGAGGGAAAACAATCCCTCTGCGTCAGCGAATCTATTGTTCCTCGGGGCTTCTATTGCTTATAAAAAGACTCCGAAACGGGGTAATCGAGACAACTTCATGGTTTTCACAGCACCGACGGCCCTTTTGTTTTACCATCGTTATTTATTTTTCTATGAATATTCTTTTTTGCCACTACTGCTGCTGCTGCAACCATTGTTGCTGTTAATGTGAAATGGGAGGACAAAATAAACTGACTCGTGTAATCAGTCGTAGTGCAAAAAACCAACTCCCTAGGTGAAACGCAAAAGCAAAAGGTCTCAGACCCCGAAAGCTGAGACACCGACAAGGACAACAAGCGAAGGAAGGTAACGAAATATCATTAAAAAACCCATTTTCGTTTTAAAGTGAGCCTTTCTTCGCTTTGCGCTGGTCAACGTTTCGCGCAGGAAAAAGAAAGAAACTGCTTTCAAAACACTTTATTGCTTTTTTAGTCAATACGATGTGGTGGCGTTTTTGGGCTGTGCTTCCTTTCTCTTCGTGGGCTGTCAATTATATGTATCATGGTGTCATGTTCTATTGTTTGCGGTATGATGGCGAGAAACGAGACCCAGGTCCGAAATGCCCAAAAGTAAATGGACACTAACAGTCGCCAAAAACAACAAAAAACTTGAATACATTTCGTGGTGAATACAACCTTACTCGCTTCTCATCATATTTTTACAAGTTGAACCAAATCGATTTGTACAGTCTTTGATGTTAATCGTCTTTCTCTTGAGAATGATTTCGATATTTTTAATACTTCATTAAAATAGTTATAAGTTATAACCTATTTTTAAAAAATATGTTTTCATTATCCTACAAAACAACAAAACGATTCATACAAGAACACAACAGCACACACGGATCGATCCTAACAAATGCCATCCTCAAACAGATATTCCCCAAATGGGGCATCAATCATGCAGTAAATCAACAGATTCTCCGAAGGTTTACTCGATTTATGGCTAAACATTCTTGGAACTTGTTAAAATGTCTCATCCACGTATCACGGGCTACGCGAGCAAACAACGGGACGCGAAGCTCTTGTTCCTCCGCAACGAGACCTTTTTCCTCCATGGAAAAGTCGACACACACTCGTTCAAAGAAGAACTCATGAGCTAGTGTATATCGTTGAGGCTAGATGTAAATCTCACGCACCTCCGTAACATAGTGTTGTTGTACCACTAATATGGCCCATCTCGAACACTTTGCTACGTCCGAAAACGTTCCGGAACGAAACGAGTAAATCATACTTTACTCATCACCGAAACGACACCCAGAGGACCATCCGTACGGCATTCATCTCAACATCGTAGGCTGTTTCGGTAATTCGACCAAATCCATCATCCCACGCAACGGCTTAGAACTCGACCGTTTGCTTACATTCTCTCCCAGGATGAGCCCCGGATGCGACACCAGATGGTCATGTTTGGACAAATTTTATGCGTTCTTCGATGAGCTTCCGTATCGCGCTTTTCCTCACGCAGACCGATGCGTTCTGTTTTGAGCTGTGCTGAGGCGGTATGGTTCTTCATTCATCAACGCCGCACGGGTGAAAGTACCGAAACCGAATGGCCTACCCTTAGAACCGAGGCTCAGGAAAACAGTGAGAGATTAAAAGCATCTGCCATCGGATGCAGACATTTTTCAAGCGCCCATGACAGATGACACTTTTTTATCAATCCAACGGGTGAGAATTTTTCTACCTGCAAGCAAATGGCCATTGACACTTACCGTTATAGAAATACACCGACGAGGGGCCACGTTTATAATGGAGCCACTCCTTAAATACACGTAATAATTCATTCGCGTGCTTCAACAAAAGACGCACGACAAATTTGTTGTTTTTTCGCAGGAGATGGATTTGGAAAAATGTATTACTTTTGTGTATGCAAAAAGGTTAAATGAAAAGGAATTCAAATATAAATAAAAAATAAAACAACCTTCTAATCCATTTAAAACATTCTTTATATGTGTATCCTGGTCCTTCGGACATATTGATACTTCACGTATAATTTATCATTTGGCGTGAAGATCGTATACATGGTGTGAAAAATATGGTACTAGTGTTTACTTATGTTTTTTGTTCATATAGTTTCGGTCCATTTTAATGGTTATTAGCAATAGCATTGCATGTGAATTAATTTATATATTAAATAGCATTGTTAAATAAAGAACCTCTCCCAAAGTGTCAACCATACGCCCAAACAATAATATATATTAATGTTGAACATATTTGAAGTATTGAAATCCTTTTACATCTATTTCTTGAACATAAATAAAAAACTGAAAGAATTTTTAGGTGTCACTATTTACAAAAAAAAAAACTACCTAGTAGACAACTTTAAAAGGTCCTATTTAGGTATGTTGAAAATGAGAAAATAGTTTAAAACACTTAGAATCTCATCCAAGCTCGGCTACAGGAGGAAGACCAGAAAAAGCGAATATAAACGGAACAGCACTACGTGTACCGGCCAAAAGCACTGGGCGCCTCCACCGACAATCGGCACATGGTTTTGTCCATCCACCAGGCGCCTCCATCGCAATCGAGAATCAATGAGCTATAATTTTTATGTTGCATTTTCATTTATTTGTAGGTCAAAAACTTTTAAGAACTAGTTACTGCTGTCACCCATATTTGGGTGACGCGGTATGGAACGTGTTAATTGCTACCCACATTTTACGAGATTTTTGAAAACAGTGGCACTTATTTGGTTTTAAATTTTGATGTTGGTTATTTTTTGAAAAGTCTGTTCATAAGCTTAATTCTAAATTTTACTAGTTATAAGCCAAGTTACGCCAAGAAGAAGAAGCACTCGATTCAAACTATTTGTGATGCTATGTTCTTTCAAATAACTGGGGGATGAGTACTTTTTGTTCAACGTAATATTTTTTCTTGAGACTTATCTATTGAAGCACGTGCTACATGAAAATTGTTCATTAAAATCTGAACGATCCCACAAGCAGAGAAGGTAGCAGGCAATATAGCAACTCCGCATCCATTAAATTATTAAACATTATTCTCCAAATGAAATTCCAAATGATGTAAAACACAGCCTAGGAAGAGTGAGACAGCAGGAAATAAGCTACCTTAAAATTCGAGATTGTTTTTCTACATGGATAACACTGATTTTCTTTCGTTCCCGTTGTCTTAAAATCAATATGGAACCAACTGAAGCGAGAAACCATATTTTCAAAGGACATTGATCCGCGACCATGTTTGTGCACCGTTCATTAGGCGTAATGCAAAGCTGATAATCATGGCCATGATTTATGGTGACTGACATGACTTTCCACGAGCGCCCGTTTGGCGTTCGCACGATAAAAGCAGCGCTACGGGCTCTTGCGACCCGACGCTTTCGGCCTTACGTCAACACCAAGGAAACGCTCCCAGCGGCGATGATTGATTAGCCAGCCGGTATACTCGTCCTGCCCATCCTCCCCCACCGAGAGCCTTCGGGACGGGTCCGATAAAAAAACCCACCTGATGCAAGGCCCATAGGCTTGCGACCGGGAAGACATTAGACGTCGGAGCTCCGCTTGCCTACGAAAATTGGAAAACAACAACAAGCGCTTATCGTTCAATTTTCACGCACTCTTTCTACGGTCGGCTGTGAAGCGGGCCGAGAGCATGAGCAAACAGATTTTGCCTTTTTAAACAACTTTCACTCACGAGCTCCGGGGTGTCCTCCCGCGCCGCCAGCCAGACACTGTGATATATTAATTTCCATTTAAGCATCCAATTTCATGCCATTCCCGAGAGACGATTGGAAAGTATGCTGGCGTCTTGTGTTTCAGCTCGAAGCAGCTTGAAGACAACCAGCCGAATGAAAAATTCATACCATAGCTGTAAAATATTGATCGAGGTCATCGATGACTAGAACCCGGCCAACCGAACCAATCCTTGAACGAGTTCCTTCAGCGCCGAAAAGTGGTATTTTATTTGAACCTTGCGGAACTTACCATTCACTAGTGAAGATTTCTTTCAAACACACAGGGATAAAACAACCTGGGGCCAACGGTTCAGCTACAAATTCTTTTAATTAATGTTTCCATCAGCCGTCACCATCCCGATCCATAGTTGTCCGAGAATTTAATGGTCTTGCCCTGTCTACTTTAACATATCCTCCGTTTACAGTTAGCCATTCCACTAGTTGATATTTATTTATCTCATGTCCACCGTCTCGGTAGCAATAGGAGCGATAATAGTTTCAGTATAAAATCAACCAGACTTTTGTTTCAAATACATACATACCACTACGCCGCAGTTCGGTTCGAGCCCTTCCTGGTTTGCGCGGTTGTCCCGAGCGAGACAGCAAGCTTCGTGGAGTTTTGTTTGCCACTTTTACTCGTCGCCTAACATTTTCTCCACGCCTGCTGTTTACCTCCGCGTAAAATGTGCTCGAAAACAAACGCCGAAAAAAGCTCAGTTAAGGTATACGAGTAGCGTTTCGAGATACGATATCCTAGTTTCTTAGTACGCTGTCCCAACTCGCGCTCTAAATATGCTCTGTAGAAGAGGTTCAATCATCGATAGAAAAACAGAAAACTGTACGGCAGTCATGAAAAATAACGCAACAACTCATCTCTTTGCTCCTGGTTTTTGTTTGTAAATAATTGATTCTAGTGCAACCTGCTCGCACACAGCAACCGCGTTCCACCGTGCATCGTAATTATACAGTTTCGCTAGGATAGTGTTGGTTGTAAATAGTATCTGCGTCGTGCGTGCCGGTCTATGCCCATTTAATACATTGAAATACGTAGCGTTTGATTTGTGGTGTGCGATTTGCCTCCAGCAAACGGGTGCCGGTCATCCTACTCGGCCGGTTGTATAAGTATAAGTGCGTGGGAAAAGGGAGATTGAACCACCGTTTTCATCGATCCGATCGAATCCGTTGAGCTTTCCTTTCGGCGAAGTACTGACAGTGAAAATAATTTACAAAAACAAAAGACACTTTCGTCTCCCACCCGGCCCAGACACCACGCTACACGCACGCGGCTTCTTCATGCCTCAAGTCTATCCTGTGCGCCCGGCAATATAATCTAGACACTTTGGGCACACATTAGTGCACCGGCTTTACGTCAAGTCCTACGCCTATCAGAGAGTTCGTTTTACGAGTAAATTCTTTATTATTTATCCAGCTACCCAGAAGGGAGCCGCTTTCACTTCGGAGGCCGTTTGATGCACTAGTTCAGTATGCATTAATGTAAAGTCTTGTTTTCAACTACGGCAGCTACTTTATAGTATCGTTTATCGCTTTATGTTTTCATTCCATCATGTGGTCGAAAAGAAATGGATGCGAACTTCCCCTAGTATATTTAGTAACAGAAACAGAAATAAGCAGAAGTTGTTTGAAATGGAAAAACAAAACAGAATTATCAATATTCGGGAAGTAGCATGATGTCAAACCAATGTCTGTGTTCATGCTAGTTAAAAATAATTTTGTTTTCAAAACAAAAAATAACATCACGTTAGAATCGGTTTTACATCACGCTATGGATTTACATTAATGTTTTAGTACTACACACAACAACTCATTGCTCGACGGAAATATTTTTCCATCAAAGGATGCTGTGCAAACGATTCAAGACAGGCATTTCCAGTTAAACATTATTTTCTCACAGTCTTTTTCGATCCCATCAACATAAGATAGAATCGTTCCTTACACCAAAAATAGATTTTTTCTTGCTAATATCCATCGCTTGATTTACATAATGTTTTGATTTCTCATGTTGCATTATTATCAAGATCCATCGAAAGGATGATGAGTGTGTTGAACATTGTTTGCGTGAATTTCAAGACCTTCAGAGCAATTCAAATAAAGTACTTTGAATGAGTGAATATACTGTGACCACCAATCGAGCAATTTTAAAAGAAAAATATATTGTCTAACTTACTTTCAGATGAAGCAACAAAAGCATTGGAAAACAACGAAATACCCTTAGTTATTCTCTTTAAGTCATATTGAGTAATTATCATCTTTGTGTATTTATCTTGCTTATCAACTTTCCTCAAGTCTTCCATACCGTATATCCTTTCCCCTACTGTGGATAAGGTTTGCTAATCATCTATACTAGTTATTCACTACATGGTGGTGAAAGGTACTACATTTAATATGGTATTAGCTTCACTATGGATGTAATTTGGTTTGTTCTATCTGTTGGGTCATCTTGTGTTTACTTGTTTGCTCATGCTAGACAGACTGCGTGATTGTATCGGCTGCGGGTTTGTGCAAATTGTGTTCTAACGCTACTGTACTGCTCCGTCGCGCTTATCGTCGATAGTAACACCGTCCGTGGGCGAGTGTGGGTGGTGTATAATTATTAATTTAATAATTACCAAACAATTCCACCAATAGTTTGTCTCATGGAAACCTAACACATTGCCGAGTGCGACTATCGCACCCCTTTAATGAGCCACCCCTCCCATCCCCTTGTCGCGTATGATTCTAATAAGTAAGGGTCGCTCACTCTAAACTCAGCGCCTCGTTCATCGTACTTACTCGCTACAACGCTTAGTGCATAATACATCGATACTACGGTAGGACTGTACGAATCACAAGAAACGGCACAGCACACGCCAGAAGCGGTGGGGATACACAAAGAAAATAAAACCAAACGGTTTCCAAGGGTAGTTGAGGGTGGGGAAATTTTCGAGCGAGTTAGAGAAAACTTTCCCGAGCCGTATGCTGACCCTCGTTCTCGAGCACGAACCGCTGGGAGCCGGGCTCGCCGTACTGGCTATGGTAAAAGTCCTCCCGCATCAGGATGTTCAGGTTGGAGCAGCGGAAGTACAGGATCTCCTGGAACGGCTTCCGGAAGTCGCGGTTCAGCGTGGCGTAGATGATCGGATTGAGCAGCGAGTTGGCGTACCCGAGCCAGAGGAAGAAGGACGACAGCGTCGGATAGTCGTCGCCCATCAGGGGTCGCACGAGCGCGAGGATGAAGAACGGCAGCCAGCAGACGGTGAACGCGGACATGATGATGCCGAGCGTCGTGGACGCCTTCCGCTCCTTGGCTAGCTGAAACCGGAGCTTCTTCTGATGCGGAGAGCCACCGCCTCCGGCGGCCAACGAGGACCCGATCGCGTCCGGTGGCTTCAAGCTGGACGCCGTCGTCGTGGTCGTCGTCGTGGTGGTCGACACCGATTTGTCGACGGCGAGCGTGTTCTCCAGCCGCGTCTGGGCCCGCTTCTCGTCCTTCACTATCCGCCGGGCGGCGCGGAAGATCTGGTAGTACACGAACAGCATGACGGCGAGCGGAATGTAGAACGAACCGAGCGTGGCGTAGATCTGGTAGCCGACGTCTTCGCACACCGCACAGAAGGGTCGCTGGTCGGGGCCCTCGCCGATCGTGTGCTTATTGCCGAGGATCAGCAATGGTGGCAGCGAGATGCAGGCCGCCGCCAGCCACACCAGCGCCACGCACAGCATCATGCGGCGCGGCGTCCGCTTGACGCCGTACTCGAGCGGCTTGGTGATGGCCCAGTACCGATCGACGGAGATGGCGCACAGGTTGAGGATGGAGGCGGTGCACGAGAGCACGTCGAACGACACCCAAATATCACAGAACACCCGGCCGAAGTTCCACTCGCCGAGCACCTCGTACATGAGCGCGGGTGGCATCACCAGGCAGGCGACGCACAGGTCGGAGACGGCGAGCGAGACGAGCAGGTAGTTGCAGGGCCGGCGCAGCTTCCGCACCAGGCACACGGCCACGCACACCAGTATGTTGCCGACGATGGTGCCGAATATCACAGCCAACAGCACGACGCAGATGATCACCTTGCGGAGCGTGTCCAGGTCCAGCTCGTGGTCGGCGGCCGCGTTCGCCAGCGTGGAGGACACGATCGTGGCTACCGTGGAGCCGCCCGGGACGCCCGCCGCCACGCCACCGAGCCCGATCGAGGCCGCCGGTCCGACCATCCCCTCCCCGGCCGATCCGACGACGCCATCACCCTCAGCGCCCGCCGGCCCGAAGCCATGGGCGCCCCCGGACGACTGGTTCTGCGCCAGCAACACGGCGAACGGCGTCGGTATGCTGCTGGCCGGCGCGAGGCTCGTGCCACCCACCACCGTGGCCAGCAGCACGGAGGGTGACGGTGGCGCGGTGGACACCAAAGCGACCGTACTGCGTTCGGAGTCGAGCGTCTCCGTCGAAAGTTGCGCTCCCGGCGACCTCGACACCGAAGGAGACTGGCCGGACTGCTGCTGCTGCTGCTGCCGATGCGCGACTCTAATATCATCCACGAGCAACGAAAGTCCTAGCACATCCATATACGGTCACGGCGTGGGCTCGTGGTCACTCACACTCCATGCTTGAAAGGTCACTCCGGAAGCCACTGGTTTTTCCGAACCGTTCCGTTCAAAAGTTTCACCATCCACTCGTTTCATCCTTCCACGTGAGACACTTAATCATCGCCTCGACACCAACACACACACTCATCTCATCCCTCACATCCGTGAGGCCTTGCACCGGTAACGCTAGAGTAAGTTTCCGTTGATGCGAAGCCCTTCGGCGATATGTATATTGACCTTCTGTCCGACAAGGGCTTTTTTGCGCAATCCTTTACACTCTCTCCCTCACACACACACACACACACTATCGCGTCCAGCTTTCAGCACGACGTCCTTCCAGTTAATTACTGCACAGGCCACAAACCACCACAAGGCCCACACCGGAACGGGCCGGAAAAACCACTCCAATGACAACCACCCGTCGCGTCCATCGAGGGCGACCGTCGGCGATCCGACCGAACACTAACGGAGGTCCTGTCACCGACAGGCATGGCTGGACATTTATTACCGTCAATCGGAGCACATCAAAGGTGCGGTTCCCGTGGCTCACGCCGAACCGGCGGTCGACTAGTACGGAGCCTCACTTTAAGACCCACCGACGCCTCGTAATGGTTTAATCTTTCGACGCGTCACGCACTGGCCAGCACGAGGTCAACGAGAGGGGGTTTAAAATGATTGATTGCCACTCCGTAAAGTGGGCGGGTGGGGGCCGAATGCGTGTCCTGACAAGTTCAGATTGAAATGGGTCAGTGCGTCGTTCCCATCGTTGTCACCGTCGCCGTCGTCGTCTCCATGGTTTACTCGACTCGCCTCGGAGTTAGATTGATTGGTACTTTCTGAAATGGAAATGGAGCAAAAAAAAGGAAGACGGATTTTAAATGACATGGCTTGGACAACACATACACACACACACGTCAGGGATGGCGACAATTTTCCGAAGTCATCCGTTCGACTGGAAATTTTGCGGAACAAAACAAGGGTTAGCGCTCGTTTGTACTAACGTGTGTTCACGGTGGATCGATTTGAGCGAAGGTTTAGTTAAAGGGAGCGGACAACTTAAGTGCACTTCCACAACCGGCGGGGTAACGGTAACCACATCCCACGCGGAAAACGGAATGGAGATATGACGAACGGGGAGGTGGAAAACTTTTCCATCGATCCTTCGCCTGATGGAACTCCTGCTCCCACGCCTCTGCCGGGTAATCAGTGCAAATTGATAAACTACTTATAATGTTGTACGGTAAGTTTCCTCTTGACGCCAGCAGGGCCGTTCGAAGCCTGATTGATCCGATGGATGGAAAAGTTTCAAATGATTTCTAAATATTGCCTCCCTCACGGTTGTTGCTGTTAGTATGGAAAGCCACTTAAAGTTGCACTCAAATACGGCATTGGAAAGTTGCGTTCCATTAGGTTTTAGAAGTGAGCCAGTGTTGACTGTCTAAACTGCAAAACAACGCAGGCATCGGAAGGGAAGTAAATGTTCAAGAGTTTCATTGATTTGTAACTATTTACATAGCACTTGGCATGATGTTGATGACTGATTTCTGATTGATATCCTCTCTATGAGTAGAAATTCAAAGAAGTACAGTATCGGTAATCACAATTAGTCACGGACAGCTTAGCCGATTTGCAGGGTTATTCAGAGTGATTCCATGTTTTTCTTTTGCATGTTTACTGTCGCACGTTCATTAACGTCAGAAAAAATTGCTTTAATGAATTTATTTGTCATAGAACCAACGAACGAAATGTGTTTGCTTAGCTATTTTTCAAAAACAATTTCTCCAGCATAAGTCCTTTTTCAATGTGAATTCTACTGCATTGTGAGGAGTTTATATGTACAAATTGCCGTTATCAATTCAAATAAAACCAAAGAAATAAAAAAAATTGTAAAATGTGGAACAGGTAGGGTAAGTGCTCCCATAATGGTGCTAGTACCAATAGTGGTTGTAGTGGAACAAGTGTGGTTGTAGTTCAGCTCTACGACGAAATAAACACAATGGAATGCAATTTTTTCTTGTATGAATTGAAAATTATAAATAACTGCAAAATGCATTGGTTTATGAGTAATTTTGTCGTTCTCTTTGAAATATGCTTCAAAAATAAGTAACGGACAAATTATATTCAGGTTTTCTTCAAAGTTTTCTGTACTGCCACCACTATAGGAACACGATACCAAAACGATACCGAAGAAAAATACACTTTTTTGTGTGTTTTTATGGTTTACGGTAAAAATAGATGTTTTTCAAAAGAAAAGTCGTGTTTCGCTCTTAATTGGTATAAACATGTGATATTCTTAACACTTATAAATCAATTCTCAACAACACAATTCTTAACACTTAAAAATCACATCATACTGTTAGTTACATGACTAAATAGACCAGCAATTATGAAGCCACAATGTATGTGTAATTAATCCAATAAAAAGTACCCATTACATAGAACTTTATTTACAAGTATAATAGATGAACAATTTTCCGAAAACACATTTCAACATTTGTAGCAACATACAAGCTCTAAACAATTAACCGTTTAACTGAGCGTGGATTAATTGGCTACGAGAAGGATACCACAGTCTGAGAAATTCGATATCTGATTTATATCGTAGAAAAATTCTTTTTGCTTCGTTGGATATTTTAAAATCGGAAAATCCTCCACTCCATCCTTACTTTGATTCAAGATTTGTTTTTGTTGTTGAGCATCATATTTCACTCACAAAACCACATATTTCCCATCACAATTCATTTTCTAGCGAAAAAATTATTTTTACCTTTTCATAGCAAACAAATTTATTACTTTGCTTGTTCAGGCATTAGAATAATGGCGTCATAAATCTCCCGGATGCTGATTGAGCTAGAATGCACACCGTAATAAATCATCGTAAATAGGTGTACAGCATGATTGGATGCGATATGCACCTTTATCTACATGTTTTCCGTTTGATTTGGCATTTTATACAACAGCTAATATTTTGACTAATTGACAGTTCGTAACGAAGGATGTAAAATATGAGAGAATCGGCATTCGAATTGTACGCATGGACGTATATTGCATGGACCATTGATCTTACCATGGTTAGTAGAGTGTACCGAACATGGGAACTAAATTTTCCAAAAACCGCACTCACACCTGAAATTGCGATTTATGACACTCGAAACGTTTCCCCGGGGCTATCGAGTTTGTAAATGAAAGTTTTCCTTACTTTATAAAAAAAAACTATGCTCATTTAACACGCCCGTGCCAGTAACGTTTATATTTAATTTTTTTGTCCCCTCTCCCTCCCTCTCTCACTCATTTATCCGAGAACACACACCCTATTTCAGATGATTTCCATTTTCGTTCGTTTCGCAGGGAAAGGAAGTTTTTCTTCATTTCACCATCCCCCCCAAGAGGATAGGTTGTGCGCTGTTGTGTATCCGCATTGTTACGAAAACTACCGTTCCATCGGAGGAGTAATAAATGTCCACCAAGCCCAAAGGTGCAATTTCCTGGGCCATGTTTTGCTCCGAGGTGAGTTTATTTCATTTTCAGGTTTTTCGTTTCGTGTCCTGCTTTTTCCATTTCCTGAATTATACTTTTTACGTGTGGAAAGGTGCAACTGCGATGCCACAGGAAGGTGGAAAACAAAAAACAGGTGAAACGAAAACCCCGAACCCCTAGCGTCGTACCAACTGCCACAGACATTTTCAATGGCATGTGTTAACAAAAACTTCCTCAAACATTTATTCACGAATTTACTGATTTCGTACCGTTTGCAAAAGGAAAAGCACCGTTCGGAAGCGGCGATGTTGCATTTAACTATGATAAACGACTGCACCTGAGCTGCTCCAACATGGTCCATTTACTGTCCCTGGTATCCCGTTGTTATCCATGGCCAAAAAGCCATTCGAAAGTGTTAGTGTTGCCACAAACAGTGGCTGCGGCTCGGAAACACAACATCCAACAAGCATCGGCCGATGGAAAACCAAATCCTCTTCCACAATGTCCTCCGTCGCTCGACGGGGGTTGCGTGGCATAATCCACTAAGCCAACACCGTATGATCCAGCTCCACCGAGTAGGTCCGGTCGCCGGCTACGACTTGCTTTTTCATCAGCAAATCCCGGTTAAGCCTCTGCGATAGTTCGATGAAAAAGGCGAGCCGCTCGTCGGGCAGTTGGCGGGCCACGAGTTCAGCGGCCGCCCGGAGCCATACGGCCAGCTGTTCCAGATTCTGCTGGGCACAGAAGGCCCGTGCGATGGTCAGCTGACCGATGAGCTGCCACAAGTGGCATCCGCAACCGATGGCTTCGTCGATCATCCGATGGCCCATCACCTTCACGTCGTCCAGCCATCCGTTCGCCAGATGCAGCCGGGCCATCTGGTAGTCACGGAAGCAGCGTTCGATGGGATATTCGGCCTGCCGGTAGCGTCGCTCCACCTCAGCTATTTTGTTCCTACCGGGGGTGAAAAAAACCCAACGGATAACAGAAGAGCCTTTCCTCAAGCGACCCACACGGTTATCCGATACGTAACGAAACGCAGCAACACCTACTTGTATCGCAGATATCCATGGTCCGGCTCGGTGGGATCGCGGTAGGTGGAAATGTCACCAAACACTGGCACGACCACTTCCGGTTCGTTCGGAGGTGGAATGGCGAACAGTAGCAGTAGGCGCTGGTCGGCCGGTTCGTCCATCAGCGACGGTGGGATGCGCAGTTGGTCCAGAACGGCCAACCCCACCAGGTTGCAGACCTCGCGGACCATTTGACCCTTCTCCGGTAGCACTCGCACGGTTGTGGTCTTGTAGAAACCGTACAAAATCTCCCCGGTGAAACGCAATAGTTCGCCAAGTTTAGCCTCCTTCCGAAGCGCCGTCAATCGATCCAGCTGATTGTAGACGGCCCGGTACGCACGGTAGCGATATCTGAGAAGCTGGTCGATTTCGAAACGCTCCCGACGAAGATTCGACCGCGGCCCGAAACGTCCGTGTCGCTGGCTGTACAAAGGAAAGCGGGCTTGCGCTTGTTTCACTCGTGTCGTCACCTTTTCGTAGCATTCTTCCACCAGCGAGCACATTTTGGCCGAGCTCTCCTTCGTCTGGAGTAGGTTCACAATCGATCCGAAGCGACCTCCGGACCTCAGTTGCTCGGTGAACAACCAATCCTCCCAGCCGCAACCGAGGTGCACTTGTCCCAGGATTTTCATATTCCTGCTCCGACGAGCCTGCTCCAACAGAGGTGCCTCCTTGTGGCCCATCGCCAGAACACTCTCCGTGTCGCACTCACCCGCCTCCGCCAGTATCTTCCAGCGAGGTCTACCGTCCGCTTGCTGGCGCTGTTGCTCCTGCTCGATGGCAATCTGCCGGAAGCGGTGACGGTACTCGAGCAGCGACTTACCGGCGCGCTGCCCGAGGGTATACTCGAAGGTTGTCATTGCAAGATCTACTTCCGCGTCGAAGGCCCGCTGCCGGTGGCCGGCTTCCGGTTGCTGGTGGCGCTTGCCATTGCACGAGGCGAGCAAATGTCGTTCTAGCTCCCCCACGCCGTACAGTGCCCGGCAGTGCAGTAGAGTTGCTGGATATTTGAGGGCCTTTCCGGTCGCTTGCAGGGCCCGCTGCGGGTCACAATTCGCCAGGAGGGCCTTTGCTTTCCATACCTGAAGCGGTTCTGCCTCGCCGGACCCGGGCGATGCCTGGTTGAAGCTGTCGATGGCACCGCACACTTGACCTAGGCGCAGTTTGTGCACTCCGATGTCCCGAAACACTTGCCACGATAGCTCTGGGGCAGACATTTTTTCTCAATCAAAATTTTACTCTGTCTAAACCACTTGCTCGAACTCTTCGTAAGCCGACGAAGTGAAAGAAAAAAAGGGCAACTGCAAAAACACTTTCATAGCATACTACGAATAATTTACCGGTGAGACTTAGGCAAAGAAAGAAGTGTTCATGGATAAACGAATGCTTTTACTAACATTTTGCATGTGTATGGCATGGACAATTTTTAAACCCTTATCTATCTGTATCTCTAAGTATTCGAGTTCTAAAACAATCTCGAGAAAGTTAGCTTAAATAAGACAAATTAATAAGAATGACAACAAGGACTTCAACACGGAATAAAACTAATAACGAAGGACAGGGCAATATTAGCAGCTAAACCAAACACTTCTTAAACGCAGTGCAATTGAGAATACAACTCTGCAATATGTTGTACACTAAATTTTCTAAGGGTTTCTAAGGGTTTCCCCTTAGTAAATATTACAATATAAGGATGAGGTATCTGTCCAGCTGTTCCATACTTTTTAAGAATCTAGCCCTTTCTATGAAACAGGTATTGGCTCTTGCACTAGAGAATAATAATTATATTTCATTCATTTTTACTAGTTTATAAGGGGTTAAAGACCAACATCTAAGGCCATATGTCACACAAAACAAACTTAAATAGTTTCATTTTTGCATCGGAAATCATTCACACGGTTTTTGAAGTGTCATTAAACAGTATGCAGCAAAATTGATATGATCGTGAGACCGACTCATGTTTCTATGTGTCTACATGAACTTTATAAAGTAATGGTCATGAATCTTTAAGTAGATTCCAACAATTAAGTTAAAAAGATAGCATCTATTACTTTTTAGGATCCACCATTTTAAAACCTGTACCTTAAAACTCACAATAATATGTTAAAATGACTTAAATCAAATGTTAAATATGTTTAGTCTCCTGTCTTTTCAGTGATTGCAAGGTAAATTTTTTTGAATACAAAACCTAAAATCGCTTCCATTGCCGAAAGTTTTCTACTTACGTTACATTTGCTAATTTTGCATAAAATCCTGTTTTTTGAGTCTATCGTGATTTGTTGCCACTTCGATCTTCTCAACTAATTTTGTTTGAATGCCTTTATACAAGTTTGGTGCTCATTTTAGTTTTTAATAAATAACATGAACTTAAAATGTACACTTGGTTATGATGAGCCACAACGCCATGTTGATTTTGATTCTTGAAATATAACTTTAAAAGATAAAATAATTAAAAACATTACTTTTGTTTATTTGCAGAAAATGTACCTTTACCTTAAAGATTCCACTCTTCCTTACTACGAATAACATCGCTTGATGTCGTCCAACCAGGGTATTTAAAGTCTATCGTCTATCGTTACTACTTAAGCAAAGCAGAATCCGCTAAAGCAAACTGCATTAAAAACCGCGGATTGCGGATGAAGGATACTTTCCGTTCTTTACATTTTTTCACTTTTTGCTACCTCACCAGTGGGGAAATTCCTTCTAGCTAGAAGGAACGGTTCGCCAACCATCAATAATGCCTTTCACTGCACGCCGTGGCCACCGATAAAAGCGCTGAAGCCGCATACTGCCCCACCCGGGTCGAGGGTTCGTTTCGGACCATCAGTTCAACAAGCACCGCAGAGCGCAACCTTCTTCGTTGTAGCGAGCGATGGAGGAAAATGAAATTAAAAGCGCTGCGATTTTCCAACCCATTGAGAGCGCTGGCCACAACAATGCTGTACGGCGTGGGAGACGAAAGCGTTCCACACCGCTGGCATCGTTCCGTCTAATGAGCCGATTGATTGTTTCTTGGCGCGATTATCTTGCAGCGAGCGCACAACAATCGATCGCAGCCCACGCGAGTCAGAACCGAAAATTGCACTATTGCGTGCAGCGTTGATGCAGGCTGAAGGGCGGCGGCTTATTGAAATGCCATTGTTGCCGGCGGAAACGTGCGTTCGGAAACGGTTTGTACCGTCGGTTGTAGATCCAGCGATAAGCGTGAACGAGCTTTGGAACAGTAATAACTTCAAGTCAAGGTGGTGGTTTAGGGTTTGGTGGGTGGATAGGAAAACATTTTTTTTAACATCCATTCAGACCCCGCTTTTCACCGCGCTCCCTCCAGGGACACCATGACGTGACGTGAACGCAAAAAAAAAAGTTCCATTTTCATGGAAAACCACTTTCTTTGCTTATTTCGTGCGCTCGATAAAATGCGATAATAATGAAGCTGATGATGATGAGAGGATTATCGATGGAATTAAAATTATATCATACTCTCACAGGCCCCCCCATCCCACAACCCTCTCATTCTCCTCCTCCCATTAACAAGCGAGCGGCCATTTCCATCACTATCCATCAAAACCGCACGCACGAGCGCACGCACGTTCACCATTACGCACCGTGCAATTAAAAACGAATTAACTGCGGGGTCCAGCGACGACCCCGAGCGGGGGGAATAAAAAAAAACAAAACAGGAAACCATTATCCGCGCCCGAACGCAGCCACCGAATTAAGGATTTTGATGATATCGTCCACAGTGGTAATGTGATTATCACCGGGACGACGCTTTCCCGGTGAATGACTGCCAGATGATGTTGCTTCCTCCGCGTTCGGAGGTTGAGTTCGCTTCCCTCTACGAATATCCCCTGCCCGTTCGCATAATGAGCTGATAATGGTTCGCTGAATCGCGCCCGCTCATCTAAGCGGATTGTGTGAACGAAAACGGATACCCTGGCAACGGGCGCCCGAAGACGGAGCTCGCTTTCCCGTCCGGAGCCCAATTCGGTGGCAATTATTGAAGACAGTATTATTTACAGAATTAACAGGGATTACGGATGAATATTGCAAATAATCAGTGCGGCACTATTCGGTAACATTTCCCTGTCCGCTTTTGGCCAACCGACCAACGACTCAACATGGAAGGCACTGGAGCTCTTCGAAGCTGCCGCAACCAGGGTTAAAGATGGTAGGGCTATTTTTAGGGACCTGAAGCGGACCTGGTTTATTATCGTTCGCCGACACAAGCACGGTCACTGATAAAATCTATTTTTCCTCGTCACGATACGGCGTTAGCGATTCATTATTGGATGAAAATCAGTGTAGATGCCCGTTTTCCTGGACCGCTGCCAGATGATGGGAGTTCGGCTGTTTTCTCTGCATTGCATGAACACACGTACACACACCAAATGGAAGAAGTAGATGAAAAACTAAACTGATCGTCGGGGCGCACTGGTGAAAATAACCACTTGACCGTAAAGTCCGGTTACGGATAGGCAAGGACCACCGCATCGCACCGATAATAGGACCGGGATTTTTTTTTTTTTTGCTCGAAGAAAACAAATAAAAACACGTCTCTATTCATCTTGAACCGAGCGCAGGAAGGAAAAACTTCCCTATGTGCAGCACAATAACGTCTCGGGCCGCATGGACAACACCACTCGGATGTCGGTGTGCTGACGATGGCGAGAAGGTTAAATTTATTTTCACCGCTGCTCCACCAGACCATTATATCATGCTCGTGCTCGTATTTTCTTTTGTCGACAGAAGCGTGTCCCTCCCCTAGGGAGTTCCTCAGTTGGGCGCGTTTGGCATTCCTCGGCTGCAGTGGTTCCTTCGGGCACGAACCAACGAAGCATGGGATGGGCTGAAGGAAGTAAGGCGAGCGAAACAAAAAAAACATCTATAAAGCTCATTTTTGGCACCAGCTCTATCCTGCTGCCGAAACCCGATTCGGTAACGATCGATTCTGGAGTGGCAGGAATCTGGGTCAAGTGTAGCGACGGCTTCCGGTTGTTTTCTTTCACTTCACTGGTGCAGCTGAAAATTGTTTTACGTGCCACGTTCTGCGTTCGAAATGTCAGGGTTGTAGCCTTGAAAAGTTTTTGATTTGTGCAGCCCCAACTAATAAAGAAAAAAGCTATGTCCTCAGCAGTTGTACGAGTGTTTGTGGAGCAGAAAAATTGGCCATCGGGTGTGATTTATCCAACAGAGCTTTCAACAACATTATTTCACGAAGCGCAAATTGGTTTCACTCATAACAATTATTCGACTGCAATCATTTTCTCAAAATATGGCAGTCATCGCGAACAAAACACAATTCCATCGCTCTTACAGTTGTCCTTCCACCTTTTTCCAGTTTTTTTTAACCATTTTTAAAACTAGAATGTATGTTTCGTTGTTTTCATTTTGGTTCGTTTGTCTGCCTGTGGCATGGGATTAAGTTTTGCCTCACCTTCGAACATTTTTGGTCCAATTTAAAGCCCCAGCGACGATCGTTAGTTTTCGATTGACATTTGTCCATCCTGCTTCACCCGTAGCCTTTTTGCCTACCATTTTCCGATCCAGTCATCACAGCCTGCCCCAAGTTCTCTGAGAAAGCGGGAAAGCAAAACCCCGATTTTACGCCTGGCCGAAATTTTCGTTCATTTCTTCCGGATAATCGCTAGTGCCCGGAACCAATTCCTTTCGCTCGCTTTGTCGATTTTCCGTGCAACTGTTCCGTTCCGGCCGCGTCGTGGATCGATGCGTCTGAGGAGACGGAAACGAAAGGAAACAAAATCGGGTAGAACTGAAACGTCGTTCCGAAGCTTTGATATTGGTCCCGCGTGCTGGCGGATTTCGGAAGTGCGGGAAAATGGAAAAGATAAATAATCTTATCGCAAACGATAACTTCACTGCGAAGGGCAAGCTGTTGCGGGGAATGGATCGTTAGTATAACCGAGAACACTCTGATCGGGATATGCAACATGAAGATGGCATAACGCTTCAGAACGGAACCGCACAAATTGATGCTTCCTGTGGGATGGAAGCTGTCTGGCTTAGCCTATCCTTCCCTAACTTCAAAGGGATGCAACATGGTATATTTATCAAAACAAAATTCTTTCAAATAGCTTTTTCTGATCTAGGAACTAGAGTTTGTTATGGATTATGAAGTGGGAAAGTTCTGTGGAATGACATATTTAAACGTTGTATGTCTATAATCAAACCTTCTATTCCTTTAATAATCGATGAAGCAAATGAATTATTTGAAACTTATAAATGTTTAAAGCAATCAACGTAAATATTCTTCGTCAAAAATTCTACCTCACCTTATTGCCTTGTCCATCAAATCTGCGAAAGAAAGCGATTTTTACCGCCTCCTTATCGTCCCTCCGCTGAGATTGTCGATGGAACCAAAATTGGCATGCTGGCCAAGAACGACGTTCCGCTTGACGATTCACCAAAAGTCATAGCCCGGCTGCCGGGAGTTTCCATTTGATTTCATCCTTTTCCAGACTGTTCCTCTTCATCCAACCATTGTATGAGTTTGTGTATGTGGGTGTGTAGTGTAGTGGCTACTTTGGCCCCCCCCGGCCGAACGGAACCACATCCCGACCGGAACGGTCGCGGGATCGGCCAACGGATTGAAAGAAACGAAGGGAAAATACAATTATCTTTACTGACGTACGTTGGGACCCCGGCGAAGCGGCATCGAAAATCAATCGAGTTTCTATTTTTATTCCCGCTCTTCGCCATCCGCAGCGCTGGCTTCAGGTGGGTCGACCTTGACTTTTTCCGGACTGTCTTCGGACGCTTGTACCGTCCCTGGAGCACCCGGATTGGAAAATCGTAAAGTGCGGCCGGCACGCACGGCGAGGGAAAGCGAAACATTGGCATTATCCACTTACGCCGCTGCCAGTTCTTATCATTTTACTGCCGGGGATATACATTATCGACGCTCTGCGACGTTCGTTTCGTGTCAGAGCGGAATGATTTGATGTCGGTCGGACTGAAAGCGCCGTTTGACAAAAGCATCGAAAGCCGGGTGGCCTTCCTGCCGGCAGGAAATTGTGCTTTCGGCCGGGTTTTTATTTCATCTCTTTTCCTGGCCCCAAGCCAATCGCTCTGCCGGGGTCGACCGGCGGGCGTCGACCTTCGGCAACGATCGAGAACGAGTTCGAGGTGGCCCAAAACAGTTGAAGGATGAAAAACTATGAACCTTTTAGGGAGCAAAACTCGGAAGAATATTTATGCGATTCATTTGTACGGTTCGATGAATCGATCGGTTGAACAAAGCGTTTTATCGATGACGACTGGGATTTACAAACTGAGGTTAGTACCTCAATGTTGTCACTTGTACGTCAAACAGTCAGATCGATAGAATACTTGCGTGTTTGCAAAGCATCATACTTACGCGGTACTGCAAAGCAACAGCTTTAATAAATTAAGTACAAACCATGAATCAAAGTCGCAGTGTTTATGCTTCACACGAAACACTTTTCGAAACACTAGAGCGTACTTAAGAGATGCTCAAACCCTGAAAAACCAGGTTCACAGCATGGCAAAGTGCCTTGAACAGGTCCTAAAGCTAAACATGAAATTTAAAGATAAATGCATCAAATGTTAAGATCAAGTATAAATAATATTAATATCAATATTTACCACACACAAACTAATATTATCCCTAACTTGGCAAGGTCATTTTATCTTTTCAATTATTTATTTTTTATCAAAGTTAAACTGGTATTTTTCAATCTTGGACGGATTAGTAAATCTTGGATTTGATTGCAAATATATTGAGCAAAAATCAAAAAGCTTTAAACTGAGCACATTATCATGCCAGCCAATGTAATCATTTCCAAGTGTTTCTATCCTTTCAAAACATCTAAAAAAGTCAATTGAAATTTATTAAATCAGTGTAATATATCTCAAGCTCTAGAAATACACCAGACCCAACTCCCGCTCCCCAAACTGATGCCTATGCACAAACGCGGAACCGCCCTTTTGTCGATCGTCGAGGCTATCGGAGACTACTGCCGGTAAGTTCATTAAGACGTTTGTTGATGTGTGAAATTCGTCCTTTGTGAAGAATTTATTTCTCGAGCAAACCCAAACGAATGTGGAATTCCACACTATCGTATAAAGCTTCTATCATTCACTACGTACGTTTTCTCCTCTTCGCATGACTCCGGTCTGCTGATGTTTCAGACGGGCTTATCTTAAGCCCTCTCTAGTGCTCGCAACCGACGCATTGAATGGACGACATTTGAAAAGAAAAGTATACTCCACTGTGATACGCTGGGACGTCGCACTTTACTGGCTCTTGAAGGTTTCTACGGTTCACACATTCTTGAAGGAGAAGGTGGACATGATAGTGCCCACCACGTTTGCCCACCCTTGTACCGACCGTTTCGAATGCAAGGAAAACGTGACAGTGAGTGGCATTCTCTTTAGTTTTGTGTAGTGAGCTTACGTTTCAGGTGAAAAACTAATCAAATTGTTTAAGTTACATATCATGCAGTATATTTTATTGTGGTTGACATTTTTACCGATCAATTGTGAAATCAAACAGAAAATCTCGAACAGTTTGGTTTCGAAAACCCAATAGAAAGAGCATGAATAATTTTAAAAAATCCACTTGAACTAAATACCACAATAATTAACTCTCATCCGATTGATGCGGAATATAAATAGGCGTGATTAATTCACGAATTAAACGCATAACAAACTCACCCACCCCGGCCCCGAATCAAAGTTGATCGAAAAACGAAACTATTGCCAAACCATGCACTCATCAATATTCTTCACTATTTAGCGGAATGACATCATTATCAACATCCCCACCGGCAACGGTCGTCATCGCTATGATTATCGACCTTACGCGCCCTGGAACGAGAACATCCCGGGCGGACGAGCTCCCGGTTGGCCGCTTGCTGATTAATTACGCGCAACGACCTCCCAAAACGATGGGTCATTAATTTTCCACTTCCATCCCCGCGGTGCATTCGGGGGCGGAGAGGGAGGAAGGGCGATCTGCACGGCCTAGAATACGGCCGTCAGCGTGGAGTCATAATTCTGTATCGGCGACGTGATGGGGTGAAAACACTACAAAAACGTAACCCCCAGTGCAAGTCCAGCGGACCGTGAAATATGTCTTAACTTGTAAACATGCCACCACACGATGGGCTCCCTTGCGAGACGCGACAGGACAAGCGGGCGCATACCGGTCGGGGCGTCCGTGTGCCCTTTGGCGCACGGCGAGCACGTTGGCAGCGACATGGACAGGGACATGGATAGTTTACTAATATTGCCAGCTTAAAGCGATCGTCTAGCCAAACTCTCGTCCGGGATAGGGAGGGGGGCCTCCGTGCAACAGGAAATTCGTTCCGTTTGAGCCAATTAAACTGACATAATTTAATTAAAAGAGATTATGAATAAATTAAAATAAATTCCATCCGTCGCCGAGTCCTTCCTCCCGATGGTCGCCGATGGTCTGTCTCCTCCGCGAACTCTAGACTTAAAGGCATTCCGTTTTCTTAGCATCTGCCCACCGAATGTCAACCAACACGGTGGCATGCGGTCTTGGGACCATCTTGCCAGAAGAACTGGCGTGTCAATCTTCAATCATTAGCAGCGAAACCGCTCGTCGTGTGCAAAGCCTGGCCAGCACGAAATCTCATGTCGCACTCCTGCGGTTACGGTGGACCTAAAGACAGCGTTTTTTCACTCCTGCCGCTACCAACCATCGAATGGCCGCGACGTCGAAATGTGGTCAGTGGTTTTGTTTGGCTTGTTTGCCCCCCTCACCCGCTTCTCACCATCGCCTCGTCGGCGAGAACAGGCAGTTGCCACACGCTGCCAAATAAACGTCATCGGATTTACGGTGACATTAATCACCATCTGAGAAGCTCATAATCTAGTGGTCTCAACCACCGTGGCTGCGAAAAACAAAGCCCGATCCGTCAGCGCAACTGAATGCGATTCCGAACACTGGCAAGTGGAGTGTGAGAAAAAATATAGATTAGTATATGGGTTTGATGTTAAATATAACCCAAACCTCGACATCGGGTGCATTAGATATTTATCCGACGTAGACCGAGCGCGCTCCGCAAATATATTAATGTTTATGAATAACTGCATGCAAAATCCATCTCGGTTCGGACGTTTCCCCCCTTTTCCTCGGCTAACACTAGCCATCGATCATACTTCAACGGCAGCATAAATAATACGCCAAACTACCAACCAAACCGCACCGCCCGCGAACCCGTAGCCGCCACTCCGAAAAAGGAACACTTACGGCCCGGCCGAACCGTTTGACAGCATCTGACAGCATCGGAGAGCTGTCCGTTGAGCGGTTGATATTCGAGCGCTCGGTTTTCGATGCAGTTTCGGTTTTGCGCTGTGGAAAGCCGCCCGCCCTTTCCGTCCCGACCACCGACCAGTTTGGCTCGAGGCCACCATCGAAACCCCGGCTGCCATCAGGGTCATTGATGTATTAATGCACTTCTAAAAATAAGCCATCGCTCGCTGGCGTTCGAATTCCCATGAGGTAGCGCTCATCCATCTAACCCTGCGTATGGTTCCGTAAGCCCTTACGGCAAACTCACCCTCCCCTGTCGTTGCCGCTTTCCGAGTAATTCGGGCCGAATGATGGCCGTCGTACGGTGAGGACTGATAAGTCTGACGCCAGTCTGACATCTGAAAGTTGGTATGCCCGAGGCGCATGTTTATCAAATGTGTAACCTTTTCGCATACGGTTCCGATGCAGAACGTTTGGTTAGTGAAGAGAGAAATGGCATTCCCGGGCCAACTTTTATAGAATTTGATCAATTATTCAAATTTGCGAGGTACCGTACTGATTTTGTTGTCGAGTTAGGAATTTGTAAACACTTGTTTGTTCATGGCGTGGAAAAAATTTATAACACATTAATTTCAACCCTTGGGTTTTGTAAGTCGTTACAAAATATACATGATAAAATGTTAGGGAAATTTTTTAGAACAGCAACTGGAATTCTTACTCAGTGTGAAATCGTACCAAATAAAGTTTTGACGATGAATCTACAAGCAATACAAAAATTCTCCATGAACAACATTTGGAGTAACATCAAGAATTTCCATTGGCCTTTCCAAAATGTAACGAAATAAATTAGAATTGCTAAGAACTTAAAACTACGTACAATTATTTGCTTTTACCTCCGACATCCCCTTCACAAACTGGCTCGAAACTACTAAACATACTTTCTTAGAAAAATTACTGAATTGTTTGCAACACGGTAGGATTTTAGATGGTGTAAGTTAATTAGTTAATTTCATTCCCTTTTTTAAATTAAAAAAAAATTCTGAGAGAGTGGCAGCTCTCAGAAATCAATTAATCAACCTGTCTACCAGGACATAAACATGTTGCATACAATGTATTATAATGACCTTCAGCGCATCACCAATATCATAACTTTTCGCCTTTCATCATTTAAAATTCTCTCGTGCGCATAGTTTTAAATAGTACCACCGTTTAATGAGAATAAAAATAAATCATACGTCGCCATACACATCACCCCAAGCTCGTTTCGAGGTTTTGTTTTTGTTTTCCTTTAAACTCTAGTCCGTTTATCTCAATTTTCTTTGCAGCTCCAAACGAAAGTCATGCATTTGTAGGACTAGGGAAACAGAGGAACCGACTACACGCACGAAAAACGGCCAAATGGTTTCAGTTAGATGCGTCGTTGCAGTCTATAATTAAACGTTGTGAAACTGGTTCGTGCAACCTCTCCGGCCGAAGTCTGGCAGTGCACTTTACCCTTTTTTGCTTCTAACAACTCTAAGACAGTTGCAATCTACCAAGCAAGTACACCTGGTAACTTCAGCGGCGTACGGCATCCGTTTTTAAAGGAATGGTCCATCTAGATGCAGATTTCGCAACTAAACGGCTGCTGTGGACGATTTCGTAGTAATTAAAGGACCGCAAAGCTGTGCTGAGAGTACACCGTGTTTTTCGGCTGCATGAAAAGGATCATTTATTTGACAAACGTATTGAAAATGTTTTCCAAGGAACCGCACACTTCGCTCCCGGAGGGCCACTGTATCCTCCTTTTTCTTCCAAGATTTTCCCGTGATTTCCTGGACGTGAACAGCATACTCGAGCGTGCGTTCAGGTGTACACATTTAATTAGTCGCAAATTGGCACTATCATCCGATCGGACGGACGTTGCGGCACCGCATACAAACAAGTGGAGCAGAAACGGCAACGAAGAAAATGTCGTTGAGCTAAACGTCGACCAGAACCACATAAACGCCAGCAACTTCCTCCGTAATGGATTGCAAACAGACTGTGGAGTAATTATAATTGAATGCGCGGCTTCTGCCTCAGCGCTTGCAGCGTGTAGGTGAGAACAGATGAGGTCTACAACCGCCAAAGAACATGGCATAGTTCATCATTGAATGCACCATTTGATGTAGAATTAATAAAAATGACGTCGGTTGCACCATTTATTTGAACTATACACATGGTGCATGATGTAGGTTAATTAAAAGATAATTTTTCATGTTTCTCGTACAACGCACCAACTTCAGACGGACATTTTAAGCATTCTGGAATGAAGAAAATTTAACTATTCTAGAAAATATAAACGAATGATACATAACTTATGCATATCATTCAATACGTAACGATTTTTGTCACCATTATTTTTCGCTCTTTAATTTAAAAAGTTCGCTAGTTTTTCCATAATTTTCCCTTCAGCGACCAGCCTGTCATGGCCGAAAAAATCACTCACACTTCAAGCATCTCTTTGGACAGCCATCACGAGATCTTGCCCAGACATTTCCTTTTGTTTCAAACCGTCGTTGCACTTGGCCTTGGTACCGGTGGAGCAGCGCGCGGCATCTGTTTATTTTCGGAGCGGAAATTTCGCAGGCGCCCCTCTCGACCCTAATCCCTGCGTCCCTCCGGGCTCCCACCGGATTCCGGATGTTTTTTTCAGCTGCCACGAATCGGTGTTGTTGTTCTGATATGCGCAAGACAGACTCCAGCAAAATGTGCACAGCAAACGAGGCCTCCGAAAATGCCAAAATGTGAGAAAAACTCCTTGCTACAAACAGACCGTTAAATAAATAAACAACCGAAACATGAAAACAGATCTGCAAAGGCAGAGACAACTGGAACATCCACGAAGTCGGGGAGACGCAGGGTGGAATGAGTCTTTCGGTACTAATTTCGTTTCTAAAGAAATGATTTTCTTTTTCTACCATTTCCTTCAGCGGCTCCATCGTTGCCATCGGTACTCGAAAGTCATTATCAAAAAGCAATCCATCCCCTCGGTTTTCGGTGTTAGCAAATTTGAAAAAGTTAAGTAATGAACTAAATTGACAAATTAAAAAAATAAACCACCGACTGAAACGAGCGCCCAGCCAGTGCGTCTCGATTGGGAAAAACTTTTCGTCACGCTTTTCAAACGCGCGCTTGTTGTAGTTTCGTTTGGTGTTTTGCGAAAAGTTGCCAAACCGTGCCGATCGGAAATGTGAAAATGCCGACATTATTTTTTGTGAACGATGGCGCGGGCTGAGCATGGGCAGGGTTCCGATCCGAAATGGTTTCGTAATGAGGCGCAGAATGAGCGGTACGATGTTGAAAATGTAATTTATGGTTCAAGAAAACGATTTAAGCTCAAACCATAATTTACGGAATGCGCTCAATGGAGCATGCTATTGTACAATTTCTCAAAGATACGCGGTCTTCTCAAAAACATTTAACTGTCCTTTTTATCTTTTTGTCGCGCTGAAATTAAGTTGCGCTCAATGGGTGATATCGGAAAGATCGCGTATATTATTTCGTTAATGTCACTTAGACACCTTCTTTTACTTGAAGCTCTTTGGTCGCTCAGTTTTTGTGAGGCTATCTAAATATTCATATCACAAAATATCATATTCATATGCAACAATCTAAATATTTTTCTCGATTGAGTTTTATCGAATTATTTTATGAGAGTTGTCTCTGTTTTGAGTTTCTTATAATAGGGAATTATAAAACTAATTTAAAATACTCATAAAACCGCTTTGCCTCATTGAACCCATTGAACCGTGTCTACTATGAATGCCTCCAACGATAAAATCGTTATCTGCCATTAAACTTCCCGACTTACGTCGAAAGAAATTAATTGATTGCCGTATTGCTTTCATTGAACCTGATGCTTTCTGAATTGGTTACAGCACTAATGTAATTCAATGATCCTTCTACACAGTATTTTGACTTGTTTATTTACAGTCTGCCACGAAATGTGTTAATTGTTTAAACTCCATAATAAACAATACTTTGGTCACAAATGAATGGATCAACAACAACAACAGTGTTTACCCATTAAATGGTAAGGATAAAACTTTTTTCAGGAAGTTCCAAATTAAACATGTTAAATAACGCAATTACAGTGTTACCGATTGCAAGAAAATGCAGTCAAGCAATCAATAAAAGTAATAGTACAATTCCTGACATTACCTGTAAAATACGCATAACTATCCCTTATGGTTATTTGAAATTAGTTTTTGTTCGCTTTAAGTACAGTAAGTAATAAGCCTTGCCAGAACAAGTTTAGTTTTTAAAGAGCTCTTCGATTAAAAATGATAACAAAGCAACTGCACATACATAACATAACAAGTAACATAAACACATTTTTGTGATTCGAATTACAACAACCCAAACAAAAAAAAAAAGCTTAAACTGAGCAGAATCAGTTGAATTCAGTCTAAAACAGAATCACTCTCATTTATTTCTACAAGACAATAATTTATTTCAACTTGGTATACAATTTTTTCACGCAATTAGTATTTCTTCTACCATTGAAACCATTGATCATCTGCAGGTAACTAATAGATAAACAAACTTGTGCCAAAAACAGCTTATAGTTAACCATCCCTTGAACGCTTGCTATGAATGAGCTTGCTGTGAATAACAAAACCATAAATCACAGTAACAAGTTAATTGTTTATTGTATTTATGGGTCATTTTATTAGAAAATATCTCATAAACCAAAAAGGCTATCAATAAAAAACATGTCTAAATCTGCAACTAATGCAGTTCTTAAAATTCTCTATATATTTCCTCCTGCTTTGAACTTTAAGAGTGTCACGTAAAGATTACTTTTTTCAACAGCTTACCCATACCATTCAACTTATAAAACATGACATGCTCAACATGGCTCGTCGTACCAATGAGTAGAATGTTCAAAAGTTCTTCGATAAACATTATACTATGCGAGCTCTGAGATTTCATTATTTAAAGTGCATTCAATAGTACACTATTGAATACATACTGTCGATAAAAAAAATCACATGGAAAAGTTTCGTAAATGGGCTTTTGAATTTGTAGTTATTCCAACTGCCATGACAATCTAAACTATGGAGGTATTGCAAGAACTGCATACGACATACAAATTGGAATGTATGAAACAATTGATGTATTTACATACATATTCTCATATAGAAATTCTTGAGTTTAAATACAATAGGGAAAATTCATCAAAAACCAACTATGCATCGGGAATAATCCTTCATCTCATCCATATAACTCTACCTTCCAGCGAAAAGAGGAAGTAAGTTCTCCATTTCGAAAATTGATCCAGGGCTTTTCCCTTCCCATCCAACAAGTACTCTTCCTACCTAGAGAAGCTTCGCTAGCAAACAGCAATCAGTGAATGAAATTCACTGAACATAATTATGGCAGCCAGCAAACCAAACACGGTTCTCCCGCCTCCAACCATCGCACCATCGTTCATACACTAATGGAATAATCAACGGCGAATTAAGTGAGTTTTCTTCGCTCGCTCACTTGCGGACTTGCTTAAGGTGGTCATTCGTTGAGCGAAACCGACCGTAGGCCCAGAAGGACATGGCAGTCCCTCAAAAGTGAGCGAGTAGGGGCGTTGCTGAGCAATTGCTTCTAACTGCGGGAATTTTCTTATAATCCCGCTAGCGCTTTCAGAGCTGTAGCTAAAACGAAGCCAACCCAGTCCGAGGTTTCCGCTTCAGCCTTTTTTCCCTCACTCTAGGACAGTCGTTAATAACTTGTAATGAATTTTCTTACGAAATTAATTACGAACTCAGAACCACTCGAAATAGACGGGGCTCCAGCTGGATGAGGACCAATCTGCTGCGAGAACGGTGAATGCGAAGAGCTCCAGGGACCCCTAACGCCATCCCAGGGCCACTAGAGTGCCGAAGACGGAGCGGAAAACTCTCTGCCAGCGACAGAATTATTCCTGCACCGTAGCAAACCGACCGGAGAAAACTTGTTGAACAATCTTGACAACTTATTGCCATTACTGCCCATCGAGCATTGTCTAGCATCTGGGGAAGACAATGCAAACATTTAACATTTACTTTTCAAGTGATGGACTTCAGCTGCACTCAATGACTCATTTTCTTGACTCAGTTTGTGCTAAACCCGTGCCACCTGAAGTGTAACTGGCGGTAAGAAGGAAGGCATAACTTACTGACGATGGCCAAGTAGCGCTTCTTCATTCCGGTGCCTTGTAGGCACTATCCTCTCAGAACGCATTTTCCTAGGATTGCCAGCCACGAGTGCATCCGGCTGGTTCCTTCGCTGACTGTAAGGCACTTCAATTTTACGATATGTTCGTGCTTTGAAACCTCCCGTCTGACTTTACACAATTTCACCGCCCCATCAATCCTAGAATTGTTAACTAACGCCCGGTGTGGTGTTGCCTCAAGACCATTCCGGAGCGCAGAAGGGTAGTGGAGCAAGAATTTCCCGTTCTACTAGGTTAGGCGGGCGCAACTATCTCTGGCCCCTGCCACTGCGCTTACGATAGCATTTGTTTTGGCACGCGATAGTTAACGGAGGTAGGTATCCTAAAGATGCCTCGTTAATAACTTCGCACCATGATACTTGAACGTTTCCATCGTGCTCTAGTTGACGAACAAAAGTTAAAGGATTTATTTATAACACACACTTCCAGATGACTTTTGGAGAAGTGATTGTTGTATGTTCTGCTTACCCATTTCAATATCGTTGATGATAAATCTGTTACTAACTTCCAAATAAACAAGAAACAAAATATAGTAAATCCATCACTATCGTTTCCAGACATTACCCAAACTTGAAAGTCGTAAATCCGACGCTTCTCGTCACCGGGAGGGTGATCCAATTCCTATAACGCTGAATCATAACCACGCTATATTGACCCATTTTAAATGTTGACAAGCTTCAATTAATGTACCGTAATAGAAGTAAATAATAGCTTTCGAAGATATTTATGTGAAACTCTAAATTCATTTACGTGTCATATCCTTACGTGAAATTTACGATGGCTCCTTAAAATATAACAAGAACACAATAAAAATGGTTTTGTCAAGCCAATAATAAGAAGAATTTTATAAAACAAATTCTTTTTCCATGTTTAATCAAATCAATCATTGGTTTGGATGTGAAAAATATTGTGATTACATACTTATGATGTCAAATAATGTTTCTTGATTTTATAACAACTTTATTTGCCTATTTGAGACGCATATACACACCAGTTATAAAGATTTTTTTAATTGCTGATACTAAATTTTGTTCCATTAGAAAACATATTTAAATTTTGAGTTTTATTGGTTGTCGGTTACGAAACGTGTTTCGCTAAAGAAGTGTATATACCACACCTTTCTTTGAAGGTTTCCGAACGTTTGCCTGCCGTTGTGAATTTCTCCAAGTGGAAGTCGGTGCAGAATAATAGAACGACCCAATAAAATGGTATAATCCACAATTGGGGCTGCTATAAGTTTGCCCGTAATTTCCCATCGAGGCCCAAACCACGTAGCGGTCGTTATGTAACCTCGCCGGGTCCCATATTAGGGAAAATTAACCAGACAGCGGCCAGTCGCAGAACGTTACGCCCCAAACCGGTCCGATGAGAGGCTGGAATGGGTGAAAGGAGAACCCTAGAACAACATCTAATCCAATTTCCTCCTTGCCATTCCCCCTAGTTCACACCCCGGCGTTGTTCCGACGGGTTCCGCAGCAGGGCGACTCAAGCTTTCCAATTTCGGTCCCGACCAGTGCAAGTAAATGCAATTGTAAATTGCTAACGTGCACCGTGCACGATTTGCATACCCCGAACGGAACACGCGGTCGAGCTGCACGGGCGAAAGCAAAATACGCCAACACGCGAACCAGGGAGTGCAACCTCAGCCGGTTCCGCTCCATCTAGGGCTCCGCCGGGTTGAGTCATTTCTCCGCTCGCTCTGGAGCACTGATTTCATTAACCGACGGCGCTGCATCTTAATTTGGTTCGAGGCAATTTATCGAGGGATAATTAGTATTTTTCACTCGCTTTTCCACTCCATCTCTTTCTCCCTCACTCTCTGTTGCTCGATTTCTTGCTTTCAGTTCAAGTTTTGCTCCTCACTTCCCAGTGTTTATTGCCATTGCCCTATGGCCCGACAAAGGTCCCAGTTTGATTTGCCGCCGGCTTAAAGTATCCGCTGAGTCGCTCGCTTAAAGCGAAGCACCACCATCATTCGCTTTCTTATGGCCACCGACGGAACTGTTTAATCGATATCCGCCCGCTCGCTTCCGGAGAGGTCGGCCCGGCCACCGAACGCCGTACATGTCGCAAATTCCTACCGGATGTGATTTTGCCGAGCGTGGTGGAAGAAGTAGAAAACAATCCTGGCCTGAGGAAAAGCATGGCACACCAACACAAACACACCGTGTGGAGCAACGAGCGACCAAAGCGAACCCCCGTCGAGACGACACGTTTTGCATTCTTTTAAGGAAAATCTCGTTACGGTTCGCGTAGTTTTGCTGAAGCAACATCAGCCACCGGCCGATTTGTCTTGGTCGAGAAGGGTTCAGCAAATGAGGGAGAACGGGTTGAACTTGCGGAAGGGCAGTGTTGCAAACGAGGCAATTTCAGCGAATGATGTGGCTTCGGTTTCGACGGAGAAGGGTAAAAAAGCGTCAGTTAGATTGTTCACATTCCCAGAATTAAACACGACACGACGTTCCAATGGATTTACCTCAAATGGAAACGTTTGAATGAAAACATTCTGATGTAGTTCAAAAATATACTAGTTTGAATTGGTGAGTTTTCTCAAATAATCTGGTAATATACCTCTTTTATGTTTTGACTGTTTTGTTGTTTTTCTTAAATACTTTCCAAAACCATTGTTACTGCACTACTATAACTTGTCTAAAGCTTAACCATGTCAACTAGTCGCATTACCCTTGCTTCATCATTTTTATTTAAAACAAATAGTTTCCCATACTTCGTTCTAGTGGCTTAGAAGAAAATAATCCCATTTCGACAAGAAGCTTACCGATTCCATTACGGAATATTCTTTCCATGTCAATATGAAATGCAGCATTGAGAATGGAACATGTAGAAAAATCTCTCTGTACGAACGAGCACCGTTCAAACGGATTCCGGTTTCCTGGCTCTTGACCTATTTTCCTGCCGCAACGGGAAAGCGCAGTGAGAGCGAGAGAGAGAGAGAGAGACAGAGAAGCAGAGGGTATGTGGTCCTTTATCACATTTTCATCACTTCTGCAGGCATCCCTGGTTTAACACAATTCTTCCCTGATAGTTCTCGATTTGTTATTGCACTTCCCACAATCTCACTTCCATCGCCATTCGCTCGGTGTTCATGATTTCCCCCCGGGTCTTGGCAAGCAATTTCCTATTCCAACTACTGCCACAGCCAACGATTGACTACGGCAAACAAGCGACCCGCGCGCGCAATTTCCAACTAGCGAAAATAGAATTAAATAAATAATCTGACATATGAATTTTCATCTCTTCCGCCATTCGTCAACCGACGTCCGGGGAGTGGGCTATTGCTGTTTATGTATCGATTTTATTGCTTCCTCCCGCCCGCACTTGCCCGCGGTAAACAGGAACGTGAGAACAGGCCACACCACGGGGGTGCGAAATCGGACAAAAAGACGACGCCAACCCGTTTCAGGACCGATCCTTCCATTCGCCTGATGCTATCGAGTCAGATTGGTTTGTTGCAAACATGTTGCAATCAACTGTCCGTAATGTTTTTTTTATTTTTTTATTTTTTGTTATCCACCCGCGTGTTCCGCCGCATCGCGTGTCACACGCGCAACACCGCAGTTGCACTCGCTGGGTCGTAAAAAGAGGCCGTTGGATCGAAATTTACATTACTTGACGTTTGTTTATGGTAATCGCGTGCGGCCGAATGGAGAGTTGCAGCAAGATGGCATGATCCTGAAGATAGGAACCGCATTTCACAACGAAAGACCATCATTTCCACAAACATCGAAACACGTTTACAACTTTATACTGCCTTTTCGGAAGCCATTTTAAGTATTCTTCAGCTTGTGATTGCGAGATTTCAGTTTTCCTTTCAGAGTGGTGTACTAAATTGTACGTAATGATCATTTAATTCAGGTTTTCCATAAAATAGAAGACTTTAAATTTAAGCCTCAAAAATAGAGTAGTAGTAGTAAATATGTTTTAGAGAGGCTTTGAGCCGGGTGGCCTCTTTCACCTCTCTTCAAAAATAGATCATTTCTATAGTAGTTTGTATGTAGTTTATATAGCTTTAAGTGAACAAGTTCGCTGTCCATTATTTGATTTTTCAGAGCTTGATTTACACATAATATCATGTTTTACATATTGAAATTCAACAACAAATAAATTTGATCCACATTTAATAGAAATAGCAGCAAAAATACATAAAATAGAACACAAATTTAAGCCTGAAAAATAGATCATTTTGATAGTAGTTTGTATGTAGTTTATGAAATTTAAAGTGAACAAGTTCACAGTTCATAGTTGAATTTTTCAGAGCTTTATTTACAGATATGATCAATTTTTACCCATTCTTTATTGCAATTACTCAACAACAATTCAATTGTATGGACATTAACAGAAACAGTCACAAAAAGTATTGCTAAAACACCGACATCCAGACTAACTTTCCCTACTTCCATCCTATATTAAGCGTATAAATTCAATTCAAAGTACTTTTTCAATACTGTTTAACCACAGTTTTTTTACGTTCAAGTATCCGGCAAAAGGGAGCAAGAAAGTACCAATTAAAATAAGTGAAAGAAAATCCGAACTGCTGGTGCGCTTTAAGAGAGAACGATATATTCCATTAATACCGTGTCTCAATCATTCATCGATCTATCATCGGCCTCCCGCGAAGCATAAGCATCATAAGCCGTTTATCGCAATTATTGTGATTGGTGCAAAGCGTCTCATCAGAGCGTGTCATCCTCGCTTTTTGCGACGCCTATCGCCAAAAATGGATCACGTTCACTGATCGCAGACCGAGACCGAGAACGGGAGATACTAATTGAATTTACCGACAACCATCCTGCCCACACACTCAAACACGATGTCCTTGCCTGCGCAGTATAAAATATAAACACACACCGAATCGATTTTCACAGTGTTCTCCTCGGTAGATTATCGAAATGGTACGCCACTTCATGTATCTACTCCGCCGAACCATCATCCACTTTCACCTGTCACCATGGGTTACGAAATAATTTATGCGAATTCAATTACGAAACAACGACGGCCTGCTACAGCCCGATCGGCAGCTTCCTGCAGCGTAGGAGATGCTCGAAAAGGGAAGAATTTTAACCCCCTTTCCAATCGGATCGGCTCGGAGCACGATGTTTCCTTTCGATAAGCACGATATAAACATCCATCGAGCGCGATTTGTCACTCAATGCCCCCGTGCTGTCCGCCTTCCGGGGTATGTGTTCCACACTAAATGGAAAACGGTTTCCAACGGCTTTTCGATAAATCCAACTCGAAAAGGAGGCCAAAATCCTCACCACCACCACCCAAACTCGATCGATCAATCATCAATCGTACGGGATCAATGTGGGGAAGAATTTGGCCCTTCAATTTTTCGTGAGCGATTTCTCATCCTTTGGCGACAGCTGATCGTGCGTGTTTTTTATTTTTATTTGAATCCGTGTCCATCCTTGGCAGCCGCAATAGCTGAACCCGAATGGCAATCGAATCGCATAAAGATGGCATAAAAAGTGTGACTGTGCTTTGTTTGGTGCTCACAAAAGCAAAATTCAATTATGAAGTTGTTTTCCTGATGTTTCCAGCCGTTTCGAAGGCAGCTCGCAGCTTGTCCGTGGAGCCCGTTTATGTGTGTGTATGCCTGTACTCCATAAACGATTTATGCAAATGTACATCATCCATTTATATGGCTTCGAATTGGAAAAAATATGCAAAGAAGCCTTATCCTAAACAGTATACAGTGAGGGCCTTAGTGCGCAAAAATATGAAGTAGATGATGGAAAAGTTCTAAAACATACTACAATCACTTTTTTGCTAGCAATTTCTATACATGCGCATAAAATAATAACAAGTTGAAATGAGTGTTAAAATAAACTACTTCTTATCGTCCTGTTAAGCAATCATATACATATAGCTCATACTTTATTCAATAACTGGTATTCCAATAGTGCGAACACTACTGTCGGTAGTGTACTCATGTTGTCCTGGGAAAAAAAAACCGGAAGAAGTGCGTGCAACCAGCACGAAGTCGATGAATAGGCAATTTGTTGGTTTATGAGAATTTTACCACCTTGTAATGTCATGCAAATCAGTGTTTGAATACATTAGCCAGTGCCAGAAACGATATCCTCCCGGTGCCATTTTGCCAATGAGGCCCATGTTTTCGCCATCGGGTGTTTGGTATTTGAAAATACGAACATGTCCGTCAGGTCACGAAAGATTACGGTCACAAAGCATTCTGAGAATGGTAGATCGTACAAGAGAATGATTGCGTTCGTTTGAAGCAATCAAAACCGTACCCTTTATAGCCGGTACATGTAGTAGTGGAGTATCATTCAATTCCAATGTCAAGGATGTTTAGGACGGAATTTTTTCGTTTCGATGCGTTTTCCAAATGCAACGGGATGGTGTGAATTATAAGCAGTTCAGAAGGTAGCGATAAGGTTATCGTATCAAAAATAAATAAATGAGAGTATTTAGTACGTATAACTTACAGTGAATAAGACCGAAGAGACGAAACCTGCAATAGAAAACATACAAACGATTACTAAAGTACAATAGTTACAAATTTAAAACGATACAAATTTCAAGATCCTTCGCAATGCAGTCTTAAAAATTAATGAAATATTTATTCTGTATCTTGCGACCCGTAAATTTCAATGTATTGATAATGTATTAACATGTTATTAAAAACCCTTTAATTTAAATCAATTTATTTAAAAAAGTCAGGTACGGCAGTTTTCAAATACATTATGACCCCGTTTTCCTTAACTTTTAAAACATGTTCCATACATAAAATTACCCTTTTAAAACATGTTCCATACATAAAACTGCTCTTTACGTCCTCTTGCATATTTCAACACGGCATATTTCAACGCCTTGTAAATCCATCAACGTAAACCTTTCTAAATTAACTTTTATTTCCTTTTTTTTATAGCCGCCCATTAAAAATAATCCCACTGTTCAGTTTTTTTCGCCTCCCTTTCTACCGGAGGAAACAAAGTTTCTGCAACAAATTTACACCATCCTTAACATTCAATCGGCCTCATTAAAAATTAATCAAAACCAATCCATCAGTGTCGGTTTAATAATCGATAACTGGGAAAGTTTGAATAAAATACTTCTTTCAAACTTCTCAGCAACACAGTAGGAAACCGTGTAAAGGTATATAACTGACATTTTTATTGCAGCAATGTTGCCTCCAGTTTATTAAAAAAGCGGAGGTGATGCAAAAAAAAACTCTTAAATAGCACTTTTCAACAACCAAACAGAAAAAGGACCGTATCGTCCGTAGCACGTAAAGCGTGTCGGGTAGCCCCGGGCTGAAAGATTACCCTATGGCAAGCAAGACTGTCCGCTACAGATACCTGCTGCATAACTAAGAACTGGCCCTGGAACAGGATAATGGAGAGGACAAAAAATGCATTCTTTTCCGACGCCGCCAGTGATACCGTACCCGAGTCACCGGTGTTGATGTTGAGCACGATTATAAAAATTAATAATCAGCGTAAAGTCAAGCAGGAGACGAAGGCGGAAAAGCCCAACCAGGCTCGTTAGGCTCACCGATCCTCTGCCGAGCCGTTGGCTAAAGCGAACGACGTGCAGCGTAAGCTAGACAAGAGCTGTGCCGGAACGAAGCAGGCAGCGGAGCAAAAAAAGTGCCAAACCAGTGCGATGGCATCTTTTTCATCCACCAAAAAAGATAAAAAATAAACACCAGTGAATCGTGTCCTGCAGGAGCAAAAAAAAAAATGTACTCAAGAAATGCCTTCCGGTAATAAATTGAAAAACTTTTTCCCCCAACCTTGAGGGCAAATCGCTGCGGTGAGGGCAAGTACGTGCAGGGAAAGCGAAATTATTTCGCTCGTGCTAGAAGCAGATTGCAAGGACAAACCGTGACAAACGAGGGACATGAGCGGTGAGAGAGGGCAGCACGGTACAACCCAACACAGCCTCGTAGTCACCTGGTCAGTCAAGGGCAGCAGCGATAGCGATACGAAGCCGTACAGCTGACGCCTTACACATGCTACGGAACGGTAGGAAAATGTGAATGAAAATAGACTATCCTTACATCCGCAGGATGTAGGTAAAGGTCTTTGGGGCTGGTGGCGGAGATGCATGGAAATGCTCTTTCTTGCTCTTGGCAGCTCGTAAACTCGAAAGTAAGATGAAACATCCTTTTTTTCTCAAGAATAATGGGGAATTGACAACTGACACTGCGTCTTCAGACACATTCTGCAGGACACGATGAATATTTATGGCCTACGAGGGTAAGTGGTGCGGTGAATGCATAAAACACAAAGTTGCAATGTGCTGTGATGTGAAAAGTGCATATTAAATTCGTTAAAGTTGCCTATAGCACTCGAATATGTTAGAATACTAACGAATTGCATTATCACCTAATGATTGCTAATCCTTTTTTCGAAGATAATTCCAAATTAGATTTAAATATCGAAGATTTTAGTATGGAGTTTAATAAATGTCTCAAGCAAATTACATTTTTCTAGGACAAACGGATCGAATCGATAAAACAAGATTATCGTCCTTCCGATTTTTGATTTCTCTGGCAGCCTCAGCAGCCACTAGTGAAACATATCATCGCGAACTCAACTTTATCTGGTGGAAAAAGCATAATTTTAATTTTATCAAAACCCTTACCGCCCTTTCGCTCACTCGATTTTATTGTAGTTCATTTATTGCCACATCACTACCACACTTGTACCATTAATCGTCATCCCTTGCCGATGATCGCACCATTTCCGCGTCGGGGACAAACGTCGTCGTCCTTATTTATTTTTTTTATTGCGCTGAAGTGCCACTGCCATTTGTCAAAAATATTCATCAACCTCATTCGAAATTCGCGTACCGGCGAAGTGGAAAGTAAAATACGAACCAAAACACAAAAACTCGCCCTGAGTAATGGGCAAACATAAAGTTTTATTCACACGATTCGCACAGTGACAAAGCAAAAAACCCAAAAGGCAGACCCCATTTCCCAGATACCCCTTTTCGCGGGCGCCATATTGTGGCGGCGCACTTGTGGGAGGGGTGAAAAAAAAAGGAAGAACCTTTGTCGGGCACTTTGGGGAATCGCGCTAAAAAGGGGCGTATTATACGCAAAATGTCGTTATTTTCAGCGGCAGCAGCTTTTAAACCGCTAGGGATAAGCGGGGGAATCACTTTACAGCCGTGTCCACCGGGACAATTCACCCATTCCGACGACGCCGAAGTGACAGCCCGACCGAGTGAAATAATCGGAAACAGGGGCCGCGGACTTTGCGCTCCCGGATTCGAGAACTCTGCAGGCCATAAAATTCCCTTCCACAAACTTTTTGCCACCCGGTCCCGGTAATGTCTTTTCGTGCCGAATTCGACGAAATGAACGAAAACTCCAAAACGCACTTCGGGAGCGAATTGACGCTCGACGAATAAAATAATAATTTCAATAATCACAAAAATGTAAGAAACCGGCACACCGGAAACTGCAATTCGTTAAAAGCGTGCGAACGGAGAGGAAAAAGCGTACCGACGAAAACGGAACAAGCATAAAAACCGGATGAATATGGATCACAATTTTGCGACCGAAAGGCGCGGTCCGGTTGCCACAGTCTCGCAAAATAAATGACATCGGCTGGGCGGCGGGAAAGCGCGCGAAAGGCCCAAGGGCACTGCCAACCCCGTTGGGACGGCTTTTTCGTGAATTAATCGTAAAAGCTATTAATTTTCCCTCCGCACATTTCGCTCGCTATCGGCCAGCCAACCAAATGAAGGAAAATCTGTTGCGCTCGGGTGCGTGACCGCTTATGGCAGGAATGTTGGTACGGTGGAGCCAACAAATTCCCCCCCACCCATTTCAGCTTCATCACCGGATCAATCAGAAAAGTTGCTGTGCTCGACGACACAAAAAAACGAGAACATTCGGGTTCTACTATCAGCGTTTCTGGATCAAGAAATTGAAAGTACTTTCAACGGAATTTTTCGTTGATATTGTTTTCATAGAAGCCAAAGGTTGGTACGTGCCGGGATTGTGAGAGTGATTCATCATCATCAGCGCCTAAAATAAAACAACGCAATGCCACAATCAATCAGTTTCCTTCCTTTTATGTATAATGAACATGATTATGTTTAATACATGCGCCGATTTTGTGTCGCATATAAGTTGGTAAAATAATTAAAGCAAACCTTTCGTATCGTCTCTTTTAAAACAAAAACCTAGTGTTGGTAACCATAATAGCTTCAAGCATAAAACTACATAAAAGCTAACAAACTTTAGGAATTCCAAAAAAATATGTTTTCTTATATTTAAACCAAACTGATCAATGATCAAAGTTGAACAAAATACCGAACAATCAAAGAATTATTTTCTTCCCGCCAGACAGACCGTGGTTGTGATGAATGGATTCCTTTCGCCTTTTCCTTCAGATCGACAAATTGCGAAGGACCCAATAAATGAGAACGGGGGTGAAACTGGCAACTGAGGTTCGCGGCCCGAAAACCATTTGCCTTCGGTCTTATTAAAAACTACCTGATCGTGATTCATCTCCCGGTCGTAAAAGGAGATTCATGCTGAATGCGAACCCATCTACAAAGCATTTCATGGCAAATGACGTTCCCCTTTCCTGGGTTCGGTTCGGTCAAAAGGTGTGGGTAGGGAGAGGGGGGTTGGGTTGACGAAAGAAACGAAAGGCAAGCGTAAGCCTTTTCTTCATATCGCATCCCTTTTTTCACGGCCCGAGCGCAGGCATTTCCGGACGATTCAATGAAAATCCTCCAATTGGCCGTCGACGGTCGGCCGCCTAGGAAACGGAGGTTGGTTTTCCATCCGGTCCAAAAAACGGAAAATCCACCACAACGGGCAAAATGAAGGAAGAGAAAAAAAACAAGACGTGACAGCAAAACTCACCGACTGCAAAATGCCACTCGATCGGCGGAACTTTCATCGTTCATAATTTTTCGCCAACGAATGCGCAAATGCCATCGATGCTTGTCACCGAGTCCCTGGGGCTGTCGATGCCCGAGATAAAAGTTTCAAAAGAAAACTTTCACCCTTTTTCGACCGTTTTTTTTTTTCTTCCGCTATTCTTATATTCCCTACGCTCGTGCACCTCCTGTGGGATGTGAAAGGATTTAGGACTTTTGTCCGCCCGAAATTCCCTCTTCTGTTTTCCTGCACTGTAACCTTGGGGATTGCTTTTCTTGGGCGGACAAGCTGAGATGGGCTTTTCTTTGACTTCAATTTCTTGGTACCCCCTTTCCCGTTTTGTTGGGTGTTGCTCGATAAGAACGAACGAACGAACTAACAGACCAATTTTGGGAAAGTATGCGAATGGTCGAATTTATCTTATCACACTTTGTCACATGCCGGTGGACACTTCGTCGGATTAGGCGAGCGGTGACAATCGGGGTAAAAAGTGCGTGCCCCGCAAAAAGGTAGGAATACATTTGATAGGTAACGAAAAATACCTTTTTAAGGACGTATGAAAATGGAATAAAAATAAGAAAGTGCAGAATAAAAGTACCTTTCGGTAGGCGATAAGTACCAAACCTAAAAATCTGGATTTCAACTAGTTAAGAGCGAAAAAATACCATGTACACATTTTTATTTAAAAAAGTATATTCCTGCAAGATGCTTGTGGGTTAAGTTTCAACACTATGTGTACGTGCTTTTTGTTATGCAAAATAGATCACACTTAGAAACGCCGTAATAATACGGAAAAGAAACTCATTACACAAAGTTCCAAAAATCCATTATGCCATTGGCATAAATCCACAGGGACAACTATCCTTTCGGATGAATCGATACAACTACCACGCTTCAGATCTACAAAGCTCGTTGTTCTACCTAACAAGCGTTCGTTGAATTCATACGTATCATGAAGGAGGGAACTTTACCGACCCCATTCCTTCCGCGCTTGATAGATCATAACAACATTAACCCTTATGCCCGATCCATTCCATGCTAAAAGGTTCGCAAACCACGGCGTAATGTTGTGAAAGTTTTGCGCGTTGGAAATACTCCACTCCAAGCGCTCCAGTAAGTGAGGACCGTTCGAACAGGGAAGCTGTTTGCTATCGAGAGTTCTCGGTGGGGAAAAGTTTTTCCGGTCATACCCGGAGGGGGGGGGGGGGGGGGGGGCAAGTCAAATTGTGGGACCGATCCGGAGGGCGTGGAACATAACGGGGGGTTTAACAGCGCATCGTATCGGGCTTTCCATTGTGTGTGTTCTTTTTCCACCGACCGAGTGATGAAGCGCTCAAGCTCCCGAAGCCATCGGAAAACCGATCCGATAGTGGAACAGATAAAAGTTACGTACTTGGCCGTACTTTAATGCAACCCTAATTACGCCGTGTCGGTATGCCGGGGCCGCATGGGTGCACCAAGCCGGCACACGGTTGATGGCGTTGTAAACGTTCTTGCTGTGTGCTGGTATCCGGCCCTCCCCCGACCTGTGCTTCGATTACCGGAAATCCCCATCCCCATCGACCCCTCGCCGTGGCCCAGTTCGGCGGGAAGTTTGTGGTTCAGCTAAGGCACCCGAATATGTGAACCAGTTTTGTGAATATGCAACAAATTTGCACTCTTACGCTTTACTATCGGGAATTGGATCGTTGAACTAGTCGGCGGACAGCACTCGATATGATTACGGGTCCGCGTCTCGACAGCGGGGCCGGAATCGCCGGAAGCCAGCGGAACGAATGAGGCCTTTTGGAAAATGCCCACTTTTCCTCCTTAACAGTAGATAGTTCCGGGAACAGTAGCAGTCGTACGGGTATTGCAAAACACTTCAATAGTCAAGTTGGCGAAAGAAAAACTAACAATTGCGGTGTGACCATCCGGCTAAACAAAAAATCAACCTCCGTCGCTTCGGAAAATAGAAGACTCGTAACGGAAACAGCAGCATGCTGCCCGGCACGAAAATTACACGTAAACATTTGCGTGAGAATTTTCAATATAACGAACACACCCCCTTGAGAATGACGCTGGCGACTCCGGGTCGCGGTACAATGGCTGCACGCTGCACAAACAGAACGATCGTATGGAGGTATTTCCCGGGGCGTGCTGTCCCGTGATGCCTTCCCATATGGCTCGCCTGGCAAGGCCGGCAGTGAAACGATGTGTGCAATGCATCCCGTGTACGTGCAAGTGCGCCAGATGGGACGACGGGAAAAGAAATTTCACGTAAGCTTTAAAAAGCAACCATTCATTAAATGTACAGCACATTCGACGTGAATAACAAATCTAGTGGCGTAAATTAAGCCTTGGTTCTATGCGAGGTGGTTATCAAGTGATGCTCGATGATGATAAAAAGGAATAAATTAATTTAAAGCTGAAGAAGATCCTATTTCGTGAGGTATTTAAATGTTTCAGTTTTTGTACACGATAACTTCATGCTGAACAAACCTAGTAATTTCAATTTTGCAATTTCATCTGACTTGTTTTCTTCAAAACATCTATTGAACATCGCTAAAGTTAATTCAATTAAATTTGCAATTTGCAGAAATCATATTTCTGATCCAATGTAGTAGAAACTTACCAAAAACCAAAGATAAAATGGAAGTATAAAGCAAATACTTCGCAAAATGTAACTAAATGCTATCATCAAATATTGATTTGGTGCACCTCTACAAGTTTCAATTTTAATAATAAAAGTATATATATTTCTAGATATATTTTTCTAAATATAACCTTTAAATATAACCGAGAAAGCCTAGGATAAGGCCTAATTGTATGCATGTTGGCTTTAACAATACGGCAACGCCCTAATACCTTAATAAATAAATAAAAAAAAGCTTTAAATATCGATAAACAAATGCATTTTCTACCAAAAATATCTTAATCTTTAATAAGGAAAACTTGATATCCTTATAACAAGAAATATTATTTTATACAGTAAATTTGCGACACTTTCTCAAAATGTACCATCATACAATGCATCATGACTTTAAGTTAGGAGCCATCTAAACCGAGCTCCATCCCATGGTGCAAAATTATCCCAGAGTGCATCGTACCTACATGCTGTTGACTTTAGAGTGCCACAATCGTCTCAGAAGTGTCTCGTAGTGTTTGCGCTAGCACCAAGTTTCTAGTTTGGCCGACGGCACCGGCCGTCGTTCGTGCAGGTGTCATGTACTTTACCACTGTAATTACTCCCTCCAGCCCGGTCGCTCCCTGAAATCCCTGCTGGCCAAAAACACGGCCCAATCGAGCAACGTGCTGTCAAAACTAACCCAGACGGTATGTTTTTCTACCGCAAACCCCCTAATTATGTGCGACTATTTGCGATTCCGATGGAGCTCTTCTGATCCACTGCTGCAATGCCGGTATCGAAAGCAATTTGGCATGCCATGTCATGGTTCGGAGGATGCCAGCGAATGACTAGCAGCATTTGGGTATAGAAGGTATAGAAGGAAAGCAGGAAGGACGATCATTACAGTAAAAACCCAGTGCCTTCCTCTGTTTCTGCCCGCTTCCAGGACTTTGGCAGGAGCAGTATTTGAAGGTATGAAGGTAGGTTCGTCGCGTGCCACAACGTCCGTAAAAGGAGATTTTTGTCCTTCCGAAACCCTCCCATCCTAGCTCTACCTTATTGGTGCACATGCGGGATGGGAACAAAGGGTCAGAGAGGTCGCCTTAGAGGTCGATCATATAAAAAAAAGGTATGAAGGTAGACTCCTGTGAGTTCTGCTATACCAATCGTGATCCCGATTAGCGACATGCACCGGTGACTTGCTGCAATGCGAGGTATTTCGTGACAGTGTCGAGGCTACTTCCGGTAAAACCGGTCAGGTAGATAGCACAAGACTGTCTTCAGTATTGCATGATCATGCAATCGTTACAGCCAGGAGTGTAATCTTCGGATCGCTACAAGAGCATCACTAGCTAAATGATACAGCAATATGATGTAAATACAATGATGCAAGTGGTAAACTGCATTCGAATTATCATTTTCCTTCAATCAATGAGTCATCGTTGACATGATAAATTCTACCGAATAATCAACATGTAATAGAGAGAAAAAAATTAAAAATCAATAGAAAATATTTCAAATTTTGTCTGTAAAATTATGTAAGTGTTACGTAAAGGAGTTTTCATGTTAAGTTAATCTACATGAAGTGCAAAATAAGATTGAGGCATAAATGATAATAAAACCAAACTCAAAACCCAATCTGGGCAGTACTTAGGTCATGAAACTATACTCTAGTTAATAAGTAATGGGAATGAAACAATGAAACAAGATAAATTGAAATCGTAGCATGTTGAATTTACATAATAAACCCAGTTTTACCGTTTTTTTTATTTTTAAGAATATTTTTGAACGAATTAACTAAACCTTTAAAGTTCAAATAAATTAACTTTTAATAATAATATGAAGAGCTACCAGCAACAGTCTTTCAAACACATGACAGAAGTATGTTCCATCTCGATATTTGTCTTGAACAAAACTTATCAATAAAAAGCCGTAAGAGGTGTAAGTATCTCACGTATTCTTGGTAATAATTGGATAGTTGATAAATTCTAATATCCATTCCGTTTTTCGCGAACCCTCTTTGCAAAATAGTGTTATGTTTCCGCCTGACAGATGAATCTTTCTGTGCCCAGTGCAGCACGCACAGTGTAGCACCGGCATGCACTTCCTCATTTCCTACCATCCATCCACTAGCCGTGTCCTACACCGGAAAACAATGCTTTTGTTAGATTACCAGCATTTCCGGTTGCGATTTAATCACTGACAGCTCGTGCCGAGCAGCTCGCGGAAAAAGGTGTGCTCTAGTGATAGGAAGATTAATGGGGTGTATTTGTTTGCGTGTGTGTTGTTAGATCAATAAGGCGTCTAAAGATCCACAGAGGGTGTTGTGTAAGAGGTAGTATCAGAATTTGCATAAAAATATTGCATGTGCACCAAACCCGGACGGCCGAAAGCGGAAGAACAAATCGTCCCATCTAGCGAGATACAAGCGATCGTTTGTGGCGATCCAGCAACGGTGTGTCACTCGTGTGATTGATCCCTGGGGGGGGGGGGGAAGCCCGGGTGTCTGCCAGGCCCGACGAAACTGATCCCCACCCACACCTCACCGTGGGGCCCATAATTTCATCGCAAGCATGCTTTTCCCGCCAATACCGCCTGCGCCGTACAAACAATAGCACATTAATCCAATGGAACAAAGCCGTACGTTTGCAATCAGATGCATTTGTTTACCGGAGCTTAAACGAGGCGCCGAAACTGGGCGCCGGTGGAGGTGCAATGCCGCGTTTCCGATGCATACACTATTGTTCGGTGGAGTGATTCCTCCATACCGCCATTTCGCTCGCGATTTCGGAAACTGACACACTCTGGCCCAGCTGGCATATGCTTTCTCCTCCCATCGCTTGGTTTAGTGGCCCACTCGAAGCACACCCGTACCTCACTATTTCAGCTCCCTTCTGTACCTCCTATTGCCAATACTCCCGATGCACCCAGTGAGTCTAGCGGAAGCGTACGGGGTTGCCCTAGATTTCAATGCAATTATTATCTGTCGTTGTGATGCGCCGGAATATGTTTGCATAACGGTTGCGAAAATTTTGTCATTCAGCGACTACTTCACTAATGCCATCGCTTGGCAACCGTTAGAAAAAGAACTGCGTCCCAGGCATGGGAAACATAAGTGTTGCACATCCGAGTGCCTGCCAGAATGAAACATGAGAGGGTTTGTTTGCAGTGCGAAAAATATTAATGGATGATCAAGCTTCTCTGTGGTGGATTCAACTATTGGGTAAAGTATTCCGCGTTTTGCTGAACTATGCTATTTTAAAATATACAAACTAATGGAATATGTTTACTTGCGCGTTTCATACTACCTATGTAAATTTCGCGAATCTACCCGAATGCAAATTTAACAGAGAAAAAATAAATTAAGTTTGAAATTATGTAAGATTTAGGGGCCATCAAATGACTGAATGAATGAATGAATTCGATTAAATGTAACAATCAAACAAACAGCCATAAAAAAAATATCTATAAGTTTTCTAACGCATACTGACAGAAAATAATTGGATAGCAATCTGGATGCGGCGTAGAAATAAACCAACTCATTCACATTAGGGCGTACAATGTTCTGGTCTTAGTGGGTTTTACAAATCATAGGCAAAACATTCAAGCTTTGACAAAATTATTAGGTTAGTTACTGTCCATGCTAAATCTACTCAACGTTAAAAATATGCTACATAATTGTACAAACATAATTAATTTCCATTAAAATTCCAGCAATACTACCAATTTTCTTTTGCAAGCATTATCCGGTATCCACCAACTCAACACTCTTCTTCTTCTCTTCTGCAATTTTACTGCGGAGTGAACGTGTTTGATGTTGTGAAAAACTTCGTGTCCGCCGAGATCAATCGATGTGGAGTTTTTGTCACTTACGGATTAAGGAAGGGCTTAATCGTTCCGTTCTTTGCGCCTGAAGGTCGCATCGGCACATAGTTAAGACAAACTTTAAAAAAAATACTCTGGTGATACTTAATTACCAAAGAAGACCATATTAACCAAACAATCAAGTAGAAGAAAATGTCAAAAAAGCTATCTTCTTTTAAAGATTTGCGGAGTAAGAAGAGGTACACATAACGAAAACAGGATATTTTGAGATACTTAAAACTAAATGATAAAATATGTATCTTTTGTTCCAAATAAATAATTATTAATGTGGCTAATTCTGCATTGATTTTAGCGCTTGTATTTCAATTGAAAGATCCATGACCTCCGATAAATGAGTGTTTTCCTGTTCGTATTGCATTTATTCACCTTATCTTATTTTTCCATTAGGCGCGTAATTTATTGTCCTCGTATGTTGTGTTAGCGTAAATCAAAGTTTCATTGCTGTGAAACGGGCGCGGCATAAAAAAACAGTAAACCAATATATATAGAACACAAAATTACCCATCCATTGTAATAGGGAGAATATCCAACACAAAGCATGTTAAATTACCATGTCATATTCTAAATCGTTATTCCATCATCGACTCAACGAATAGCGGGGAATACTTTAGATCGATATGAAGGCAGAATTATTCATAACTCTATGACCGATTTCGCTTCCACAATGACAATATTTCCAATTTATGTTTGCAATGTGATAAAACAAAGGGGAAAGAAATCAAACAGGCAAAAACACATCTATGCTCAGTGCCCAGAGCGCAACCACAAACCAACCAAGTGCTGACAAAAACGGTATTGCTGCTGCTGCTGCATATGATCGTAAGCTAACGGGTCTATTTTGTCATCGAAAAAGTATATCTCTATTAATGGACACCAATGGGAACGGTTGGAAAGCAAACTCGGGTCGCGGGGTGGAACCCAACGTGTGCGAGTGTACAAATAAAATAACAAATTGCCAGCTTTGAACCACTTTTGGCAGAGTAAACTGTGCGATGGAGGTGTAAATAAAACAGATTTCATTAAACGGAGCGAAAAAATCAGATCATTTGAGTGGGGATTCATCCTTAAATAAATTCGCACGATAAACCACTGCACCGTAGCGGGTTGTGTGCTTTGTTTAACGTACCTCAATTCTCTCTTTCCGAAAACTGATTCCAGGGAATGCCATGATTGTGAAATATTAAAATATGATTTATAAAATTCGACCATAAAAACGAGATGGTTTTTCAATAACAGTTTTTGGCGAGAGCGGTTTTGGTGCAGAAGCAGGTTAAAGAAAACCGAACATCGCTTTTCAAATAGTTATTCAAATATGCTTTATCGATCAAACATTTATTTATTAGTTTATTTTGGTTTTGTTCAGTGCTGGTTGGGCAAAATGTAAATTGATTGTTATGCGTATATCATGAGCAATTTGTCAGCTATTGTGTAAATTTACTTAATCACAAAAGCAATTAACAGTCATCTGAGGCACATCGATATGCGTTCTGAGGGTTTAAAAATTTAATTTCATTTAAAACTTCTACTTACAAAAGTTCTTCTATAAGCTTCTACTATAAAAAAATGAAATAACAAATGATTGCTGGAGAAACCCCCATTTTAATCATGAGTAGCACCGGAACAACCAAACTGAAAAGCTTTCTAGTTGGAAGCATCGTTGCCGCTCGTTCAATGTTGTGCGATATTAGCCGAATTACAACAGATAAACAAATTATCTATTATAGAAATTAGATTCCGGTCGATTTGTATTACCGCTTGCTTAGCTTTTCACCCATCGCTTGTCAATTTCAATTTGCTGCCAGTGCGCAATACGTGACGCTTCGCAATCAAATGGTCAGTTTACTGCCAGCACCCATCAATAAAGTAGAGCACGCAAAACCTTCTCTGCCTCTCCTTCCAGCAGCTCCCAACCAATCGGACAGTTCCCAGCCAAGCATCATACAGCTACCACCCGCAGGAAAACGCGTCGAGTGCGCCACCCGCGAAGCCGCTGCCAGTGAAAGTGACACCTGCCTGACAAAAGGCAAATTATCCTCGCCTATACCTCAACCGGCTAAGCCCGCGATAAGTGGATGAGTTCGATGGAACAAGGACTCGCTGCTGCCGACACAGCAGGTAGCGCTGTTGGTGCCTATGAAGAAAAACAATTCGAACGACAATGGCAGATGATATTCGTTCTGCCGTTCGTTCGCTCGCCCACTGTGCGGTTGTCTCTTTCTATTTCCTCCCATCGCCCGTGCAAACCCCTCGGGGAGGCAACTTCTAAAGGAAGAAAAACACACCGCTCAACCGCGACTCGGCCAGCCCACGCCGATGCCTGTGGAGCCTCCGGCAGGAAAATGAACCTCCCCCGACCCCAGCCGATTGATTCGAAGCGCTCTCCGAATCGCCGTTAATTCAATTTAAGGATCTGCGGTGGGCTTCATCCGAAGCGTTTGCCCGCCTCGGGCCGATTTTGAGGCCTTTGTTTGTCTTCATTTTACTTTTCATCCACCGCCTGCGCCACGCGCTACAGCTTCGTCGCCTACGCCCGAATGCTGGCTGTCCGTTTGGGTTCGATCGACGATTAATTGTACTCCTGTTTTCCCGCTCCCTCAAACAGCCGCAATATTGATCCAGTTGAGGCCGTTCTCCCGCTTAGAGTGGTGATTTGCAAATTCGTTTCAGTGTGGAGCACATTTTCAGAGGACGACAGTTTCCCGACTTTCAGGAGTGAAGTTCAAAATAAATGGAACACGGCCGAAACATCCGTTATTATTTCTAAAATGCTATATTCATTGCAATGAACTTTCATGCAGTGAAGCGTCATTTTAATACCTGCACAAACATTATTTACCATCCATTAAGCATTCCATTCAACACACATTACAAGAAATACTTCAACTTTCAAAAGAATTCGTGATTGTTGTAACATAAAATTAAATTTTCCAAAAGTGAAATAATGAACGCACCGCTCGATTTTCATAATCATTTTCTTGCAATCAGAGAACCCTCCGTATCAACAAATTACGTCCGACGTACAGCCTCGATCGATAAAACGGTTCAACAGTAAGGTGTTGGCAAGACTCAAACAACGTCAGCAATTTCCCACCCCCAACAACCCAACGCACTATGCCTAATGGAGAATTCGCAAAATTTCATCTGCGATGGTAGGATGAATTATTTAAATCCCATCTCTGTTCTCCGCCGACGATAAGGAAAAAGGCTGAATATTAATGAGCTTAAATCGATTATCAACGCAACGCTAGTGAAATTCATGAGACGTGATGGAAGGAAATTGTGAAATGATTATGGAGCAGTTGCTAAATATAGACTGTACCATTGCTATTGTTTGCCGACATTTCCGTTGGTCAAAGGCTTTTCAATGTTCCGACCACGGTTGTAGCGGTGATGAAAATTAATATGCAAGGCGTTGTACTCATCTTGCATGAAGCTTGGGCAAAATATATCCCCAACATTTTATTAGGTGTTTTCAAACAAATAAAACTTTTCATTTCAGTATACGAGTCCTTTTCCTCATTAAGTCTAGGCGTGACAATATTTCTATCTTGCCCTTTTTTTAGAAAACTCTCTTTGGTGATAACTTACAAGAAAACCTTTGCTCATCTATGCGTAAGATACGTTGGATGGTGGATTATAACTTTACATTACTTCTTTTGTTGTGAATCGTAGGATAGTAATTAAATTTCAGATAAAAACTAAACTTTTAACCATTTTTCTATGAATCAAATTTCGTATCCTTTCCCCTATTCTCTACTTATGAACTTTGTAATGAAAGCTGCTACTTCATCCTTTTCTTTTAAGGCAATAAATACACTACCGATCAACCATTCTCCATCAGTAGGAAGGATAATTATTTTAATTATACATTTAGCTAGTTCTCGCAACGAAATCGCAAACTTATTCGGTCCTCCAGCGTGAGAACATTAGCACTGCGTTTGCCCAGGCCACTCGCTTGTCACCAAAACTTCTTAAACGAAGGATAATCCTTCTTCGCCGCAGCTTGGCCGCCTTTTCGGGTAGAGGTCAAGCAGTTAATGGACAGCAACACGACGATAATTACTCCCATTAACGATGGCCGCTCCGGGGTGCCTCCGATGGGCATTAAATCCTTCACAAAAATGGGGAAAAGAAAACAAAATGGCTGCCGTGGGGAATCCTTTTTCCATGGTCTATCAACAGCGACCGATCTTGCGGCCCCCTCCGGCCACCCCAGACACCCCTCGAACCACGGCCAAGCAAGGTGACAAATCACGTCCAGCGATCAGGCGATCCCAGGAAGGGGTGATTTCAAAAGTGTTGCTCCGCTTTGCATTTATTATACACCCTGCGCTTTGTCATTTTTATCCAACCGGTCCGAAGGATGGCCTTTTTTTCGAGAGCTTGTGACAGTGACCGACGATGCCAGTGGGAAGAAAGCGGAGAACCATCTATTTCGGGTTGGTTCGCACTAAATCGAACCTACCCCAAAAGCTGTCACCAGACAGCGCTGGCGGGGCCGATTTTGAAGGGTGGTGAGAGCCACCATCAGCACATCAACCCACGTCAGGACCGCTCCACGGGAGGGGATGTCATAGCAATCACCATTACCGGCACCAGGCGCCTCCATCGTCCACCCTCGTCGCCCGATCCACCAGCTTCTTATCGCAATCACGCTTTCATCATCATTATCTCACCTAAATCGCCTCTTTGCAGACCGTCGCTTTCATCAGCATGATGTTTCGCAAGTTTTGTTGCTGCTCGCAGGTAGAAAGCCTGCTTGCGCCCTGAAGGGAAAAGCTGAGTTAAATTAAAGTAAATATTCTTGAGAAACATTACGTAAATTAGTAACGCTTCCGTGGTTATGCATATCCGCTTGCCTTGGACAGGAAAGTATTTTTATAATCAATCTTAAAAGGTAAATAACGTGACGTTTTGTTAAACAAAACAAATCTGGTTATAAGATCTTCCGGCCATCCGTCAACTTATCATGAAAGAACACTCCATCTACGCACCGAAGAATATGAATGTGTTGTTCCAATATTTCTTTTAATCACAATTCTTGCTATTTGATGTTTCTTGTTCGATACGTCACGTTATTTACGAAAACACAACACAAAACATATGAGCAAAACCATTCAAATGTATCATATCTGATCAAGTTTTGTCGAAAAAAAATTGTTGTGATGGTTATTTAGCAACGCCAGTAAAGTCCGGTCCGCTAGACATGTTTCACGTTTACGTTCTAGATTTGGGTAACAGTTAAGCACTTCCGTGACGTAGGTGTAGTAATTCGTCAGGCTGCTCACATGGCGAAGAATAAGAATGCGGCTTAACGATTATTGTAATGGTTAATAAAAATGATTTAATTGCTTAACTTGTAACACCATACAGAATTGTGCCAGTTGTTTGGTAGTTTTTTATTAAAAATACCAAAATTTACTTAAGGGGTTCTGGATCAGCCAAGGGATCGATTCCCAAACGAAACTGGACCCTCCTTTGTACAAGAAGTCCGACTATCTACGTAATCAAAGGGCCCTTAATGGACTGAAATGACCGAAGGCGGTCGTTACCACAAAGAAGAAAAAACACATTGATTGAGTTTCAGAACTCTCCAATTGGATGAATTTTAAACTGTTTTTTTTTTAAATTTCCCTATGCTTTTAAAATTCCCTGTTAATTATAATCAACCAGCGAAAAGTGTTTGTTCTGCATTTTCCGTAGTGAAACAAAGTATTCGCAGCAACGCAATTATTGCAAAACCACAGACCCATTCATCACGCTTTGGAATTTCACTAACCTGAGTACAGCCGTCAACCGCATACTGACAAAATTATATCTGATGTACCGATAGCTTCCAGCGAACTCATCCTCTTTGCCCCTCACCTCGTCATTCCATTGCCTCCTTGCCGAAAGCCTAAAGAGTAGTGGAAAACTGAAAACCGCCCAGCCTGATGCAGGGAAATCGATCAAGCGCATTGTTTGGATTCGTACCTCATCGAGCCCAATCGAAAGTATGTCATTCCCGGGGCAAGCAGAACGAGACTGTACGTTCCCGGGTGCCGCCAGCAAGCAACCGGTTTTCCACGCCGTTTGCACCAACCCAATGTCCTCCGGTGAATAATAATTATAATGAAATTCGATCATTTATTTATCAACTGTTCAATTCCGCCCCCCCACGCGACGTTGCCCGACCGGGCAAAGATCTAGAATCCCGACAGATACCGGCAGAACACATGCGCACTGGCACAGCAATCGATTGTCGAGTGTCGGCATATGTTCCCGTCACCCGGGAACAGAGACACCCGAATTGTGAACCGGAATGTCCCGCCGGAACAATTCTCCCGTACCCCGGTACCGGTGGAAATTGAATGAAAACATAAAGGCTTAAGCGCGTTCGGCATGGAAACCGGAACATCGTTGTCGCTGGCGGTTGGGTTAGGTGACGGAATTGTCAGGCCGCAAAGCGTTATTAATGTTTCCATGTTTTGTCTACCATGTAGATGTGAGGTATTGGGTCTGCCATATTGGGGATAGTTGAGCCTGGCCACATGTGTTGACATTTTCGTTTTCAGAATTTATCACACGCAACGTGAAATAACATTTACGCCTACATGAAAGAAAGGCTTACTCCAACCACTGAATTAATATTTTTCGAAACTGTGAAGAATTTTTTAACTGTTATTTGAGGCACACATCATGGAATTGCTTCGATGCCGTAGTTAACAAACTTGAATCTTACGTTTTTCCTTTTTACTATAATCTGACTAATAATATGTATTGTGGAAATTAATTTATTTTTGTAAATCATTAATTATTAGTCAATGTCCAAATGAGTATTTCCTCAGACAACGAGTTGTAACGCATAAATAGTATAAACAACAAATAAATGGTTCTAACATAACAAGAGCAAATTACTCTTTGAGTGCTTTTCTGCGATAGTTTAAACAATCCTGAAGTTTTCTACATTCTGCTTGAGCTCTGAAAACTTTTGCCTGCGCATTTTGGCAAAATTGGAGTAACTTCTGCTAAAACCACTCAATCCCACGTACGGCTTGGCAAATTCTCGAAAACTATAGAGGGGCGACCAATGTGAAATCTCATTTGCCACTTTTGTGTTGCCCCAAACGTGTAGAATTGCTTGCAGCCGGCTTCAATTGGATTGTTGATATTTGCTGTTTTCAACTTTTCTTTGCAACGTTTCACAACCCAGCAACTATCGTACGAAGCGTTAGCAAAGTTTTACAGTTTAGCTCAAGTACGCCTGGGGAAACTTCACTGTACGCCAAACTGTACGTAAGATTAGAGAATTTAACATCGGCTGGGAAGTTTTCTGTACATACTATTGCTCATCTGTGTTGCAGCGTAGTTTGGTTCTGTCATTTAAAAGTTTAATTTCATACAAAGCCTTTGCATGACGTACCATCCCCGTCAACTGCAAATGGTACGAGGATGGTATTTTAGAGAAGCACCTAACGAAATTGCTACTTTCGTAAAGGGAGCAGCATAATACAGTACCCATAAAACAGTATCCATAAAATTGTGAGTCTCAGATTAACTCCTTCGATTCGGAAACAAGCTTATGGTACTGCCACGAACCTCCATTATAGGAACAAGGTGTAATCATACTTTCGGGGCCAAACATAATGCCGTTTCCCCGCGAACAACGTGTTGTTTCTGTCCCTCGCAGGGCCCTAACCCTAACGAGAAGCATAAATATGAAATGAAAGCAGGTACATTCGTAACCGCGCTGCTACCATCATTATTCGGAGGAAATAGCGTACAGTGTCATTTAGAATGATGTAGGTTTTTCCCTCCCACGGCCAATGGGTTTTTCTACCTATTTTTTCTGTGTCTTTTCGCTATTCTAGCGATTGCTCGCTACGGTCGTATAGCTGTGCATCGGGTGTACAAACATGCTGAATAATGGTTGCACGTACGTCAGGGTCGCCGAGCATGGTTCAAAATGGATGCAATTTATAAGCAAAGGATCGTGACACAAACTATTATCCTCCGGCCAGCCGTTCGGATGGGAACTCCAGCAGCTGAGCAAACGCGTGTGATTTTGGAGCCAAGGCTCGGGGGAAAAAACAGGACACTGGACAGGAAGCAAGGTTAGTACTCGAATGCATTCTACCGTCATTGCAATAAACTCGTGCAGTGTGGAACAGGGTACTCTTTCTATTCAAAAAGTTCTATATATAACAAACCAAAAGTGTTCCGAAAAATTAATTTATAGGGCCCTTCAGCTTCACACAAATGCTTACATTCAGTTGTACATTGCACAAACCTGCTTACCTCATTTAGAGTTGGTGGAATTATTTTTTCTCTCGATTTCCGGTTTTAAGTTCTTGTCACGACCACGTTCACTAAACCATGGTTTTCAAATTTGGTTGAACTTGGCTTTTGTTTCATATTCATACAGATATATTCGCATTTTCTATCACTTTTTATTCACTTCACAATTGTATCCTTAAAAACAAACATCCTCATCGCTTCGTCAGGAACATTAACATTGTTTTTTTACAAACCTGCATAGAGTAAATTAAATTCAATACGCTAGCAAAACCAAAGGTGTTTTTTCCCAATTTTTCCACAAAAACGGATCCCAATTTGCTGCAGAAAACAATAATTTCACTTCAGGAACTATTTGAAAAGCCTTCAAACCACTCCCACAGGCAGCTAGCAGGAATTCGACGCCCTTACTATCGCTTCCACTGTTTGCCCCCTGATCGATACTTTCGCACGCCGAACGCCAGCGTACCGTACCCGTTTGACTTTTCCGCTTTGTCTACACACTCCGGAAAATTCCATCCCGGATCACGGCAGGCACGACGCTGACAGGAGAACAAGAATCTAGGCCACTAAACGCTTCTGTGGCATGTGATGATTTTCCACCACGCTCCAGCTACGCCGCATTATTTCCTTCTCCCCAACCACCGCCCGCCTGCCCTGGCCCACTGGACGCACTGCTTCCGACTGTTAAAAGTGTGATAAAAAAAAGCAGTCAGCTATGAGGAAATCAGTGCGCTTTCAGTCACACTTAATCCCATCCCGGGCGGGTTTTAATCCTTCCACTGTTTTGCAATGCTACAGATCACACGATTTCTTTCACGTTTGCACGTTGGCCAGCATCGGACCGTCTGCACTCACACATGTTTTCACTCTCTTGCTCTCTCTCTCTCTCTCTCTCTCTCTCTCTCTCTCTTTTTCTCTTGCTTCTTCTGTTTACTATTGCTATGCTTCTCTCTTTAACCTGATTTTCCTGTGCATTTCCTCCACTATGACCGTATGAAAACCACTTAAAGCTGCTCCTTCTACTTCCGTTTATACACTTCTTAAGGTTACACTTAACACCTCATCTCTTTGTGCGAATTAACCACACACAACCACACAACAGCCAGCGTAACATCTAATAACGCACCTGATAACGTATCGCTAACGATTGCACTGGAAGCAGATTCTCACCTACGCGAGATATGTTTTTATTTTTGCTTTCCTTTAAGCTAAAACTATTTAAAACTGTCCTGTTTTTTAACCCTCACTCCGGCAAATCCGCCAAGACTAAGCACGCACACAGGACACCCGCTCCAAGTGGCGAGGGCAGCGACTTTCGTCTGGCAACGAGAGCAAACGCTAACTGAGATGCAAACGCAGTCGGGAAACTCGTTCCACCGCCATCGAATCCGACGAAAAGCTCGACCGTTTCCGCAATCAGCAGCTCACATTCATCCGGGGTCACTCTCGTCGATGGTGCGCCATGGGGCACTCACTCGCACGCACGAAGAGATCTGACTTCGCGGTTCGTGCGCGAGATGAATCACGGCAGGTAGCTCACATTCTCACCAGCGAGCACGAGATGGTGAAAATGTCCAGGTGGAAAACAGGACTACCATGTGCAGTGTATGGCACAGTTTTGTTTTAAAACAAAACCGACGTGTTTAACGCTTACGGCGCGATGTTGCGTTAAAACAGCCTCCAATCGTAATGCTCGTAAATAATCTAATTTTTCTGCCAATCCAACCATCACTGAATTCCCTCAATTTGTATCAACATTTAAGTTTAATTAAAATATAACTATATGCTGTATCATCCATTTTAAACAAGCTGGTTAGTATTGTGTAATTCAGATTCAGATTCATGAATCTTAATGATTCTTTGCCATTTTAGAGATTAATGAATCTTGTAATGAGAGATTCACAAATCCCAAAGATTCACAAAACACAAACTAAAGGAAGAAAAAATGGCTAGGAAATCCCCTTTGTTTTGGTCGCATGATCCACGCCAATACAAATATCATGAAGATTCGTGAAAGATCCATGAAAGATTCATAAAGGTTTCGATTCATCAACGTTTGATTTGAAAATTCGAATCCCAAAAGATTCATGAATTAATCTGAATGAACCGTAGGTGAAAGATTCATATGAATGAATCTCGGCCAAAGATTCATTAGGCACAACGCTAAAGCTAGTGCATATTGCGTTGAAATCAAGGGCTGAATGTAGTGAATTCATTTCAAGAGGGCAACATGCTTTTGTAATAATTTGATGGGTAAAATAAGCTGTTGAAAAAAACAACATTATTTTACACCTTTACTTGTTACGAATGACCTTCAAATGCATTGCATATGTTTTAAAGAGAAATATGAGAAAAGTCCACAAGTAATTTTGACCCCGTCCAGGAGTTACCTTCCTCTGTTTTGCTCTCCTTCTTCCGTTTTCAATAAGACTTGATCGTCAAATGTTGATTAACTGATACGTAGTTGTTTGAATAATTCATTGCAACTAGATTATGTTCGGGTAATAATGATGTACAATAATCTAAGGCTAATATAATAAATTCTCTCACTCCCAACTCCATCCAACATCCTTCAAAATGTCGTCACTAGTGCCGCTGCTCTTATTGTGCCTCATATGCACAAGTTCCCTGACCACCACACATCGCTCTACATTTATTGTCTTTCATAATGAATTCAATAGCATATCCGCCTCGCTTGCATATATATACCAGTGTTCGTGTGATTTATCAGTGGCTTCCACTTGGCTGTCGATATTCTCCACCCTGCCGATGGAAGCGGTCGAGAGAAGTACACGACATGGCTTCCCAAAAGGGCCCCAACAAAAACCAGATGCTGCTCTCGATTGCTACTAAAACAAAAACCTCATACAGAAAATCAACATGTGTGCTATGCTTTCAGATTGTACAGACACACACGGACACGTTTCATCCCTCCTCCCTCCCCACCACTCGGCGATGCTCATCTGACCTTCGGAGAAACGACCACCGCGGCTAAGACACACATCGATCTTTGCTCTTCCCGTCACGTTCCGCTTCTCTTTCATGGATTTCTTCCGTGCGGTTTGTAGTAAAGAAAATAAACGGATGGGCTGAGAAAATATCCTATGCAGTGCTGTTCCTTCGGCTCGGAAGAGTTTTCCATCCCTCGTTTCCTCCTTCCTTCATCACGCTCCGATTTATCACCCCTATATCCACCCCTCCCAAAAGGGTAATCCTACACGATGTTTTGTGTGCGGTTTTGTTTGGCCACACTCTCGGCCCGACCGATAGTCGATTGAATCCATCAAGCACGTCTTTATTTTCACCCTGGCCGATTCGGACCTACAGCTTAGATGTTTCGGCCAACAACAACGGGCTGGACATGGGCTAGAACATGGCCATCCACAAAACGGTGATCGGCGAAACGGCTTCAAAAGTGAAACATTAATGCGCCCGGACCGTATCGAGGGTCGGTTACGGAACGCGATAATTCGTTTTAATGCAAACTGGTTAAGGGTTGTTTTTCCACCCCCACCCTCCCATCCTCCTGAAGTCCGATGGTGAGAATCAAATCTGGATGAATGCGTGATGGAAAAATCCTACCATGTGTACACACACCACAGCTCGCCATCCCGCCCTTGAGGGACCATGATAACGGCATCCCATTCCGTTCGAAATTAACATCAAACCAGAACGCACGCTACCGGTTCTGGTGCTTTTTGCTTTTCCATTTTCCCAAAATAGATTCGCTGCCCGGTATCAATATGCGAATCGAAACAACTCCGCGAGAACCGACAGAGACGCACTTTAGCGCACTGGGTTTCTATTTCGGGCGCGTAAGACCACTCCACGGTTCGTCCATCCATCTCCGGACCCACCTTCGACCCGATTCCGTGTAAGACGCCTGGACGCCGGTGGTCGCTGTTCGGTGCGAAAATCTGTTCGATTTATTTATTGATTTGTCCCGGAACGATTTGTCTTGCGGCACTTAACGATCTGTCTTGCGGTGCGCGGCCAGTCTGTCACTTTGTCACTTATATTTTCCACTCGCAGCGTTCGCTTGCCACTTTTCCGAATTCGATTTGTAAACATCTTCGAGTAGCGGCTTCGGTCGATGCGTCGGGGTAAGCTAGGATGGACAGATTTGGTTCACATTATCGGAACGGAAGAAGTGGTACGATTATTGGTCAGGGCATACTTGGCTTATCGTTAGCGTTTGTTTTTTTATGCCTGAAAAAAAGGTTTTCCAAAATTAAAATTCCCCAGTAATATCCGAGGTCATTTATTCAAATTTCCATTTCCTATTGCTTGTTTAGCTTGTTCATCTCTAATAGATTCACTTATTTTGTTTTTTCATTTTCAATTGCTGCATTCTCTGAACACAAATCTCTCCGTTAAGCGTTTCGGTGTTTAGTTTTGCAAATCTTTTAATAAAACCTCATTAAGCCGATTACAGAAAGTGCGTCAGAATGGAGCACGAGCAAGTTAAGAAAAATGAAGTAAAAAGAAATCCCACAGTAACGATCGAATGAAAACACCGTTCAAACAAGAATAAAAATGCTAACAAACTCACATCTATACCAGGGTAAACTTTTCTCATTTTATGCTGTTCAATACTCCTCTTTTCGTTGTTGTTCTGGTCAACGCGGAAGTAATTGATGGCAGAATTATAGTACTCTGCAAGGAAGAGTTCCACTAGCTGGAACTTTCCGGAGCTGGACTTGGGTGTGGTTAAACATTCCGTTTAACGCCAATGTGTACTGGAACGGTCGAAAAACATACCGACAATCCATCCCGATGCAGCAAAGTTTTACCGTTTATTGTTGTAATAAATCGATCTGATCGAATCCGAACGATGTGGCGCGTGTACGAAGTTCAATTTCCGCAGTAATACGAAGATAAGAGTGTACCCGTTCGTCTTCGGCAGCTTTATTGGATTTCTGGACCAACAAATGTGCTGAAATGGTACAGGTCTTGTACAAAAGGATACATAAAATAATATGATTTATGTGAATTTTTCCCGTTACGCTTTAACATATGTAGACTAGTTTAAGTGTACAAACTGTTTGAAAACCTTTTTATTGAGTTAGAAACCTTGAAAATAGTATTTAAATATGAGGTTAAAATTGTTCTACCATTTATTACGAGATATGAGTTTTACCTTACAATATCTTATGATTATGCTACTTGTTTGTAAACAATTCTATAAACTAAACCATCTCCTAATATTTAAATCAGTTGGTAATTTACCATAATCATCATCAACAGCATTATTTGCCAATTTTACGCTAATCGAAACGCGAAAGTAATGCAACAACCACAATATGGAAGCGAAACACGAAAAATAAAATCACAAAAGCACCAAGATCGATAGCTACGTTAGTCGATTTCTTGGTCAAACCACATGTTGCCGGGCGGGCACCAGGCCTTGTAATCTAATTTTCACTGCTCACATACAATATATGCTCGTCATAAATGTGATCAACCCGGTCGCGACGGTCAAACCATTACCGGGTCGTGTCAGCACCAGCATAAAGGAAACGGGACGATAGGACGAGCAACGTGAAGGATGCGAAAAGAAAAAGAAACTCATCAATAATGCATTTAATCTCTTCGCGGTCTAATGTGGATCCCGGGAGCCCGCTTCCCGCACCAACCACAGACTGATTGCTTGCTTCTTTTATTATGTTTTTCATACCGACCGAGGCACCGTGGCTTCACCATATCGGCCGCACTCATTTGGTGGCCGCGGTTTCGCCCAAACTTACCGAAGGACATGGTTTCCGGAGATGTCTTGAGTGGAACCGCTGGTGCGAATGACGCACAGTGGTGCCCGACCACTTTCATGGCCGGTTGGGAAGTTGGCTGGTGGAGTAAAAAAATCCAACCTCGCCACGAATCAGGCTCCAACGGAATGGCCTGGGGGTTTAGGGTGGAATATGTTGTGTTATCGTGTGATAGCATCGGTTGATTATGATTGATGGATGGATCACTTTCACTGCCTTTGACGTGTTGTTCCAATTTTTATTAGTTTCATCTTCTCCTGCGAAGGTTTTTTTTCGAAAAGGCTTCCGTTTGTTCGTGTCACGAGCTTGATGAAGGCTTTTGAATGTTTTTTGAAGGGTCTTCGAATTCACTTATCAGATTTTAAAAGTACTCAATCATAGCGCGAAAATGGATTCCCGTGACTGTGAGGTGTTAGTTGCACATGATGCTCAATTTTGTTTTTAATGAAGTATAGACTATATTTAAAAAAAAACTACAACGAAATAGTTTATTTTCCGCAACCGACTCATTTTTAAGTTGCCTTTTCTATAAGCCTTAAAGTTCCTAAGTGTGTTATTTGGCTAACAAAAAGTCGTTCCAAGATTCTCAAATCCAACAATAAACTTTATTCTCCTGTTTTCTACCTCAGGACGCTTTCTGAAAGTAGTACAATTTACATGCATAAAGAAATTCGAACAATTTACCATCATAACCGTCGAACAGGTACGAAAGCGTTACCGCATGCTGTGGATATAAAAAAAGGTTTTCACTTTTCAACGCTCAACAACACTTCCACGCCTTTCCATAGGAGGAGCAATAAGAAAACACCATTCACCAGCGCAACATAAAGTAGCATATTCTTGGAGCAAGTTTATCAATTTCGTGGCATTTTTGTTTCCCCGCTGGGTTGGAAATAGTTTTTCCATCGCTCCGACTAGTACGCGCCCCCGTGGCTGTCGTTTATCAGAAACGCACACCAACGACGGTTATGCACATTTTAAAATTCATGAAAGAGCTTCCCCTAGACGCGGAACAACGTGGTTCCGCTTGTCGCCATTAGCATGCAAAGCGAACTGCATGTATGAAAGTTCCCGTGTAATGTGTGTAATCCGCTGAATAACACACTTTGCCGAACATTGTAAAGCAGTTATTACATTGCTTCCATCGAGATTTACAGTTGCATTGTGTTCCTTTCTGGAAAAAGTTTTGCATTTCCGTGAGAAAGTAGGGAGCAAGTAAACTGCTCCAAAAAAGCATGCATGTTTGCCATTTTTCAACAAGTTCAAAGTAGCAATCAACAGTTTACCAGAAAACACGAAAAGATTAAATCATTAGTGCACGTGACACTTCATAAAAGAGGCCAAGATGAACTGCATAAACAATCAATATTTTATAGTTAACAATATTTTCAGTGCTTCCAGCACTCATTAAAGTTTAAAAATTACAGTATAAAAAAAATGGGTACCACCTGAAATTACCAATTTTGAAACAAAATAGCAAACCGTACGGAAAAAACCCGTTCGGCAACTACTCAACAATAGATCTGTTACCATAGATTTCTGTTTGAAGCAATAGATCTGTTCACATTCCTGTTATATTACATGTGTGATGTTATTACAGGCCATGATTGAATATTCACTATTCTAAATGCTTTAATGAACAAAATAATAACATATTTTATTTTTTTCAATTTGTACTATTGAATTTGCCTTAAAATTGGTAGAACGTTTGGGTTTATCTTTATCTTGCAATGATTCAAAGGATTTCTTTCTATTTCCTATCATCGATAATGAAAACAATTTCATTAACAACTAACACAAATTGTAAGTTTTTATTTTCAAAAGTGTAATGACAATTCTAACTTAATAAAGAGATAATTCAACTCTAGGTGTCTATGATTTTCTTTAAAAGATTTGATTTGTGTGGCTGTGTTTGCCGTGAGTTTTTTAGAAATGTTTATTAATTATAATAACAAACAAGAAATTAGACCTTATTTAAAAAGTAAATTAAAATAAAGTATATTAGTATAGATATTATAAAAAAAAATGTTAATTGTAGCCAAAAATTAGATTTAGCATTCAGAAATAAGGCACGTTCTAAACAACATGTCAAAAGTGTTATGGTATGCTATCACATGCTTTCAAAAATTTGACTAGACCTGGACTTTATGGTTCAAACTGTTATGTTTCACTCTATCTAAGTTATTTAAACTGCTTTTATCAGTTCTTGGTTGACAATTAAATTTAATTCAATTGAAAGCTTTACCGATTTATGTAACGGTTTCTTGATTTGAACCATTTGAGCCACAAAAAGAAGTGTCGAAGTTGTTGAATCCATGTGTTTTTCATGATTAGTGTTCACCGTTTTAAAATCAAATTAGTAGTTCTTAAGAAACATCATCAATAACAGCAGGCTTGTGAATTACTCTCATCTTGTACATTCGTCTCTTTAGTTATCTCAATAACCCAAGTCAATCACATTACGATAAAAAACGAAGAACGTTTGATACGCTCCAGCGGCGGCACGCCTCCGGATGTTAATGGATGTTTTCCAATTAAAATGTTGTGCCACGTATAATTAGTTTAAGACACACCGCACCGGACCGACACAACCGTCATTAAAATCTTATAACGGATTCAGCTCACGTAGTCTCTGCTCTTAATTCCCGCTTTCCATTACTGGTCAATTGCTTTCGCGTTGGAATGAAACACAGTAAACCGCAGAGAAGGATGAGCCCGCTCGAAACTGATGATATCCGTCCGCGCAATATCACTGCCGGACGGCAAGCGGTGGAAAGAGATTTGGAGTGAAACTTTCACTTCCCGACCGATTTTCGCAATCCGTTGGCCGCAAACTCTTCCACACATCGCGGTGCGGTCGAGTCCGATGATAGAATTTATGGGATCTTTCATTTCTTCCATTTTTTTTTATTGCCGGACCATGCGGGCCACCAGTTCGCTACGGACGATGATTGTTAATTCAATGCACATAATCTGTAAACTTTCAACATTTCAGGTGAGCTCGGTGACGGAGAGCTAATGGAAGGGGGATGTGATGGCAGTTACCACCGGCCACCGGAAGCACGAAGCCCGTTGAGGAGCTGGGAAAGGTGATGGAAAAGTTGGGAAAAACTCGAGACAGGATAAGACCCCCCCAAGTCAGCCCGACCCTTGGAAAAAGCACTTTCCACCGGGCGTCTTGGCTTGATTGTAAATTCCAAAGTGTCGTTCGAAAGTTTGACTTACGAAGGATGTTCTGTATGTCCACGTGCACGTACACATAGCACCAAGTATACCGCAACACATCCTTCGATCACTTACTCGGCCCGACAATTGGGTTAGAGGGGCATACCATGGCGGGGAAGCTCGGGTGCAACATCGATGCCCCGTGAATAGAGATACCAGTTGATTCCCGGTACCCAGCAAAGGTGTCCCGAGGCTTGTAGGCGCTGCTTATCGCCAGGTTTCTCGTACCTCAACGTGTTCTCCAGGGACCACCGCTGGAGGCGGGGAAAACGGCAGGAACTTTATATTAGATGTGTAACATTACACTGAAACTTTTTCCGAACTCGGGCAAGCGAGCAACGGACGACAGCCAACAAGTGAACCCCATCCGAGGCAACGGTATCGACGCCGAGTTTCCTTTCGGCCGGGAAACGAGCGAAGCCCAAACAAACATAGATTACCTTCGAGTGCAATTCATTTTGCTTTTGCTCCCGCAAGACTTCGGAGGGTCGGCTTTGGCCTAGGCGGAAGAAGCTTTCGGTTCGGTCGCTAACGCCCCGTCGCCTCATGTTCTTTCCGACCCTCGGGCAGTTGGATCGGTGATGGCCCCGGCTGGGAGTGGTGGAAATAGCATCGAACCGGTGTTAGCACACTTTCCCAAGATATGTGGGCGCACTGGGGGATCACTGTTCGGAAGGATAAATTTCAAAACAGTCGTCTAATGTTCACACTGGGTTAGTGAAACGAGGATTGAGGTCAAACGTGACGATTGATCTTTAGTTAGACAATGGCAAATGTTTAACTATTGAGCTTTAAAAAAGGGAAAAAAAATCAGTTTTTGAAACTGATGAAAATATAGTATGTTTGATATAAATAAAGTGAATCGGTTGTAAACCTCAAGATGGGTCAAGATAAACCTTATTCTACAAACATTAAAGTTTATAGTAAGTGTTAATGATAAACATCGAAAATGATATAAGGTGGAATTAAATCCTTCTCTTTTATATTTGTTTGCCAAGTAATTTGCTCAAAGATGAAGAAAATTAATATCAGCTTAAAATTTTGCAAATAACGGAATAGTCCAAATAAATATGACTAGTTGCTTTCAAAATGTTATCTGTTTATTTTCAATTGTTGAAGTGAAATAAAACAAACACATAAAAATAAGACAAAAAACAGATTTCAAAACACATGCACACACACAAACATTATTCATTATCAATATACAAACCGGAGCTAAATATATCCAAGAACTAATAATTGCTAGCATCCCAACATTAGAACTAAACTAAGAGTATTGTCGTAACAAAACCGAAAAAAAACAAACAAGTATAGAATGTGTTGCATTACATATTCCTAATATATTTGAAGACTATCAAATAAAACAATGTATCAAACGGCTATCTAGTTCATCGAGCGACATTCTTTATTGACGTTCATGGTTCATCCGTGTTTGCAACTCCTTCCCATTTGTATTATTTTTGTCAAGATATACATTATTTTAAAACGATTTAAAAAACGCCATGCTTTTAACACAACCTTATTGTATCTTAGCTGTTAACGCGATACGCGATCTAATGTCTGTCAATTTATGACAATAGTTTATCTACAATCTCCTTTTCTGTACAAATAGCCGATTATATTGCAAATGAATTACGTGTTTTCTTTAACCGAAACGCACGCCATCCCCCCTCATCATTGTTTTATCTAAAAGGAAGTCCCCCTGGAATCCCTTCCCTACGTCCGGCCGAACATAAAATACCCAGCATCCCATCGGAGCTTCCATTATCGCTTCACACCGCCTCCAAACGCTATCAGCACGGTATGATGGTCCACACCGGCTACCCGGAGGGCACCACCTGCTGCTGATGCTACTAAAGGAATCCGACGTATCACATCGCATCCACGACCTTTGGACTGGGGAATCCGCTTCCTCTGTACTCACCCACTCTCTTTCCTCCATTTCCGAGCGGGGGAAGAGTAAAACGCAAGCAACCGAAGGAATTTATGGGAAAACTGAGCGTGCATTAAAAGTGCACCGGACTAAATTTATCGACTTCAATATCTTGCACTATAACCGCACAGCGGGACGATTCGTCGGTACCGTCTGGCTGTAAGCATTCTTCCTCTGCCGGGTCAGATCCCGCTTCCAAGGACCGCAAGATGCACCATGGTATGCATTCTCTTCGCGTTCTTTAAGACTAGCCCGGGATGCGTATCTAAACCTCAGTCGAGAGCTACATGCGGACGAACTTCGAGACACGTGTGCAACTGTGCTTTTTCACCCCCGTTTGTCGCTTGCTCCTCTTTCTTCGAAACTGGTTTCCTCTGATCTAAGCAGCACAGTCCACAATGTAGAATTTTGCCACCACCATCGCAGGAAACTTCGCTTCGTGGCTACTCGGATGCTAATATTTTCGCTTTCCCACCAAGTCACCGCCGGCAGCCGGAGGGTAAATATACTTCACTTTAGTAGCAGGCAGCAACGAGCACCGCTTAACCCGGCGTCCCGGTCGGTCGATACCGGCCATTTTGTTGCAGCCCGTCGTTGAATGCCGTCGTAGACGCCCCTGTTTGAAGGCGGCAGATGGCAGATTAGTTGATTGCCTCCGGTGCCGGCCACAAAAACCCAAGCCCCAAACCGGCGGAGCATATTTCGTCAGCTCAACCGAATAATCCATCCATCCATCCATCCATCCATCTATCCACCCTTCCTGTCAGTTCTTGTCTGTTTGCATCGGCCAACTCGACGCATGGCAGGCTTTTGGTTTCTCTCTCCTCCTCCCTAGCCATCGACAAGACAGTGTGGCCCACCGGGGCAAGCAGCATAGTACTGAAGTTATAATTAGTTTTGAGTTTCAGCTGCAATTTGCGAGAATCGGTCCCAGAGTGGAAAGCCGCCCCGGCAAGAGAGCGCCAGTATCATGGTGAAGTTTGACTTGCTAGCCAACCTGCCCGGAAGGATTTGACTACTTGAACCGGTTGATTGGTACTGAGTTATTACGTCGATACGCACCTCTTCTGCCTAAGTGCTCATCCTCAACTTGAATCGGTTATTTGATCACTCGATCAATTGGAGATTTATAGTATTGTGTTATCCTTTATCTTTATCGATTGGTATTGACTTTTGCTTAAGTGCATAGTAACCATCATTGCGATTGTATGATGCTCCTTGGAAGTGTAAATTTCTTTATTTCATTCGAATATTTGATTTGTAAAAAACTTCTGATTCATGTTAACGCTAAAGATTCCCTTTTTAGAAACCCTACTCGTTCAAACTTTGTCCACGTGGCACCAGCTATCCATTTCTACATCTGTCCAAAGTCAAACCCGGTTTAAAAATGGATATCCTCCATTTTCCAACCACGTTTTAATATCACTTTCCTAGCCCAGTGCTAACGGTTTTTCCTTCCTACAGGACCATTTCCTCCGAGCCGCAAAGTGTCGAGTGACAGTAAAAATACGTGAACCATTGCTGCAGATTGCAAGAATTCGGCGAACGTGACACTTCGGCCTGGAAAGGTCGGTACGATGAAGCTGCGATGAAAACGACCACCGAAGTTGGTCAAGTCACCTGAACCTTCCTCACACAACGCAATGGTACCCTCTTTTTGACATTTTATTTCCCATACCCCTTGTTGATCTACCCTTTCACCCTAACCCCCTCCTTCGCACCATCCTTAAAACCCCATCCTATTCGCATTTTACAGGTTAACGAACGAGACTACATCCTCCAACTTCTGCTGTATTGTGCATTTGTTGTTTCCGTACCACTTCGGTGTTTATAGTTTGAATGGATGCTTGGCCAACGATCTCAGGTTCAATTGCCATTTCAATTTCCACAGACAAAAACACCTGAACTTTACAGGTAACATAAAAAATAAAACGATACCGCTGCTCGATTGCAAGGACACAGCTGGTTACAATTTCGGCCGAATGCAATGGGAAAATGTTGCTTCCTAGAAGACACTCTGTAATATGATTCCCGGTAGAAGAATTTGCGGTACACGTAGGTAGAAGATCGTATTCCAAAGCACCTTAGAGCACCGGAATTCTTTTCCACAGAACTAATCCTCACGTTCGAAGTATATGGCAACAGTCTGGAATTCAAACATTGCATCCTTACTTGCTCAGGAAGTTTCTACATCTTCTAAGGATGTTTCATACGTTATTTTAAGGATTATTCCAATATGTTTCAAATGTTTTTTTCCGAGTGAGGTACTTAGTTTATTGTTTTTAATTTGTGAATTAAAAATTTGTAATTTTTGTTTGCATTAGTACATTGTTAATAAATTTAGCTTTTTGCTTAATAATTACAGAAGAGTCGAAAAAGCGCACATAAAAATAATATAATTTCATGCTCAATCTACGTTCTAATCATTAAATTTTTAACCTTATTTAACTTTAAACGCTGATCAATGTAACGCACTGTCCTGAAGGTGTATAAAGTCCCCGGCTTAACGATGCAATGCACTTTGATGCGTATCTTTCCCATTTGGGAAAACATTGCACCGAAACGATAAAGCTGTCGCCACCGAAGAAGCCACCCACACGACAGCGCGATAACAAATAAGATTACTGCCATGGATGCACCCGTGCTCGATGCAGCTACCCGTGTTTGTTACAACGCAACTTCATTGGCGACACCCAGCATGGGGAACCACTTTCTTGGTCGCAATTAAATTGACTCCTCGCTAACGCTCCCAGCGAAAGCCGGTTTGTTAGCGGTGCGATCACGGAGTGTCGTCTCCCACAAACCGAAACCCTTGGAACCGTCCAGGAAAAGCATACAGCACACGCGTTCATTCTGTCGGTGCCAGTTTGCGCATCTAGTGCCGAAAGTTTTCCGACGTGTCCCGCCCCACGAATTACGAGGTAGATGCACCGCGTTGACAAGAGGTTCTTGGTTGAACTCTCGGCTGAAGGAGAAACGTTAGTGACAAACATTTAACTTGTAGCGAGTCACAAACACAACCCATGATCTTTTTCTTCGGAGGAATTAAGAGGGATGTTTTAGCTTTTAAGAGCTAACGTTGTTAAAGGCAACCGTTTCGCCACGGTTTATGATGTAATGGATTAAGATTAAGCGTCGTCGTAAGTAAGATGGCGTACGATGCGTACGAGGAACATTCCGAACGAAAAAGTCGCTATGCAGCTGGGAAGGTGTTTAACACTCTACGTGCCACCAATGTTTAATATCTATGCAAGAATATGTACTTACGACTTTTAAAGTAGGCCCATGAAATGAACATGTAAATCTAATTGAAAACACATTGTTTTACTTGATCAATTATATTTTACAGAACGAAGGCTTTTTTCTACAACAGAGATTCTCAACTATTCCATTATCATACAGGTTTGATGCGAAAACGAAGTGTCGAAAAATGTATAAAACAAAATCATATATTTATTCATACATATTCATTACAATCTAAATAATAAAAGAAGCAAAACCTGCAGTTTCATAGTTGTATCTATAGGATTTTACACTGAAGAATAGCTTTCATTATGGCACTAACTAAATTGAAATGATAATTTGAAATCAAATTTCAAACGACAGAGCTACCTTTTTTCATGATACAAAATATTTCTTATTGACTATTATTTATCCTCCCTATGTTGAGTGTTATATAATTCACATCCAAAAAGGCTAGTGTAGGTTTCGGAAAAATAACTTATCATATTTACAATATTGTTAAGAATAACTTAACATATAAAGTCAAACTTATCATATAGTCATCGATGAAACATTTTACCATTATTTTTTATTACTGTACAACTTTACAAAGTATTCTCGAAAACTTTCACTCAGTCTTTTACTTTCCCTTCATTACTGTTCTGCAACTCGTAGTTTTATTACGTTGCCGGTAATACATAGGGACTTTTGTTATGAAATATTTTTCTAATCACAGTCCCTGTGCTATGCTAACCCAGTCGCTACCAATCCGCAGTTCCTTCGTCGGATGAGCAAACAGTAATTTGAATCCATACCAATTGCCAAATGTATCGATCCGACTCGCTTTCTTCTCGACCAATAACCAACGGTTACCAAAAGGCTGTCCCGGAGCTCACCATCACTATTTCTTTCCGAGTTGAATCCACAAAAGCCCATTTCAGCTCTTCGATTACGTCTAATTAAGGATATTGCCCCGTAGGACGGGACCCGAACAGTCAGTGCAGTGAAATTTGTGGCATCTCCATGGGAGTTGTTTCGTGAAGTTTCATTATGGGCTAAAGAGCGCGTTCCGTACCGACCGTTGCTAATGAATATCAACTCGAACTGGAAGGAAATTGGGATGTATCTTCCGGTTCAGTTGTTTTGGTATTCAAGATCTGCTGCTGGCTGAGTGAGGCAATCATTTTGGTTGATTTGGTACGAGTTTATCGTTGTTTTGGTATTTCGCTATTCGGCTTCTACGAAACAAGTGCGGCTTACGTTGGAGAAAACATTAGGACTTTAAGTTCCATCAACTCGACAGCTCCATCACAGGGACAAACAATGGGAAATTTCCGACCCTCACGAATGCTGCGGTGTCTCTGCAACTCCGGCACTTCCAGTTCCAGCAACGGCAACATCAACATCAGCGTCCGCCTCAGCTGAACCCGATACCATTAATAGTTGATCCTTTAATTGATTGTTTTCCGCTCTCAGCTGGCAATTTTCTCGGTGCATTGTTTCAATCTTGCGCTGCAGTTCGCCGGTCACCGCCAGCATCTCGCGCTTCCAGCGGCCCCTCAGCTGCTCGTTATTAGCCAGCAGCCGCTGCAGGTCCTCCTCGCGGGCACTGCAAGCTCTTGGGGAGCAGAAGACGAGATAGCCGATGAGCAGACGAGCGATAATGAGGAAAAGGATAAAAGATATTGTTGAAAGAAAAAAACCAAGAAGCTGCATTATTGGATCGTGCGGTAACGTGTGGTGTGGTGGCTTTAAAGTGGCAGCAGTGCAGCGGGATGCAACGCGTCCATTTACCATCAGAATTCGCTCGTTCCAATCGGCGCTCACGCAAGCGAGCGCTGCGGGGATCGAAAAGAAGAGAAAAACAAAGTACCACAAGGACGGAACTGTTTGCTTGGCTGTTCTCGTCGTCATCCCCATCGTCACCGTATACCCAAGGAGGACTAAAACTAACCACATAGTGCCACGGGAGGACGATCTCTGCCTTCCGCCTGTCGGCACCAGTGACAATGATCGAGCTGGAGGAAAAGGATACGCTTGCTCTTGCCTTCGGTGTTCCGATACAATCGATAAATCTATCCACAGCATTACGATGGAATCATTCCATCAGCTCGTCAAATGTTTGTTTTATCATTTCTCTCAAGCTGTGTAGAAATTAGTCCCCTCCAGTGGGTTCGAGTGTTCAATTAATGTTGCATATCCTTTGTCGTATAATATTTGTGGAGCCAATTTTTCATTGGAAAATAAGTGAAGGAGAGGTCACTACGGAGACAGAACTGTTACAAAATTTAAGAAAAGTTTAATGAGGACTGTTCAAATTATATTAGTTATTGTATATCGCAATGCTTACATAGTCAATTTAATCACAAATGTAACACATTGAAGAATTTTACTTTAAAATTATTGTTCCCATTTTAATTAAAAAGAGTTTGACTATGACGTATATGTTACTAGGATATTAAATTATTTAATTTGACAGAGAAACTCAACTTAGACACGAACACATTTTACTATCAATTTGTTGAAATTAAAAAAAAATGTTGTTCATAAATTAACAGCAACAGCAATAAAATTATTTTTCATAACGTCAAATACTAAGCTAATTTTTGTTTATATACCACATACAATTTTTCCTAACTGAAGTACTATGCTAGGTTTGTATAAAAAATCAATAGGGTAACTGTACCAATAGTGGTGCACTTAGTAATGTAAATACCAATTAGATATAATTTATGAGTGTTAAGAACACAATATTCTACATATTTAAATCAATTATGATCAAAACATGACTTTTCTTCTGAAAAACATCTATTTTCACCGTAAAACATACAAAATACACGAAAAAAAGCGTATTTTTCTTCTTAGTCGGTTGTTCCTATTATGGTGGAATGGTTCCTATAGTTGTGGTATCGTGTTCCTATAGTGGTGGTAGTACGAAAAACTTAAATATATTTTGACTATTACTTATTTTTGAAGCATATTTCAAACAGAACGGTAAAATACTCTTTGACCAATGCGTTGTCATTGAAAGGACTGTATTGTTTTACCGAAATATGTCCAATTTGAATTCATTAAAAAATGCTCAGAATATTACAGCTAAAACTATAGTATATGCTTTATAGCGTATCCTTCACCCGCTTTCTTTTTTCTTTCCTCTGCTTCTTCTGCTGAGCCTTCTCTCCAGTTCCGCATTGTTTATTTTGTAGAAACAGAATAAAATCACTAAATTTACCTGATTATATCGGCCAAAACCGGAATAAAACTAAAATATACTTGTGAAAAAATCTATGGCTACTATAGGAACAACTTGGGTTTTTGTGCCTATAGTGGCACTATGGTAAAAACTATAAAAATATAATAAAATTAAGGTAAAATGCACTTATTTCGTGTAAATTAGTTATATTGGAGTACGTGAGTAGCGAAATCATATGGTTTTAATGATTTTGTAGTGATTTGTAGCCTTAAGGAAATCATGATATTCGTTATAGATTCTTAAGGAATGCAGCATGTTGGGACAACCTGTTTAGAAAATATGAATTTTGGAGCTTCTATATTACGGAATGAGATGCTTCATCTTTTTAACACTCCGCAGAAGATCAAAGAACATTTCATAGAAGAACAACTAACTCCATTGTATATATATCGGCGTAGAGCTAGGATTTTATTCCACTACAACCACTATTGGTACTAGCTCCACTATGGGTGCACTTACCCTATATAACTTTATTTGATTATATTTATTTTGATCAATTTACCAACGAAAAATCACAATAATATGCGTTTAATCTTTTTTATATACATCTTTTAGCACATTGAATATGACGTCGTCTTTTTGGTAAGGGTAGAAAATAACATTTTTCTTTAAAAAATTGTTATAAAATTAGATAAACTGCTTAAACAGCTCTATGTATTGTAACAGTTAAAAAATAAATTCATCCATCGTTCAACTTCCTTCAACATTCAGTTTCGATTACATACTTCAAGATTTAGAATTTTCCAAATGGAAAACCAGGCACATCGCAGGTTGGCGATCTTTCAAATTGTTGAACGGCTTCGCGCCACCCGCTGAGTTCGCTCCGGAAGATTTCCGATTCGATGCTCTGGAAGCCATTCATTAATGCATGATTATGGAAAATCGGCAGTGGCAACAAAGCACCAAAAAAGGACTTCAATATATGTAACTTAGAAATCGAGAAAATTAAGTCCACCACTCTGCCCACCCTAGCGCGTCGCCCATTGCGGCTTACCTGTTGGTTTCCTTTTCTTTGGCCATGGTTTTTTGAAGTGCTTCCATCTTGAGCTCCATTTCTACCTGTGCAAATTGAGAAGGAGAGAGAGAAAAAAAAAGAATGTTCAAATTTCCCATTCTACAGAACGACAAACGGAGGACCGATATTCCGAATATCCGCAATCGGTTGGAGGAAGCAAATAGAATATAGAACGAAGAAGATCCTCCAAATCGCTCGAATCAGCAATCTCGTAAAGGGCTCTACGAAACCGCATTCGAAATGCAAACGAGCATCGCCGGCACGGAGTAGGGAGGCTCAGGACTCCAACTCACACACACACAGTCACACATACACTTACAATCATCTTCGAAGCCGCCCGCAGGTCCGTGTCGAGATTTTGGTTCGTTTTCAGCAGCGCCCGGAACTTGTCCTCCACCGTCCGGGCCGCCGTTTCGGCCCGAGCCGCCCGTTGACTCTGCGCCTCCAGTGCGGACCGCGTCAGCTCGAGTGCCCGCTCGATCTCGCCGATCCGCGCCTCGTAGCCGCTCCGCAGGCCGGCCAGCTCGTGCTCCACCTTCCGGGCGGCCTCCTCCATCACCTGGCCGATGGTGGACGCCAGGAAGTCGCACTCGTCGCGGGCGTCCCGTTCACGCCGCACGACACAGTTCTTCTCCTCGATCGCAGTGTCCGCGAGCTGCAGTGCTTCCTGCACCTTGGCCAGCGCCACGTGCTCCCGGTTCATGTGCTGCTTCGCGAGCGCATTGGCCGCATCGAGCAGCTCCTCCAGTTCCGCCTTCTCCCGCATGGTGCCCTCGAGCTCCGACCGCAACTGGGACTCGCTTCGCCGCAGATCTTCGATTGCCTTCGCTAATGCTTCCGTTTCCTGTCGTTGCGCTACGCACCAGCACACCAATCCAGCGCGGGACCATCCATTCCAGAGATTGTGGCGATGGTTGTGAAAATCCACCAGAAATTGGAGTCCAGATGAAAGGAGGAGAAAAAGACGAGCAAATTCAAACGGTAGGTAAGGTGTGAACCGACGAAAGGTTTCCTAGTTGCAGGGGAACGAGGGGCAATATCGGTACCTTATCTATGTAAGGAAAAGGAAAAACAGTATTCTGATGGATCTTTGGTGCTGTTTAAATTTTAAGGCTAATATGTTTCCATTCGCAACGTCCACAAAGGACAAAATGATTCTGCGGAATAACTTTAAATTATTTGAGAGACATTTTAGTAAGTATTACAAGTTTTCTATCTGAATTGGAGTTTAATTATTGTTCGACAATTGTTCTATACATTATGAGCAAGAAGATTGTAATCATTATACAATTGGTCATAACTGTATTTGAAGTTTCTCATAACAAACATCTGTTATGTGTGTTTTAATATTGGTTTCCCGATTCAGGTGACTGATTTAATTTGCTAGAATACATTGCTTTAGACACTTGCCCGAATGCTTTTAAACAATCTTTTTAACTGCTCTTTTACAAGCTATAACTTCGTTATTATTTATGATGATTTTTCAAATCAAAGCATATTTCTGGATTGGCATTTTTAGGTTTTGATGTACCCCTTCTTTATTCCACTAGTCACGGTATAAAGCAAAACAGATCGAGACGGAATCTTTTTCATCTTTTATATTTTCTACAAAAAAAATGTAAGCTAAAAAAATACACTAGAAGACAAGTGTATTAGGTCACCGTTTAAAATTAATTTCATACTTTTACGATTACAAATGACGCCAAAAATTGACCTTTAATATGTAGATTTTTAAATTGTCTGAGAACTACCCTGGTCTTTACACGGAGCTAGCAGGTTGATGCCAAAACAAAACAAAACACCAAAAGATAGTTAATAAATATACTAAAAAATATCTGTAGATCACAAAAATTTCAAAATTTTAGGAAAAGCCTTTTCTTTTTCGAGATTTTACAGTCAAATATTGTGTAAGGGGTCAACTTACCGCTATTTCTAGTGTTAAAGATCTGCCTTCGTAAATTTAATTTTAATTTCTTTTTCGTATGTTTTTCTTGATTATGTGGAGTGAAAAGGATTTCATCATTCCATTGGGGTTACTGGTTTTCTTACGGATAGAATATTGCCCTGTGTGGCCCTACTATGGTTTTTTTTATATCCTCCAAATCTAGAAATGAATCTCTTATCCCCCACCACTCGCCGGTTATTGGAAGCCAGAAGGGAAAAAAGACAACCAAACCGCGCAAGGTTTGCGCTTCTATCATTAGCATAAACTTCAGCGCGACGGGGATTCCGGTATGAATCCGCGGTAGATCCCAATCACCCTTCTCCGTGCCCAACACCCCAGCTTCCCTTTGCACACCCGCTTCCCCCTTCAGCGCTTACCTTCCGTGCTCTTCTCCAGCGCCGCGCTACGCTCCAGCGCTTCCGCCCGTTCCTGCTGCAGGTGTCTATTTTCGTCGATTTTCTCCCCCAGCGCCTGCCGAACGCCGCCCAGATTCTGTTCGAGCAGCTGCACGGCCGCCGTGTACTGCTGGCGCAGATCGTGTATACTTTTAGGCTGCTTCAACTGGCGCCGATACTCGTGGATTTCGAGCTCGAGTATACGGATCGTACGCTGGGAGCTTTTCCACAGCTTTTCAAACGTATCCTTTTCCTGCGTCCGGGAGGGGGTGGGGTTTTTGAAGAGCACATGCCGAAAAAAGTCGAAAAAGATGTCGGTTAGCTTCGCGACACGGTAAGGGTGGAATATTGAACATGACAACAACAACAACAGCAACAGCAGCGTGGTGGGGGGCGAATAAAAGAAAGAGGCAGACTAAATCCCGTAAAAAAAACGGGGGATATACATTTATATTGGATCCCTTCGCTACCACGCTTCTACCGGGCTTGGCTTCCGAACCTCTATGATCAGCTGGATTTGATTCTGCTGGTTCCGGATCACTTCATCGCTGACACGTTTATAATCCGGCTCCGAGAACGGGTGGGCCGCTGGCCCGGGCGAACCCTCCCTGTCCCGCTCGTACAGCTCCTGCAGCGTCGCCCGGACGCGCTCGTGCTCCTGCCGATGGGAGTGAATCTCCTGATCGATGCCGTGGCACAGCTCGTTGACGTGCTTCAGTAAATCACATCTCTCACGGTCCTTTTCACGACGACTGCCAACGGTGGCCCCGTCCGGCATCACACCGGGACGGGTGCTGGAGCGGGCGAAAAAGCTACGGATTGATTACGACCGACGACGGGACCGTTTACTTTCCCGGACACTTCACGCGAAACTGTGAGCGAACCTGGCAGGCGTTCAAAGGGACATTAAAAAACAAAAACACACCGTGTGCTGTGTTGATGCAGTGTGCGCGTTTTGTTTGCGTTGCGATTGCACCGGCGTTACCATGGCAACGAATGGACGAATGGTTGCTTTGGTTACGTCCACGGCAGCCAAACAAATCGCCCGACTCGGACGGCGGACCTGCGCGTGATCCGTGTTTCAGTCGATTGACGGCTGTCAAACGCAGCCGGATCGTAAACAACCGGATCAACGGGAATCCGCGCGACAGGTGAATTGACGAGGTGAAGCAGCAGCAAAAAACAGCCACACGAATCCTTATCCCCGGCCACGACAGGATGCCGATATTTCAGAAGAAATTTGCACTGAAAATTGCCCCACCGCGCACCCATCGACTCAACATTGGCTGTCCGCCGCAGCAGGAGGACCTCGACGACTTCCGGAGCATCACGCTGAATCTGGTCGACAAGCAGCTCTGCTTCATCGACGGCGTGTGGATGAACGGGTTGAAGCCGACGGCTGGGGGCTCCGCGGCCGCTTCCTCTTCCGGTGCGACTGCACACTCGATGGACGATCTGCTGCGAATGAAGCGCCGCGTGAAAACGCTCGAGCAGGAAAACAATATGCTCCAGGTGAAGCTGGACGTGCTGGTCGACCTGCTGACGGAAAATGTGATCGAGTTGAACGAAGCCAAAAACCAATAGTGAACAATGTTTGTTGTTAAGCTTATGTATGAGATAGAATAATCATATGGTTCTTTAAACTTCAATAAAGATTACTAAATAATTAAAGCGGTTTTGGGTAAATTGCTGTCATTTGTTGATAAATATACGTTAGTTGATTAGAATTGAACGACAAGCAGGAAAATATTGAAATAGATGAAAGTTGTAAAACCGATGTTGGTGTAGCAGTAAAATAAATGGATTAATTAATATGGTTTCTGATGCACATCTCAACATTTTAAGATAAACGCAACATTTTGGAGCAGTTTTTTTAATTGCAAAGATTCTCACAGGTTTTGTTTTTAAATGTAGCCCTGTGTATGTAGCTGTTTGCTTATCCAAATCGATTTTTTATAATGAAACAAACATAACGCACAGCGATAACGAAAGTTTGGTGGTTCTGTTATTAAAATTTGTAGTTTATACGTTATTTATTACCAAACTGGTTGAAGAAAAAGAAAAAAGAACAAGCAAAGTCGTTGGAAAGTCGAAAGGAAAGTTCATGGTTTTGTAAGGAAATATCAAAAGTTAAATCGAAAAAAATCGAAGGAAATGAAGCTCAAGGACTGCACTACATTAAGGCCGTACAATATGTACCATTGGGGCTCCCATATGTTCACGCGCAGTAAGACAATTAGTATTAAAAATTGGTAAGGAAGAAGTGTTATTCTAATAAAAAGATTTTTGAGAGCGCTCCCACAGCTTTCTACAGGAAGATTTTTACCCAGAACAAATAACCATAAAACGAACAGTATTACAACATATTTTTGCGTATACTCGATTTCGTCCTGAATAAGCGTCATTTGCGGTGTTGAGGTGGAAACAAGGTGTCGGGAGTGGTTTCGAAGCTTTCGAAGCTGGAATTTTAATGTCGAGGACGCTGTTCACTGGAATAAAACTACTGTTATATTATAACGTTACTAAAATTTGATAACAATATTTGCTGCTTCATTGGTAAAAGTGATTTGTCGTAAAAAACGTCCGTTGCTTATTTTCAAAGCAAATAGCTGTTACTTCATGCGTTACTAACGCTGGGATTTTACTCCCTAATGTAGTCTCTCCAATGGTAAGATTATTTTTTAAGTTGAACAAAAACGTTGAAAAAGACATCGTTTCAATCTATCTACAATTACATAATTTGCATTCCCACCAATGAATCATTGATGTTGAAGAAAGCATTTTTCCAATCCCCGGTGGCAGCTTTCATCAACCCTTCTCCTTTCTCAGCCTTGTCGACAGCTCTTTAGCAGGAAGCCCTGTAGCACCAGATTAAGCTCACCGGGTTACCAAATTAGCCCGAACCGGAACCCTTTGATGAATGACGGGTATGGCACGTCTGTTTGTACCGGTGCCCCTTGGGTCTGGCGAAAAAAAAACCCTGGATGTGCGCACACCATCTCTTCTGCCCTGCTGCCAATTTCAGCGGCTCGTTTTTCGGCCCCTCACCCTCTGCGGGAACGGAAAGCAAAACAATGAAAAAAGTGGAACACGTTACTGAAAAACAAAACGTCCGGCGATCACTTGCAAAAACACAGACACATCCAAACACCTGCCACAGGGCCTAAACGGTGCGCTTGGGAAAGCGAAGCATAATATGCCAAAAAACGAGTGGTGGAAAACATCATTTCAGTAACAGTTTGCTGCACAAGGGGCAACACAGCCGCGTGCAAAACCAGCATCCGGAGTGAAGCCAGCTACAAAAACGATCCCGGTAAGGCCGACCGAAAGGCGCACCAAAACAAATCCGCCCGCTCGATCTCGTTCGCTTCCTTTTTTGCCTGTTTCTTCTCGGGCAAATAAAGCGGCCTCTAAGGATGTGTGTGTGTTGGTGGGGAGGGAATAAAAACAAAAAACTCCCACCCCACTGCGGACGCTTCTGGCAACCGGATGGACGGAGCCACCATTCGGGGAAAGTCGAGTTTTTGAGGCAAGACTCCTCGCACAGCTTTCGGATGATACCCTTTTTCCCGGTTTTCTTCCCGCAACCGTTTGAAACCGCACCGAAAATGTAGCCCGCACTCACGTTTGCGCGGGTCTCGGAAGCCTAAGGAACCATTTTCCACCCCCACGCACATGTGCGAGGTGGGGCCCACGTCCCAAGGGGTCCCCAGTTGGGTGAGGGTACGGGGGCCGCATACTTTCCAGTGTTATTTTTTCATTTCATTTTCCCGGCCCTGGGTAGCGGGCAGATTTCCGGCCCTCGGGATAAGCCAGCCGAGGGTTGGGAACCGTTTTCTGGCGCTTTTACTTAAACTCTTGCCCACCGGAAAAGGGAACGGTCGGAGCGAAAATGGCGATAAAATTTTAACACACTCCCTTAAAACAAAACGAAAAACAAACCAAAACGCCCGCTCAAAAACACAAACTCTCGGCAAAAGTTGGAGAAAATAAAATGCCCACAACGCCCCACGGGAAAATGGGCACAATTTTTGCCAGCGTCATCAGCCGCAACCGGCGAGCGCCCCGAAAATCCTCGGTCACCCGTGAGACCGGGCGGACGTCGATGATTGTGTAATTTCGTGCAGCCTAACTGGCCGGACAAACTTCGTGCAACCGTGTCCGGGTCCGGTGTCCGGTGGGAAAGATTTGATTAGCCGGAGCGTTCGGCAACATTTTCAATCGGACGCCATGCCGAAACGGTTCCCTAAATGGCGAACCCGAAGCGAAACTGCGTGTGGGTAAGGGCGCAGCCCAGAATTGGCGTTAACGGCGCCGATGGTGTCGTATTGTGGCTAATGAATTATGATTTTCGATTGGCTGAGACCGAAAAGTCCCGGCGCGGCCCCGAATGCCGTTGCCAGCAAGGATATTGGGAGGATTTGTTCGATTTCCTTGCGATAGATTGCAATTTCCAAGAACCGAATTTCATGCCCGACTTCTGGTCCGTGAATATGAGGAAAAGTGTGCCCCGCTGCAAAAGGCAATTGGTCGTGTATATGAAAATGAAATGAAAAGTTTCCATCGAGTAGGCGAAGGTGCGGTAATATGCGCTTCTAGCAAACTATGATTTAATTACTTACACAAACAATAAATGCGTCGAATTCACATCGCTTGTGTAGGACCACAGCATTAGCCCTCAATCTAGACTAGAGAGTAAAATATTCCACATGTATAGAAATGGCAATCCTTTGTATTTTCACATCATCATAATTTTAGTAACAATAATTAACTACGCTGAAAAACTCTCGCCTTCTCTCTGTCTCTCTCTCTATTAATCTATTTTTACTACGAAAACGAGGATCAAAAGAGAAGTTTGGAAAATCACTCAGAAGTTTGGAAAAGCACCAGTTTTTAACAATTCGCGATAAAACTAATCGAATATACGCAAAAAAAAAAGTCACAGATGAAAAGAAAGGTAACGAAATAGCTCATACACAGTAACAAACGCAATAAGCATTCCTTTAACTGCTACTTACAATACTGGGATTGGTATTCCAATGCTACCATAGAAAAGAAATATGTAATTTAGGATATTACATACGAAGAGAAGTTATGCCTGAGTTGATTTGATTTAGTAGAGGATTATGCACCAAAATTTACGTTAAACAATGTGCTAAACAAAAATACTTTATTAGGCTTTTTGGCCAAACTTGCAAGACAGCAGACAAAATACGTGCGAACTTAAAAAATGATATCAACATGTTTTAGATACAAAGTACTTCCCAATCATACGTAATTTGTATCGTATGCTTTTAATTTCCATGCAGGTGTTAATTGACCCATGTTCCCCTAAGAGGGAAAAAAAGCATCTAATCGCGTGTGGGCGAAAAAATCCCAGCCCAAACTCGCCTGGAAAAGCATTCCGTGAGGATTGAATTCTACTTCGGCTAGTGTTGCAACCATTTCCATGGAAAACGGCGGAAGCCAGCAACTCCTTTCGCCGCTGCACGATGCAAACCCGGGCCAAACCAATCGGTCGTGCACAGCCGGAAGTAATCTCACGCTGACACTGATGCCGCACAAATTGCTTTCCGATGAAGATTCCAGCCAGCTGACGAAAGCTGTACCGTCTGGCACGAATCCGGCGCAAAGGACGGCCGCATCGTGGGTTCCGATGAAAGGAAACATCCGCCCGGAAAACCGACATTTACGGTTGAGTACGACTGTGTCCGCAAAAGGGTTCTTTTTCTCCCTATCCATTCCCTATTTGCGTCTTTTCTCGTTCATTCGAAGGTGGGGTATTTGGTGGTAAGGTTCCCAAGCCACCGCCCAACCAAGCCACACTTCGACCCATCGATCGTACGTGTTCGGCGTGTGCATGTTGACGCTATGAAAGGGATAGTTTTTGTGCGTAACCATATTGAGTTGCTCACGGAAACGAAACTATTCATACCCAGCGGTGTGCTCGCGTCAGAAGGTCTTTAATGATGCGTATCACTAGGATGAATCCTCTGGTTCCTGGAAGCTCCTTCATTATGCGAGGCAAACGATAGAGTTGTCCTGTGGCTATCTAACAGTAATGATTGAGGCAAAGCCTCCGACTACCGTTATATTGGTGATTCTGTAAATCACCTACCTTCCCAACCATGGCGTGTCCACAAAAAGCATGATTAACGGGGAAAACGTGGTAATCACCCTAACATAGACTCATTAGACCGATCGAGTGCTAATATTTCCATCGCATGACTATTATATAACACGGGAGTGGGCAACTGCTACTAGTATCATGAAAGAGAATAAATAATATTGAGTGGCTTTAGTTTAACTGTGATATTTAATGGCCTAACTATGGACGTTAACAAATATCTCTCATCTATTGCCTTATGCTAAAATTTCCCAATTTTCTGATTCACTGTTTACGCCTTTATTAATTTGTATTTTTTTTGTTTTGTTCCCCAATATTACTTAACATTTCCCATACGTTTTCCAACCAACGTAACCCTATCGCCGGTTAACATTAATGTTTGCCGAACCCTGCTGGTAATGAATCCGGTGCCAAAATTGTACATTCCAAACACTCTTCAAGCCCCGGGATTCTGTAGCCGCCGCCAAAACAAAAAACAAAAACGTAAAACCAGTAAAACAACCGTCAGTCTACGCCACTTGGAATGCCACAGTCATGCTCAATCCACCCCCGGATTCTGTCGAGCCGGCCGATAATCACGGCGCATTGTTTTATCTAACTGTCAGACAATACCGGTCGGAATGGACAGCATCGTGGCCGGATCTCGCCGTGGCCGGGACCTAATATCGCACTATCTTCTCCAACGCCGCGCTTATCGTTGGCAGCACGATTGGTAAGGACGGCACCGGTACCGGAGATAACGGATCCATGCTTTAGAATTAATCTTTTTATGGTACGGCCCTAGGGTTGTTGTCAGTCGGCGGCCATGGATCGTTATGTTCGGCCACGAAACGAGACAGCTTGGACACGCCGAATGAAAAACCGTCCGTTGCGCTCTGCCATTTTGCGATTTATATTCGGCGCTTCGTTTAATCACTTTAAGAAGTCGCTCGGGCGTAGGAGTTCTCAAAACGATTACTGTGTCCACCGGAATGGCAAATGATGCTAAAGTTCGGGGCAATAATTTATAGTTGACAGTCGGGCTAGCTTCCAGCACTCGCAAAAGAGAAGTCCCAAAATAATTCGAAATTCGTAATTAAGGCTAACGCCTAACAATTATTGCAACTTCTTTCAGGACCATCGTGGATCATTTCGATCCTATCAAAATACCTTATTATAGCTTTTATAATCGCCTATGTTTAATACCTTTCCTGTTTTGTTAAATATTATTGCTTACAATAAGTTTCCTTTATTAAATCTCCTTTTTTGCACAGCGCATGTACTGATACTCAATATCAGAATTTATTTGGTAATAAAGAATTAATAAAATCGACTAAAGGGCTGTCAGATTCTGCATTTTTTTAACTTTTTGACAATTTACAATATTTTTGGAACGCTTTCGGGCCTTTTTTGTTCCACCTATAGTTAAATTTAAAATTATCTAGAGTTATTAGATTAACTGACGGGTGTATGAAAATGGTACCGAATAGTAAATAACTAAAACGATTTCCAGAACATAAGACCATCTATACTTTTTTAACTAGCGCGATTAAACACCACGCCATAGGTGTGGGATCGAATCTCATGTCCGACACCCTGTGGTATGACGATCGATCTAAAGTATCGTCTTTCGGTCACAGAAACACTCTCTTCGGAGAGAGGCCTTGTCTCACTAAGCGTTGTCATGCCAACTAAAAAAAAATAGTCGATGAATTAATAGGTTTTCTTTATTTTTCTGTAGATTTTCATATAACTTATGACAAATGTTTGAAAACTTTTCTTTAGTTTAAAGTCTGTTTTTGTTATAACAAAATCCAAAATCAAACTTATTTGTTAGGGCATTTCCCAAAAAGCACAAAAAAAGTTCACATGCCCCCTTTCTATGATCTTTTTCTATATTTTACAAGATGACTGACTTCATGTTATGGCCATGGTAAAAATTTGATTAGAAATCTTTTCCTACCAAAATTCAACGGTACTGTGTTCAAACATAGTTGAGCAGAATTGGATCATGGATTGGATGGATTAATTAACAATTAAAAAAGGTCCACGCAGCAATGCCTGACATAGACCGGGTTTTGCAACAAATAAAACTGTTTCTCTTCCATCTACCAGCCCCAGTTAGCCCTAAAGTAATGGCCACTACTGTGTGTATCGACAATCCGTAGATGTTTACCCAGTTTCGACCGCGTGACGCATCCTGCGCGCACATGTGAGCGTGCAGAGTGTGTTGACGTGTTGCCCGCCAGTATTATTATTTATCAGATCAGCCCCAGCACCAGCACCAACGACGGTGGAAAAGATAGGGAAAACATGGCCCCACCGCAATGTCGGAACCCGGCCACAGGTGGGTGATTTTACCACGGTCCCATCTGCGGTCCCCCGAACCGCGCAGCCGAGCGGCGAAGGGGTGGTTTCCAGTCAATAACAATAAAGTGTGCGATACGGTGTGTTTACACATTTTTCAGTCTAATTTTAACCGTCGATCCGTGCGGACACCAACGCCCTTACCAGCGTGGCGTTTATTGAACCTTCGCTTGGGCGAAAAACGGGCACCCGTTCCGGCAAGTTTTCTTAGGGCACTCGGGTTGGCGCAATTTTGCGCATTACTGTGCATAAAATTTACGCGTGTGCTCTTAAGTGGGGGCTTACTTTTCTGTGGAGAAGCAGTGCTGAAATGTGTGTAGTTGATGCCCTTCGTTGACGCCAGCAAATATCAACATCGGATTCACGTGGGAGGAAATCTAAAAATGCCAACAACATTGTGTGGTGATGGCAACTGTGACATCATAAATGATACCTTTTCTGCAAACGCCTGTGAATAAGAATTGATGTTTTGACGTGCGAGCAGTTATAGAAATTGTTTTCAAACCTATTGTTTATGTGTCAGCAAAGTGAAACGTTTCAATAATTTTCATTTATAAAGTAGAAAGATTCCTGCAAGCGCGTTAAATGTAATTTAACTGATTTCAAATGTTACGTTTTATTATGTTTGCAACGGAAGAGAATTTGTCAGAAGGAAACGGAAATAACTGGCGAAACTGGCAAAAAGAGTGTGCCACATACAGGAAGCAATTGTAGTCTGAATGTTATCACGGCATCGAACAAACGGTTAACTTCAAACACTCTTGTGACATCTGGCAGCAACACTTGACAGATGCAATCGAACTCGAACATCGATTGAGATCGTCGATCAAACGGAAGCCCGTACAAGCGACCGTACATTGTAGTGGGGAGCGAGTGGTAGACAACTAAGCAAAGGACAAACCAACTGAACTGACGAAACTGACCATCGGGTGTCGATTGCCGACTAAGAAACAAGCTAGCGTCCACCAACACACCCTTATCAGACCCGACTACACACGCACTACAGCTGGTAGCCTGGTAGCTGTTCGAAGCCCTCGAAGCCACCACCAAAAGGGTAAGTATGGGGTAGACTGTGTGTTGGCTTTTTGATATCGTTAGTTTCACCTTCTTATCAGCGAACGTGATGCACCCCGACCCTTTGGCTACGCTATCAGGGCCGACGACGTTGCGAACTCCCTTCGATCATATTTCCACCATTTGTGAAGCTAAAACCACTATAAGCTGGGTGTAATAAAAGTTTATGAACCGTGTAATTCCTACCGCCAGATGCACGACCTGTACGGTGCGTCGATAATGCTCAAATGATTGAACAATACTTGTACAACGATGCAACAAACCACCGGGTTTATTGCCATTAAATCCAACTAATAGAGATAAGGAAAAATAACCGCTATTTCGAGCCACTTTAATTGGTATTTTATCGGCGAGAACATTATGGGATTCTTTATCATCTTAGAGAATGTGTTTATAAATATAAGGATGGGTTTAGAAGTAATGGGATAACTTTGGATCGATTCTTTCACCTACATTAGCATCATTTACAGGACACCTTTATGGCATTTGTATTCTTTTAGCTGCCCGGTTGACAGAAATTGACATTGTTGCTGGTACTATGTAGTTCCAGCAAGAATCCCAGCAATCTGCCATGGAAAAACTTGCTGGTACTACATGACAGCTGCAAAAAATTTGAATTTTTGTCAACCGGGTGGTACTTTTATCTGTGATGAGTATGTTAGTGACTTACAAAGCATTAGACAACAAGATATGATATAAATCAAATGTTGTAATAATTAATGAGGATTAATGATGGAAATATTATGAGTATAAATCATTTAATTAAACTCAATTGCCATTTGGTTATGTAACGTATTCCGTATAAGGCCGAGTGTGGCAAGTACTACATTTAATAGTTTAAATTTAAAAAAATTACTGTCATTTATGTGTAGGTGGCAGTTGGAAAATGTATTCAACAATGGGTTATTGTGGGGTTTTTTTCTCCCACTCGGATAATATGGTATTTCATTTTGTGCGAATTTTGATCATAATCACTGACACTTTTCCCCTGCAGAGCACCCAGAAGTGACATAATTTCTCGAAAGGTACGGATTACTGTATACTTATGAGTTTATATCGCTTGGAGCTTCTCCTCAAGTCCTTGATTCCTGCGCAAAACTTAAAAACAACAAAACTGCTACTGCAATCCGTCTTACCCGGAAAGGAAAATTCCGTACGTCTGATGCTGACAATCCTTAACCTCCTTGCACGCTGTTTACCCCGGACGATGAATGCTTGCGAATGCAATGCGAACAATGAATGCACATAATTAAATAAATTAAAGTTTGAATACACTAACGCACTGAGGGGCGGTGCTGTGGACGGCGGCGTTGAACGACGAAGCGGCCACAGAAAATAGGGGGATGACATTTTTGCACACTTTTGCAGCGACCCTGGAAATGAGAAAGAAAACTGCACATCGACGACAGCATTGGGTGATTTCGTCGAGGAAAACAACGTTTTCCTCCACCAGCCGTCAGCATAAGCGGTGCATAATTTATCCTTTTCCGCAAAAGTCGCTCTCTCGCGACTTGGATACAGCTAACGGCAGAAAAAGGGAAGAAATGGTATACTCAGAAAAATATTAGCAACTGTTTAACTTCTTCTATTATGCAACTGACATTTCTGTCCCGTAGCCACTTTACTGCGTACCCTTCCCACCGCCGGACGGTCGGTTCTTCGTGTGGAAACTTCCTCCCATATCAATTATTAATTTCATCCTCCTCGGCATTATCTCTCCGACTGCATTGTACTGCTGCCACCGCCGCCACTGTGTTATTACAGTGTGTAAACTCGGCTCCGTGCTTTAAGTAAACGGTGAATAATGAAATGGAATGAGTTTTGGGTTTTGCAAACCAGTCTACGGCATCTTATTTCTACGTCTTGCATGCTGGAGCATACAATTTCCCAGAAACCGAAGTCTAGGAGCTCTGTAAAATTGCGCAATCTTGTACTGCTTTCCACGGTGTGGTAAGCTTTCACTTGTAAAAGGAGACACGCGTCTGGACAATCTGACACAATCACAAAGCTCTTAAATATCTATTTTATTTTCGTAGCCTTTTTTCCTTCATTTTAATGGAAATGAAATGTTTTTCGCAGAATTGTCCTTGTTTTGACTTTTGCTGCTTTTCAAAATCGTTGACCGTTTTTATTCACTTGTACATTTAAACCATGGCGCAGATAAGTTCTAATGTTTTTTCTATCATTATAATATTCAGTACGTCGTTCGTGGTTATAAGGTCTCGACGCTGAAATCTGCATCGTAAGCTTATAACAAACTTGGTATAATCTTCCTTATTCTTCTGTATCCACCTCTGCTAAAGTCATTTGAGAAATGAGTCTGAGGTACCTTTACCGGTGAGAGGCTTAACATTTCTTTGAATGCAAAAACTGGGTAAATAGGAAAGTTATGTTAACAGGAAAAAAACCAAAACTAAACCAAAACGTGCCATAAAATAAAACAATGCTGTGTAGGGTTCTTGTAACTTTATACTTAAACCCAAAACCAACGTACATAAGAAAAGTTCTAACAAACCCCATCCAAATGGCCATCGGGGCTATTCTTCCGTCCTGCTGTCCATCCAAGTAAATGCTTCCGTCTTCACCTGAACATTCTACGACCACTTAGAAAAACTTCGTACTCATGGTTGGCCAATTGAGAAATTAGCTAATTCAAAACCCAAGAAAAGTCACCGATTCGTAACAGCTCCATTCGAGAGAAATGTCCTTCCAGACGTTCCCAAGCTCAGCCGGTGTCCTTTTCGCAAAGGTTTTGGGAAATTCTTGCCCTCAAAGGAAATTTCCGATGTGTCAGCGATGGGAGTTGAAAACTTTGCAAAACGATTCCATTTCTATTTGGTACTCGTTCTTCTTGCGATCGATGAGGTTTCCTGAACTACTACGCAGAACGTAAACCTCGAGCCACTTTTAACCTTGGCAGAACTTACCTCACTCGCTCGAACCTCGGAACCGTAAAGAAGAGATGATGTAAAAGAGCATTCGAAAAACATTCCTCACCACGGCTGTGTTTTGCTAGCACCGGGAGCCAGATGCTCCCGCTCAAGATATCCCCCATTCTGCTAACCTCTTACTCAACCCCGTTACCAACAAAAGTTGGAAAAATATTTACATTTATACGTTCCATAGTAAAAGCATACTTCCAGCTGTTCCGCGTGAGACGAACGTCGAAGTTCTGTATGATTTATTGGTGTTTCCCTTCTTTCGGTATGATAATAGAATAATGAATGGAAACCACCTTACGAGTAGATGCTGCATCGACCCATACCTTTCCATATCATCGCGGCTTACCGTTGGGTTATGATCAAAAGTGAACCTTAGCGTGCAAAAAAATTAATGAAAAGCTTCTTCAATGCTTAAAACTCCTTTATCCATTTCTTGACGCTCATTTCTACTCCATTTTCAGTGTGTAGTAGCTACAGGACCTTTTAGAGTTTACTTTAGCTACCTGAACGCTTCGGTTTAACTCGTTTAACAACGTCGTCGTTTCGTCGTTAACAATGTAAAACTATTTTTCAAACATGTTTTGTATTTGCTCTAGCACACACTGTTTTTTTAGGCTCAAATGTCAGAGTATTTGTTTTTAAGCCGATCTGTTTCCTTTACACCAAGCAATCGAAGGCCAAGACAACAAAGTTCTGCTTCCATTTACAGATCAAGGTATTCTAAAAAACATAAAATTAAAACCAATTCACCAAAAAGACTAAACAAATAGTTAGCTGCAAAACGTTGTGGCATGGTCTTAAAGCAATGAATTCTACTGTTAAGGTTGAGTATTGGAAATTTTGTAAAAACTAAGCTACTTTTCAAAGCTCCGTTATGAAGAAAAATACTAATAATCGTTCTATTAGGGCTACGATGCAATAAAAGAGAAATTCAAAGGTAAAATTATCGGCTTGTTTCGCACCCTCCATAAAAGTATCAAAAATAAATCTCCTTTATGAAGTGCTTAAAACAACAAAAGAAGCCTTTATTACAAAAAAGGGTTCGATTTGTTTCCAACAGTCATTGTATGCAAACAATTGTTTCTTGTATTTTTCATTATCAGAAAAAACAAACGGAAAGTTGTATATAGTATAACTCTATAGACCTTTTTATGTTGGTGTTGCAGCAACCAAACCTCTAATTTAAATACCTCACCAAGGACTACACCAACCATGCATTCCTGAATTCTACAAACTTTAAAACCGCATATTGTTGCAGCTGGCCCTCATCCAAAGCAGTGCTTCTTTTTCCTTTTCCATAAATTTCAACTCTCAACCCTACCCCCACTACCACGGAAATATTACTCCACCCTTGTTGGACGCGCGTTCGGTGAGAAAAACTCCAAACTTATGAAGAATGAATAACCACCACCCAGAAAACCTCCAGCAGGATAATGCGCACGAAAGTAGTTCCTTTCTTTGTTCCTTGGGTTGCGTTCGCCATCACCTTCGCGGTAACTGTGCCCATTTTCTTAAGTTTTCCCCGTGTTTTTCCACCCAGTTGATGCCAAACCGCGGTCGGTCGCGGACAGCGAAAGGTTGAGAAAAAAAGACCTGGCCCAAGTCCGGAGCGCGAAAATCCTGCGAATCGTATAAATAATGATTTGCAGAAGGACTTTGTTCCGTGTTCCCTAGCGTACGGTTCCGGCGACTAACGCATCCACCCACCCGCCCGGTCGGAATGGGACCGTCCCGCGAGGTTTGGGGCGAAGATTCAGTCGTCGTCGTCGTCGTCTTCGTCTGCAAGCATAAAACTGGAAAGAAACCAAACAAGTGTTTGATTTATGGGCTGGATGGTCCAACTGGTTCAAGTGCAAGCGAAACTCTGCCAGCCCGCCAGTCTGTCAGGACCACCTCGTCCCGGGTACCAGCAACAGGAAAATGGGCGACAGAAAACTGGGGAAAATAAAGAAAACTCGCCGCCGTACTGCTCATGCCGCCTTCCGGCCGCCCCACCGTCCTTCGGGTGGAAATTATCTTTCCTTTAACCTGGGCCGCACTTCTCCGGTGCTTTCAGGAAATGTTGCTCCGAACGAATTTACTCGCATTACTCGAATGAGAAGTAATGGTGCTTAGAGTGTTCTTGTAGCGCCGGTCCATGGGCGCCGGAAACGTCTTAAGGAGTGATTTGCTCAAGGCGACTTGTTGTGGGCGACGTCAGGGCAAAACAGGGCCCCGATTCTTACAGAGGCCTTAATATTTGGTCGTTCAGTCTCTATGTACTGCAAATTAAAAACCCCATAAGTCACTCAAAGTAATGCATTTTATTAGCTTGTAATAAATTTTCAAGAGACATTCATATCAGTTTATTATATGCGCATTCCATCGTTCCTGTTCACCGGAAACAAGTGGCAGCTGAACAAACTATAATTTGTCATATATTGCAAATAGAAGGCGCCACGATGAAAATTCAGATGAGAAATTTAATTATTGAACTGTACACTAAATCAATAACCCGACTTTTGAACTTCCAGATTTCCAAATTTAAATTTGTCAAAATGAAAAAGATTCTTGTGTTTTAGCTGTTTTTTAAATTTTCTGTGTTTTTTTTTTAAATTAAGTAATATCTTCCGCACTATCGTTGTTTGGTCACATTGTTCTTTGTTTACAAATCGAAAAAACCATCGTTTGCGTATGTAAACCATATAATACAGATTTCCGTGAAATTAATTGTGATTCTAACAATCATCACGACACATATTTTAATTTTTCTAACTCCCTAAACAATTCTGCTATCGATTTAAGGAGTAATACAGGAGGAGGCGCTTCTCAAGCATTTCGTAATTTTTTTTTTTAAATTCAATCTGTCACTACATGTTTTATTTCAAAGCAACTCTCTCAGAAGCGTACATTCGCTAACACAAGCAGTATCGAAATCGGAATGTTTCCTACGAATTATAAATAATCCCAACCTTGAGCCGATCTTCAAATATTGTCTGTGTTTTCAGGCTGCAATGCGAAAATAAAACAACTTCTAAATGTTTACATTTCAACGCGTCCGTTGAATGAGTGATAAATGGATGTTTCGTAGTTGGATTACTCACCTTGCAGTGCTATGGGAAAAGGTGCAAATCCACGTGCGCTCAGGCCGTGGAAAAAGAAATGTACGAGGGAAAACACTGAAAACCTTATCCCACGAGCAGAATTTTCATTACTACAGCACAACTGAAAGGAGCGCACTTTCACCACGTGTTAACAGATTTGTAACCAGTTTTTACTTTGCACTCCACGTTTCTTTGCAGCTTCCTAGTTTAGTCCGACCTAGAAACATGGTCGATGAGCTAGTCGGTGCTGAAATCGAAGTAGCCACACGTTATTCAGAAAATGCCTTTTCCGCGTGGTAAACGAGCACGTCAGATATCGCCATGAAGTGGGTGGATAGCTTTGAAAATGCATCCATCGGTGCCGCTTTGGCAGTTTTGCTGTTCTTGCACATCGTCAACCTACCGCCGCACTCGGTATTCGCCGTCCGGGCATCCACACCTGACCTCGAAAGTAAGTTTCCGGTTACATCGGAAAGGACAGCCATTTGTGGTGCCTAAACACAACTACTACTTCCTTCCGCTTATAGTTCTCGATGTGCAGCAGTGTCCCGCCGGTAGCGATATGCGGATGACGTGCGGCATCAAGGAGCATCATGCGTATCACATGAACTCGTCCTACGCACAGTGGTACTTCAAGGTATGGCATTAGGCGGAAGCGCCCCCACGTGGAGTGAGTTTTTGCAATCCATTTTCAATGTTCTCCATCGACGAACCACGCTGTTCGTATTGTTTAGCCCTGCGGTGGAGGCTTTCATCAGATGGCCTGCAGCAACCGGGCCGAGCTGGATGAGCAGGAATGGCATCCACTTAATTGCGGCGACAAACGGTGCCACGTTACGCTGACCGTACAGAACACGTCTGACGCGGATGCCGGACTGTACCGCTGCACAATTCACCCCTACCGGACGGACAATCAGACCCAGCTGGATATTCAGCTGGTGCGGACGTTCCAGCTGATCGTGACAAGTAGGACCATTACCAATAGCGCAACCAGCTTTAGGCGCTCTATTGATATGACATTGCCCCATCCATTTTCCAGAGTCGTTCCTTGATGAGTCAATTCCGGCACCGGAGCTGCTGGACAACTTGCCGGCCAACACGACGGCCATCGTCGACACGCAGATCGTACTGCAGTGCCGCGTGCACAGCAAGGTGCAGCCGACCATCAAGTGGTTCCGACGCATCAACAAGCAGCTCGGCGAGCACAGCTTCAACCAGAACAAGTCGATCCGGTATCTGGAGAATTTCTACGAGCTGCTCCCATCGGCCGGTGAGAAACTGCTGTCCCACGATGTCTACCTTAGCAAGCTGATCCTGTACAGTGCGTCCGAACGGGACATCGGTATCTACGTATGCGTCGGCATCAATTACGGTGGTGTAAGCATGGCCGACGCGTACGTTAATCTGCTGCACGCCAATGGCACCCCGATGGAGGAGTCTCACGGTGGGTACGTGGACCTGATGGTCCTCTTTCTGATACCGGTCGCGCTGGCACTGGTTCCACTGGTGGCGTGGATTGTGCTGAATGTTATACGTGCATCGCATCACTCGGAAGAGAAGGGCCTGGTGCCACTTAACAGTGCCTCGATTTACGAACCAGCCATTGCAGCCAAAAGTGACAAAAGTAAGCGACGAAGTAAAGCTGAAGGAAGGCATGAACATGTATACGAAAAAATCAATATGGTTTAGGATTAATTCATCATTCATTAGATGAACTATGTGAAACTTGTAAATAGTCGTCTTAGATGATAAAATAAATGTTACAATTACTGTTACTTTAACTCGGTTGACTTCACACTATGTACTTTCGTACTTTTTCATAACGGAGCTTTCAAATATTCAAGTGCAACTGTTGTCGGAGCAAGGCTCACCGTTCCGAAAACAAAATGGAATGAACCCACGGACGGTAACAACGGAATCCGACAAACGAATTTGATGTACAAAGTTGTTTGTTCCTTTCCTTCTATTTGATAGTTCTATTGTTCAACATTGAATGAAAAACCTTTTAACAAAATGGCTATTTTCGTCATCATGGCGATTTTATTTTACATTCTGACCAGCTTGTTCCAGCTAACTTTGATAAATATTTTGGTTTTTCAGGCAACACTGCTGTCACTTTCATTCGATGACCAAATGTCAGTCTAAGTCAAAGCGTTCCCTGAAACAGACGCTGTTTGTCGTGAAAAAATCTTTTTTACATGTTTTACCAAGAATTTCGTACAATTGCGTTTTATTTTTTGAGACTTATTTCTTAGTTGTTTACAACATAACCCCGAAAAACCTGTACTAGTGTGTATTTTTGCGTTGTTCGTTGTTCTGTGCAAAGCGAAATCTAGCGACGCGCAATCGCCCGCGTTTGTTTAATACGTGTTGACGTTTGTTGGCTTCAAAAATGCCGCCAACGACAACAAGAAACGGGGTTGGGCTCCGTCCGAGACGAGCATCCCGGATCGATTATGCATCGTTGAATTCGGTAGGAGAAATTCTGATTCGGCAAGATACAACAACGACGAAAACAAACGCGGACTTCGTTACTGAAATTGTCCCATGCAGCGTACTCCTAAAAAAACTTACTTGTTCCGAGCTCGACAGTTACGGTTGTACAGGTAATTGAAGTTCAGTATTAATTTGCTCAACAAACTCTTTGATATCAACACTTTGAATTGTAGGTCTCACTGGCATTAATCCATCAAAAACTGGAACATCAGTTACCAATAAAGGAAGCAAAACGATAACCAGAAGCAACGTGTCCCTGTCGGAACGTTTCAGTAACGTTACAAGGCGGACTAAAGCTAGACGTACTGAAAACCTACCGGCAGTGAAGCAAAATGAGACTGCAAAACCACGTCATACCATCAGCATTGTCGACTGTTCGATCATTTCGCTAGACGGAAGCACTAACGATAGCAGAATGGCCCTAAAATCACAAAATTTACCAAGTCCAAAACTAACACGTCGCAGAGCGAGTCTTACAAAAACTGGTGCCATGGAACCGCAAACGAAAGCGACCGAAATGTCGACAGAAAACTTTCAGACGAGTCGCTCCGCATCGAAGCGCAAACAAGAATCCTCTGTTCCGGACACGGGCGTATCCCCACCGAAGAAAGTCCTAGAAGATCACGTATCGATTGTGGAAATATCGATAGATCGAGAGGAGGGAACCGCCCAAGAAATAATAGAGCACCCGACCGAAGCAACAGCATCAACAAGCACGGCGCAAATCAAAAGTCTCCCGAAGCCGGACGGCAATGCTTCGAAAAAGTTGCCAATTGAGCCGTTCAAAGACCTCATTGTATCCGTAAAACGCGTTGGACCCGCCATGACAGAGGCCGAACTCAGAAGTCTGAAGTATTATGATCCAGATTCGGCCAAGGGTGCAATAAATGATGATCACCGACGGAGTGCTCTGGGTGAGGACCGTAAAACGATCGGGCAAAAGAAACGTTCAAATCGCATAACGTTTGCCAACAAACCCCAAAATGTTATCGCTAGTCCAATCGCTGAGGATCCAGAACCCGATAGTCCCAAACTTGACAACAATCGAACGATTAGCGGCCAGAGACGACGGTCGATCCGTTTATCGTTGTCTGCTAAACTGACACCGAACGACCGGGTGATTGATATTTCCAGTTCGCTTCCGGGCGACCCGGAACCCGCCGGTTCCAAATTTGACGAAAATTGGAAGCTGTTCGAACAGAAGCACCGATCGAGCCGCCCATCGTTACCCACCCAATCAAAGGCGACCAACCGGCCGATAATTATATCTAGCCCTATTGCGGAGGATCCGGAGCCCATCATCCTCGAACCGCCGATCCTAACGGAAATCCAAACCCAACCGCTTGGTACTGAGGAAAATCACAAGAATGTCTTACCGAAACGGCGTCAATCCCGTTCGTCAATGTCCACCGGATCACAAATCTTTATCTCCGACCTAATCACCGAGGATCCGGAACCCGCAAATTCCGAACAGTCAATGGAAATGGACTCAAATTCAAATAAACACAGTGCTGAAGACAACAGCGCGAAGCAGATCGAAATGAAACGGCGATCAAGCCGTTTATCTTTCTCCAACAGACCGAAATTGACGAACCAGCAGATAGTTATTTCCAGCCCGATTGCTGAAGAACCGATAAACCTCGATCTCGAAGTCACACAAATCGATGCAAGCCTGAATAGTCACAGTACCGACGGGACTCGGAACGTGATCGAACAGAAGCGGAGAGTATCCAGTCTATCGTTGGCAACGAAACCGCATATTATTGTTTCCGCCCCAATCGCTGAGAGCAGTGCTGCTACAGACCGATCAGAAACCGATACAAATGGGAATAGACTGCTTCCTCCGGCTGCTAAGAAAGTACAGAAGGTAAAACCATCTCGTTTGTCGTACGCAATCGAGGAAGAAGAGAACGGTGAGGATGTATACGAATTTCACTCCTGTAGTCAAACTAGTGAGACGCTGGGACAATCAAAGGTACGCAAAAAACCGGGTCGTAAACCGAAACCGAAGAACGATGCAACAAAACCAGTCAAGAAGCTGGCGAAGAAAAAGAAACCGTCCGGGACTAAAACTACCGTTTCATGGAAACCGGGCCATAACAATCCGTTCGGCTGCAATCGCAAGCAGTTGGCCAATGTGATCAAACATATCGGCGGTGGACCGGTCAAACCACCCGTAACGGTCGACTATGTGGTCAATTTAGAACTTCCAACGACACCCCATTCCACCGTGGACCGTGGACAGCAGCACAATCGAGACGAAATCATCGATTTGCCCTATCACGCAGCATCCGATCTTCCTAAACGGGTCCCAACTCATCCGACGGTAGAGAAGTTAAAGAAAGGTGCATCTCTTCAGCAACCGAAGACTTCTACACCAGTTATCAAACTGACCGAAGCGGCACCAACGCCACCGTCCAATCCAGTCTCTCCGTGGCGCCTGCAGGACGACCATATCATCCCCCGGACGTCCTACATGCCGCGGAACAAAGAAATGCTTCCCAGCTACGACAGTTTCTTCGTGGAGGAAAATAGCACCAGCGCACCTCTCAAACCGAAGGCTCCGGTTTCACTCGTCACGGAACGGCGCAAGCCGCCATCCGGAGCACGTAGTGTGCAAGTGAGCAAGAAGGATATACAAGAGGTGGAACGCATGCACCGTGGACTACTGGCAATAACGGAAATGAGCCAGAGGCTCATCACCTCGATGCGCCGTAATAAGGCCGTGCCTGGGCTGCAGAATTGCCCGGAGTACGAGGCGGATGTGAAGGAAGCGTGTGTCAAATTGAAGCAATGGTACAAAAGTTCGAAGAAAGATTTCCACCGCTCGGTACATATATTGAACAAAATTCAACGCGCCACCGACAACGACCAGATGGATTCGTGCCCTTCGCCGCTCACCACCGACCAGCAGCACACGCTGGAATGCTTTAATCAGAGCACCGATCGGTTTCGCACCATGATCGATGAGATGCAGGCGGCCATGAACGATTCGAACGTAGAGAATTGTTCCCCACCGTCGCCACCGAAGCAGGCGAAGTCGTCGTCGGTACAGCAACCGTCGCAGCAACCGTCGAAAGTATCGGACGTAATAATACTTCCGCAACGGCTGACGCATGGCCCAACAAGAAATCCGTTGATGCCGTTAAACTTTGTCCCGCTTCCGCAACGCACCAGTCCGCTGATATCTCCGTTAGCTGTGAACGATCGTGGTGTCGCTTCGCTGGCCAAGGAAAACGTGCCAGATTCCGCGGACAACAACATTCGCCGAAAGCTGCAGTACGAAAACACCAAGGAGAATGAGGAGGAAAAGGTCAAGGAGAAGCCGCCTGCCACGGAACCATTCGACAAGGACACGACCAAGCAGCGATCGGTTGATACGACAGTGTTGGATGACGTAAACCATTCCGCCAATGCGATCCTCGAGGTCGCGGCCTATGAAGTTGTGAGCGATAGCAATTCAAGCGCCGACACCTCCTGCAGCATCGATAATTTGTTTGGCTTTGACGAGGATGAACCCTCGCAAGGGTCGTCCACCCAGGTGACGCTACCGCTGCCAGCAAACATTTCGACCAAAACGCTGAAGCAAAGTCTGGCGAACGTACGACAGTTCATTCCCAAGCAACCCATCTTCCGCCGGCAGCCAAAACCTACGCCATCGACATCCGGCGGCCCAACACGGTTGCCGACGGTGAAGCTACGGGTGTTCGGTAGCCCAACCAAGCGACCATCGCATACGCTTCGCGAATTCGTTGCCTCAACACCGCGGGCAGAGTTGAGTCAGCTGGCCGCAACAGCAACCACACCTATCGCTGGAACATCGAAGAGCACCCAGCTGTTGCCGGTGGCAGCGACGCCCCAAGGGCAACAAGCTATCGCACTGGAAGCGCCGGATATTTCTGCCATCGAAAGCCTCAATACGACGGTGGCAGCAAAGCAGCATCCCAGCGACGGCAAAGAGCCGGAAGTGGTACTTTTCGATACACCCGAAGATTCCCACATTAACCGCTCGGTAAGTGGTGATGGGATCGAAACGCAAGACACTCGAAACTGTAACTTTCCCCCTTATCCAGGCACTTCATCGAACGTACACACGTGTTCCACGGCGTAGACGTAAGCGGAAGAACGTCTTCCTGGCCAATCTCGGCTTAGATGACGATGAAGATGATGAGGACGACGAAGGTGCGGCTGGTGATGATCCGGTACCGGGTGATTCCGATTCGGATGTCGGCAGCGGAAACACACGAAAGAGGAAGGATCGCACAAAGAAACCCCGACGCAAACCGAAGCCAGTGGAAGAGGTAAAACGAACTCTTTTGTGGCCTTGCTAGATGAAATTCCCTGACCAATTTGTCCTTGTTTGTTTCAGACCGCTGAGTTCAAACAATTTGTGGAGGAGTTCAACAGTATGTGCGAAGTGGTGGAACGGTTCCAGCCGATCATCGAGTGATGATCAACTGAGAAGTCGGTTAGATGTGTAAATATTCTTGAATTTTTTCCTATACAAACGTTATATTTTGCTATTAATATACGTCCTCGAAGGACAGATGCAAATTGTTATTCTCCTTTACCTTTTAAATGCATCCTCATATATGAAATACACGCAGTAATCACAACAATTGAATTCAGTTCGAAAAATTGTGCGATCGGATGAATGTTGATTAATAAAATTCCACGATTTTGATGTATTCCTTGATTTTTATGTTATTATTTTGCTACACCATTGATAACCGTTGTGCTAGTTAGGGAATCCTTCGAAGGATTATGCTATATTTTCAAAGCAAAGCAAAAGCAAAGAACTCTTCTGACGCAGTGGAAAGTTCGGATGGAAATCAATAAATTGAGCCACACGGAGCAGAGACAGATTACCCACATTCAGCAGTTTCTACTTCAGTTGTATCAAGTTTTATTCGTTTTACACTACTATCTCTTCTTTATAGATTCACTGTCAATTACATTGAAATAAAAGGAATTATTCACGTTTTATTACTATAACTATAGTGTTGCTTACCGAACGTCTTCCGCGTTCTACCTCTCTTCACACTCAACTTTGCACACCAGTACGGCGGAAGGGGGCAGGTAACCGAGAAAGGAATTAAAACAAAACAAAGTCTCGCTCCTAGACGTACTTACGAACGAAACGGATGAATAATAAATAATATATGGCTAGTACAGTACGACACACAAACACCGGAAGAGGATGTTTAAAAATCATTGCTTCTCATCTTTTCACACCTCAACGCCACGCGGCAACATACCGCGTCTTTTCCCGGTTAAATCACACTGGGGGCCCCCGTTTGGCCACGACCATTCCTCAACATCACGGCATCGAAAGGCACTCAAAAGCCATGATGTTGTAGGTTTCCATTCCCGATGTCTGCACATCCTTAAAATAGAGGAAAAACGACAACAGGTGAGAAAACCGAAACCACTGGAAGAAAAACTAGGTTTCCAGAGCATTGTGAAGACACCTGTGTCGGTTTCGTGCGGAATTGGCATTCCGGGTTTCGTTTGAAATAATTCTCGACTAGAATGAATAAGTATTTACTGTCCTTTCGCCGTTTCCCCCCTGCTACACGATACTTCTTTGAGTAAACCCTCTTCGACATTGAGCTTTGTTCGGCGTTGTACGACGATTGTTTGTGCATTCCCAAATAATGCCCCACTTACAACACGCCAACACGTGTTCAAATTAAGGATGTACACGGTCGTCCTCTCATCAAACATTCCCACCCATTATCTCATTACGTCCTGTATCATTGCGTATAACTATCGACTTGACCAACGCTTGTTTCATGTAAACCTGATTGTAATTGGGAGGATTTCAGGTTGTCCGTGTTCGCATCGGAACCGGGTACACATCTTTCGCGACATTAAACCTACTGGCAACGGTGAATTTTTTAATCGTGCGGATGTTTCATTGCGTGCACACTACGGCGCGTCAAGTGACGCGTAAGACTTACTACTATAATTTGTAATTTTTTCTTTGTGGTTTTGGGTTTCTAGTTCTTTCGTTCGGTGATTTGCAAACTTTTCGGGACGCTGATATAATAGATTGATTCAGTACCCGTTGATGCTTAGCTGATGCAATCCATCTTCTATACCTGGGACCGCACTGGCCATTCACTGAGGGGGCGGTAAATAACAACCGTGCTTGAGATTGAGAGGATTTTATGAAAATAAACCAGCGACACATATCTCATTCAAGGCCATTCATTTATCTACTATCCCTGGCGTGTGTAGGATACGTTACAAAAAGGAGGTGTACACAAAATATCGGAACTACTAGGCAGATTCGTAAGAAAACTAAACCAGATTGTCAAAGCAAAACAATACTCTTGTTTAGTGCGCTGTTTTCCTAAAACCAAAGAAAGTCTTCGAAAACAAAGCCACAGGTGGTTGAACTCGTGTAAAAAAAACTTTACAGAGCATCTTCATAAACGGACATTTAAAAAATAACCTACTGCTGTGTAAAAATATTCACATGATCAGGAAAACGTGTTCCCAACCCCAAAATTACTACATTTCCGTTTACGAAAAATATGAAATAGATATCGGAAATTCGCGTTTCCGCGGTTATTCTGCTCTAGTGTGCAACACAAACCAACACCCCGGCTACTGAGAATAGCACACACACACGCACACACACACTCTCACGCATGTCGATACACGTTGTCCAGGCAACTTCTTGCATCGAGGAAGCCATCGGATGAAATCGATACATTTCTTTGCATTGCTTTTTGTCCTCCCGTTTCATTTTGCTTCATTTCAACTGATCTCCTTGCAGAGTGTTTTGTGTTCCTGAATTCTACAACCGGCGATAATAAACTCTTACATTTATTTATATAGTTACCATATATTGGGTGTGTTCACAATAATGGCGCGTGTCCGCTTTGTTTTTGTTAATAATAAATGCCACACTATCATCACATACTGACCCAGTTAGGTACACACCATCGACCCGTTGCGGACCCCTTGAGAAGAAGGGATACCCAGGTCCAGTGGATGCTTTCAATCGTTGGATACAGCTCGTAAATTGTGTCATGATTTTGTTAAATCTTCCCATCGTTAGGCTCTCTCTTCAGCGTGAAAGATACTACTGTCCAAAAAGTCCTTTGACGGCATACGAAGTGTCCGTCGGTCATGCCTCTCACGCTGTCGGGTAACACCTTTCTTCTTCAAATTGATGAATAATCTCGTCGAAGTGCGTAGAAATCTTCCTGTGTTTTTTTATCCCTGTTTGTTTTTCCCTTGTCCAGCCGCCGAAGTATTACATTTGACTTTCCTTGCGCCACTGGAACGTCCCCGACTTGACGCCAATGCTGGACGAGCCCTGATTGTTGCCGCCACTCGAGAGCATGTTGTTGGTGCGTCGGATCAGCTGGGCCGCCGAATCGATCCGGTTGCGAATCAAACGCATGGCCGGATTTGTTGCAATTCCACTGCGTTTCGATGATTTACTGTAAAAAGGAAACCAAGCATCGCGAGAAAAGAAAACGTTAGAAAGTCACACTCGGTGAAGCCAACCACCCGCGCCCGGGAAATGGCACTTACCCTCCACCGCCAGCAGCTCCCGAACCGGATTGCTGTTGGCCTTCCTTCTGATTGTTGCCCAGAATGATGCGCATGTGGGTGTCCCGGGCGAAATGATTATCGTGCGGGTTCATAATCGTACTGTTGTTCGAGAGACTAATGTTCATCTCCTCGAACTGCTTGCCGAGCAGGGCCAGCGACGAGGGTGGTTGGTTTTGCCCAGGCGAACTGATTTCGCTGCTGGGCGAGTGCGGAGGCGTGGCGTACAACGGTGACATGCAGCCCAGATCGAACAGGTCAGCATCGTTGGGGTTCATGCGAATGTTAGATGCTGCGGGTAAGACAGACGGTTAGAGAAGGAATTTGTTAATTAACAAACAAAAACAAATTTGAAGACATTTAATTTACATTTATCATCTTTATTGACTAAATTGATTGCAGAACTGTAATTGGTGGACAAATTTATTCTGCCGCCTTAACGAGCGCTTCGGCAACTTCCACCGCAATGGCAGCTTCGGCACGATCCGCATCTCCTGAAGCGGACGAAAGCTGGTTCTGGCTGTTGGAAAGAATTTCCCGGCAAGCCGATGCATCCAGGTCCTCGACTGGATGAGCTTCCTCGGCGAGCACTTGCACGGAAGCGTCCTCGTTGACCGTAACGGTGCCGCTGGAAACGAAAATCTTTTTCACAGCGCCCTCGTTTTCGTAAACCGTCACCACTCCCGGCTTCAAGACGGCCAGAGTGGGTACATGTTTCGGCAGGATACCGAAGGCACCGCTGAAGGACGGCACATCGACTTGCCGGATGTTGGCACCATCGTAAAACACCTTGTTGGCGGCTGCCAGAGTGAACGCCATTTCGTCGGCATAGCCACGCGACTGGATCATACGCGTAGCTGGCCCAGAAACGCCGAAAAGGCGAGCACCACGTAACGCGAACGACATTTTCCTCCGGTACTGATTTTCGGTTTCCGCAAGATGTCTTCTCGGAAGAAAAATCAATCGGTGTAGAGGTGGATTGAAGAAATTATGCAAGCGGATAGAGATGGAACACATTACCTAGTTCCGGCTTCAGTTACGTAAAAGTAGCGGTACCTAGTTCCGGAGTCAGTTACATAAAAGTAACGGAACTGAGCAGGTCCATAAAAATTCAAACTTCCCAGTTCAACCGTTATTTTTGAGAACGAGAATACCAGTAATCTGCAGATAATTCATCAACTTCGATTGAAATAATTGTAAAAAATAAAACCAAACAAAATAAAACTCTCATTCGGAAACCTCCTCATAAAAGAATAGACAGTCGTTATGGAACTAGAAATATGGACTCACCTATGTTCGCTTGGTACTCCTCGACGTTCGGCAGTACCTGGGAATGTTTTTTGCTACCAAACTTGGCAACCGACGCCTGCTGTTGATGATGCGGCTGATGCTGCTGCTGGACAATGTGATGCGACTTGGAGTTATGATGGCGTGAATGTTTTTGCAGTTGCTGCGTGAACGACATCGGTGCCTGCTGCGACGGATTATATGATTATAGTAACGAACAATATGCATTTTTGGAAGGTTTTAAATGTAAAATTCATAAAGTTTTGGGTCAGTTGTCAACCCTCTCACAGCAAATCCCAATTCTTTCGGCATGTTTGAACACTAAAGGCTACAAACATCCCGGTCTAAAACACTGAACGAATACTAACCTCGTTACTGCTACCGGTCGATTGACTAGAGATGACACTCTTACGCTTCTGTAGGCTACTCGTGTCGGAGTGCATCGTGTTTTCGTAAAAGTTATTATTATTTTGCGTGGTCGAGCTGGTCGTGTTGGAGTTGGTTGAGGACGCATTCAGTATGGGCCCACCACCGCCCCCCGTGGGCATGAGCAAGCTTGGATTGTTCGGGTAACCGGACGACGGCGAAGGGTTGTGTATCGAACTGCACGGTGGAAGTTCGTCCGGTGATTTAAGATTCAAGTGAGGATGTATCATCTTGCCGCAGTCTAAATCATCTACAAGAGAAGCCAAAAAACAAAAATGATAAACAAAACGAATCTCTTTTTCGTAAGAGTCCAACATTCTTACTCTTTGTAAAGTTCTCCAAAATCCGCAGCACATTGTTGCGATTCGATTTCGCTGCCAACTTGATCGGCGTCCGCCCGCAGTGATCCGATTTGTACGGGTTAGCTCCGTACTTTAGCAGATAACTGACGCACTTCTCGTGTCCCTCCTGGGCAGAAATTCCTAGCGCCGTTGCGCCTTGCTTGCAGGCGTGATCCGGAACAGCACCGTAGTAAAGTAGCAGCTGCATCACCTCGTGGTTACCCTGCCAGGCACAGGAATGCAGAGGTGTTCTCGATTCCAAATCCATCGCATTCACATCGGCATTGCCTGGTAACGAAAAGGGGAATTCATTAGGTATGACAATAAAAAATGTGAGAACCCTTGCCACTTACCCAAAGTGATCAACAGTTTCACCATCTCCGCATGGCCCTGCCACGCGGCAACATGCAGTGCCGTTCTTCCCTCGCTATCCGGAATGTTCACGTCCGCATTGGAGTATTCGAGCAGGAACTTGACCGCTTTCAGCTTGTTCTCCAGCGCCAGAATGTACAGCGTTGTACGCGAGTCCGCGTCCTTCGAGTTGATGTCACACCCGTATTTCAGCAGCGTCTGGATACACTCGAAGTGTTCCTCCAGGCACGCCAGCCGGAAAGCGGTCTTGCCATCGTGCGCCCGCTGATCGATGCACGGCCGATGAATGTTAAGAATCGCTTCCATCACCGCATTGTGTCCCTCCTGGGCGGCCAAGTGAAGCGCAGCCTTGCCCTCGTTGTCGCACTCGTCAATTTTCGCGCCCGATTCCAGCAGCTGCACACAAATGTCCGCATAACCCTCGAACGCCGCATAGTGCAGCGGTGTCCAGCCCGCATTATCTCGGTGTGTTTCATCTAAACCCCGATCCAGCAGCTGGCGGACCGTTTCCAGGTTACCCTGTGCGGCCGCCACACTCAGCACGGTGCGTCCTTCCGAGTCCATACAGTCTATTCCACACCCCCAGAAGAGCAACAATTTTACTACGTTCGCATGGCCCGAGGTACAGGCGGCCCACAGCGGCGTCCGTCCCATGTTGTCGGCCATATCCGGATCGGCCCCGTTTTCGAGCAGCAGCTCACAGATTTCTGAGTTTCCCTCGAACGAGCTGACCAATAGCGGAGACATCCCCTCGTTATCCGTCTGGTCCGTGTTGGCACCGTACTCTAGCAGCGTCGAAATGACCCTGCTGTACCCGGAACTGCCACACAACGCCGCAACACACAGCGCATTTCGTCCGTCCAGATCGGTATGGTTGACGTCCGCACCGTTCTCCAGCAGAATCTCCACGATGTCATAGTGGCCCATGTAGGAGGCAGCGATCAACGATGTGCGTCCCTGCTTATCGATCGAGTTCACATTGGCACCGGCTTCAATCAGTATCTTCACAATGTCCTCGTTGCCACTCCAAGCCGCTGCACGTAGGGCCGTGCGTCCCTCCTTGTCGGCACGGTCAATGGCACAGACGCCGGTTTCGATGAGCAGTTTTACAACCTCCGTATGACCACCCCACGAAGCCGACCGTAGCGGAGTCCAACCGTCCCGATCGGCATGGTTCACGTCAATCATTCGATACCGGCCAGTACCGTCCCTCAGTGGTTGCTTGTACGTTAGCAGTAGCTTCACAATTTCCTGATGTCCATTGCGTGCGGCGATATTGAGGGCTGTTTGCCCATTGAGATCTTCTATTTCCAGGTCAATTGGATCCTTGCAAGCCTAGGAAAAGAAGAATAAAAATTATTGCATTGGAGCCTTGCTAAAGCCGTGGAAATCAAGTAATTATGTGTGAAACATGGTTCCTTATTCTTCTTTAAAATCATCCATTTTAATCACTTTCTTTGCTGATCATTCTTGTTATACACATCCCTACTGCCATGTTTGGTGTGATACTCACATTTAATGCCCGTTCCAGCAGCGTGTGGTTTCCTTCGTTCGCCAGAATGTGTATCAGCGCCTTACCCTTATGCATCTCCCCTTCGAAGATGTCGCACTGCACGCCACTTCCGACCCGATCGTTCTGTATGTCCGACTTGGAGTCCCCGAGCGCACTGCTCCCTCCGTCACCACCGGTCAGCGATGGTCCCGCACTGTACCGATGACGCGCCAGTCCCGATGCACCCGAAGCACCATCCCGTCCCACAGCACCACCCAGCATGGCGACATCGATCATACCTCCACCGACGCTACTGCTCCCGGCCAGGGTCCCGTTGCACTCGAGCTCAATATTGATCGACTTCTGCAGCTCCTGTTGGCAACTTTTCTCGCTCGAGATTAACAGTTCCGCTAGCTCCGAGTCGATGTTCTGCGAGCGATCGGACAGTACTGGCGAGTTGATCGCGGACGATTCACACGAAAGAGCCGTATCGGCGTTGTTGATGCCGGTCTCAATCAGCAGTTTCAGCACCTTACAGTCGGTCGGAAGGTTCGGTTTGAAGAAGTCACTCAGGAAGATCATAAAATCATCGCTCAGCTGACCGTTCAGGAACCGCTCCAGCATGTACTTGGTGCGCACGGACAGATTGATGTCGTTCCGGCACTCGTCCTCGCACATTGCACAGCAATTTAGCAGGTTGGTGTAGAAGCAGTCGGCCAGGTTTGATTTCGTTTCGAGCAGTATCAGCAACAGATCGAGATCGACATTCCGGCTCGTCAGGTACTCGCCCGTCTTGATCAGGTGGTACAGATAGAGCCGCAGTTTGTTCGGGCAAATCTGATCGGCCACGACCGTGTAGTACATCGATACCATCACGTGGCCCTCGTTGAGATCGCAGAGGAACTTCTTCGTGCTGAACTTCACGTCGATCAGCCAATCGCAGAAGGAATTGTGGAAGATGCGCAGGGCGCACGGGTTCGTCGGGCTGTACTCGACGATGTTGCGCATCAGCTCCAGCCGTCGCTCGAAGTCTTCCATCTCCAGCGTGTAATTGTGCGTCCGGAGGCAGTTGTAGATAAAGTACTTGTCCACGTAGCTATTGCACACCAGCAGCACGTTCAGGATCGGGCGTATCTTGTTGTATTGCTTCTTGTTGAAGGACTTCTGGCAGATGTACAGGTACAGCCCGTTCAGCGTGCACGGGATTAGCTTGATCTCGCGAAAGGTAAAAAAGTTCTCCCGGATCCCATTCAGCACCTTGTACAGATACAACAGGCAACCGTTCGACTTGATGTACAGCTGGTTCAGGCTCTCGATGATGTCTTTGGTCAGATTAATCCCCCGGAAGTCCGTGTTCAGCCGGTTGATGATATACTGCTGCACGTCCTTCACCACGTGCGACTTGCGCAGATCGTCCAGCGTGAGCTTCTTGAACCCGGTGAACAGTTTGGTGATGTTTTTATTCTGCTTCTTTGCCGTACACACCATAAACAACCACTTCGGCATCAGATGGATGTGGTTCGACAGCAGTTCCGCAATGTTTCGGCTCTTTGTCGCCTGCTTGCCCTTCAGCGTCGAGATAAGGTTCCCGTCCTGGATGTAGTTCTCGTCGATCGAATCGATCAGCAGTAGCAGAGCGCTCTTCGGGGGGCACAGTTCGAGCAGCGGAAACAGGATCGCTTTCTTAAAGCAATCGTCCGGATTCTTCTCGATGCTGTCCACGGTGAGTGACTCGAAAATGTCCGGATTGCTGAGCAACATCTCGTAGTACCCGTCCGCGATCACCTGCCGGCAGTTTTTCGACTTTGGTAGCGGTGGCGGGATACTCGTTTCCATCGGTTTCTCAACCGGTCGCGATGATTTCCTCGTCTCCGTGGCTTCCTCCCTAGAGCACCCCCCTGCTTCCGTTACCACCTTCCGCGGTTCAGTCACGGGTTCTTTCGTTTCACCTTCCGCTTCTTCGTCTTCCAGCTTGATGTCACTCATGTCCCCTTCGGCGATTGCTTCACCACCCCCTTCGAGAATGGTTTCTTCCTCGTTATCTTTTCTTGGCTGGTTCCCTTTATCCCGCTCCTCGTCCCCTTGCTTCTCTCCACTCGGGGACAGCACCTTCTTCGGGCTTCGAATTGTACTTCCGATGGCAATCGGAATCTTCGAAACTTTCGCCGGCCTCCCGGGGCTCATGGTGGATTTTTCCTCCCTCTCATCACCGTCCGCTTCCGTGGAGGGTTCCGTGCCACCACTTTTCGCCACCGGTGGTGGGTGCGTTTTGTACGGATAGGCCGGATGTTCCCGATCCCTACTCAAACTTTCCACCGGTTCCGATTGTTGGCGGGAAACTTTCTTACGACCACCCGAACCGGAACAAAGTTCCGCCACACGTTCGTTGATTTTCATTTCGGTTCGTATTGCTTCCTCCAGCTCGTTGTCGACCGCTTCGGACGGGTGGCCGTCCGCTTGCAGCTTGTGATTCGGTGCGCTGGCGGCTGCACTTTTCGACTCGCCTCCCTCTTCCGTAACCTTGAGCAGTTGCTGCTGATCCGCCTCCGGTAGACAGTCGTTGCTTGTGTTCACTAGCACTTCTTCGTTCGGTTCGACGGAACCCGCTCCGGAGAGGTTTGCCAATTCCTGTCCCATGCGAGTGTCCTGTGTTACAAAGCTCGAGTGGCTCAGTATCTGCAGAATGATGCTGCGGATGAACATGCTCAAACTGTGACACTCGGGATTCTGCGAGTTAACGAAGTAGCACGCCAGCAGACGCCGATTCAGCATACCCTTCGTGCCCGACGTACCCTCGATGATGTCATTGCAGATCGATGTCTTGCCCGAGCCGTTTGAGCCGAGCACCAGATACCCCAACGAGGGTGGTCCATTCTCTCCTCCCCGATGACCTGCTGTGGCGCCGGAGCCGTCCGGAGGAATTCCAGCCACAGTACCGCCCCCACCACTTGCCTGCCGGGCGAAGAAACCACCCGGACCCGGGACCGTTGGAGTGGACGTTGTGCCTCCTTCGGAAGCCAACCCTGCTCCACCATTCGGCGGTACCGGAGGAACGGGTTTTTTCGCGATCCTCTGCTCGAGACACATAGCGATCTTCTTCAACACCCATTCCCGGTTCAGATGAGCACTGATGATGGCCGTTTCGTTGGTTCCTCCGCCACCACCACCAAGATCGTTTCCAAAGGCGCCACCCCGCTTCACGCCCCGTTCCGTCTGCACCGCAGACAGTGGAGGTGCCGAGGGTTTCGGTACGACGCCGGCGCCTACCTCCACCATACCATCATCCGCCACCTGCTGCTCGTTGTCCTCCTGCGAGCGCTGCTCGACGGTGGCACTTCCAGGGAGTCCCCGGCCCCTATTGAGGTTTGTCAGCATCTCAAGCTTTTCGTTACACCTAGCCTCGAGCTCGTTGAGCGATTCGTTTATATCCACATCGAGATTGTTGTCCTCCTCCTCGCTAGCGAGCGTCTTGTATCCACTACCTCCCCCGGCACTACCTGCCCCCATCAGCGATATGTCCCTTGCCCCTCCACCGGGGTCATCTCCTTGTTGGTCACCAACCGAAACAGCTCCACTACCACTACCCCCATTGTTGTTCACATTCCGCTGCACTAAATCGGCAAAGTGTTCCTTTCGCGCGAGATAGGAAAAGTTCGAACTTTGGTACGTTTTGTGGAGCTCGATTTTCTTGTGCATCTGTGACGTATCCTTCAGAAAGTCTCGGATGCGTTTATCCTCCAGCTCGGCGTTGATGATCTTCGCATCGCGATCGGCGTCACCGGAAGATGGGGGAACTCCTCCTCCACCGGAACAACCGTTCCCGTTCTGCGTCCCACCGGCACCGTTGTTCAGAACCTTCGCGGGACGTTCGGATTTTTTCAACGGTGTCGCGTACAACATATCCTTACTGTTGAGCGCCAGGTTGTTCTGTACCTTGCCTGCCCCATTTTCCTCGCCACCTGCCACCGAGGAACGCAGCCGGCCTTCGCCACCGTCACCGGCGGCCGCCGATGCACGATGGTGTTGGTTACCGTTTCGCAGCAGTGCGTCGTCCGCATGACACGGTAGATTCTCGTAAATGTCATCCGTATTCATCTTCCAGCGTGGTGCACACGGCAAAGGGACTGTTCTTATTCGGAAACCGCGCTCAATACCATATCCCTTCCTGTTCTTTTTCGTTGATTCGCGCGACGGTTCCGACGGTTGCTTCTTTTCCGTTTTTTTCTTAGGCTAGAGTTTACTGTGCTATGACCCACGGTCGGTTGGTGTCAGTCTTCATTTCACGTGACGCTCAGACAGGCCGGTTACATCGCGACATCGATCCATCGCAAACATCGTGCAGCTTCTCCTCTATCCGAGTTCCGTTTCGCTAAAACTATGTACCCCGCTCGTCTCCTCCGGCCTAAGGAGGGCAAACGACACACGGTATACGTTCGATCCGATTCCTTTTGGGTTGGGTTGACGGGGGGGGAGTGCGGGGGGTTGATGTTACATAAAAGAGCGCGCCCGCTCACTATCCCACTTATTGCAGCAATGTTGGTGGCGTTTGAGCGAAGGGCGGAGACCCCGAATGCGCTTTTTGAGGGTAAACTCGCGGCGCGCCACCCGTCTGTGAGAATATCCGTGGCCGACACGGTTTCTGACGGCGGCTGCGAAACACCCCCAGCTCTACTACTCTAGCGGTTACGTGAGACGCCTGCTCCTCCGGTGGGGACAATCTAAAAATAGAGGTAGAGAAAAAGGAAAACATGAAAAGTCAAAAAACAAATTAACTAACGATTCTAGCTTTTGCATCATCGCGGAAGGGATCACAGTAGGGAAGGGAGGAGGCCTGAGCCGAAACAAGAGGGTAGGCAAGATGCTCGCATAACCAGTGTAGTACAAAAGATAGAAGAGCGTGCTCACGCTTGGCGGTGGCGGCCCAGCACGCACATCATCGGCTTGCATCGCCACATCATGTTGGACATTTATGTTTTCTATCACGGCTTCGAGAGCGGGCGCGGGCGCGGGTCGTGAGCAAGTGCTACCCGCAGTGCGAGTGTGGTGGAACGGTTTGGCCAACAAGACACAACGCCGAACGCCATGACGTCGTCCGCCTACCATCCGTGAGTGCAAGCAAATCGATACCCAAACATATTTCACTTTGGAAGTGGCAGGCAACCCGAAAACGCACCACTCTGGGTTACGCCATGCACGGAAAATAGCAGCACCGTGCGTTGGAATACACTTTTCGAACCATCCCCGATTGGATCACGCAATCCGATTCCAGCAACCCCTAGGGTACGACCCTTTTTTGGGTCTGAACGGAAAGGATCGAAAGCAAGGATCGATCAACGATTTCGGGTGAATAGCAATATTATTATTATTATTATTATGGGTGCTCTATTTTAAAACCGCACTCTCCGGTAAATGGGTAGTGGTCAGAAGATTTCCACAACCCCACGAGACTCGGGAGGCATGCGTCATACGGGTCGTACTGCCACATCATACTCGTGCACTTCCACCTCCCGGGCGGGTTTTGCGATCATTCATTTTACTTTACGGATCATACACTTTACTTTTTAGCCACCCTCCCCCGCCAACCCACGGTCCATATCCCGGGTGGATTCTGACCCTCGGATGATCTCATTTACCATGCGAGAGGGTGTGAGGGGTTGCGGAAGCGTGAACTATTCGGCCCATCTCAATCCGCATTAGAGCAAGCGTAGTTCACGGAGGAGGCTGTGACGACGGACACGGTCTTGAACGAACGTCAACCGAACGGTCGGATATTGACGTTTTGATAGTGAATCATAAACAAACAACCTCAATAGCAGCACGCAAACCCTTTTTTAAGATTGGAATCCCGAATCACACCGTCCGGAATAAATGTGAAACGTACGTCACAAGCAAACTGCCGTTTTCCGGTGAGTTTCATATACCAAAATACATCCTAAATATAACTGAATGAACAAAAAATATGGAACTGATCCTATCAAAACATTGCTCCTTTACACGTGCAAACTATAACGTTTCAGGAAAAAAGATGCACGCTATCTAAAGCTTAACGATGAAATGCCAATTCCAATGGCTGTTTTTCAATCAAATAAAAACGGATCCAAGACAATCAAGTTTAAACGAAATGCAAAAAAGTTACACCACAAACGATTAAAGCTAAACATGTTGCACTTATAAAATCGATAACCAAATAAACTTAGTCAAAAAATATACTCCTTAATCAAAACATTTTTAGAAATAAATCGTATATTTCTAAATACCATGCTCCATCATGTCAGTTCATTAAATCAATTAATAAAAAATCGTTCCACTCAACATAATACTCGAATCAGAAGATTTTTTTGACAGCAGGTTTTTCCTCCACCAATATAAATGATATGTTAAATAAAGGACTTCGTTTCAAAACAAGTAAACCCTTTATCCATTGAATTCTTCATCAATTTAATGATTTGAAATTTAATCTATAAATGGTCTTTATGTGATTGAAATGAACAAATATGTTCGGTTGTTCGCATCAGATCCATGTTATCTACTCTACTGTTTTCTTGCTATGCAATGACATATGAGACTAAATTAGTCACTGTGTACACTAATCGATCGAACAGCTGCTTATCGATTCTTGACAAAAAAGGCAAGTGATTCAGACCCAAATTAAGTGACAACTTTAATATAGGTTAATAAATAGAATAAAAACAGGGGTAAAAATAATGGAAAGAAAGAGATTCTTCTGCATGTTTGAAAAGGTTAATTTAATAGAACTTCTTGAGTAAACATTAAACAGTTACTAATCCATTTTTTAGCCAGTTTACCCAATCCAGCAACAAGCTTCAACGAGGGTATTTCGTCCCGGATCGATACCAAAAACGTCACTAACCCAAATATCGACGGCTCGATGTGGATGTTGTGATGCCCCGGTTGTTTTACAAACGCGTGCTTGGTGTTCTGGTTCTGCCCGCTACCACCGCACCCCCCCGGGGGGCTGGCCATAATCAACTCATTACGAAACCCATAAGCGATGGCCGGGATGAAGATGGGAAATTATTAACGGACCCGTGATGAAAAGTGTGCGCCAACACCAACAACCACACAACGAACGCAGCACAGCAGCGGCAGCGGCAGCACTTCCAAAAGGCCAACCAAGCGAAACAGTAACGGAGACGACGGCTCCGATCGCCTCCCCAACAAACCGCGACCGGTCCCGCGAGCTTCTCCCGCCTGGCGGAAAGATGATGTTCTAGAGCGGGTCTCAAAAGATACCCCACGGGTTCGGTGTGCTTCAGTTTGCTTATTTGTGGACTGTCGTCCCATCCCGTCAGCTGGAAAGTAAATTTAGACGTATATGTGTGCGCCGCCACAGGGGACGGGGGCTGGTGGGGCCAACAACTCCGAACGAAGATGGGGGGGAGGATGGTGATGGTGACCACATGTGGTGCGCTGCTGCTACTGCTGCCTGCCGGCGGCTCGTTCTAGCGGCTCTCAAAAAACCAGTCCACGGTTGGATGATGATTTGTGAAAGCGTGTCCAGCTGAGCCTCTATTGCCCTCCGGCGCGAGAAGACGGCACCGGGCTTCCTGGGCTTAGCGTTTGCATCTGAACAACCGGAGCGACGCAAGGCCAATACTTTGTATTATTTTTCCCACTGGCTTTAAGTATTTTCATACAACATGCTCGCGGGAGCACCGAAGCAACGGACCAGTGGCGATGGAAATAAACCGCTGTTGTGAAGGGCCAAGCGGGAAAACTTGACCAAGTGCCGAAGGGGACACCACGCCACGTTAATCCGAAGAAAGGCTTGAATCACACGCATTCGTTTTTGTTTTTCCTGCTCTTCATCCTAGTTACCATATGCGTTTCTGGTTGCCGCGGCAACCAGCTGTCACCTGTCACCGGCGAACGCCGAATGTTTGTTCCGTGTTCGACTTCCGCCCCTTTCAGTCGTTGGAAAAATATTGTTCGGGTCTCCATCTCGACCAAGACCACGCACGATGTGGCGGTCGGTTCGGGCAAAAATAAAACACCTATTAAGATAAATTAATATACGCCCACGTGGGGCCAACAAATCCCGGTACATTTCAAAACCAACTTCCAACGTCGTTTGTTTTCCCCCGCTCAAGTTCGTGCCCGCGGTCAAAGATCGAGCCGCCCAGCAACCTTAAAGATCAACGGGGATGCTAGCAGAAACAAAACAATATGTTCCCCCAACAGTTATCATCCCCCACCCCGACAACACCGCCTTCCCATGTGCGAATAACATTTCCCACACCGACTACCGGAAACCAAACCCTTTGCGAAAGGGGGCGCCGTGTCATCTTCAAGAAATTAGTTCTCGTTTGTAAAATTTACCAACTGCCAGAGTGCTCGCTATCTCGCCATATGCCCTAACCCTATGTGCACGATGCATGTAACGTGCGGGTCGATATGATGTGGTGCTTCCGCTTTGGCGGTATGAACTGACCCACTTTCTTGCCGGAACGATCGTGCTCCGGTTGTCGGATGGGAAGCGAGACCACTAAGACCTTTTGCTCTTCAATGAAGAATTACGGCGTTAGGTGCCCTTGTGTTGGCGCTGGCTTAATTTAACCCCAATTCGTACGAAACTATCAATTATCGGAGCATGGGGATTAGATAAAGATGTCTAGTTGCCCGAGAAATTGAATTGTGCGAACAAAAAATGAAAGGTTCATAAGAAGTAAAATAAAGCTTTGCAAAATCCTTTTTACTATTTATTTATACGTCTTACCCAGCTTCAATCCAGGATAAATGTTGTTTTATATGTTGTACTCGCACTAGATCTTATGAATTGCGCTCACACTGTTTTCTATTCTAAAATTATTAGTAAAATCCATTGTTTCTATATGGTGTTGGTTGTTTCGCTATTTTTCTGGTCGCAAAAAAGTTCTGTTTCCGATTCAGAGAACTAACCAATCATTTTATGTAATATTTAGATAGGATAAATAATTAGTTTACCTACTTAAAAGATGGACAAAAATGCCTGCTCAGAAGACTCGTGTACAAATATCACAAAAATGGTGGGGCAAGTGAAAGCAAGACATTTTTAAATCGTTTCTTTAGTGTTATAATTAGTTTATACCCGTTTATCATTCGCAAAACAACACAAAAAAATCTTTAATGAGCGTTCTTATGGAAACGCACATTGATGCAAAGGCGGCCAAAAGTAAAGATATAGGGGAATTTGTCTTCCCTCTTTTTCTGTTAGAAGAAGGACAAACAAGCTGGCAACATAAAATATCTGCTTTTAATTTGAAGAAAGACAGCTAAATGCCACTCTTAGTTTTTTAATTAACAACTTTAAGGACAAATTTATTCGGAATTGTTTGAAAAAAATTAAAACATAGAAACAAGTGTGACTAAACATGACCGTGAACGAGAATGACACGCGTGTGCGCAGCGAACACACACGAGGAAGCAAATCTGGTTTAATATTTATGTTTCGATTTGTTTTTAAATGCTATTTCCAAACCCCAGGGCGATGGTGATGACATCTACAGCAACAAGAAAACATACAACATCGCACGAAAAAAGAAAAAAACCGTCTGTAGGAGATGAGAAACGGGAGTTTTGTTTTGATATGTTTTTTAAAATATTATAAGATCAAAGTTTTTTAGCCATTTGCTGCTGGCTGGTGGGTTTGGTGCAAGGATGGTAAAATGATCTCATCGGAATCACACGCACTATCGCCATCCGCCAATTGTTAGGAATGCGAGGAACGAGACTTGACACCGATAATCGGAGCCATGTTTTCTTCTTCGTTTTTTTTTTTTTGCCAACTAGCACCACCGAAAGTTTCTTGGCCAAGGTTCTCCCATGGTTAGATTACAGGGATCGAACAAAAGAAATGTTCTTACGCTGTATCAGCTTCCATGGCGCAGAACCGCGGATCGGTACTACGCCCAGTTTTTACTGTTCTTTTTTGTTTCACTCCAGTGCAAAGGTAACGTCTAGAAGCGTCCCTTTCATGATAGATTATGCAAGCAGAAAACTTCTCGACGATAGACGATTGTGGATGGCCGGAACAAGGTACCAACTTGAGAGCCTAGCACCGACCACCGTTCCGTTCCGGTCTCACTATTTTGACGAACAAGTTGAACAACAATCTACCACACGCGTACATAACGATGTGTTGTTTGTTCCGAAAAACATTGGGACTCCTCACTCCCCAGTGCGGTACGGCTTTAATGAGGAAAATCCAAACATGTGTGAATCACGAGAGCATTTCACACTTCGGTCAGGTTCAGGTTCAGACAAAACACACCAACCAAGGCAACCGTTTTTATGTTTTCCTCATTGTTCCCCGACACCGTTTCATAAGCCACACACAAACGCACACACTCACACCCTCATGCCAGAGGACTTTGCTCTGACAGCTTCGTTCGCCCTGGAATGGTGGAGAGGCCCGTTCCTGTTTTAACGGTTACCCTGCTCGTGTCCGGCAGCTGTTGAAGAAACCAGTTCAATTAGTAGCACTTTGCACCAGACCCGGTTGACCCTCAGGAGCGTCTCGCTCGTGTGAAGGGCACCAAGGGAAAAGGGCCCGTTCGCCTGTGGGGCGCCGCACTGGAATGTTCTGTCCCATCATCCAACGATGCAAAACATAACACCATCCTCTCCGACAGCAATGCACATGTACATGGTTATTTCCGTTTGCTCCATTGTATTTTAAAGCGCTAAAAACACCAAAGATATCCACCAGCTTCGCGAATCACGCAAGTGACTGTTGTTCACCGAAAAAAGAACTTCCTTGTTGTCACATCGATGGAAAAAAAGTCTCAACTGATCAGGAAACGAATTTTTGAACGAGGATGTTGAACATGCGGGCCCTGGAAGAAGCATACTTCGATCCAACGACGTCATTGGAGGGTATCGTCTATCCAAGTAAACCACCATCATGTACGAAAAATGCTTCCCTTTCCGGCCCCGTTTGCCATGCAGGTTTGCGAGTTGCGACGATGACATCAGAGCATCGTAGGGGAAGACGGTTGTGGGACTCGTTTCGACGAGAAATGTTGCAAAAATCGATTTCACCCAACTGCACTGCCCACCAAAGTGATGGGATGGTGAAGGTTTTTCGGTTACCTTCACGACGCCTTCGAACTTAAAATGCTTCCTTCGCAACCAATTCCAACGCCTACCGTTTACTATGGAGCACGCACATGTTTTCTTGAGATGCACCTTTTACTTTCAGAGGGTGAATTCAACCACGAAGGGGCATAAAACACACACACACACACACTTCACTGCTCGACGGTTGACCCATGGCTCAGTCGTTCCACATCCAAATCGTAGCTCGGAATGCTTTATCTCTAATCGCACATTAGATGTACGGGATTTTTATCACACTCCGCATGGATGGACCGCACACACCATAGTCGCGAAGTGGAGAAAAATCGATCGGCTGACGAGCGGAAAGAAACCAAGGGAAAAAAAACCTGCACATGGAAAACCAGACCGAACCTGGCGAAACCAGGCAGAAACGACGGGCTTACTGTAGGCGGACGCAGAAGATGAACTTTGCTCACCGTTTATTGTGGGGATAGCGTGAACTCCGACCTTTCACTATTTGCTACAACTAGTCCAGGGGCTGTTAGACATATTCTAGAGAAACCGCGTGGGAACGAAGCAGGATCGTTCTGCCTTCAGCTGACCGACCAGAGTACCACGCAAGACTGATGGCTTTCGCCTACGGATTTTCCTAAATTTCGCAAGGATGTTTCGGGAGAAGCTGAAACAACTAGAACAACAAAGCATTAAACCGCGAGACAGGAAGATGAGCGCGGTTAGTAATTGAGAGAATCAAAGTGTGCGAATATCCTCTCGGAAGCTCGGAGAGGTTAGAGCGACAACACAACGAGAGCCTTGATCGTTGGAGGAAAACATGCCATGCGAATGTGAGAGCCAGGACGAGTGAGATTTTTTTTGCTTCTCGGGAAAATTACTTTGACAATTGTAAATCACAGCACCGTGTGCGTGTGCTAGTTAGCAGAAAGTCGGAAAACGAGAGACCCACTAGAAACGTGTGGTGCAAGACAGACAGTAAAGCGAAACACGCACTTTTAGTAGTACGCTAAAAGAGAAACAACCAAAACATCAGCAAGAGATCAAAAAGTGCTTCTGTAAAGCTGTTTTCCCGTTTCCCTCGAAATTGTGACATCTGAAAGTTCTGTCAGATTCAGTTGGGTTTTCCTCCGTCGTTCGCCTGCTGGCCATCACAGCGGTCACACTGACGTGTCATGTCTAAATTTCCCAGTAGCATAGGGGTTGTCCGCAGAATGCAATAACATTTCCGGCAATTCCGTCACAACGACGGTGTGCACCAACATCCGTCAGTTCTAGTAAATAAATGAACCGATATGAACTGATAAAAAAGTCAAACATAAAACATGGATCTTTATTCGTTAACAATAAATTTAAGAAATATGCAACGGAACGAATTGAACAGATAAAAAAACATGTTACTTTGGCTGTTTTCTGGAAGAAAAGCAGAATTATCAAAAGAAGAAGGATACATCATTGGTGTAATAATTTCACCCAATAATCAATTTTTGTGGTTCACATTATGCATTTTCAAATGCAGAAATAATCCAAACGAAGACACGTTAGACCACACAGAACGGTTGGTAACGTGTTTCAGTTTTAGACACGATTTTTATCCGTGAAAACGTAAATCATGACCAGCGTGTGTTGGCTAGCGGACAACACTATTGTTACTGTCGAGAAGTGTGCAAGGTTTGGAGATGAAAATGTTTGTTTTTGGGGTTTAAAGCCCACTCTTTACTTTAAGATAACTGCTTGATTACGTAATGTCGCTGGCCTCCAAGCCGTTAAGTGTTTACTAGAAATTTATCCCAGAACGGTCAATCTTCCGGGACACGGGGTTCAATGCCTTTCTAGGAGTTACAAATAACACCATCAGGAAAATGCTCCATGAGCTCTTCAGTTATGCTCGAACTGGAAAATTTGGTTTTCTAAAAAACAATACAACAAATGATTTCGGAAATGTATTCAGTTATTTTCAAATGTCACAACAAATGCAAATACTTTGTTGCTACTAATCGGAGAACCGGTAAACTGTCTGAGAAGGTCATGTAATAATCAGTGCTTATCGTTCAAAATTAGCTAAGTTGAATGTTTTTCAGAATATTACTGAAAGACAAAACTTAAAAAAAAACATTAATATTATTCTTTAGTTTAAAACCTTCCATTTCGATAGAAATAAATGTTTAATGCCTTTTCTGACGCCTAGTTGCTTACACAACACACATCAATTCGTCATATTGCTTCTGTTGAACCAAGACACGGTGCTTATCATTCAAAGCGTTTCTAACTACACAGGGCTGTATGAAACGTTCATATTGAGACGTTTGCCGCATGATGAATAATCAAGCGAACGGCAAATTGACCGTCGAGTAACCGTTTGCTTTCTTCCCATCCCATTAACTACGCTCACAGCATCCGTTCGCATTCCACATTTGATTAACTCATCCAATTGAATCCTAATAGAACTGGGTCTTATCTTCGTGAGTCACACTTTCCATTGGCCGCAACAGCAACCACATATCCACACGCAGTTGCGTTCTACTGGGTGTTAACTGTCCAATTGAGCAGGGTAATAAGATTATGAGTATGATCTGTGCAACCTCTATTCCATCGATCGATCGAGATGCGTGTAAAAAGAGCAAGGCTGTCAGGTTACATGTGAAGAGAGCAATAAAAAGCACTCCACACAAAAATATCGCTGAAATTTAAATCATCAACAATCGACCACGTGCTCCTCCAGGAACGGGTTCACCCAGCTGCGGATATTTGTGGCCTTGGGAGCACCAACCGCGTTGTGGCCAGTACGTTGTTGCAAGTACTCTCCCTTGCTGATTACACCTTCTTTTTTTTTTTTGAAGCGAACGACCCTGCAATGGCCCTCCGAAAGGCAGCCCCGGTACAGTCTATCCGCCGAATATAATCGGTCCGGCGTTATCGATTTTTGCTTTCCGCTCAAATGTCATTACCATGCACCGGATACCATCGACAGGCGGCGCCCTTGTCGTGCCCGGTTATAAGGCATCCCTACCCGAATGGCTTTGGTGTTTCCCCCCCAGCCTGGTCGTAAAAATCCGGCACAAGTACGACGCTCCCATTAAGTCAATGCCGGCACCGTACCCTTTCCTTCTGTGGCAACTGGATGGTGTGTGGAATGCTGTGGATTGGAGGCGCAATGAAGAAAAAACTAAACAGCCCGTGCGCGGTTTTAAGAAGAACCGTTCCTGCATGTATCGATACTTACCAACCTCCGGCCAGTCCCCGGCTTGGAGGGTTGTTCTGGTTGTTTCCCCTCGAGGGGTTTCTTTTTAAAAAGGTGTTACAAATTTGCATTCGCATAATTCAACTCACCCATAGATGGTGGTGCATGGGCCATGGACACCCCTCGTGTGCTGGGCGGTGAATTTGGTGGACGATATCTTATTCCGTGTGTCTTGTTCTCCCTCTTTTCGCTGTGTCCTTCTATAACGGGGCGGCCCTTTCGTACCGGTACGCTCGGTCGTTGTGCGCCTTTCCGGCGTGTGCTGCACCCGTGCAAGATGCGTTAAACGTTCCTTCTAAGGGGGTGTCGCGTTGGGCGGGTGAGGTTCCGGTCTGGTGGAAGCTTCCCCGGCCCGGATCGAGATCGGATCGAAACGTCTGAGGCACGTTTTGTCGGTGTTTCCTATTGCGAACCCGTCCCCAAGCGTAATTGCTTTGTTGCGTTTCCGTTTCCTTTCTCGATAAACTGCGGCACACACTTCTGCTCCGAGTGCACTTGTATATTTTAGCACACAGAAACACACACACGCACGCAAACACAGGTGGGAGAAGTGGATCGTTTTTTTTTCAAACTTTTCCTAACACGCTCAGCAAGGGAGTTTGATTGGAAAACCCATCAATCAGGTACTCACTGAATCTGGAAAATGGAATGAAATAAAAAACATACGCACACTACACATTAGAAAACAATAATTTGTTTTTAAGATTAGCATCAAGGCCCTCGAAACACGATCGATAATAAAACCGCAGCACCACCCGACATTTTCTAACAAACATTCTACATCCTACGGCGAGGGGCCAAGGAGGCGCTGTGAGAATGACTGCGGCAACCACACATTGAAAGGCCAATACTACCACCACACAACACAACCCTCGACCGACGGTACACTTCGGGACACTTGCACCGAAAACGGGCGTTTTCGACAGGACGCCTCGCTGGGAACACTTTTTGGCACGGCTTACCATGTGCGTCGCGCCGAAAAACATTCGTCCAACCCCCGGCCTAGTTCTTTTCCTGCTAGCTCGCTAGACTATTAGAGCACACGGCAGTATAGTATTGCTGCTGGAGCGGCACAAGATTCGCATTTCACGTCACTTTCCGACACAGAACCGCCAGTCAGCCCACACGGGGTTGACGCCAAGGAAGAAAACAAATCTTCCCGTCGTGGATACAAACGCCTTGCGGTTCCACACCACACACTAGCACGCACGCGCGCCTATTTACACACACACACACCAGCCACCCTGGGCGGGGGGTGGTTGGGGAACGTTTAACTACCTTCTCGCTCACTCCACCGCAGTGTGTTATAAGTGCATCTCTTTCGCGCTTCGGACGCACTTTCTTCTTCGTACCGAAACATGAACACAACAACACAAACATAAAAGATGCAATTTATGCTCGACGCTCTAAACTCGCGCTTTTCCCTCTCGCACCGATGGGGTTCCGCTAGGCATCATCATCATTCGTCCTGCTTTCTTTTCTTGAACTCCAGCGAGCTCTTCGGGGTTAGTAAATCGATGTTTGGCAAGAAAATTCGAATCAATGACAATCCATCCCTTTCCTTATTGCGTATGAAAAGTGGTTTACCACGTACCAAGTTGTAATCGATGGCAAAACGAAGATCACGACACTGTACGATATTTAACCACACACCTGCTAAAAACACACAGGAACTCCGGCGCCGACGAGAACACAACGGCGTCTGATTTTGCGACCGTCGACCGCTTGAAAACAAGAGGTGCACATGCATCAAGGTTGCATCATTCATGTAAATTGACGTTCTGCCTTTTGACAGTTTTAATTCAACACATATGGCATTTTATATACCTTACGTCCAGATGGCGCTACAACTTTCTACGATCTCCCGTGCGTAGCAAAATTGATTTTGCAAAATTAAAAAATTCAACATTATCATCAATCTTTTTCTCATTGACTACTTCATAAGTTCTTGTAGCCGAGATGACATAGCCTTTTTAATTATATCAACTTTGCAGCAACGCTGTTGACAGTTGACATTTTGCGATGATGTGCATCTGTAGATATGAAAAGGCAGTTGAACTTCATCGAAACTATACAATATGTAAAGCCAAAAGAACTAATGTATATTTAATATAATACATATTGGTCCGTTAATCCTCCCACTCAGTGTGAATATGTTTTTCATGAAAACTTTTTGGATTGTGCATTCGTTCGTGTAACGTAAACGAAAATGCTCCGGTAGAGATGTACGAACCGGCAACGAGGAAAAGAAACACATTGGCCGCACACTGCTCATTGGTGAGTACATCTTCCGCTTGTTAAATTTCGCTATCGACCCCCCACTCCCCATTAATCCCCGGCCGTATCTGGGCAGGACGAACAGATTGGCCGACATGAAATCATCGCAGTAGATGCTACGATCGTGAAAATGCTGGAAGTCGTTCTGCATGATCCGCGTTTTCCGTACACAAGCCAACGAATCCCTCATTCTGATTCCCGAAAATTCTAGTTGAACAGAACGCTTCAATCGATCTGAAATGTAAAGTGGTTGCGTAAATAAAAAGAGATATTAATTTTATTCAAATTGCTCATAATGCAGGCTAAAAATTAATTTAAAGCCCATCTTAGGTGCTCTAAAATCCATATTGGGGTTGTTGTAAGAAATAGGTCAGCACAGTTTTCTTTTAGCACATTTGACCATTTATTTCACTGAACGTCTAACCGGCATTTCAAACATGCCGCATTGATCAATCTAGAATCGCTGTAAACGCAGCAGCCCAGGATGCGGACGCGTTCGTCGCGTTGCAACAGATTTAACCAGGGTAGCAGAAACCGCCAAGAGGCCATCCCATATATGCCAAGCGGACAAAAGGAACAAAGTAACCGCGAAAGAGAGATAGATGGTATCATACTGGTGTGTGGGGTGGCGCTCGCTTTCCGGCAAGGAGTAAACCGTCTGATCGCCTAGTACCCGTGCGGTAAGTTCGACCACCGGCGCACAACTAGAGCGCGTGTTGCGCAAATGGCTCTGCGCATCTTTTCACTTTCACAGTTGTTGGCCTGCACCAGCTGATGTGTGCTGTGTCTTACCAGGGACGAAGTTTGCAGAAGAGGACACACAACATCGATATTACCAGGGCGGGAAGTTTGCGGTGCTTACAGTTTAAGAAGTTTGCGGTGCTTACGGTCTAACTGCTCTATTCGCAACGCGCTTTTAAGCGATGGCACCTTTTTCAGCGCTGTACCCGCCCTTGTACTGATAGTTTCAAACTGAAATCTAGAAGAAAAGTATTCAGAAAACAAGAGAAAAATTTCCAACAAAAACACGAAAGGAAGCTACAACTTTCCTACTTGCTATTGTCGGAAGATCACACTTTCGGCACAACTTAGTGGATGCAAATGGATGCGCGTTAAATTAAACTACCATTTTGCAAATGAGGCTGGTTCGCCCGTCGTGTTTCTCTGTTCGCCCGTCTGTTTTCAGATTTTCTAGTTACTTCGCGTCAACGTAACAGGAGTCTAAATATCATAGGAGGCCGCACAAACAATGGCGCGAAAGGAATGACATCAGCAGCGAACGACCTACCTAGTGCTCGCACACATGGGAGTTGCTTGCAACGTTTATAGCTTGTTTCCTACCTGCTTGGTTGCATGCATGCCTATTACTCGTGTAGTACATCTTGCGCAAGCGCAACCCGGTAAGTTTTTTCAGCTTTGTGCACAAGTTGGTACAAAAAAGGAAAAAGAAGACTCTTTTGAACAGCGAAAAGTTAAAAAACCAAATCAAATAAAATTAACTAATGTCGGGATAGTGATGTCCTCAAAAACTTTATTTCTTTCTTACATTTTTCTTTTAAAATAGTTCATTATAAAATGTACTACTACTTTGCGTACAATCTCAGTAACTCTTTTAAGGAATTTATTTTGTTTATTGGTGGGTTTGCTTGTGCGTGTAATTATCATAAAATGAATAATTGTTATTGCAACAACAATGGCACAAGGAGATTTTTTTAGAAGTATACTTCTTTTTAATGTAGAATATATGAAATAAATCTTCTGCTTCTTCTTCTTGACGTAACGACTTGGTTGGTCATGCCTAGCCGTTAAGGGCTTACGAGACTTTTACCCTATGTGAACGTGGATAGTCCTGTCCTCTCGTACAGGGGAGGGTTGGGATTCGAGAACCCACGCCGTCGAGGTGGTGAGCCTCATGGGCCAATTTTCTAACCGGTGCTACCGCTCGGCTGTCGCGGACCCCCAATCTTCTGCTGAACATTCAAATTTTAATGAAAACACAACATGATTTCCGTACTGCTGGATTTATTTCGTTGGTTTATTCAAACAAAACAAAATATTAAAAATACTTGCTCTAATAGTTGTTGTTCCATGCTGTCTTTGTATGTGCTGGACCGTTTCCCTCAAAGAAAGGCGGATTAACAATATCCCATTTTATAACTGTATTCTGTTGAATTTATGTTTGCCACACTATCGCTGTAATACAATATTTAATTTTTATATTCTAAATAACAGTAATGTACAGCACGGCGTCAAAAGGACAAGATAACCTTGGCGACCCAAACAACGCCAAGTCTAGTGACGTTTACTGGTTATCACTATACTTTCGTTGAAAAAACTATATTAACCCGTTAAGATCCAACGTAACAATGGGTCATCATCCGGACGCGTCTTTTAAACATCAAATATTTAACATTTTGCTAAGATTCATGTCCTTCGTCTTCTACTTCTACTTGTTGATTTTGTTCGTCGATCTACATCTAAGGACACTTGTTTGTTTGTTTGTTTGTTTGTTTTATACGTTTCCTAATACACGATCACATTTGGCTTCTGCATCACTGCGTTTTGTTTGCCACCGCCAATGTTTGTTCGTACGCTTGACGCGCGATTTGCTGTAGCCGCTCGGATTCGGATGGTCCCGTTGCCGCCACCATATCACTGAAGATACCCATCGGAAGCTGCAGCAGCTCGTACGGTGTGCCTAACTCAACGGCCTGCCCGGCGTCCATTACAAGCACTCGGTCCGAATCCATGATAGTATTTAGTCGATGAGCGATCGTTAGAACGGTGCAGTCGGTAAACTTGTATCGTATCGTGTCTTGGATCAAACGATCGGTGCTGAAAAAGAGTTCAAACCAATTATTCAATAATTCATAATTTCAATGGGACAAGAAGGTTCGAAATGACGAGAACTTACGTCGGATCAACGTTGGCAGTGGCTTCGTCGAGTACCAGGACATGATTGCTACGTAGGATCGCACGAGCGAGACAGATCAGCTGCCGTTGGCCGACACTAAAGTTCGACCCACCAGCCGCCACCGCCATTTGTAGGCCGGCCGGCGTATTGGCAAGTTCCTTCAGCTCAACCTGCTCCAGCGCACTCCACAGCTCCACATCGGGGTAATCCTCGAATGGGTCCAAATTACGGCGTAGCGTCCCGGAAAATAGAACCGGATCCTGCGGGATGATCGACACCTTCGAGCGCAGGCTTTCCAGCGTAATTTCGGCCGTGTTAATGCCATCGATCAGCACCTCTCCCTCGACCTGTGCCAACCGGAACAGTGCACCGATGAGTGAAGACTTGCCGGCACCCGTTCGTCCGACAATGCCAATCTTTTCCCGTGGCCGTATGACAAACGAAAGGTCGCGTAACACAGCCGGTGCTCCTTCGAAGTAACGATAGGTAACGTTACGGAACTCGATTCTACCCGCCTCCGGCCAGTTTTTGTTCGGAACGCGTGGTTCGACGGGTTGCCATTCTGGCGCTAGATCCCGATACTCCAGCAACCGCTCGACAGACATCATGAAGTTTGCCACCTCGGCGCTCTGCCGTATACCCCACTGCATCATTCCCGTGAGGGCCATCGCCTGTGTGATCGCCAGGCCTACCTGATCAGCAAAAGTATCCTGTTCGATCAGCAGAAAACTGAACACCACGATAAACACAAACACAAGACAGAGCAGATCGAGCGCGAACCCAAAAGCCGAGCTTGCCGTGATGAACATATAGAACGAGGCCGTATGGATGTCCTGGTGGGCGTCAAATTCCCGTATCAGCTCGCCCTGTGCACCGAACGCTCGGATCGTCGGTAGGCCGGCCAGCGAAGCGGCGAGATGGGAGAACACTGGGGATCGCGTGATGCCCTCGAGTCGCTTGATGTTTTTCGACGTCTTCAGAAAGATGCGCCGAACGAACCAGAACACGATGCCAAGCAAGAATAGTGGCACGAGGAACATGGGATTCACGGTCACGGTCACGACGATCGTTCCGCACAGGCTTAGAATGATTTGCGTGGCATCGAGGCACGCCTTGGGCAGCAGTTCATCTACCGATCCCATGTCCTTCGAGAAGCGATTCAGAATCCGGCCGGACGGGTTTGTGTCATAGAACCTCATCGACGTCGATACGCAGCCCTTGAACATGCTGTCGTGCAGGTTCTGTGATGCGCGTACCGAAGTTTTGTAGAAACTGATCGATCTGAAATTAAGGAAGGTGGTGGTGAAATTAGAAAAAATCCATGTCCTGTATAAGGTGGCCTAGTGTACAACAGACCCCATGAGGAGTAATTCAGCAGAAAAATTACTTATGGCAGAGTTTTTTTTAACATTAAATATAAGATGAACGATTGACACATTGACACATGAACGCCGGTTTAACCCCGTCGGCAATTTAGGTTCGAATCCCAACCGAGACCGGATCATGTCCTGTACGGGAGGACACGACGGTCGTTACGCCCAAAAAAGAAAAAGATGCTTTTTACTATCACAAAATAGGCAGCCCCAATTCCAACACTGAACCCACTATATGACATGAAAGAAATCAAGCTTGTCTCACCTGCAAATAGCAATGATAAATATGCTGCTGACCAGCGCACCATGGATGGCCATGCACATGTCCGTACTAAGTAGGGTCCGCTGCTCGCCGACCACTGGGGGCAAGCTTCCATCAGTGTTGTTTGTAACCGTTTCCTGGTGCGCCTTCTGGAACAATCTCTGCTCCTCTTGGGAGGTCCTGAAAAAGAAAGATATACCTTAAGCTTTCATGGTGAAAAGCATTACATTATAGCTTTCGACTTACCAAAAGGAAACCCAATAGTCGGCCCCGCTAGCGGCAAGCTGCGTGGCGAGAAACAGAATCAGTAACCCGAACATGATTACTGGGTTCGCCCCGCTGCGGATGTAGTTCAGCAGTACCGAGCCTTGCACCATTCCCCGCGAGGTACCCTCCATGTTGCTCTGGACGGGAGCATCGGCCGCTCGTTCCCGTTCGTCCAGCTTCTGCTCCTCATCGGACAAATCGTGGACCGAGGAACTACCCGAGCGCGCCGAAGCTCGCGAATCGCGCCGGCTACGTTTGTCCCCTGTACCACTGATCGATCCGTCCGTATCGCCGCCACCCTCTTCATCTGTTTTACGTTCGACTAGCTCCACAAAGTCAATTCCACTTTGAGACAACTCGTGCGGGGTGCCCTGTGCTTGCACACGCCCCTCATTCAACACCACAACCCAGTCGGCTTCCTTCAGGAAGTGGACCTGATGTGTGACCAGTATGCGCGTCGTTTTCAGTGACCCCAGCCGTCCGTGCGGGCCAACACATAGATCAAACAGATGCTTTCCAACATGTGCATCGACCGCACTGAGTGGATCATCCAGGAGATACACGTCGGCCCGTCGATACACTGCTCGGGCTAAGCTAATGCGTGCCTTCTGACCACCGGACAGGGCGGCACCACGCTCCCCAATCATAGTCCGATCACCATCCGGCAGCTGTTCAAAGTCGGTGACGAGGGCACACGCTTTTACGACCGCTTCATAACGATCCTTTTCCATCGGTTGTCCGAAGAGAATGTTTTGCCGAACAGTGCCGGCGAAAACCCACGGTTCCTGGCTGACGTAAGCAAACTTTCCCCGACTCACGATCGTCCCCGTTTCAACGGGTAGCTCACGAAGAATTGCCTGCAGTAGCGAAGACTTACCGGCACCGACGGGGCCGATCACACCGATCAGGATTCCTTTGCGGAACTCAACGTTTACATTCGCCAGCGTCGTCGGGGGTAGGGTTTCTGAGTCTTCGTTTTGTGTGATCCGCTTGTCCTTGTGGGATACGCCGCCGTTACGTACTTTCGGGGCTCCAACCACTGGCTGCTGTTTAACCGCTCCCCAGCGGGCCGTTACACTCCGCATCGACACGGCCACATTCGCCGGTAGCTGGGCGTCCGACTCGATCAGCTTTTGCTTCTCCTCCGACACATCCCCATTGAGGCCCAGTTCCGCCAGCAACTTCTGTTTGCTTTCGGGTAGTGCTTCCTCTACCTTCTCGTCGTACTCGAGGAACTTCTGCAGCCGTTTCATTGCTACCATCGCTTCCGCGATCTCCGCTATGCCGCGCACAAACATCGCCGACATGGTGTTCGCCAGAATGCCGAAGTATGTTGCCACCACGAACACCCGGGCCGCCGTCAGCTCATCGCCGAGCAGCGCCATTGCCATCATCGTGCAAAATAGTGCCATACGTGTGGTAAACAGTAGGAACGTCATGTACAGCCCGCGCACGTACGCACTCTTCTTCACGATCTTCAGCTCCATCTGGCGGGCGCGGCTGATCAGCTTCGCGAACGGGCGCTCCCAGGCGTACATCTTAATCACCTGTATGCCGGAAATGATCTCGTCCATCAGCCGGATGCGCTCGTCCGTGCGGAGGGCCGTCTGGAGCCGGAAACGTGAAGTTAGCTTGCCGGTATAGGACTGGATCGGAGTAACGATGAATATCACGATCATCCCAATCAGGCCAGCCACGCCGATCTCGATGTACAGCAGGATGCCAATGATGATGGCCAGCAGTGGAGCAGACCACATGGAGTGAAGAAACACGGACACGATATCGAAGCGGTTTACGTCGTTCGACAGGAGATTGACCACCTTCCCGGGCGCAGTGTCTCCGAGGGCAGTCCGGGAAAGGCGCAATGCCTTACGGTAGATCAAACTGCATACAGCGATTCGCACCTTCATACCATTCTGGAAGCTCCCCAGCACGTACTGGTTGATCGTGACTACACTCATCGCGTTCAGCAGGACGATAGCGCCGGCGTAATAGAAGGCACTCTCGCGGGTTACGTCCGTGTCTTTGCTGGAAAAGCAAAAACAAAAGAACATTAACTAAACCGGGCTGTTCAGCTAACAATTAATTTGGTATTAAACCGGACGCAGTCTTACCGGAAATAAAGCAGCAGTTGGCCGAGGAAGATGGGCTGCGCCAGCCGAATGAAGATGTCATTGAACACGGTAATAATGCCGAGCACGCCGTACTCTCGCCAGAATGTTTTGAAGATTGCCTTTACCAGCGATGGTCGCCCCGGTCCGGCCTGTTGCTCGAACCATTTTCTGATGAAAAATAATATTTAAGGCCTAAGATTTAATAAGGATATTCTATAGAATACACTTAACAACAGAAATGTACTAAATCATTTGTCATCATTTGTCATCTTAAAAATATCAAAATATTCATTAAAGGTGGTTTAATGTACTTTCTAGCACACACTTTTTTCTGAATTAATTTTGCAAATATGAAAGTGATAAAGAGGTGCATCTAAAACCAAAAACGTCGAAAGATAGATCAGACTAATTCAGAAAATGACTAAGCTATAGGATTTGTAAAACAAATCAAATGCAGGCTTTTTTAGAATATTTTTCATATACCCCTAACATTTTCATTTAAATAATACTTTGTCAATATGATCACTGATCAGGCAAAAAAAAAATAAAAAATAAAAAAGCTGGCTGAGGATATGTATCCAGTGCCGAGGTATTTTCAATGATACAAATACTGTAGAAATATTATTTTTAAACCAAACCAACTTTTGGGGTCCGCGACAGCCGAGCGGTAGCGCCGGTTAGAAAATCGGCCCATGAGTTCCGGGGCCCTCCACCTCGACGGCGTGGGTTCGAATCTCACCCGACAACGGACCCTCACCTATACGAGAGGACTGACTATCCACGTACAACAGGGAAACAAGTCCCGTAAGCCCTTAACGGGGCAGGCATGACCAAGAGGTCGTTACGCCAAGAAGAAGAAGAAACCAAACTGAAACTGAAAACTAGCATTTGTAAAAGAGCAATCAAAAAACCGCTAAAAAGCATTCGACAAGATTCCAATACAATGTATGGACAAAATGTAACACAATGTTAAGGACAAAAAAGGCATTTCAAATGATCTTCTCGCCAACTTCACACGACCGAAGGATAAAATCAGCAATAAGTAATTTATCAACATCATTTGCCTTATTTTGCGGAACCAATGAGACCCTTTCATATCGTTGATCTTAAAAATAAACAATTTTCCTAGGGCAATGTAGGAATGTTAATTCTATTTCAAAAGTCACTCCGCCATTGCCGCCGAAGTACGTGTAGGTTTAGATGTTGTTAAAGATTCGCAAATGTAATTAGAGTACATCACGGGACCATTAGGCCATGACTGATGAAACAGTATGCCGGTACGATAAAAGGAAAACCAAATTGGCTTCTCCTTCTCCAACACGAATGGGTAAGAATGAGCGGTTCTAGTTGCATACCGTTTCTAACCTGATCGTCATTTGATAACCTGCTATCTTCAAGCAAGAATATGCACACAACTTTAATTGTGAGTAATTAGCTATATTACCCTTTGTTAGCACTGTGCACATTTAATCAAAAATATCACCCATTAGTAGCGCTTTCAGAACTCTAAGGCAAGCAATAGAGTGTAAGAAAAGTTCATAGTTTACATTGGTCGGAAAATTAAGTGACAATTTCGGTTATACCTTGCCTTGAAAGAATAACATTTTACATACAATCAATATGTCATTTAAATATTTTCTTACAGTTTTGATCAAGCCAGATGCTTATATGTCAATCTATTTATAGATCTTCATGATTCTTCAACTAGCTAAAATACTAGCAAATTGAATCTTCGATAACGAAATTATTAAGCTAATTTAGTCTTATCGAGTTGTTAAGAAAAGTCAGAGTACATATACCGCAGATAAAAATCTCTATATTACTTCGTAACGATGACGAGACAATTTAAAATTTGTGGCGGAAAAATTACGACACAATCGTGTGCTGTTCTCATGAGAACAGAACAGAGCCTCTTCATGACCTCCGCACAGACCCTACCATCAATCTCGAACAGGTGATTAACATCCATGCAGGGGAGAAGGATGATAGCAACGGGGGATAGTGTGGGGGCAAAACAGTGACGCTGCAAGTTTCAATATAACCAAGCCAAGTATAAGACCCTCCCATTACGAGTGACGATCGGGTGGCCGCAGAAACCACAGCCGTGCGCGGTTATCTTCTTGCTTTGCCGGAGCACGCAAATAGTCAATATTGGGCAACCGAAACTGGCGAGCCCCGTTTAGCGGTGAACAACTTTTCTGTTCTTACTACATGAATGTTAATTTATTTCTTCCTGCATTATGGGAGAGTGTTTGTCAAATTTTATTTAATTGTGTAATACCTTTGAAAACATGTTTTTGTTATTTTCAACTCATAACATTTTTAACAAATTACCATACGTTTCTTAAGATGAGAGACAATATCCAAATTCTATGTTTTAAAGCTTACATAGATAAAAGAAGCAACCACCCGGAAAGTACCAGTCGAGAACTGCTTCTGTATGCCTCTGTTTGAATCAGTCTGGTTTGTCTGCAAAGAGTTGGTTAACTCTGCTTCAATCCAGTGTACAAAGCTCATTATGAACCGGCGTACGGTAAACAATCCGCGCGAAACCAAAAATATGGTTTGGCATTTTAACGAGCTTCTGAAATCATTGGAAAACATCTTAGTCCACAATTTTAGTCCTGTTTACAGCATTGCAGATGTTTTCTATTTATTCAAGGGCGTAATCGTATTTGTTACCCATGTTCGAGGCTGTTTTCAACAAAACGAAACTACATGCGACCTTCACCAGGCGAAACCCACCTTAATAATATCAAAAATTAGGAAGGAAATGTGATGCTTATTAAATACATTCAAAATAGACTAATTACACATAGAACGAAAAATCGAAAAGTAAACAATTTAAAGTTTAAAATTAAATTAGATACATCACAGTTTTGATAGGAAGAAGGATCAAAAAGGAAAAAATAGACATAACCTTCAGAGTCGAATTCACTATAAAAACTTTGGTAGTGCGGAAAGTATTGCACTGGCAACAAAGCATCTACAAAACTATCTGGCTCGTAATTATTCCGCATAGTGGCAGTTTCTTTCGAACAAATTTATTTATACTTTTTTGTAAAAGTTTAAATTATTTACTTACTATTTTGCTTGAATTTTACGGTTTCTGTTACTCATTTAGTTATGCATCTCACAATTTTTTGTTGGAATGGCTAATAGCTCAGTCGGTACCTCGTGTTATATTTTGTACATGAATATATTATTTACTTATTTGTTTGTTGGGTTATTTATTTATTTATTTATTTATTTATTCATTTATTTATGTATCTATTTATTGTTTTATTTATTTATTTATTTACTTTTTTATTTATTGCCTATTTAATCAAAATTTTAAGAATTTGGCCCTCGAGAACATTTAGGAACTCTTACAACTGACGATTTCACAACTCATGCAAACAAAGTCAAAGAAATACTTCTCGTCTGAGACAATTTCTTGACGGCTAAAATGTTCTGACATAGGGAACAGCGGGCAGTAATTTATGTGCCACCAGCGGCGTGTATTAAACTAACGACAGTTAGAGCAAACGCTTCGTATCCAAAGCATATCAGTTGACTGGCGTCCATGATGGGCACATGGGCCGGTTGGCCAAACACTTCACCGGCGTCGTCGGAAACGATACGCGTGGCACTAGTCAATTAATTTTAATGAAGTTCAATTTGTAGCGTCATGTCACCCATCAACTACATAGTGCATTGGGTATACGTGGGAGATCATGCCGCTATCATGCCGCAAAATGCGTTTGTGTGTGTTGCAGAGTGGAGCGAGTTAAAATATGATATAGGATGGAAAGAACTTCAAGATTAATTTTATTTAATACTGTTCAAAAGATCCGTACGCCAAAAAATTGGTTTATGATTTAAGACATTTTTTATGAATTGTTGTACAATGGAAAGGAATCAATTTTATAATAATTATTTTGCTACCTACGCCATACGTTCGACGAGGTCCTGGATAAGCATACCCTATTGAAGTTCTTCGTCGTGATTTGAACAATTTTTTTGTTTTCATGATGCCAATTGTGTACTCAAAAAAAAACCCCATCATAGCAAACAGCATTCGCGCCATCACGGAAATGAAAACGATCATACTCTTGCGTAAGGCATGCGAGTGTATGTGTGCTCGTATGTGACCAAATGTTCAATCTTGCTGAATCATGGTTAACGTTAACGTTTCGCGCCGATCAGTCCCTCGCGCAACGAAACGTTTCGATCACATACGATCAGACGGTACTGGCGTTTGCGTACTCTTCCAGAATCAAGCGAAACTTCCACGACATGACAGTCGGCTGGAGATTGTTCAAGTAGCAAATGTTTGCTTGCCTTTCCACACCATCAAAGACGTCCGAACATTCGTGGAAGTGTAATGGAGATCGCCAAAGTCTGGAGGCGGGCAAACAAGATCGCGACTGACGACTGAGACGTTCGTGAAGCTGGCGATTGGTTTCATGACGCTTGTTTTACTGATCCATAACGAAACCTTGGATGATTGGTTAAGAGTAGTAAAATATCGATTATAATGTACAACCATTCTTTCCAATAGCGTTAGGTCAGGATGCAGTATAATTATTAATGAACTAACATTAACCAGCACCCCGTAGACTAGACACATCCTCTTATTTTCTAGCAATTTATAGCCCTTAAAGCAATATATAGCCTGCCGAGAGACGCAATAAATGGTAGAATGAATCTGTAGTAATAACAAACAATGGCACGAGTTGAAACTATTAACCTAATTGTGCCCGTTTCTCGTTTAACCTCAAAAACTCTCGTTTCACCGCAGTTTACTTACTTTTCTAACCGGTCACCGAGGGCATCGGATCTGTCCACATCGAGCGGACGGAAGAGGTCCTGCAGCTCCAGCACCTTGCTGTATCCTTTCCGAAACAGATCGATCGTCCACCAGAAGGTAAGGGTGGAAAATATGCTCGCATTTTGTCGCGGATTTGGTGGCAGCTTCCGCGTTATTGCTTCCATTGCTAGTACAGATTTGTGTTCAACTTTTAAACATCCGTTTCCTCGCTTTAGGTTGACTTATATCTTTGGACACGCATGCGTAACATTTGGTACATGTAAATCTACACATAGAGTTAACAATGTAAAATCGCGTACGAAACTGTCACAGTAAACACTTTAAAATCACACCACGTCGTATTACTTGTTTTAATTCACTACAGAAGAGAATGAAAGTAGAATGATGTAGTAAATGCTTGTCTTAACATAAGGCAATTGTTTAGGAAGAATTATCACACCAATCAAATTATGTCAAAAATAGAGTTTCACTTTAAAACTTATTACTCTATAGTGAGCTACTCTGAATGGAAATAGGGCGATAGACAAAGTGTTATGTTCATACTACAGAGTGAACCAACCAGAAAATTTCCATTCTATTTCCAACAATAAGAATAGAGCTGTAAATAGGTTTAGCATCAATCTTTGATAGCCATAATTTATCATATTTGTCCGTCAGCATTACATGGCACAATTCTAAATAAATATACTTGGTTCCATAAACTGCAGCCAACCTTCACTTAAAACGTTATTGGTTAAATACTGCTGTTTATATGCATTTACTTTTTGTTGGTGCACGTGAGTTTATCGCTTCTCTAGGATATTTGATTACGATTTTCTTTTCCTCAATATTGTCCTCAACTTTTGTATCATCGTTTGGTCAAATCGCGTTTGTTTTCTCTAAACGGTCATTTTCCGAATCAAGCAAATGGACTGTTATTGATATTTGATAACGAAAAAATATATCGAGCATATCGGGAAGCGACTGCCGTGACACGGAAAAGAGAAAAAAATGGAATGATAGCCTTCAAAACGTCGTGTACACAAATGATGAGTGTGTGTCCCCTCACTCCAAGCCTTCCCGACGCATCCTAGGGACAACGGCTGGTAAACTGATAAGCGGACAGTAAGGTGTGCAGCTCATTTTCCACCGACATGTGACGATCGCTAGCGTGTTCCAAACCTCGGATGCCTTGTGGTAGCCTGAGTTGTACACCTCCGAAGCAGTGCTGGGGTAGAACACAAGTTAACCACATTTATCTATGGTACGGGCATTTGTTTTTTTTTTTCATTCGGTTCTATCATACATAGTGCTATCATTATGTCAACAAAAAATTGCACGGTACACCAACAACCACGGCCACGGTGGATACGGGGCAAATATTTGATCGTTCCGAATGGGCTTCGTTGACTACGATCATCACCATGACGCTGCATCTTAGTAGGTCTGATAAATTTATTCAACCTATTCTACTGATGCCAGACTTTGCTGAACTGGGCAGTACATGACCAGCAGCCGCAGCATCCGTTGCTTATCATACGGCATAAAAAAACGATGCTCTTCACAAGCCAGAATACGGAACATTGTGGATCCAAATGAGTTTCACGGTGAACAATCTTAGCCGACGTCAATGTGATAAGCACGAAGCAGACGGTCCACAGCATCCGATTATATGACGATTAAGAACTGCAATATCACTCTTTCGTTTGAATGCTGCACGAATTATGATAAGCAATCACAAAAGCCGCGCATAAAGGAACTAACACTAGGAAAATAAGAGCACATGGCTAAGCACTGGTATTGGCTATCGAATTTGATAAATTGAGTCACGAAGCACCGATTGTTTGCCCAAAATCTCGGTAGCGGTCGTTAACTGGTCGTTGTATCGCGCATTCGTTGATGTTATGAGCGCTCGTTTCACAGGTTTAAAAATAGACGAGCAATCTATAATTCTTCTTCGCTGAAAGTCACCTTCCCTTGAAGTACACACGTCATACTTTGCGTAGTCACTAGTTAAAAAGTTAAAAAAAACCCCGATCTGTGGTATTATCAATCGCAACCGGGAAGCCACTGCCAAAAGTAAACAAATGTAATCTGTCACATTTCGACCGACGATTTGGTGTGCACATACGCACGCACACACACACGCACGCACACTAATCACAACGCAACCGAGCGCAAAATATGCAAAGCTATCGGGAAACTTGGCAATCTTGACTAAACACCTGTGGCACGCATTTCCATAATGACTGTGATTAACTACTGATTGGGAAACAAAAAGGTGCGAAGTGTCCGTAGGATACTGTTGAATGGCTTGCTGTGAAAACATACAACGCGGAGTTCCAATTCGCATTCGGCGCCTTGCAGCTGGCCGCGGTAAATCGTCCACCATTCACAACACTATCATCCTAGTAGACACACCGGATTTACTGGGTGTGATTTGTATTCACCGAACAACCACAACCGGAAATACACCGTGGGACAGTTGCGTTTATTCGCGAAATACTTTTATGACAAAAGCAAAGTAAATCACAGTAAATCTGTTACGTAGTTGGGTACCGTTATCTCTCGCACCGAAGGCGTTACTTTCCGAGGAACCGACTTCCTCACTGCACCGTGGAACACGAACGAATGAAGAACATTGCAAAGCGAGACCAAGTTCAACCGGCGTTTCTTTCCTACACAAGTCGTATGTGTGCGTGTTAGACTGAATTTCATTCAAAATCGATGGGTTGCTCCGCACACTAGGGTGCTAGGGTGGACAAAATATGGATGAGTTAAAGTTATATGTATTTATACTATTTTTTAAGTAGTTTTTAAAACATATAACATCTAAGTTAATTATGAGAAACAGTTATTTAACACCTAAGAGCTTCAAATATTTAGATTTTAACCAATTTTAAAACTTATATTCGACATTTTCCCTATTTAGTATTTCCGGCTTTTTTCATACATATTTTAGTTTAAGTTTTAGTAGCACACAATATGTCTCATTTCATACTCCCACTTCACACTTCGAAACCTCTACTAATATATTAGTACTGTATAGTAGCAATGGATGCTTTGGTATATGTTTTAACATCATCCGGCACCAGCGTCATTGGGTAACCTACTTGATTCACGCTAGTAGTCTTTGCGGATTCTTGCACGGTGGAGCACGTGCAATCCCGCCTCAGAGGCGTTATCGGTTGGTAGTGAATGCCCCACTTCCTCTTAGTAGTCGAAGATTTGTTATTTTTGTGCGAAATTAACAACACAACCAAAGCCGGGCTAAGAAGCATTTAGCACCGGTTGTCAAGCGAAACAGCTGATCGGTTAATACACAAATAAAAACACCCCTTGTGTCACGGAACGATGTGTGCGTTTTTGTTGTGTTTGGTACGGCATACGAAAGTGTCATAATAATTTGTAGTGTAGTTTTTTGGCGTTCGGTCAAACATGCGCCTTTTCCTAGCGTCCACCGTAGTTTTCATGTCAGCCCCTCTGGATCATGGTGATTTTGTTAAAAGTTTGGCATACCGGATGTAGTGCAAACCGACTGCTCTGAGAGGGAGCAGTCAACAAAAGGTTCCCGTATTCAATGGTGTTGATTTTCTGCAAATAGATTCCATCACTTGTGGCGCCACAGTGCTTTAAGCGCAAACATGTCAACGTGCGATGAGTGTTTGTTTCTGCTGTTTAAATATACAAAAAAATCTTCCGGTTAAAGATAATGTTTCGTTGTGTACCACTATAGTTTTCCATTGGACATATGGGGCAGTAAATCATACTAACTCCAGCTCCACTAACCGGAGGACGCATGGGGTTGTTAATCAATTTCTATTTGTTTTAAAGGCTGTAGTAATCCATCGGGAGGATGCAGTTTCTGCTTTCAGTACCCCTTTGTGACGATTTATTTTTTTTTATTTTGTTCAACTTGTATCACTGCGTGGCTCATATCAGTTAAAACGGTAGCTTGCTAATTCAATGTGCTACGATCAACGATGGAGGCAACACGTGTCAAACTCAGCCCAAATCCACGCCAGGAGGCGAATCTGCTATCGATACTTACTTTCTGGTGGACGGCCGATATGTTCCGGAAGGGCTACAGTCAACGGTTCGAAATTGGCGACCTCTACGCGCCACTGGACAAGGACCATGCAAATCTGCTGGGCGATCGACTCGAAAGGCAAGTGAATGTCAAATTAATGGAGCAAATTCTGTTTCATTTTTGGAATTTATATTTCTTGCACCCGTCCTTATTCCATGTTATTTGTCTTGTGTTTAGTGAGTGGATGCGACAGTTGGCACAACAGAGGAAAATTCCCACCCAACGGCCATCGCTGATACGGGCATTGTTTCGTACGTTCTGGCGGGACTGGGTAACGCTGTCCGGGTTGGCGCTGTTTGTCGAGGTTGTGTTGAGGCTTTTACAACCTATTTTTCTCGGAAGATTACTGCTGTACTTCAGGTAGTAGGATCTGTTTTATCTTCCATGCATTCTAGCTCTTCCATGGCTCGCTTTAAATCCCATCTTCCAGGGAAGAATCGAACATGACCTACCGTGAGGCACTGCATTACGCGTGCGGAATGATAGCGGTACGTGCCGTCATCGTGCTGTGCGACAATCAGTACGGTATCCTCTCGTGCTTGACGGGCGTTCGGTCGAAAATTGCCGTTTGCAGTGTCCTGTACCGGAAGTCGCTGCGGTTGTCACGCAATGCGCTTGGCGACACGTCCCCCGGCAAGGTGGTCAACCTGATGTCGAATGATGTGAACCGTTTTGACATTGCGTCGTACCTGGTGTGCTTCATGTGGACGTCACCGGTCGTGATGATACTGACCGCCGTGCTGCTCTGGTACGAGATCGGTTGGTCCGGTGTGATCGGGCTGGTAGCGATCGTCATTATTACCCCGGTACAGTGTAAGAAATTGCAGTTATATATTTCATCGGTTCCGATTTGAAATCAAATTCAAATTTTCTTTCGCCAAAAAACAGCGTACACCGGCAAACTAACCTCCCGGTACCGGCTACGGACGGCACTCAAAACGGACGAAAGGATACGCCTGATGGACGAGATCATTGCCGGCATATCGGTGATCAAGATGTACGCCTGGGAACGGTCCTTTGCCAAACTCATCTCGCAGGCCCGCCGCAAGGAACTGAAGGAGGTGCTAAAGAGTGGTTACATGCGTGCCATCTACATGACGTTTCAGCTGTTCACCACACGCGCTTCCGTGCTGGGCGTAATGTTGGCTTTTATTGCACTTGATGAGGACATAACGGCGGCGAAAGTGTTCGTGGCAGCGAGCTACCTTGCGAACGTGTCCTACACTATGGCTGGATTGTTCGGGCGTGGTATTGCGGAACTCGGCGAGGGACTCGTTGCCACGCGACGGTTGCAAAAGTTTCTCGAGTACGACGAAGTGCAAATGGCAATGACAGAGCAGGCGGTGAAAAATTCGCCCGCATCTAGTGATCCTTCATTCGACAAGAAAAATGAACTCGTGGAGAACGGTGATCCCGGTGAGCGACGGCGTTTGCTAAACGACTCCAACGAACGTTTGATTGGGGAGAACGTGGACGTATCGATGCATCAACTAACCGCACGGTGGACTGTTCCCGGTGACGCGACCGATCAGCCACTTCCACCAGCTACACTTTCCGATCTAAACATTCAATTCAACCGTGGAAGCCTTATTGGAATTGTGGGCCCAGTCGGTTCGGGAAAGAGTTCTATTTTGCAAGTCCTACTCAAGGAGCTTCCCGTCGAGCAGGGTACACTTCTCATGCTAGGACGGACGATCGCTTACGCTAGCCAGGAACCATGGCTGTTTACTGGAAGCCTTCGACAGAACGTACTCTTCGGTGAGGAACTAGACCAATACCGATACCGTCAGGTGCTGAAGGTGTGCGCCCTACAGACAGACCTGGCACACCTTCCGGAGGGTGATATGACTGTCGTCGGCGAACGTGGAGTTTCGCTTTCCGGTGGGCAGAAGGCACGAATTTCGTAATGACAATCAAATAGAAATCAATCGGAAACTTCATCTAAACCCATTGCTAACAATTTACCAAACATTTATTTTAGTCTGGCAAGAGCCGTTTATCGTAAGGCGGATGTGTACCTGTTGGACGATCCGTTGAGCGCTGTCGACGCGCACGTGGCGAAGCATCTGTTTGAAATGTGCATTGGAAACGGGGGGTTCTTGAAGAGACGCAATGCCAAGGCCACGCGTATTCTTGTCACGCATCAGGTTCACTTCTTGAAGGATGCTGATTGGGTCGTTGTTATGAAGGAGGTATGTATAGTAGAATAAGCATAGATTAGTTTAAATTTACCATGAAGGATACTAAGTTGCTTTAAAACCCGTTATGTCTGCATTCGAATATAGATGTTTAAAAAAACGTCTATTTTTTAGTGAAGGGAACACTTTGGAAGTATCCATCAAGTTTCACAGTCAAAAAATTCTTCAACGACTCATTTCTACTTTCGTTAGTAAGGAGTCAGTGGCAGGAAAAAAGATTAAAGTGTTTATATTTTTGGATCGATTATTGAACATTCGATGTATAACATCGAATCTCAATTTAATAATTTCGATAGGTTTTCTGATCATCATCTTCTATTCCAATAACGGTCAGTTATTTATGAGTTTTTATATATGACACACACAAGTGTTTCATTAAGAAAATAATCTCGAAAACCATCATCCATTCCAGGGCAAGGTGGAGGCACAAGGCACACCGCAAGATTTACAACAGCGTGGCATCGAACTAGAACATCTACAGCATGCCGAATCTGGCGAAGACATCGACAAGCATTGTGCAATACGGAAGCTATCGCACACCTCGACTAGCTCCACGGTAACGGTCGACAGTGTGACACTCGAAGGCATTTCTCACTCGTATGAAGACGAAACGGAGGAGCACGTCGAGCAGCGTGCCAAGAATAAGTTTGAGGCATCCTCGGATAAAGCTACAGCAGGATCGGTTTTCCTCCAATACGTCACCAGTGCTGGCAGCTGGTTGGTCTTTGTTGGGTTGCTTCTTCTTTTCGCCGTCACGCAGCTGGTGGTCAGCGTGGCCGACTGGTGGCTTTCCTACTGGACGCTTATCGAAGAACAAGCGACAAACCTCCCGCAGGCGGTTGCCGTTTCACGAGACCTAAATGAAACTCAAAAGCAGCAAGGCCCTATCGAAGCGCGGCCCATCGAACGCGATGCCTGTGTGTACATCCATGTCGCACTCGTTGGAACCATTTTCTTCGTGGCACTGACGCGAGCATTTGGTTTCTATAAGGCGTGCGCGCGAGCGTCTCAAACGATACACGATAACGTGTTCGAGGGTTTCATCGGGGCACGGATGCGCTTCTTCGAGACTAACCCATCCGGACGGATCTTGAATCGGTTTTCAAAGGACATGGGCGCTATGGACGATTATCTGCCAAAGTCTATTCTGGACGCGACCCAGACACTGCTCATGTTCACCGGTGCCATGATGGTCGTCGTGTTCGTGCAGCCTTACTTTGTGCTCCCGATCCTGGTGCTGCTGGTGGCGCTTTTGTTAACCCGCAGTATATACCTTCGCACATCAAAAAATACACGGCGGCTCGAGGGAATCAGTAAGTGAAACATGCTACAAGATATTTTAATATTTCATGCTTGGCACGTTTGTGCTTGACTCATAACATGTAAACTATGAACTATTTAAACACCGTATGAGGGTTTTCGAACATAAGTATTTCAACTGGTATTTTTCATAATTAAAAATTAAAATTTCCTTGAATAGCAAATCGAGCTATCAACTATTTAATTTACACATTATTTTACATATTTGATCTCTTGTAAGAAATAATCGGCAATCCCCACTATAATTCGTTGCTTTCATATTAATTGTAATTCAAAGTTTAAAATTTGAAACAATTTGTGGAAAATATTTACTATCTAAAGAACGACGATTGTGTCCTATTTGAAACATTTGCATGTATTTATTTCCTCTTTTAGCGAGGTCACCCATTTTTTCACACATTGCGGCCACCTTGACCGGATTGCCAACCATTCGATCCTACGGTGTGCAGCAGCTGCTTATCCAAGAGTTCGATACGCACCAGAACGTCAACACGGGCGCCTGCTTTATGTTCCACAGCGGGCGTATCGCATTCGGACTCTTTCTGGACAGTATATTTTTCCTCTTTCTGGCCATCGTCACCTTCAGCTACCTAATGTTGGACACCGACGCCGTTGGTGCCCGCGTTGGGTTGGCCATCACGCAGATTAGCAGCATAGGCAGTCAGCTACAGTTTGGCATTCGTCAGAGTGCCGAAATGTTCAACCATCTGATCGCGGTGGAGCGTTTACTTGAGTATCGGCAATTGCCAGCGGAGCAGGACAGAACGACCACTTCTACCGGGGGTAAAAAAGAAGACGCACCAATTGTTTTGGAACCCCCGAAGGATTGGCCTCGTGAAGGCCGTCTACAATTTAACAACGTAAGCTTCCGTTACGCCGAACGCGAGATGGCCGTTTTACGTGACCTCACGTTTTCCATCAAACCTCGGGAAAAGGTGGGAATCGTGGGACGCAGCGGTGCTGGAAAGTCTTCCATCATAGCGTCCCTCTTCCGGATGGCGATCGTCGAGGGACAAATATTGATCGATGGCTTGAATACGGCCGACGTGCCGCTCGAGCATCTACGCTCGCGCATATCGATCATCCCGCAGGATCCGGTCCTATTTTCCGGGACGCTGCGCCGTAACCTCGACCCGTTCGAAAGGTACCCTGACGAGGCGCTCTGGAGGGCACTGGAATTGGTGGAGCTCCGTGAACTGGCGAGCGAATCTTCGGCCGGGCTCGGACTGCACGCGTACGTAGCTGCCGGTGGGCAGAACTTTAGTGTCGGCCAGCGGCAACTCCTCTGCCTGGCTCGAGCCATATTGCGCGGCAATAGGATTCTGGTGCTCGACGAAGCCACGGCAAACGTGGACCCGGAAACGGACCGTCTGATTCAGCATGCGATTCGGGAACAGTTTGTCGACTGTACGGTGCTGACGATCGCACACCGATTAAACACGATCATGGACTATGACCGCGTGCTGGTGTTGGATGACGGCACTGTGGTTGAGTTTGGGACGCCGGCGGAGTTGCTAGCTCGCGAGGATGGTACCTTCCGGAGCATCGTGCTAGCCACGGGACCCAACGAAGCGGACAATCTGTTCAAAATGGTGCAAAGTGGCACGAATCAAAGGAGCCAATAAAACTATATCGGTCAATTATAGGAACGAAAGTTATAAAATATTTTTAAACATTTTAAAACAACAACCATAATCCCACCAAGTGCGTTCATAAATGTGCTGTAGTGAAGAAATTAACGTACCTTATAAGACCTTACAATAAATCTCGGTGTTTATTAAACACCCTTGTTATCCATACAAGATGTTTGGTTTTGTTGGTTTTTATTAAAGCAATCAGCAGAACGAGTTAAAATTAAACAAAGAAAAGGCAACTATGATTGGTTCTGGTTTTGTTATGGTCAAACGATTGAATGTTTCAGGTAGATTTCGCTAGCAGCAGGCTGTTTTCATGTTACGGAGTAACAACTGCGATTCAACTATTAAACAGGCGAAGACATTAATTGAACCTATTATTAATAACAATTCATTTGAAAATCATGGAATTTTTATAAAGAGTGCCTTAATAATCAACTATGATTGACAAAGGTATCATGTCGTGCATCTACTCAACACTGTCTGTGTTTGAACTTGGGGGTTATTTCTCCTTTTAAAAAGTGTATTTAATTATACACAGTCTAGTGTATTGTTCCAAACACTTCTAACTGGTTGCAAACTTACGTCTTTGATGATCAACATGTGTCCGATGGCATTTTACTAGACTTTTCTATTTAGTAAGAATATTTAATCCACAACCCCAAAGCTTCCAGCAGCAGTGAGGAGTCATTTAGAGTAATTCATACGTTTTGTTTGCTTAATGAAAAGCTCATAAATCACGTAACACCAGCTGGAAGATAAATCGATTTTGAATGTTTAACATCGTTTCTTACATCGCACAAGATTTGCATTGCACTCCCAGCTTCTATCCTTTGCTTTTCTAGGCCGTATGACTACTAAACGTTCGTACCCGGTGCGAGGCACTGGCCCGAAAATATCACATGTGATTGTTAATTCTACAGTGTTGGTGTACTGATCCTCAAACTAGTCGAATTTACGAGGCCACACTATCCTCACAAGATGTGATCGCATCGTGTGGCATCGTTTTAATGGCACCCTGCTGCTTGCCGGCTGCCGCCTCCTGTTGATTCGTTTTCCATGATAGGTACGTATTCCAGAATACGGCCACCGACTGCACCAGCAGCACTTGGTAGTTCAACGGGACGAGATAGAAATTGGCCAACTGTACCCACGGCCAGATGTAGTAGTTGGTTATCAGTATGTCGCTGTACTCGTGGCGCAGCTTGTGTTTAATTTCGGTCACATTGCGACCCTGCAGCAGCCCGATGGTGCCGATCAGCGTTCCCAGGAAGATCGGAGCAAAGACTAGCTGGTCCAGGGCGACTTTCTTTAGCGTGGTGACCGTCTTACTGGCACCAGCTTTTCCAACGTGTCGATCAAGCACACCGTACCACTTCCGCAAACCAGGACCCTTGAGAACAATTAAAACCGACAAGTTACGTCTAGAAATATAAAGCCTTTTAATTGCAAAATGTAGAAGTGGGACTTACTCCGACGCAAAATCCAATACCGAAAAATTTGAAAGCACGCATCCCATCGAACGATTTCCAATCCTTGCGCTCGATGAATCCTTGCGCAATAACGTCCCCGGCTCCCATCAGCAGTCCCGATTGTACCGACTGTACCAACACAGGGTAACGCACGAGGGCCTGATTGTACAATCTGGAGAATGCCATCATACAGACAATTCGTGCACGCTAGATGACCAAATTTATTTGCACCGTATTTCGGTATCAGTTGAAAAATACTTTCAGTGCACTACCGATCCAAAATTACACACAAAACTCGGTCACGTTTGCCGCGATGTGCGAACGATGGGCTCACGAATTGCGTTTGATGTGCTATGCGGCACGGCACACAGTAGTAGGCAGCGGCGAACGAACTATTTTACCGAGACGTTCAACGAAGAAAGATCAATAGTTTCGTCCCCGCACGCCCTTGCCTATACAGATTAGTGCCGCAACGCGGTTTGTTGGACCGCTATCGACGTTATCTCCGTGAAAACAAACACGATTATTTTTGTTTTTCAATTTTCTGTCACATCGATCGCTTAGAGTTCCGTCATTCTGAACTAGTTGGACTTAGTTTACGAACCTATTTTCTATTCAAGATCGAACCCAGTAACATGTTATTCCTTGTATGGGAACGAGTTTAAATAACCCGTTATACCCTTAGGCTGGTGTCAGTGCTTTGTCGCACGATATTTTGTCGGACGTCAGGTCCGCCAATTATTCTGTATTTTTTTAAAATTCTTATTCTGTTTTGGCGTAACGACCTCTTGGTCGTGCCTGCCCGTTAAAGGCTTACGAGACTTGTTTCCCTGTTGTACGTGGATAGTCAGTGCAATCGTACAGGGGAGGGTCCGGGCTCGGTTGGGATTCGAACGATTACTGGAACGAGAATTACTTGGGTCGTCACAGCTTTTCATGTCTCTTTACCTTGTTGGTACTGATGATCAAAATGAACCAATTTTGAGGTTAGAATGGCCGGGTGCTGTAGATACACAGATAGGAGTTTCCCTTAAAATTTCAATTAAATAGATATTCTGACACAGCAAGCATATGGTAGGTAGCAGATGATCTTTTTCTTCTTCTTCTTCTTTCGGTATGCGAGTCGGGGTATATCCTCCTACGCTAAGTCGAACAATTTGTTAGACCGCGTCCACACGGCATCGTAGCGTAGCGATTTTGACACTCCGTCGTAGTGTCAACTATTTTTTATGGCCGTGGCTAAGGCCTCTCGACCAACATTTACACTACGACGGAGTGTCAAAATCGCTACGCTACTATGCCGTGTGGACGCGGGGTTACCTTAAGGGCCGTTTCCACACAGCGAGTAATGGCCGGATTTCTAGTAGTGAGTTTTTGATAGATGTCGCGCACCGTATATGGGTGAGTATGCTTCCGTGTGGACGAAGCCAGGTGAGTATGGTATGGTGTATGTTGACAGTCGTCCTGGGCATCGGCCATACTCCCGGCGATGCCGGGAATGGTGAGTATGGTAGTGAGTATGAAAATGGGTTCCTGGTGGGTATGATGAGTGTCGGAGGACCCGTCACTTACCATACTCACTACTATACTCGCATCGTGGAAAGAGCCCTTTACTCATAATCAGAGGCGTACCGACTCTGTCCGAACTCCTATGAAGGGGCTCGTCCTTTAGGACCGGCTATAAAAGCCATATGTCCACCCGCCTTCCACGGGAGGGATAATTCCTTCCATTGTCAGGACACAAAAACCTCGTGGTCCGCTTGATTGACTCAGACAGCACGAAATGTGCGGCAGCTAGGATTTGTCTGACCTGAGCTCCAGCTCGACGACACCAAGCGGTCGTGCCCTAAGCTAACCCTACTTTTCAGCTAACTACTTCAGGAAACTTGTGCACTGCTAACATCCGCTCTGATGCACTACCGAACTGGAACTGGTAGCAGATGATCAGTATAAATGTTTTTTACAACCTGGATTACCTGTTTTTTGTTACAGAATTGAAATCAAACGTTCATGACGATTGCTTGTTTTGGTCATCATAAATTCCAAGATGGCGCTATATTTACCTGTCAAATCGCTCCACATAAACCAACCTTGGGAGTAACCTTGGGTAATCTTTCGTTTGACAGTTGTCACTTTTGACATTACCAACTAAACATCATTAGCGATAGCAATAACCAAAGTTTACCTGTGCAGGATCCCGGTGGTTTTCAGCAAGCGTTTTTAACAGAATCCGACGTACTGGTGGTAAGGTGCAACACTGCGAAGCAGAAAGTAGCATATATTCAGAAGTTTTATCGTTATATCTTTAAACATCGCCGCACCTTAGCACCATGTTGGAAGGTTGGTACTGCCGCACAATGAACGAGGAAGCACGCCAACAGAGTGCTCTCAATACGACCGCTGAAACGACGCCGGAGAAAAATGATGCGCCGGAAGCAGAATGCGAAAGCACCAGTCCAGAAAATGATAGCGATGATGGCGCCCTCACCAACCCTAACCTCAATCATTCAGCATTTTACTGTGGGTTGAAACATAAAATGAAAAGACTCATCAACGTAAGTGTTTAATCTTAGTTTTAACACAGCGTCCGTCAGTCGACGAGTGCCTTAACATAACTTTTGTTCAACTTTTTCACAGGAAACTGCGTACCTTGAAAACAAGCTGCGCAATGCCCAACGCCGTCTGTTGAAAGCAACGCGCGATAGATCGTTTCTGCTCGACCGGCTGCTTGAGTACGAACGGCCGGAGTTAACATCGTCGGATAGCGATGACAGCTATTCATTGGTGGATGGAAGGCAGCCGGTTTCAAAAAAACGAAAAATTGATGCATCTGTACCATCTGCATCTGCACCAAATACAGCGGGAACCGAGCAAGCTCCAGGGCAAACGAAAGCAGTTCCTGGACAAACTGATTCGACCACTTCTCAGGTAAAACGAAGTAAGAAAGATCCCAAACGACAGCAGAATAAACCAACGAATGTGCTACCATCTGCATCACGCTGCCCGTTCGAGCCATTTGATACCTGCAGCGAAACTCGCCATCTTTACTATGGAGGTATTTTCACGCATATCAACCAGAATCCTTTACTATCCAGCACATACCAACATACAATCAGTTATCCATCGACACTAACGTCAATACCAGATGTTCAGTCGACACCGACGGATCTTTTGGCGCCGAGTTTCGATACAAACTATTTGCCAAATCCCATTCAGTGCGAAGCAACTGCTACGGAAAGGCAACCAACCAAAGAGGAAATCGAGCGACACCTTCAGCTTCGGCAAGTAATACCGGAAGTTGTACCGGAGGGAGAGCTGCCTGCCGAAATGTTCAACAACAACCCGTTCACTGATTCTATCGATCAGATGGTTGATGCGACTACAAGCGAACTGCTTACCGATTGATCTTCAAGTGCTGCGTTAACTCATCACCTTTGGGTGTGTGTTTGGAAATCATTTGAAACACACCAAATCAGGTACATAATTTTCCTTACGTTTGAACTAACTAACATGTTATTGGATTGGTTACCTTTTTTCACCTTGTTTTCTACCAAGGCTATCACTAAGAAGCTAAAGTTGCATTATCTTTTCAAAGAGAGGCAATGGTTATTGTTTGACTACTTAGAATGTTTTTATCGATCCTTTGTTGAACTTAATGCTCATTTGATGAGACGAGGAAATTCGAAAAGAAAAATTGTAAATTTCAACTTGTTTTAAAGTAAGCGTGCTTATGAATTTCAGTAGATCTCTCTGAGATGCCGAAGTATACTGAATTTACGAATCTAGCTCGTTTGTATAAGTTCCCCGATGAGTCTTTCGCCCATTATTCCTTAGCTATTCTATAGTTTTTTTGTTTATGTGTTAATCAATTGATTGAGTTAGAAAAATAATTTCAAGAAAAGTGTCTAGCTAAAACTACATCCTCCTAGATCATTTACTTTTCTACGCATTAATCGAAGCATTCGTGAGACGAGGCAATTTGAAAAGGAAAATGACAAATTTCAACTTGTTTTAAAGTAAGAGTGCTTATAAATGTTAGTAACTCTGAGATGCGAAGGTATATTGAAATTACGAAAAGTTCTAGTATATATATATATATATATCAGTGGCGTCTCGTCCACCTGAGCAACCTGTGCACTGCACAGTCATGAATTTATAAAAAGAATCACAAAATTATTTGTTTAGTTATGGTATTGTAATTTCCACCCGCAATAGTTGCGTTCAAAATCTTTTTAACGCTTTACAACGTTGCGCTGGGCACTTCTGCTGGTGCACCGCTGCTACAAACGAGCATCTTTAATCAAATAAGAACAGTTCTCTTAACCACAGTCTCATAATACCATCCTCATTACGAACGGTGAAGAAGCGGTAGTTTTCTTATTAGCAAGAGTCAAAATCCAGTTGGAAAGTCGATCAGTTTTGTTTACGGGTGGGCACTTCAGCCAGTGCCCTAGGCAATCGTATATGTACACATTAGTTCTCTCGTGCATGTGTTGAATGCGTCCATGTGAAATTGTCGATGTATAGGTGCCTTTCCTGTGCACATTAGATTGTACCCAGGCCGGACCCGAGGCGAGTCTCACTTACCAAATAAGAATTTGATTCACAGACATTGACTAACCGCGGATATATTTATCGAGTAGATATTGACGTTCGTGAAGTAAATTTGGAAGAAAATAAAACTTTGGAATAAAATCGAAGATACAAACACGCAAATATAGCTAACAATTCAAAGCTAATTAAAAAATGTCTAAGCACTGGGCAATACTGCTGGTGCACACAGTTTCATTCGAAAGATTTTTCATGCAATTGTTCTATTTAGGGTGAAATTACCAGTCAATGTATACATCAACATTGAACAGGACATCGTAGATGAGCTGTTAAACTCGTTTTTCATGTAGATCCATTTAGTAGCAATTAAAGATTGCAGAGCTAAATAGACCATTCACGGTTCCTCAAACTATTCTTTCACTTAACATCCTGACCAAATTCGTCCTCGTGTGTCGTGTCGTTCTGGTTGTAATAAACCACGTTATATGGTTTACCTAAGAAAGTATTAATTTTTTTGAAGGTGCACAACCATCTCATTTTCTCACGAGACGCCACTGATATATATACTACACGAAAATGTTCGGTGTGCTCATGGTTTAATAAATCGTGCGAATTGAATAACGCGGATATAATCTAATTTTTTGCATTTCGCATTTGGTTGCAAGTTAAAACATGCATTCTAGTTTTTGAACAATAAAAAAACGGACGGAACTTACATCAACACAGCATGGGTAAAAGGGTCTAACTCAGTGATCTTTTGATCTCATAAAAGAATGGAAAATTTGTGGTTTATTTTACAAGATATCTTTAATCCTTCGTTCGTTTTCTTTTAATGTAAATGTCTTTATAGGTTAATTATTTCACAATTTTCAAATTAAAATGTGCCACAACACAACTAATTTGAGTATATAAAAAATATGTTATTGTTAATTAACTAAACTAGCTACTATAATTTAATATACAAATTACTGAATCTCACTGAAAAGAATCGTTAGAAAACAATCAACAAGATAAGGAGTACTGCCAATATAGTACTGACCCATATCAGTATACAGGTTCTCTTTTTAAGTGCTTTGATTTTATATTCCCTCGCTTTTTGGAGCTGATGTGCCCCATGGTCAGTATTAAGCGTTGCTTGTTGCGCATGGTATTCGATCACTTGTACCAAGCTGCCCTGTGAAGAAGAAAAAAGTAAGATAATTCAGTGAAGCCCGCTCAAGTTTCCCCCTTTTCGCGTCTACCTGCTCCATCACCATACTGGAAATGCGTACGAACATATCCCGGATTTCCACGAGGGATTTTTCCAGTGCCTCCAATTGCCCATGACGAGTCATTATGTCTCTCAGTTTCTGCCGTTCTCGCTCCGTTTCCTCCAATATCTATGTTAGATGTTTAAAACATACGTAAAAGTAGACGTATACTGATTAGACTTATTGAGCATGTGCAAAGGGATAGAAGACGTGTTCCTACATTTCCTACAAACGGCGACATCTGGTTGGAAGTCAACTTTTCCATCGCTTCGTCGTCCGTGATGTTGTAGTTCACTGAAAGCAAGTTATGCAAATGCTCGTTATAAAAAGAAAATGTTCGCTTGCAGCGCATTGCGTACTCACTCGCTTTAGCTTCGAGCTTCATCAAGTCTTTAATTCGATCCTCGTAGTAACAGACAAACTCTTCGTGTTCCCGGTACGCGCTGAGGTAGTCATCTTTGATCACTATAAATTGGGTGTGTTTGATTCGAAATAGCACGCCGGTTCGCCGAGAGTCGTCTTCGAGCTCAACCTCCAACTTCTTTATGGTGCCGTAGATGCGCTGGCAGAGGCCATTGCTTTCCTTTAAATTCTCCTCCACGTTATCCCGGATTACTGCAATGAAGTGAGCAAAAATTACAGGATATTTTGCGCCGATTCGCAACCAATTAACCAATACCTTTGTCATTGTAATGAAACGTAGACGACGCAATCAGCTTTCTCATTTCTCTGGTGTTTCTTCGAATCGTTTGAATCCAAGCGGTCAGTTCGGAAAACTACAAAATAAGTGTGTTAACAGAATGGTAAAATTGTAGTTTTAAAAGGATTGGTTAAAAAATGTAACATTCACAACAAACGTTTATTGCGAAAAGGTCGATCCAATGTGCAATCGAGCCAACCGTATACCTTAGCAAGGTTCTCAAAAATCTCCTCTTGCGACTTTGATAGCCGGGCATTGGCTTCCAACTCATCGTCCAGGTTGTGATTGGCATATTTACTTTTCTGCACGATTACCGCAGGGAAGAGATAGGGACCGAAAAGAGGTGCATAGGATTAGTTTGATTGTCTCGCTGGCTTGTAAAGAAATCTAGGTGTATGTTATTCAGCTTGCCCTGCTGCTGCCGGTCATATCCTTGCACATGGCGGTGAAGTTTGGTAGCGGGACCGGATTGGATGAATTGCCACTAATTGACTCTAATTGGAAATGGTCCATGCAGCGACGCATGGCACAGTATGTAGGGTAGCACAGGTAGCTTAACCAGAGCAGCGCAGCGTGATCCACATGGCGAACCGGTTACGCGTGCAAACGCCATTCACTTACGCTTCTCAGTTCCGCTAGTCGATCTTTGACCATGGTGCGTTGTGTGGTTATTTTACTTGGTCCAAACTTTTCAGTATAATTTGAATTTGATCGTTGATTGCTCTGGTGGCTCTTTTGTTTGATGCATTACATGGTGTCGTTGTGCCGGGATCAATCTTCTTCACACCGAGCACACTCCGGGGTACGCCAAGTGTGTTCGTTCAGACCGAGCGGTTGCTAAACTAACGAAATTGAATTGTACCCGGGGAGTCGCGACTCACTCTGATCAATTTGTCACAAGCGCTTATCATTCGCGGCCAAACACCCTACTGATTCACGGGAATTACATGGAAAGCTTCTTCGCTTCGCAAGTGAGACGTGCTAGCAGATGAGAAGGCATCGAGAGGGGCCGCGTAAGGGGTTTCTTACGTTTTATGCCTACGAAAATGCGCGAACACTGGTCACTTCACACCACTACTCACGGACAGACGACCTGTGGGGACCCGTTAACATTCAGCTTCTAAAAAACAACTAGCCACAATGCACGTCCGTGTGTCCGTAGGTCCGTAGGTCCGTGGTCTGGTTGAGATCGCAGCAGAACGAATACACTGTGGGGTTGTAGCATCGGCCCACATGCAGGCTTGCTCAGGGGTCGGCAACTTTGAAGCCATGCCATGCTTTTTTAACTAAATTGATTTTTTTTTCAAATTCATTTGCTGTCTAGAAAATTCAATTAAAACACATGTGGGTCTACTACAGCTCTTGTATTTTGTATATTTTTTTAGTTTGGTTTTTTATAACCTTGTATATTTAATTCAATTCATCGGTTGGAAGATAAGAACATAAGTCAAATCGCCTAGGCATAGGCTTGTACGACAGGGCTTGCTATTCGCGAACCCTAAGGAAAAATCCAACAAAATCTTTTTCCAAACAGATGTCGAATTCCGTTTAAATGTTTTTGGAACGATAGTACATCGTTTTTTCTATAAAAAAAATACTAAAAACTCCAGTACCGCATAACGACTGACCCATAACGCATGCTGCTTTAGAAGTTATCAAATTTAATCAATTATTTCTTTCTTAGGACTGTTTGGGAATCACGCTATCGAACTCTCAGTTTGATTTTTGGAAAAAATATAATAAATAAGTTGGAAAACCCTTTTTTTATTTAGCCCAGACCGCTAAATGAAATTTCCATCCCCTGCCTAGCCTCAGGTTGCCGCGTATACGCAATCGCAGTTTCATGCACTGCACCAGAACCACAGTAACACAGCGAACCATCTTGTTCTTTCTCTTATCGTCTTCCCAGCCAATTGATCGTGCTAGTAGCTGTCTCCACCAAGGCTACATGACATAGCTCTCACACATATAATGCCAACGAGATACGGAATGATAAGATTGCGCACCACCGATGCCGATCAGCAGTGTGCGACAACCTGTGCTATCTATTAACACTAGAACTACAGCAGTTACGCTTGAAACTTTAGCGCAAATTATTGTCAATATTAAAAAGAAAATTTTATTTTTGAATACATAAAAATTAACATTCTATTGGATGTGTGAAGGTTATGCATTAACATTTGGTAGAATTGTTCAGCCTTAAGAAATAAATGTGATTGAAAAAGTACCTGACCAGTCAAAATGACTGGTCCGGTAGTTCTAGTGTTAACCAACAGCATAGGTAATAGTGTTAAACCATGCTTGCAAGACCATCTGGAATCGTCGGGCACATGGAACATGAAAAGAACCTAAGGAACACGGTTGAAGACTGCTTTCTTGACGTAGGTGCTCGTAGGGTTTCTTGATCAGTAGGTGAAGAGATTAAACAGTGGCAATTAGCTAAATGAAAACTACATTTATTACGAGTTGTAGTAGAATTTACTGTATTTTTATTCTTACACGCCGCCAGTTCTAGCTTCTATACACTTATCATGGACTTAACGGGGTTATGAAATGTTAGATAGTCCAGCATCAGGGCAACAGGCATTAAGAGTTGGACGTAGAAATTCGATCCGTAGCGTCAAGTTGGTTGTAAGAGGTTATCGTATCGAAATTGCTTTGATTAATGCACTGTCATGTGACATAAGTTGCGCGAAAAAAAGGTGGTCCGTTTTGTTGCTCGTTTTAATACTGTCCGCCGAACACGGAGTTATCAACATGTGTGCCAACATGACTGGAGTTTTGTTGAAGCCACTTCGTTACCAAAAAAAAGATAACTGATTTAAACGAAACGCCCGTCCAATTACCTTGATGAGTAAAAAACCAGTGGTCTGAATCTGAGTTGACTGGAAAATTATAACTAAACGCTTCGAAACGCTTATTATTATTTGCAAGGTTAATTTAGGTGACCGATGGTAAGTTTATGTCGCGCCAAAAGCTTCTTCTAACGATGAATAAATTGAACAAATATAATGCGAAGCGAACTTGAATGAATGTGAACCGCAAAGCATTTGAACGAGTTTAAATTCTAATGAAAAATGGAATAAATCGCTCGTAAAATAATGATACGTACCACGGGACATCACTTACCAAGAGACAGAGATGCTTGCATATTCAGCATACGCTCATATTCAGTTGAATCAATGAAAAATCAAACTTTAAAAAATCATACAGTACGCTAAATTTGAATGATCTTCTCTGCTACCATCTGCTTAAAACTTCTCTCTTTTATTTACACCCTACAGCTAAAAACTTGAACGAATTACATATGGAAATGAGGGAACCTGTACTACCAGTCTTGCTTTCCTTAATTGTGATGTGAAGAAAAGATGACAGTTAATGAAAAACGCTGATTATTAAGGAGTCTTGGGACTTACTAATTCGCTTCTAATCGGTTTACATTGTTTGGCCTGTGGAAGGCAGATACAAACCAGGTATGTGATACATTTTGTATGACAAATCATAAAATTTGAGTTTAAATCTCTGTATGGGAGCATTACAATTTCTCCTTAAACATATCAGAAAAACAATTCCTCAAATTATAGATTTTAAAACATAAAAATCCATGATACCCGTACGAAATGAATGACATACCTGGACATGCCAGTCGTATACATCCCTATAGATTTCTGGTCATATACTTCAGGCTCAAAGCAACTTTCATTCTAGCAACGCAAATGATGGGAATAGCCTACAGCTAACTATAAAGCAGCTTGTATAATACGTAACTCAACTATCCATAATAAATTGTAGCCTTCCGGTAAAGGATGTCGCTTAAAGCGGTCTTAAAGTAACGAACTAAAAAACCACAGCTGTTTTAAAAGTTGCAGTTCATACACATACATAAATAAGACAGATTTTCCCTGATACATGGAAAGGGGTGAGTCAACGAGGTAATACAGTGTTAAAATCAGATGAACATATGTTATAATCAATACTTCGACAACCCACGATTCTTCGAATAGCGCACACTTTGTTGACTTAAGAAATTAGATGTTTTGCGTTAAGAATTACCCTTCGCACGCAGATCTGATGCGATGTTCTCGAAGCGTGCAATGTAGTCTACGCTGTTTTCACTCATAGTGGTTATATCCATCTGTTTGGAGATCAAATCAAAAGCGATACAATATCGTTAAAACACATTTAATTCGCATGAGTGAGGGGCACCTACGTCAAAGTTATGGCAAGGCTGTGCCGGTTCGGCTGCGTTCTGGTACACGGCGTCAAGCTGTCCGAAGAAGCTGGTCAAGGAAATATCGTTAAGTTCGTTTCCCAATATCTTGGTGTCGACCGGAGAATTCGGCATCATGGTGGTACCGACGTCCGTCTCCGCTTCGGTGCCTGAGAATATGTTTGCCATCAGCGAGGACGACGTCGAGGGAAGCGATAGATCGAACAGGCTAAGGCAACTGTCATCGTTCTGCGGCAGTGGCGGTGCTGCAGTGATCGTAGTGCTGGACGCTTCGGATTCCGCGAAGGCCGCTATCGTCTCAGTATCCGCATTCTCACCCGATGGTTGCCGAGCGCCACCCCCCGAAAGCGCATTGGAAGACGTTGGATTCATTTGGTTGGCCTGATCGACGCCACCTTCGCTGATCGGTGTAAATTTCGTCTGGCCAGCGCCAATGTCGTTTGCATTTTCCTCATCGTACGGCATCTGTATCGTTCGGTTAGCACCGGGGTGCTCCGGTTCACCTTCATCCGACAAGGTGTTGATTGGTAACGAGAAGCTGCTACCATTGCGCTTTCCGAACTTACCCGGACCGGTGCTTGAGTGCGGGAACGGAACACGAGAAGCGCCTTCACGACCATGCATGCTGTTTACATCGAGCGCCCCGGCCGGAAATATAGCTGCCGATGGATGAGGTGTGCGAGGAACCGGAAGTGGCGAAAACAGCCCTTGATGCCGGTTAATTCGCGTACGTAACCAGCGTGACTGTTTGTATCGTGCTTGTGGAGGCATGTGCTAAGAAAAAAAGCAAAAAAAAATCGGTTAAAATGGTACCATGTAGGCAGCTACCAGACCCACCATCGGCTCCGGTGTCAGATAATTGACACCATTACGTGCAGGAAGCATTGGTTGCTTGAAAAGTAGACTATCGTCCTGGCACGTCGACAAGGTATTATCGCAATCCGCACGATGCTGTGAATTTTAAATAAAACAAAATCAAGATTAGCACCTGAAGAAATCGACATTAAAAGATAAAACCTAACGGGGCTGATTTCACTGAGACATAACATTAAACAAATCATCATCATTTGCACATTTCGTATATTGCATAATGCACCTGTAATCAAAACATCAAAACAAACGTTCCGTTTTCTGTACTTAAGAGCAAATTTTTTTTCTAGTTGTCGGATCGATTTAAAATTTTCATTGAAGATACTTGAGGGTGTTTTTCAAAATAATGCATAATTTTCTTAATTTTAAAAGTTCTTTAAGTACATCAATTGGAGGTTCCAAAAAATGTCACCCTACACATCTACAATCCAAACCTGTGTACTCCCAACATTTTACGTAGGAGTTGGCATTTTCTGTATTTTAGTGTACATATCTTTGGTCTTTGAAACTGAATTACTTGAAATGTTCAAAAATTTATTTAAAAACATTTTTTAAAATGTTGTACAAATGTTAAATGTTTAAATAGGATAGTTTCATTCAGAAACACGAATCCTTTAATTTAAGCAATTATGCCTTACGTTTAGGCATTGAAATCTCAATCGAATATTGAATACAAATATGTGACACATAATTTTGTTCAGAAAATGTGCGCCACAAACGATTCTATTCATCCTAGAAGCGGATGAACTTCGACTATGTGTGATTCCAGGTACAATAATAGCTAAGGAAAAGTGATAGTTATGAAAAAAATCAATCCTTAGAATAGATAAAATCGAACAGACGCATAGAAGAATAACTAGGAATAGCATTTCCTACGAAAAAGGAATAAAATAACGGATAATGCTCTGTTCCTAGTTAAACACAGTGCGACAGAACACTACGATATTATATTTTTATTTAATTTTTTATGATACTTTTTTTAATTACCCAAAAAATGTCAAGTAGTGGAGTACGTCTACGTCCAAAAATATCAGTATTAAGATACAGAAAAATGCAAACTTATGCACAGGTAGATGGTTGTAGATGTGAAGGGTGAAATTTTGTAGAACCTCATATTGATATTGGTAATGAATTTATAAAATTATGAAAATTTCCAATTGATCTGAAATTTAAATAAAAAGATATTTGATAGCAAGTACAAATAAACGGAATGTCCCATTCAAAATGTATAGAGTACCCGGGAAGGCCGGTTGAGCGAATAATGGGTATTAACCGAAAAATGGAAATTATTTAAATTCTTTTTAAAACTGTTTTTATTCGGCAAAACGATGGCAAAATAGTTTTTCTGTGCATTCTAAAATGCGTTTTTTTCATGCCTATACGACAACCCAATCAAAAGTTATTTGAAAAACTACCCGGGTAGGCGGTTGACCGGGAGACGCTACAAACATGTACGAAAACCTGTGTAAATTGGGTCAAACTACTACATTGTTGTGAATCGTTGCTGGGTTATAGTAAGTATAAACGTAAGGATATGTTCCTTGTCAAATTGAACGTGCGTATTACCTTTGGTTTGCGTTCGGTAGCATTTCCACAAATGCACCGTTTCTTTCCATTCTTGGCGCCCATGTTCATCAGCATGACTAGCTGCTTGAGGCGCTTGCTGATCACGTTCGATCCATCCTTATTGTTACTCATCCCTATTGGTTCCTCTTTCACCGCGGAGCAGCCGATGGACCCCATTACATCGTCCGCAGTCGAGGTAGCGTTGTTGTTGTTGTTATTATTATTATTGTTGTTGTTAATGTTGTTGTCGTTGTTGTTGTTGTTGTTGTTATTGTTATTGTTATTGGAGGAGGTGGAAGAAGAATCGATTGAGTTTGTTGATTGCGCCTCATCTTTCGGGACCGCTGCCACCCCCATCGCGTTTGATTGCTCGTCGCTAGTCGCTTTCACGTCTACCGGTGGAACGATTCGAGGTAGGGGCGCTTCCTCCCACACCCAATCGTACTCAAGGTGCAACTTCATGTCTTCGCCAAACATTATGTACAGGTCCCCGATAGTGAGATCGTTCGCATTGTATAAGGTCCAGCCTTCCCGGATCCTCTGCATTTCCTGCTCCGACACGAGTGGCCGGATGTGGTTGAAAACGCCGGTCGGTGGTGGCTTCGCTGCGTCGGAACCCTTTCGCCGGGGGCACTTTTTCCGCACCGCGGATGTGCTCGATGTAGAGATTACAGTTGTAACACAAGTCGTAACGGTGCTGCTAGAGACGGTCAGCACGTCAGCGTCCTCTTTGCAGGGTTCCTCGTCACCGACGATCGTGTGCTCCGCCAGCATTTCTATGTTGTACTTCAATGGGTCGCTCTCGGCTAGCACAAACTCGTCGTTGGAATTGTCACTCATCCTGGCAGCAGCAGGATCGGAACCGCATGCCCCCGATTGGATCGGCATATTTGTGGCATATGCATAGTTTGTTGCTGGCGGCCCATCGCAATCGTCCGTGCTTCTAGCACTATGCCCATTTAATAGTTCTATTTCGAAGAGTTCCATCTCCTTCAGTTCAATCGATTCGTTCGACGCGTTTGGCGACTTCAGCAGGTCGTTCATGATAAGCTTCGACAGCTGCTCGCTCCCAGTATGTTTTTCGTCCTTCGTCGAATCGTGCCCGCTATCCAGACATAGCTTCGGTTTCTTGCACACGGCACCCACGACTTTTTCCGACGGGACGAGTGTTTCTCCAGGCACCTTCACTCCGATCCGCTGCTCGTACGAGTTGAGACAGATGCTCGTGTTGCTCTGAAACTCCGCCAAAATAATCATCGGTCTGTGGATGACGGCTGAGTGGGAGGGCACAAAGTGGAGCTGCAGGTTTAGTACTGGCCCCGTTGGCTCGGTACGGCTGACTGATGGCGGTGATGAAGTCGCCGATGGCAGCAGCTGCGAACACAATTGAATCTCGTTCTGCATACGCTGGCGCATCAGCTTGGAAGTTACCGTTGAGGAGACTATTTTCATTTTTTCGACACGCTCGACTAGCCGTAGCTCCTGCGGCCGCCACTTCTGCTGAAACAGCTGCAGCAGCGCCGATACACGCTTTTGGATGGTGACTGTAATCCGTACGCGCGGATTCTGGGCCAACGAATGCACCCGCCCCCAGGCCTCCATGTTTGCCGGCTGCAGAAGAACGTCTACGCGCGGTGGCAACTTGATCTCCTCCTGCCATTCTTCGAGCTGGTTGAGCTTGCGCAGCGCCCGACAAGAGGGCGTTTTGATGCGAATTGTTTTGCCCTTCTCGCGTACCATCGTGAAGCCCTTATACACGAGATCTTTTAGCTTCTGAAAATACTTCTTGTTCTGAAACGGCACCTTCTTCCGCATCTCGCCATAGTTTATGAGTGCATATAGCTCTTGCGCCTCCTTTTTCACTTCGTCGGAAAAGTGCAGGTACTTGGAGATTTTCTGATTGAACTGATAGTATAGATTGCGCACATCCTTCGTCTTGAAGACCTGCTGCTCGCAGGCGTTGTCTTTGCGGCGCTTCTTGGTGTTCAGGTAGTTTAGTATGGACTCGAAATCTTTCCCGTACTCGTTAAGCGCCTCGAAGAACAAGTTCTTGTCATGGTTGCTCCATACGGCGCGCATCTGCTTCTGGGGGGTGACAGTTTTCGGCAGTACTCCACCGCTTGCCTTCGGCTGTTCCTTGCGCTCCGTTGGTAGCGGATTGTTGTGGATCGTTTCCATGCGCATTTTGTGTTTCACCCGAGCGCTGGTTCGCAGCGTGTGCCCGTTGTCCGGGTGCCCGGCAGGGTAGAACGTTGTCACCGAGCCAAGCACTTCCTCACCCGGCGAGACAGGTCCTCCAGAAAGGCCTACACCTAAGCCGTTTTCCTTTTTTTGCTTCACTACATTCGATGGTTTCGTGCCGTTCGAGACGGATGATTCCTCCAACAACTCGGTAGAAGCTGTCACCAGCATGGAGGTGACTTTGCTTTCATGTGGCTGCAAGAATGTGCCGGATGTCTGGGTGTGTTCTTTGGGGAGGCCACCAAAAGCCGCTAGAACACATTGCTTTTTCCTAGCTGGTTCGTCGTCGACCGGCGATGCGTACTTTAGCTCACTGAAGGAGCCTAATTCTGTAAAAAAGTTACCGCTTCCCGATGCGTACATCTTTCTAGACTCTTTTCAAAGTGTATTTGAATAAATGCCATACAGGCACCGTTCCCTAAACACATCGGACCAGAAATGAAACCTTTCCTTGCATGACATGTCGCTAGCGTTTTAAGATTTACATTTGAACTCACAAAATTTACAGTGTTACATACTTTAAACTACGACCGTTTGATGAATTAAACCTGAATGAAAAAAGAAAAAATTAATTATATAATTATAAGTTAAGTTGATATTTTCACATTTTAAATATCGGGCAATAAGCAATGTCTGATTCGTTGAATTGTAAAATCCACGGTAACAACAAGGACATACATTGACAATTTTATTTTCTTCGGATTATCAGGCTTTCTAGTAACATGCTATGAAATATTTACATTTACTTTGTCTGCATCAATTCTATTGGGGTTTTCAGAAAACCTTAGATTTTATGATAGCGTCTCGAAATGAGTTATTGAGTAGTCATAGAACAAATTGACTACAGCTTGAGTTGGTAAACAAATTGAAAAGCAGCGTCATAGCAAACTCGTGTACATTTTTTCAATTTAGTGAAGTATTGTTGCTAGTTCGTAGTTCACGACCGTGTGATTTACGCACAGTTATCCTTTCTTATTGATGGTAAAAACAACTATAAACGTTTCATTACCCTCTTTCATAAAAATGGCGGATAATTCACATATCTAACAAATTTTTTATGTCAGTCAAGCTTGTTCATGCACAGATCGAAAACAAAGAACACTCCAATTATAAATAAATATTACTTAACAGTACACAATGTTGATTGTCGTTAAATAAAATCCACGGTAATGGAACAAACATAATTTACACTTGAAGATGTACGAGTTATTTTCTTCGTATTATCTGTTATTTATCCCGCGGATTCAAGGTGTATAAATATAGAAGGTGACGTTCTGTCGCTTTGGCAGGGGTGCCATATTTGAGAAGTTTTATGTCAAAAGCCCAATCCTTCCCGCCAGACAATTTCGAGCAATGGTGCTAAAAACGTTCTGAAATGAAACAAACATCGAGCAGTTTTGTATCGGAAATAGGACAAAGTAGAACGACTGCTCGAAAACGTCCTGCATTTGTTTCACCCTCACACAAAAAAGTAGGACGTTTGTTACGCGCGTAGGACGTTTTTAGAACGATATTTCGAGCTGCCTAGACACAAATATCGAGCAGTTTTGTATGGTGAGTCAAGATGATTAAATACTGAATAGGTGACTTTTTAGCAGGTATTTTTTTTAGAAAATGGCGACTGTAGCTTTTGACAGCATGGTGATAAACAGCAGGTGGAACTTCGACACATTTGCTCGAAAAATCGGTGACCCACTACAGCCGACGGCTTCTTAAACATTTTCCATGCGAACAAAATGAAAGGAATTGAAGAATCGGTTTGTTTGGTTCTCAATCGTAGTTGTTTGTTTATCTTCTAAGGACGATTCGCGCCCAATTTGAGTATCAGCATACTGTCAAAAGTTATTTTTCGATTTTTTGCAGTCTAGACTTCAAAATGCTCTACATTCCGCTACCTTATATAGTGTGTATTTATCTTGGTGGTGAGTAGAACGAAGCCCATGCCCATACAAAAAAGTAGGACGTTTGTTCGCGCGTAGGACGTTTTTAGAACGATATTTCGAGCTGCCTAGCGGGTTCTCAGATCCCCGGGTTCCCCCCTACCGCCATTACGACGGCCATTACGACGGCCATTACGACGGCCATTATTTTTTTATTTTTTTGACACCAAAACTATACACCTTGACTTCGATGCTATATAAACCTTCGCCAGTTGTTTAGCTTGGTTTAGTCACCTTGTTCAGCAACGAACAAGACGAGCGAATCGTAGCGAAAGCTGAACGTATTGGCACAGAAGCCAACGATCGGGCTTACAAGACAAAGTTGCGTACGACAGAGCTGGCCGGTAGCGGCTGTAATACATAATAGAACGTCTGTATTATTTGTAATTTGTAATTTTTTATTAAAATTCAACGGACCATATTTGGCCCCCTTGAAGCGTTTAACAGTACAATACATAGCTTAATTCTAGTTACATCTTGCGGGTGACCGGTTGCACCCCACGAATAGAATACAAAAACGCGGATCTGGACATGTCAGGTTCAAAACGATCACAGACCGCATTGAATTCGCGGCACATAACAAGAAACGGATCTGAGGATCCAAAACGGGTACGACGAACCTCAACGTCAAGTAGCGTTCTAGCACGGAGTGTTCTCGCAGGGACGTACAAACAGAGCCCCGAGAGAAGTTCCGGTGCGTGAATATGATTGTTAAGTAGGCCCGCAACAAACAATCTGTGCGGGGTACAGTTACGTTGTCTGAACGAGTCGAGGCCAAGTAACGCGCATCGTCCATTGTAGTCGACCGAGGCACTCCAGGAGCGTAACCTTTCGCTGGATCGACTCGAGGCGCGCCTGTGGACGCGAGACCGACGGCCACCATACCACAGCAGCGTACTCCACGACAGACCGTACTAACGAGCAGTACAGCATCTTTATGGAGGCGGGGTCGTCGAACTCGCGCGTAAGTGGCCTCAGCAGACCAATCAGTTGGTTGCCCTTTGCGACGACGTGTTCCAGGTGGTCGTGGAAGCTCAACTTTTCGTCAAGGAGCACTCCTAAGTCACGAACACAGCTTTTCCGATCCAGGACAGCGCCGTTCAATAAGTACCCATGAACTAATGGTCTACGGCTTCTAGCAAACGTTAAAACGGAGCATTTGTTGGCGTATAGCTCAAGACCATTCAAGGTACACCACGACTGGAAGGTCAGCAAGACGGCCTGGAGTTGGACCTGGTCGGCATGGCTTCGGATCGGGAGGAACAGCTTCGCGCCGTCAGCATAGAGGAGGTGGCTCCCAGGGGGTAGTACAAACGTGACATCATTGAAGTAGAGCACAAAGAGAAGCGGCCCCAGGTTGCTTCCTTGCGGCACCCCCGAGGTGGCACTGATGCTGCGCGACGTTTGCGGTGCCAATCTGACGCAATACGAACGGTCACTGAGGTAGGAACGCATCCAGGCCAACAGGCAGTTGGGAAGTCCCAGGACACGAAGCTTGGTGAGCAGCAAGGAAGGCGGAACGATATCAAAAGCAGCAGCATTCTTGACAGTTTCCTACGATGTGTAATAGGGCGTTGTTGCAAGTTATTTTGTTAATGCCGTAATCAAACATGCGCGAATTAATTCGGACAACGCATATGGCCCTTTGCTGCGCCAAAACAAACTGGCTAAGGTATTGTTGAATGCTTATAGTTGTGGGTTCAAAACAGTTTTTCCAAAAATGATCAGAAAGATGATCCACATGAGTGAAGATTTATTTTTATTCCGTTAGTTATTAAACTTCAATGTGTAATGTATGAGTCATACAGTATGACACAAAAATCAGGTTTTGCCCTGACATCACCATAATCATTCATAGGAGATTAATAGATCTTCTCGAAACTAGATAGTTTTGCGTGCCATCAAAATTCCAGCACTGTATGTACGAAATCGCGCGAATGTATCGAGAAATGCGCGAATTGAGTTAGACGAGACGCAAGAAGACGAGACGAGACGTTGCAGTTTATGCTGGAAGCTCGGTTGTCTTGAAGGCGATTCTAAACGAGTCACTGGAAGGCAACTGGTTTTTGAGGAGACTTATGGACTCGGTGTGCCTGAAGCAGAAGGTTAGTGTAGCTACTCGTATTACGAACAATAGCAGGACATTTATTGACCATGTGTACTGCAACACAGACTCAATTAGCGTGGTAACAGATACTTGTGCAAAAATATCTGATCATGAAACTTTGCTTTTAAACTTGAATGATGAACGTTTCAGGACAGTTCAAAAACAAGTTAAATGCTGGAATAGGTACTCTAAAGAGGGTCTTTGTCAGGCGATCACATTGGGTCTACAGAGGGAAACTACAAATTTCCATGAAGCTGCAGATCTATTGAAGGATACACTAGAGATTGCTATGAATAGTTTAGTTTATGAAAGGACCGTGGAGACTAGATACTCTGGCAGATGGTATACGTTGGCTCTGGAACGTCTAAAGCGGAAAAGAGACAAAGTGTATAAAAAGTTTGTTCGGACTAATCTGGCTTCACATTGGTGTGAGTACACTAAGCTACGAAACGAGTACAGTAGGTCTTTAAAAACTACTCGTGAGGAATACTTCAGTAAGGAAATTAGCAAGCATCAGGGTAATAGTAGAGAACTTTGGAAACTTCTTAAAAGCATGTTGAAACCCGACGAGAATACCGCTTCATGCGTGAAATTCGATAACTGTTTCGAGTCCGATGAGGCGGTGATCGCTGCAAGGTTCAACAACTTTTTTGTGAATAGTGTCACACTTGTTAACAGCAACATTTCGACGGTAGACGAACCAGTCGAGCTGAGACAAGTTGATACTCCCAGGCATAGATTTTCTTTTCAACCAATAGACATGAGCAAGCTTAGGCAGATATGTTTTGACCTGACCAAAACGGCAGGAATAGGAAATGTAAATGCAAAAACTTTGCAGGATTGTTTTCATGTGGCTGGGGAGACGCTCCTGGATTTGGTTAACCAATCGATGGAGAGGGGTGTTTTTCCCGAGACTTGGAAGGAGTCATTGGTTGTACCTATTCCAAAACTGACTGGAGCTATCAAGGCGGAAGAGTTCCGCCCCATCAACATGCTTCACACTGTCGAGAAGGTCCTGGAGGTTGTGATCAAAGACCAATTGGTTCAATACCTGGATCAGAACGGCCTGCTCGCTCGGGAGCAGTCGGGGCATCGGGAAGGACATTCTTGTGAAACCGCACTGAACCTGGTGCTTGCAAAGTGGAAGGGGTTGATGGATAGCGGACAACCGGTACTTGCAGTTTTCTTGGATCTCAAACGGGCATTTGAAACAATATCGAGACCCTTGTTGCTCACAACACTTCGACGATTCGGTATTGAGGGGAGGGAACTCAGTTGGTTCAGCGATTATCTGACAGGTAGAACCCAGAGGACAATTTTCAAAAAAATCTATTTCAGATCCTATTGAAAACACCCTTGGGGTTCCACAAGGAAGTGTTATTGGACCAATTTTGTTTATCATGTATATAAATGACATGAAGCAGGTCTTACGTTCCTGCGAGATAAATCTTTTTGCTGATGACACAGTAATATTTATATCGCGAAAGGACGTGAAACAGGCAGAGTCCCTTTTAAATGCAGACTTGGTGGCTCTGGATGGCTGGTTGAAATACAAGAAACTCGCATTAAACATTAGTAAAACACACTACATGGTGATGTCGAGGAGGGAGTGGATCGGCCAGCTTTCCATTGCCATCAACACGGAACCAATTCACCGAGTCTCCCAGGTCAAATATCTGGGAGTCATTCTTGACGACGGACTTACATTCAGTGCGCATATTGATGGGGTCATCGCTAAGGTGGCAAAGAAGTGTGGGGTGATAAGTACACGTAGACTGGGGAATAACCTAAATTTTTTTGGGAAAGTTCACCTCTACAAATCAATTATCTCACCACATTTTGATTTTTGTCCAAAAGGTTGCAAAAAGTGCAAAATAGGTGTCGTAACCGCCGAAATTACAAGCCATGATTCTAATATACTTTTATTTTTGACACACAATACGTTCCTCTTAACGTTCGTCCAAAAACTGAATCCTGTCTAGTCCTTCTGCCCGATCGTGCCATTCTTGGTCCGATCCTTGCTCTCTCGATCTCTTACTGTATGCGTGTCGCAGTTCTCCCGATTTCGTATCTTTTCTCCTTTTCGTGTATCAGCTACACACTACAAGGACATGCCGCAGTTCTCTCACCTATGTATGCTCTTTTTATGATCCTTGAACTTTCTCTGCTCTCTGGATACCTTTACGATATATACTTATTAATTCCTACTTACACTTTCTATTCTATTCTCTACAATAGGGTAATGAGGTTAGTGTTGTGTTGTAGTCGGTACACGCCGTCTGCTGTTATGCTGGATGTCCTGCAATGGATGTCGGTAGAGCAGCGGATAGTGTACCAGACTATGATACTGATATGTAAAATCCTGAGGGGCTTGTTGCCTGGGTACCTTGGAGAAAGAGTAGTTAGGGGTTCTGACGTTCACCGGTACAACACTCGAAGAGCTCATGATCGTAGAACGTCGAACTTTTTGACAGTATTTGCAAGAAATTCTTTGTTTGGTAAAGGTATACAATGGTATAACAGCACGCCTAGAGAGATTGTCGAGGCTGCAAACGTTCGCAAGTTCAAGCGCTTGTGTACCGTGTACGTTAAGCAGGTTGTTAAGTAGCACCCAGTAGAATGTGTAATGTCTCGTAGTTGTACTGTCTAAATTTAATGTTTGTAAGCATCGCACTTGTCATCACGATCTCACAGATGATGATGATGAGATTTTTGTTTTGCAAATTTAAATGTAAATAAAAAAAATGGAACAACATATCTTTGAGACACGCGCGCGTAAAAGTGGAAATTTGAAGTTGATCTTTCTGTAGGAACTGTATCAGTCGCTCTTGTGCAATCACGTGGCAGGCGCCTCGAATTCATCCATTGATGATTTTTTCGACGTGACCAATTGTTTCACGGATAAGGTTTGCTTAATTTGCCAATCCTGGAAAGTGGTAATTCCCCTCCATATGTTGGATAAGGGAGATACCGGCTACACGAATAGGAGAGAGCATTTTTTGGCCGTGCACTCCGGTGAGCGGTTCCACGATTCCTATCTTATGGAAGTTGTGCTAACCGCTGTACGCAAGGAAAAGAGAGCTGACTGGTCTTTTTCGTGAAGGGTCACTTTGATCCCACCACTTCGTGATTTGCTTTGAAGTTTAAACAAATATCTTATGATAACTCCGCCATTCTCAAACCTGTGTTGGGGTAAGAGGTGGGACTCTTCATCATCAGAAGAAGAATGTCCTTTTATGCGCCGAAACAGATCGCTGAATTGTGTTTCTTATCCAATGTTTATTATCGCGTGTTTAAAACAGTCATTTTAATAAACGGTGGTACAAAGACCCAGGGTGTTGTGTGTAGAATAGAACTGTCGCAAACGTTACATACCATAAATTAATTGAGTCCATTTTGTGCTTCGGGTGTATGAAATATTTTCTTGACCTTCGCATCATTTCTACATGGACTGCAGACCACGATGAGGACGGCATGAATAAATCGTTCATTCTGCTGGGTAATGAATAGTAATACAATAACGATCGCTACCAAAAAATACCTCAAGAAGCCACGGAAAACATTGCATAAAAATACTGTGGGGGCCGGTATGAATGGTAAATTTAAATTTTGAGCATTTTCATGGAATAGTTCAAAGCTTTAATATAATGTGGTATCGAATTGACCAACATGCAAGGTGATGAATATATATTTTCAAATCAAATATCTCTCCATCTTAGCTATTTTTAATGTTTTTTGTATCATACCAATTTGATCCAACCAGGAGGAACCAGTTGATCTTGTTGTGTGAAAGAAATGTAAAGATGTTATCCAATTTCATACCTAATGCAGGTTTCCATTGCAGAAACTATCAACATAACACCAAAACAACGCCACTCCTACATTGGGCTATATTTATGTTCTCGCCAGAGTTCTACAGGAACAATAACTGTCTTACTAGATTGCTTGCAAAATCTCAAGTTACGGTAATGTTTATAGTTCGTGATTGCGTTAACATATCAACAGAAGCGATACATCAACCTAAAGCTAACTGGTGAAAATTTTCAAGTACAGCAAAAATGTTTAACAATCATCATGATGATTCGCGCCGTTAAGCAGAACCTGGACATCATGGAGTGTGCCCAGTGTTCTCTGAACACTGTTAAAACCATCCGGAGCGAGATACAACGGCGATTACGAGGAAGTAGCAAGAAGATTAAAACCATCTCGACGACAAGATTGCGATCGCACCTACGCTTTCTTGGCCAAACTACAGATGCGAGGCCTCCTAACTCGTCGAATCTTAAATTTATTGACGCCATTTAGACAAAACCGGTATAACAAAAAACCTGCAACGGATTCTAAAGGCCAAAGGAGGTGGTAACGATCCTAAACGCCAGTATCCTAAACGACACACGTCCTCTCGGTAGCTATCGCTATCGGATACTGAAGGTCTTGAATCCAGTTTTCGTTTGTTTTTCTTCTGAACCTATTTTTCCCCAATCTATGACTAAATCAATCCATGAAACAGTTATTAGAGGGTAGAAACCTAGTTTTTGAAATATTTGTGTAACCAACTCAACAATTATTGTTCATACTCTCACCTAGAGAATTCAAATTTCACATGATAGCTTACTTCTCTTTTCGTCGTATATATACGTAAACGTATTTTCTAAGCAGCAGTTGGATGACTCGCCTCAAAAAAAACCGTGCATCAAAAGTCAAAATCCAATACATAAGGTCGAAAAAAAAAGAGCTACACGAAAGCTGTCGTCGTTTTGAGTAGCGAAACATATAGATTTCTTTTTATTACACAACACAATCAAAATGACCTCAAATAATCATAGAACAAACAATATAATTCCTAATAAGCATATTAGTTTTGATGTAATTCAAGATTCTAATACAGTTTTTTTTATAAAATTGGATCTCCGCGAACGACATTTAAATCATGAAAAACTAAACATCTAAACTTTGCTTTGTATCAACCACATGGTTCATATGAAGGAGTTTTTTTTTTGTGTTATTTGGGTGACTTGAAAATTTTGGGGAGCGCCGAATATTTTAAGCGCCGTAAAATCGAGAGAAGGAAAAACATGAAAAGAAACAAGAAGTCGACTGGTAAAACTAGTTTTTCCATTCCAGTAGGCATTCCACTTCGCATCGCAAGCTGGCAAGGGTAGTGGGCTTCTTAAACGCTCAAGATCAAGGCTGCATCAGTCGTGTGTTTGAAATCAACTTGTGCAGATCTGTTGCTATTCTTCAACTTGGCTAGTAAAGAGTGTGGACATTGGAACAAAATGTCAGAGATTAAAATTCCATCGTGCAGAAATTGGGAATTTCGAAACACTGTCGTTTCTTTGAGCCATGTTTTATTTGTCTTCATGTTACTATGTGCTTTTACTGATATTGTTCAACTTCAAGAAGATGTTGTTGCGCTCATTCATAACGGCGTCGAAACCAAACCAGGGAAATGGCCGTGGCATGCCTTGCTCCTCATCGGGCCTGGCCTTTGTGGGGGAACTTTCGTTGACAACAACACAATCCTCACTGGTAATAATAATTTGTACACTTTCAGGAACACTCCAATTCATCATCTTATAACGGTTTTTATGTTTCAGCTGCTCATTGTGTTGTTAGTGGTGAAAGTGTTAGACGTGAAAATGATTTAGTTGTGTTCGGTGGCCGTAAATATAGAGATGCATCCACTCAGGGCCAACAAGAGCTTAATTTGGCGAAAATTATTGTGCATCCACAATATAACTACTCAACTTTCGCAAACGATATTGCAATTCTAAAGTTAACATCTGATATAAACATTACAAAATTCGTACGACCAGTAACTATTTGGAATACGGATATTGACGAAAGTAAATTTTTTGGGTCACAAGGAACCCTGATTGGATTCGGTTTGGACGAAGATGATGAAGAATCGGATACACTTCAAGAGGCAACGATACCAGTGTTGGACACACAAATATGTCTTGAATATGATAGTGAAACGTACGGAAGCTACTTAACAACTAAAATGTTCTGTGCTGGTGGAAAAGACAATGTCAGTGCTTGCAACGGAGACAGCGGGGGTGGCATGTTTTTCACCATCAATGACACGTGGTACTTGCGAGGACTAGTGTCATTCAGCCCAAAAAGGCCGAACGTGAAGGAGTATCTATGCGACAGTTCCAAACCGACGGTATTTACGGATGTTGCCAAATATCGCAAATGGGTTTTGCGCTACACTGACACCCCCAAGTGGCTAAAGGAACTACAGGGTGGCATCGTAGAAGTGATACACTTATCCGAGCGGTTTCTGCCAAACCCCTGTACCCAGTGTGTTAAACAAATGGGTATATTTCGACAGATTTACTTGTTTACTATTTATGTCCAAAACGTACACTCAGTGTTCAGTTCAGTTTTCTAGTAACTACAATGAATTCAAGTCGCGAGTAAGTAAAAATTTTGCATATGCAAGGTTTGACAAACATTCAGATTTGGCAGAAACTGTCTCATCGCAATTTAAGTCGATTATTTGTCTACCAGACCATCAAGCGATACGAGGAGACAGGGACAGTTGTTCCAAAGAAGAAACCGGGTAAAAAACGGAGTGTCCGGATTCTAGCGGTGATTAAAGCGGTAAAGGAACGTGTCCGGCGGAATCCAGCTCGCTCGGGAAAAAAATGGCGCGTGACATGAAAATGAGTCACTGTGCCATGCAATGCTTTTTGAAAAAGGACCTTGGTTACGAAGCCTTTAAAAAGCAGAAAATTCACGGCTTAACCTCCAACAATATTGCCGACAGGGTTACCAGATCTCGCTTGCTACTGAAGACGCACGCAGGCCACAACATCATCTTTTCGGATGAAAAACTGTTCACTCTGGAGGCTCCCTTAAATAAGCAGAATGATCGAGTCTATGGAGCATCTATTCGGGATATACCACCCGATAAAAGAGCAGTCGAGCGGTATCAAAATATGTCAGCGCTTATGGTTTGGAGAGCTATCTCGACCAAAGGGAAGTTGCCGTTGTTATTTATCGACAAAGGCATGAAGATAAACAAGGAGTATTATTTAGAACAGGTTCTCCAAGGCCACTTGAAACCATAAGCTATGAAGCTTTTTGGCAAAGACAGCTTTTGCTTCCAACAGGACTCAGCTCCAACCCATAAAGCTTCAATCGTTCAGGAGTGGTGCAAGGAACATTTGCCATGTTTCGTCAACGCATCGGAATGGCCTGCTGCCTCTCCAGATTTGAATCCGTTGGACTTCAGCATATGGGGATACATGCTTGGGAAGTTAGGCGACGTCAAACGTTTGAATTTGGCCGGATTCAAGAGACGGTTGCTAAAGATATGGGAAGAAATGTCGGATGAAGTTGTGCGTGCGGCCTTCAACGACTTCCAAAAGCGTCTTCGGGCCGTTATCATGTTCATAGGTGAAAGATTTGAAATAAATTGAGTCAAATGCAAGTTAAGTAGTAATAGAAGTTATTTAAATCAATTTCGAAGAGATATCGTACCTGGTATCAATTTTATCACATAAACAAAGTGTATCACTTCTACGATGCCACCCTGTAAATCCATGCAAAGATGTTGCGATTGAAATAGACACTGAATGCAACGCTGTGAACCGTTTTGACTCTGGTCTGTCGTCGGAGTTGAGTTTAGACGAAAACGTGAGCTTCATGTACTTTTCCGTGAAAGGTGATCAAGTGTTCAATGGTCATGACGTCCTGATCGGAAATGAAATATACGGTGTTGATAAAGATTGTGTTGATGGTCGATTTTACTGGACTGAATTTAGGACCAAATCGATTTTCAGTGCAAAGTACGATCAGCTGGTTAAGAAAGCGTTCATTACAGAGGAGCTCAATCCAGGAGCTATTGCAGTGGACTGGATCTCTCGTCATCTATATTGGGTTGATCGTGACAAGGTAACTATTGAAGTTGCTAGCTTGGACAATCCGGACTTGCGGACAACGGTGATGATCAATGTCGATAGTGATAGTAGAATCGCTGTTGATCCGCTGCAAGGTAAACTATACTCAGCGGTTAGAAATCGCTGGATTGGACGGACCAATCTAGATGGATCAGAACCAGAGCTGTTGTTGGAAAATTCAGGAATCAAAGATATAACAGTTTCCATAGCCACTGGAGAACTCTGTTATATAGATGGCATCACATTCAAGATCGATTGTATTGATACTCGTAGCAGGCGTATTCGCACGATCGTCAACAATGTTACCGACACTTCTCACTTAGCCGCAACTGATGATATAATTTATTGGTGGAACTACGACAGGTTAGTATTATTTTGCTTTGGGCTTTAACATAGTTCTTTACATCCTTCTTTTTATTTTATAGTGAAACGATCGAAAGCGTTAACCAGCAGGGGATGCGTCAAAAACCTTTATTATATCCCAACATTAAGTATTATACACGTTTAATCGTGTTGACCGATGTTTGTCCGATATTCTACAGTCCGTGCGCCAAGAACAATGGAGGCTGCCCGGAAAACACAATCTGTCTTCTCAATCCACGTGTTCAATCGGGAAAAATCTGCAAAAGCATTTCCAAATTTACTGGCGGAACGGACCCATCAACAATTATAAATTCGAAACCTGTTATACCGATTAGTCACGGCGAAGGAAAACAAAGGAAATGGCCATGGCATGTCGTAATATACAGTACGATGATAAAGAATACTGGATATTTGTGTGGAGGATCCATCATCAATATGAACACTGTGCTTACTGGTAACTATCTATTTTATACTCTACCGAAATACCCAAGTCTATTATTTATTTTCTGGTTTTATTTTCAGCCGCACATTGTTTTTATTCAAACACTACTGAGGGTTATCGCCTTATAGCTGAAAATGAGTTATCCGTATCCGTTGGAAGTGATTATGTGGATGGAATCACTGACGCTACCCAAGTGATGAATGTGACTCAAATTTTAATCCATCCACAATATAACTACTCGACTTTCGCAAACGATATTGCAATTCTGAAGTTATTAACTTACATGAACATTACTAACTACGTACAGCCTGCAACTATTTGGAATGCAACAAGTGGACAAAATCAAATTGTTGGTATGACCGGAACCGTGATTGGATTCCGTTTGGACGAAGAGGGTGAGCCGTCTGGTAAACTTCGTGGGGCCATCTTAAACGTAATTGATACAAAATCATGCCTTGAATACGGTAATGCAACGTACGGAAACCGCTTAATAAGTCAGATGTACTGTGCGGTTGGAAGTAACGATAAAGAAGTTTGCAACGGACATGTTGGAGGGGGCATGTACTTCAACATAAATGACACATGGTACCTGCGAGGAATTGGGTCATTCAGCGCAATGAGACCCAATTTCAATCCACCTGCATGCCATAGTTTAAAACCTACGGTATTTACAGATGTTACTAAATACCACAGATGGATTCTGCGCTACACAAACACAACAAAGTGGCTGAAAACACTAGAACCTTGCAAGGATGGTACGATTGGAAAAGACACAGAATGCAACGCTGCGAGTCGTTTTAAGGATGGTTTCTTGCTTACTTTACAAGGCGGCAAAATGGTTCGAGTACCGATGAATACTGCACCACCCTTCAATGTTGTTGATGGAATCGACGCCTATAACATGGATTATGATTGTGTTGAGGGCCGTCTCTACTGGGCTGATTCTACAATTCAGTCGATTTTCAGCGCCAAATACGATGGAACAGATAAGAAGATTTTCCTCTCGAAAGATCTCGAACGCCCATCGCATGTTGTAGTGGACTGGATCTCGCGCCGTCTTTATTGGCTTGACGAAGATAAGGAGACCTTTGAGGTTGCCAGCTTGGAAAATCCGAACTTGCGGTCGACGTTGTCCTTTTACTCTGGCGGTTTCCAAATCACCATTGATCCACTGCAAGGTAAGCTGTACAGAAATTATCATAACCATATCATCACACAAAACCTCGATGGATCGGAAGCACAAGGTTTACTAAGTTCCAAACCAGAAGACTGGTACGACGACATTAAGGCTTTCGTGGCCACTGGAGAACTCTGCTATATTGTCACCAGATCCAGCATTGAGTGCATAGATACTCGCAGCAAGCAAATCCTCCCAATCGTCAGCAATCTTCTTCTTTTTCAAAGAAGTGCTAGGTTGGCGGTGACGGATGAATTAATCTACTGGACGGAAAGCCTGAAGTTAGTATTATTCTGATTTGTTCTTGACAAAAAACTCTATTCTATTTTCATGATTTCTTGTAATTTCATAGTGTCATCGAAAGTATTAGCCATTACGGAGTGCGTCAAAATCCTTTGATGTTGAACGGAAGTGGGTGGACACATTCATTAATCGCGGTATCCGATATATGCCCGGTGTTCTACAGCCCGTGCGCCATCAACAACGGTGATTGCCCGGCGAACACGCTCTGCCTTCTCAATCCACGCGTCGCATCGGGAAAGATCTGCAAATGTACCCAAAATTGTACGCCTTTTCTAGACTAAAGCATCAAGCAAATGAAATAAAAATTTTGATTTAGAAATAATATACTTCAATACCATTTTCTATTTGCTATTTAAAAAACCCAATAACTATTAAATGTTACTGCATATATCACAGACCCGACCAATACAGGATCATTTAGGTCATTTCTGATTTCAGGAAAACGGTAAGCGCAAATCTTTAGTTTTGGCATTAACCACCACATAAACCTGGCATCTACAAAATGTTCCGGAAAGTGAAGCTGTCCGATCTGCGCGTTATTTTGATGCTCGGCATCGACGGGTTCGGGCTTGTCGAGCTGGCACAGGACCAAGGGCGCTCGTTCGCGCTGAAGCGGATGAGAAAGGCACAGACCATGGAGACGCGCCAGCAGCGCACACCATGTGGGAGAAGGAGATCCAGAGAGAGTCGAACTGCGACTTCATCATTAAGCTGTACAAAACGTTCAAGAACCACAAGTAGGGTAAAGTGGGGCCGGATGGCTCGGTGGGGTTAGATGCATCGGTATATTTTAAACTGAATCACTTACTTACTTATGTGGAGCTGTGGCGCTCACGGTCGCTCTCTACGCCGGTCCAATTCCGTATCCCGGCTTTATTGTCGGTTTCATCTACATGTATTCATGTAGATTCTACACCATCCTTCCACCTCAATTTAGGCCTACCACGCCTCATCTGTCCTTGGGGACAGCCTAAAAGGACTTTACGGGCTGGGTCATCCGGTGCCAATCTCATGACATGACCAGCCCACGGGAGCCTGGCGAGTCTAATTCGCTGTACGACAGTGAGGTCACCGTACAGCTCGTAGAGCTCGTCATTATATCGGCTCATCCATTGTCCCTCCTCACATACAGGGCGAAAAATCCTCCTGAGCATCTTCCTCTCGAACACGGCTAAGAGGGTTTCGTCAGATTTGGACAGAGTCCATGTCTCGGAGGCGTATGTGAGCACTGGTACTATGTATGTCCAATATAGTCCCAGCTTCGACTGCCTTGACAGGTATCGTGAGTGGAAGAGGTTTCTCAGACTGTAATATGATCGGTTGGCTGCCATCACCCTAGCGCGAATTTCATCTTCAATGTTGTTGTCGGTGCTGACCTTTGACCCAAGATAGGTGGCCTTGTTTAGACGACTTCAAAAGTGCGTTCACCTACTTGTACGTCACCCCCGCTTAGGCTTTCGCCAATTGTTGGCAGGGCCGCTGATAGTGGTTCTTCGCCAACTGAATCAAGCTATTTAAAAATAAATTGTGTCAAACTTATTTATGCAGAACAAAATGAAACGAATGACTACAATTACAGCATGACCGTAACTAAATTGAACCAAGGAAAGTGCGCTACTGTGGTGCCTGTCCCTTTCCACGATACGAGCGCTAATGCATGAACCAAAACACAAAATACGTGAATTTATAAGAACAGGGAACACGAGAATACTAAAAACCTATTTTTATAACAATCGTTATGCATAATTGTACAAAAGAAAAATACTTGTCATTTTTTTTGTTTTTGTTTAATGGGTTCCCGGCCTATTCAATTTGCTCAATTACCTTGGTGTTCTAGTTTTTCATTCATTTCTCGGATTGAATTTTTGGTTTTGGCGGATTCATTTTTGGTCGTTCAATTTCCATTGTACGGCATTTCGCGAAAAAAAATATTACAGGTCTGAAACTTTCACAACTTGATTGTTACTATTTACTAATACTACTAAAAATGTTAGTTTCCGACTGACGCCACTAGAGGCACCACAGTAGTGCGCTTTCCTTGGTTCAATTTAGTTACGGTCATGCTTTATTTCTTCGCCAGGTAATAATTTAACCAAAACCTTAATTTATCCGTACGCTCGGTCAAGCTATAAAAACGCAATTAACTAAATTACTTGTTCTTCTGTTCACTCAAATTTCGTTTTATATATTTTTCAGTTTATCATAAATACAACTCTTACGACCTATACAGTTTCCTTTAATTTACGTGTGATTAAGATGGTGTTAAAGGTGTGCATTCTTTGTGTGTATACAAAAAAATAAGGTTTTTGCATCATACTTTTCCACGCTGTCCGTTGGCAAGCTGAACTGTCCAAAGTTTACATAATTATTAAATAAGCAACTATCTTGGTTACATTCAAACTCAATATATTCATTCGCTTCGTTCGGTCAATCATATGTGTGGTATTGTTTATTTGCAGCAACATAATTACATCAGCATCTTCTCCAGATTTATTTCTAATTTTTGAGAGTACCCTCTAATCGTTCACGCGCTTTCTGCGGTACCGATTTAATTGTATAATTTTGTATATTTGGTTTCATAGTTGTTGTTTTTCGGCCAGCAAAATTTACTCCTAAACAATCTAAATGCATTTGTTCATGCATCGTACCACGCTTCACATCCGGTACCAATAAATTGTTGTTATAAATGTGTATGCTTCTTGTAATTACGGTTTCATTTGATTTTGTTTTCCACAATTGACACATATAGAACAGTGAGTTTGGTTATCTCCGGTTTGCTCTTATTATCGTTCACTCGTGCTCGGGTGTCTTACTTTGCTCGGCCCGGGCCATCACATATTAGTTTTTCCTTCCACCCAAATTGAACAATGTTTTCTATCGCCCAAGACCTCATCGCTCGTAGCTTATGTTAACATGATGTTAGTTAGTGGTATTTTGTTTGGTTGCCATGGTGTGTACGAAGTAAACATACATAAATTAACAAACAAAAATAAACCTATGCTACAAGATGCCTGGCAACCAGATCATTTTGCACCGACTGTAGAATCTACCGGAACAACACGCTGAAGACAACCGCTAAAGAATTTACAACCGAACCGAATCGTTCCGTTAATGGCTAATGGTCATGGAGATCAAGACGATCGATCTACAGAGAGCGTGTACTTTATAGTAATACAAGATACAGAAGTCGTTTAAACATCCAGAAAACCGTGTACACTCATCCACAATCCATGTCCGCCATCCACTTCGCTTTTATTTGTTGGTCTAATTATCACATTTAAAAATTCTTAGTTCTTAAAAGACATGTTCTATGGTTTTCATTTTTTTGGGTACGAGCAAAAGAATAAATAAATCCATCAACAGACATCTTGTTCGAAAACAGGGATTTACTTTTTCTAAACGTGTTCTTCCTGTTAAAATTTGCAATAATTAGCAAATTTCTGTTTGCAGACCAAAGCCATGGAACTTGTAATTTGCGCAAATTGATTGAAACATGCATAAACCGAAAAGTTTGATATAAAATCACAAATTATCATAAAGAGTTAAAGGTAAAATTCGTTGTTTTTTATACTAGGAATAGTAGGAACCAACTTAAAATGTACTAATGCTACGGCAACCGGCAATGGTATCAGATCTCGAGTCATACAGAACTGATCTCTTTTGAGTCTCTTCAATCAACACCACGATAATTCTTAACGCGAACGGTAGGTAGCATACCTGACGATGGTGCATTAAAAAATCATATCCATCAACTTGTGATTATATCTGTTAACCTAACTCCCTGTAATACGTCGTTCTACAAATCAAACCGGATGACATCCGCCCAAGCCCGATAGTGGTGCACTGGAAAGTGGTAATAGGGGTATTTTCTTTTTCACCATAACCCAATCGCCTAATCAAATAAGAAATACTATTTCTAGATAAAGGACGATTAAATAAGGAACGAAAATCTGCTTATCACACCACCTCAGACGCACTACCAACGCCATGCTTTATTACTGACAACCTACTTTCAATTTTAATCTTGAAACGGTATGGGTACGAATTTAATTTAACTTACATTTTCTACCTCATTTCTGTTCTCAGAGCTGAGCGAGCGAGAAGCGGATTGTGGTACTGTTTTGTAACAACATGTACATCTAAAGGCGAATCTCCATATCGCTATGAAAAACGTTGTTCCAACAACCGATCTTTGCAAAAAAAAAAAAAATCGCCAGGAAGCAAACAAACAATGCGGACCAGACATACAGACATACAAAATATACTGATACGGTTGACTTTCGTTTTGCGGTCGGAGTAAATCCGATGCGATGCGTTCTAATCCCTGCCATGTGAGCGTTTGCGATATTAGTACGCGGGAAAAAGCATTAGTGTAACACAGGAAAAGGTTGTCTTTCAATCTGCTGACAAAGGCCTTCAGGCAAGATCATACGTTTTTCGCTTCCTGTTCCGTAGTCAATAAATGTTCCACACGGCGCAACAAATCAACATAAGACTGGTTTGGTAAATACTTGAGAAAGGAACACTGGTATTTGTTTGTTTGCTTGTTTTTGTGTGTATGTGTCTGTGTTAGTAATTGTGTATGAGGTTAGGAGACGATAGAAAAATCTACACAAACCCGTCCACACGATGTCCTAAAAGACATTGTCATGTGCGCAATGGTTCCATTGCTTTCGGCAGAAGGCCGTTACACCGGAGTTACACGTTCACTTATATTGTTCATATTGCATTAAATCACATCACAACGATACTGCTTTCGCTTATCCTTTTCTTTCGCTCTTTTTATCTCCCTCTCTCCGTCTCTACTTTCGTCTGCGACCACTAGATCGGTGCTGATCAACCATTATTTGGAAAATGACCATCGTATCCCCCCGAACACAGTCCTATTTGTTTTCCATCTTGTTGATTTTTTAATCTACCTACCAAAGGAAGCTGTTTATTTTTTCTACATGAAGAGCTTCCTAACTAACCTTTGCAAAATACTGTTTCTCGGGAGGAACTAAAGAAAACTTTGGTTTTGGGATAAAAGGTGAATCGTCAAATCGTCCTAAGCTGTTTGTGGAAGGAAGTGCCTTCCGGAACTGGTATGTGTTTAGACTTGAACGGGAGCTTGTTGCAACGTTTCTATGAAAACGGAGCAAGAAGAAGCGGGTGTGTACGTTTGGGAGAGAAATTAACGAATGAAATGTTTTTCTATACGATCCGATACGACCTATTCTCGAATTTGTTCTTCTAGGTAAAATTGATGTTAAATAACATGGTGTACCAAACAGCATGAAGAATGACACTGGGTAAGGACTAATTAAGCTCAACACAGGCTACCGACAACATACAATCTTTTAACTAAAATGTCCTTCCTGTGCCTTCCTGTTCATTGTCTGTGAAATTCTAACTAGAGAAGATAGTAGAGATTTGGTTGTGATGCGTGGTAAAGAAACGTAAAAGCACAAAGCAATACCCCCGGGTCAGGGGGTACTGCAACGGTGTGGACATCCGATCTGAAAGATCAACGTCCTTTATGGGCATGTGGGAGTGTGCGTTACTAAATTTTCCGTTTTCCCTTTCGTCACGATGAGATAGAAAACAGCTGTTTTACGTCCACTGCTCCCTCCGTGCCACACCTCGTTGTCACATATTGTTTTGGCGTTTCGGTGCTTACGTCCCTCCTGTGGTCGTCTGCGTTTGACCATTGCCCGGTGGTGCTATACTACTACTTAGTACGCCACTTCCATCGGATGGTTTGCCGGCGCATTCTGTGGATGATAGAAACAAAAATGAATAATTATTAAAATGTAGAGAATTACCAACACATTTTGTGCTGTTTGATGGATATTGAAATAAGAGAATTAGGTTAAGAATTGATTGAAACATGTGACAAATATGCCGACTGGAATAAATCGTTTATTATTTTTTTATCAACTTTTTTTTGCTTTTAGTCACCCTTAAACCTCTTTAAATCTCTACTGAGAATTTTTTAAAGAAATTTGTAAATTACAAAAATTGATCTAGAGATGCTCTATGTGTTTTTTTAAATAACAAGAAAAATAAATTTTACCACTATTAAAATGCAAATAACTGGTGGGTTTAAAACATACACATGAATAACATCATAAGAATTTACATAGATAAAACAAATCATGATTATTTCCCATAAATTCGAAAGCCGTTATCAAATAGTACAATCGTGTCAAGTAATTCGTGCACAACATTTTCTTCGATATCCGAAAGTAAACAAAAAAAAAATATCTGCGAGAGAACAGAGTCCCGTAGAAGTAAATCACTGCTGGGAAAAATACTGCAGCAATCGCCTTTGATTAAAGTGAAAGTAAGTTCCTAAGGGCAAGCTGGCGACACAAAGTCGTTTCATCGTCGTTGGCAGAAATCACCATGGCGAAGAAAGTGACGCCTGTCTTTTCTATCGTCATGCCAGTCAGAATTGATCAAGCGAATCATAATTAATGACTCTCTGCCACGGGATTCGAATGCGGAATCCGATTAGGTAATTAGGAGGACTTATAACGGCAGTGAAAAACTAGCAATATTGGCAAAAGGAAAAACATATTTTCAAGCATTACCTCCAATCAAAAGGCTCTCGACTTCTTCGAATAAATTATTGTATCGAACTACGGGAAGGAAAAGCATTTCGTATAATTAAATGCAATTTTCAGAAAAATCAAATCACATATTTGGAGGATGAAAAATTGATTTTTAAATGTCTTCATTTGTTGTTTCTAAAATAGTTATTCTTGCGTTCAGTAGTACGCTTTAAATATGATTTAAATCATACAACGATGTTTTACATTAAATAAGTGCCTTTTTTAGTTTGAATAATTAATGGGTGTAAATAGATTTTTCGATCTGTTCATCGTTCTTTGTAAAGCAATTGTAATGCCTAGTGCTACGTCTTGAGTTATAGAAAAAAAAATCTGCTTCGAAATCTTCTATTTACTGTGTAAGACAGGGATGTCAAACATACGGCCCGCGGGCCACATGCGGCCCGCAAGCACATCGGATCCGGCCCGCGATTTCATCTTATTTATATTCATTTCAACAAAATCAATCTGAGATATTACTTATATCCAACAATCAATAAGTTTTCTGTCTGACCTCTCGAAGTTTGATTTTATAAATCTAGTTTAACAATTCTTATTCAATAGTTAGGGTAGGAAAACTATATAATTTTACTTCTTCCATTAAAATCCGTATGAAATATTCATTTAAACACGTACCTCGTTGTACAAGGACAGATGATATAGTTAAAATGTCTAACATGATATGTCAAAAACGCATTGCTTGTATTGAATATGTGTTAGTATTTCATCACATTATGTTAATCCTATGCTTGATATATAAACTCTTCAACTCTGATTATATACCGGATTTTATATTTTGTTGTGGATCTTAGCAATATTTTTGAAAGGACACAGTAAAATTATCCTTTGTTGTAAAATTTACTCTATTCCAATCTGTTATTCTATAGAATATTTGTTTATCTATAAATTTTGAGATCTAGGCCACTTGAAGCTTCGGGGTCCCTTGCGAGCTCAGGGCCCCCCGCGGCCGCTCAGTCCGCGCACCGTTAAATCCGCCACTGGTGTTCATACAAAACAAACGTCATGAACTACAAGAGTATTCTAAATAAAATAATAGATGTGGTGCAATAAGTTAGCTGTAGTAATAATGCACATTTACTTTTTTTAATTCTTTACCAAAATGCACAATAGTGTTAAAGAAAATTTATCTTTTACTGAAAATTGGAAATTTTATAAGAAGTAATATAATATTTAAAAAATTTGAAGGTGTTTAACACGATTGACTGTTTGGATCAAACCACACTGATAAGAACATATTTTCATCAATCCAATCAATTTTACGTTTTGGCCCGCGAACCTATTTTGGGGCGAAATGTGGCCCGCGAGGTCAAACTAGTTTGACATCACTGGTGTAAGAGAATAGTTTTTGAACGGCAAGTAGATGCATTCTTTGAAGCGCACCAAGTTGAATTGAAGCTGAGAGATTTTTTGCTGCATAACGAACCTAACTTGTGTCTTACGTTTTGTTGGATAACTAACAAACACAATCAGACCAGTCGGAATATATTATTTAAAAAAAAAACTATTAATTTATCATAAGCACAATGGCATAATGCAGGCTGAACTGTACAAACTATCAACATCTAAAATCCATATCAAACGATACCAGTCGACACCGCTGTAAACTACGATTAAACTCAACTTTCCCAGTGCGATCGCGTTTCGAATTCACAGAAACATTGCACAGTCTCATAACGGTTACGATGGGCGTCGTTGCGTTTCACTTGCAGCCACCAGCGACATAAAAGAGCAATTTTCCATCCGATCCGAAGGGGGTGTGCGTACCATGGTGCACTGTGTTTCGATCGAGTTTCATCGGAACATCCGTATTGCACCACGCTGTAGTTGGATACTGGCCCGCTCGCAGGAACAGTTACCCATTACACCTGGCATGTTTCATTATGCAATGGTAAACTTCTCATAATTCAATTTCTATTACGTGTCAACACACCATCAACCAGCCAGCCGCCGCCAGCCCGGATTGTGCACGAAGGAAAACGATATCTCTCAGCAGCATAGCACACATACACACACCGATTGCAGCGCTTGCCTGCGACCAGACTAGTTTAGTTGCAGGACCTTGATATGTTTGCCCGTGACAGCCCCCAGCCCTAGCTCACTCACCCGAGGTAGAGAGGGCTCCTAGCTGTGACGACAGGTCGGCTGTGGTCGTGGTACAGTGCGTCCCGAGGATGTCGGGCAGCGCGTTCCGGCGCCCTATCCGGCCGGTGTTGTAGAACTGATGGTGATACTCGTCCGAGCCGCCCTCTCCGCTACCCTTGCCTCGCTCTCCACATCCGTTGCCACCGGTACCACCACCACCAACGTCAGTGGGAGCGGTTCCTTCCGTGGCGAGCCGTTGCCGAGTCGGGTCATCTGCCCCGGGCGCGTCCGATTCGCGCAGTTTGTCCATGGTCGCTAATTTGATAATTCTTAACACTGGCGTGCGAACCGTGGTGGCGGGTCGTAAAGGCGGTTGTCACACAGTCGACCACCGTGGGTGCAGCAGCGCCGTGGGTGGGTGGTTGTTGAGAACCGATCGTCGTCGGCGGATGATGGACGCAGGACCATAAAAGAGATAGAGAAAATAAAACAGAAAGTTAGAACACTAATAGAGCACGTTAAAATCGACTCCAACGACTTCGATGGAAAGATAATGAAATTAATCAGGCAATGTTAAAGTGCCTCCTTTAGTTAAACTGACCTCAGACTAATCGTCTTATCAGCATCCGTTTCATGGACGCATACAGTGGAACGGAACGCAAAAGGAAAATTCTTCAACACGTCGTCGTAATAAAATAGAATAGAACAGCAAAGTAGTGCATGTATCGCACATTTTGCACCGACGACAAAAGCAAACCAAGGAGAATGAGATTTCACGGTCGGGAGGATGAGCACATTGGCTCAATTAAGCTGTTTGTATCGCGGGTTTGAGAGCACGTTGAACACACTCGGGAAGAAAGGGAAACTACGACGGGCGGTACATTGACTTGACACAAAAGGAACACTTCTGCCAGTTAAATCGCGGGTAAGCTAGCCTACAACAACAAAAGAGGATAAAAGTCTCCAGCCAGGAGAAACTTCCAGCGCCTAGAATAGAGGTCTTTGAGCAGACGAGACAGTACGTAAGTGAAGAATGAAGGATGATGGGGGTAAAATAAAGCTGCTTCCAATGGCGTAAGTGCCGGCGAGATTACACAATTATTTGTCCAAGCGGGTGAATTAGATTTAAGAACCTGTAGGGCACAAAAGAATTGGATGAAGTATAAAACGAGGCTTCGCTTGAACGACACTTAGGAAAGAGTACAATGAAAAACGGGCGCTTGTCGCAATGAGAGCAACACTTAAAAAGAGAATCGATATTTTTTTTTGTTAATGTGAGCTTTAAGTTATTTTGAAACATTTTTTTTTTCTAATATTATATGATTTTTAGGATAAGTTAACTTAAACTGGAAATAATAATTTGCACACTTAAAAGTAACAAAAATAGTAAAGTCACAACGCAGCTCTTGCCAATGATATTTGAAAATCAATAGAATTTAGATGATAAAAAACTACAAAATTACACGGGAAGGAAATGTAAAAATTAGATTTTAGAACTGTATTAAAGCATGCCTTTAAAGGCATGGGTATGGAATTCCATAAGCGTAAATCGCCGTTTAACAAGACAATGCCAAACCGTGTTTGTGTTTTTGTCACATCGCTTATGCTTCTGAGTGTGAATTGATTTGCCGTAGCTTCATGAATTTACTCGCATGAAGGGCACCAGCTTTCATTTCAGTAATGTTACGTGAAACTTGAAATAACTACAACAAATGGCTCGCGAGGCAAGCATCGTAAATAAATGAAATGAAACAAATGGTAGTAATGAAATTTATAAAAAAAAAACCAAGCAGGAAAGATTAACTGCACAGCTCAAATAAAAGTGTAAATACATTCGGTTAGTGTTCGTCTTAAAAACATGCAAAAATGAAAGATTAACAAAAACAATTTCAGTTTTTTACTTTATAGCAACTTTCATCGAAACAGGCTAAACATCTCTATTGACAAAATTAAAAGTAACTTAGTTTTGCAAAATCGTCAATCGTTTCGCAAGCCGTTGAAAGATAAAACCAACCCGCAAACAATTGAACAAATACATGTGTCAATCAAGAGTAACTTTGTTCGAAGAATTCCAGATTTACATATATTTGTTTTTTTAACGAATGGGACACATATGAAAATCGAGAAAGTTTTTAAGGATTTCCCATTTTCCCAAGCTGTTTTACAAAGAAATGTCATGACGTCCGGGGACATCAGCCCCGGAGGATTGTTTTGAATTGATTTAACCATGCGTCACGCTAAATCATTGGCTATGTATATATGGTTTCTCATTGAGTTGCCAGTTGCCAAGCTTGCAAAGTGGGCCCGTAAAAATCCGTGCGAATTTTAGAACTTGTGTCCCATTCGCGGAATCGCATTAGCTCAACGCACGACTGTCGCCAATCACGAACCCGTCAGCTGATGGCGGTTGGCCGAAGTCAAAAATGATGAACTCGATGGTTGTTGTCGATTTTACGGTTGTTGCACCGGTGCCAAACCGTTCCTTTCCAATTTAGTTCAACCACTCGCACCGGCAGTTTCCTTCGTCGGGCGGCCATTCGTGACGTACGCGTTTGTTGGCACCGGTGTACGATAGGCCGATGGAAGCAAGAGCAAACCACCGAGGGTTTGGGGTAAACGTGTCCATCCTTACGAAGTGACACACCACCACCAAAAGCCCAAACGGAAGGTGGCGAAACACGGAAAACTTAAGACCAACACCAACCCTTTTCGAGCCCGTAGGTATTCGGCCTTATGTCACGAAGTGGCACTTCTGGGTAATGATGATTCCGCGAACCCATCGTAAAGACTATAACGAGCCCTTCACCATCCAACGCATTCTAATGAGATGTCCACGGAAGATGAGCTGTACTAGCGTGGGATCAGTGTGTGTTTCTACCGACGCTCTCCGGCAAGTTGTAACATAAGCCTCCACAACTTCTCAGTCCACTCTTTTCTTTATTCTTTTAACTTCTCTACCAACGGTTACGACGTGTAGTTAATCAATAATGACACCTCATAATACTTCCAGTTCTTTCTGCTCCATTTTTGGAAAGTTGGAACAGTCAATTCGGAATTTGTAAAATTATAAATTGAAAGTCCACCGTATTTTTCCATTTTGTAAAGGAAGTTGGTTTTTTTGGGATACGATACGATACATGTTTTAAAACTAGTTGCCACTTTAACACTTACACTTTTTAGTGAAATTACGTGACGTAGATAGTATAAAATTTACTTAAAAACATATCAGCAACTAGTTGAAACAAAAAATGCAACATAGCAAACCTTAAACGAACAAAACATAATTTTAAAAACATTGGCAGTTTGAAATAGTAAGAATATTTCTACTATTTTCCGCTATCGCGATCTATCATATAAAAATCATATTTATTTTCCGAGTTACCGCTCAGGTTAAGAATAGCAAAGTCTCTTAAATAAATGAAAAAAAAAAATCAGTTTAAGAATAGGGTAAAGATAGAACTGAGAGTTTTCCGTATTTTAATAATATTGACATTGTTAAAACCAAAGGAATTACTAAACAAAACCTTAAGCGAATGAAACAATTATTTAAAAAATATAGGCACTTCGAAATAATTTGCATCTTACTTTAGGAAATACACAGTGACGGATGTATCAGTATAACGTACCGTCATAAGAAAATGAAAGTCATCCCATTCGGCTACAGCCAAAAAAAGATACTTTGAAATATCCTAACAATGTGTACCAATCGTGTTAAATTAATCTTTTAAGTTGTAGATTCAAATGAAACACAATTAGAACAACCACCCCATCCGCCCGGTCAGAATTTCTAAAGCGAATAGTGAATTCAGAAGGACAATCTCTCGTTATGCAAGACAGACACAAGGGCCGTTTTGAGCGTTCGGCAAATGCAGCAGAACGTCAACGTCTTCCGCAAACAACACGTACGCCATCCCGATTGACGTCATATCAAATCATTGCCCAAAGTGACGCGATTTGATACGAAGACGATGTCTGCATCGCGTGTGTTTATATGGGACGCACAAATGATAAGAATCACACTCCAGATAACCTGCTCGGTTGCCGGCCGGGGCGATAAGTGGCGACCCCAAGCCCGGACGGGGTCGCCAGGAATTGGACGAAGTAATTGCGAACAGCGACACGCTACGGGCGAAGAAGCAAAGTTCTCGTGGGGTGTTACAACGGGACGGATGGTCACAATTGGGTCCTTTTGTCCGAGTGCTCGAGAGCAGATGAAGTGATTTGGCGAAAAAGGCCACCACTATGAAGTTGCACTTTTCAACCAGTCCAGCAGGAAGAAAAACAGGAAAGACGCAGAAATCCCTTTTGCCAAAAGAAATGCGAAAACATTAGTTTTATCGATCGATGTCGTAAGGATAGAGCGGACACATATTTAATGCTCTTACCTCCAGGTCCTTCAACAATGAAAAGGACACAGCGAACGGGATATTATGGCTTACGGTTGCGAATAAATTGGATTTGGATTGGACATTTTGCCGAACGGGAGGGCGGGGTCCGAACTTTCCACTTCATCCACCTTCCATTGGCTTTCAGTTAGAAATTTTTTGACCTGACAGCTGGATTTTTTCCAATTGAAATACCCACGGCGCAAGATCAACAACTTACTGCCACCATCGGCTATCTAGTTAACGGGTTTTTCCTGGAAAATACACCCCGCTTCACACACATCCAAGCAGCCAACGGTAGTCAAACAAAAAACAAACATTACAGAAAAACCTCAAGGGAAGCGAACGGTACGGGAAGGAATGTGGAAAATGTGATGAAAAAAATTGGCCAAAACCCAATTGCGGTTGTTTGTTCATTCGCTGGATGGAAACGAAGAAGGGCATATCACCCGCTCCCGCCAAGGCACCCACGATTCCACTTCCGTCACATTTTGGCGAAAATTCGGAAGGTTTAAATGTTGTTCTCATCCTTTCGTCGCCATGGCAACGCAGCGCCGGTTCTACGGTGGAACATCGAAGGGAAGGAAAACGAATTCCTTTAAAACTTCCCGACGCCGGCGACGGCCCGAGCCTTTTCAGCATCGGGCGAAAGTCAGAAAGAAAATTACTTTACGTTCCTCATCGCGCCCGGAAGCCCAAGAGTTGTTCGCACACCACCAGCGCCGCTACCGATGGGCAGCGCGAGAAAAAACTGCCCGAAAAGCATAAACAACCCAAAACTGATCCAATCGTGACACAACGTGCCGCGCGCGCAACAAGATATCAATTTTCCTCCAACAAAGATGGCCTCGCTGCGAGCTGCCAGAAGGGAAAACTTATTAAGGATCAAACGGGCATGGCACCGGCCCGGCGGCTCGGCGAACACCCGGCGGGCAGTTTCCGGCAGCATTACTTTGTGCGCGCTTTCCACACCATCATTGTGCTCGCATCGAAGGCGTGTAATTTTAAGGAAAATAACTTCATTCACCACCTCCCAGCCAGCCCCCGTATCTCGACCACCATCATCTTTTCCCAAGTACCTCAATTTTCTTATCACTTTAATTATTATTTAATCGCCGCCGGTTCCGGGAAACCGGGGAGTTGTAAAAAAAAACGACACAACAATACGCATTCCTACGGTCTTCCGTTTTGAAGGCGGTTAACATTTTTATCACCGCCCTGAACATACATATAAACAGCCATTATATTCCCCGAGAGAGTGTCATCGCCGGTTCGCGGGGTTGGTAATTAATTGTCCATCAGGCGCGTCCGTCGGAAACAAAAGTGTTTGTGTGTGTGTGGGATTTTATGGCGCCACTAGCCCGTCATCATCTCCGGTGACGCTGGTGAACGTTTTAATAGGCAACCAAAGGACACTCACGGGAGAAGGGGAAGGGATAGTCCCGGCCAAGGATGAAGCACTCACTTTGGCGTGTCCTTCCCTGCCTGGAACCTGATGCTACAGTGTGTGGTGTGTCATTCATCTGTCATCGGGCATACACACGTGCTCTAGGAAACCGGGAAACCCGACGTTTATGATCTAAGCTCATCAAAGCCACGCGTGGTACCCACGGGAAACACCTCCGAGCGGGAGGAGCTTTTCCTGTGCCTCCATTTAACGCCCCGCAACGGAGCGGTGAGCAACCGGCACAGACTGTAAACTCGCCAATCGCAGTTCCCAGCGAGGCAAACGCAAAAGGCCTCCTAAGTTCCGAAGCCAATGAAAGCGGAAACGAAGCACACACATTAATCATTCATAACACCCGCAACAAAAACAGGAACGGGCCGCGGCTCACATCATCATCCTGAAAGCGTCAATACCGGAGCCGGGGAGCTTCCGGATCTGGTGTGATGGCCGGTTAGCAGCAAACCAAAGGGGCCGGCGTCTTTCGGAGCCAACGTTCTGTATCGTTGTTGTTAGGTGGATGATTGAATGTTTCACCTGGGTTAGCAATAGTAAACTGACTAAGATACAAACCCGTCTAGGGTTGGTCAATGTCGACAATGTCCCAATCAAGATGGAGTAGTATTTGATTATTTACAGATCTTCAACAACATGGTCAGCATCGATTATTAGGGTAAAGCGGGGTAATCTACACCGGTGAGACAAAAGACACACGCATACATAACATTGACAACCTACAATTGAAAAAAAAATCCATTAAAGTAAAACGCTTTAAGTTGAATTTGAAAAATCCAAATTATCATGAGACAACGACACGATCTATCAATTTTCACGACGTGTCTTGTAAAAAGCCCATACAATCAGGTATCAGCCGCGGATAGTACGTACTTCGAGCCGAAGATGGCTCAAATGCAATATTATTCAAACAATACCAGGGCATAAAGCATCGTTGAAAATGAATTTACTCACCTATTACATAGAAGGTTTGGTGTAGTAATAAGAGAGAAGATTCTCTAACAATTCTTCTACTACAAACAAAATCTTAAACCAAATTGAAGCGCTCAAGTTTAAAAAAAAAACATATTTTTTATATGAATGGACCAAATGGCCCAAGTAAACGGCTATATATGTGCAGTCTTGGGTTGTATTAGTTTGGACAGTAAAAGATTCAAAAAGTTTGGCAAGTTTTGCCTACGATTTATACCGGTCCATTCTGGCCACATATGTAAGTCGGTATTTTTCTTTTACTGCTTTTCTCACCACAAATAGTTTATTACTAGTCTCCATTGGGTTGTGAATCTAATTCATTTCAGTATTCGTTCGATAACATATCGAGGTACTTGATGAATGTCTGCATGGATGCAATAGCTCATTTCAACACTGCTCAACGTTCAAACTATAGTAGTGAAATCTAACATGATTTCAGACTTAATTTGCTTTATCCTATTTCTATGTTAATTTCTTAACCTAATACCGTAAAATTCACATAGTTAAGGCTTATATACCTTAACATAAGGAAGGCTCGTAACATAAGGAACATACTCCATAAATTATAGAGTTGTGTAATAGAGATCCTGATTCATGAATGACTCTTTGCTTAGAAATTGACATTCATGAATCTTTAAATGAGAGATTCCCATCGTGATTGTTCGCAAAAACAGACTAGTGAAGCACAAAAAGTCACTGCAATAAAAAGAGCCATAAACAAATTTTGATAATTTTGAAGATTTGTCAAAGAGTCACTAAGATCCATGAAAATGTTGGAAGATCATCAATGTTTTAGGAATCGTATCCTCAAAGATTCATGAATAATTCTGAACGAATTTTCGATGAAAGATCCATAGGAATGAATCTCGTTAAAAGATTCATAAGTCACAACTCTAATAAGTTGTATAATTCAGCTAAAACCATGGATGATGAAACCGGTAACATGAACTTGAATTTGCTTTCAATTAGGTTTCTTTCTTTAAATTACAACACCAAAACTCAAAAAGGCTCCTTATATATGCATCCAACAGAACTTTACCAACAATTAAATTAGTTGCCTGGTTGAATGGTTAAAGTTACTAGAAAAGTATTTTATATGACCTAAAATATTCTACAACTGAAAATGACGAGCATAGTGAAACATTCGGTGGTGTTTTCTTTTTTTCATTTTTTCCAATCTGATGCATTTTTAAAAACGAAATACGAAAGCCAATGTTTCTGCTCTACGGATTCCAAAAAACTCATTTCACAGTAAAACAGTAAAGTAAATCCATCCTGTAGGCGAGGGATTTACTTCGCGTTAGTGATGAACGAGGCTGGAAGGTTATAAAATTGTATATTAGAGGGTTTTCATATCCATGCTTATTAGAGTATTAGAAGCCATTTTGTTGTAAAGGGAGTCCGGCGAAGAATGACTATAGTGAAGAATGTTTTTAAAGTTAGTATGATAGGATTAAATATCTACATTTGTGAAATGAATTTTAAAAAAGAAAACAATTTTAAAATTTGCATGTTGATAAAAGATGTGAATGGTGGATCCACGAAAATCGATTGAAAAGTTATTTTTCGAAACAATTCATTCCGAAGAGCGCTTTTCACACACTGGGAAGATTAGAAAACTTTCAGCAAAACGGGACAAGCATTCCCATGGTTTGTTTGTTTTTAGAACAGTAATCGATCCCGAACCATAAATTATACCTTGGAAGCGCGTAAATCGTGGTATCAACTTGGGTTTAGCGACGACATGTAGCTTCTCCGACTGTTGCTCCGGATGGCGCTGGTTGGATTTGCGGGGCAGCGGTGCACGCTGTTGGTACTGTTCCTTGTCCACGCCACGGCGATGCTGCCTGTCGGGGACCGTCGCTCCGTTGTGGCCACCGTACGCCTCCCGTGGGGACCTGCATAAACGGGTTCCGGCAATGCTTCGATGGGCCCCGGTAGCCATCGGATTCGACACTTCCACCATCGATCGTTGCGATCCGTGCGATTTCATTACGAATTGCGGCTTTCGCCTGTCCTGTTGATATGTATCTAGCCTTTGGTGGACCTTTTCGCAGATTGGAAGCGACCGTACGTTTTGAACAGATAGCATTCGCACGTGTTTTATGCTACAAACAAATCACTTTGGCACACCGATAATACGCTATTTTGAGAAACAGTTGCTATTTCAGCTGACTAGAACAACCCCAACACCCACAGTGCATCGGTGTATGAAGTACGAAGCGGGGTAAGGGCACAAAACAAGTGGACGGCAAACGTGTACCAAGTGCAATCGATACCACATAACAGAGAAAAGTGTACAAGTAAACAAGGAGAAGAAGAAAAATTAAATAGAAAATAGAAAGAAAGAGAAAAGAAAACGAAAGGAGAAAAGAAAAGAACGAAAATAGTCAACATTAGAAGATTAATTATTCGATAAATGAAGTACAGGAAGAATTTAAACGCTTATGCCCTAAATGGATCATGGTCGATGGTTAAACATGATTTTGTACACATGGCCCTAAACAGATGAGAATAATATTTACAAATTTACAAACAAAGTTAACGAAAAATGGAATCATAAAACAAATGACTGCTAAATGGAAACACCAAAACGGAAAGCTGTTTAGTAAACACTTACCTTCGCTAGTTCGAACAACTTCGAAACAAAAACTTCTCGTCTCGACGTCAATAATTAACCGGGCAGAATAAACCAAAGTGACTGACGGAAGTCAGCGGATGACTTCAAATCCGTCCTACTCGTTTGTCCTGTCAATCCATATGCCGTCTGTAACAGAAAGAAGAAAAAAACAGGCGAGTCAATAAGCTACTTCTAGTTGTCTAGTCTTCACGCTTGGGATTTCTAGGAAGACCTGCTCAACGATGGAACAGGATAGCCGCGAGGCAAACAAATTGTTTCATTCCCATTCCGTGACGATAAGAAGCCCAATATAGGTCCACTAAATTGGTACTTCCACGAACGAGCGCATGCGACTAGCATCCGCAACAACAAACATAAACGAACTATCAGACCGGAGTTATAGAAAAAATCACAGACGACCGGTGATGGTTGTGACACTTGGCCTGCCAACGTTTCTGGGTCATTTCGTTCGAGTGGTAAGTCGGTTTGCGGTTTAAGCCAATCTCCTTTTGCTCAGTGTTGCAGCAAAAGTTGGCTGGTGCAAGGAAGTACATAGTGTCGGACAGCTAACCAACATCGGAAATCTCACCCAGGACACCAGAACGGTACATGGGTGGCCAGTCAAAAGTTGCACTAGTTCGTTGGGGATTCCATTCCAGAATGTCGCCCGCTCGCCAACGATACTGTCGTCATTGGAAAGTTTCCCTACAGTGCCCAACAACTATCGCTTCAATAATTTCAACCATCACCGTTACGGGTAACGGATTCGCTTCGGAAGTTATTCAACCATCAATCAAAAAGGACACCACATACCGATGTAAAGGTCACTGGAGGGAATAGAAACACAGATACAGCTGACAAGGGACGTCATGTGTAGGACGTCGAAGGTTTTTTCCCCGTTCCTACTGGATACGGTTCGATGCGGTTTCGTGCAAATCAGAAATTTAAAAACAGACATAGGACCTGCCATGTTTGCTCTATAATAAGGTATTATTAGCCAATGGGAGAGTTTCAGTGTCATGCTATTTTTACCGTACTCAAAAAACGTTAGATAAGTTAAAGCTTAGGTATAAGGAGACATATGGCATTATTAAACATAATTAACTGTATATGAAGGTTCAAAACTGGGTTTATTTGAACAGCGAATTGATCTATTTTGTTTGTAATTCACCGTACGACATCCCAATCCCAATCAATCAACATCCGATCAAACGTGAGTCACATCTATTTTTCATCTCCAACATTGTATGAAGTAGAAAAAAAATGCTAAACTAAGATAACAGATTTGATAGTGAAATATCAAATGAGCTGCAAGCCAATCATTTCATCATGATACTGTTTGCATTAGAATGATTACTGGTTATCTGAACCAACCACGTTCACCATTCCAATGTACTTGATTGAAGTTCAGCATGACCCATCCAAGTGTAGGTTCCGATCCGACATACAATGTAAAAATGTAGAAATTGCTTATGAAGAGGGGGGAAAAAGATCAATAAAACCTACGAAACCACTAGAGCACGAGTGAAACAACACTGCAAGCCTACAGTTTGAGCAAACGGAGCAAGGTATATTTTACGAGAATCTTTACAAGCAAAACGTGACTAGTTGGAAATGTATAGAACGTCAGATGACTAATATATTGTGATATTATTGTAAAATAATAATTTAGCGATAACAAAATAAAGAAAAATCCATTTCATAATAAGATTCACTAAAAGTCTTATAAAACTAAACATATGTAGTTTCTCTTAGAGGTTGACAACATTTAAACAAAAAATTGGAATGACAAGAACTACAAAAAAATTAAATTGTGAGTTCGTTGATTAGATTTCTAAAAATTTCTCTTCGATTAAATTTAAAAAATAAATGTTGAGTGTATAAAAGCAGACAAAGCAGCGCCGATAAACTGCAAAACATGTCCGGGAAAGTGATAGAACCAATATCCTTCAATTAAGGATGCTTTCGACTAATTACTCCATTCACTTTACGGAGACTGGCTAGATCCAACCGTGATGATACTGATAATTGATCACTTGAACGAGAGGTTTGAGGATTATACAATTATTTGCACTCGACGGCACAACCTTCATTTGAGGCGAAAAGATACCTCCTCCAACCATGGAGGAGAGAAAGGAGGGCATGGGAAGCGGCGGCGAGATTTATCCCAATTCGGGCTCGAATTGATTTGGCATGGAAAATACTATCATCCTTACTGTGCGCCCATTTATTTCCCAGAACGCCCAGAACCGTACGCCTCCGTCACGCTTCGTGACGCCAGCTCGTAGCACCCGTGGGCTTTGTGTGCCATTTGCGTAGAAACACACAACTGGCCCGCACTCCCGGGGGCGTCGGGTACGGTGCACCACCTTCCTTCCTTACTTCCTTCCGTCCTTCCTTCCCTCCTTCCCTCGTTCGGCCTAGCGGGAGACAAACAACACTTTTCCTGACAGCTTCGCTTCCGACGCCGCTGGGCCGTGGGTCGATTCTCCGTTTCGTGTCGACGTCTAATTATCTCCCAAGCACAGACAGGAGCCAACGGGAGGCTCCCTATCCCTGCGTTCGACACGGCAGAATCGGCGCCAAAAGGGGGGACGAGGGGAGCAACAGTTTTCCCTTTGTTGACCCCCACCCCCGTTTGTCCTGATTTTTCTCCTGGCCCCCGATGGTGTGGTTCGGATTTCACAACTCCATCGGTGATCCATCTTGCGCCGTGGTTGGCGAAAGGGCACGTTTCACCGGAACCGCATGGTTACCAACTATCTCCGTCTCGATGGAACCACTGTAAACATGTTCGGCCTCAGTCTCTTTGCCCTTTCGCCCACGGTTTGCTTCATTTTATTTCACAGGATGAGTTTTGTGAGATGTATTTCATACTCTCGTGCCCTTCGAACTTTTGCCAGCGATGCGATTGTCCTAGGCCCAATGTGCGATGCGTTCTGGAAGGAATCACACTAATGTTGTGCTTAATTAATCTTTTGGCGAGATTCATTCGTATGAATCTTTCGCCTAAGATTCATTCAGATGGATTTATGAATCTCCAGGAATTCAAATCTTCAAACCTTATTGATTGATCTTTCGTGGTTCTGTCACGAATCTCCATGATTTTTTCATTGGCGTGGATCATGCGACCAAAACAATATCTTGCGGGTCCCTGTACCCATTTTTGGCTCTTCACTTTTCAGCTCATTAGTTGATGTATCTTTGGGATTTATTAATCTCTTGTGAAAAGATTCATGAATCTCTAAAGAATCAGTCAGATTCTTGAATCTGAATCTGAACTAAACAACTCTAAACCACACCCTTGTTGGAACCCATAGTACCTACGAAAAGATCTTCTAGCAATGGAAAATAACTGCACAGCTACAAAAAAAAAAAAAAACCTCCTGGAAATGGAAATTAGGTGCACAGGAAACATCAACACGACAGGCGACAACAACTACATTCCAGCAACATAGCATTAGCGAAAGCGCTGGGTCCCGAAGGTACGTTTTGGAGGCGGATGAAAGGCAGTCGGCGGCCGGAAGTGCCCGCATTGAAAGTGAATCCAATACCAGGGGAGGCCTACATTAAAATTTTAACCTACCTATTTCCCCCCAAAGCGCGCAAGGACGCACGGTGTACAATCTCAACACGACAGCGAGGACGACCACGAAGCACGAAGGTGAGACGGATAAACCGTCCCGTCCCTGTGGAGCAAAACTCGGCGCAGACAGACAAAAGCAGCGATTTATATTAATGGGTCACCTACCACTTCCTTCGCCCCCCTCTTAACCTGGTTTCGGCTGAATCGAACCACTAACTCTGGTAGTTCGCTCGCTTCCTGTCGGGAAAACGCACAGGCTCCACGCTGACCAGTGAGTATAAAACGACTTTAACCTTTCGGTGTGGCCCAGTTCGCTTTAATTTGAAACGTCCTATCCTGTCCAATAACGTTGCTGGCCTTGCGTCAAATAAGATGAGCTCGTCGTCGATGTTCGTTACATGCAAGTTACAGTTTATATGCAAACTTCTCACTCTAAACAAAATGTATGTACATTAAAATCAAACCTGACAAAAAGTACTTCGATAATTAAAACTCATTCAGCTCTGTTCATAAACTAAGTTCGCAATGGACTCTATTTTGGTTTCCTTAAAAAACCACTGCAAGTAGCATACTCGGGACTCGATACCCATGACCTCTTTATCGTAATTCGAAGTCCTATTCAGGAGATTGATGATGATGATGAGTCCCATATCTTACCTCAGCATAGATTTTATTGGAAATTTTGTATATTGTATTTAAAATTTACAAAATCTGTTTTAGTTCCTTTTTAAATTACTTGTAATCCGCTCGTGCATCGTTTATGCTGAATTTATTATTATTCTACAAATGTTATTTATGAAACGTTGCAGGAAAAGAAAAAAAATCAACGGAAAAGAATACAGAAATTGGCGCAGAAAAAAAATCAGTGAGACTTATTCCCGTGTATTACACCAATACTACTTTCCAAATCAATAATGCTTGGTGCACAGAACATTATAGCTCCAGTGCTCACATACGCCTCCGAGACATGGACTCTGTCCAAATCCGACGAAACCCGCTTAGCCGAGAGAAAGATCCACTGGAGGATTTTTGGCCCCGCATGTGAGGAGGGCAATGGTAGTGCTAATTAAGTAAGTAAGCAAGTTATGACAAGAAAGTTTACTGAAATCCTGCAGGAACATATGAAAATTACTTTTACCGTGTTAAATTTCATATCGATGATTACCTTGAAATTTTTAAAACTGCTGCCATTGAAGTAATATTGAAAAACCTACATCGTATGCAGTTAAGACCATTTCCATCCTCAAGTTAAATGAGGTGATCATTCACTATGAATAATTTAAACATTCGTTTAAACGTCACAACATTGAGGAGATTTGCGCGAAGTTGTTGATTCGAATCACTATGAACCATTCATAAAAACGAGGTTAAACGGGACAATTTTCGGTGGCAAATATTCAAACCACTAGAGACATGATAGCGACTGGGTAGCAAATAAAGCGATACAGCACTAGAATCGATCCATCGAATGAAAATGATCCTTCAATTAGTGACATTTTAAGCGTGGTTTTGATGCGCGACTCCACGCAACTTCGAACGCACTTCTCGCGTTCTCGAATACACTTTCCACGAGGAAGTTATGCCACTAGCGAATAGGTTTCTTTGGCGTTTTTCTTCTTCTTTCGTGGTTCCCCGATAACACCATCAATTTGTGGCACACGCCGCCGACCACAAGCTACAACCAGCACCATCCTGTTCCTATTCGCTTCTCGACGGCCAATCATCAACCCGCACAGCGCAGACGGGTGGTAGATACCGGGGCAAAATGTTTCGTTATTTATTGGACTAATTAATTGATTGCATAATTGAACGTTGGTGGAAGTTTTGGCAGGCAAAACTGGGAACGTTTGATGGTGGCAAAACGTTTCCGGCGCACGCAATAGCATCGATGGGAGCAGACACTTCATTCTGAACGTGGAATAATTACATGGTTTATGAACATATTTTCAATGCTCTACTTTATAAATTTAAAGCCTAACAAAACATGTTTTCTTACTCCTATTCACGAATCGCTCGAGTATTGCCTTTTCTTGCATTTACTAAAATAAAAGCATACCCATCCTTTAAACATTTCCTTATAATGTTTTTCTTGCATCATCATAACACTCATATTTTTTTGTTTATCATTAAAAGCGGATTTTTATGCTCGGTAGTTATGTTCAAAATGATAATGAAATAAAACCAAGATTTTTTTGTCCGCGATCTGATCTGATCTTCGTATGAAAAACAGAAACGTAACCACGGTCAAGGCTATCGTTAACGACCCCGCCTTCGCATGGGGCTGAATATGTTGGGGGTCATTGGCTGCCCGGGGTCGTCCACTTCACGTTTACAGGAGGGGGAATAAGAAAGAACCATGAAAGTGGTCAAGCTTGACCGTGAAAACACTGGCATCAACGGAACAGAAACATCAGTAAATCGTATTGTTTTTCCACTCTTGATGCAGAACACGGTCCTTGTTTCAACGACCGTGATCTCCTCAGCGATTGTAGCGCAAGGCGAAGAACCAGAGAAGAGTCATAACACACTACAAAACTGCAAAATCAAACCACTTTGAAGCTACGTTTGCATACATTTGCTGGTTGTCTCGTTGTCTGGAAAAAGTGCTTCAAACGAGAAGAAACAACGAGAAACAAAGACTGCAGGCAATGAGAGAATTGTGAACAAGATCTAGAACAGATAAACCGACTGTGCCGGTATATCCAAATTCTTGCAAGACACTCGTGCACTGTGGTGCATTTTTGTAACAAATTGTATTTCGTCTTATTTTTGTTTTGTTTTATTGAGAAGTAGAAACGTCAATTCATCAAAATTATTGGACGTTGTAATTCTAAGCTCTACTATTTCTATTATTGATTTGGATAACTTTTACAGTTTTCAAATATCAGTCACGGCATAAATAAATTCGTCTTCGATTACTTCGAGTTTGTTTGTTATTAAGATATAATTTTTCGATTTCAGCATGTACAGCTTATATCACTTGGAAATTATTGGGTTAATTCAGTTTAACATATCATCTATTGATTCTGTTGCTGATTGTACTAGTCAATAATTAAAATAAAGTTTGAATTGAAAGTATTCAAGCATAATAGAACCACAACTTTTGAATGAAAAGGGAATGGACCACAGTCGTAGCAAGTTCTAGTGCACTATAACAATCTCTTAACCTTTTCATCCGCTTTTATGCAACACGCGCATTGTTGGGTTCCCTTGGTTCCCTCATTGTTTCCCTCTTAATCAACTGAGTAGTGGATGATGAGATGAAGTATGTGGTGCTGTTGATCGAAACTTCTAGTCTTGGTGCCGTGGAGGTTCTTCTGTTTTGTGAAAATGGATGCATTGGATTTTCATAGCCTAACAACTGCTGGAGCTACTTGAGACAAAACTAACAAATGATTTCAAATTTCACCAACTGTGTTCCTTCTATTCGAGAACCATGATCGAAGAGAACCAATTGATCAGTAGTTATAAATGAATACAATGTCACTCGATTTGTTTCAAAACAGCAACCTACAAATTTATCAAAGAGAAACTGCCCGAAAAAATTGAGACAGTAAGAAAGATATTTCGCGAAATAATTGATCCAACCGTCCTCAAACGTTGGTTTTACGGTGGTCGAAGCTATTTGCCTGTAGCCGAAGGACGGCTAATTCCACCATCTTCAGATCGAGTTTGTGGATGTGGAGGATGTTGTCCCACAGGTCGGTATGGTCCCCCAGCGGCCGTACACAATCGACACTCATTATGTAAAGTAGGTTTAATGATACCATTTTGCTTTCGTTTCACGTGGCTGATTTGCGTTCGTTCTCATGTTTTTGTTTGTTTTCTTTTTACTAATTTGTTTAACGGAAATGGGTTTTCTTCGTTTGTTGGCGACGGTGTGTAACGATTTGTCTTCATTTGGTGTTGCTACCAATTTGGAGTTTTGGTTGCTCTACCTTACCAGCCATTATATTCACATACATACGCTAGCGCATTTTACTGTATAATAATTTATCATTAGAACCTTTCTCGCGAAATTGTGGTGTAGAATCAAAGAATGCAACCTGTAAGGCAATGCAGTTTCACTAAGTAGCTAGCGTTTAGAATTTTATCAAGGGTCGTTTGGATAGCTTCATCCAAAAAAGGTTCTTCTTCTTCTTCTTCTTGGAGTAACGACTTTGTTGTTGTTGGTCATGCCTGCCCGTTAAGGGCTTACAAGACTTTTTTCCCTTTGTGTACGTGGATAGTCAGTCCTCCCTTACAGGGGAGGGTCCAGTCTCGGTTGGGATTCAAACCCACGGACGCGGACCCCCAGGAAAAAAGGTTGTACATTGAAAACAAAGGAAAAACATTAAAATAATGTACTACGAATCAATCTCAAAGTGAGAGTAATTGCAGTTGTTTAATTACATTGACAAATAAAATGAATCAGGATCTTTGGTAAAAAAAAAATTCTGCAAACGGATTGGATAAACGTCCTGAACGTCAAGTTTAAATAAAACACAAAATAAACAGAAGAAATGAGTTTGAATTGTAACTGTTGAAAAAAAATCTTATTCCTTCCAAGGTACCCAAATAAACAGAACTTTCCGCTTATTTATATAGGGCTTAGGAGTAAAATTATTCACTTTGAATAAAAAAAAAATTTGAGTGTTATATACAAGCTAGTAGATCACAATAATCAAAAAAATTTGAAAGTAATTACAACACAGCACCAAAGCAATGGATTGATCCTGGTAGGTATAAGAAGACTCGGGATTGTTTTTATTTTTTATCCGGCTCCTAAGCAGTTATCTTATTTCATAGAAATGATAGGCTAGTTAATGGGTTGTATGTTTCTAACCATCTACGTTAAAACGAAAGGCAAAGACAATTAAGCAAACACACACCCAAAGTTGGTTCTTCAAATTTAAAAATGAAAATTTGACTTACTGCCAAAAAAAACTATAAAAACTACGAAGTGACAAAGTGTCGGAAAAAAGGAAAATTGGACAACTTTATTGGTGAAACCAGTTTATGCTGAAAATTAGCTATGCACCTAACTTATATAAACGCAAATATCCTAAGAGTTTATCCTTATGCTTAAAATTAGTGAAGTACTTTTACCTTTTACAACCCTTTAAATGCGAAGAATCACCACCAAAAAGTTGTTTCCATTATAACGAAGGTAGGAAAAAATACATGCTTCGGGTAATTTCATTAACATTGTTCAAAAATACCAACAAAATATAAAGAAGGGGTTCTCGAGGGAATAGTTATACTACCAACTAAACCTTTAGTGCACTAAATTCGATAATTTCAATAATCTCTTCTCAGGAACGGAATCTCTCCCAAGCGATCAAAGAAACCCTAAATGTAGTCTTACTTATATATTTATTTTACATTATTATTGTTTTGAGCAAAATGTGGGATAAAAGGAAAGTATAGCTTGGGATCTGGTAGTATGTTTCAGCTTACCGTATTTTTCACGCAACTCGTTGAGGGTGTTGTTCTTTCGGTAAAATCGGGGCACCGTAATGACGTGATTCGAGAAGGTATTTTGGCGATAGCGGTTCAATCAGCCCTCGATTACGGTAGGCAAAACAACGCGTCGAATGACGGGCACATTCGCAACACGGTTATGGTGCCCAACAACTAGCGACTCGATCAGGTGGACCTGCCAGGCAACCCTGTAGCATGCCGGCTGTTGGCCGGAAGAAAGCAAATCCCAACACGAACGTAACTTTTCGCTTCACCCACAACACTTTTCACGTACTCTGCTCCGCGCCTTCTTCGTTTCACTTGCACCAGATTTTCGACTTACTTCCCAACATGCCTTCCCCCTTGCCGCACAGCACCTATGACGCACTTGTGGGTCGGCAAAGAGGGGATGAAATACTATCACTTTAGCAAGCAGCACACGTCGGCACGGTTGGCCGCGGATCGGCGGGGGATGCGAGCTAATTTCCCGTGCAATGGGAAGCTGAATCGCATCGACAAACTACGCACTTCGCACGCACGTACGAGACTACTGTTCCCAACCGCGTGAGCAGATAGAACACTCGCCCGCACTGCAACCTAGCCCCGTTCCTGCCCCGCAAACGGTTACGGTTTAGGTAACGCGGCGGTGTGAAATTCGTGACGTCGTACGTCGTCGTCAGAGGCGAGGCGGGCGGCGATTGGACGGCCGATAACGTGTTACGGCCGATGCTCGAGGAGCGCGTCAGTTTGGTGCCAGCATACGGCACCAAAAATCCACGGCGACCCTAGGGCCAATTGCAATTGCACCACAAGGTGTCGTCACGGATGGGGCAAACTCTTCAGGACAATGGTTTTTGGGATGGCGCACTGTACGGCGATGCAATATCAAGGACACCAGAGCAACAACAACAACACATCCGAGTTAACTGACCGATGGAAAAACTTGGGAAGAAGCACCGGATGTGTGCAACCCGCGCGCGGAAAAAGGAACCGAACACGCGAAGAAAACTCGTAGACTGAAGGACGTCGTCTCGACGGCAAAAGTCTCGGTAGTTGACTGAATGTTGGTATTAGCTCTCGTTCTCGCATTGGTGCTTTTTCTCTTTTGCGCGAGTGTCATATATAGTGTAAGTAATTTTCATCGGGGCAAAGAATCATTCTTTAACCGTCACTTCAACAACTGCTTATACGGGTAGCTCTTGAAGTTTTATATTTCAATAACTTTTGATTGGATTATCGCACCAATATGAAACTTCTACATTGTCTAGAGAAGCTTGTTTCCACCCGGTTTGCTCAAGATTGGAAAAGAATAAAGAAATTGAATTGATTTTTGTCAGCAGTTTTAGGTTGAAACCTCTGAAATGAACGACTGGCGTACCAGGGAAGTCCATACATTTTTTGTGGGATTTTGCATTTTTTCCGAACTTAAACCCTAGTTTTCTTTGGTCCTAGGTACTGAATTACTTGAAAGGTGTGCATATCGCATTGATCTCCATAAGCCGTACCGCACAAGAAGTCGATAATTTTTTCAATAAAAACTCATCTCGTTTTCATAAACCACTTCAATATGGATGTTCTAGTGGTGGGTAAACCGAATCCCAATCTATCTCGGGGTTCACACTATAGCGCGACGTCTCGTTTTAAAAGTAGCCCAGTTTCGGCAGAACAATCGCGCAAGCCAAGCGCGACAGAGGTAGGGGAGTATGTGGAAATATGTATCACATTGGGGCGCAAACTCAGCTAAATTTTTTTATTGAATTTTGAGGTAGTAATGCATGATATTTATTTAGCTACGTATTTTATGCACCCTGAGTGAGTTTGGCCCTTCCACATTTGAAATTCACTGAGAAAACAAACTTAAACAAACAACGACGATATTTTGGCCCGCCGTAGGAAGTATATATTTCCACATCATCTCCTACTTGTTGAAGAGCAGTTTGTTTACGTTTCGGCACCTGAAAAAACGTTGGTAAAAATATCAATTAAAACGGAGTTTGATAACTGAATTACATTTGTGAAGCCTAAAAATAAGTAGTACAACGAAAAATCCGATGTTTCGTGAAGAATATTGCTCGTTTTGGTCGCGTTTGTGATTCGGTTTGTTTACGTTTTGTCCAGCTGTCGGTTTGTTTACGTTTCGAATTGACATTTGACAAGAGCTAGCGCGACGTCGCGTTTCGTGACGGGACGTCACGCTGTAGTGTGGACCCCGAGTATCAAATACGCGATACACGCTTTCCAGACTGCACCGTCGCGTAACGCGACGTCGCCTGACAGGCGCTGAACTCCATGCAAAAAAATCATAGCGCGATTCGCGCGACATCGCGCATGGTTTTTTTTATATGGAGTTCAGCTCCTAAAAGGCGACGTCGCGCTGTAGTGTGGATCCCGAGATACGGTATAAACCATTCAGTGCCGTTCTGGAAATCGTTTATCCTAATCTGAATCTCCATCAAATTACACCTGATAATTCGCTTTTTCCGCAGTAAAAACATGCCACACATTTTCGATGTGAGCTTCACCGTTGCTCATCTCGTGTCTAGATCGAGTCACCGCGTGACTACATTACCGCGTGACTACATTAGGCGTACCATACCAAAAAACTGGTGCGGCCCAGGTGGTGAAACCCGTTTTTTCTCTCTTTCTAGCGCACCATCGGCTCTGGTACGCTGTCACTCGACCGTACCAAGTTTTTGGTATGGTACGCCTAAAGCCGATGGTGCGCTAGAAAGAGAGAAAAAACGGTTTTTACCACCTGGGCCGCACCAGTTTTTTGGTATGGTACGCCTAATGTAGTCACGCGGTTAGGCGTACCATACCAAAAAACTGGTGCGGCCCAGGTGGTGAAACCCGTTTTTTCTCTCTTTCTAGCGCACCATCGGCTCTGGTACGCTGTCACTCGACCGTACCAAGTTTTTGGTATGGTACGCCTAAAGCCGATGGTGCGCTAGAAAGAGAGAAAAAACGGTTTTTACCACCTGGGCCGCACCAGTTTTTTGGTATGGTACGCCTAATGTAGTCACGCGGTTAGGCGTACCATACCAAAAAACTGGTGCGGCCCAGGTGGTAAAAACCGTTTTTTCTCTCTTTCTAGCGCACCATCGGCTCTGGTACGCTGTCACTCGACCGTACCAAGTTTTTGGTATGGTACGCCTAATGTGGTCACGCGGTCATATCAAATTCAAATAGATTGGGATCAAGTCAGAACCGAATCAAATCGAGTCCCAATCAAATCAATTCTGATACGAACCCCAAGCAAATCAAATTTGATTCGAATCTCAATCTCATGGTCTAATATAACACTCTGGTCAAATACTGTAGAGCATTTTGACAAATCGTCGAAAGAAAAATACAAGAAACCTTTGACAGTCCGGTTAATGTTGTTTGCTTTTAGAACGACCGTTGTGTTGTGGAGTGCTATTGCGGTTGTGGTAATTGTGTCTGTTTTAAGTAAAATTTTGCATAATTTGAGCGAACACGAAGGCAGATTTGCAAGGATGCTACTCACTGCCACGGTTATCTGGCCGTCGGCGATCGGGAGTACTACTTCCGGAAGGTGCTGTCTCGGTTTCTTAGGCTACTGAAGTTGACCAACGATCCCGCGTTGCATATTGCTATTGGTCAGGTGTTTGCGTACATGTTGAAGGGTCTTCAAAAGTGCGAAACGGTCAACGGAACAGTAGGCAATGTGGACGACGAAACGCTGTCTTGCTTTTTTATCAAGCTAGTGAAGCAGGCGAATGAAGCACATGCCTATGTGGAGCAGGCTTGTGCTATCTGGTTGTCGCCGAAAAGTACAGGAAGTTGCTGCCGTTACGCAGTTCTCACAGTTCTCGGAAGTTGCTGCCGAGAAAGGCGTTCTCATCAAGGTGTCGGATGAGTAAGGATGGGTCCTCCTTCTTCTTCTTCTTTCGCTATGCGAGTCGGGGTATATCCTCCTACGCTAAGTCGAACGTTTGTTCCCTTACTCGTAATCAGAGGCGTACCGACTCTGTCCGAACTCCTATGAAGGGGCTCGTCCTTTAGGACCGGCTAATAATAGCCATATGTCCACCCGCCGGCCACGGGAGGGATAATTCCTTCCGTTGTCAGGACACAAGAACTCGTGGTCCGCTTGATTGACTCAAACAGAACGAGATGTGCGGCAGCTAGGATTTTTCTGACCTGAGCTCCAGCTCGGCGTGACCACGCGGTCGTGCCGTAACCTTACTTTTCCGCTAACCCTTTCAGGAACTGCACTGCTAACCTCCGCTCTGATTCACTGCCGAACTGAAACTGGATGGGTCCTCCAGAAAAGGGAAAATTGTCGTCAGTGCTCGTCGTTTTCCCTTTGTTTATAAACAATATTTGACACTTGAGTTTAATCAATATGGTGGACATGAAATCCCCTATTCCGTAACCGTATTCATTACCCGTGCTCAATCTAATCAAATTTTTAGAATCCGTCAGATGGGATTCGAATCTTTGGAATCCGTCTAGGGATCGAATCTTCAAATCTTCCAAATTTCGATTTTGCCAACACTAAACGGCAAGTTGCCTCGACTCGCCGTCGTCGTTCCGTCGTGCTGCGGCTTTTTTTGATGAGAATTGGGGTGAACATTACATGTGTCTGCTCGCCATCACTGCGCTGCACGAGTTCGACGACAAGAAAGAAAAGTGACTAGGTAGATATTGAGTTAATGTGAAAAACGGAAGTTTTACGATAGTTTTCTAGAGCCACCATTCCACGGCGAACTCTTTTCTGCTTGGACTGTCAAACGAGCACACGGTTTTTCCTTGGAAAGGTAGTTGGTAGAATTGATATGGCCGCTGGGGGATGTGTGTCGGACAGACTGTACCCAAGGCACGCCTGAAACGGCAGGAAGTGGTTGCTAGCTGTCCGGTGCTTGGTAGTTTCTGTGAGGTGTTTGATTAGCGGTGAAATTGTCGCAAAAGAAAAACGTGGTAAAATATCATCCCGGTGGTGGATGAGTCCTCTGGACCGATTTTAGACTAGCAGCGACACGCTGCGGAAGAATTGCGTTTAGAAAGTGTTGATTGGTGAAGACGTGGAAAGGGTACGGGAGAAAAGAACACTGTTTTTAGTGTGCTTAGTCCAAAGGGCTGGTGTGTGGAGTAGCAGAAAGAGGAAGAACGGAGGCCCTTTTGGCCATCGCCGTCGTCGGTTCTTCTTCTTCGAAATCGAGCGATGTGTCTTGGTCATTCATGGAAGTTCTTTTCTTTTTCTACAATAGATTTGTGTGCGTGATCACAGGACTGAAGTGAGAGTGTGGTTGTGCATTCGTTTGTGTCCACTGACATATGCATCAGCAGTGTGTCGAAGAACCAGCAGCAAAGGCTGAAAAGCAGTAGCCGAGCGAACACAATCTTCGGCAATAGAAGTGGAAAACAGCAGGAATCAGTTGGAGATTGGCGAAGATTTCCGCACGGGTCTGCATACCAGGCACGCCTGGTCGATTCGATCACCTCATTTACCCACATCCTGTGCAGGGCGACAACCGACAGGGATCGCCAGCACTTGTCGTAACGCATCGATAGAAACAAGATTCTGTCGATGAAGCAATCAAACGGCCGTCGTAAATGAGTGTTCCGAAGCAAACATCAGTGTAGATTAAGCTCAGCCCAGCAGCATCAAGATGTCGACGTTACATTTCGTTGTTCATCCGCTCCCTGGAACTGAGGATCAACTAAATGACAGGTAGGTACCGTGACCGCATTGGTGCTCCTCGTACTTGTCAATTGGTTCTCGGCGGTGCTGCTGTGTAAGATGGTAGCCGCATTCTAACCCCACTGCTGAAGAGTAAAAACTGGCGTATTGGTACACAGGTGGTGTAGGGAAGCGGGAGAGGTGGGGACGTGGCCGTTGCATAAATTATGTGTAGTATGCACGCACCTCGTGAGTGTGTGCAAGCAGGCCGAAGGATGTGCAGATCATTCACCACTTCTTTTGGTGGTTGCGGTCGGAAAAGCAGAGCTGGAAGCAGAACGTCGCGTAATGAAATAAGAAACGGGCTGTCAACGGTGTCTGACATCGCCGGGGTAGACTGTGAAAAAAGCGTGGCTTCAAGAATCGCTTCTTCGGTCTACATTTACGTATCCCAAACCATATTGCATTGGATGGCCATAGCATTATTTTCGCCTATAGCTGGCACCACTAATTGTATTCGGGTTGGAATAGTTTGTTTGGTTAATTTTTCAACGCTACGGTGTTGAGGTGGCGCTAGTGTTTTAAATTGTTCCCGTCTGCGATAAAAATGGAACAATCTAGTAAACCACAGCACATATACTAGATGTTAAGTTTCAAAACCTGTTATCTTCTGCTGCATTAACAGTTTTTATGTCTTTTGAACTGTTGGCAAGTACGTGGATTTTATTTTTTCATTGTTATGTACGCTAAGACAAAGTTACCTTTTGCTTTAATGTTAATCTTTTTCATTCGTTTTAGAATACGCGATGTGGCTGATAAAATCAATAAATATGGAGTCCAAACACTACCAGGGCTCCAGTCGCTAAAGGTACCGGTCAAGCAGATCGTTATCGGACCAGCGCACCTAGGCATCTTGCTCGAGGATGGTCGAGCATTCCGCGTGGCGTTCTCCATCATACCGGAGCGGCTGGATCTCAGCAAACAGGATGCCTCAAAAGCCGGTGGAGTCGGTGGAGGTGGCGGCGGTGGCGGTGGTGGTGGAGGTGGCGGTGCCGGTGGTGGTGGAGGTGGTGGCGGTGGTAGCGGCGGAGGAGGCGGTGGCGGTGGAGGCGGAAGCGGTGGGGGAGGTGGAGGCGGAGGAAATCCTTCCGGTCAGGCCAACAACAACTCGAAAACCACACCCACCTCGCGCCAGTGTCGCTCGAGGACGCGAATAATGCGCACCAGCAGCTCGATGCGCGGCGGAAGTAGCTCTCAGGGGTCCGGGTCACGCAGCACCGGTGTCATTATGGGAAGCGGCTCGTCGGGCAGTCGGTCGATTGTATCCGTGCCGGCTCCGTTCGTGCCGGAGGAGTTGGTAGCACAGGCGCAGGTGGTGCTCCAGGGCAAGAGCCGCAATCTGATCATCCGCGAACTGCAGCGCACCAATCTCGATGTGAACTTGGCCGTCAATAATCTGCTGTCCCGCGACGACGAAGGTGGAGACGATACGGAGGAGGGAAGTGATAACTATGTGGCCGAGGATTTGATCTCTCTGCTGGACGGTGGCTTCCATCCAGACAATAGCGTCATTATTGACGCCGAAGCGATGTTCTCGGAGGATGTGTTCGGCTTTTCCAACATTAGAAAGTAAGTGTGGCGCAATGTTTTTTTTTTCAAAAATAAGTGTTTGGTTTTGTACCTATTTTAAATCACGTTTTCTAAAACAACAACAAATTAATTGGTTAAATGCAGACAGACGAACTCAATCTTGGCCCGACAAATGGGTCGATTGTGTTCGACTTGCATTCATCTTTTTGGCATTTTCAAAATCACAAAACTAACCCAACATTTTCCAAAATTGTTGTTTCATTGGCTCATACTAGTTTGATGTTGTACAGCCGTGCTCGCAGTGAACGCAATCAAAACAACTCTTCTTCGGCCAGTGGAGGAGGATCGGGAGCCGGTGGCAGTGCGAGTGCAGCCGGTGCGGCAGGTACCAGCTCTGGAGGCAATGGAAACGATGGTACCGTTGCCGGTAGTCGATCCAGCGGAAGTGGCCAGTCTGGACCGGGGAATGGCACCGGTGGCAGTTCGTCGTCGGCCGTCGTTTCGGGAAGCGGCCAATCGGGCGGTCCATCTGGTGGTGGTGGTGGAGGTGGCGTTGGTGGCCCATCGGGTGTTTCTAGCGGCGCGGGAGGTTTGAGCAGTGCGGAACGTGAAGGCTTCGGTCGATGGCGCGATCGGCAGTACTTTGGACCACGCCGCTGGTTTCAGAGTGGACGGGAAGATGTATGGGAAAAAGATGTCGGTGGTAAGTAGGAGGGTAGGGTTCGGGTGTCATCCTTCACGCGCTTTAACCATCTCTGCCGTTTTATTTTTTGTGTTGTAGATTCAAAAAAGAAAGACTACTCTTCAGGCTACCCGCTTTGGGTATCGGACGAGATGGAACCATGGCCGGAGAGAAACCAACCAGTCCGTTTTACGGAAATCGCATCTCTTTACTCCGAGTTCATCGGGGTGACAGCGCGGGGCGAACTGCACCAGTGGCGCTGGGCCGATGTGGAACCGTACCGTAGCAACGACTCGCCGGACGTCCACCATCCGAAGACAGTGCCGTTGAACCTACAGCATGAAAAAGTGACGCAGATATCGGCCACCCTTATACGCTGCTCGGTCGCAACCGAGGCCGGTCGTATTGCTACCTGGATGGACGAGCTGCTCGGGTACGCCGGAAACAAGCTCGAGCACGTGGCATCTAACTATCCCGAGTTTAACCTCGATCGGATCGTGTCGCTGCACACCTGCACGCTATACACGGTGGCCCGCACGGAGAGTGGCGAGCTGTTCTGGTGGGGCGTGCTGCCGTTCGGTCAGCGCAAGCGTCTCTGGGACAAGTACAAAGCAAAGGCGAAGAAACCGGTACGCCCGAGTGTGAACATGCCGGAGGTGACGGTGGGGGCGCAGGTTTGCATGAAAACGTCCCCCATGTACCAGCATGGCGCAATCGGATTCACAATCTCGAACGGTGTGCCCAAGGTGGGCCAGCTGATTAATCCCGCCTGGGACCTGACGAACGTGGGTCGCTTTAAGCTGCTATCGATGTCGACCCTGTCGCAGCAGTTGGCGGCCAGTACGGCGGGCGCTTCCTCGGGTGCAGCTGCTTCCTCGACAGCGGGCAGTGGTACCATGAGCGGGTCATTGAATTCCGGACTGCTGGGTTCACAGAGTGGTAACTCAAGTGGCGTTGGAAGTATGAGCGGCATCTTGGATAAAGACTCCAAGGGGGGAAGCTCGTCCAGTGCTGGTGGTACTGGTGGAGGTCTCGGTGGAAGCGGCTTGTCTTCCGCGTCCGGTGGAAGTGGTTCGTCCGCTAAGCAAGGAGGCAACAACAAGGAATCGGCGGACCGTATCGATATGCCTCCGCCGCCGTCGCCGGCATCCAGCACGTGCAGTGACACGGGCAGTGTGACAAACTCTCACAAACGGCAAAAGCGGATGACGCTGAAGGAAGAACCCGATCCGAAAAAGGATGAGGAACAGTGGTTGTTGAAGTAAGTATCCTGGGAAGTCCGATTAAGTCAAAGCTCGATTGAATATTTAGTTATGCTACAACTTTTCGCAATATTTTTTTTTTATCTCAGTTTGACTTATAGAGTCAGCGAATAATCGATCATAGTTTTCGTAGTATTTGTTGTTTTAGAGTTTTGTCTACATATAACACCTTTTATCAAATTTTAATGCTATGTCCTATGGATTCTAATGAATCGGTCTAACCTATTATTATTGCTATGGCTTTAGATTTTAACATATTACGAGCGCCGTTGAGTGAATCCGTCCAAAGCATTTCTTAGCATATCACAGCATCCAAAGCTTTTCGAATATTCCTTGTTGGAACCAATTTATTAACAGTTATTCAGATTTAATTATTTATGTTGTTTATGTCTGATTTGGTTCCAATGATTCCATAATTGGTTACTTGAGATATTTTGCAAAGTATGACCACACTGCTCCAGCAATTATTTGCGTTCATTAGATCAATTATTGCATTCATTAGCTCAAATTTGTTTAGTGAACTGGACCGTCTCGTTATTTGTTTCGCTTGATTGATCAAATTCTCAATCGGACTCCAGCTAAACAAAAAAATTCGAAAATATATCCATACGTAATGGAAAATTCAAACCATAAAATGCAAATAAGTTAGGATTCACTAAAAGCCAAAAAGCAAGATGGTAAAAGGTGTATAGATGACTCAGGTGTGGACAACTTTCCTGAGGATAGTGAAATTAAAATAAATGTCTAATACTAACCTCCTGTTCCGTATTCGTCCTTCAAAGTGGTTTACAAATGTACTGGTGAAAGTCTAACTAAACAAAATTAGTCCATCTTTATTATTATTGACAGCATATTGTTAACTGTTGGTAAAAAGTAATTTTCTACATTTAAATTTTCAATGTGCATTGGAAAAATCATGTACTGACTGAAGAGGATAAACTCTGATGTATAACGTGTCTTTTCTATTTTTTGTTTTTGGTTTTTGTTTTGAATACATATACTGATTTGCGGTAAATGATTCTCCCCATTTGAGCAAATTTAACTTATATCTTACTTATGTTTCGCTTTCTCCATAGGGATGTGATTTTCGTTGAAGACGTGCGCTCCGTTCCGATAGGGCGTGTGGTGAAGGTAGATGGTGACTATGCGGCAGTGAAATTTCCACCACCACCCGGCAGCACCACCTCGAGCTCGTCCTCGTCTAGCAACGGTGGCGGCGGTGGCGGCGGCGGAGGTAGCAATAGCAAGGACAAGTTCGACGACAGTATCGATGCATGGCAGGACTGTCGGTTGTTGCCCAAAGATGCGCTGCAAGTGATCAAATCCGCTACGACACCGCGCGTCCCTGACTGCTTCCAGAAGATACCGCGCCGCATCGTGCTCAGCCCAACGGCGACCGGTGGAAGTGGTGGTGGCAATGGGGACGCACCCGGCGGTGGTACCTCACAGCTGCTAACGATCGCGGTCGATTCGAAAGGTATTCACGCGATCATGAAGACTGGCAGTAAGCTGCACTATTCGCTGTTCAATCTGAACACCGGCCGACAGGAGCAGGACAGCGCCTTTCCCACGGATATGGGATCGTTTCTGGGTGCTTCGTCGCATCAGGAGGTCTCGCTAACGTGCGCCGGAGACTGCTCCGAGAGCGTGCTGTTGCTGCGCGATGGCAACAACACGCTGTACCCGATGGCGAAGGACTGCGTCGATGCGATTCGTGACCCGAGCTGGCTCGATCTGCCCCCGATTAAGTGCATTGCGGCGGCCTCGCTGACGCTGCCGTCGGTGGGCGTAAATTTGAAGTCGCAAGTCGCGCTTGTCGTCCTTGCGCCCGAGCAGCAGCATCTGATGTCGAAGATTCTGCGCTGCGATGTCGAAGGAGTCCGTCAGCTGCTGGCTTATTTGGCCGCCGGGGATGGTAGCGGTGGCAGTCAGGATGCGAAGTCCCACCATCTGGCATCCATTCTGAACGAGTATACGGACGGCAATCGGAACATCATTCACGCGTGCATCAGCATGTGTTCGCCAACGTCTAATCGGGAGCCGGAATTTACATCCAGCGGTGGCTCGAATGGCGGTGGCTCATCGAACGGAGGAGGATCTTCGTCCGGTGGGCTTGATTCGATTAATGTCATCACGAGCTCGATGATGGGTAACCGTCCGGTAAGCATCCGGGAGATAATGCGCCGCAACGTCATCAACCGCGAGCTGGTGCTGGAAGGTGCCAATTTGATGCAGAACAATGTGGGTGGCTCCGGCTCCGGTAGTGCGGGCGGTGCTGCGGGTGTAGTGGTAGACGAACAATCCGCCGCCCAGGTCGTTGTAGGAGGTGGGAACTCTATGCCGGTCGTGTACTGGCCACCCGAGTACGACCCAACCAGCGGCGACGAGGACAGTCTCGGAGGGTTGAACAGCTCGGTGGCCAGCGGATCCTCACAACAGCAACAGCATGGTGGTGGTGGTCAGCAGCAGTACTCAACATCACAGAAGTCGGTTGCGATGGCTTCGATCGCAGAGACGTACGTATCCGACCCGAACGAGCGGCGTCAGAATGCACTTACGATCGTGCAGTTGCTGTGCGAAAGTTCGGCGCTACAACCCCACCTGCGGGCCTTACTGTGCGCCAAGGATGCTCAGGGACAGACGCCGTTCATGTTGGCAGTAACGTGCCGCGCATACCAGGCCGGCATCACGGTGTTCAACGCAATCCAGCGCATTGCCAATGGCGACGCAGCGGTGCGCAACTCCATGATATTCCCCGTCGGTTCGGCGCCCGATCAATCTCCGCTCGGAATTCTGTGCTGCAATGACACTTGCTCGTTCACCTGGACCGGCGCGGATCACATCAATCAGGACATCTTCGAGTGCCGAACGTGCGGCTTGACGGGGTCGCTTTGCTGTTGCACCGAGTGTGCCAAGGTGTGCCACAAGGGCCACGACTGCAAGCTGAAGCGCACCTCACCGACGGCGTACTGCGACTGTTGGGAAAAGTGCAAGTGCAAGGCACTGATTGCCGGCAACCAAACCAAGCGCTACGAGCTACTGTGCAAGATGGCCAACGAGACGGACCTAGTGACGCGATTCAATTCACGCGGTGAACCCATCCTGTTGTTCCTCATCCAGACCGTCGGCCGGCAGATGGTGGAGCAGCGCCAGTACCGGGCGACTTCGCGGGTGCGCTCCTCCTCCGGGAACAACGCACGCAAAACGCCCAACCTCGAGTCGGACAGCGAAATGCCCGAGCATAATCTCGAGCCACCGCGCTTCGCACGGAAGGCGCTGGATCGGCTGCTGCATGACTGGCCGGCGGTGCGAGCCATGATTATGACCGGGGCGGAGCACGAGAAACCCGTCGTACCGAATGTCAACCAGCAGCCGTTCTACGACGACGACAATCAGCAGGTGTTCCTGCAGTCGCAGAGTGGCACAACGCTGCTGGACAAGTTTACGCACAGCCTGATCGTCCGGTGCAGCAGCGATCCGCTGGAGAAGCTGCTCGTGACACTGGTGACCGAATTGCAGGACGAGACGATTCCGGGGCGCGCGGAGGAAGCCCAGAAGGTGGCCCGTCGCTTTGTGCGCTCGGTGGCCCGCGTATACGTAATATTCAGCATCGAGCGGTTCCACAATCCGGAGAAGCAGCGCAATTCCACCACGCAAACGAAGCACTTGCAGGCGTATCGGCGCGTCTTTACGACACTGTTCAAGTTTGCCATCGAAGAGCTGGTAGAAATTTCCGACGCCCTCATAACGCCGGTACGGCTGGGAGTCGTCAAACCGATAGCACCATTCAGTTTGTCTTCGAACAATATCGATGTAAGTGTTTTACACATATTACTATTTGTCATCATTACCATCTAATTTTAATTTAAAAAGCTAACGAATCTTATTCGTTAGTAATAGTAGTTTTGGTATTTTGCTCAACAAACCAATTTTCCATCGCCTAATTATTGATTTTACTGGCTTCCCCCAACCAGAGTACGGATGATCTATTCTCCGTCGAACCGCTGGCACCGCCAACGAACCGCTCCGGCGGCACCAGTATGGTGCAAATCGCAAACGCTACCGCCAACGTGCACCTGGGCGTGGACAATATGGACAGCGAGCGCTCGTCGTCCGGGTTTATTTCGCGCATCAACATTCGTCTGCGCGACATCGACGACAATAACGACGCGGATGCGCTGGTGCAGGACGACGGCGAAACGTCCGAGCAGGAGGACATGGCCGAGCGCGAACAGCCACCGCCGAGACGGTCGTCCTCGTTGCGCCCGGTCACCAGTGCTGTCTCGTTGAACGCCGAGGAGGAATCGCAAGATCCGCTGCGGAATGAGGAGAACGCGCAGGGCGAGAGCGACAACGAGTTCCACTTTCACGAGGCAGAGACGGAGTCCGATTCCGACGACAATCAAAGCACGCAGGACGCGCAGCGCAGTGTGCAGACCGGAGCGACGGCTGGCTCGGACACAGGTGAAGGTTGCAATTTGCTCTCAGTTTTATTTATTTATTTTTTTTTTTATGCATCCTCACTCACGAGCGTCTTATGACAAAGTGAATACGAAAACGGTATTCTATTGGACAATCAAAATTTGAACAAAGTTGAATAGTGTACTGCTAGTTGATTTAAAACTAGAATCTAAATAGCGGCCATTTTGGTCCGAATGATTTATAACGCGCTATAACTTCATCATTTTTGAAGACTTTTCTGATAGCTATTTACCTACCATTGACGTCATTTGTCATCTGAAAAATTATGAAATAGTATTTAAAAGGTGACTCAATGTTTTTGCTTTCAAGCACATTCTTTCTGAATTGACATTTTTTCTCATTCCGAGCCGGTCTTTTTTTCTTTACCACCGAGCTAATGGAATGATGGAGAGGTGCATGAAAAAAAGAAAAAAACGCCAAACGTCATCAAATATTCTAAACAGTAGCCGCTTACGGATATTAAGCTTGAAAAATGACGAAATTATAGCATTTGTTAAAGAGCCAAAAATTCCGCTAAAAAGTATTCGAAGTACAAGTTTCAAAGCAATTTATTTTGATGTTAAACAGACTTGGTGTAAAAGCTCAAAAGAAAATGAATTTACTATTGAAATTATACTTTTAAAATTGAGTAATTCAAATTTGATTGGCCAGTCATAATGCGCTACGTCGTCTGCGTCTTGCACAGCGTGGTTGTATTCGGGGAGAATGTTAAATGACTCAACTTGCAGGTTTAAATTCGCTACTGTTCGACAATGAAGACGATTCCGGCGACTCCACACAACCCGATGATGAAGGTTCGGAGGATGGAGAAAGTGACGATCAGTCCACGGTGGATTTCAATCTCAACGACGAGCAGCTGGAGCGCCGCCAAACGCCCGGTGGTAACCAGCGCAGCAACCTGGCCCCGCAGTCGATGCAGTGGGCTATACGCAGCCGCGATACGGTCGTACCGGAACGGGTGCGCCTCACTACGGGCGGTTCCAATCTAGTGTTCATCGATCCGACCACACTGCGGCGTTCGACGGCCGCCGTTACGGCCGCCCAGCAGCAGGAAGCTCCCACAATGACCACCACGGCCTGTGCGCTGGCGCGTGCGTTCGGAATCATTCTTCGACAAATATCCGACCTGGTTGGAATGCTACCGACCACCATGACGGGCACCTCGTCCGCCGTTGATGTGACGCATCAGGAGGCTGTTCAACTACAGGTTGGAAATCCTAGAAGCAACCGTCCGAAAGACGCACCACGTTACTAAATATGTACTACACTCTCTTTTGCCCCAAAGATGTACGTTGAGAAACGATTGAAACCCACCTGGGAGTGGATACTGACCGTCATGGAAGCAACGGAAGCACAGTTGCGCTTTGGCGCCTCCTTAACCGACTCTACCGATCCATCGCATCCGCTTCATCCGCTCAATATACCGGCCGCTTCGTCATCCACTGCCTCCGAGACCGTGGCCGGAACAGGAATGTTACCAAGTGAGTATCGCTGGTTATGATGCGGGTGTGCGTTCATTCGTTTGTTAACTCTATTTGGTCATTCATAAAAATCAATCAACATTAAAATATGTGGAAAAGTTCTATAGCGATGTTTCATTATCGGTTCCGATGCTTCAACATGAATGCTTTTAAAATTAAAGTCTTTCCGTGGGACATGTAAATCATCAGGTCTCCATCGAGCTTTCACACACCGTTATCTATTTTCCTGGATTGTAAAGTTGTCTACTTCAGCACCGATTCACATTCCGCGCCGCTGCGGCACTCCATTGTATTGTGTTTGATTTTCCTATCCGTTATTTCTCTCTGTTCCTTTCAGCTGCCAGAAGAAGTGCCACGATCAGCTCGCTAGGCAACGTGGCCTCTGCGCGTAGTCTTGGATTTGCCGATAACGAGCGAAACGCGCGAGATGGTACGTTGTTGTTTGTTGTTTTGGTGTTTTAAGTGACAGGTTTGAAGACAACGCAACAGGGTCAATAACTCCTTCTACCGCCTGCGCTGCAGTGCGGTGAGAATGGCGTGTGTTGAAAATACGACGAAAAAAAAAAAATAATAAAAACACATTCAGCGGCCGTCCCAAAGTCGGTTGGCCAAGCTGCAAGTGTTAAGGCGGCTGATTTATGTTTCTATTTGTCTTATCAGCCGTATCAGCGGTTTTCTATTGCAGTTAGTGGAACAAAGGATATGTGGAGATGGTTTATATGACAATGAAAAAGTTTCCGAGGTCTTGCAACCGCTTTCTGTAGGGCAGCCTTTTTTTTGCATTTACAAATGATCAAGCATAATATAACCAGTCGTTTTGGGCGACAAGATATTTAAAAAGAGAGGTCGCAGCATACCATGTAACGAGCCAAAAGCTTGGGAATATGTTTAACAGTTACTTTGAATTTTTCTTATTTTTAAGATTTAGCAAAAAGAGTTGGTTAAAACGACCAATTTGGTATATTTAGTAAACTGAAAATTACAGCCGTTACCACTCCGTGTCGTCGGCCGTGCGCCGATTGCTTCGTTTTGTTCGTTGCGAATAAGACAAGGGAATCGGATCAACAGCTGAGCGAGTTTGCCCAAACAACGAATCACCGGCACAATAGCCGGAGATCATGGCACAAACGTTGGTATGAAGTGGTATCGGCTATATTTAGGGCGTTCTGTTTGTAATATGGGAGAAGGTTGCACGTGGCTAAAATTAATTCAGAGTATTGAATTAATCTTTTATCTTTCTTTTTCCTTTTCTTGCAGGTGGCTCCTCGATGTCTGCAGATTCAGAGTCCAGCAGACGTGATTTCCTTACCTACTGTCTCTCGCTGATGCGCGCACACAACTCCGAGCATCGCGACTCCTTGCCGGTGCTGGACGTAACTGCGCTTCGCCATGTAGCATACGTCCTGGATGCGATCCTATTCTACATGCGCGCCACAAACGAGTTTGAAATTGATCGCGGCACTTCGGGCTCGAACGTGTGGGGCGACGATCAGGACGAGAACGAGAATGAAGAAACGGAGGAAGAAATCTCGACCTCGATCGTGATGGACACGGACTCGGTCGATGAGGACGTCCTGTCGCGACCTTCACTCGGCCGGCGCCACTCGTTCTTCCAGCGTTCGGACTCGACGCTCTGCCTTGGCTGTCCGGCACCGGACCCGTTCAATACGCCACTCACCGAGGCGTTACCACTGGCCGACCAACCCCACCGGTTGCAACCGAATGCAAAACGGGAGGACCTTTTCGGCATGCCGAAGAGACCGATTACCTTGCCACCGAATGGTGGCGGTGCCTGTGGTAGTAGCGGTGGTGGTGGTGGGGTAGGATACAGCGCGGCCGCTCAGAATGCGTCGGCTGGCTTTGCCGGTGTTATGGGTGAAGCTGTGGTAGGGGGCGTGAGTAGCAACGTCGGTGGAAGTGGCACCGGAGCTAACCTGGAATTGCCTCCCGTTCGGCTGAGTCTTTCGTCGTCGATTCGAAACGATCCGTCGAGCGATCAGGCCGACGGCATGATTGTCGATCCGACTGAGACGATGTACGTTGAGCAAAGCCAGGACCAGGCCGTGCCATTCATTGGTGGAGCCGCCGGTGGTGGTAATGTGCAACCACCAACTTCACCTCCTCCGCCGAGCACGGACTCTCGTGTGCGGGTAGAAATTTCACTTCCCGTAGGAATTTATCAGGCCACCAGTGGATCGACCTCTTCTGCTGCCAAGGTGCAGCAGGAAATGATGGATGCTGTTGGAGCCGGCTCTAGTAGTGGTGGAAGCACGGTCGCGATTAAATCGGGCGAAACACTCTCACCGAAACCTCCGCCTCCGCCACCACCGCCGGGTAATAGCAGCAGTAGTAGTAGCAGCAGCGGCAGCGGTGTTGGTGCTGGCTCTTCCTCCTCCTCGTCGTCGTTCTCCTCCGATGTGTACTACAAGAAGAGCCGGCTGTTCTTCACGAAGAACAACAAGTACAGCGAAGAGTCCGACGTCGATGAAGTGAGTATCAGTTCGGATGAGCCGCACGACTTGTCGCAATCGTCGCTTAAACTCGATGTCGATACGGACCAGGATCACGATGAGCTGTCAGAGTCGGACTCGGAGGACTCGCGCCCGACCGCGGTCAAACGGCAGAAGCTGAACGATGGTACGGATGCGGCGACCAGCGATGAAGCCACGGGTGGAGTCTCGCTGGTGATGTCCCAGCAACAGCAGCAGCAGCAGCAAACAGATGGCAGTATCGTGCAGCAACATCAGCTGCAGCAACACCAACATCAACCGCAGCAGCAACATGTCCAGCTTCATCAGCAGGAAGCCTCGTCTGCCATTAGGCCACCGATTATTGTCACACGAAGGAAGGTGGCGATGGCGGCAGAAGCAGCCGGTAGGGGAGCCGTGGCAGGCCAGGTCGGACTGGATGCGTCGATGACTTTAGGTTGGTATTTACAATCAATTTTAACACTTTGATAGCTTTTATGCTTCAATATATTTTTATTAAAACAACATTTTAGAACTCTTGACAGCTCGCTATCAAAAATGATAGCCATGGCAGTAAACGTGTTTAATTCGTTATTTTCCGTTTCCAGGACCAAATTCATCTGCTGCCAGCCTATTATCATCGGATGTGGCAATGGCAGGCGATCAGGCAAGTGGCAGCTCATCATCCTCCTCCTCCTCCTCCTCTGGTCCTTCCGTGTCCTTTGCCAATCCATTGGTCACCATCGGAGGGAGCTCCGGAGCGGCCGGTACCTCGCCAGGAAAGAGCGTCATTGTCCGTGCCGGATCATCATCGACGACGGTGAGTGTGCAGCTGCAGTTTAAACGACAGGTTTCGTTCAGGAGAAGTTTTGGTTTTGAGCGCGATACAAAGGAAGTGTTTAAGGAAGTGTGTCCTTTCTTTCACTCAACGCTCATAGAGCATGTACACACTATCTGTGTGCCCGCTTTCTGATGACCTTCAGGATGCAAGAGATCGTTTACCTGGAGGACAGATACGGAGTGGACAAAATAGTTCCAAATATTGAACATTCTAACCTAATTTTTTGTAGAATGTAGAAGAGAGTTATTTGATTATCGGAAGGAGTAGAGCGGAAATTTTATATTCATAGAACAGAGCAAAATAGGCGGGGCAGACATGGGAAGGCGAACTAATATTTTACTCATCCTCAAATCAGAGGAGATAATGATTTAAAATAATAATATTTCCCAACAAAATGGAAGGAGACATTTATATCTAACCCATCCGGTGTTGTTTTCGTTGTCTTGTTATTCGATGTAAATTTGTTTACTGAATCATCCTGTTACGTTATTCTCGATATGTTTTTAGGTATTTGCCGCTAGCAACGCCGGTGTCAGTAATAGCAATTCGTCGGCCGACCTTATTCAACCAGCGGAGGCAATGGATATTCAAGAAATTTCCGCACACGTCACGGTTGAAACGACTCCCAACGTGGTTTTGACGGTGGAGACGACCGCAAACTCCGTAGTACCGGTGGCACCGGCTGTCCAACCCGAAATGCCTCCTCGGGGCTATTATCTACGCGGTGCCTCCTCAATGCACTCGTCGGTACTTTCGTACATCCTGCTCGGCCGCTGGCGCCTCTCGCTGAACCTCTTTGCACGTGTGTTCCTTGAGGACGTTGGCATCGAACCGGGTAGCGTCATCTACGAGCTGAACGGTTTCCCTGTGAAAGAGGCCAAGTTCCGGCGCTATATGGAGAAGCTGCGCACGAGCTGTTCGCACCAGAAGGACCTAACGCTATCCAAGATGGAACGCAATCGGGCGGCACTGCTTTCGCAGACGTTCAAGGAGCTAAACACACTGTACAACAACCGGCGTGTCCAGCAGCCCCTGATGTTCTCCCGGGTGAAGGTGACGTTCAAGGACGAACCGGGCGAGGGTTCGGGTGTGGCGCGAAGTTTCTACACGGCCATCGCCGAGGCGCTGTTGGCCAATGAAAAACTGCCCCCACTTGATACGGCCCAGACTGGACCGGGTAAATACGGCCCCGGGCCGTTTAACAGCATGCTGCAGCGTCATCGTGGTAGCAGCAGTGGTGGCAGCGGAGCGGCAGGTTCTGTCGCCGGAGGAAGTGTGACCGGAGGAGGAGGTAGCAGTGGTGGACCCGGTGGCAGTGGAGGCAGCGGTAGTAGCAGTTCGCGCCGTGGGCTTTCGAGTAAGCAGCCGCTGTGGCGTCCGAACCGGGAACCACGCAAGACGCTCAACTACGATGCCCGACCGTTCCGACCGGCGAGTGAAATGAACGCCGGAGGATCTTCCGCTGGGGCAGCGGCGGCCGGCGCTGCTGGCGGCAACAGTAGCCCACCGTTCCTGCACGTCGGTGATAGTTTGTCAGTGCAGCAGCAGCAGCTCGGCGAACGGCTTTACCCGAAAATCCATCAGCACCATCCGAGCAATGCAGCCAAAATAACGGGAATGCTACTTGAACTGCCCCCTACCCAGGTGCTCCTGCTGCTTGCCTCGGACGACAATTTGCAGCAGAAGATTGGCGAGGCGTTAGAAATTATCGTGCACCGACAGCGGCTTGAAATTGAGAACCTAACGAACGGTGGACAGTCTTCATCATCTTCTGGTGCTTCTGGAACACAAGGAACAAGTGCCACCGGCGGCATGATGGGAGGCTCGGGGGGAGCTGCTGTCGCTGGCAACGGAAACGGTGGTTCCGGGTCTAACGCAGCGTCCGGGTCGGTGGGAAATCAAGGAACCGGTGTCGGAGGGGCTAACTCATCCGGATACAGTTCGGGAGTGCCGGTGGCGGTAACAGGAGGAGGACAGGCACAAGGACAAAGTGGTATTTCATCGAAAAAGACTGGACCTATGCTAGTGCTTGAGGACTGCCAACTAGACGCACCGCTGTTCTACACACCCGGCAAGCGGGGCTTTTACAGTCCCCGACAGGGCTATCCTTCGAGCGAGCGGATGAATGCTTTCCGCAATGTTGGAAGGTACGGAATGTCACACATTTTTCAAGTGTAGTGTTTTCCAGATCAATCCAATGGTGTTGACTGTTGGAAATCTGGTTGTTAAGAAATCATTTTTGCATAACAATATTCAGATACATATGACAGCACTGGAAAGGTTGTGGTGTTAGTTATTAACGAACCAAATTAAGAGAGTATTCCGTCAAGGTGCCATCATTATATTTCGCGCCGCAGCAAGTGTAAAGGATTGTATTCAGTCTAGAGTTGTGTAAATCTGATTCTGATTCATGAATCTGAATGAATCTCTGCCTGATATGGGATTCATGAATCTTTCATCGAGAGATTCATGAATCCTGAAGACACACCAACTGATGGAAAGTCACTAGCCAAAAATGAAAGAATCGGGGAGATTCGTGACAGATCCATGAAAGATTCATGAAGATTCATTTAGATTTCTAAAGATTCATTAAGCTTTGAAGATTCTCCGCAAAGATTAATGAATCCATCGGAATGAATCTTAGGTGAAAGATTCATATGAATGAATCTCGCTAAAAGATTCATTAAGCACAACACTGATTCAGGCGGTAAATGTGTCGAAGGGAGTAGTTTCCAATGGGTTTTCAAAGGATAGAGCAAGTTTAAATAAGTTGATTGTACCCCTAAACATCTAAAAAGAATGCATACTGTTCATTGCTATATCCTTTATCTTTCAATACCCGATGCTAAATTAAATGAAGGTGGTCAACTGATTGCTTTCTTAGTTCGACATCGTTGCTTCTGGTGCCCTGGTTATTTTCTTCGCATACCTTACACAATAAAATTTCAGTGCTGTAAAACTTGTCTGCATATCTGTTAAAATTTACTGCAATAGTTCGTCACTCAACTTGTTCAATTTCATTACCTGGTTTTTCTTACTTCACAGATTGATCGGATTGTGTTTGCTTCAAAACGAACTGTTTCCTCTTTTCCTTCAACGGCACGTACTGAAATTCATCCTCGGTCGCCAGGTACGATTCCACGATCTAGCCTTTTTCGATCCGGTGGTGTACGAGTCGTTGCGTCAACTGATTAAAGATTCCCAAACCAAAACGGGCGTGAGCATTTTGCAGAGCCTCGAAATAAACTTTGTGTAAGTATTTATTTATGCCTTTTGTTTTATCATCCCCTGCGTGTAATGTTGTTTGTAATAATCAACTCAAATCATACACAAATTCACAGGATCGATCTTATACCGGAAGAAGGTTCTGGCACGGTAGAGCTCGTACCTGGCGGTCGAGATATTCCGGTGAATGAAAGCAACGTGTATGACTACGTGCGCAAGTATGCCGAATATCGGATGATAAAAACACAAGAGAAAGCTTTGGAGGTAAGTGATGGCACCGCGTATTCGTTTCGTTTTGGTTATAGTTAGTGATTCTCATCGATTGATTATGATTATCATAGGCGATCCGTTCGGGTGTGTTTGACGTCCTCCCGGATACGGCCCTCGAGCAGCTAACGGCGGAGGATTTGCGATTGCTGCTGAATGGCGTCGGTGACATCCACGTCGGCACGCTTATTTCCTACACGACATTCAATGACGAGTCGAACGAAACAAGTGACAAGTTGATAAAGTTCAAGCGTTGGCTTTGGAGCGTAGTCGAGAAGATGAGCAATCTCGAGCGACAGGATTTGGTAAGTGTTGTTTGCCGCTGACTAACGATGAAATCGTGATTTAAGCGCGCCCGGTCGTTCTCATTACACAAACAATGATTCGTTGCTTCAATTTCCCCTTCGCAGGTGTATTTCTGGACCGGTTCACCCGCGTTGCCAGCGTCAGAAGAAGGATTTCAACCGATGCCCTCGGTCACGATCCGCCCGGCCGATGACGCCCATCTTCCGACGGCCAACACCTGCATCTCCCGTCTATACATCCCGCTTTACTCGAGCAAAGCGGTCCTGCGCCACAAATTACTGTTAGCTATCAAAACGAAGAATTTTGGATTTGTATAAACAAAAATAAAACCTAACGGAGCAAATTGCCTCACAGAAGGGATACGAATGATAGGTCACAGGTAGCAATGAAAACGTTTTCGCCACGAAGTTTTAGCAGCCGAGTGTCGAGAAGTCGATCGGGGTTCGTATGGCTTAGGCCTCATTAGATATTTCCTTTTTTCTCGGAACTGTTCCCACTATTTGCAATGGGGAGTTAGAAATGACTTAGTTTTGCTATCGGTATTTTCTTTAATAAAGTAGAAAAGTTACTAGTGTATACAAAAACGAACGCTATCGTTCTCTCCAGTGCGCATATATACCGGCACACTCGGCACCAGCAGCAGATAGGCAGGACAAACATTCAGACAGAGCGTGCAGCAGGAGGGTTAGTGTGTGCGCGTATTATTTAGGGTGATACTAGCATAAACAACTCATTCTACATGGCACCTTCGTTCGCCATCTCGGAATGGTTCTACAATTTCTCGTTCCTTCTTCTAAGCTAGAAAATCCCCAACAATCGGTCGCGTATCAGGAAAAATTAAGACCCTCTGGATAAAACTAGATAGATATAAACCAGCGCGAAATGATAGGTTAATGGCATAAAACATGGATGTCGTTCAATAGCAGGTGATTAAACGTAATCGAAAGTCAAACAAGGGATATGAAACAAATGATAAACGTTAGTCAACGAAATGCGTAACATAAAACACGGCTCTATCGACATTGGCCGGTTGTAAAGGGTCTAGACAAATGAATACTACGCAAGGTCACGACTGTCTTTGGCTAGGTTTTGTGTGTTTCTTTTGCATAATTTAATGTTTTGGTTTGAAGAATGCTTATCTTTCTACCATGGCTTATGCGATGAATTTAACTCAACAAACAAAATATTCTTGCTTGTATAGAATATCACTGATCGGAAGATTTCTTCCGTGCATCGCGAAGCTGAACAAAAAGGGGGCAAACGAGACAACAAATCGATGTAGCTGCGAGCAGCTAACGATGGAGTAAAACACACTATACATATATATATATACATATAGGGAATAGTATCAACAAATGAAACAGAAGCATGCAAATAATATAACAATCTGATAATTATAAATATACATATATCAACAAACATTAATATATGTATATATATATTTATATGGTCATATATACACACCGCCCTTTGGTACATGTAGAATGTGCGTGTGCGTGCGAGCATGTACGTGTGCTAAACTAATTGACAAGCACCACATCCTTAACATACCGGTTTTGATCGTGACTAATTTGCGTTCAAGCACCGTGAAGAAACAAGCCAAGTGAAGGACGGAGCAAACCCCGAATGTCCTTGGGCGGGTGATAGGCGATAGCCGAATGTAATAACCATTTGTAGATAGAACGCGGAAGAAGCCGCCCAACGGTCGTGGATGGGTGGGGGCCGTATAGGATACTACTGTAGAAATTACGCCTGATAAGCAATGCAATGCCACATCTTAGAGATGATCAGTTGGTTCCGGATCAGTTGGGACGGTTACAGTAATGCAATGTGCTGAGTATGTGCAGCAGCAGACGGCACGACACAGGCATAGGGAAGAAAAACGAATGCGACAGATAGCTAGAGCGATGGACTGTTTTGAAGTGGGTTAAGGCCACCCCCGCGCAACAATAGGATTGTAATTTTTTCCAAAATATTTTCAAATCTTCGGTTGATTTGAGTTTGAATAAATAAACAAATGTCTGTTGTATTTTTTCGAATGGTCGTCAAACCGATATGAAATGAAGCACGAAGATATTTTTAACGAATTGGCGTGCGCGCGACTCCGTTAGCAGTTTCGGAAAAAAGCAGCAACAGTTGAAGCGCCAAAGGAAAGATTTGAAAATTTTCACATGGAAATGAAAACATATCGCTCATTAGTTGAACGTTGTAGTAGAAAATCGGTTTTCTTATTTAGATTCTTTTTTCGTTGGGATTTGAATTATTTGCTTACTTTCATACCCATATCTGTCACCACGAGTGAAGTGAAAGTTCTAATGAAATAATAGTTTATTTTAGTTCGTTAAGTATTTCCTTTCGTAGGAACATTTAGTACGACACAAAGGTTCTTTTCTTTTTTTTTTATTGTATAGTAAGGCGGAGGTTCAGAATCAAATTAGGCTGATTTTTAACGATTTGATCGAATTGAAAAGGGCAAACCACACAATTTCTTACGACCGCACGCACACTCGTATCTTGTACCATAGCGCGACCATTTATAGCGATAGTGGATGCTACGGAAGCTGCATTAATAGGGGTTTACTTGTGAACGAAAGAACGGCAAAGCACCGATAGCAGTTTGAAGCGATATAAAACAAATTATCAATTTTATGGAATACACGGAATGCGTTTTGATTTGTTGTGCGGCAGAGGAATAACTGTAACTGGGCGAAGGAAAGAAAACAGCGTTGTGGTGGAAAGGATTATATCATCCATCTCCTGCAGTGATATAAAATATGTTATCATAGTGCAAACCGACAGTTTGTTAAGTCATCAACCAGTTTTCACGACTATTTTTCACAGTTATACGTCGGTCATTGATCATGCTTAACGATTTACTTCGCAGTATTGTATGCATTTCGAATGTGCTATTTGATCTGTAAAGTACATTAGGTCATATCTTTTTCATAACTTCATTTGTGATGGTTTTATTTTCTAAAGTACGCTATATTACACTAGTGATAGAGACCGCAGGTGCGTAGGTTCGTTCGATTCAGTTACAACTACCCCGCTTGTCGGTTGTCTTTTCACGCACTATTTTGCTGCGTTAATACTCGTCCTAAGTTTGACTTGTTGGTGCGCTTGAAGGGTGCCGGTTCGCCCTAAGAAAAGTATGGCTGCGTGCGCGTGTAGCACGGATGGTGACGTCGGGTCAGATCCTTCTCGCTCATGGTCGGCACCTTCGGCTTCAGTTCCGGTGCGATCGCGTTCCCCATTATCGATAGGCAGTCAGCCATCATCGCACTCGGTGGTTGCTGCTGCTGGCCGTCCAGTGACATCCGGCGCGTTGGTGGATGGTGTTGCTGTTGCCGATGATCGTAGTAGGTGTTGTGTCTGTTGAAAAAAAAACAAAGCAACCAGTGAGGAGAGTTTTGGTTCGTCAGTTTTGTTGACGACATTAACAAGGCTTGCTCGTTGATAGATTGGATATGGTTTAGTGTTGTAAAAGTTAAGTGAAACAGTAATTTGGAAGCAGTTGCATGCAGATGGACAGTCGAACGAAAAGCAGATTATAAATCGTCCACCCTTGGAGTCCCGCGAAATTACCCATAGTCCTCAAGATGGTATGACGGTTCGGGATGATTAAAGCGCTGCGATTGATGCTGCTGCTGTTGATGAAGCTGTTGCTGCTGATGATAATACTGCTGCTGCTGCTGCTGCTGCTGGGACACTAGTGAAGGTGAGGATGATGAGATAAACTTTCCACCGCTCCCATTTTGCAATGCGGGATGGAGTACTGGTTGTGCGGATGGACGCGAACGATGCTGCCCACCCTTCGTAGTCGCAGTAGTAGTGCCCGTGCCCGTACTTCCGGTGCCCGCCGTCGTTGGGCCCCTGGAATGATGGGGCTGCTGATGGTGCTGGCCCTTATACGGATGGTGGCTGCCGCCGTGGCTCTCCAGCTGGTGCTGGTGGGACAGCTGATGATAGTTGTTGGCGATGGTCCGCGTTGCCGACGCAACGACACTACATTCCACCGTCTTCGAGGGCAAAGCAATGAAACGAAAATGAAAATAGTTGTGTGCATGAGCGTGACGTGAGCTGGGAAAGGATTTTTTGTTGGGCACGAGAATGGTATGATGTCAATGGTGGCTTCGATCAGCATGTACTGGCATGTGGCGACGAATGGACGAACACTTTCAAGCGATGGATCGGCAGGCAGCTAACTACTTTTTCTATCTTAGAGAGAAGTTAGGCATGTAATGCAAAATCTTCAGTCCAAGAAGATTTCTTCTAAGCAGTTTAATGTTTTTTTTGTGTGGATTAGTAGCACATAACAGTTGGTTTAATGTTGCGAAGTGTAAGAATGCAAGACGGGTATCTTTCGACGAACACATGTTCAACATGAACACCCGGAAGAAATTTCAACATTCACACTGCTTGAAAATTAAGTATATTCAGATGAAGAAAAGAAGGAGAATGAAAGTTCAAGTCCATGCACAAGATGGCAAATGGAATGATCAGCATTAATGGGACGACACAACACTGTTTCTGCGAAAGACGGATGGCGTTTGCATGGAAATATGGATTACGGCCAACGGGCACGGCACGGTATACACGTGATGAAACAAGCGGACATACACACATACACAAATCACGGTGATGGAAATGGACGGATGGAACACGATGGTCCTTGCCTAGAAAGATCATTCACAGAAGAATGATTGTTACGAGCGTTCACAACACAATTACATAGCGAAGCTTTAGTCGGATGAAGGCAGCAGTTATTAAAAGTATGCAGAGAAGAAAGAAGCTCCTATAAGAGAAGTTGATTGCTTTACCTAACCCCATGTGGGTCAAAAAACGGTGGGGCGTTCTTTAAATGTGTCACGTTCCGCTACAAAGAAATAGCACAGCAACTGCAGCACAGTTTGGACCCCTAAAGGGACGCGAGCTCTTGGAAGCGACAGTAAGCGTAAGGTCTTACTACGACCACAATGACGGACAATCTATAACGCGCGCCTAGCATTCGAGGGTGTGTAGAAGAGTGAGCAACGTTTTGAAAGGAAACACGGCTCCACAGCAGTTTTTCCGCACGTGGAAGCTTGTGGAGCTGCTAGGGACGATGGAAAATTGACCAAAGCGGCCGTCCGGCCTCGCTTTAGTAGAGTGCGTACGCCGCCGACCGCTGCCGGTTACTGCGTTGCTGCTGCGGAACGAATGGTTGGGTTTTGAGGCGCGACAAGTCGCTGCGATTTGCTGTTCCCGTCGTCGCCACGTGTGCCGGAGCCGCTGACGAGGCCACTACTACCACCGGTCCCGGTGCTACGGCACGCTCCGGTACCTTGATCGCTTTCTTCGCCGTCGGTCTTGCCAGAATATTGTGCGTTGGGCCAACATTTGGAAGACGATAGTCCTTGCTCGTTGTTCCAGCACCTGCGGGAAACGAATGGAGAAAGGGACAATGGAAATGTATTGGTAAGCATGTGCTTAAAAGAAATGGCATAAAATATTTAATCATGTCGATGGTTTCCAGTTTGAGTATTTTTTTGATTTTACCAAACTAAAAAGAGCATTTGCAGATTGTTCTCTTACAAATTTTCTTTGATGAAACTGCAATGCTTTTTGGTAACTTGTCTACAATAGTTTGATGTTTTAAAAGAAAAAGGCTTTATTATAATTAGGCTGCTTGTTTGGAGGGACATCTTTCTATCTATCACTGAGGCACAGACATCGTAGACCCAATTATACTGTTTGGTTCAATTTGATACTAAGACTATTTCAAGCTATTTAAAACTTTGTTGCGTGTTATGATATTTTCAATTTTCGTTCGACCTTTGCATCAGTTTTTACATTATAAATTAGTGTTTTTTTTATTTTAAATGTATTTTATACCCCACTAAGACTCGCACAATTGTTTTTTTCCTTCCGCCAGCCATATCCGATCATTTTCATTTACATTGTGTTGGATGAAAAAGGATCACGTTAGAATTAAAGCGAGGCAACTTGAAAAGACTTAACGATCCTTTGCAAGAGTAGAAATGAAAAAAAAAGATGAGTAGGGTAAGTGCTCCTATAGTGGTGCTAGTACCAATAGTGGTTGTAGTGGAACAATTCCAGCCGGGTGTCCGCGACAGCCGAGCGGTAGCGCCGGCTAGAAAATCGTCGGCGTGGGTGCAAATCTCAACTGAGATCAGAGATCCTACCTTGTACGAGGGGACTGACTTGATAAAAAGTCTAAAAAATAGGTCTGACTGACTTTACTGACAAAACCTCTTCATAGTTTAGTTTTAGTTTGTTTAGTTTACATTTTCTTTTACCTTCGAAACCTTCTTTCGCTGTTTTTCCTTGATTTGCGAAATGCAGGAAAATCAAACCTACCTGAGCCGTCGGTGCGCGTGAGGTTCCGTTTCGGATTCAACCCACCCGGTGCGGGTTGCGGAGGTGGTAGAGTGGCTGCGCGCGAGGAGTTCCTACTGCCACCGACGTACCCGACGCTCCCATCGAGATGGTCCAGCACGGCATAGTTCTGCTGCTGCGACTGTCGCTGATGCCGTCCTCCGGCCAGGTGCGTTAAGCCGTTCGCGTGGTAGTTGGAGTTGGTGTCCTGGTGCTGCAGCATGTTTCCGTTTGACGTCGCCAGCGAGCCACTGCCGGCCGTGAGTTGCGATTTGCCACCGCTTCCGGTGCTGCCGGTAGAAGCGTTACCCGCAGCGCCCTTGGGAAAGCTGAGCCGCATTTCGACGTCCGGCGCCATGTCGGGGTTGTAGTTGCCCGCCACCGTCACTGTCCACCCTGGAGGATGAGGAAAAGAGGAGAAAAAGCGAGCTATAGTAGGGGCTATAGAAAGTTGTATTAGTTTTTAATGCAGGGTAATTAGTTGTTCTATTTGAATGTCCTAGCTATGGACGAGTTCGAAGGAAACGAAGAGTACTCGTAATAGGCTGTTGTCGGATACCAGATATCCTAACCGAGCAGTGGGGACCTTAAGTGTACCTTGATTGGAGGACGTCTGCGTGATGCCACTGATGATGTTCGACGAGGCGGTCCTGTCGGCCATCGAGCCCAAGCCAACGGAGCCTCCGTGTCCCATTAGATCTCCACCTTGGTGTGCCGACTTCATCGGACTCAGGTCACCGCAGCTGCCGGCGGAAAGAAGACGTCCTCCCGGATGCCTTTCCCTCCCGTTTTCCAAATCGTCCTCCAGCGTATGATGGTTCGGTCGGGTCTGTGGCTCGACCGTGGTCGATGCCTTTCGCCACTTGCTTCCCCACTTGCTCGCACTGACCATCTTCTGGATGGCGAGCTGCGACAGATTGCGTTCGCTGTTGGTCTTCCAGCGGGTCGCGGCCGTCGGCTGTGGCCCCTCGCCCTCCCGCTGCCCGTCGGAGGGCTTGGGAGCTACCGTTTTGAACGGGCTCGAGTTGGGCGTACTATCCACCGATCCGGAAGCCGACGACGAAGACGAAGACGTTGACGTGGAATCGTTGCTCATTTGATCGTCGTAGCCGCGCGACTCCGAGCCCTCGGCATGATCCTCGATCGTCATGGCGGTCACGATGGAGTGTGAGGCGATAGCCGGTGGGTTTCCGCACCCATGGCCAGTGTCCGGCTCGATGGTGAACGATTGCATTCCTCTGGTTCGTTCGAATCCGAGCGTTCCGAGCGAAGCCAGTGACGATGGCTGCCGGTGGAGAAGGTCCTTGCGCACGGTGCCCTGTACCGATGCCTGCCCGAGTGGCAGGTTGAGGCTGATCTGCCGTTCCTTTTCCTTCCGATTGTTCACCTCCTTGGCCGTCTTGGGCAGTACGCGGATCGGCGTCTTCAGCTCGTTTTTGACCTCCTTCTGTACCGAATGGACGACGGTTGAGGCACGGCTGAGGTGATTAATGTGCTTCGGCCGATTCAGCACACCCGCACCGTTCGTTCCGCCACCCGGGTCGCCCAGTTTCTTGCGGCTCAGCTTGGGTGTAAGCGAGGCAACCTTTGCGAGTGACGGCGGTTCGGGCGCACTTTCGGCGCTGGCCATACTTGGCGCGGTGGTTGCGTTTGTGTGAGTCGTCGCCGTCGAGCCTCCGGTGGCCGGCGGAAGATACGTTGGGTTAGTCCGTTTGGGCGTCCGCTCGTGCGCCTGCCTGCTACCAGTCTTTGTTGTCTGTTCCGGCGCTTTGCTGTGCTTCGGATTCGACGACCCTCCCGGGTCAGCCTTTTTGGCCGTCGGCCGATCGGTCTCACCTTTTATCCTCATGTCGCTTGCCTCACTTGCCTTCGACTTCGTGCCAGCCGTCTGTGGGATCTTTTGCTCCTTTCGGACCGGCGCCTTCGGGACAACCGGCTTCCGCTCCGGCAGCTTGATCTCCGGCAGTGAAGGCGTCGGCGTCAGTTCCGCGATCTCCGACAGCGCCTGGGGGGAAGCGGGGGCTGGCGAAGGCGTTTGAATGTTCGGTGGCGTCGGTGGGGCCGGGAAACTTTTGCTCGGCGACTGCGACAGCGCCTTGGCGTGGCAATAGAAGCAGCTGTCCGACGGTCGGCCGGCCGTACGGCGATGGAGGTCCGGATTGCAGAAGCAACAGGACGAGCAGGTCGTTTCGGCCGTCTTCGGGGGCTGCTCCGTGCTTCCGCCGGTCGTGAGGCGATGCCTCGCCAGGGTACTGGTGAGCAGGGCGGACCCGGCCGATAGGTGGCTCTCGAGGGAGTCTGCCGTGGACAGGCCACCGTGGTGTGGACACAGCTGAAACGCGTCTTCCATGCCCTTTCCGTGCTCGACAAGAGGTCCGAAGAGATCGGCAGTCGTACCACTACCGTGATAGTGTTGTTGATGTTGCTGCTGCTGCTGGTTTTGGCCGTTGGTCTGCGGAGTCCGATGGATGGACGTTTCGTAGTACTCGATCTTTGACTGGATCACCTTACAGTCTGCCGTTTGAAACACATGCCAAGCGTTCTCCTCCCGTATCTGGTGGAGGATGTCAGGGAAACGTTTATGGAAGATGCAGACGACACCCAGCGCAAGTTTAGGTCTAGCGCGATCCCTCGATCGATTTATTTATCATTTGATCATTTTTCGAAGGTTACATCAATAAGATCAACCGATTTCAAAAACCAATTTGTTTTCAAAATTTAATCTAAAACTGGAAAAATAAACTAAATGACCCTGTACATTACGGAAAAAGGAAAAGGAAAGAACTTGGTTCCTTGACGTCAGTTTTCATTTTCAAGACTGAACACTTTCCTAAGAAGCGATGGTGCTATCCGAATGTGCATCGTTTCAAACAATTATTTCTTAAACTTCTTGGTTTACTGGTACAAGATGCATCTAATTTGTAGTTTTCCTTTTATTCATCTATTCCTATATCTAGTTTGGTAATGTAAAACATTTTGCCAAGTTCGGACCACAAAATTAGAAACCTAATTTCTAAAAGTATAAAATATTTTGTAAGAGGATATTTTGTTCATTTGTTGGTGAAAATCGCCAGTAAAATTTTTCAAATCTGTTTTATCTAATACCACGCTGATTGATGAGACTTTCAAAATGATTTATTGTATTACCTACAATTTTTGGAACTTGTTCCTACTTGAAATAATCTTAGTACTGTGGCTTCAAGTATGGTGCTAATATTTACTAGAAGTTATGCTGATCAAGCATTTAATTTGGACTATTCCTATATTTTTTCAAGTGCGTAATTCGTTATATCATTGTTTGGAATTACGACTTGTTCGAAAGCAAGGTGATGGAACTTAGATTGAAAGAGAAAGAATTAAGGTAATCTAGTGATTTGGTAACAGAACTGTTTTCTTTAGGAGCAACGTTTTTCAACACAACAAGCGAAAATAGCTATCATGTTTTGTCAAGTTCCTAAACTGATAAAATTATGTTTTAAATTTGGCTGCACGAAAAATTACTAGCTATCAGCCATTAGAGGTGGAGGTATGTTTGCTTTGCATTTCTATGGTCCTCTTTCATTTTGTCTTTCAAAGAACAACACCCCGCATGTGAAACAAATTCTTTCGATAAGTTTGTGAGAATCGAGAAACCACGCTAGACCTGCCCTGTGGAAGTTGCATCGCCGGGAATGTCTCTGCATTACCTCTTTCACCGCGTCCGGACCGGCCGGAACTTTCAGTTCGTTCACACTGTGGCCCGACCGGTGGCACGATCGGACTGTCTGCCGGTTTTCCACCACAGTCGTGGCAACCGGCGTTACGAGCTGGTACGGGAGATGGTCCATCGGTCGATGGTCGGCCACGTTGCCGGCGGTTCGGCAGCAGTGTCGCGACGGTGGCGTCGGTTTCGTATTCAAGCTGTCTGTCACGAACGACTCCGCGTCTGAGTGATCGTCGTGATCGGGGTGGTTGTGGTGCCCGCGATGATCGATGTCGGGTTCAGCATCGAGAGCGATACCATCACCAGAGAGGGGATTAGAAAAGCCGGACTCACTGCACGGACCGTACGAATAGTGACGACGGTGGTTTTCCTCCGCCAAAGGGCAGGAGGCACCCTCGCAATGATTGTCCGCGCCACCACCATCGTCGGACCAGCGTGGTGAGATGGCGGCCGGAGGGGGCCGATGGTGGCCGTGGATTGCCACCGGCAAACAGTTGCCGGTGGTGATTGTCTTCACTACGCTTCTAGCGACGTGCGGGGGATGGTTGGTTGTGTCGGGCTCGCTACGGGGTACGGGTTCGGACGGACCGAGTGCGCCATACGGCACGATGATGCTTGTGTCTGAAAGATTTCCCAGGAATGGGGACGTGGAGGTGATGTCGTGTATGTACAGAATGGGGCGGGAAATGACACGGCTTTTTTTTGCTCACTCAAAACCGATGTGGGCTTTCACAGCAAATATTTCTAATCAATAATCTAACCAAACGGATGTATGTTCGTTGTTCAAAATGGTTTATATGATCTTTTACAGAATTGCTAGAAAGGAACTTTACTAGCAACGCTTGTTGGGAATATTCAAAAATAGAATAACGGAAATATATCGATATCATAACTTTTTTTTGCTGATTTTAATCCTCTTTTCTAACATTATATTCGATGTTTTGAGGTCTTAAATAAATTTAATGTGATTAAAGCTACACATGATTATTTGTTATACCCCTTCACAGTGTTTTTTGAGATTTTTTGTGATTTTGATCAATACTCTCTATTATTTTGTTCAATTTCATCGATTAGTATCGCATAAATGAGTTAAAATGTACAAACATGTAATGACGTGTTTTTGAATCAGGTGCACTTATAATCAACGTTGCAGGAAGATTAAATAAAATCCTCAAACCCGTAAAATTTATTTAGCTAAAGCTACACTTGATACTTTTGCAATGAAGATCATATAAGCAATTGCGATCAATCGAACATCCGTTCCATATATCAAATTTACTTTGATACGGACTCTTAAATTCTCAACTTAGTCGTGATTTAGCGTTCTTCTTTAAATGCAAGCTTTATTGCATTAATTTTTTTGCACACCACAAACAAAACGCAATGTGTTTTCTAGCTAAGCTACACGCAGTTTTACAGTTTCTAAAATGTACAGTCGGACTTTTACATGCTTACAACGCTCGCTTTTTCTCACAACTAGCTCAATACACCCAACTACGACACTAACTAGGTTAACTAACTACACGCAAAGTTAATCCTGCGAAAAAAATATGCGAAGGCGAGAAGAATAATGTGTGAGAAAGGACGAAGTTTTAAAAATAGTTTTTTGCTCATACAATCAATAGTAGGAAATAGGAACGTTAATTTTATCACAACGAAAACACACGGGGTACGAATTTTCCGCCTTGGGGTGGGGTGGAAAATTATGGAGAAAACTGGCACAATCACAGCTCGTATTTGAATCCTACCGCCTGGCCAGTAAAGCATGCAGATTTTAATTAACGCAAGTGCTACGGTTGGGTCCTCCCGGAGGTGATTCTTCAAACCCATTCGGGGCGGGGTAGGTGCGTTTCACACGATCAGCAGCTCGTTGACAATGTAGCAAAAACGGAAGAGCAACATTCCGGCAAAGTGTGCGATACGTGCAATGTAGGAAGTTATGCCTGTGAGTGGGAATGGGAGAGGGGGAAAAAATAAAATAAAACGAAAATCAAAATGTTGTTAAGGGAAAATATCAAACAAATAGAAATAAGGCAAAATGAAAGCATGCATGATTTAATTGAAATAGGGAAGCATAATAGAAGAATAACTCGCACCCATTATAGTGGCACTTATTTAATGAAGAAAATTGAAGACGACTGGAAACAATCTTTGAATAACCCCTTAGAACTCCAACACTATGTTTTCCTTCGCACCATCGCATTTGTTATTTACTTCCATCAACACGACCCTGAACCGAGAGGAGCAGAAGAACTGGCCCTGGACACCCATCCGATGGGGTTCACGGGGAATATTAAAATCGCTTCACCCTTCGGACCAAAACACCTTTGGGACCTTGGACGCCCAAGGGCTCGATAACCTTTGCCGTTGACGTTAATGTGCGATAGACGAAGGGAGAGCAAAAAAAAATAAACCAATCCTCGTGCCAGACGCAAACCGATTGTTAGCTGCTTTTGGCTAGCTTGAACGCCGACGGCTATTCGGAGGTCTTCGCACATTTCGTCTCACAACGGCGAGCCCTTTCGTAGCGGACCACCTCATTAGGGTCTGGAATAAATTTCCATCAACCATTTCGCCGCATTCGGGACGGTGGGCGCATTGATTTTCCTTCTCAGCCAGCGTCGGTTCGGAAGGGGAGAAGAAAATCCGTATAGCCGCAGAACTTTAGTTCTACTTGAAGGACTGGTTTTAGATAAGGTACCTTTCTAACGTCTCTTTCGGAAACGCAGCGATAGACAACGGGTTTCACGAGTTCAAGAGTTTCGAAAATCCTTCGAATCTCAAATCCCGTCCAAAACCACTGAAATGTTTCCTTTTCCCACAAAAACATACCATCATGGTTCCGAATAGAATTCCAGGATTGGATAATGGGTTGACCAACGACCCCGACCAACCGGAGGGGTAGGTTCGCGCAAGAAGCAAGGAATTAGAATGTTGGTTCTACGTGGAAGAGAAACCCGAAAAAAAAATCAATGAGCAGGTTGGGGATAAATAATGCTTCGCCACTTGATTCCAAAGTCTGCTGGCTAGCGGGTGGCTATTTTGTGTCAAGGATTCGAATTGGGTCCTTTGGCCCAAATTCGAAAACCAAACACAAGAAAAAACACACACAGAGGTTCAAAGCCAGTGGCTACATCCGGTGGTTTTCAGTTGGGACTGAGATTGCCTTATTTAACGCTGGCAAAAACAAGCTTCGATGCACGGGGAAGCATGGAAAGCATCGTCAGAGTGGAATAGGAAAATGGAGAATAAACTTTTCAGAGAGGTTTTTTTTTCGTTTACTGTGTGTGTATTCACCTTTGTTCTATTTAGTTTGTGCCTCATACACCTGACAATGTGTAACTTTATGTTCGTCCAATTCCTTCAGGTGCGCGGTAGGAAAGTAAAACGTAGCGATTAAGACCCCACCACCCTAGAGAGGGAAACTAGCAAACGAACCCGGGTGGATTATTTGTTGAAGCTTTACTTCACTTGGAAGGGAAAGGACCTCGCTTCCTCGAAACGACACATGCAGCGGTGGCAGGATGGTTCCCGCGGTCAAATTACTACCAATTCTTGACAGTCGAAAAACGACAAATGTACCTTTTGCGTGCAACAAAGTCACACCGAAAGTAGTTGCACACGTACCAACACACTCTGACTTGTTCGAGGTAGTTTTGCCGAAAAATCATTCCCAGTGGCAAATGGAAACGGAATGCGACACGTTGCCGCCATTCTAATCGTCCCCGAAATCGCAGCGGTCCTTTCATTGAGGACCATTGGCAGCGAAGCACTTGGCTGTGGAGCCTTGCGGAAAGGAAATTCATGGCTTAACTGTGAAGGAAAAATTATTCATCATTATCCTCGAGGCGTCTTTAGATTTGGCGGGGTTTAGTAATTTTCGCACCCCATCGATTGAGGGCATCTTTCCCGGGGGTCATTCATCTCTATTAAATGTTTGCCGACTTTAGTGACCTCATTTTTCTTCAGCCCAATTTAATTAAAAAAATATACATATTTAATGAACAATTCCATTACTATTAGTCAAGCGACTTTATTGTAAAACGTATATTCTTCTTTGCTTTTCAGAGCCCATCTTCAAACATGTTGAAAAAGATTTGTTTTAAAGAATGTTGACAGATTTCAACAGGTAGGTACGAATTTAAAAACTTTAACTATTTATTCCATTCAATTGTTGATCCAAATCGATATTCTGTACTCCAAGAATTGATGTTATTACATGTAGTTGTATACGATAGTTTAATGAATGATCACGTTTGTTTCTGTGAATCTTGTTTTTTTTACAGTCAAACTTGATAATAATTTTTCTCACTACAACACTAAAGTGTGGAGAAAAGCTATACATTATCATTGTTCATTGTGTATATACTATCAATCCACATTGAGTCACAATAGAAAAATAAAAAAAAAACTGAACTTTTCTTGAGTTTATTTCACATAACAAGAAACCTCCTTGTTATGCTTTCAATGTGGTTTTATCCAATCGATGTAACCCGGAAGTTAATTTGATTCCACACAATTTGGCTAAAAATGATAAGACTGTGTTGATATGACCGGTTAGCAATAATATCCAGTCTATTAATAAACTCTTTAAAAAACTTGGTAAATACCATGCATGAGAATCCATGGAAGGACCAGAAAACCAAACAGAAACAAGATTCGATTTTGGAAGTTATTTTTGTTGTTTTTTGGCATACTATTCAATTCTGCCTTTTGTGTATTATTAGTTTCATTGTTGCTAGCGCAATAAGAGGTTTCTTTACAAGTTTTATGAAAGGTTTTTATTTTCTATTCCTAGAAGTAGTTAAGTAGCCTTTACCGGGATTATTTTCGTTTAAATTCATGGATATGGTTATTAATTCATACACTTCCGCGGTTAAATTTCAACCCTCATTCGGAAAGAATCAAGTGATTATGTGTTTTATAATAATTAAAGCCCTTACAACGAGAAGCGAAAAGGATAAATTGATTTCATTGTACAACACATTCACTTGTGTTGGATTTTACAACGCAACAAAACTAAAATATTAAAAAAAGGATATAGTAAATAGAAACGAATAAAAATTTAGTGCCAAAAAGTGTTGATGTTAAACGCGAAGCACACCATGCAGAAACGACCCTACAATACTTGGCACAATGCAGAAATGCAATAGTGTTCGGATAAACATGCATCAGGAAGTAAAGCTTGCTTTGTTTGCGACAGCGATGGTCCGAAGACGGTGCACATGAATGAGGGATGATGAGTTGCGGGTTAACAATCGATCAAACGATAAGTACCTTCATCGTCGTGACCGTTCGTGACCGGGGTGGCCATGTCCTCGTGCTGGGTGCTGAACCCAATCCAGCCCTTCTCTTCGATCACGTCACTCTGGATGGCCGCCTTGCCGCGGCTGGTGGTGGTAGTGGTGCTGGTCGTGGTGACGGTAGCGGAGGTAACCGTGGCCCCGCCGCCCTGCTGCTTCTTGCCGGCCGGCGTCCGGGAGGGACTTTTCGCCGGCGAAACGGTTGCAGTTTTCCGCGGCGAAACGGGAGCAGCTGCCACTGGCCGATGCTTTGGAGAGGGCTGTTGTTGCTGTGTTTGCGTTTTGGCCGGACTCGGCACGGTGAGTTGAATCGGTGTCTGGGCAGCTTCCAGCTCGTCACCGTTCAGGATCTGGTGGTTCTCGTCGAAGCTGACGCGGCGTGGCGACGGGTGCGGCTTCTTGCGACCGGAACTCGACAGTTCCTCCGTCGAGGACTCGATCGACACACTGGACCGCTCCTCGGGGATCACTTCGAACTTTTGCGTGTACTTCCCGCTGGCGGTGCGTCGTGGCGTTAGCAGGTTGTTGTTATTGCTGGCGCTGTTGCCGCCGCTGCTGTTGCTGCTGCTACCGGTGGTGATTGGCGCACTGTGTCCCTTCTTGGAGGAACCACCGCCGGAGGCGGACTTTTTCGTCGACTTCGCACCGTCGCGCAGGCCTTCGGGGGTCTTGACAAACTTCACACCGACGTCGTCCGGGTTGTTGACCAGCGCTTCCAGCAGCAGGTCGGCGATCATTCGATCGACCTTCGCGTTGACGGCTCCACCGGCCGACAGGGGGCTGCCCTCGCGCGAGCTCCCACTCCGCCGGTAGTGCCCGAAGCGGTAGATCGGAACCGGGATGCGCGATCGGTGATGCTTCGAGTGGCTGTCCCCGGAATGGCGGCTCCGGCGGCCACCACTGTGTGCCCGCGCCGGCCGCCCACTTGGGCGCGCTCGGGGGGCACTGTCCGCGCACTCCACGATCTCCAGTATCTCGATGTGCTTGTCCCCTTCCTGGATCTCCGTCTTCTGGTACATCCGCCGCGGGCCACCCTCAATGTCGGGCGTCAGGTCGGCCTGTGGGTAGAGCGTCATCTGCTGCACGTCCTTGAGCACCTGCTTGCGGCGCCCATCCTGCCCGCGGGACACCGTCCGACCTGTCGAGGGCTTTCCGACCGACCCAACGGTGGTGGATGCCGTCGTGTGACCACCCATCATCGAGGTAGATGTCGAGCCGGGCGTTTCCTTCGTTTTGCCCTGCCCCCGCCGATCCGTTGGCTGTCCCCAGGGACTTTTGGTGGCCGCCTTGCGTGTGGCGCCCGCCGACGCGGCCGTACTCGAACCCGCTCCAGTCGAGGGCGTTTGAATCTGCATGTTGCCCTTGCCGTCGATCTTGTACGACTCGAGCATGCCCAGCTCGGTTCGCAGCGCACTACCACCGCCCGTGGCGGCTCGCTTCTTGGGCTTCATCGCCCGAAACGGGGTCGCACCGGAGAAGGAGCCGCCCGGACTGCCGCGGGCTCCATTCGCTCCAAACACGGCCTTCTTGGCCGCTGGCGGGATGAATTCCTTCCGGCTGATCGCCTTGTCGATCGTGCTGATCACCTGGATTGCCGGCTCGCCGTAAAACCGCCGCTGCTCGATCGTGCGCATCAGCTTGCGTTGCTTCTTAAGATTCTCCTGCTCCTGCTTCCACTTCATCAGCCGGCGCCGGTTGTTCAGCCGTTCCTTGATCTTTAGCGGCATCGTGTCGGCCACGATGACGCGCTCGTGCAGCCGCAGCGTTTCGACGTTGGTCGTTTCGGCGTGAATCGGAACGAAGAACGCCTCGCCTTTCTCGTGCCGGGGCGACTTCTCCGTCGAGCTGCCACCGGTCGTGGTGGTGTCCGCCGGTGGGGGTTTCTTCCGATGGTTGCGCGGGGCCGGCGACCCGTACCCATCCAAGCTGTCCACCAAACTGTCGTCCGAGTCGGAATCCGAGTCGGAGCCGGCGTGCCCTTTCACTCGTCGCCGCTCTTCGTATTCATCCGAGTTGGTCGAGGACGGTTGTACCTCCATCGACTCGGTGCGTGGCATGGCGGAAAACCTCGGGACCACCACGGACCCTCCGCCACTGCCACCGGATCCCGCACCGCTACCTCGAGCGAGTCCGGCCTCCGGGTACGTGGAACCCGTGCCGATCTTACTCAACAGCAACGGTTCCGGTTCGGACGCGATGTCCGTATTGTCGGACGGGTCCGTCTCGAGTCCGTACGAGGGAAAGTAGTACTTCCCGTTCAGGTCCACCTCGGCCGACGGCACATCGTCCGCATCGTCGAGCCGGGGCGATCGACTTCCGGCTCGTTTCGACAGATAGAACCCGCCTCCCTTCGAGCGGCCACCGTGCTGTTTCCGGTGGGTTTGGTTATGCGACGGCGATTGATCGGCCAACCCTTTCTGCCGGCGGTGATTCTGCCGCTCTTCGCCGTGCTTACCGTGGCCTGCTTTCCCGGCGTTGCTGTTATTGTTGTTCGCCACATCCTCTTCGTTTTCCTTATCGCACTCCTGCGCATCACCTTCCGCTTTCGGATCCGCCACACGTTTCTCCTGCTGAGGGGGCGAATTGCATACCACCCCACCCCCACCACCGATGTACTTCCCCGTGAGCTTCTGCTTCATGGCACCGGAAGGCGTCGATGCCCTCTGGCCACCACCACCACCCGGTGCCTGGGTTGGCTCCTGGGCCCCCAGCTCGTGATTGTTATTCTGTCGATCGGACGCCACTACCACCGTCACACCCTCGTCCAGCTGCGCCCTCCGCTCACTGTACACTCCGAGGATCGTGTCACCGTCCCGCTCACTCGTGGCCAGCACCAGCTCCTTCGCGTCGGCAAGATTGTTCAGATTGTCCAGCAGCAGGTTGGAGATGTACTCATCCAGCCGTGCCTGGTCCTTCTCGTCGACACGCGCGTTCGTTTCGTGCCGTTCGTCACCGTCACCACCGGTCGTACCGTCCTCGAAGTCACTTGCACTCGTCGAGTCCGAGTCCTCCGGGAGGGCACTCAGGGCGACACTGCTATCGTCACTTGGGCGCCTCGCCCGTTGCCGTTTGGCGCTACGCAATGGGAACTGTTTCACTGCTTCGGACTCGGGTCCGGGCTGGGTGGATTCGTACTGCTCGTCACGTCCCCTAGCTTCTGCTGCTGCTGCTGCTGCTGCTGCAGGGCCACCAGCAACCGGAGCACGTTCTCGAGAATGATCGCCAGCAACAGGATTACCAACGCCGACAGGAGCAGCTTGCCCAGCAGCTTCGCAATCATTCTCCACGCCATTCACCACTTTAGTGCTTCCGCCCTTCGCAGCGCTCGGCGGTTCGGCCCCGGGGACGTCTGCACGGGCCGCTAGCTGCTCCTGTTGTAGAAACTCGCTCAGATCACTCAGATCGTGATCGTTGACCCGCGCTGGTGCCCCGGACGCGCGGTACGATTGGGAAGCTATCGACGAGACGGAACTACTGTGCGAAAGATATTCACCCTCCGGATCGAGATCCTGCTCGTCCTCTTCTTCCTCCTCCTCCTCGTCGTCGTCGTCGTCCTCTTCTTCGTTTTCGCCTTGCACCACCAGATCGGCGGGAGGCTCGAGGGGACCATCAACGATGATCCGGGCCGACACCGATTCGACACCAAGGTCGGCCGTTTGCGAGGAACACATGCGTTGCTGTCGTCGGCCCTTCTGCCGTCGGTCATCGACCGTCGGATCGATGCCTCGGGAGGGGTGCTCGCTCTTCGGGACTCGCGACTCGTGCTCCCCGCTGCCGCCAGTCGGGACAAGCGTGCCGGGGGGTTCGCGCGACGACAATTCCACGGGACCGACCGTTCGCGCGAGCAAGCTCTTGCCCGTACCGAAGCCACCGGTGTACTGACTTTCGAGCTTGGCACACTCCAAGCACGAGGTCGTACCGGTGGTGGTCGTCGTCGTCGTGGTTGCCGTGGTAGCACATCGGCCACTACCGACACTGCTGCCACTGCTACCAGGCCGTCCGACCTCATCCTCCTGCTGCTGCTGCTGCTGCTGCTGATGGCCTTCAACCGAGGCGATGCTTTCGATACTGTAAATGCGTCGCGGAGCACGCCGCAACGGCGGGGACCAGCTACCGGACCGCTCGTAACGCCGCAGCTCGCGACTCCACATGCGCCGCAGGAGCGTCGTTTTTCTCATCGAGTAGTCGCCCTCGCGAACGAACACCGGGCTGGGCCCGTTGCTTCCCCCCACCAGGATGGGATGGGGCTGGTGCTGGTGATGGTGGTGACCACACTTTCCGCCATGGCTACCTCCGCTACCACCGCTACCTCCACTGCCACTACTACCACCGGCGACGGCCGGCGGCCCGCTGAGACTGCTAGAGCTACTACAACTGAGAGAGTTATTGTGGATTGATCGCAAACTACCTCCGGTGCCGGTGGCCACTGCCCGGCTCGCTCCAATGCCCCCGCCCAAGCCGTTGCACAGCGGGCTGCTGCAGACGCCGAACGCGACGCCCCCGACGCGATGCTTCAGCGAGGCCAGGTTCGGATCGGACCCGGTCGCCGTGAGCGTCGCCGCCACCGTGCGCCGCGTTCTTCCGCCGCCCGCCGGCCCACTCTCCACGCTGCTGCTGCGCCCATTCACCGGCCGCTCGTCGGGCTGCCGCAGGCCGAAGGACTTCCGGTGCAGTGGCGTCCCTGGTGCCGTCCCTCCGATGCGTGCCCGGTGCCCTGGTGAGCCAGCGCCCTTGCTCCCCACCACCTCGATCACGTTGTGGTTGGTGTCGTGCTGCAGCCACGGTGGCTCGTCATCTGTTTTCTGCTGCGCCAGCGTGTGCCTGTTTGTGGGTGGGAATGGAAAAAGCGAAAACAGGGAAATTCTTTTAGCTTTCTATTTCATATGCTGGGTAAGAAGGCTCTTTTCGAGGCGGGGTGAAGATAAGAATTTGTTTTGATAGGAACTGCCCCCTATTTCTGTTAACCCTTAGAAGTCAAGCGATATAAGCCCTATGTTATAAATACCGTATTTTTTGTGTGTAGCTAACAACACATGGGTAAACACATTCAATTATATGTATGATTCCAACTATCATGACCATTAATAATTGGTGTTGTGTGCTCCTTATAGAACGCCAATTTACAATAGATAATGAACTCTAGCGATGTTACATCTCGTATGTTTTTCTTCAATTTGAATACATGACGTTTACATGGTTAATATTTTAAAACAGTTTTCTATTATTTTTGAAGCCTAAATACGTTAGCGTTTGACTACGTTAAATGTAATGTAAAGCAAAAAATACTTTATAACCAATATTTACATTCGGTTGGTTGGATTTGTTATTACTAAAGGTCAGGAAAAATGTATCCATTCGCACGTTACATAAAGTAGCAAAAAATTAATATTTGCATTTCCTAATTAGCAGTGCGTGCTGCCTGCTGTTACATTACGTTAATTAATATCCGAAATTACCATTTTTTGCAACAACTGAACTGATTTTTATGATTTGATTACTTGTAAAGCAGACTGATATTATTTTGCATAACGCGATGTCTAATGTCACAGGTGTTAAAAAAATATTGAAGATGATTTTATTAGCTTATCTTTACCTAATTTTTTTTTAATATTTAAAGTTGATTGATTTATGTTATCTTCTTATTAAATTGAGCATATTATTAAAAAACAATTCGATTGAAGTTAACTTTTGAACCACGCGGGATTTTTTTTTGGTAATGTTTTATTTACTATTAATAAATTAAATCAAAATATAAAAACTAAAAATACAAAATTATACACGCGAAGGGGTTTTTCATAATATACTATACTGGAAGCATCAAGAACTTCATTTCATGAAGTCAAAACAATCAAACGAACAACATTCTCGATTCAAGTGTGCTGTTTGTAGCTGACTGGACTTCCTCTTAGTTCAGTCCTACACTGTGAACCCGTAAACACCTCGCCAATCTGCGGTCGAACTCCTCGTCGTCCCACCTAACGCCAGCACGGAGGGGCGTTGGATCGATAAAAGCCAGCCCCTCCAATTAACAATGGCTCCCGGGGAAAAAGGTTCGCGTTGGTGGTGGACACTTCACCTTCAACTATCGTCCACCGTGGAGGCAATGGGCTAGCAGCGATGGAAATCGGTGGAAGTGGCCGGGAAATGCTTACGCTCTCGGTTCCAAAGCGCACGGTGCCAAAATTAGGCTAACAGTCGGAAACAGTTTGTGCGAGCCGTACTTGCGGGGACCACTCGTGGATTAAGGACCTTCCCAACGGCGGGTCCTTAGCGTGGCGAATCGATGGCGCAGTTTCATCGGCATAATTATGGGTTTGTTTTGCGTTTCGACGCAAACTTTTGGATGGATGATGTCCTCGAAAAACAAAAGTTAGCCTTCACCGCTGCGAGGCAACGAAGAGTCGTAAGATTTCGGTCGCCATGGTCAGGTGCTTTTTATGTTGTGTGACTCTACGAGGAGAGTGGCGTTAAAAGTATATTGTTGTCAGTAACATAAAAAATAAATTTTAGGAAAGCATTATAGCCATAACATAAACATAACAATCTCTTATTTGAGAGACATACATTCTAAACAAAATTACTTTCAATTGTACAAGTACTTGAACTAGAATAATAACCAAAACAAAACCAGATTTTTGCAACACTTTTATGTATAAAAATTATGGTACACATATGTTACTAGCAGTTTCACTACAAAAATAACTTAATCAATAATAATGGGATTCAATAATGCAAAACGTCGCTTGCATGAAAATTCGTAGATAAAAAAAGGAGGAGTACAATGTTCATCGTGTATGAATATTTCAGTATTTATTGCCTGCCCACGGTCGGCCCGCAGAACCTTCAATTGACTGTTCGGCCTTGAAAGACCTTGGAACGAAAAAAAAAAACAAGTGTCCGGGAGCAACATAAAAACACACCCCCTAGTAGCTCGTACCTTTCCGACACATATCTTCTCAACCCCCGGTTTTCCCGAAGTCATTACCCTTCAACGGGGATTGAACCTGTGCGCTCAGCTGCGATCGAAGTGCGTCCCGAACGAATGACGTGCATGATTGTATCGATAATCGAATCACCTGTCGATTATTTCCCTCGCGACCACCGGGGGACGACCTAATCATCATTACGATGCGTGACTGCGGAGTGCGAACTTACGGCAGGCGCAAGGATTAAAATAGAGACCCTTTGGATGCATTTTCCTTAGCGGGCACACCAAAAATATGACTGATTGGTTCGATGGTGAAGGTCACCTTTTACTGTTACCGCTCAAGGAAAACCCTTTTGGGAGGTTGTTGTGCAGCCGGTAGTAATCAAATCAAAATCAAATGTTCGTTTGCAGGATCACACGCAAGGTAGTCGAGCCTGGCGTACACCGAGGTCCTCTTTCATCACACCGAGAAGAAAGACCGCCACAACCGGGGGCAACAACAAAACTCCCGAGAAGTTGGATTAATCGGGTGTAAGCCTGCCTGTTGTGGTGAATCCTCATCCAATTCACCAACCTAACACCAATCCGGACGACACCGCCCTTCCATGACCCGCCCTGTGTCAGACTGTTTGTCTGCCGATTGGACGATTCTGGATACCGGGTGGTATCGATTTTCCCAACTCGCCCCGCCGATGTCTGCCGCCGGCACAGCCAAGACCAAACGTTGGCGCGTCGACGTCAGCAAAGTAATATCCTGTGGTGGTGGTTGTCGCCCGCCCGCACCAACCATCCGGTGGCTCTAACGAGCGGGAATACCCCGAGTCCGTTTGCTAAATGGTAGAGATTCAGATTTCCCACGCCGGTCGGGTTTTTGCACCTTTTTATTTTTGCTTCTTAGATTCCTGCTCAGTTGCCTTGAAACGTTATTTCACCTCGTGGCGCCAAAGATTGCAGATAAACGAATGGTTTACTGTTGATGAAATGAATTTCAATGTTACGTAAACGGGATCCCTATCGTGGGCAGGAACAAATTTACACTCAGTTACAAACAACCCACGTTTTAACCTGCCGTTGTAGCGTAGAAAGCATTTGAATTGATTCACTCGAAGAAGATGTGACGCAGTTTTGATTTGTCATTTGCTAGCAGTACGGCTTTAATTCGAAGGTGTGAAATATTTGCAAAATTGGCATTTCATTTTATTCCTGTTGTATAGGTTTAGTTTGAATGCTACAAGTTTGAATAGCAGAAATAATTTTAGATTCGTCAATAAAAAAAACACAATCAGATGTTAAAATTGAGAATGTATTACGTAAGCCATTATAAGTAGCCTAGATGTACATCTCTTGTACTGTTAATTTCTGGAAAAGAGTACGAAGTAAAGGAATAAAAAGATCAATATTAATTTTAATTATCTTCTTTCCCATCACCCTCTGAATGCCTCTGAAAATTCACTTTCTATTTTAGGCCGACGGAAAGGTGTTCATTTGTAAATGGACCTTAGTTTTCCAACGTTAAAATGCACACGTGTTTTTTTAATGGCTAGGATAAAACATAATAACACAATAGAACTAAAGCAGTGCTCTTTTACCCACCACAGCGACCGTGTTGACTAACGGCGGTCACCCATTACCATTTAATAACTTTTGATTTTTTTCTCTCCCACTGCCCACGGTAGACCATGGGCCATTGAACATTGTGCTGCAAAGTGAAATTTGCACCCTTCCAGACGATACGGGACGACAATAAAACATATCTTCATTTTAAATACCGAAAGTAATCCTGAATGGATCGTGGAATGCCGAAGCAATCGGCGGTTGGGCCGGGTGAGCGAACAATGGTGTCCTGAAGGATGCACGCCATCCCGTCGGCGACGGTGGACATTCGATTACCTGGGCGCCGCGAGTAACGGTCTTCCGAAGGGGGCGTAGGTAAGTGTGTTACCATGCGTACAACGAAAACAGTCCCTCCTCCAACAATGTGCCATTTTTTCCGTTACAACGCCCACCGTTTCTGCGGGCGCAAGGATAATTTATTTTATTTGCAGAGGGAGGTATCTGTCAATGATACCAAAAAACGCCCATCCCAACCTCGCTGGGACCAACTTGGGCTGAACTGTAATTTAAACCATTTCACGCAGCACTTTGCGTTCGTGGGAAGAAACGAGAGGACGAGGAAGAAAAAAAAAACCGTGCAATTAGGCCTCGAACCCGAACATGACTAATCCTGCACGGATCCACAGAAGGACTCGTGACAAGTGTGCATTTGTAACGGTTACGGTTCAAACGCGAAGGACCTAAACCACCGCGAAGTATAATATTTTCTCTATTCTGGTTGCGAATTAAAAAAGAAGCAAAACATAAACTAACCAATCCAGGCCATGCAAACTATAGTGCCGACCAATTAGGGTCAGCTCACGATCGCGGAAGATCCGGATATGGCACTGCATTAAATTGATACATTGCTATGATAGCTGGTCAATGACTTCTCCAGTCACTTATTATACCACTTGTTTCCCTCCCTCCAAATTGCTCATCAAAATATAACCGGTGGTGGCACTTACTTGCGCATAATAATCTCGGGCACCGAGTAGCGTCTGCGGAGCAGTCCCGGGCCGGGGCTGGCCGCATTGGCATACGTTCCCGCGCCCATCTTGCCCCGTCGGTGTTCCAAGTAGCAGCAATAGCTATCGCACAAGCTCGATAGGTCCCAGTTGGATGCGGACGATTCGCGGCTTTCTTGGCTGCAATAGAAGAAAAACGGAAATGCATTTTAAAGCAATCGAAAATGGTAAAGAAAACGTTTTAGAAAAAACGAAAATAACAAAAAAAAACCTGGTGCTATTCAAAGGCACCGTTAGGGGGCATTCATACGTGATTAGGACACCTAAATTATCTGTGCATATTGCCACAGGGTTACTCTCTCCGAAAACATGTATGCCCTAGCTTTGTCGCGGCAAAGAAGATTCTCGGCTGGTGACATTGAACGATATTTTTAGAAACCCATCCTCGCTGGCAGCCGGCTATCACCGGATGTTGACGGTTGCAATTCCAAACATTACTGTCACCACCAGGGTTCAAGCCGAGCGTGTGAGCGAGTTTTGAAGCAGCACGTCTCGTTTGGAATTGCGAACAGAAAAAGGTGCTTTAAAATACGCTCCGCATGAGCGCAGTACATACTAAACCGGGTGCAACATGTATGCAAATGAATGTTTTAAAATAACCGTCGACTCGCCGTTTCGGACCACGCTTCCCAGACCGCGCGCTCTCCGTGCCCGAGCGAAGTTGCTAGACGGCGTTCCATTCCTTTCCTGCTTGCCGAAAGCAGCCTCTTGGTAGCGTTCGGTGCAGACGCCCGTCTTGTCCTTTTCGTGTTTCGCAAGTGTTTCGCGTGCAGACTGGCAGACAGGACTGCTGATTCCGGGGCGAAACCCCGTATGGTTCACACAACGGGTCAATGCTACTATGCACCATTGAAAGTGGCCTTCCTGTTCGTGATTCCACGGAATGCACACGGTTGTGATGCAGACGGACGTTTTCGGTGAGAGCTTCATTTCGGTTCATTCAAAATTGATGTTGAATTTTAAAGCTTTTCTTAAAATGCAATTTGAGTCTGTTGGTATTGGATCTTGCATTATAGCGCTCCAGCCCTGCGAGTTATGAATAAGAATATTTCTACTGGATAAATTTTCCAAAAACTCGTTCATGATAGAACTTCTTTTACCAATACCAAAGCATTTATATCATCAACAAACCCGTGAAAACGTATTTGATAAAATAATTGAATGCAAAATAAGCGATCGTGTGAATGTTTTCCATTTGAAAAATGTATTACTCACTTACTATTCACATGACATAGAGAGATCAAATTTTTAAAATTTGGTCATTATGGGTAGTTAGGTTAAATAAAATGTTTAAAAACGGCCAACCTACTGAATAAACCAACAATATAAGGGTTAAGCCGACGCTTTATCATGGTATTTTACAGTAATGATTTACATCCGACAACTACCTTTTGGTACCCTTCTTTTATCTGATAAATTCACTTATTTCAAATTCTACCGAGTTTCAAAAATCCCTTGTCATGAATTTTTAATAAAAAAAAAAAGAAGAATGCACTCAATCCAATCCATCATTTCAAATTATCTCGATTTCTTCGACACGATTTGACGTAAATTTGATTATTAACTGATCGATCGATGATCGCGAAGATCGATAGTCAGTAAACGCATGTTTGGCAACTCGGTTTACTGATCGATTGTAATGACAGCGGAGAACGAAGCGATCGGTGAAGTAAAAAAAAGCGAAGTGATCTACTAAACGATATCAGGCAAAAATGGAACCGTTCAATTACTACCGCCCAGCGATGGATTTATACGGAAGTGACCCTTACTATTTCCATACGACTGGAATGTCCGCCGGAGGAGGTGAGACATTTCCTTATGGACTGTCGACGGCAACAACCACTTCTGACCCGCAGCGAAATGATGCGCCGTACTGGCCCAATCGTGATGTGGGGTCAACTATTCCGTGGGACACGACTATTTTCAACGGTGGTTACGATCCTCGGACGATGTCTTCCGCGTGGTCGTACGATTACTCTAACAATCAGCTGCATGCTGAAACGGTGACGAATCACCAACAAATGCCCGGGATGTACGTGGACAATGAAACGCTGCCGATCACGGTAACCCAAAAGAGCGATGGCGGATACATTACGCCGGAGTATAGTGTGGATTATCAAAACATGACCAGCGGTCTACCGGGGATCGAGCACTTACCGATGTACACAAACGGCGTGCGGTTGGAACCAACCGTTGGCAAGACGGAGATGGTTGCGATGGAATACGGAGCACCCACGCCCCCGTTATCACCGCCGTACGAAGAGTTGCAGCTTGATCAACCCAATTTGGTGCCACCGAAACAGGATTCACTATCTTCCGCCGCACCGATGGTAATTGAGATAAAGATTTTACCCGATTTGACCCAAACGGTCGACGTAGGCAGCAGCGTGGCCCAGAAACGCCCCGCGACGCCTGATCCTGAACCACCGAAACAAAGCACCACCGGAACGAAGCGCAAACTTAAAACTCAACTACAGACGGAGTGGAGCTGTGATGAATGCAACAAATGCTTTATACGACGGCTTGGACTGGTACAGCACAATGCGATCAAACATGCCGGTGATCGTCCGTTCAGTTGCAGCAAGTGTGGCAAGCGGTTCGCGGATGCGGGTCTTCTCGATGAGCATTCACATCGGCACCGATCGACGGACAAACCGTTCAAGTGTGCCGTATGCCCGAAGCAGTTCTTCTACCGGATGGACCTTATACGTCACGATTACAAGCACTCGGGAAAATCGCCCCACATTTGTTCGTTCTGCTCTAAAATATTCTCTCGCCAGGATCATCTGCGCAGGCATGAATTTATCCACAAGCGACAACATAGTGCAGACGACGACAGCGTGGAAAGTTAACGACTAGTCAAAAGGATGTAAAATCCCACATTTACCTTCAAGGAAAACGGAAAGATCTACTTATCACGTATGAGCATGACGAAAAACAATAGTTTAGAAAATTAGGCAAACTTGATGCTTCGATAACTAATTTGGTTCGCTAGCCTGCTTTGACGGTTTGTCACAAATTGACATGTGTGTAATGGATACACACACGCACCTGTTAACTATATGTGATTCAACTTTGTTATGTAAACACTAAACATAATTTGTAAACACGTAAACATTCAATAGGCATTGAGCGGTTAGGATAAAGTATTTTATTGTATTTAAGTGTTAATTTCGTAATTCGTGGCAATAAATGGCAACTATAAGAATGCCGTTCGCTAATCTTGTTTGGGTTTTCACTGTGAGTCGATCTATTTTTCATATCGTCATGATCAATTTTGACGAACATGCTTCTTTATTTATGTTTTCCGTACGTTGGAGTTTTCTTTACAAACGAGCTTTAGAAATGGAATGTACTTTTTAGTACAGATACTACTTTTTATTTAACCTCCCCCTTTTCGGATCGTGTCGTGCACCATCGTTCCTCGGTGAACGGGTAAGGGAACGGGTAGGGTCACAATATCTTGTGCTGCTGCATTTGTCCTATTGTTCGAAAACACTGTGGGATCTACCTGCGGGTAGCTACGATCATCAACCGTGCGGTAACGCCTTCCTCCGGACATTGGATGGATATTTTCGGGGTTGAAAATGGTAATTTTACTACAGGTCTAATATTTATCTAATTTTTGTTGTAGACTTACCTCCTGAAAACTATATAAACCAGTACAAGGGATGCTGGATCCAATAGTTGCAACTTCATTGCTGTAAGACGAGGAGCTACTGAACTGATCGCTCCCGGGGAAAGCACTGATATTTGATCGTGAAGCAGTTTGTGGCGGTGAAAACGTTGTCAAAATGAGTTCGCTTTCCAGTGATTTTGTGACCAGTGACAATCAGCTGGGTGCCTGGGGTACCTATCCCTACGGATACAGTGAATTCACGATGCCCGGCTCGGACTGGTTCACATCGTTGGCGACCGATCTGGAAGGCTCTCCGCTGCCGTACGATCCCGAAATGCAGCACAAAGAACCATATCAGGCCCACCAACTTGCGGGCGGCCTGCATCGCATATCCCCGCTCGATTCACCGGTCGAAGTGGCCGAGGCAGATTCAACGCAGCATTACGGTTATCCGTTCTCGATGCATCAACATCTGCACCAAGCAAATCACCAAGGTGATTTTTCTTATCAGAATCAAAAACAAGCACCGCCATCGAAGTCGTCTGCAAACGCTGGCGCTCGCTTTGTGCCGCATGGATATTATAACTCGAGTGTGCGCACGATGCCATCCGCGGCCGCACCTACTCCGTCCCAGTCGAGCATGTATCCCTCACCGCCTGGACAGTTGCTGAAGCACGCCGATGTCCCGTCGTTCAATAAACCCTACGGTCTGCTCTACGTCAACGGGGACCATGTTCCGCAGCCGATGGCGTACAACGAATGTCCAGTGCCGTGTGGAGCACAACCACCGAGTGATCTCTACCAGCCGTACGCTGGCGTCCACACCACACCGACCTACGAAGGCAACCTTCCATCGTTCCAGAGCGTCCTACCGACAGGGATTGATTCCGTGCTGCCATCGGTGAAGTATGACTGGGGCTCCTCTTCCGTTTCGCCGTTGTCTCCCGGAACGAACCCGGCCTCGCTCCACACCGAACCATGCTTCACAGTGAAGGAGGAGTATATGGCCACGTACCACAGTCCGTCTCCATCGTCGTTGGCCGGTGGAAGCAGTATCAAGGCGGAACTGATGTCCGATACGTCCCAGACCCCGCCGCCACAGTTACCTGCTGGCGTGCCACCGATGCAAACACCTTCACCGCAGCTTTTACCACCCCTGGAATCGGTTTACGTGCCGGAGACCAAACTGATCAAGCAGCAGAACAAGGCAACCAGTATCGTCGGGCCAATCGCGTCGGCGACGTTGAAAAAACAGGCCCGTAACAACTACGGGACGCTGTTCTCGTGTCCGGAGTGCGATCGCACCTTCGCCCGCCAGTGTGGCCTCACGCAGCACATGAAGTGGCATCACTCGGGCGAGAAACCGTTCCGCTGCACCACCTGCGGCAAGTGCTTTTCCGGCGAGGAAGCTTTGACGCGGCACTTCGAACGACATTCGGCCGTCGACAAGCCGCACCGGTGCCACGTGTGTCCGAAGGCATTCTTCCACAAGAACGATCTGCGGCGGCACGTGTACCAGCATACTGGGGCGGCCCCGCACAACTGCAAGTACTGCGGGAAAGCGTTCGCTCGCAAGGACCATTGCCATAGCCATGAGTATTCGCACGAGCGGAAGGTCGAGCGGCAGGAAAAGAAATCTAAAGCACGGGAGCGCTCGGAGATGGACAAACTGATATCGAACGGTCTCAGTGTCGCCAGTTCACCCTCATCGCAGTTAGGATCGCCTATGAACCAGTTGTCCAGCCCATCGGATCTGCATGAACCGTAGGAACAACAACCTCAAGATTCGGATTCAAGGAGTACCACCTTTGTTCCACAAAACTACGATGTGATTATGTGTGAATTGCGCCAAGCGAGCAGCGTTTAAATGGAGCGACCTTTCGAGTTAATCTTAACCACTTAATAATTGTATAATTTATGTAACATAAACGTATCTTTAAGCGAATAAGCACATTTGATAAAGACAACGAGCTAGGCTACTCGGCTGTAGGAACAAAGACGTTTGATACAAATACAAAATAACAACGAAAAATCATGCTAATGAAGTTTGAATTTTTAAATTTTATCATAAACTTGGTAGTTTAAAAAATTCTTGAATCCATTATAAATTTGACAGCATGTTGTACCTTTTCTCTTTTTTATGGAACCGCAAAATGTCGACTAGTTTCGGGAGAAGCTTGTTTGAAAAAATCGTCCCGCTGACCTCTTTTCACCCCCGCTAAAAAAAACTCCTAACTACACCCAAGATACAGAAGCGCCTTAGAATGTAGAACACTTTGAATGACATTTTAAAATGTATGATTACGACCAGGAAGTATCGTTTGCCGGCGGTGTTTCGTGATTTTCATAGCAGGTGGTAAAACCCAAATGTATAAACAAGGAAAGCTTGTGTTCTGGTTGTCTTCTGCGCTTTTTTTCTTACGCTACAGGATTTCCCTTTCTACTAACGTTGTGCGGTTTAAAATGCAAATTAGAACTTATCTTCGCGGGGGATGAGCCGGTGAACTTAAATGATCTGTTTAAGCGGCCACGAACGTTGCTTCGGTGCTGTGGACGATCGATTTTCTTTTAGTATCCTTTTAGAATCATTGTACATTTTCCTTGCGGGTTAGCTGACCATTCCCCCTAATCATTTATTCAAAAGCACAAGCTACCGGTTTGCCCTTCAGTGTGGCCTTAGATGCGTGATCTGATTGAATTTGGTATTGCGAAATTTAAATTATTTTTAAAAATTTAAATATGCAAATCACTCATGGGTTCACATGAAACCCACGTTCATATAGAATAACGCTCATCAGATGTACAATGACGAAAAGATTTATCAAGCGTGAATTACAATACTAAAAAACCTGCGAAAATGTTAAAACAAAAAGAAAATTTCCATTGATGATTAATGTGTTCGGTCATAGTTATACTTCTAGGAAGCTATATCCCCCGTGGTTAATTTTCATTCCAGTAGACATTTTGGGCAGCAAGGGAACAGTATGTCCAACCAGTTTACACACGCACCTTCTTCCGCGGTCAACCGCACGCAGAGAGTCTTTATGCTGTTTGGCACGCAATCTAAACGAGCTCTGCAGCTCAGCTACCACCTCCTCCTTCTACGGGAGGAAAGAGTCGGAAAATTGTCACCAATTTATTCATTTCTATATTCCGGTTCCGTGCTACTGTTCGGTGGAAAAAGTTCATGAATTTTTGGGGTAGCACTTTCGCTTTTAACCTCCTTTTGGCTGCGGCGCGGATGTGTTGTGTGCTATCGACAGGATGGGGTCTGACAGTTTAAGCTAGCCGCCGCTAGGTGGCTCTATGTAGAGGTCCTTTGAATTCAAATTGACGCACAAAGGGCGTCGCGTAAAGTGCCTTAAAGTGTTTTTTCGACAGTGTTCATTTCATTTTATTATAGTTTACACACAAAATATTTGCCTTCGGAACGCATTTATATTGAAAGGTAGTGTACAACACCAAACGGTTATTATTTTGAAATATAACTTTAGTCAACGATCTGATGACTTATTTTGCAATGGTTTTATTTCTTGCTGTATTTTTCAAACTATCTTTTCATCATCCAATGAACCTACCCTTATTTTATGCTTGTAGTAATAAAACATTGCATTATACGTTCAAAATTACAGTCTGTCAGAATTACAAGTAAGATCATTACTCAGTGTTAATCAAAACACATCAGAGAAAATGTTGTTCTTCAACCCCACACGTGCCCCTGGGGATTTTCACACGCAAGCATGATACGACATGAATGCATGATCCCTGTCAAACACATTTGCTTTATTTCTGTTGGCCAATTTTTCTTTTGTTTTGTTCGGTGAGTTTACCGCGCATTTATCATTTGAAGTTAATCGATTTGAGCATGGTGCTCACGGTACCATTTTCGTGACGGGAGGTTTGAAACAGAAACCGCTTAACTTTTGATGCGCAAAAAACTCTTTCGATCCTTCCGATAAGTTGTTCACTCTGTTTGATTACCCAAGAGATTGTTGTAGTACGGACTACTTTCGTCTCCGTACGATGGAAAGGGGGTTTTCTTTTCCCGTAGTCACACCTCCCTTCGGAGTCGAATAATAGAAATAAATGACGAGGAGCTAGAAAAACAACTGACTTGCCATCGCAGAATCGGGTTCGCCGACTGATTCGCCAGCACCGTCGTCCGGTCCGGGACCCGTGCATCATTGATGAGCCAATTTCTCGAGTGGTCCACCGGGACCGTAGGGTTGAGCCGGGTAGCTTTGTCTGTCCACGATCCCTACGTGGATGAAAATCATCCGTCGTGGTTAAAATTAGAAGATTTTAGCGGATGACCATTGATTTTTGTCCCGACACACTCGGCATTGTAAAAAATTCACTTCAAACGTATCCCGAAGGTTCGGGTTGAGAGCTTAGTTTTAAATTTTGGAATAAGTTACACTGAGCGTAACGTATGGTCTATATATATATATATCCATATTTGACTTTTGATCTCGCTAACCATTTTGACTTTTATTTTTTATGTATGATCAGTTCCTATATCTGACAAAATATTATGAAATAAGGATTTGGAGATTACCCTCCATGAATCGTTTATTTAGTAACTTCAAACAGATTTTTCCCGTCAAATTTTCCAATTCATTTAAGCGTGAACAATAACACCGCAAAGCTGACTGTTTCGTCCTGTGAGCGGATGTTTCTTACCTCAGGATTTCGAGCAATGAAAATTGTAGCTTCCAAGAAGCTTCCCAAAAGCTTTCCGGCGGTATTTCAGATCGTCGGTGATTACCGCCGTGCTCTCAGCCTACATTTCGGAGGTATTTATTTATTCACGCATTAACCCTCTTTCCCTAACGGTGAGAGGCAAAAGGAAGCGGCAGCCCTATAGGACCGTGTTCGTTTGCGTTTTTGGCAAATGTGGTCGGAAAATATGGTTGGTTGTGCCTCATCCGGTGGCTTCTCTTTTTTTGAGGTCGGTCCTGGAATGCCAACTGAAAATGGTTCTCGACGGCGTCCACCATGGGTAAAGTGCGTTGGATTATAATTTAATTAGTACCATTTATAAAACCGGTGGAAAAAAAGAAAGCAAGAAAAAGATGTGCCGTCCTTCACCATAGACTTCCCTTCCGGTCGGAGTGGGCTGACGCATAAAACCCCGGAAGTTGCGTTTGCCCACCCATTCGGAAGCTTTGATGTTTGTGTTGGCACTTGTTCTAACGATTTTCACTCGCAACTTCTACTTGTAACTTTGTAGGTCAGTGTTTGGATGTTAGAATTTAAGGTTAGGTTTACTAGTGGTTTCGTTATCAAACAATATGCACGGGTTCATAAACCTCACCTTTGCAAGTGTGAACGTTGGGACTTCGGTGTGTTCCAGGCGGATCGTACCGTGCGTAATATCTGCTCGATATCCGGTATTTTTCGTCCTGAAACAAAAAAGATTACATATGCGAAGGTAAATATTCGGTAGTTTAATTAACGGCTGATTTGTTGTGCATCTATACAGGCTGCATAGTAGCTCCATTTTGTTTCACAGTGTTGATCCACAAAATGAGTTTCCGATCCGTGCCAATCATGACCACACAGGCATTCAATATCGAACGTGCGTACGTGCCGATTGGCACGTGAATGATTAATTAATGAATAAAACAACCGTGTGTAGATATTGGATGATAATTTGCTTTTTATTTTGCTTATTGCGCTCCCCAATGGGATTGTATCATTGTATGTGGTGTTATCAAATTTTCCATTTTTTTGTTTTTAATTTTGACCCGTCCTTTAATGAAACGAATTTACGGTTTATTGCAATTAAAATTCCACTTCAAGCCATTTACGATGACCATTTTATTCACTTGCAGCTTTTGTGTTCTTTCCGTGTGCCAGATTAATGTTTGTGATCCATCATCGGTGCCTTCTCTATCGTATAAAACCAATCTGTTTACGGTGTTGAGCATCTGACCGACTTCTTGTAGTGCAAACCTTTTGATGTTATGGAAGCGACACCAAACACCGGGGGATGAAATCAAGAAATAATGTTTTTATTAGGTTGTTTTTGAGTAAACTTGTTCCATTTGTTTTTTTTCCATGCTTCGCTACGCAATACGATGCTAGCGGATTGCTCACCCAAATAAATCTTCAGTTCAAAAAATGTGTGCTACGGGGTTTGATTTTCCGTTTTCTTCTGGCACGAGAAAAGTGAAAACATACGGGGAAAAAACACGAGCAGCAGCATTTCATCACGCAAAGGTGAAGCAGACCCCCGTAAATAAATAATGCATTTTGAACGCCCCGCGACCTGACAGTGGTCTCAAGTCGTGCGTTGCAGAGTAACTGTCGAAAAGCTACCGTTTCGCACCTCATGCCTCACAGTGGTAAAGATGGTTGGAATGTGTGTGTGTGTGTGTTTTTTTAAATTTATTTAGCAGCCAAAAAAACAAATACTAAGTATGTAAAAAGAGCAGAATAAAACAGACCAATAAGAAATTCTAAATGTCTGAAAAAACAAAAAACACATTTACAAAAGAGGATAGTTGACAAGTTTTGTAAAAGTTCTAACTCTGTCCTCTTGATTGTAATTTTTGAGTTGATATTTTTTTTTTAAACCCCTGAAGACCAACTAAAGACACTGTACACACGGTACTGTGGAGTCGGACGCTTCAGAGAGCCCATCGTTGCCTTATGGTTGAACTGTTTGCTGCCTTTCTAATCGTTCAGCTAGAACGCATAGTGTCTAGTGTTAAACGAGTAACGAAAACAATGGTGCGTTGAAGCTTCAACCCCACCACCGAACCGAGGTGTCTCTTCCGGTGACCTTGAAGAAGATAAACCAAGTTCAATCGGCCCCACGATCGATACCGGTACGCCGGAACAGTGGCGGATATTGAAGATGTACTGCTAAAACCGCACATCGTTCACGTTTCGACAAACGGTTGGTGGAGCAGTATGCTGATAAATCGACTTTACGACCCCTTAAACGATCAACAATTGGCTTCGATGGTTTAGAGTTTAATTATCTTATGGAGGAAGTGCAGGTTGGCTGGGTTCAATTTACCATGCACTCAACTGCACAGCGAGACACTATGCAGTGCACGATAGTGCACTTGCATGCTCGGTACGTTGAAAGCATTTGTTGCCACAAGGCTGAGGTGAGCTGGATTAAAGATGGATAACTGATGTCAATCGTGACCACGCTACGCAGTAGGTGATAAATCGATACTATGCTTTGCAATAGAAAAGTGGGGAAAAATATTTAGTTTTATTTTATATGAAGGGTACAAAACTATATCTTACATCTTAAAAAGTTCTGCTTAGTTATAATTTTTATGGTTTCAATTTTGGTAAACACATCCAGCTTAGATTTATGAAGCTTTACAGAAAGGAAAAGATCTTTACTGCGAAATCTATTATGCATTTATCTCGTGAAGAATTACAACTTAAAATATAATGAGGGTTCTTTTAATGCCTCTTTTGTCGATATTTCAATGCTTAATGTTGAATGAGTTGTTATTTTCAGATTTGTTTGAAAAAACATTCCTTTCGTTAGTTTTCGATAAAAATCATAATTCGACAAACCCATAATTGAACTGAATGTGTTAGAATGGTATGTTGTAAAGCATATAATTCTACCAAATTAGTCCGTACCAAAAAGTTACTTTACTTAACGAGATCTTCAGTTTATTCGATCTTATTTATTTCTCCTGTCTTTAGAAAAAATGCAATTAACTTTAACAGTTGGTGTAGAACACAATATTCCAGGAAGTCATTGAGTGGAATCAATAGTGTTTGCAAACTCCTATCTGTCCTTCTCTCGAAGGCGGGATTATGGCATGGCGCTTCCAGCAGTCGCACGGTGCATTCCGTTTGTATGTCAACAACCGCGTGCCTTTCCAACGTGATCGATCCATTCAATTAGGGCCGGCGTGTACCGGCTTTAATGCAAGCCGCACTGACATTCATCTTAATTTATTCCCTCATAGAAAAGTTCAACCGTGTTCAGGTGGCAGGTGCTCCGTACTAAAGAATGAAGAGACGATCGATTGATAACTTCGTGATTGGATTGAATATTTATAACAATCCCTTTTGAAAACCATAGTAATAATCTCGTTATCATAATCTCATAGAAATCTTGAAAGATGTCGCGAAGCTTCTCAATTCTAATCAGATTAGAGTCGGCGGACAATGGAACGTGGAAATGTTGAATTAAAGAATGTTTTCCACAATGAGTTCACATATAAATTCGTATAAAAAAAAAATATTGTATTATACCATTTAGTTAAAATTCTTTAAAATATTATAAATTCTGATTGGCAGATGAAAACCTTTTTCTGCACTGTTAAGAGAAAGTTTCTTGCTCTGGTTCTACTCTATAAAGAAATATTTAGTTTAGCTATATATATCAGAATTCGCAGCAACAATTAGATCAATACGAGTTTGTTAGGCTGTAAACCCCAAAGGATTGTATTTTATTATCAACGATTTTGGCTTTTGATTAATCGATCGCCATCTGCAAGGTAATAAATATTGTCACCTAGGAACTTGGGGGCGATTTCGCTAACGATTGGCAGGGAATCCCCCTTTTTTCTAAATCATTTCCTCCAAACAGGAGGTCATAAAAAATTGTGTGTGTATAAAGGTCCTCGGTTCGTGATGTTACGCTTTCGCTCTTTTCTTCAGAGATTGTGCAAAATGGTCAGAAATCTTGGGGAAAAAAAATCAATTTTTCACTTTATTTCACTAACGACAACCTCATTTTCAGTCAAAGGACAAGGTTTAAGCTTCTGTGGAGGCCTTCTTTAGGTAGGAGTACTTGAACCGTCCATCATAGAGAGATAAAATGTCGCCGGTAAGTGTGGGACGATATCCGCAAACAAATATTCAATTATGTCACGCTGTCTGACACACTTTGCATCGCTCAAGTTCAAGATGGTATGCTGTGGTGGGTTGTCACAATTTCCATTTTTCATGTTCAATGTACATGTTTGAAGCTTCCTAAGGTTTTTTTTCTCTTGTTCATCGTGTCACACTGTGTTTGAATTACTCGGATCACATGGTCCGCAGCAAGTAAAACAATATCGTACTCGTCAAATAGAATTTCTTTCAGTTTTATTTTATTTCGATTTGATTGCTCTGAAATAACACGCCGAGGCTTCGGTGTGGAATCCCAACGAGTGCCGATGGAGTCCCGTAACGGATGAACTTTGGAATCGATTTGAATGTTAGAAATAATATCCACTGCCCGCGATTGTTTATTCTTCCATTCTCGTACCGCTCGTGCCACCTTGTTCCTGCAAACTTCGTCCACTGCCAACGAGGATGGCTAGTTTGCCTGGCGAAAAAGGTCAACCGGTTGCCCAGACATATTGTTTTACTGATCCCCCCTGCCCGAACGAAGAACTTCCACCGTGGAGTCTGTACAGATTCTTTCCAGCTATTCTCTTGGTTCAATATTTGCACACCAGGGCCCAAGATTGCGCCGAGGAAAACGGAAAATTTCGCCGGCCTTTGGGAACCTCCCGGATGGAGGTTATTTGCGTTGGCGTAAGGAAAATGTTTAGTTTTGGCCCTCGCGGCAGGAAACTTTACCTTCGCCGAGACGAACTGTGGTCGTAGCGGCAAACAACGGCAACTGTTCCTTCGAGAAAAGTTTCATCACCACCTCAAAGTGACAGCATGATTAGAACGAGGTTAGAACGAAACCCCCGGTCTTATCGAGATGGGGGTTAATTCTTTTACAGTTGTAAGTGGACCCTGTTTGAGATGTTTCCAATTGTGTTTCTTTAAACAATCATCAAAAACACAGTTTATTGTTCTCTTTGACCAAGTGGGCGCAAATAACAGGCTTACTTTATGCGACCTCCTATTGTTAGCCCCATTCGAATAAAGTTCTTGATTGGAGTTTATTCAGCAAAGCACGCGAATATCCTATCGCCAACAGGATCCGCGGGGTGCAAATGACACAGTTTGTCTGTAAAGCTCTGCCATACACTCTATTACTTCAAAGATGCTTGCCTTAGGGAAAAGAGGCTGGACAAAGGGAAACGAACCCCAAAGTTTGTCATTACGAGCTGCTTTAGACAATCCCTAGCGCTCTAAGGTGATTCCACATCGGGGCGTCTAAAGGCTGACCGGCCAATAGAGCCATCGTGGGATATTCATTGCTAGGTTTTAATGAAACCGGACGAACCGAAAATATGGAGCAGCCATCACATTTTCGGCTTCAATTTATTCCACCAGAACGCCATCATGCTAGGCATCACCCTTCCAAGATGTCACACTTAGCGGCCCGCCTTCATTATGCGCAAGGGGTTAACGAAATCGAATGAGGTTGTGACCGGGGGAGGATGGCCGACGCTGCTCGATGGGGACTTACCGGGGGCAGCAATTAAACTTGCGTTTGATCTAGATTTTTACCCGCCGATTAAACAAATCGCGGTCTTTAACGGAGGCAAAGCTGCGAAGGAACGAAAGAAAGGCCCCAAAAAACACAACACCAAGCTGGCACGTGAATCGGACTGATGCCGAAAGGAGCAAGTCCTAATGTGTACTGTTGTGACTCGTTTGTTTCCGAGTTGTAATTCTTCTGTGCCAGCATTTCCTTAGCGGGTGTTCTAGCGAGTTCTAGTTTTGGTTGCCCAAACCGGCAAACACTTGACACCCTCGGAACGGTGCGGAGGGGCGCACTAAAGGCTATTGACCCAAATTGTCCACGGTGGGGTCATAACGGATCCGAACGAGATCCAACCCTCGCTGAGTGGTACGTGTTTTCTTTTCGGGGGCAGCCCGAATTGCCACACTTTTCGATAAGACGCGCGATTCTTACCGGTTTCATCGGAGAGTAGGACGCAGGAGAACGTCTGAACGCCGGCGGTCGGCGCGCAAACTCTGCAATGGACCCCCTCTCGATTTGTCAAGTGGCCAAAGGGTCACTGTGCCGCTCGGAGTCCTTCTGTCGGACGGTCGGTTTGGATGCCGGTGGTTTGGAGATGGAATTAGTCAACCCACGCCACTTGACCGACTGCGCACCGGTACTCCAGGTGCAAACTGTTTCGCCGTTAGACCGCAATCGGTTGCCCTGGGCTGCCGGGCCAAACTCGAAGCCAGCCGGCTGCGAACGGACGGGAACGAACAAAGCGCACGTGCGTGCCAAATGGGTTTGATAAGTTTAAACAATTTACATATATTCACACGGGCCCTAATCAGTCTTCCGAGCCTGAGCCGGGCGATGGGAATGTAAACCAAGCCCATCCGGAGCTGTAGGTACTTTAATTCTCTATTTTGAGCCATGAGAAAGCAGGTTTGATTTACAGCTTTGATACCTTGTTTTTTCACTGAGCTCAATTTTATAATGTTTTACAATCTTACTACCCGAGCAGGGTGTAGTTGCAAAGAAAAACATATGTTTTCCTCGATAATCTAAGAAAGCACTGGTACCAATTTATTACAATCCTTTTTGCTCCATTTACGTTGTCCCATCAGAATTTTAGTACATGTCGAAATATGTGTCTGCCCCTTCTTGTAACAAACATTATGAAAACAGTAAAAGGAAAATATGATCTTGAGCTGACATAAATCTATAGCAATTGGCCATTCTTAGCTTATGATGATTCGATGCTTTACCCCTGAAGCATACGCTTACGTTTTAAAAATAATATTCCTAGAAGAACTTGATTAGCAGCAGCTGTAGTATCTGTAGATGAACACGTTTTTCAACGAAGTTTGTTTTCCTTGGTATATTTACTCCCAAGGTCTTGTTTGGCTTCAACATGTGGTTTCAGAGTTCTTCGTAACCTCAGTTTTCACGGCACACAAAATCACGGAGCAATACAAGTGTACAAACGATTAGTTTTCACGTTTTTTTAAATTTAAACTGCAAGCCGAAACGAGTTGAGTGCACCCTTAAGCTACGAAACTAGTCGTTAAACCTCATTAGAGACAGGTCGATAACTTCGATCGGATATCTTTAAGCATCATTAAAAAATTTGCGCACTGTATTCCGGTTCGTTTTGATGTTTCACACGTAAACCAGTCGAGCAATCTGATTAACAGCTTATGAAGTTCAGTTATAATCTATCGGTATTTATCGGCTCGGTATCGAAGTTTAACGATTTCTTCACATTTACCGATCGAACAATATCCGGTGCATGCACGGAGCGTAGTGATATTATGGCGACTGACTGATTGCTCTCTTTTTTCTGGCATAGTAATGTTGACTAATCCTTGGTAATGAAAACTAAAATAATAAGCTTTGCATTAGTGTCGGATTTATCGGAATATTGTTACGAAAACAAGAGAAATAATTTGTTTGAATTAACTGCACAAATTCGTCACGCAGACTGTATTTTAATATTTATAAAAAACGTGGTGGTAAGCAAATGGAAGTAAATATTTTCAAAAAGTCGCAAAAATGCTTTAAAAACTCCTCACAGAAACACGTACAGCCGTCCATTCCAGTATTCTTCATTATTATTACCAAGGAAAATGTCCTCATCATTACTTCATCTCTTCCGATTTGAATACAACTTTTTGTATGCGTTTACTTAATAACTACGTTTATACTTAATAACTCATCAAGTATTATTTAATAACTCATCGAAATATTTCCGAACGAAATATTTAATAACTCATCAAGTTATTCGGTAAAGCAAATAAAAAAGCCAACAAGTATTCGGTTGCATTTGATTATAACAAATTATCTACGACGTGTTTGATCTGCATGCATCTCCTTGGCAGTGATGAAAATATCATTGGTGATTTATGTGGTGGCAGAAAATTTTCCCATCAATAAATTAAACCCATCGCTAACTCCGACCGCCATGGCGGAGGTCACGTCCCGCCGATAAAAAGCCATTCGATCACTGCGTTCCCTGTTTATCTAGTCCACTTCGTCCATCGATCTCGGCTGCAAACGAGGTAGCATATTTTTACAGCCATTATCCATTTTGTTGCGCTTCCTTCGGGACGATGATAGATTGCAATGCCGGTGGCCGGCTTTTTTCTTAGCGTTTTTTTTTTGCTTCTCATTTCGTCCGGCACGATTTATCTTATCACTTCGAGACGGACAAATTTGTTGACATAATTAGTGAACGCGGGCGTTCAGCGTCGCGCGCGGCGTCTTAAAATTGGCTTTTGGTGCTCTCGTTTCACACTTTTTACCGAACCGACTTGCAGTGCTTTGACCCGTATCGTTACCTTGTTGGCGTTGTTTATATTCAGCGCAGTTGGTAAAAAAATAATAAGTTGAAAAATATGCTTCATGAATATAAATTTGTTAATATTTGCAAAACAGCGGAGGGGTTTTTAATCGTTGGAAATTAACATGAGCGCCCAAGACGCCACTTGTAATTATTTAGTCGAGAATTTACTTCAACCGATGTTATTTTCCCGTTGAATGCTTGCATCGCATCTCAGCGCAGAATTGTATTACAGATGTGCATGTTACTCATTTTGATTCTTATATTATTTTTTTTAACTGTTTTCTGAATAGAACTAGATATTAAAAATAAAATGGCGTTATTATTATTAGCAATTTCCTTGTAGACTACTAATACAACCGACAATTTACCCTTCTGCTGCCCGTGTTGTGTTAAAGCTATAAATACAAATTACTTTGGCACTTACAGGCCTCTTCGCCTCGCATACGTTCGCTTCCGGTCGATTAGTGGATCGCAAGTCAATTAAGGCACATTCTCCGCCCCAATAAACAATGCAAAAAATTACATCCACCCCATGTGGCTTCCAACCTACCCGCGAACCCCATTACATTAGCTTTCCAACGACGCGCCCCACATCATCATTCTTTAATATCGGTACTTTCTCCGTCAATCAGATTTTCCACCCTCTACGTGGCAACCATGTCCTGTTCGCAAATGCGAATGTGTCCCATATGCGGCGTTCCGGCGTTCTTCTTTCTTCCATATCGCCGGGCGTGGGTGGCACCCGACCTTGACCTTTCGCAAACAGCCAGCGCACCACGTCCATTCAATCGATTGCAGGAATCTCTCCGGATGCATGGATTCAAAAACGGGGTGAAAAAAACCTTTCCAGGGTGCCATAAAAATAAACCGTATGCACCCGGTGCACGATAACGGTGGCTGAAAGGACGCTTTTCAGCTCGCGATACTTCAAACCATTTCCGTGGAGAACATTGTAACGCCATAGTAGAGGCCCTGGATAAGCGAACAGATGAAGCACAAAATGGAGGTAAAAATGTAGTAAGCTGTTTGTTAAGGAAAAAGGACAAAATAAAATTATTCACTACATCCACGCCCAATGGAAAGTAGGACGCGAAGCAGCAGGATTCCGGTGAAAACTTGTCATTCAATGCCGCTGTGATGGGTCCCGGGCTGATAAAGAACGTCCCACTTGTATTTCTTTCAAGCTTATCCGGTAAAGCGTGGTATACAATTTGCATTTCCTGTAGTGTGTTCTTGTGCCGCTAGGTGCATAAAATATAGTATTTCAAAACATAAAAGACAATGTACCTCATATTTCAAATTATTCAAAAATAAATCACCGTCTTTTATGTGATAGCACCGCTTTTTTTGTCCAAGTTTGTTACTCTTGAAAAAAGGGGGTCTGTTATGCACGGAAATTAGTCTTACTGTTATTTTAATGTAGCAATTCCAGCTTTGAAACTTATCATTTTGTTTCCGTTTGTTCAGTACTAATGGGGTATAAAAGAGTTGCAAATACTTTAAAGGAGTTTGTTTTCTTTCTTTTCTTCAAAACAAGAAAAAAATATCCTCGTTGTAATTGAACTGTAAAATTATAAATATAAACTGATGTAAATTGTAAACTAGTTAAAAAGTAAAACTAAACTGAAGGGAATGTTTCAGCGGGTAATGAGTCAAAAATGTTAATTAATGTAGTGTTGATTCACCGCAATAAATATATTAAATTCCAAAATTGAACAATCGCTATTTGTGGTGACTCTCGGACTGATTTTTCAATATCGCATTTTCTTCCGTATAAGATGCTCCTGCGAGTGGCATTCCCCGGAACAAGGTAGCTCAACATGGTTTAAAAATAAGTTTTATTTTATTTTTGTTTGAATCGTAAGAAAACATGATGACAATTTCCATAATTCGGTTATTGTCCATCCAAATAAAAGAGTTTGACTCTGAAGAGTGTTCTCACAAGAAGTGATCCCTCTTTACAGTACTACAATTCTACAAATATATGTGTAGCGCAATTTAGTGTACTATTTAAAAGTCACACTTCTACACTCGTCTACAAAATGCAACACCTGTTTATAAAATAAGCAATTTGGAACGGGTTGTGCATCTTATACATGCGAAAATACGATAATAAGTGTCCATTGTGACCAAATTAAAATCCCAATCTACCAAATGCCTTCTTCAAGTCATTCCAATTCAATTACAATCCAATCAGGTCATAATGGACCGGCTATTAGTTTTCTTTTATAAATTTCTATGGATTTCCAATCGATCAAATTTGACGATAAAACCAATGCCATTTTATTTCTAAACAAAGTTATTAAAACATAAGATTTCGGGAAAATTCAAACATCGGAGAAATCGACAAGAACCCCTATAAATTTGTGTTCAGTGTGTTAGGGTTTGAATGTCTTAATAAAAGCAATCCACGTATCAATTCAATTTGAGAGGAGATAATCCACACATGGGCCGTATTTGTTTAGACTAGATCATTTCCGCTCTCGGCTTGGCTAGGGACCATATTTATTCTGTAAATGCAAACGCTTAGCCACGTTCAGCGCATATGGTTGCGTTTTTGGAGGGCTCTCGCATAAGTGTATTCCCTTTCTATTCTTGGAACGACCGACGATCGCTGGCAAATGAAGATTGTGTTGAAGAAAATATTTATGACCGATGACGCAGCCCGGGCAACCATACCGGGACACTTTTTTAATGGCATGAACATGAACACTGTAATGATGAAAGTGTCCTTTTGTGTCGTCTCGTGCAGCACGACAACAATGCGATGTTTCTTCCAGTGGAAACGCGACATATTCTCCAGCGTTCCCCTAGCGGCTTAGGAGTCCCACCTCTCCATTCCCTCTTCCAGCCACCAACAGTGGACCCAAAAATGGACCAAAAATAGTTGCCTTCGTTTGCTCGATCTGGCAGCCTCGATTGCTGGCTTGCTTGACGTCTGCCTGGCTCTGCTACGCCTTTTCCATCGATCTGTCTGTTGGATATTGTCTGTTTGGGTGCTCTTCTGTGCCGTTCCGCATTTGTATTTTTGTTCGATTGCCTTGTCCGCGGGTCGATTTCCGTCACAACATCACAAGAGTCTTTCAATTCGGAACCGATTTGGGTACGCTTATCGTTGTTCAAAGTGGTGCACTAATGAGCATATTTTTATCGTACAAAGATCATGATTCTACCATAATTCAGAGGGGCCACAGCTTTCCTGGAAAAATGCTCGAAAATTCTAACGAACGAAACCAAACACCATCCGGAGTCTGCACGACCGAAGAGCATAAATGTCATTCAGTTTTGGAAACTGACTCGCACATTTCCCGAACATCATGCTCTTTGTTGGCCCGTTTCAAGAGATCGATGACTCACTCGCATTCCGGTAGTAGCGTAGGAGCACAGCATTGGCGAAGATTTGGGGAATTCCGTAAGCGGAACCGGCGGCAGAAAATTCCTCGCGGTCACAAACGGGACCGGTGTCATAAATATATCTGCACCATCAACACGTTGACAGTTTATGGGTGTCTGTGACATTAAATACGAAGCTGCTTTCTTTCTCCGGTTTTCTACCGCTGGGTACTAGAAAGTCAACGAAATTTTAATGAGTTTCCAAATTCCTTGGCATATAAAAAGTGTAAATAAAATACCCTAAAGAGTATTTTGTGGTTAAAAAAAAAAGAAGCATAGATGCTCCTTAACAGTAATGTTGCTACTAGATAGAATTTAAAGAAAATTAAATTTCTTCCATTTGCCTAATGTCCGATATAAATGCACATTCAAGTACTAGATAAGATATAATGATTTAATCAGTATTTTATATACTCTTTGTATACTAGCAGCACTGCGAAAAATATTGCAATATTTCGATTTTAACTAAAATGAAGAAAATGTAGGTTACAATCAACCATAAGAATTTTCTTGATCTGTAATATTTCTTTCTTTTTTGTTTTGTTAAGTTATGTGGGCTTAATTGGATACCATTGATCTAAACAATGCATTCTTGCAACATTGATTTCTACATCGCATTACACATTTTTTTTTATAGAAAAAAGTTTTGTAAATGTTTACTCCACAATTTCATATGTACATCAAACTTTTTCTTGAGTTCTATAAAAATTATAGACTATATATATATATTAAAAGCATGCTTAGGTATAGTTGCGATCAACGTAATTGAAACAAGAGAACAAATGTAATTTTATTAAATCCATAGTGTTGTCAACAATTTTACCAACAACAAAAAGTTGGAAAGTGACATAAGTGTGTTTTACAAGAAGTGTTCCCACCACCCTTAGGGCCCCATTAGAAGAATCCCCTGAATAAGAGACAACTTTTTCATCAGTTCTTTTCATCACGGACACTTGTTGGATGGCGCTTCATTTTATTGTTTTCCACCCGGCACGTTCGGGCACGGACCCACTTGAGAAGTCGCCCGAGTGGATGAAATACTTCACAACGAACTTCAAACACCAAAAGGAGAAGAAAAAACATTAGCAAACTCTTGTTGGAAATCATCTACTTACGTTGACCCTCGGATCCCCGTCAGTTTCCTCATAGGGATCCGTAAAGGGCCCGTCCAAATGTAGTTAAACTTCCGGGTTGCAGCTCTTCCACCGTTCGGAATCGTACCTCATCACATCACATCGCCGCCACGCTGATGGTACGTGTAATGAAGTTTTGCTTAAAAGTTGTCTTCATGTCTGCCATTAAAGGCAACTTAATGCATGCATTGCTAATGCTCGGCCACGTTTTTTTCGTCTAGTCTAGCGAATTGAATTCAGCAAACTTTGAGACGATAAATTATTAAACGACCATAGGGAACCGAGCCAGCTGTTGTGTTGGTTGCTCGGCAGGTTATCTTCACGGGAAGATAGGTATACCACCCACCCGGGGGAGGGGTCTGTGACCTCGTTTCGTGCACCCTCACTCGAATTAAGGATGTGCCGTGGGTCTGGAGTTTCCACATTGTTCACTGAAACGAACCTATAGCGCTCAATTACAGGAGCGTCCAAAGAAACATGCAACAACCATGGGGAAAGTTTTCGTATTGTTCTTTCTTTCCGGTTTCAGCTAGGACATGGCCGATAATCGAAATCGAAGAAGAGATATAAAACATGAAAAGGAAGAAAGTTTCTACCACCCAAACGTGCATGTCGTACTTTGTACATCCCATTAACTTGTGATGTTTCTATAAAAATATTATCAACCTTGCAGTAATTCATTTTGTGTAATGGATTACATCGTGTGCTACAGTTTTGGTAGATCAATTTAATTTGGCTTAGTGGTAAAAGTTCTCAATGAATAACAAAAGATAAGGGGTACAAATTAACTTGAGCCTATCTGCTCCGATCAAGAATAAGCTACGATCAAAAATGAATAAAAGATTCATTCATTAATAGATTGGATCAGATAATAATGCATCTAACTGTGAAACTCTCTGTTAACAATGCTTATTTATCAAAGGATATTATTACATTTACCTTTACTTTCTTTAGCTATCATATTTCATTGTTCCATGAGAAGATATTGAGACGTTGTTAGAATATGTTTCTGGAATACTTTTGAAACATTGTCGTAAATAAGATATGTTAGGTAGTACGTAAAATGTATCATTATCCTAATACAAACTTCTAGATCCTAGAAGAGCGTTAGGTTTCCCATATTCAAGTTCGGCAAGCAACAAGTAGATGTAAACGAAAGAAAATCCTAGCTATCCTAAGCTTTCATCCAGTGTAAAGCATTAAAATAAACAGTGCATAATTTTCCGCTCGCGCTGTTCCGGACCGTCAATATGGTAGTAAATCGGAAGTGTACTTGGCGGAGTGATTTGTTTGGATGTAATTTCTTGGAATAAGAACTGTTCACATAGCTTTAAGCCGGCCAGCAAATTCCCACCAAGCAAGAGTACGAGTCCGCAGAACACACAGGCAAATGCCAAATGAAGGATAATTTCCCACCCAGAGGTTGGCTCAACGGAAAGCCCGGAATACCTTCCATTGCAGACGTCGTGTTTCCGTAGTGGATAAAGAAAACTAGCTGCCCCTTGTTCCTCCATGCCCAGGTGAACGACCCTGCAATGGGTGGAAATTGGCCTGTGAGGACCTACCTTAACACAAGCACCGAGCACTATTATTAGCAGCCATTGCTGCTCCGGGAGGCCCTTTTTGCGCTTCAATTGCTCAATGAAATGTCCTTCCAGCGTCGGGAAGGCTTCTTAAGACCCGGGCCTGTTGGTGGGGGACACGTGTATCACGTGTTCAAATCTCACGATGAAAACCAACGGAATAGTACTCTAATGTGCTCCCGATCACGCCTCGTTTCGCTGAGTATTGCTGTACAAAATTATGTCACAGATAAACATCTAGTGTGCAACACGTTTCACAGTTTCACCGACGCCTGCCGAGCCGTGTTCGCTACACGTTCGGTCTGATCGTGCCGCATGCCGGATGTCGGATAAGGTGTACAAAAGCTTAAAACATCACGCCAGCCATCGTCCAAACACTCGATTGCATCTTAGAAAAACGATCGAAGTAAAACTGCAACACGCCAAAGTGCACGAACCATCGCTTTCAACTGGTTGCCCACGCGTCGCGACGTAACTGCACCGACCTGTCGCGATCCGGAATGACCTCGCGAGGTCACCGTCACTGACCACTGGTGGACGAATGACTTCAACACACACACAAACACTACCTTCTATTGCGGTGCACAACACAGTGATGACACGGAGACAGATATCACAAAGAACAAAAGAGACTCGCTCATCAGCGACCCTTTCGACGCGGGACAAACACGAGATTACACGATTCGAGTGATTTTTATCGCCACTTTTGATGCAGTCACAATTGCACAAAAACAACCTACCGGAGCTGTTTTCTTGTTTATCTACGCACGACCAAGTTCATGGTGGCCCCCCCACGTGTAACCGGCTGTGCAATCCGGCACCGTATCGGTATCGAAGGCATAGGCTAACCCCGGCTTCGACTCCGACTCGCGGACGACACACTCCGTCGGGTGCCGCAAGTGAACTGAGGCGTCTCCATTATGCCGGTCTACGATGAAGAGGCCTCCCGGCGAGTGACCGTTTCGTCATTCGTGCAAGCTCGAACACTCAGCTGTTGGTGCCATTCCTTCGTACGGGAGGGGTAGAAAGGGTTCGACGTGTTTAGAAATAAAATTTTATTAACTTATTTCCTACTCGATTCAACCAGAAAAAGTGCTAACAAACATACATGAGCCATTTTTGACTAATACGGACTATAGACATCAGTCATGTACAAAGTTATAATTAAAGATGATCGCACATTAGAAGCTTTAAGGATACAAAGCAGTGAAATTGGAGTGAAACCATCTAAGCTTAAAAACCATATTTTCAATGCAAACAACAAACAGATAGAGTACTTAAATATCCATACAAAAAAAAAAAGGGCATTGAAACACTTTGCAAGAATTGTGTTATTCACTTTTCTTTTTACTTACTGCTACGTTTACGTTTTTTACACAACAAGTATTTAAAAATGAAAAGAAACAAATTTGCCTCATATGATTCAAATGCTATGATATCATAGCTAATGCATTTTGGAGAAAATGGAAATTTTAAATATGGAACTACAAAGGGTTATTAAACAAATAAAAGCATATATGGCACCTTTGTGTTTTAATTATTTAATGTACCAAATTAAAGTTCATTTGTACATCGATGTAGTGTAACCTTGAATGTCTTTTAAGCAAATCTATCAGAACGTTATCATTTCAAAAGCATTATTTGTTTTGTAAAAAACATACTTTTCTAACATTCCTAATCATAAATGAAATTATGGAATGGACGAACGCTGTTTCAATATCTGGTGTTTCGAAAATGTTCTTTTGGGCCAAAAGCCATAAGAAAAGAAAAATCTATTGTGTTTATAATGCGCGTGTAATTTGGTTTTCGGTTAATTGAACATCGAATGAAGTATATTTTAAATGCCAAAAACAATCCCGAACCATGCAAAAATGTTTAAAACTTTATTTACTGAAGGAATATTTAGTAAAACTGTATTCTGTTCCAAACATCAAATAGTAGATGCTCCCCTTGTTATCATGTTGAGTGCCATATTGGAATGTGAATGCCCCCTCCCCATGCACTGTTTACGCAGGCGCACAATCTTCGGCAGATACCATCGGTAAAACCCGAAAGTTCAGCAACAAACACTCGCATCCATCAACACGCGCGTTTTCCCATCAGCTGTTTGTTTACAGTTTTTCCGAAGGAGCCGCCCGGTGTTTTTCAGCATTTTTCTTCCTCGTCACCTTGGCCAACCGTTCTTAGCCCATGCCCATGGAACTGTCTAGCCAAAATGAGACCCCCGGCCGTCCGTGAGATGATTCACCGGGTCGGGTGGGGAAATTTTAACAGTCGAGGAAAAAGAAACAGGAAAAACGTTCGTTTTGTTTATCCGGCCCGAAACCCCGAGGGGGTGAGTTTTGTGGAAATTGGAACTCATTATTCAATTCCAATTCAATTTTCGTCACGGCCACCGGTGGAAAAGGGCGGTCGGTTTGCCGAGGAGGAGTGGAAGGGTGTGAATTGGCAAACCAATGCTCGCCATGTGCTTACCGTGCTGTTGGGCCAGCGCTTGCAGTAGCGTCGGTATGAGAAACTCCCGGTTCCAGATGATGCTCGGCCAGGGTACGAGCGGTGTGATGCGATCCTCCCGGTCGATGCGCCGTATCTTGAACGAACCGTCCGGCGGGACGCACCGGTGGCAGTGCTGCATTTCCAGAAGAAACTTTTCGAAATTGCTAATCCGCCGCTGGTGCGTTCGGTGTTTCTTCGATTTTTTCTGCCGCTGCTCCGCATCTTCCGTCGTCGGCTTCGAATCCACTCGCGCCTTTTCAGTGGGAAACCCGTTGACCTTTCGGTGCGCCTTGGGCGGATGTGGTTCCTTTCTGGTGCCAGCTTTCGATTTGCGTTGCTTGTGCGTCTTGGGACCATCGGTCGCGTTGGTTTGAGGATGATGGTTCGAGTCCACAGTTGTCGGACCGTTCGGGGTGGGTTCGTCGACGCCTTTCGTGGCACGCTCCCGAATTTGGGCCAACTTTGCGCCGCTGGCCGGTGATGCGATGCCGAAGGGATGGGCAAAGTAGAACATGCATATCGGCGCGGGGTTCTACAGGAGAGGCAAAGCAAAGCATAATTCGTTTTAAAACATCTGGCTTACATTAGCGTGTGAAAAAGCATTGCATTAACATTAACTGAATCCAACAAAGAATCTCTCAACGGGGCCTGACCTAAACCAATAAGAAAAATTAGGAGTAAATGTCTGTTTAAATTCCCTATTTGACTGTAATTCAGATTAAGCCTTTAAACGAACTTTTAACCACAAATTTCCAGGTATAAGAATTCTTTGTGAATTTATTTACATTTAACGGTAAAGTTTGTAAATTGTTTGTTACTACAAACATTTGTTTTGACCTCACACCTGAAGTAAGTTTTATTTGTTTATTGCTTTTTCAATTAGTTCGGGTTTAATCAGTTTTCAACGAATAAAAAAGAACAAATTTGTAAAAATGCCTTATACAAATTTTCACTTAGAAAACTAAGTGGACGGAATGAAATGGTAGTACTATCCAGAAAAAATCGTCGTTATCTATTTTTATATGTATCTATTTTTGCTACATCATTTTAATGCCGTTGATGATATTCATCTGAAATATATTTTGTATGTTGTATGAACATCATATTTGGGATTCGAGAACGTACTCGTATTTTTTATTGGACAACAGAGATAATTCAGAATTAAAATTTAGCGAACTTTTAATTAGGAATTTAAAACAGATAAGCACATCACATACTTTACTTCTAATACTCTATGATCAATTTCAAACATTTTATGTGAAAAATAAATTAAGTACGCAACCGGAAAAATAATCATAAATAGAAACTATTCAACACATTTATGATGTGTTCAATACATATTCACGCATGATACAATTGAATCAATGACGACGTAAATAAGGTGCACAAAGAAACCATAAGAAAAGAAGCTTGGAAAAGATCTCTCCTGGTTGTGTAATTAATCTCCTGCCGTAGTCGCTTGGTTAGAAAATCCCTTTCGGATGCGTCGGAGTCGCTCTGTCGAGACACTTTCCATGGCTTAAGTGAAACCACATGGCGTTAAAGCGATGCAGGAGGGCAACAGAAGCAAAGAAGATTAAGTTACTTCTGCACTTCGCGGATCGTACGAAGTAGTTTACTTTTGGTTCGAGTGCTACATCAATAACTCAATATCGTTCGATCGCGGTACACCACCAGGTCATGGAGTGGATCGTGACAACCGGGGTGTGGCCGGAAGTCTAGCTCGACCATCCAGTCCGCCATGAGTGGATCTTAATTGACGATCACGATAAGTTCTGCTCGACTCGCCACACGACGAACATACGCAAAATCGGTGCTTCTGCTATTCGTTTATCTTTCCAGCTAGATCTAGTGATCTTCTCTGCATTGCATAGGGTGAGGCTCTCCGCTAAGCAATGCAAAATACGAACATCTGCCTAGCTATTCGGTTCAGTGACCATGATCAGATAAAATCTACGTTATTCTTTTAACGACTTAAAGACTGATTGAGGCAAATTATGATAATTGTCACTTAATTAGAGAAAAGAGACTGCTTTTAGAAGGCAATTAAAATATGAATTGGAAACGACAATTAGAGCTTCTAATCTGTGTTAATTGTAAAAAACTGAGGTTCATTTTAAACGTTAAAAAAAATCTCACAATCTCGATTAAATGCACGCTTTTATCGTTGTTCGTGATAAATCCAATATACAATCATTTTTGCTGTGGTTTTCAAATAATGTTAATGGTATACTACAAAAACTAATTAATCAAAAAACCTGTTACGTACAACATAAGTCAAAAATGCTTGAAATTTACCTGTAACAAATGGTACACAGATCCATTGGACGATTTTCCTTCACTACCATTTGGTTTCATGATGTGATTTGTTTAAAGACACAGTTATCCGTTTAATCACGCGGGCGAGACAATACTTCTTTACTTCGAGAGAAGTTATTATACACACATATTATTTTACACTATGAAACAGAACTCTTCAAGTGAACTGCTCACTATTTTGCCTCTACCTTTAAATTTTCCCATTTGGCATTCACATTGTAACGTTACACTTTTCACCCACATTCCCGCTCATCATAGGTCATTCACTTCCATCACTGGATCACTGTGGCACCACTTCACGGCCTTAAAGCAACGCCCGGCCTTCCACAGTGTTATTTTTCCTGGCAAGGGTTGTCAAAACCGTCGGCGAACTGGTTCCGCTGTCAGGGTCATTGGGCTAGTTTAATTTTCATCTATTTTTTCAAACCGTTTCAATCAACACTATTGCAACAGTGGAGTGGAAAATTGTAGCAGTTTTTCGAACCACATTAAAAAAAACATAAACGATGACAGAAAACTGTGGGTTTAGAAAAATGGAAGAATGTTTTGGAATCGGAATGGAACATGAAAGAAACGTGCGCTATTCGAGTCCGATGCATATTCAACGCAAGAGAAGACCTGTAGTAGTCCCCTCGATTAAAAATAATATATTGGACAATTGTCAATGCCACACAACGCCATTTGTCGAGGGGAAGAAGCAAATTGTTGCACTTGCCATTGTGCCTGGCGCGTGATCAAAACAATCAAAACAAAATAGTATTACTGAATGAAGAAGGGCGCCAAATTTGGGAGTGTACACAGTTGTATTTTGTTTTGGTTGGAAAGGCCCTTTAACGAGCGTTTCCGGAAACGGAAAATTCAAACAAACGAAAAATCTGGCTCCAAAACCGATTTAAGTTGCGAAGCAAAGCAAAATACACTTACGTTTTAGTTTTGTACATTTTTTGTTTTATATTGATTAAAATGCATTTTAAATGTTTTAAAAAATGTTAAGGAGATTAAACGTTTTCCGAATAAAATAAGGTTTCTGCTGGTAATAATGTTTGCATAATATAATTAAATCTAAAACGCATTTCAGGAAAGAATCTTTTTTGTGATTTTATGCTCCCTAACATTCAACTTTCCAACAACGACATCACTTTAATAAATTGTACAACAAAATAATCCAAAATCTATGGATCCAAAAGGTGGAAGTAAATATGCTCTGGGGCTCTCTATTCTCACCCTTTTTTCACCGGAACAGTTCTAATGCGTCAGAAATAACTGGTTGTAATGCCATTAGTGAAAAGTGGATCATCACCATGGTTGTTCCGTACTGTTTGGTGTTTTGGTGCGATAACATAACTTTGCCCAACTTCCCGTCGTTTTATTGGTTTCAAAGTTTGTCTTGTTTTGTAGTAGGAGAATTTTGAATTTGTACCCTATGTAGGGTAAGTGTTTTCTATGATGTTTTGTTTCTATCTTTTTGACACTCATGATACCAAGGGCGATAATATTTATAAAACTCTTTCAATGTCTCAATACACAACGTAATTGAATTTTCATAAATTTTGAATTATATTCAAATAAATTACATTTTCATAAATCATATTGTGTTAATAAAAATATGTAGAAAAATCCTAGGTATATTTTCAGGCCTGGAACTGCAATATACAGCCAAGCCGACACCCACTTCGAAGGCCGGAACAAACAAGTTTACTTGCGTTTTCCTTGACGACCGGTACAATTTGCGTACCGTAAAGAACTTCTCCGACCGAATCTGATGGCCTTCTTCGGAAGGGCGGGCCTATGACCATTAGGATAACAAACCAACCTTCTCACCGGAATGGCGCCACAACAAGGCATTTTCATTGCCTTCTCTCTCCCTGCTGTCTGCAAGGAGCTCCATCCCGAGCGGATTGTAAGCCACAACGCCACCGCAAATGATTGCTCGGCGTGCTCGGAGGATTGTTTTTCACGGTTGTACGTTCACTTGGTGCGTTTCCAAGACTCCCGCACCAAACGGCCGCCCGAAGGAAGACGCCGTACCACCGCCGTGGCTATGGTTTTGATTGATTAAACATTTGCGCGTCCAAGCGGTTTCCTGAGGCCCAAGCGACGAAGAAAGTTCAAGGAATATATCCGTAGGAATTTGTATGAAGTAAGGATGTAGTAATGTTCTACAAAAAAGTTTTTAAATAATTATTAAGACTTTATAAATTTATTTCCAATGATCTTATTTATGCTTCTTTAAAAGTTCCAAACAAATATTTTTTTATAAAAACAAAAAAAGTTCTCAACATGTATAGCTGAACCAGATAAACTTCTTTTTTTATATTTATCTACAAATATATATTCTGCTAAACAATCAGCTATAAACAATGACACATCCATTCGTCAAGGTGTCTTTGATGGGGACAGAAACCACTTTCTTAGAAGATGCACAGCATGACATCGGGAGAGCTGGGTTGTGTCAAAATATTCCGTGAAAAACAAAGATCATTCCCATTTCGAAACGGTAACAAACAGTCCACACACGACGCACAGCTTCACTATTTATAGGCCAAATCCGACAGGCAGAGGACCAAAAATGGACCATAATCCACCACCAAAGATCACACCCGAGGGAAAGGCAACGGTGTGTTTGCCTTGATTTGGTTGGTTTTGGTTCAGCGCGGGGCGCACACTTTGGGCAAGTGTTTTCCCAACAGGAAGTAGGGAAAATAGTAATCGGCCGTGGAGGTGTTGTTGGCTGTCATAAGCGCAGTTAGGTTGTTTCCTGGATGTACAGGTTTTTTTCATACAGAACTTCAGAACAAATGGTTAAACATCACTACGTTACACTATCGTTAAACATAAGGGCAGCACTTTAAACTCTCACACCAAAGATCACCTAAGGTCATACACGATCGACACGAAATTGCCGGCTTCCGTGCTCCGGCGGGAACGAACAAGGTGGAACCGAACCGGTGGACGTCCAACGCGAGACTAAACCCCGCGAAACGCCAACGAATGACGCGGAACCATCCCATTGCCTTCCGCCTCCGCGTTCTGCCCCATCTCTTGACTTCCCTTTCTATCGATCTTTCTCTGACTTCTCCCCGGTCCGGGGGAACCACTCGGGAAATGCCTCCCACCGTGTACTCTCGGCGGAAAGCGGTAGGACCAGAGACACCTCCACTGAGCCGTCGCGGACGCGAGTTTCTAGTAAAAATAATCATACATCAACAACAACAACCACGACAACGACGACGACGACGAACTGCATCGTACCGTAAAGGGAAAGAATCACCCCGAAAAAAAAAAACCGAGGAACTGCGCCGACTGCACCCGTTGTTTCGGTAACCGGGGCAACCTGGACCTGGATGGTTTTCGGTGAGGTGTGGGTGTTATTTCGTTCGAGGCGATCACACGAACCTGCCGCCGCTCCGGCGTCCAACCAATCAACCAACCAACCAACCAAACGCGATCACGAGGGAAAATGGTCACCCCTCCCCGGGGGGCGACGAACGGGTGGAAAAGCCATTCGGTTCTTTTTGTCTTCCGTGTTGTGTTGTGATATAATTTCCCGTGTTTGCCCCGTCTGCGTCTGCATTTCGACACATATTTCCTTCAAGACTGATAGTCGAACCCGACGAGGTCGGGGGAGGGGAAGGAAAAACAGGCGACTGTGTGCCGTTCCCGGCTGGGAATGACCCACTTTTCCGCGCGACGTGTTTCCGCGGAGAGGGGTTTTTTCCTTTGAAATAAAAGTTTACTTTTCCTATCGATTCATCCGTATCGTTGATAAGAATATTTTAGAAAATTTGAAAACTAAAAACTCAACAATCACTTCCACGCGGTAATGTTGGGCTCATAGAAGGGACTTTTGCCTGATATTTGGTTCTGTGTTGCAGTTCAAATGTCGAATTAAAGTGACCTTCTCTAGCCACCGGTCATAACGGGAGCAATTTCCTTTGGATCGACGGACATCGTTTCAATCTATATTTATGATCTTGGGAATGGATTCATTAATCCGACCTGCTTGCGGTAAATGGTACGAATCGTCAAAGGATTATTATTTACCTCGTAAAGAAATTGAAAAAAACATTCCAATTTCTTGAAAGGTACTTTTCATTATTTCATTAATTCGTAATATAGGAGTAATTTAAACACTATAGCATAAAACAATATTGAGAAGCCGAAAATGGTGTATAAATTAAAAAAAAAAACATAAACTTAAAGTTTTCAAATCACAGTTTAGAATATCTTGAAAAAGAACTAATATTTTGACAAACATAAAAATGCATTGTTTTAAGGATAAATTTTGAAAATTATGTTATGTTCTGGATCATGATATTGAATCAAAATTTTAGATTATCAGAGCTTAACATTAGCCAACAGGACCGACGATAAGTCTCGTTCGAGTTAGATAGTACATTTATTTGGAGCGAATATGAATCGAAATAAAAGGAACAAATACCCAAAAGCTTGGCCATAACTTCGGACATGCAGGTGCAAGAATATCGCTTTCATTTGTCGGTTTAGGACAGTGAAGGACTTGGAACATGCACGTGCAAGGATATCGCATTTATTTGTTAATTAGTTTAGCATCGCGAAGGAGTAAGAAAAACAGTGATGGTGCATCAACGAAGCGCGGTAAACTCTCGGTATCGTTGCCGAGATCGCGATCGTCTTTCAAATTAAACATGGATCACGGACAAAATATCAAAAAGAGATACATAGCTTTTTTCATGCAACGACAGCGCAAGAAACATAGTTAAGCAAAGATTCTTGCGCAAGAGCCTGCGCAACACCCATTAAGTATATAAGAAGAGGATTTTTGGAATAAAATCAGGCTTTCATGAGTTTCTTTTGCAGACGGTCATTATGACCGACTTGAAACTGAGCTTGTGGATGTTGAATTATCTATTACAACTTCAACCATCTAGTAATCCGAAATAATCTAGTAGACTGTGAGGAAGATGCAGCAAGGAATATTGTCGTCTGTAGTCTGTTGATTCGTGGGTTCGAATCCCAACAGAGACCGGACCCTCCCCTGTACGAGAGGACTGACTATCCACGTTACAACAGGGAAACAAGTCTCGTAAGCCCTTAACGGGCAGGCATGACCAAGAGGTCGTTACGCCAAGAAGAAGAAGAAGAAGAAGAAGAAGAAGTCTGTTGTCTCGTTAGTCTGTGGTCTGTGGTCTGTTTCTGAACATGGAATAAACGAGGATTGAAATAAGCAAAGTATATAACCAACAATGGAATGATCTCACCGAAATTTTCACAAGGACACCCGTGGAAGAAAGAACCGGATTTAGCATCTTTATTCCAAGTGTCTATATCCGGTAGTTCTACGTTGGCTATCATCTTATGATTATGTTTCCTCCGCCTTCGGGCTTGAACCGGCCCGCAACTGAATTTTTTGCGAGATTTCTCATGCTTTGACTGTAGCATTAGTTGCAATTCCTCCGTTCCCCTACTTAGACCGGTCGAAACTGAATGCCTTAAATCGAGAGTCGCAAGGATACTTAAGTATCACGTTGAGAACAACTACGCTCGCGATCGGGTACCTTCGTGCTTCGATCGCACCTCAGATACATACACTGATAATCCATGTATACAAAGGGTACAAGTCTAGTAAGTCATTGGCGGGCAGCCGTGAACGTAAACGGTCGCTACGCCCAAGAGAAGAAGAAGACATTAAATTAAACCAAAAAGTACTAAAACACGATATTCAGATTATTTTGATGCGATCAAAATGGGTTTTATTAAGACATTTTCTTTTTTTTTTCCTGTTGCACGTTATAACTTCTTCTGTTGAATGAACGTTCTGCCCACGTCCATGGTCGTACTTCCGCCATGCGAACGAACATCAACGGCCAATCATCGCCACTGTTTGCGTGTTGGTGTACTAAGTGATTTCCCATCGGTTATATGCGGTTTAAAGTGAACCCTTTTGCGCTCCTTCCTCTGTCCGGTTTTGCGCTTTCCATCTATTTTGTTTTTGCTTCGGGATGGGGGATGAACGTTGGTTATATGTAAGTACGCTCGTACGAAATTGCTTTGAAGAGTTTGTTGCATACGAGAAAATTTGAAAAGAAAATCCTAGCTCAAATTTCCAATAAGTGTATCCTTTTTTTATACTATTAAATTCACCGAGCTGTCCCGTCGCCAAAGTGTCTGTGTAGAGGAAAAAACCTCCCCTTCCCGTAGTCCCCGGAGGAGACGCAAAGGAAGTAGAGTGGTGTGTGCATGGTGGAGGATTCCTTTGCTTTTTAATTATATATTTTAAACTGGTATTTTTTATATAGTCTGTTTGCTTAACTTTACGGCATACATTTCACGAGTTTGGTGTATTTCGTTTGCTTATTTTTATTTTATCTTCACACACCGCTCACCGTTTCACTATTGATGGGGTGGTTTTAATCGAAGAAACATTTGAATTTCAAATTACTATGCGATCGAGCTGCTACTTCCGTGCTGGCAAACGTTTGCGGATGCGTTTTATGTTTTATTATCAAGCATTCACGACGCACCCACCTGATCATGGTCAATTATCACCCAATACCGGTGGGTTATATTGTAACCCCCTTCAAATCACGTGCAGTCCATCCCCGTTTGCGATTTTCTCCTTCTGCCTAGGTTCACAGTTTGATAACGGTGGTGAACTTAAGTCATACTACGAATAGAACCGACAGGAAACAGAACTTACTCTACGCACTGGTAGCGCAAGATGAAGGCTTTACTGGAAAAAAAAAACCCTGATCGTTTTCTTATTGAGCTTCTCTTTTGAAATGTTTAATAATAAAATAGAACAGTACTCCTTCCGTTACATTTAATTACATCTTCTTTAAAATAACCATCTTTGTAAGAAAATATATTCATTCCACCGTTTGAGTGGTGGACCCGGTCGTTCGTATTCCCCGTTCCTATCCCTTGTGTTTACCGATATTTGGCAACAACTTTTACACCTGGTTTCGTTTGTTGTATCTTCTTGTCTCTATTTTCGTTTCTGCTGCTATATATTGAGCATAGCCTCCATCATTATTCGTTTGTTTGATCCCTTTTCCACTTTCAATATTTTTTACGTTACGTTTCCTACGTTGGTCAGTGCTTTGTTACCAAATTTGTTCATACATCCTAACAGAATCGATAAGTATTATACAGTTTTTTTTTGTTTTGTTGAAATTCTTTACACAAAATAGCAAACAAATAAAACGCACACATATTTTTGAACATAGTCCTGTTTCACTGTCTTTTATCATCTGCTACCTTCTTATCGGCAAGAAACCCCAACCCCATTTGTTTTCCGGTCACATTTGGTTTCCGCAGTTTCCTTCCCAAACCCGTTCCCCTTGGATTCGCTCCCTTACTTCCCCCGCGTCAGGTGTCTTTCAATACTCCTACTACCATTTACGTGTCTAATGTTTTGCATCGCTTTACTAGTTACGTTTAGTTTAGTTGTTAATATACTAGGTGATCACAGCTGATGATTCATTTTTAACCCCCTTTTCTGCTTGCTTTGCTCCAAACTAATGTTGCGCGGCCAATGTCAGTTCTATATGTCGGCATCTGCACTGTGTGTTTGTTTCCGCCCCTCTGCTTCTGATTTTGGTTATCCGTGGGTGTGAGGATAAATAACAGTAGTTTCGATTTATTCACACAACTTCATCGAAACTGTGGTTGTTAGTTTTAGGAGAATTTCACCCAAAAGACACATTAATATGTCACCACGTTTGCTCAACACCACAAAGACGATTTCGTAGTCTTCCGTGCGAAATCAGGAGAGAAAAAACCGCCTGCAGCCACAGCGTTGTGCCAAAGGGGTGACATCAAAGATGATTTCACCATTTTAGTGGATGTTTGTGGAAACCCTACACCTTTGTTTCATTTTGTGAAACGGAAATTATCCACTTCTTTCACAGATTCTCCTTCGGAGAAGTACGATCATAGTTATGTTTGATTCAATAGGACTGTAATTGTGAGGCAAGGTAGAATATACTTTCGTTCCAAAATGAGACTTATGGAAGCTTTAGAATGATCACATTCTGAAAACAGAGTATTTTGCATATTCTTTCACTGTGTCCTTGCCGTACAATAGTATAATAGGACGGGAAACATTCATGGCAAAATCATGTTCTTCGTGGGTTTCAAAAGGTTCCAATTTTGGTTCAGGCTGTGTGTTGCAGAACCGAGCATCTTTTTCCCCTTATTTGGTTTTCGCAAACGTTGTGTTTATTACTTCTCCTTCCCTCCTAACTGATCTCTTGATATTTGTTTCTAATTGTCCTGTGCTAATGTTAGCTGTAGTACCTAATTCATATTTGTTGAATATAGCTTTATTATTTGAAATTTCTATATGTATTAAATATTTCCTCTGGCACACTTCCGGCCAACAACGCATTTTTAACAGTTTTCAATAGCCGTAACCACATTCGACATTTAAATCATTTATTTAAATAAAAAAACGTAATAAAAATAATTAAACATTTCGATGCTCATACATAGAGCTACAAAAAAAAGTGGAAGGAGAAATAAATCTTTACATTCTTATCTTAATCAAATCGTCGCCCACAGTTGTCGCTAATATTGCTCCAACCAAGAATGCGTGTTCACTTGAATTGTAGGATCTCTTCAAAAGGTGATTACGTCAATGTTTTTTTTTTTGTTTAGTTTTCGACCTGAGGTATATATTTACGTCGTCGGCTACCAAAACAAATGTATCCGAGTATGTAACACCACTGCCGTGAACTGAATCGATCAAGAAACGTTGGGAAAGCTGAAGCGATAGAGTTTGTCCCTCCCCTAGCCATCTGAATTAAGGTAATACTTAAAGACAACGATGAAGCTTACTATTCAACAGCGCGTTTGTTATTCAACATGGTGGAGATGGAAAACTGCCTGCAAAATGATACCTTTTCACGCATTGTTCTCATCATACAAGTGGTCACAAAATAATTAGAAAAAAAAAATATGTACACATCTTAGCTTGACTTAAATAAACAAAACGAAGAAGTTCCTTATCGCACGTGTTTCAAAGGTTGTGGCATGGAGCTACCATTAGTTACCTATCGTTTTTCCACGATTCGACATTCATTCGCGTTGAACCATCTTCTGCCAAGGATATCCCTTTTGTGTCCGTTTTCAATCAAACAATCCTAAACGACGCACTCGAGCACAGTTCGTTAAATTAATAAAGTACGCTAGCTTCGTAGGTATGGAAGAAACCGATTAAGCCGGAACCCCTTCTCGCTACATACACACACGCACACACACTGTTCGTCTTGGATCGGTGCGTATCGCTTTGTCTGTGTCCGCGTTCCACCTTTCTGCTTCCTTGTGCTTAAACGTTAGCACCCGCCTCCAGGGGGACATTTTTGCTATCCAAACCAAATACGCGCCCGTTCGGTGTAGGGGGTCCTCCACCCTTCTTCGGATCGATGCCACCTTTACCGTTGCCAATAAACGTCGTTTTCAGATCCAAAGTTACCGGCGGTTTGGCGGAGATATTGTTATTGTGCTGTTGCTGCTGATAGCTGCCGGAAGAATGCTGTCGATTGGAATACCAGGAAGAAGATAGTGTTATATTTTTAGCACGGCACATCGATTGGGCGCATCCTTATTGTTCTTGTGGAATTCGTACCTTTTTACGCAGATTATTCAGCTCGCCGTTCGCCGCCCCATTTGCGATGCTGCTTTGGCGGCGTTTGTCTAACACCTTGCGAGCCTTCGCAATCGTTGGCAAGACTAGCAGCAGGGCGCCGGAAATGACGATGAAAAATCCGGCCAAATAAAACGCTAGATCGTAAGACTCGGTCAAATCGGATATCCAACCTGGATCCAAGTGTGCAGTGTTTGGGTTTTGCGGAAAGCAGTGAACGAAAGAGAAAGATTATTACACTCGAATGAAAAAACACATGCTCCGGGTAAAGCCCCCATCCGCCAACGAACCTGCCAACGGTGGTCCCACTAGGTTCGCTACGCCCTGCACCAACAGCAGCAATCCGTACGCATTGGTGAAACGCTCCAGGGTGATCAGCTCCACCAGAATAATACTGGTCAGCGAGTAGTTTGCCGCTATGAACAGTCCGAAGCCACCAGCCAGAACGGACAGACTCTGCAGAAAGCGAAAGGGTACGGTACGATGCAGTGGATGTCTCTTTCGCTGTCGCACAATGGCTGTGGAACATTAGCACTTCCGGCACTTACCGTGTAATCCCTGAATAATGGTACCAACGCCGTCACGAGCCCGCACAGTGCCATGCAGAGGGCGTACGTGTAGATTGGGTTGACCGACTTCCGATCGCCCATCCAGCCGAGAAAGACCTGTTTTTCGCAACCATAGGCGATTCGAATTTTGGAACGGGGAGCAAAAGGAGGTTGAGGCAAAGATTAACATCAAGCGGCATGTTCACTATCTATTCGGTTTCAAGATCAAGGATTTCATATCTCATCAAAACATCGACACACACACACATACGTCAACATTCAAGCGTTCCCACGAACATCGAACATACATATACATTTGAGGTAACATTCTATTGGCAATAAAGATAGACACGGATTGGATGGGGAGCACAACATTAAAACACACACACGCACTCACATACACACACACACAAGACCCAAATGGTGCAACAGGGGAAAGAGGTTCGACGTGAGGGGAAGATATGTCCTATGCGAATCCTTCATACGATGGAATCGAACGTTCGCATTACACGATTGGCATAAATGTCCTTCTGATATGTCTAGAAAAAAGAAAAACACAGACACGCAGAGATCCACTATGAACGAAGTTAGTAAAAAAAAAAAAAAGGAAAATACATCAACGAGAAATGTATAATTTTTTGCTTCTGGTCTGAAAAGACATTAATCATTGGATGGATGAAGTTTCTACAAAATTCAATCGGGTGTAGTGCGAACTTCGTGCATAAAAAACGAGACATTATGCAAATAGCAAAAAAAAAAATCAAGAGATTAATGAACCGCGTGTGATTTATGTTGGTTGAAATGTTTGGACGAGAACATTCGAAAGAGTGATTTTAAAATGTACATTTATATTTTTAACCAACCAAATAAATTTCCGGGGATATTGTGAATGACGTCGATCCCTACTGAATCTAGCAGAAAGCAACACTTAATGTTGTAAAATATATGAGCCCAATGCGAAATAAGCCAACTACTTTTAAAGCAAAGACGAAAACTCTCGAAAAGGACTAGTGGAAAAGTGTTCTTAGCGGGAGTAACGATGCGCTGGTTGCATTCTGTAAAATCCACGCGTTCAGATGGGAATCAACCAATAACTTATTTCAGTAACTTTTTTTTCCAAAGTTTCTTATATATTATTATTGTATGTATAACGATTCTTTAGAAGTTTTCTACACAAACAAGTTCACAAACATCTTTTGAATCAGATTTATTTTTCTGATTGCACCGATTCTTCACAAATAGGGGCTAAAATTTTGTTTTGTAAAAGTCTTCGTAATATATCCATTCTTTGTCAAAGCTTGCAATTTTTTCTGAATAAAAAGTTATTTGCTGGTCAGACGAAGAAGCATAACGTTACATACAATAAGTAAAGGTTCAACTAAGCACAATGAAATATGTTCTATATTTGCTGCTCTAAAAGGAGAAGGTGGTTGAAGGGCAAAAGCAGATATTTGGTGTCCTATTATGGAGGTTTGTCGCAATGTTTGGAAATATGTATGTATTTGAAATTCATCCAACAAGAATTTTTAGCGAGCCCCTAGAATCTATGGATATGACAGCATGAATGATTTCTACTGTATCAGGTCTATAAATGGAGGTGCGTTATACCGAAGTAATTTCAACTTTAGAAAGTCATGCAAAAGCACATTACAGAGCAAGACAAGCCATCTATTGTAATACAACATCTAAACAAGCATGGGGTGAATGCATAGGGTGTCAATTCGCTGACTATGGCTCTTACCTCCCCAACCATATTCAGTATGCCAATGATGGAAATCAGCATGGAAGACTCGGTGGGGCTGAATCCGATCTGGGTCGCATTATCCCCGAGGTACACGTACGGCACGTCGTAGAACGTGTACAGCAGGAAGTTGGAGATAGCGAACAGCAGATAATGCATGTCGGAGAAGTAGGAGAAGTCCAGAATGCTGACCAGCAGCGCACGGAACTCCTCCACCCCCTGGTACCAGGCGGACTTCTCCTTCGCGATCGTCGTCATCGAGTTGCGGTAGATGTCCGGGCAGGAGGAGGCCCGCAGCCGGTAGCGCTGAATGTTCAGCATAGCACCGCGGTACGTCAGCGAGTGGCGGTGCATCCGCAGGTCCTTCAGGTAGGAGGCGGTGGACGCGCCAGTGCCTGCGACTGCGGTCGGGGCCGTACCGCGCGTGCTGTGGCTGTGCACCCGACGCAGGAACACCGGCGGCAGCGGAGTAGTACCATCGTGGTCGTACTGGGTGGCGATCGGGTGCCGCTTCTGACCACCGGCGGCGGCCGCGTCCCGTCCTCTTGCCGCGGTCCGTGCTCCACCTGCAGCTCGTTGACGCGATGGCGTGATCACTGTTTCATCGCCAGCGCCATTCGTTTCTTTGGTACCCTCCTGCTCATCCATCCCGCGTTGGCTGTCCATCATCACGCCATTGGTGGCTTCCTTGGCTTTCTCGACGTCTTCCTTCTCCTCCTCCGCCACTTGCGGCGAAAGTGGTTCACTGAAGCTTCGCGAATTGTTCAACTGAGCCGTCGGGAAACCCTGCAGCACGTGATGATCGTGCATGTTGTGCTGCTTGCTCAGCATCGCCAGTACCTCCAGCGGTATCTTATCGTGGCCGGCACCGTTCTGCAGGTACGTCGGTAGCGTAATCAACGAGCTGAACAATCGTGGATCGTCCAGATCGTACAGATGATGGTCGTTCACTCCATCCGCACCACTTCCACCGACAATACCGACTCCACCAGCTCCCTCGACGATCCCCCCATTGAGCACGCTGGCATTACCTGCCGTGTTGGTACTATTGCTGACCGAATCCGCCTGCTGCTGCTGCTGAAGCTGCTGTTTGCGACGTTTCTGCTTCGATTTGTGCGTCGTCCACTCGAGGTCGCGCATCAGAAGGCCACAGAGACACATGTTGAGAAAGACGCCCGCCAGTATGAGGGTCGTTCCGCGCCAGCCAAAGTTATCCAGCAACACCTGCGTCAGCGATGCAAACACCATCGTGCCGATACCGCTTCCGCACACCGATAGGCCCGTCGCAAACGAGCGCTTCTTATCGAAATAGTACGCCACGATCACAACCGCTGCGACGTAGCACAAACTCAATCCGAAACCGGCCAAAATACCAAACGTAAGGTACAACATTTCGATCGAGTTGGCGTACGCGGACAGTGCAAACCCGATCGACGCTAGAATCGACCCGACGATGGTCACCTTCCGGCAACCGTAGCGATCCGTCAGGAAGGACGCAACAGGGCCGCACAGCAGCGGCATGGCCATAAACAACGAGCCAACCCATGCCGTCTTACCCTTGCCCTCGCCGAAGTACGACAGCAGTTCCATGTACATCACACCGAAGCTGAACGTCACGCCGTCCGCGATCAGATTTACCATGAACGAGGCGAAGCACACGACCCATCCCCAGCCACCATCCGGGGGCCGCGCTTCCGCGTACGCCCCGAGCGAGCTGTTCTCGTTCGACGACGAGGACGACGATGATCCGGAGGAAGACGACGAACTACCGGAACCGTGCGACAAAATGCTTCCAACCGGGCTCGAACACATCTGATCGGAGGTGGTGGAACCACCCAAACCTCCGGCCGCCGTCGTCGAGCCACCGAGCAGCGCCCGGTCCTCTCCACTCTCCGATCCATGCACCCCGACGCAGTGCTTGTTGCTGCTGAACTGCACATGATGGACCGGCCGTTCGGCGACGATCACCGATTCCGGTTGGGAAAACTGCAGACTAAGAACGCGCGCCGGTTTTTCGCCGAAACTCTGGCTCGACGGACTCTTTACGATGCTCTTCGTCTTTGGCCGGCCCCGTCGCTCGTTGGTTAGCTCGAGCAGGGGTTTCACTTCTTCCTCCCCGCCCGGTATGGGGTCCTCATCCGGTTCCTGCTGCTGACTGCTACCGGTGGCTTGCCGCTGGTCCATCGTTCGGGTACTTCCCGTCCCCGAACAACCATCTATTCCTTCATCGATCGAAACTACAGCCGAACGGAAACCACCGTCAGCTGCAACGTCCTCCACATTCGCGCCACCATCGTAGGTTTTATTCACGTAAATGTTGCGATTTTTTAAACTCGAGGACGACGACGAACGCAACGGGTGGTTTTGCAACTCGGGCGTTTTCGGTTGCTCTGTCACACCGGGGGTGGAGGACTGATTTAAAGTTTCAGGCTCATCGACACTGCCTCCCCCACCGCCACCACCACCGACACTTCCACCGACACTCGCACTCGCACTACTACAACTGGCCGCGCCGCTTCCGCAGGAACTGTTGCCCGAATCGGTCGACGAACCTTGGACCGGTTGCGGTGGCGTTTGGTGGCGCAACTGGGCGCCACTGGTTGGCATGGCCGCACCGGTCGCACTTCCCGGACTCGGTAAAGACGCCGGTGGATTACTGCTGGTGCTGCTGGCGTTACTTTTTAAGCCATTCCTGCCACTGGGAGCGTGCTGTTGACCATCGGCGTTATGGCGATAGTGTTGTTGTTGCTGATGCGGGTCTTTACTGGGATGCTTGAAATGTTGCTGGGCACCGTTTGTGTTATTGTCCTTTGGTTTTGATTGCTGCTGAGGGCTAGCACGCAACAACGGCTCCAGGCTGTCGTTGCTAGTGGTAATATTAATATTTCCAGGCGCTCGGATAATATCCATTCTTCCCGATTATGGCGATCGTGGCGCCCCGCTAATGGATCAAGTTGGGGGGCGAGCATGCGGAACACCTACGGAGGAAGAAAGCGAATGGTTGAGGGGCATTAGACTTTTGTTTGTAATGTAGTTTTTCCTAAAATTCACATCATTTAATTGCTATATTACCATTGCATTGGCACATAACATAGATATGTTGCATTAATTATTTTTTTAAATACACTTTTTAGTACCTTTTAAATTTTATTACCTAAAAATGTGATGTGCAATTCTTTTATTAATTCGTTCACAACAAATGATTTACTCTGAAGGAATATATAAAAGTATTGCCCATCCACCTATACAAAACAATAACTTCTTGAAGTAAAGTGGAATACAGTGCACGGAATTCAAAACTTATTGTTGATAGAACATGGTTTGTATTATTTTTTAAAGATAACGTGTCCTTCAACTATATTTACTTGAGATTTTTTTAAAGTTTTCGTTACCATTTTTGTGTTATAAAAATATTATGATTATAGAAGGAAATTTCTACTAACGCAGCATCATATTATTCCAACTCACTTTCTCACTTTAAACATCAAATCACTAAAACTTTGTTCTATACTCTTTAAAAGTATTTTAGAAAAATGATTTGCCAACGAATTGGTCAGCTTTTGCTTTTGCGCCATTCTTTTCTGATGATCGCTTGAATCTTTCGAGCCGTTCTAAACTGCATCTCCGGTGTAAAGTCGTCTGGCCAGGATTTCCTAAAGATGCACTAAAGCATTTAGATAAGGACCTCGTGTTGGTAAATTTGAACAAGTTATATTTTGCCCCGAAATCTCTTATTCAGATAACTTACTTACGGGAATCGCGGCGTTATCTTGTTGAAAATCAATCATTTTTCAAGAACATAAATAAATGGGATCAAAAAGGTGTCTACAAATTCATTCTTCTTTACTAATCAAATCTTTAAATTTACATTTACATTCCTTAATTATTCACAAAATTTCCAGTGGCATTATCAACCAATATTTGTTTGATTAAAAAATAATAGAAGATTTCATTTTCTAAAATACAATAACGTCCACCTCCTACTCGGGACCTCTTGCTTACCTCTTGTTCGGAAAAAATATTCCTTCTTCGCTGTGCTTGTTTAGAATATGGTGTGGGTGAGTGAAAATCACCGCCAGTTGCGTAACGTTGCCTACGTTTCGATGAAAAGGCGTCCATGCGGTTTTATCCGAATATTATTCCTTGCAATGTGACGAATCTGTAAGCAAAAGGGGGAGAAAACAGAAAATGTACGCGGTAAGACATAAGAATATCAAGTTTGGGTAGAAAACATAAAAATGTTTAGACGCGGTTAGATAATGGGACCGACTGGTCCCTTCGTTACAGCATCACTACATTCGAGAAATAATTGAATCAATTCGGTGACGGAAAGAAGAAGATCCGCTGTATCCCTTCGAGCATGGCGCACGCACGAGAAACCGGACGTGATCGATTGGCTCGATGGACGTACGATGCCAATTAGGTGATGAAAACGGTAGCACTACTTGATCGCATAATACGTGCCGTCTAAAGTAGCTGAGACCCCTGCTCTTAGGTTAAATAACTTAAAATTAAATGAGAGATAGGTTATATGAACATAAGCCGCTATCTGAAGGGTTTTCGATCGACATGCCATTCGTACGATCAATTACTTAATTAAACTCAATCAACCCGCCGCCGGGGTAGATCAGGTGAAGGTCAACCGGTCGAAGAAGAGACCAGCAAGTAAATAATGAGCGCGAAACGATGTTTTCCAAAACCATTAAAACCATTGCACAACAGAAGTCATTTCTAAACATAAAACAAGTCAAAATAACGGGTTGAAAATTGAACGTTAACCCAAAATTTAATTTAAACCTAAATTATACACGTTGGGCAACTTGAGAAAGCAACTTTAAGAGAATTAAAAAGTAGTAAAATTAGACATTTCAATGTCGTATAACAAAAAAGCAATTAACTTAAAATTAAATTCTTCTTCTTCTTCTTGGCGTAACGACCTCTTGGTCATGCCTGCCTGTTAAGGACTTACGAGACTTGTATCCCTGTTGTACGTGGATAGTCAGTCCTCTCGTACAGGGGAGGGTCCGGTCTCGGTTGGGATTCGAACCCACGCCGTCGAGGTGGTGAGCCCCGACGCTCATGGGCAGATTTTTCTAACCGGCGCTACCGCTCGGCCTGTCGCGGACCCCCAAAATTAAATTAGTTAAACTAATTCATAACTGGAACATCAAAACAAGATCAACAGAAAATGAGGCTAAAGTAATTGCTTTTAAAATGTTTAAATCGGATTGCATTAAGGGGAGCATCTAGTACAACGCTCTGAGGGGAGAATACTGAGAAGAAAAACCCATAGACTCAATATCACGGCCCGTGCTAATTATGTCCTATCAGCGCCCCCCTTCATCATAAGCACGTGTTCTGGAAGAGATCTCAACTAATGCAGACGGTTATCATAATGGACATTAGCAATCTGGTTCAAGATGTTTCTAACCCAATTTCGTATCCCCCGTTCGGGTATTAAAGCGCATTCGAGGAGCATCGTGCGACGCAGAATAATAAACCAGAAACCGTACGAAGGAAACGGAAACTGCGAGGAAATATAAAACATCCCAGGAAGGGCCCGTTATTCTTACGATATACATTTTGCAGTAAACATCATCAATTGGTCTAAATGTCATTTCTCTTGACAAGCGGAACCGCACTGATCACTAAATAAAACCTGCAAGGGACACCGGCACCCTTTCGATGGAATCTCGCCAGGCAAACCTTCGAGCCAGCGCCGAAGAATGCAATAAACGTTTCGGTGGATATTGAACCAGATTGAAACACAATGGCTACCCGGCTCTTCACTTCCGACCGACGACGACACCATGGACACTCGAATTGAATTAGAATACGCGTGACGATACATCGCAGTTTGGAGACATTCACGGTGACGCCCGTGTGCACGAAACGCCACGTACGGTTCATCAATGTCCTTCATAACGTTCGTTGCGTCAACCGTGTGTCGTGTCTTCCGTATCTGGGTTGCTCGGCGAGTTCGAGAAGTGTCTTTCGCACGCGGATTTTACTATCGCCGAACGATGCAAACCAATTGATTGATGCTGCGGTCTGTAATCTTCATGTGACCCAGCTATTCCCAGGGTTACTGGCACTTGCTGGTTTGATCGACCCGCGAAAAGGCGACGCACATGTGCCCAACCAAATGAAGACGTTGTTTTAGTCTGATTACACGGTTGCGAAGGAACGTTATCAATGTCAAACAATTAATCAGCTCATCAAATAGTTAACGCACCCGGTTGTCGATGGCTAGGGAGCGCTAAACTCGGACCGAGCAAAACGATAACAAAACAATCGACTATCGGAATGGTGAACTCCACCAATCTGCATATCACTTTTGATAGTGAAGCCTTCGGAGAATGCCTCGAAGCGGTACTTCATAGTATCCATTGTGTGGTCCGGAGCGTTTGGGGATATTTACGAGTACGATAAGCTTTTGGAAATCTTATCTCAATTTCCGGGGGAGCTACCCACAGGAAATTGTGAATCTAGGTTGAGTCGGTTTGTATTATCACGAGTCAATCACAGACGATTCGCACCGATTTGTGTTACAAAGATTATACACTTGGAATGCCAATATTTAATTTAACTTTTGCATTTCTTTTTAACTAAAAATATTTATTACGTTTTGATTTTAGTTTAAAAGCCTTATGCTAATTGGGAGCCGCAAAGAGACCTTTATCAACACAAACTCACGTTATAACTCGCTCTTGACAACAAACTGGTAAAGAGTCTAGAATCCGGTTATCAAAAACTGCGCGCGGCAATTCGTCTCCATGAGCTCATGACATAAGCGATAGGTTAGTTATTTCTAGCGGGGCATTCATTAATTCTTTCAAGATAAGTCAAATGATAAGATAGCGCTAGTTCCGAGCACGTTAATAATCTCTATATCGTGTCATTGGCTGTCACATGCGAATTGGAGAATCGAAGTGTTATTAAACATATTTTGATCACTTTTACTAAGTGATTGTCACAATCAGAAGAAACCTTCACATAATCTGCTTCCAAAGCCGACATTGCTGTGGAATACATTTCTTTAAACGCCGATGGACTACTGAATCCTTTCGTCAATCACATTCACGTGCGGTCGGTTATCACTCCCAGGGAGGCACAAACTGTTTCAACTTTCAAACGTTACCGTATCGCTGTACGGGGAGCGCAAGCTATTAATACACACGTTCATCCTTTTTGCTCACCTTTTTCGTGTTGTCGGTATCACGAAGTTGAAAGGTAATGACCGGGTCACGGACGTTGGCTTACTTGAGAGGTCGACTTACGTCTGTTTTGCAAACAGCGAACCATTAACAAGTTCTTGTCTATGCATGGACCATACTGGTTTCCTTCCTACCATATGTAAGCTCGATAGTAAGAGTACTTTGAAAACATTCAGATTCCTCTGCAAATACTGTGACGTTTTTCGTTCCGATTAAGATTAAGTCAGCATACGGGAGAGGGTTCTGGACTGAACTCACACGGGAGACCTCCGATAATGGGCCATCATCAGTGAACACGAGCGCTAAACGAACCGATGGCCACCATGTGCACCCGGATCGCATCGCTGGGCACGTTATACACCATGCGTCCCCGGCAGCTCATGCGAGACACGCCACGCCACCCTCGGACGAGGTTGCGGGTAAGACACTACCCTAAAAGTGCTGAACTGATCCGAGGGAAACCACGTTTCGCGTCTGGAAGACGGTACGCGAGCCGTGCGATAACGCAGGAAGGCTGATCGTTGCCAGCGTCACCCGGTGGTGCTGATCGGTGTGTTCGGTGATGGATTGGGTCGCACTTGATAAGGTTGTTTAAGTTGCGATTTGAAAGTCTGAGCGTCCAGCCGTAATAGATGCGGAGTGAGGGGCTTGCGACGCTGAATGCTTCCGTATTGTCTGAAATCACAAGGCATGGTTTATTCCAGAACAACAGAGAATACGTCGTGGAAGAATCTGATTTTCCTCTGACACATAATCAAGACAAAATCTTGACACAACAGCCAAACTTTAGGGCCATACTTTTTTAAACATCCTAATTTCATCATGTAATCTCCTTTTTAACCCTAATTTATTTCAATATGTCTCATCAGAGAGGCAATGTCATCGTAGAAACAATGTTGCTAATTATCATTGCTACTATTTTAACATTCTATTAAGTTCTGCTCTGCAAATGCATATCCTACAGAAACAAAATAGTTCTTTTTTCACAGGGCTAAGTATAGAGAAAGAAGCGAGAGTTCTAATCAGTGATGAGAATAACCACTCTTTTTAAAGATTTGAATCAGAGTGAACAATCATCACGATGATTCGAATCTTTAAGTCACTTCTTGTAATAAAAAACGTGCAAAATGATGTATTAATCTTCGAGTGAATGAATGAGTAAAAGAGTTACTAGTCGCCATAGAGATTCGAATCCCAAGAGTGAGTGAAAGAGTTGCTAGTCGCCATAGAGAGTCGCCATAGAGAGTCGAATCCCGATTTGGCTTTCAAATCACAAATAGGGATTAGAGTCACAAATTGTATGTGTAATCATATATAGTTCGTATATTAAGTCCCAGTTTGGAAATTGGGATTCGAATCCCAGTTTGAAATTCGAAGCTCTATGCCGACTAGCTACTCTTTTACTCAATCATTAACTTTTTTGGAATTCGAATGCCTGTTGAGGATCCAAATTAATAAAAAGGAGTAACAAAAACTATCGATTAGGATTCAAATCATTCATTAGTAAGATTCAACTCAATCATTCAATCGCCCATCACTAGTTCTAATGATTCCTGGTTAATAATTTTGTTTGTGTTCTCTATGACTTAAGCAGTCGATAACGTTACCTTGAGATATTCCAGTATGTATTGCACCCACATCCGAAACTAATTCTCCAAATTACTACCAGTTAGTATGTGTCGGATGAAAAATGTCGATTGGAAAAGTTTCTATGATAGTAACATAGAGAAACTGACTTATTGTTATGGTTTAATATCCAACAAAAATATAATCTGTTTTGAAAGCCGAAGAAATGTTTAATTATTTACTCTGAAAAGTAAAACGGACAATTTCAATCACCACACCTGGTATTCCGTTCAGATTGAATTTGTTCACTTCAGTCAACTTGAGGTCGGTCAATGGTTGAACCGCAAACATTACCGCAACTGCACACGTCACTAGTATTTTCCCAATGCGTCCTTCCGAAAGAACACCTTAAACTTGAACCTTGATAAACCCCTCGAAATGGTGGTTGTTTTATTTACTTGGCAAAAGGAAACGCTAGCATCGCGAAGGTACGAAAAGATTCGGCCAAGTTTCTACAACCCCGAGAACAATAACGACCGGAGGGGGGGAGTGAGGAGAAAAAGCCGATGCAATCAAAGAACATGCCACCCAACGCCGGGAGGGCCCTAAAAGAGCAAATTTTCTTGCTCGGTCAGCAAAATGAAAACAGCAACTCAACGCAGCGTCAGGAAACGGAACGAAAGAGGTGCGCGATGCTTAACGAGCTGCGCGGGAGAAAAGGGATTAGCGGGCGGGGGCGGTGGGTGTAATAAATTTTAAAAATACCCAAAACGTGTTCTACATTATTTTTCTCTCTTATTTGGGTAACATTTTGTTATAACAGTGTAACGGCCGGCAATGGCCGCGAATGACAAAAAAAAAGTAAAGGCCTACCACTTGTCAACAAACTCTTGGCTCACACTCGCACAAAAGGCGAATCGTCCGCCTGCCACAATAACACACCCCCACCTCCTGGCCGGTCGGCGAATGGTACACTTTCCCGCACAGGGAAAAGCCGCCTGGCCGGACATGTGTACCGCAAATAAATGGGGAAAATAAACGCGATCGCCACGCTGAACGCCTAAGGGGCCACCCCTAAGGGTGGGATGCATAATTCATGTGACGCAATATTGCAACGACAAACCCGAACCCGGCCACCGGTGGTACATGCGCGTAATTGTGCGGTTTGGTTGTTGGCCCATTCCTCTCGCCAGCTCGTGGCCACCCAGGACCCCTTCCATCGTACATATTTTCGCGTCGACCGTTTGCTCGTTCTCTCGCTTGTTATGAATATTTAACCTTCGACAAATGTTTCCGCAGCATCCGGAGCGGGTTGGATGGATTGGTTGGGTTGGTGTCCCCGGGTGATAATGACATTCATTCATTCAGGCAGCCAAGCCGACGGACTGACAGGATCTCTTCCCTTTTGCTTGATGAAGATCGACTGATCGGTCGCTTCAGCTGAGCTGCTGATCGATGGGCATTACTTGCAGGAACAATGTTCCACTTAAATAAAAAAAAATGCTTGGCACTCTTTGTTCAAATAAATGATAACTTTTTGCACTTTTTAATGAGCACAAATAAGTATTTATAAGAAGTATTTAATTATAATCAATTCTACTAACTCTAGTGAGAATTATTATATTCTTTGATTTAGACAATTTTATTACCATAAACTGTTTTTCAAACATTAAATTTAAGTACCGTATTTTTCTGTGTATAACAACCACCTTTTAGTTAAAAAATTACCAACGTCAGATAAGTGGGGGTCGTTAAACACGGGTAGTAACTTTTAGATTCTTGCATTATGGATTACTGATCGATTTAAATGTGGACGATTCTTGACTTTTTTGACAACTTAGTGTATGACAGATTTGTTAACAACTGATTCAGTTTTTATTGGTTTTTGGTATTCGTCTTCAAAATTAAGCAACATATGTGCAACAAAGAAAATTATGTATAAATCCAGTTTGAAGTATAAAGTGATTGAATACGCCAAAGTGAATGGAAATTATGCGGCAGAGAAGCATTTTGGATCACCACCAAGCAGATCATAGAGCGGAGATGAAAATAGGAATAACATTGTTAAAATTGGTGTATATAATTTTTTTTTTTCATAAACATTGAATAATTGTTGTGCACTAAAAAATCGTTATATACTAAAAAATACGATAACTGTTCTTTTCTTAATTTAAATTCGTTTCAATTTCGATGCAAAAAAACGACAATAATTGCAAAAACGACAATGAGGTGACAACATTACCTTCATGTTTGATAAGATGCCATCTGCTAGATTGCTCTATTAATTAAACCATACAAATGATTTATGGCTTGAGAAAATTGCAGTGTAGTAGTGTATGGAACCAATTCCCACGTGTCCTCGTTTTTTCTTCCACCTCAAAAGGACAACGAAAAACCGAACAAACGCCCCGAAGCAAGAAAAGGTAATCCCGAACTGCACGTGCCGACTTTTTTATACATGTACATCAGTGGTTTCTAGCTCGTAACTAGCTCATATAAATAGTAATCGGTTGGCAAACATCCCGCAATGAAGAGCGAACTAAAAAAGAGAAATTACTTTTTTCCATTTGTACTTTTTTTAACCATACAATTTCCGTTCGTTTAATGAAGACAAGAGACCTTTTTTCTAGCGAAACTGATTTGAAAATGTTTTTGCAACAACGGTTGAGGCAAAGAGGAGCACCGCACCCAGAACGGTATCGATAAAACTTCTTTTCAAAATTAAACCATTAAATATTTGTCTTGCAAATCATGCGCCCGGTTCGACAGGTTCGTAGTTATTGATACCGACCGGGCCACCGGACGAACGATCAAACATCATTAAACATTCCAAATGGTATCACAATCGATACCTACCACTATAGCGCAGGAGGAACGTCGGGAAATATTGACAACCACTTCTCGACGAGGTGAAAGTTTTCCTTTCATTACACGAAGGAGAGTGGCTCGTTTCCGGCGCTAGGTTGGCGCGTTCAAGGATCATCCGAAAGGCTCTCCCATCCAATCGCACCGCACCGTCCATTTACGACATGCCAAAGTCCTTTGCCGGTGGGTTCGGTGTAACCGGTGTACGAAAGGGAAAATGTGATGTAGGCAAACGCGAAAGGTTCCTTCGTCGAGCACGTTCGTTAAGGAAACCAACGGCCAAGCCAGTTTGTTGACTAAAAATAATCCCAGAACCTGTCCATGTGTTCTATTGGTGGACCTTTCCAATAATGACATTTCCCTGCAGGGACTGCTCCATCATTCCGATTGATTGCTTACCGAAGCAAGAGGCAAAAAAGAGGAGTAATAGGACAATTATGTGCTAATGTTATAGAACAGCAAGACAAGTTTTATAACAAACCTAATTTTTACTAATGTTTTTCAGATATTTTAAAAAGAATAGAAAAGCTTATTTGTTCGTCCGGTATCCCGCTGATCACCAGAAATGCGATAATAAAGCTTGGCGAGGGTACGCAAAAGGAATGAAAACAAGGGAACCTAAACCAATTGACCTACATCGGTGGATTCAGTGAAACGAAAAGCAAACAGAACGATCATTTTTGCATCCGATGCACTTGGCGTGATTGGGCGATCCCCGTTTCGGGATTCTACTTCGACCTGATGTTCGTATTTGCTGAATTTTGCACACGGTCTGCCACCATGCATTCCCGTTTAGATTTGTCTGTTTGAAGCTTAAATTATGCACAAAGATAGCGTATGCATATCATAAGTTTCCAGACACCCTTTCCCGTGCCATTGCGAACCGGAGTCGCTGTTATAAACTTACCCGACGAGTAGTCTGCAACGACTTGCGACCAGCCCCCTTGACTAGACCACCCCGGGCCCATGAGCGTTTCAAAATGTTTATCTTTTCGATCAACGATGGGTGAATGTTCTAAATGGGGGAAAAAAAAGAATAAACGAACGGACGAATGCCCCACTTTGCGTTTCCGGGAAAAACGCTGAGGCCCGAGGCTGTAGAGCAACGGTTTCGCGGAGAGTTGTTACGCCCAGGAAAACCGCCAACCGGAAAGAAGCCATCCTCCGGTAAGCCGGTAGAACATCCGCGGTTTCCCGGAGTGGCCTGATAAATTATTAACACCAGCGCCAGGGCCCGGTGGCGAAGGTGGCAACGGTGCAGCACTTCGAAGCCGGGCGAAAGCTTTTTTGTTCGACAGCTTTCCCCCCACCTCGCACCAGAAGCTTCTATATCCCCTCCTCTGTTCCACACGGTTCTCTAATTTTCTAAATTTGAAAAGGGGACCATAGCTCATTTCCCGTTCCACCAGGGCCCGGTAGTTTTCTCCGTTGCATCGTTTCCGGTTCATTTCCGGTTCCGGGCTTCGGCCGTCGGAAGGTGGAACTTCGAGAAAGTCTCCCGTAGGCACCAGGGAAGAACGTATTGGGCCACCGGATTACAGCTATGGTGTTTTCTGTGTGTCTTTCCCATCGTCAGCCGGAAGTTCGTGCAGCTAGCGTAATTCACAGATGCAGGAAAAGATGCACTGTGGATCCCTTTCGTAGTGCCATATTTTTGGCTATGCAATTTTTCGTCTCGACAGAGCTTTTTCCTTCGAAGGTAGTTTCAATCGACAAAGCTCTCCCAAGCCGTATACGAACGTTCATTAATTATTTGGAAACCATTTAAGACATAAGACATTTTGAAGAATCTTTTATAAATAACGTTTGTTGTTGTATTTTACTGATGTTATGTTACTTCAAGCCTAATAAATATAATTTATTCAAATTATTGTTTGACTCCAGTTTTTATATACAAAGAAGTTTACAATTACAAAGTAGAAACAAACAGTACCTTCCGAATGGAGTAATAAACGTAAGCAAAATTTTATCGACCGGAAACAAACCCAAAACAAACAACTCCAACTGGGGGAAGCTTTTTGTCAACGCAGCTATTTATTCATTATATTATAAACAACAATACGACCAACGAGGCGCGCGTTGTTTGCTTTGCTATGGGCAGATATGGAATGTGACCGGATGGAGGAGGACTTTGGTGGCAAACATTGTAGAAGATTGGACTGGATGCAGTAACAGCATCACTGCACTTCATAACGACCGTTTGTGTACTACACTTTCATGCTGAGTGATGAATCAGGAAATATGTTGCGCCGCTCATCAGTAAGAAAGAGCGAGTTTACTCAAGTGCAAAGCACTTTCCAAAGGGTTCTTCCGCTCGTTTCCATGAGTTTCATTCTCCACTGGTGCATAATGCACGAAAAGTGTTCGCTGAATGATGTAAAGATGTTGAATTGTTTTTAATCTATTTTTCATCTCCCTTCGTGTTGCTCAAATATTACCATTGTAATTTTTATAAATGGTCATACATATATATTCCAAAAATAGGTATAAAAATTTATTATAAAATTTACATATGCACACGTTCAAACATGTTTAGAATAGCCGAGTCTACCGATGTTTAGAATGGCCGCGATAACTCTACAGCTATGGCTAGCTAGGAGGAAATGCTACGATACAATTGGTTTTTAAGCATAAGGTTAAGGAAAATGCAATATTTTTGTACATCGATGTACAATACGACCTGGCCATCCAAATATATACATAATATTTTTAGGATCCTTTACACATATTATGTCATTAAATACCAAATATATTTCACAGTGGAAAAATTCACATTTAACATTTATATTCACATGAAAAGTGAGAGCCAGAAAAGAAATTCTGGCCAAGTCAATTTTAAAAAGCACTTATTATTATACCATAGCGTTTTTTAAGAAGAGAAAAATTCAATAAATTCATTAATTTTTTTTTTTCTAGCTACGTGTACGAAAAATTCTTGCCCTAAATAGAAAAAGAGATTAAAGCGTCGTGCATTCTTGATTATGAAATCCACTCTCCCATCGGGAATTACCTAACAGAGAACTTCGTATCGCCAAAGAAGCGTATCGTCTTCCACAGTATTTCTTAGAGTTGAGACGCTCTGAAGAAAATGGTGCAAGTTTCTAATATTGATAGAGAATGCCATAGAAATCTGGGTCAGATTCTGTCAATGGCCCTCTCTTCTCCACCCCACGCTCGTTTAACTTCTTACCGTCCCCGCATGGCAACGCCTTTTGTGCTGCATATCTGCTGGCACTGGCTCAAATTAAAGTGTAATTAGATGGAAAGAAATCGTTTTCTCATTGGATGACAAATTACACGAATCTGTACTACGAGAACCAGAAAACAGTCTCGCGAAGCCAATGTTAGTTTTCGGGATCTAAAACATCAATGTTGCATTTGGAAAGCGTCAGTAACCTGCCGTGCGCAGATTTGTCGAGCGAATCACACCATTAATAGACGTGATCGACACATTTGAGGGACAGTTTTTATTTCGTTTGCAAATTCCAACATGGTAGTGTCGGACATTTTGGTCAACCAACTATCGAATTGGTTTCCCCGAGAAATGTTTAATATGCAAACGAAATCAGACCAGTCTGACTGCGCGATGAAGTTTCGTGTCTCAGTTTTTCTGTTCGGAAAATAAATGCACATCGAAAACAATGATGCAGTGTCGAACCTCGTTCGGTCTACCTCTTTGTTATGTATTTCGTCATAAAGTTATTGCCTCCATAATTATGCAACAGCAAAAGCAATCGTCCAATGATGAATGCATAATTAATCGAATATGATTACGGGTAAGAATGCTGTTGTTACCTACTTAAATTTATGGAAAACAAGTGGCCAACTAAAGTAGAACAGTTGCAGACGATGCATGGTATGAAACATGTTTCACGAGAGAGAAATTTTCTCACTAAATGTTTTATCCAGATCGTGGTTTTTCTTTGCAAACCTTAAGAAATTGAGTAAGACTAAGTTGAGATACTGTTTTTTAACGACAATAATAAAGCTGCTTCAGAAGAAAATGTATGTGACCAGACGTGATCTCATTTAGATTTTGCATCCCGTCCTGAATGCGCATCCCTCGCCATGCAAAGGAATGCTTCCCCTTTCTAACATACACTGGGGACAAATAATTCACTTTTATGTTTGTTGACTTATTATTTACCACCGCAGGGTAACCCACACGAGGACAAATAATTTACACTGACAAATCCTTTCATTGCGATGAATTGCCAGACAAACAGAGTGCAAAGAGAAGTCTGACATAAATCAAATATAATGATGCGCGGGACAAAAAGATCTATTTTTTGTGAAACAAGGAGACGCAGCATTATTCAATAGTATTATAGTAAAGAAAATGCGATTTTCAACCAGTTTACAAGTATGAAAATTGCCTTCAGGTAACATCACACGGTACTCCAAAATTGATATTAAACCACATCATGCAGCTGTCGAGATTTACACATTTGAGAAAATTTATAAATTTATTTTTCTAACTTTTCATTCATAACAACTGTAGGTTTTTGGTTATGCGAAATATCAAAGAATAAATCTACAATTTTTCATCTCCTTATCAGATAATTAACAGAAAAATATTATGAATTTTCTTTCTTCTTTATGCTTCTGCCATTTATCCCAAATTCCTCTGACAAAATTGCGCAGATTCTTATGAAACTAAGATTTTTTTAAATCTAGTCTCTTAAATTAGCTCATTTGCATTACCGTATGATACTGCACGACTAGCATTGTTGGCGTATGACGTCTAAAACAAACGGGTAACTATAGGAAACACTTCACCAGACACGTCGCCTCTAACGTCTCTCTTTCGTCGACGATCACTATCAAATAACGGACAACGGAACGGGGTTTTCCGTGCCGTAGCAAATTATGATAATATTTTTCTGAAAAGAAAACACCTTTACTCATCTACACTCGGAATATTAAAAATTCAAAAGGAACCGCATAGAATCACACGATCACCCGCCGAAGGAAGCACGCGGCCGGGGAATGTAGTTGCCGAGAGGAGGCATACACACAGCCACACGCTTGATCACACCGCACACACTCTCGCCCGTTGGCTTCAATATTTAGATCACTTCAAGCTGATAGTGAGCCCTCGCGGACACTTCCAGAAGCCCTCGACCACAGGGCAGACAAGGGCGGGCACCACGAAGAAGCGGGCACTTCTCCCGCGGCTTCAAAGACGATTGTGCGTCGTCTTCTTCGATGTTGACGTACTCGACGAGCCTGATGAGAGGCAGGACACTTGAGGCAAAGCGCCTCCGCACACTCCCCCAACCCCCTGTGCCTTCGCCTTCGCCGGCAACCTTCTTCCCTTATCAGTTGCCGGTGAAAGTGGTGGAAATACACCACCCGGTTTTATTTTTTTGTGTCTTGACGACAACGACCACCTAAGCAATGGCTCTCGCGGGTGCGGAAGCACCGACGAAAGCGTCGCACGAAACCGAGGAAAAGTGTCCACTGTGAGTTTGAAATGTAATTGTTGACGGATGATTCCGTAAAGGGAACGCTTCTTTATTGCACACCACTTTGCGTTACGAGCCCCGTATGCTTTATGGTTTGTTGGGATGCATAAATTTCCTTCCTCCACTCTTTGCGTTACTTTTTACCCTAGTGAAATCACTTGAACAACAACAGCTGGGGCAAAAAAAAACACACTGGCAAGATCAAACGGTGGAACGCGAGTCTGCTTCGACGGCGTCCTGTCTTTAAAGGTCGGCCGATCCAAACACCGTTCACGCGTGCGTGCTGAAAAATGGCGAGCGGTTTGTTTTGCTTCTTAAAAATATCCTTCAACCACACACACACGACGCACACATACACACTCAAACACCTGCTTGTCGCAACAACCACCACCCCCCAAACCAAACAAGCCGAGCACGTTGGAGGGGTTTATTTTTTGTTTTCGGCACTGCGGCACAGTTTCGTACACACAATTTGCACACGATCGCCCGGTGGGAAAATGATTCGAAATTCGCCAATGAGCAAACGCTAGAGAATCGGCACAACCACCCGCGCGCACGGTTCGGCGGTCAAAAGCATCCACTTTGACCGCTCGCTCGCTCGTAACCGGTTGGATAATTATAAACAAAAACAATCGCTTTGTGGAGAGCAACGGTGGGGGGGGGGGGGGTAGTGCACCAACACAGCGCGCGGGATGGAACTGCAGAACAGCTGCTCGCGGTGCTCAGGTTGGAGGAAGTCGTAACAAAAGAGTTGGCCAAGTTCGACGGAAGTGACGTTGTTGGCAGCGCAGATTGTTGCGGAACAAGGAAAATGGGTACGCTTTTTTGTGTTTGCCCCCCCCGGCGAACAAAGCACCGAACGGAAACTAACCACAACGGCGGTTCCTCCTCCTCAGGACACAACATCAGCCCCCGCGGGGAACACAGCCATACGCACACACGCCATGCTGGAGGATTCACCGATGACACACGCGGAAAACGGAACCGAATCGGTCGGCTTTGGAGGCCTCGTTTGCGATGCGTTCTGCGGGCCAAAGACAAAAGCCCGACGAGATTGCGCGATCTGTGGCGCCCCGACCGATGCGGAAGGCAGCTCCGGTAGCTTCGAAGGCGGAAACAAGACTGCCCCCGACGGCTTACGGCACGGAATATGAGCGATCGCCGCTCGGCGCAATCTTGGATGAGCGCCACCCCGCGAGAGTGCACTGACGGACGGGATCGTGCCGGGACATCGCCACAAACGGAACGTCAAGTGGCTGGCTCGAGCGCGAGACAAAGCGAAACGAGAGCACTCAAACGCACCAGCCAACGCTGTCCCTGTGTGAAAGCGGAACAGAGAACGCAGTAGTACGCCGTACGCCAAGCTGATCATCCGATGCGAAAGAATGGCGCGATCGAGATGAACGTCAGTGGTGGAATCAAACCCGCGGGAATCTCGATCGGTTCATCTGATCGCAGATCATCCTGACGAAGCTTTTCTGTAGGCTGATACTTTACTCTGCCGTGTGCTAGTTCCATATATAATGTACTTTATATATGTATCTGTATATGAAAATGCTTAAAAGAATAACCACCCCTAAAATGGATCATCAAAACGTCAACCATATTAATTTATATAGTAAATGAAAATTAAAACGACTATTTAGCAACAACTGTATCTAAATACATTATTTTGAATTATCAAATACAACTGGTCCGCCGCGGCCTAACCCAAACGAAAAAATCTTTAAAAAAACTGTTTAATTCAAACTAACGTGACAAGTACAACAGTTGAAACTTTTCCCTGCACATTGTTTGTCACGTGTAACTTTGGTATTAAATCTAAGGGGAGCTAAGTTTACCTGCCGGGAAAAGCGAAGTTCAACCAAGGCGTCTTCATGAGATGAAAAACAGTATGTTTTGTGAACGAACATAAGTTTGAAAAGGGTCAACTATGATAAATCTTAAATTCGAAGTCAGTAACACTGATGTGTAATATTGAAGTTTGTTTAGTTCGTTTTGGATCTTACGCCACATTTTCAATGACTAATGGAAGCGTTTAGACTTTGTAGTTATAGTGTAGAACACGATTTTTACGAATTTTTTTTCCCACTTGCTAAACACATTCTGACTAGAAATTAAGCTTCCAATCACATTTTATACAACTATCTACTCATGAGGCAATGTAAATAAATTTCAACACTCAGCTTTCACAAATAGAAAATAGGGTCAAATAAGATTGTAATAAACAGAAACTGATCCGCTTTTAAAAATTTTCTTTAGGATTTGCAAATGTAATTCAACAAATCTATTGTATAACGTTCAACAAGACACACGCGTCCAGTAAAACATAGTTCTCCTTCAAGGTTTCGCCCCGTCTAACACAAGCCCGCCGATTCTTTTAGCTTTCTTGCACATGCTAGCGTGAAAGCTTAATGTATTTATAATATCCATAAACATGCATACTGAAGACATGAAACGGACGTTCCAACCTTCGAGACGTGGCCACCCTCACCACACCTTTCTAAGGCATTTGTTGCCGGGAGTTCAAGAAACCAACCAGTGCTTCATTCGTGCAACGTGCACGTGTTTCGCCGCTGCTGACGAACCGTCTTTGGCCTAAGTTGGCGAAAGGGAGAAAAATAAAACTACAACGAACAACGGCCACTCTCAAACCCCCGGCACAACCTTGAACCGGAGCGAACGTGAAGCGAACGAACGGCCGTGCTCGTGAAAACCATCGTGCGCCTCCATTGGGCTTCCGAGGCTCGATGCTCGGGGTTGGTTAGCAGCGGCATCCTAGCTGACATTTCAAGGGCCTACGGGTTATGCAGTTGATGGTAGAAAAATCTATAACTTAAACTGCCACGTGTCATTATTCCGCCGGAGACACGACTTTACGGAGAACGCTCAATCGATGGAGTCGCCTAGTTGCGCATACTGATTGTTCGAAATTGGTTGGCAAAAGGATTTAGCTTCAAACTAGCAATCCGCAATAAAGTATGTATAATATTTCTGACCAACCCCCAAATTATACAATTATGTTTAGATTAAAAAATCATTAACATGAAATATTAAAGAAAAAAGAAGAATATTGGGAAAGAAAAAAAAGAATAATGAAGAAAAACTGAGAAATGGTACAATAGTACCAAAACACAACTATCGTAGTTCACTCGAGTGACAAAATACATTGTGCTTTGGTCATGGAAAACTGTTTTCCAACTGAAAAACGTTCCACATATGCCCACAATAACCAGACGACGAGACGTGCCCGGCGCTCCACATTCCACATGGCCCGGAAAACTCTTACACTTTCGTTCGATTGGTTATCGGGGAATGAATCGAATGGACATTCGACGATCAACCATTGATAAACAATCTATATCTATATCGATTACATGACCGGGTGTTCAAATTATCGCTATCCACGGGGGATTTATGTGGCGTCGAAGCGCGATGTTGCCGCTGATAAAAACATTTCATTCGCTGCAGCAAGCAGCGGGGAATCACTTTATCATGTTGTAATAATCTTTGTTTGCGAGTAAAAGTGAGATATAAATTATGATTGGTTGTTTTATGAACTACAGAAGGGTAAGCCTGTATATAAATGTAAACTGAATAGCAAAACCACCATTCGTTGGATGACAATGGAAACCAATTGAAATTAAAACTTACTTTAGGCCTCTTGCCTTAAAACATAAGTTTTAATCACTCATCACCAGTTAGTACGTGTTAATTACATCGTGTATTGGATAACAAAATACGGTGAATCATAATTTCTCCAACAAATCTTGTCAAGACTCAAACAAGTGCATTGACTAAAACTGACGTATGGTTGCATTAGAAGTATCGAACCATTTAGTAATACTTTTTATCGTTGTTTGACTGACACATCAAAACTGACAAATTATCGTATATGTCTGCACGGGCCGGTGTGCTTTACACGGCAGGCGTTGCGTGTCGGCGCCATAATTATTCTGCATGATAAAATATTCATTTTTCTCCCATGTCTGCACACGGATACGTATATGCTTCGTAAGGGCAAACGGATGGATGGATCGCCCGTTTGTAATCACCGCGCCCCTCGAGCCTGTCACTGGTGAAGCGTATTTTTCCGTCTAAACGTTGCCGTTCGCTGACGGCATTTGTCCGCTCGATTAGCATCCCGGGTCCCACTTCGACGGGCGCACCAGCAACCCCAGCTAAAGCACACAAACACACATACTAACCCCCCCGACGTTACGCCATCGAGACGACGACATAAACACATTCTGCTGGCGCCAGCCTGGACGGTGATTCTTCGCGCAGTAAAGGTGACGCCAGGCTGTCCTTTAAGTGCCAGAAAAAGCGCCCCAGAATACGACGAAAGCGAGCGAAGAATCGGCAGCCCGATGGTAGCAAAAGCTGCCCTCATCATCACCCCGCCACCAAAAACCAGCATTGGCGACGCACGCACGAACCATCGGGCAACGAATGTTTAGTGACCCCATCGTGAAGATTGATGGACCGCGAAAATACCCTTGTTCCGGCAACGCTTTTTCTCGCCCAAAATCGAGCTTCACACAAATCGACGCTTCGACACATGCCCTCCAGTTTGCTGGCGTTTTCGAGTGATTCATCGAACACCCTTGTGCCGGACACAAATATTGGATTTTCTTCGAAAGTCGGTGATTATAAGAATCAGTATGAATTGGGCAAAATAAGTAATAACTAGAAATAAAAAAGAGAAAGCGATCAGAAAAGATTTCTCATTAAAAAACTATCTATAAATTGGCCATAAAAAAAGATTATATTTTATCGTCTTCCGTCGTACAAAACGACTGATTAAAAATACCACACAATTTGTGTAAACAAAGCGATAGCATATGACAAAATTGTAAAAGTTTTCAACAAATCACAACAAGTATTTTATAACTCTTGCCATTTCAAATTCAAAGTAAATTGAATCGATTATCGAACCCTTAACGAAATAAATAAATACTCTTTCTTCCGTTCTATAAAGCGCACGAGCAGAGAAGGATCAATACCATTAAAACGAAAACTTGGTTCCGGTCAATAGGTCAAAGCATAACCAGTTGGCAACATTCTCATCGGGCGAGTAAATCATCCATATCCAACCGGAACCGTTCGAGACTATGTGCGTGAGTGCGTCAATGTGCGTTGTTATATGCTTTTCGAGCGACCGCAACATAAAACAACTCACTATTGTGCGCGATAGCGAACAGAAAATGCGACGCCGAACTTTTGGTCAAACCGATAAACCAGCGTCCATAAATTAGCTCGACAAGTTGTAAGGCAGTTGAAAGCAGGCGTAACAAAACAACCAAACCGGGCAAGCTCGAGCGTTGGGGGTTGGTCACTGGAGTTGCTTGCCATATCGGTAGGGTAGCATTGCACAAAAGTGGCTTAAACTGAATAAGAAGAAAACAAAACATGAACAAACCGATACACAAACAGATAAAATGGGCACGGAAATGTTGTTGGAGTGGTCGCGAAACATTATGTTGCTGTTGAGTAAAACTCGGCAAACACCACCAACGACAAATTATCGATCGGGTTGCGATCCAATTGTCAAACTGGCAGCTTTACGATAATTCTACGAAAGTGGCACAAAAAAAAGTAAATTAAATATAAAATACTATTGAAATCAACAAAAACTTTGTTATTATTTCAAATTTATTTAATTTCTTTTAATATTAATTTAATAGAACACAAAGTAAAAACAAGATAATCGTTTGAAAAAATCTTGGTACCAACGTGAATACAGAAGGACTGAAATTCAAAACAGTTAAAAATAGTTATAGTTATAAATATAAATATAAAAGTTTCAAAATATTTAAGAAAAATAAAAGAATTAAACGATTTAAAACAGCCAAACGTAAAATAAACAATGATTGTGGAAAAATCTAAATTTATTGTCTATTGTGTATGAATCTTTAGGCGGGATTCATTCATATGAATTTCATTTAAGATTCATTCATATTGATTCACAAATCTTTCGGGATTCGAATCTCAAAACGTCGATGAATCTTTGGAAACCTTAATGAAAAATTCGTTAAACATTTATGAATCTTTGGAATTCAAAAATTTCGCGTTCAGTAAAGTCATTCAGATTCATTAATCTGAGTTGGAATTACAAAACTCTAGACTAAATGCTTAATATAAGCAGGGAATGTAATAAAGTTAACAATTTGCTCAATTTAAGTGACAGTGATTAAGCATAGAATAAACTATTTGTTAAACGAGAAGTAGATATTCTTAAGTTAAACCGTTTGGTTTGGTCAAAGAAGTTCAAATTTTTTACTAAACCTATAACGACACGACCACACGTTTACAATAACTACAAGTATGATCTAAAATTAGTTTCAACAGGCATTATACAAATATGCTCTCGTAACACACCAAAAACCCTCCATTGGGACATGCCTGCATTATTTTTATAGTCAGCATAAAAAACATTCGCTAATGGTTCGCGCCGTCCACCGATGTATTCAGGAGCAAAACATCTTCACTTGCTCGTGGTACAACCATGCTTCAAATCGTTAGTTGGTTATCCACGAGCCACCCGAGTATTGCCATCTACTCTGGTAACGACAGTTCGTCATCCGCCGTCCAGCCGGTAATGATGAATGTGGATGGCAGCAAGGATTTTCTCACCTACACCAAATCCCCATACTCAGCGGATGATGGATAAACTAGCGATAACTCGCAGCTGAATGTGCTTGGCCATCCGCAAACCGTGCTCGTAACGGTGCTCGGAGGTAATTCGTAGGTATCATCACTATTTGTTGCCATTTTCACCTACTTTGTTGTCGCATTCTCGAGCAGTGCCGCGGAAAACAGGAAAATAAAACCGCCTCGACATGGACATGTGTTATGTGTGTTGCGCGCGCTTGGGTAATGGCGACAAGTAGAACCACGTATTTTGCTGGCTAAGCAGTGCGGCATTTTACGATGCACATTATGGGCAATTATGTTCGCCACCTGTCCAGTGGAAGGTTAGCGAGCGCATTTAACCAACGCGATACTATCAATTGGCGATCAAACGAGTGCAAACGAGCGAGTGCAGCGAAAATAGAGCGGACTATTTAAAACCACACAACAATAGACTGCCGACGGGAAGCAGCACGCGAGAAAAGTTGCTAGGAGCAAAACCGGAAGTTAAAGCTTACTACCGTAACAACTATTTTTTTAGGTTTACAAAGCGGAATTCTCCCATTATATACCAGCAATGGAAGCTTGCATCAACAAAAAATCATAAGACGAACAGACGGAGCACGGACATACCGAATAAATGACGTTTGGAAAGACTAGTTTGGTAATTGTGTTCTTCATTTGTTATTATCACGGAACAACAAGCAAGCGTTGCAGAAAGGGTGCAAGCCTTATGTTATCAAACTCACATCCATCGAAGATCGTCTCATTTTTGTTGCAGAAAGTTTGCTCTACTTACAAAAATCTTACTTTACCACGAACGTAGTTAGGCTTCTTTTTCCAGCAAAAAATTAATTGCCCACCGTAATGAACAAGTTATAAATAAGTGTACTCCCTACACGATACATCCAGAAACACGCTCGTTAGTAGCGGGGATTCTGGTTGCGAGTTGCGTTTTCTCCCGAGTCAATCGGTTTATCTTCGTTAAATCCCGCTTATCACGGCAAACACCGGCTTCGTACACGGCACAAGGGAAGGAAAGAGTTGTGGTCACGATTTTATACGCTGCTTCTGCGCTAGATAAATCGCTCAATCACGTGCTGGTTGTGGAGCGTGTTTTCGGAAAAACACACCTAACACAAACGTAAAACCAATGATGTTCAACGAACTGATTAGTTAAAATGTTTTCCTTCCCCCGCGTTCTCTGGTGTACAAGGTACGTGACGAATTCTTTCAGTGAAATTAGGAAAACAATTTCTCATGTTTATGTAACAATATTCAGATAAATCCGACAGTAATGAACAAGTTGTTGTACTAGGTATCAGAAACAAATAACCAAAGATTCGCAAATGTAACAATGTTCACCTAACAGAACATTCGGTCGGTCACCGTTCTTTTAGCTCGTGCCGGATTTTGCAACATAATGTATAATGATATTGTAAGATCGATAAATGTGTAGGAACGAAGGTTTTTTTTCGAAAACTGGTAAATAAATCTCATTACAGTATCAGTAAATTTATCAGGGTAATGTTAAACTTCGGTAAAAAATCGATAACAGCAATCGGGTATCTTTAAGCGTCATTAAAAAATTATCAGGCCAAAGGCCAGTTTAATTTGACTTTTTACACTTTATCTGCATCCGTGGAATGCAAAACAAACAGATCTTCTATCGGATAATTCGCAGATGAAATTCAAAAGTACCTTGATTGATATTTATCGACTCGGTATCGAAGAGTTTAACAGTGCCCCAGTCAGGTTAAACGATTCTTTGGAAGTTTAAGGGGACACTCGACATGTTTAGGTTGCGTCTATCCTTATAAATACTGTGTGTACAAATCTTTTCCAAAATTTCATTAGCTGATTGTACTCTTGTTCCGACATCGCCACATACTCTACTTGGTTATTTTTCTAATTTCTAACGCAATAAACTTTCCAGTGCTGGCAGAATTATCATAACATTGTAACGCAAAAATGAGATATAATTTGTTAAATTTATTGCAAAAATTCGTTAATTCGATTTTATGAAGGAAATAGTACCATTAACTGCTCTAAGAAAACAAAATTAAAGGGAGTTTGCACTCTCATAATAAAACTGTCAATATTTATCGCCAAATACACCGTGAGTTTGTATGCAAAGCTGCCTCACTGTTTCTCATGTAATGAAGTGTTGAGAGTTGCCCTTGTTCCTTGATCTGCGCAGTACAATAACAACCCAAACCGTCACACGAAATAAATCACATTGGCTAGGAAAAAGTAGAACAATGCGAAGGTCACGCTCGGCTAAATCAGCTCCTGTAGTGGGCACTTTCCAGGCAGGTCATCAACGGCGGCTTTTGCCTAAAGACAAACCACATCCACAGCGCATCGAAAGGTCCAACAGTTCCACCAGCAACCGTGATCCTTTACCAACGGCGACCTGGTAGGTAGGTTTTTTGTTTCCTGGCACATTGCCAGCTGTTTTTGTGTCCCAATTTCTGGGCCCGTACGACCGGATCTAGTACTTCCAGCAACATGTTGTTGCATCAAATTGCGGCTAGGCCAGTCCAGCTTGTTTGTTGTTTTTTTTTCAAATTTTCCAATGTTTGCCTCTGCCTCTGCCTGCTAAACCTAAAACAAATGACAGCAGGTAGAAAAATGAAAAAAACAACGCAACAGAAAAGCCCAAATCGCCAACAATGTTATCACCCGTCACGGTGGTGTTCCCTAATAAACAACCGCCGCTTGTTGGTTTCAGCCTATGGGTGGTTTGGTGGGTGGTATCGGTTGTTTTAGATTTCTCTATTTGTTTGTTTTGTTTTATTGCGAGAAAAATAGCACACAAACACACACTTTTACGACCGTCACACATCATGTCGCTCGTAGGGATGGAAATTTGAGCAAATACAGGAAATACATTTTAAATTCGCTCGCACGGTTCGCTTACACTGTGGGCTCTGTACGTGTTCCGAAAGGGAAATGTCCTTACACCATATGTCCGCTGCCTACGTTCATGGCGGCGATCCTACGGTTCTGTCACATCATACAGTTTTACATACCTTTTTTTTCTTCAGTTTCTTCAATAAAAGAAAACTCCGCAATGAACAAAACACTGTTAGTCGGCGTCGAACACGTTCACCGCAACGTGAAACGAAACGAAAAGAACTTTGAACCACCAGAGCATGCCGTTTCTAGCGGCAAAATTTTACTGCAGTTGATGCTGCAGTTGTACCCTGGGAAAACATAATCTGTTTTTTTCTTTTTGGTTTGCAATGCTTGCTTTCGGCTTGGAATGACACCAAACGTCTGAATTTTTTACGGTCGGACGAGACGCCGAATCTGGTGTTGGTGTTTAATTCGAAATGCGCAACACGCGCATTCGTTGTACCAAATGTTGTTCGTTAGATCTACCAACGTAATCAAGTTTCAGCTTTTGATAGTAGTCTTAAACAAAATGCTAAACTCTGGTACAAGTCGTTAACTAGGTATATTTACCTTTCTCCACGAGGTCAATTTGAGCTACATATATTTAATTCTAAATAATTACCGTATTTTGCGGTGTATAACGACCCCCTTTTATTTCAAAATTGGTCGAAGGCGGATTAAGGGGTCATTATAACTAACTAGTAACTTATCGATTCGATCATACAATGGAGGTTAAAACACGTATAACAACTGATTAAATACCAAAAAAAAATGTCATAAACATTAATAAAATAATATTTTTTTAGGGGTCGTACTTTTATTAACACATACCTTTCATAGACAACTGTCTATGGAAGTTGAATGGCTTTAAAACCTTTCCCAAATTTTTAAAAACATTAAAAAATTTCAAAAGAAGAAAAATTGAACTTCAATTTCTTGAACATTTTTCTTCACTCTATTATTTTCCGAATCATTTTTTCTAAAGGGATGTTTTTTAAAACTTTCTAAAAATGTGCAAATACTGTAACAAGATAACTTCCGTTGATGACACTGTATTTGAATTGGCATAAAAATAGAATACGGATGGAACCTGGCAATGTTTAAAAAACAAGAAGCTTTTCCAACCTAAATGTGTTAATCACCAAAAGGCGCAAATGTACACTCTACACCAGCTTGATGACTCATGTTTACCATCGGCTGCGAAGAAACAAAAAGCCACGCTTAGAACCCGTCACTAACAAAGACGTCCAACTTTTGCCATGTCTTTATCGAGCAATTGGAAACTTGCAGTGCCGCTTCTTGTGGTCTTCGGCAACTGGAGTAGAACGCGCGGCAACTGAGAAGCCATCGCGATAACGCAGTCTCAAGTTCGTTACCCGTCCATCGGATGAGGCACAATGTTTGGGGTTCCGTTTGCTAGGCGTAGTCGTCACACGGATCGAAAAGCGAAGGACCCCAACGGAGGTCGGTCGTCCCTGAGCAACATTAACGGTTCCACATTCGCGCTGTAGCGCATCCACACTGCTGGCGGTGCGTTGTACCAACGGCGACGGATTCCACGGTCTCTTCGGCAAGGTCGTGCACCCCCCGGGTGCAGGCCTTCAAAAGCAGTCCACGACCACCAGCAGAATCGATGCGAAGGAAACATTTCAATCAAAATGCTAGAACGACGGCGCGTTGCTGCAGTGCCACAACATGCACACCACCTGAAGCAAGCAGCAGGTCCAGAGGGTGGATGGATTGTGCACATGTCGGCTCTATTCCGTAGCTCAAGAAACACACCACACCTAAAACCGTGCTTCCCTCCTCCGGGTGGGCGAACCGGAGCCAGGGCAACCTTCGAGCAAAGCGGGCCCCAAACCGGAGACAAGCTATCGTCAGGTTAGGTGGTGTAGCTTTGGCTTAATTAAAGGTTCTTCCATCCTGCACAGCTGTTATCGGACCAGCATGCCAACCGGTTGTAACGTACCTACGCCGACCAGGTCGAAGGCTGGGCGAAGCTTGTGCTGCAAGATTATTTTGCCTAACGATGGATACTTGTTCAAAGGCAGCTGGAATATGTTCAGCGTACTGCCTTTCGATCATGGAATCTAATTTTGATTGCACCGACAGTCGAATTAAATATTGCTCCACTTCAAATACACTGGAGGAAACAAGAATAGCACCACCCTGTTTTTTGCCAATATTTTTTATATTTCGTTAAAGTTGGAGCTTTTTCGAGTTTGGTACGTTATTACAATCAATTTAACAACTTTCCAGTGGATTACGATCGTATTCATGTGGGCTAATAACGTTAAAACCAAATAAGTCAAGAAAACAGGGAGGAAATAAAAATAGCACCACTTTGGTTTTTTGTTCAGCAATTGAAGATATTTAAAAACTAATAATTTTAAATGGGTTTTTAAGATATTAGTAGTTAGTATGGAACCTAAACTATAGAAATTTAATTTTATTATTCGTGTGTTATTTGATTTTCCAAGTCATTCAGAAAAAATGGGTCAGGAACAGCATATCTTCGTTAAAACCAAGCTAAACATCAAAACTGACCATGGTAGCAGAGGGCTGATCCCTGAAAATCGGTCTAAAAACCTTTCGATTACATATCATAGCAGTAGGGTTGATGAAACATTCCGGTAACGACGGCCACAAGGACCAACTCGGGAGTAAAACCCAGCATTCGGAGATGGATAGGTGAATAATTTATAAATAAGGAGGAAACCAGGTACGAATAATGATTCTAAATCATGCAGAATTCAACTTAAGATGCCAATAAGACATTTAGCGCGGATTACGTTGAGCGGGGAAAACTACAAGTAGCCACAAAGATTCCGCAAGCTCAACATGACAGAGAGTAATGCATTGAAACGGTTGAAATTTGCTGTTAGTTATATTTATTGTTGCGAAGCATAAAAAAAAGTTTTTTTCAGGCGAAATAAAGTTCATTCTTTGTTTTCTACATGTTTGGCAATACTTTCAGCTAGATTTTCAACAAGAACCTGGTGTTAAAATGAGCCGCAACGTTAGTGGTGTTAAATCATCGATATGGGGAGCTCTCTCCCTGCAACGAAAGCTTACCTTGCCATGGATCTAAGTGAGAATGAAGTTGTATGTACTAGAAACAAGATTAATTGAACAAAATTAATCTTGGCTGGGCTTAGACTTCGTTTTCCAATAAAAATATACCGGATTTCACGCGTTGATATTGGCTACAGGTTGGATTCCTGACATAAGAATGGAGCTATCAAGGTGGCCAGCAGGCTCTCTGTATCCTAATCTCATAAAAAACCTTTGGCCTATTCATGGTCATCGTGGTTGTCTTCAAATGTCAAACAATGAAGCAACAATTATGTGCTAATTCGTATTCGTGAATGCTGGGAGCGCCATGAGCAGAACTCCCTAAAAAATATTATTTTGTGCCTCTAAATCACCACGTATTGAAGAAATTAGATACAAATACTCTTATATTTACTAATAAAATCATTAAATAATATTTTAATTGAGGTTTTGTAGAATAGCTTCAATTGCTGAACAAAAATCCAAAGTGGTGCTATTTTTATTTCCTCCCTGTTTTCATGACTTATTTGGTTTTAACGTTATTAGCCCACATGAATACGATCGTAATCCACTGGTAAGTTGTTAAATTGATTGTAATAACGTACCAAACTCGAAAAAGCTCCAACTTTAACGAAATATAACAAATATTGGCAAAAAACAGGGTGGTGCTAATCTTGTTTCCTCCAGTGTATTAATGAGATACACGTTAGGAATAATTATCTGAAAATTATCCATACACAACTAATATTACATACGACATGTTACGGCATATTTCAAAGAAATGTAGTGAAATACATAAAATCAAACTATATTAATTGAAAAAAAAAAAGTTGAGTTGATACATATAAATCAAACCGGTCGGTTTGAAAGCATAAAAACCGCAACACATCAATAGAAAACCAGTCCGACCACTTTACTTAGAACTGGTTTTCCGATAGTTCTTGCATAAGTCCGAGGGCAATCGACATCCTACACCGGCGTACGGTAAACTTCTTGATTTCACTAAGAATAATGCGGCAAAAGGCTCAAGGTTTTCAGCAGTAGAAAGTAACTTTACTGCAATATTTTGGCAAACAAAGGATTGGGTGGACTAAAGAAGATCCCAGAATACTAGATGTTTTTTTTTCTTGTCAATTAATGTGAAAGACTATACAGCAATGTTTTCTATAGTTAAAAAATGTGATAAATTATTTCTCTTTAAAATTTCCATGATGAACAGTGGTACTTTACAGTTTTACTTCAATATAAGCTCACCTTAAATATTAATATGATATATAGAAACATTTAATATTTGCTACTTACATGAACTTTCTTTCACTGTAGAACGATGCTAGAAAACTCTGAACTGGCACATCCTTGACAGTTGTTTTAAGTTAATGAAGCGAAACCTTCCGGATGCGTTTGGTAGGATGCGGACGACCCCGTTGAAAAAAAAAGAGACTGAGCCCCTAACCGGAGGCTGGCCGAAGGCAAATGGGTGGCAGCGGCGGACGCGATTCGTAAGTGCAAGTATATTCCGGTGCGGAGATAACTTTCCAACCGCCTGGCGTCGACGAGATTTTACGATTCCAGCTGCAGCGGAAATTCCAGTACGAATGCTGAGCAAGACCTTGGCGAAGAAGTTGCCGGAGTGTGGGGTATGCCGGACGCACTTGACACTTTCTTTTACAAACCGCCCAATTGAGCCACCGGATCACGTTTCAAAGGAAGGCAAAAGAGAGATGATGACTTCCAAACTGCGGGGTTCCGTCTTCCGGAAGGCGAGAACTGAAGGCAAAACAGAGAATACCAAAGCTTTACCGAATGCTGCTTTCCGCTTGGGTGCTGAATAAACCATATGTAAATTCTACGGTCGTACGAATCACGTACAAATGCTTCTATGTGCCATGAAAACCAATCGCCATGAAAGATTGCTATCAGTAGTTCGCGTGAATGCTGCTCATAGATAAAAACCATACAAATAAACAAACGCTCGAATATGAGCTTATGTTTGGTTGTATTTTAGTAATTTTTAAATTTGTCTCCTATTGTAAATTGAATTAATTAAATTTTGTAATTGCCTTCCCTCAGCCATAAAAATCGCTCTTCAAACATCTTTTTAAAAATAATTTAAGAAAACCGGCAGCAGGGCAGTAAATGCGATTAACGAAGCAAATTTAAAATAAAAACATTTTGCGTAACCAACAAGAGCAACACAGTAAGCGTTTGTTTTGAATACACTGTTACTTAAAACCAAAGACGTCATGGTACGGGGGTGTTGAACAAATCAGCTGGTTTGGTTTTACGATGGTAGCAATCCATCCGCGAACCGCTTCTTATTCGACGACTATGAATAGTTGTGCGCCCGTCTAAAACGTTGATAAATATCTCAATGTTGAGGCTAGTACGATACGTGCCTTCAGCTGCTAGACAACCGCGCACACCATCTTCGTGTGCGTGATGTAATGACACGCAATGCGGCGCGATATATGGAAAAGTGAGCGGGGAAAGATCTAAACAAAAAAAAGAAAACACCATCCCACCCACCACACCAACACAGCACCAAAAGCGACCAGCAACACTTGTCGCGCTTTCCCTGCGGGCGAATGGTTGGATGTCCCGCTGCGGGTCGCGGTTAATTATTTGAGGAAGCGAAAAAAACAACCCCTACTCCAACTATCTGCACAGCAGACAAAACACGTTCCTCGCGCTCGCGAATGTGTGTATTTCACCGCCAGTGTATGCAGGGGTGCTTTGTTCGCAGTCAGCAACCGAAACGAACTGGACGTGCTGTCGCCTTGGCAAAGAAATCCACTGCGTCTTGTGAAGGAAAATGCGATTGTTTCGTAGTGTGAAACGTCAAATTCTTAGTACAGCAAGGATTCACTCACACAGCTGAAGCACACCCGAATAGTCGGAAAAGGATACCTCGCACACTTGGCACATACACATCAGCACAGTAACCGCAGGAAACACGGTTTTTCACGGTGCTGAAAATGACCTTCTTCGGCGTGAAAAGGGAATTTCATTCGACAGAAATCCAACCAAACATAGGTTGGGTACTGGCCAATGACGACAACGATGATGATAGGCAATAGAAAATATCCAATACAGAACTTATTTTCACCAAACCTGCAATCGGCTGCAAACGTGCTTCCAATAAAACAGTTTCTCTCCACATTTGAATGGAGAACATGACTAAAAACTAACATCACGGATTTCTAGCGCATTCGTTCGATCGGACAATAATAACACAGCTGCTGAAATGCAGCCTAAATCATAATGAAACCAATAATTATTATACTTAAAAAATTAAGCCACTAACCAACACGTTGACTACAGGCGAACCACTCGACACCGAAGTGAACCGTCCGAAGTACGATATCAAACTGTTTTCCTCGGGAAACATCGTGTTTTCCTGTTCCATCACTAGGGGTTGAATTGCTGGTTGCTAGACAAGTAAAGAGTACCAAAAGCATTGGATGGAAAGAAAGAGAAAAATCAGAGATTAGGTACGCAAAAGGTTGATGCATCTTTTGCGAGATTGACAGTACGGTTAGAAATTGTAGACATTATGTAATCATCTAAAATTGGGACGATTGGGATTTCAAATCGTTATCGCCCACGGACCCTCCTAATTTCATAAATTTATAACATAGGCCTTTTTTGATAAACCTATCGCAATCCGCTCGCTGCATTCAAGTTCATTTTTAAGGCTAAACTCATCGGTTCTTGCTTTCTATCGTATGTATTGTAATTTACAAATATAAAAGTATATTAACTTGTCTTCAACCTCCACTGCATGATTAGTTTAAACCGTTATGGTCTTTTAATTGAACTGTTAGAGTTCAAATATTCGAAAAGATTGCATGTATCATGCTTTGCATAGCATCAGGTGCAAATGTGAACGACGAGGATTTAGACTACGGCCTCATTTATCAATTTACCTTCTTTCAATCATTTTATAAACTAATTTCATCGACTAAACGGTAAACTAACGGTAAATGACTTAATAAATAACTTTATTTGGCATCTGAATAAAACGATAAATTTTGAAATGAAATGTATGATTAAGCATCAAGAACACTGTAAACCGTATTTCAACTACTGCTATGACAAAACTTTTATTTTCACCGTTTCCGAAGGGGTTAACTATTCTGAACCGTCATTTTTGCCATGCCGTGGGATATTTTTTGAACTAAATAATTTAAAGTTAGTATTTGACCAACTACTGGTTAGTTATTCACATCAGTGGGCTTCTTGTTATGTAAAGCAACAAAAACATGGATGATTGATTTGCCAAATTTGAATTTTGTTGACATTTGCAATTTCCAACTGGCATTTATATCAGGTTCTGATCTGAATCACTTCGTGGGCAAAATGTAAAAGTAAAACACATCAGCTAATCGACGTTGTACTGTATTTAATTGATAGGTTTATGATTTTTTCTCGAACGTAAGTTAAAATCGCGTCCCAAACGAATCTGTCAATTGTGATTCAATCCTTTACAATCTGTCAAGGGTGCGAGTCTACAAGACTTTTGAATCCCGATTCTGCCAACACTACTGTGTTTGCTCAGTTCGTTTTGACAATTCAACGCGAATTCAGTTGCTTCGTTGCGTTGATTGTGGTCGGTTCGGCAGGCAGATCGCGAGCCGTTGTGTGTCCGCCATTTACTCTGTTGTGTCTGTCCGTGCGTTGGTCCCAGTGCCGTGTATGAGGAGGTAGAAAAGTGCAGCTATTATCACCGAGAACATGTGCCTGCTGTGAGCTTGCATTATGGATTGTGCCGATAGTGTGTCCAATGCTTTTGCGTCGAGCGCGATCTAGGCATCTGTCCGATCGACAACTGCGGCATAGCACTTCGCGGGCGGTGTTTCGATTCTCAACAACCATCTCGCGTCGAGCCGCAATAAAAGCAGTTCAAATTGCAGCGAAAAGTCTGAAACCAAGAACGGCAGCCCGTCGTGCCGCGTTCTTACCGTAACCGAAGTAGGCGCGGTGCGCGTGTATTGGTCCACGGTCTCCGGAACCACCGGGGGAATCCGTTTTTTTCTTGCTGGTTTGCCTCTTCCTGTCGGTTCTAGGGTGGCAAAAATTGGCCTCTTCCATCCCGCGTCTACCTGTTTGCACTGTGGTGTGTGTGGCCGTGCGCCCCCTGTAAGTGCTTGCAGAGGCAGTTTCGTAGCAGCAGCACGTTCGGTCCAAGAAGAGAACATAGAAGCCATCAGCCGTGTGTGTTATTCACCTCCATCCGCGGGGCAGTTCGTGGAACCACGGGGAAGCGCGAGAAAGAAAGAAAGATCGTAAAGGGCACACACGAACGCTCCACCCGCGTTGGTCGATTAGTTTCTGTCAAAGACGTCGTGTGTTGTGTTGTGGTTCTTGTCAAGGCAAGCTACCTTGCAAAGGGAAATGATGGCCTGCTCGTGGAGCTGCGTCGCAGCAGGCGGTGCTTAGGTCAGCTGGAAAACGGCCGCATCGTAGACGGTCGAACTAACGTCGGTGTGACCCTCGCGTCTGTCCACGACCACCTCTCCAAGCAGGGTCCGGAAGGGCAGTAGATATTGCGGATCCCGCCACCCACCGCAGCATTGTGGCGTAATTACGACGATTCCCTTATCGCGCTCATGATTGAACATTTAACTCGAATAGTAGAGAACTAGAAACATACACGGACTTTCTTATCAGCAACGGCCTCTGCCGCAGAGCAGCAGATACTGTGTGTGTGTGTGTGTGTGTGTGCGGAGCAACTACCCTTGGCTTCCTGGAACCGAGCCGCGCTGGCGGTGGTGGACAGGCAAGCCTCCGTTCCAAACCCCTTAGGATTACATATTCTTCTCGCGATCGAAAGCGAAACCAAAACAGCTGTGGATCGTAATCCGATCTTGCAGTTACTCCGGTTTAAACATTCAACGAAAGGTGGCACACAACGGAAAGCATATTTCATCGGTAAGTTTGCCCTTTTTCCTCCCCCAAAAAATGACGATCTGCTCTTTTCTGTACCTTACAGATGATTCTGAATACTCACAATACGCAATTAAATTGAATTTATCCCAATGAAACCGCACAAGAAGTGCATTCGTTCGTTTGTATGGCAAGCGGTAGAACGACACAAAGACAGCTTGGAGGGAGCGTTTGAGGGTGAAGGAAGCGCTAGATAGCTTCCAGTGATGAAGGTTGATTGTATGTTACCTGGCCTACAACACCGCTCGGTGGGCGACAAAGCAAGCGACACGTCCACCAACCCTGTGGAGGCCGTTACACGACGACCGGGTGGTTCTATCAACCGGCCGGAGGTCAACCGGTTCCGTCTTTTCGTTCGTCGCAACGAGTCGCACTGGAATCTCAGCTGAGCAGAGCTCGCTGCGTCTCGACAGCCGAGGGCCATTTCGTGTGACCTCACCGCTAACCGAACAACCTGTTTCAACGCCTTCGAATTTGGCGGAGGATCGAGGGGGAAGGCCGTTGAAGCAATGGCATCGGAAGTAGTTACCGTCGTGATATTGACTAAAGAGTTCTCACGAATGCGGTGCGATTCTCGCTTTGCGTTTGTCCCTTCAACGTTCGGAAGCACAATGTCCAAGAAAAAAAAAAGGAACTCATCTTAGTTCCAGGTGTGTTTTAATTGGCCTAAATTTATGTTTTTCGTTTCCTATCCGCCCTCACCGAAACCTCATTGGTTGGTGAGAAAAAAAGGGGCACACGCACACCTTAGTTCCTTTTCGATCCAAACTCGCTCGCGAAACGCCGGGTGGCGAAACAAGATTTTGAATGAATGGCTGTTCCGTGTGAACTACTACTGCACACATCTCCAGCACCCGCAACCCTTAGCGCTCGAAAGGGAAAAAAATAGAAAACGAAACAAAAAAGACCTAGATCCCTCGATGGCCATGATGATGAGGGGGTTTGTTTTGGCCATTTAGTTTAGGTTTTTTTTTATTTTGTTTCCCTCAACCGCTTCCACCGTGTACCGACTTTTCTTCATTCAAAGTGTCTGGTGCTTCCGCAAGCTTTCTCCGCCTGCCCATGCCACCTTCCCCTAAGGGGAGGGGGTTGCACCCGTTTAAGGGCACATCGGTGCGCTACGAAAGCCAACCCCCCTTTTGATGGAGCTTTCTTTCGGAAAAGTTGCTTACTGTCGTCATCCCTCTAGCCCTACCCAGTGGACGTCTTTTGGCTGAAGGGGGCGATTTTCTTCGTTTCCTTATTTTTCCCTTTTTTAGGAGGGAATATGGTCTTTTTTTTTGGTTAGGACATCCAAGGCGTGGTTGGATATTGATCAAGCATGACGTCGATTGGTTTTTATTGTATTTTCGTTCGGTCCATTTTCCACGCGTTGTTTAATAGTTTTAGTTCCCTTGGGAGTGACACAGTTACGGGGTTTCTTCCCGCCCGGTGGTAAAGTAAGCCACTCGAATACCACTTTTATGTATTTAAATAAGCCTTTTAAATTGAGTTGCAAATTATGATCCTAAACCGAATGCCTTCACATGAACCTTGTCGCTAGGTTCAAACAAAATCAACCTGTAACTATTATGTACATACTTACTTTGGACTCAATTTTTTAGAGGTAAAATATTGAATATTGAATAGAGGCTTAGGCAATCATAAAATGCTTGGTTTTTATATTAATTACTTGGTCTTAACGAAGCATTAATATGCTTTTCCAAGGAACTTTGACATCCCCTTTGATACATTGATATCGTCGTTGTAAATTATATTTTATAAACTAATTTTTAATTTCTCTCGTCGTTCGTGTCCTTGTCACGTGAATACCGGTTTACTTACGAGCAGAGCGACAGAGAGAGAGAGAGAGGGAGAGTTATACAGGTGTATTTAATAGCCTGCGGAACCGATAGTTTTATTAGTCACCTACTTGGCGCCATACGTTGGCCCGTTTTTTTTCCTTTTTATTTATAATCCATCCACCCGGGGCTTACTAAGACGTTTTATTGGTCTGCTTCACTACACACCGATAAGGTACCAACCCCGGGGATGACGTTTGTTTTTCCTCCCTCCCGCTCCACAAATTATGATAAAGACACGGTAGAAAAGTGTTACTATTTGAACCACTTTACACAGCCTACAGTGCTTCTCAAATTTGCGGACTTTTTAAACGGGGGCACCCGGTCGTGAAGGCAAGTGTTGTGCACAATCGTTTCCCATGTCTGGGGCCCTTGTTTGATGAGGTGGAGTAGAAAAAATGACCACCTTAATTCATCAATCCCCTCCTTCTTGGAGTCGACGGTACGTGAAAACGATGACGTGATGATTTGACTTTAGAAAACGTTATTTTTTCACGTCCTCACCGATAAGGCCGGTATTGATGACTTTAACACTAGAACTACCCTTACAATCCTTTTGACTAGTCTAGTACCTTCCAGATGCCATAAATATTTTAGATGAAGCATTGCGTTTGTATCGAAGTTGATGCATGACTTTCCCATATTTATTGAAATTTACTACGAAGCTAAAAGAAAAAATTCTTTTGATATTGATAAAAAAGATGTTTTCAGCAACTCCAATGGGATAAGTCATTTTGACCGATTCAATAATGCGAGTGTAAACTAAATTATGATCTAAATAACAATGTTAAACGCTTTTTTTGTTCAAACAACTCTTCTTATTATCTTTTATATGCTCTCGAAGTTATTATAAAAACTCTTTTAAATTGATTCTAAGTTTATGCTCGTATGAAGAGCTCGAATAAAGCTGTCATTTCAGAACTTATGAAATTTTTAAAATGGTTATTTATTAATTCAGCTATGAATTGTAACGCTTAAATAATTTGCTTTTACTCCAAAAACATAATTTAATTCTTAAAAACGTTTAACATATACCAGCTTTTCGATATCGTTTACTAAACATCCAGCAAAAAATGTTAACTGGTCGTTTCCAAATCCTAGCAGTTCTAGTGTTAAAAACGGTGCTCTGATGTCAGACGGGGTTTTAAATTTCTTTTCGGCGAGGAATCATGGTGTTAATCATCAAGGGAACATTACGATTTGCATCAATTTTGCGGTAAATGGGTAGGATTTAGGATATCTTTATCCAACTGTTACTCAACAACTTTGAAAACAATACGCTTGATTTGTATCACTTTCGATTTTCTTACCACAAAACCCAAACCCAACCAAGCGTAGGATCACTTTTCACTCCCCTGAGATTGTCTTACGTACATTTGCATCTGGAGCACCACCTATCTGGAGCATCCCCGGCGGAACTTTTGGAAACGCCACCAGCCGGCCGGATCATCTATCGCCGGGCAAAAAAACAAATCGAGCCCATCGAGAAATCGAAAGTAACGAGCGGGTTACCCAAAGCAACGCCACGGTGGTGAGGATTCATATCGGGTGTTAATTTCCTGCTTCCTACGCGAGCTTCGATCGCTAGTGGCGCTGCTAAGTAGAAAAAGAAACCACCGGCTGCGTAAAACACCATACTTTTCCTACGGCCGGAACAAGAAAGTGTTCCTGCCCCGTATCGGGTGCCGTTTTTCTCTCCTTCTTTTCGATCCCGCCGACCTTTCCCATCTCTCGATCTCTCCGGGTGGGTTTCCGGGATGGGGACATGGTGGATGTAATGCCATGTTTTGCGACCGGGTATCTCTCCCTTTTACCTTAACGGATGTCATTTACACTTCTTAAAACTTGCTAAATGGTTTTGAGTAAAAGAAAAAAAAAGGTTAATGAAAGGAAAGAGCTTTCGTGAGACAGAAGTGATAAAAAAAAAGTTTTATTCTGTAATGAAAACATTGGTGGAATAAAACTGCCAATTTTTGGCCTCGAAGCGTTGGCCTTCTTTCGCACGACTCATTCAGGGAAGCGTTTTATCGCAATACTTCTCCCCGCCACTGTAAAAGTGGCCGTTAACCCAACGTGATGCGGTAAGCTTACACCGGGCGAGCTCTGAAAAAACAGCCTCACCGATCGCGTGATCACGACCGAAGATGACGTTCGCCAAGAAGGTCGTTTGCGCGAGTCGGCTCGTCGTTCGAGTTCTTTTCCCACTCGTGCGCACGACTTCTCGGTGGGTTCGCCCGTTGCAGAATCTATCGCGATGCAAAACCCGGTGAGGCGCTCGAGGTTCGAGCCTGTGTGTTTGTGTGGGGTTGTATGATTTGTCCGCGAAACACAAAATTGCCATCTCGTATACCACACACCAACGGGGCAGGTAAGACACATTGTAAACAATTGCCTACAACAACTGTGGTGTACCTTGCTTTAAATCGTAACGGTTGCTCCTCTGTTCTGGTGAGGGGAAAACGGGACGAAAGAGAGGACTGGGACTACGTAAGGAGGTAATCCGATAAGGAGCTGAAGGGGGAGAGACAGAGAGTAGAAGGGAACGTTTGCACCGCTGCACAATGAGCTATTCGTATGCATATTGCATGTGCATATTTTTAATTCGATTCGTTTTTCACGTGTCGCGACAAAGCCGTTTCAGATTCTGGCGCATGAAGTTGGGAATAGAATTTTTCAACATGAAATGTGTTTTAAAGGAATAAGTTATGTTAAGATATAAAAACGTATTTTAAAATATTAATTTTTAGCTGTCGGATATTGTTAGGCTAAAAGGAACTGAATATGAGGGTTAACAGATCAAGAAATTTCCTTTCTATTTCCTTATTTCTTCTCTGTTATTTCGTATAATTTCTTCATTTGTTAGAGTGGCTGATGATAAACACTGTTACAATTTACCTATCCAAATGCTGCAATGGTACCAAATTATGATTTTATCAATTCCTGTTAATTTGTAAAATTTATCACACTCTTTTTTGATGTTTTATCATGCTCAAATAATTTAAGTCATTTGAGACAATCATTTAACACATTGCTTTGGAAGTTGATTGAAATTCGACAAGATTCAGCAGTTATTACTCTTAGAGTTGTTATGCTCAGTTGGCTGAATCAGTTGGTTGTCGTAGGAATATGGTTTAAAACAAGAGTTTCTTTTTATCGTGAAAGTGATTAAATCGATCCTTATCTTTTGTTGTTGGACACTGTTGAATGCTACTGTGAAAGATTATGACACCTGCCAAAAGTGGCACTTTTCTCTTAGTTGATTTTGTGTAGGATCGCGCTTGAAATAAATTAATTTTTAGCTTTTTTGATTAATTATTTATTAAGCAATTAGATAATTTTACTTTCGATTACAAGTAAGATAAATGACGTTGCTTTGAAACAATGTTGTAACTTTGGTAAAGATCTGGTGTGGTGTGTGTAGAGAAATTGGTATAAAAAGATCATGATCGTAATTTTTTTTCTCCTGGATAGACCTAAGTTTTTTGACAAAATTTGTTAAAATATTGACCCATGTGCCACTTAAACATTTAAACTTATTTTTCGTGTATTACAGAATTTAATTACTGATTTGATACATCTATTGTTGAGGGAATACTTAAAGCAATCTCTGCACGAAACACTTCTCTCCTCTCTACCATTGCGTCTTCCGGTTCGCTTCCGTTCCCAAACCCCGACAGTGTGAAGATAATTGAAGATGTTGCTTCTAATGCATCCGGTCAAGAATGATCGAATCGACGCGCCGAAAACAGCTCGTCTCGCGCATTTGCAGCACTTGCGACAAATCAAACCACGTACAGAACACCCCACCAGACCCCCCTTTGCCGGCCTGAAATGAGAAACAACCCACCACCGACGGCAGCAACCACCTTGTGTGTGTTCGTTTTTTCTCGCGCCGTCTACATGACGGACACTTTGGAGCGCGTGAAAACGATCGCGCGGAGGAGTCGCCCGCCGGCGGGGATCGTTAGTTGTCGTCTTGACGATTTGACGTCGCCGTCGTTGAATCCATCGGAACGTGCCGGTTTTTGTGTAACGTGAGTTTTTTTCGCCCTCCCTCGTTCCAAAACAACCGTCAACAGCGACGCAAAACCGTGCCGCAACTACTTGCGCCGGCCCACGCAAACTCCATCCGGAACAAGGTCTCCGGGGCTTTGGGCGAGCAAACCGCCGATCTTCGAGACCGAGTCGAGATTGCGCTTCGCCGGGCCGGGACTTTTTTGCTGCTCGAGCTGGGACGTTTTTTTTTCGTTTTAGATCATTTCACTGGAGTCGATGGATCGATTGGCGGTTTTTGTGAGTTTCCGTTTGCAACAGCGCGTGGGCGACGGTGATCGGTTGTGATTTTGTTTGTCTGTGATTTCGTGTACCATTCGGTGACGTCAGCGGCAGTTCTCAAGCCAAGTTGTCACAGATTCCAGCCGTACAACCTGAGCGATGCGAAATCGAACGATTAGAAATCATCCGGCGTGCTTCTCCGTGGTGGGCAGGAATGCCAAATAGATCGGGGCACATTCTCCGCTGGCCGGTGGGTGGTTGAATGCTGCTGGAGGCGTCTTATGGTTGTGAAAACTAACTAGAAGACCCTTTAGTAAAAGTTTTGGTTATTTGTGTGTGTGTTTGTTTTTTTTTTAATTATTCATTGAACACACCACTCAGTTATGAAGGTGCCCTGCAATCTTCTGGAACGTTCAAATGCCAGGTTGCAATAATAATAATTAGCTCATGGATATTCAGTTGACTTATTTTATTCACCGTCCAATGGTTGTAATGTTTACCGAACAAGACAATAGGAGAAACATGTTTTAAGTGTTAGACAACCATATAAAGAATGATTCCATCGGATAATATATGGTATGTCTCATCGGTTCTTGAAAATTGTCCAATACGATACTTTGAACAGTTTATTAAGTTTAGTAAGTTTATTCTTGAGATTCGAAGCTCTTTGGTGACTAGCAACTCGTTTACACACAAATTCATTTTTTTGGGATTCCTGTTAAGGATTCGAATTACAAAAAATAGCTAAAAGATTCCAATCATCGTGATGATTGCTCAGTCTGATTCAAATCTCTCAAAAGAATAGTTATTCTCATCACTACTGTGATTCACTTTATTGAGTGAAAATTTTAATCCTGTTGTACCTTCAATAATTAAGAAATATCTCCTCAAAAAGTTTATTTTGTACGTTTGTTTGCTTGTTTGCTCTTTGTTGCAAGAGGTGAAAACGCATTTAAACTCTTCAAGATGACATTGGCCATATATAGCTTTCTTTACCATATAAGTATTTTCAATAATGACTTTAAATTAGTTTGTGCTTATTTTAAACTGTTTGTTGAACTAATTTAATCTGATCCCAAAACCTAATCCCAACATCAGTTGTTAATTAATCAATGTAATATTTTAAATACTTGATTAATTTCTAGCGAGCATTCTAATCCTTATTTTAGCTCTACAACAGTTTTGCAATTACACATAATTTTTTCAGTATGTTGGATGTTTGGGCAAATTGAAAAATATATCAGGTACATAAAGAAATAATTAAAGCAATGTAAAGGGCATCATAGATCACAGAATTAGAACATCAAGAACCGTCAAATATTTAGTACCTTGCCTATCGAAATCCGTCTCACGAAACACTTGTCGAAGGCTGCCTTTCTTCTTCGTCTTCCTCTATTTCTCCACTTGTCTTCTCTACGATCCCCACACATTGCACTGTGCTCAGCTAAGGGCCCTACCCTTGTGGCACTTTCCTGCCGCAGTGGCCCAATCCATTCCACTTTCGCGTAAAGTGAGCGAACAAAATGCGTACCGCTGGCAGGGTGGCCGAGAATTGGTGGTTTTAAGCAAAAACATTTCCCGCCAGTTTCGCTGTTTCGTACACGGGTAAGGTGGAATTTGCCTGCCCGTGCGCCTAGGCTCCTGGGCGCACTTCTAAATTAAAAGCTTTTTACTTGAATCGGATCGTGCATCCGCCTGCGACACTACGGTTTCTAGCGCTATTTCGGTACCTTTCCGCGTGCGTGTTCCGATTTGGCCTTTTTTCCCCGGGTTCGGTGCAATGGTGGTGGCATTTTTTGGGTGGAAATAAAAAAAAATGTGGCCACCCCGCCCGGCGGCGGGAGTAAAGGGAAAGTCGATGAAACTAGATCAGTTTGTAAAAAGTTGCGCGTGAAATAAAATAGATTAACTAAATTGGCCGATGCACAGCAATTGTTGTGGCCGCAGCAGCCATCGGGGGAGGAAAGGGTGGAGGAAAATAGCTTTAAATCCGCAATGCAAATCGGAACTAGGAGTTTCGATGGTTTTTAACCGATGATCGATTGGGAGTGGATTGTTTTCCGTTTGTTTTATTCGATGCACATTCATGCACTAGCATAGCAAGAGAAAAGGAAGTGATGATTCCGGAATCGTTCGCGAATCCATTGTAGCGAGCTCTATAGTACGCCAACTGCTTAAGGAATGTGGAGAAACACCGGCCCTGTCCGCGCGCCCGGAACCTAATCCGGAAGGTTTCCATATGTTTCCTCCTTCGATGCTATTTCGCCCCTTACCTTTTTTTTCCTTCGTTTAATTTCACCCTTTTGGTACGCAAACTCGCGGGCGACCTTCACATGCTTGCTACTTCACGTTTGTTTGCCTTCCGTTTGCCGACTACCCCTCCCCCCCTCCCACTCCCTCCCTCCCTCACGTGATTGCGTCCGATGATCGATGTATTTCGGTGCGGTTCAGGGTCGATCAGTTCGAACTCCCGAGACGGTGCGCGAAATTAGCGGTTCGCCTAGGATTTTGGAGGAAAACTTGTTTTTCTCGTGTAACCAAACACTGCGAGCATCGTTTTTGGGAGGCGTTAAACATGTGAGTCATGAATGAGGGAGATTCATTCAGCTAAATTTACACGAAACACTGCGGCTCCCGGAATGGGAAACCGAATTCAAAAGATGTGCAAAGTAGCGATGAGTATAAGAACTCTTTTGAAAGATTTGAATCAGGTTCCATAATCATCGTCATGATGAATTGAACATTTAGGTCACTATTTTGTGATTTGAAACACGTAAAACTATTTATTAGTTACTGCGGAGATATGCATCCTCTACAGAGAATCGATTTCCAATACTCTATTGGTAGGGAATGGAGTAAGTAAAAGGAGTAAGGTTATATATATATTTCTCGAAGTCCATTAGGGAAATTTAAGTCAAATTCTCTTTTCGGTTCTCTATAATCTGTTATGTTGCATAAAAATAACGTAATAACATGAAAGATCTTAAAAGGTTATTAAAACCAACATGTTCAAATTAATTCTTTTTCAAGTAATTGCAACTGATTGGAAGGCAAAGTTATCCATACTAGGAGTCAGAATGCGCAGCGTTTATAATTTTATGGCTTGAGTTGTAGGTATAATTTGTTACTTTTGGGGTATCTTTGGTTGCAAAATGCAATTGACCATACTAAAAACTTAATTGACATTTATTTCTAACTTTGATTAATGTCGTGTTAATACATTATATATACATAAATGTTTTTTGCAGTACCAATTAAATGTCGTGTTTAGATATTGGATAACTATGTAGTACAACTTAAAGTATAATGACACTATGTTGAATAATTTCAGTCTGAATTTCTTTTATATGCATCTTGCCCCACTTTCCTCTACTAGTCACCGCCAAAGATTGGAAATATACAGACGGATAAGAATTCTAGAGAGGGATTTAATGTTCTTTCTCGACTAGGAAATCGTTTAGCTACTCTACATTTACTTTTGAGACTCAAAAGTTACAAACACTTTTCGTGATCAATTAAATCCTTCAGCTTATTTGTAGGACTCTTTTCACTCACCATTGTACTCAATACGCATCACTAGTGTAATGTAAATTTCTCTACCTCTATGAAAATGTGTAAATTTCTCTACCAAACTTACATTAGTTCTCCAAAAGCGTGGCATTCTTATCAATTCATTTATTTGTCCTCATAACGTTAGGGCTGTTCAATTGGTTGTAGACGTTTATTTAAAATTTCCATGTGATGTTGATGTTGACTTACGATTTTCACTCCGCGCAAATGCTGAATGTCAGATTGTCTGGATTCTATTTGCACAAAAACCACACGCATTTTCGTCGCATGTTTGAAGGCCAACGGTAAATATTGGTACGCGGATATACCATGGATGGTTTCGTCATTCGACAAACGTCGATCCCGTACTCCGTTGGTGGTCATGTGATGTGGTACCGAAAGCTGTTTTTCTTCCCGAACCTCGAGAAGTCACAGTTTGGTGTGGATGCAACGGTTAGTTGTAAGTTTGGAATGTCCGTCGGAGCCTTGCCTTTTCTAGTGGTTCTGCTGCGATGTACTTCAAGAGTATCTTCGCTGTTTCGAAATCGGTGAAAAGCACAGTTACACGCCGCACGGAAAACGCACTAATTTCTTCAATAGTCATTGGCTTCCCGAACCCGTTAACAAAACTCCGCCAAGTACTCGAATAGTTCAGATGTTTCTTTTTATTATCGTTTGGCATTTGCTTTTTTGCCTTTCCTTTTTTACCAACGTTTGTTTGAATCAATTTGGAGCACCTTTTTTCTGCTTGCTGGACAGAACGCCAGTCCAGATCATTCCCCGGGCGCGAGTTCGATCAAGCGAGGTGGTTTCTCGCAAGACGAAAGAGCAAAAATACCAGAATGAAGGCCCGAGGAGCGTGGAGAGAGCATAGAACAGGGAGGTAGGCCATCAGTCACAAACGGTCAACCAAGCCCCCCCCGGATCTCCCCAGTCCCTCTCACTCACGCCGTGGCCGGGAGTCGTAATTACGGTCGCTTAAATTGAATGACGAGTATTTGCGAGAAATTAACCGTAAATACAACACACATCTTCGACGTCTCCGGACGGGTTTCTTTCTTCTTGGCGGAGTGCTCCGTTTGGGGCCCCAACGGTTGCCTTACGCCGTACGCAAGCCGTAAGTCGCCTCCTTCCACTTCCTTCTTCTGCCCCGCGGCATTGGAAGAAAATGAACTTGAACTGAGCGCAAGAGGAAGCACGTTGCACAACGGAAAGATGAAAGACCGCGGACGGACTGGTGGTTACTGAACCCTGAGTGCTGCGAGGGCTCCGAAAACGGAGTGTCAGGGTTTCTTTGGTTGCAGTGGGACGCTTCTCGATTGCTACAGTCTCTGATTTGTCTCCTTCACGTCGAGATGCTATTCCACCTTCATCAAGCAACGACTTCTGGTTTGTTGGGGCAGTTTGAACTTGTCAAGTATCAGTACCTCATTCTGCTTTCTGCTGGGCTGCCATAATTCACCCTCATTCGGAACATCCCTGGAATCTCCCGTAAGCTTTATACCAACAGTATACTCTTTGGTAAAATTCTCACACTGGACTTAACTTGATGTTGAACCCTTCGGGACTAAGACGACATTGTATCACTTGAGAGAAGGGGGTTGGCACGATTTGCATAGTTAAACTGTGCTGTTTTACGGTGACCTTCCTTTGCCGCCTCTTTTGGATGTGTTTACTATTCGTCCCGCCAACACAACGTCACGCAGTTGTGCCTTGCCTTTCTCGTCGTCTTTCTAACCCTTGAGTGAGCAGCAATCTTAGTGGTAAATAGTTGCCCCCTAAGTAGATTTTTCAATGTTTCAGATAGTTGTTTAAGTATTGCTAGAAATAGACCTCAATCTCATTTAGTCTTGGACACATTTTTACTATGAGTAAGAAGTTAAAGAACTGCTAAACAGGTTTTATAGCTTTAAATCCTTTCTGGGTTTTATTCTTATACGCTATACCGTTTTATCCAGAAACCCGTTTTTCGACTCTTCTGGTTGCTGAAGAGGATCGAATCTGTGTAATAATTTCTCTTCCTTCAGAGTTTGCATACCAACACCAAAGGAGGATTTTCTACGGCAAGTAATCGAACAAGTTCGTTGCTCAATACTACCCTTGTCGAAGGAAACGGTAAACTTCATCAGATGTTCAACTTTGCGCGACCTTCTCTTAAGCCTGGCGAACTGTGCTTACCCGTGAAGGTCGAACAACTACGATCTTTGTCCGTTTTGAGTTGACCCGACGGAAGGAGACGGTGCATTTTTCACTTGGAATAATTGATTTATGAGCCCCCGGTTTTTGCATCTTGATGGAAGCTGAATGTCATCCGTACTTGGAGATATTGCTTCAAGACCTACAAAGAGACGAGATCGGGGGTTATTGAACGCGCCTTCGGATCGGTTGACCGTGGTTTAAAACGGGATTACGAGTCAAGTTGTTATAAATGGTTGAGCGGTTGTTTCTCTGTAAAGTGAAGGACTTTGAACAAGCGTTATTTCTGTGATGAATAAAATATTGATTGAGGTATACATGTACAGAAAAATTATGCTCCTCAAGATTAAGACCTCAAGATAAATAGAAAGAACATGCGCCTCAAGACAACTTCCTAGAATTTTTTTACTCTTCCCTACCTAGAGCAGTTTCTACGATATAACCAATTTTATCGATTACAAATTTTACCCTTTCCAAAAACCCTAGGAAAATTCGGGAAAATATTTGAACCGATTTAGAAACTAGTATTATAAAGAAAGAATAGAACAGTTTAGCCCAAAAACTTGTTTTTGGGGCCCGAGCATTTTTTTAAATAATTGACTAAATTGATTGGAAACATGGACAAAAATCAGTAACAGGATGTTGAAGGGATGATACACATGTCCAGTTTGGACTAATTGGGTGTTGTTCGATGTATTGTCGATATTTCTCGGACACCTACACATACTATACCTTTAGAACTTGCAAACGATTTACAGAATAGAAAAGCCATTAGTATAAAATGTTATCGAACTACGAAGTCTGAACAGTTTTCCTTCTAGCGTCTCTACATAAAAGCATTTTCGTCACGATCATAAGTTAAGAAAAGTGTCATTAGTAATGCACCATTCCTTCTACATAACACAATACCTACATCATCAGCATACGCCAGTCTGTATTTTGTTTCGACTATTAAACTGCCACCGACCATAACACACTCTATTCTCCTCTCCTGATTGATTACACTGCGCCCATTTCTTTCGACCTATCGAGCAAGCGGTTTCCGCTATTTATCCGTTTACAACCGTGAGCGTCTTCAGCGCTACCTCCGGGGGGGATGGTTTCGAAGGGCCATTGTCTCGTCACCGGTCGTCGCTCGGCCGTAAGATAATAAACCGGGCATGCAGGGGACTGCAACGTTTACTAGAGAGCAATCTGTCTTGACTTGGAAGAACCGGAGGCAACTTACAACCTACAAGACGGAACCTCCGGGTGGATGGTGGGATGTATACCGGGGCAGGACCTGAACGGACCGCATAGGAAAACTTTCTAACCATCCACCATCTGGGCGAGAGGTGTTTTGTGAGTCCTATGCCTCGCCTTTATGCACACAATGCACGGAAAGGTCAGTTGTTTTCTTCCCTCCCCGCCAAGCCTTGTAACGAATCCCCCCGCCGGGGACACCAATTGATGACTAGTGAGATTTTAACAACTTCACAGACTGGTTTACCACCTTCTCGCCGATGGTCTACTATTATTCGCTCCGTTAGTGTCAGTTTTCTATGCTCGCCGAATGAAATCCAACCAGCCCGAAAATTGTGAAGCGGAACACAAGAACCAGATGCAAGTCGATTCTCTTGCGCAAGCGACATTGGGGCGACCGGTTTCGGTTGCTGCAGTTTCGTTGCAATTCGGTGCAATTTTATATTTAAATTGTGCTGCTGCTGCACGCTGCGATGCTGCGCGCCGGCCGAGGCCATTGGGTGTTACGTTCACTCTGTGTGTTTCATGTTGGCTTTTTTGTTTTTGGTTTGTTTCCCCGGAGAATGAGCTGACGTTTTTTTTGTTTCAGTTTTTCGCGAGATATATTGTTTCATTGTGGTTGTGTAATTGCACAATGGGCCAGACCATGAGCTTCGATTGGGCGTAATATGTTAAAGAGATAATCAATTTCTTCAAATGTATCATAGAATATGGTACAAGCGAATATAGAAAGATCTCGTGATAGAAACTATGCAGTGAATAACTTAAAAAGAATAAAAAATGATGGTAAACATTTGTTGAGCTTGAAAAACATTACGGTAGAGCAGAAAACATTAACTTTGAAATATAATTGGAATTGTCTTCTCAACTAGGAACTCGTACATTTAAATAATATATAAAAATGTTCGATAACCTTATTCACACAAATTTATACGATGTGTACTCAAAAACGGAGGGATCTCATTATGGATATTGATTTTAAATGTAATACAGTAAAAATTCTCCACTGTGCATCAACAAAAACAAACCATGTATATGATGAAAAATTTAAATAATATTGATTTTGCGCTTTTCTAAATCAATTCTGTTGCGTATTTTTAATCATCATAAGCAGTCAAAATTTAGCGATGTAATTTTTATATCACCGAGAATATTTGTCAATAAAAAAAGGATTTGAATAGCTACATTTTATTAATTCATCAGTTCACGAATGTTTTATTTTAATCACATGTTTGTTAAAACTAGTAAATATCAATTGAGAACTATTATTTATGCAGAATTTTCCTAATATTTTATAAACATTTAAATCTTAAATTTATTTACTGTATTGAAGGCTCTATTCTTCCATTATTGGTTGATTAGTTTCATTGTGATATTTTTGAACATCACGTAGAAGTACGTGTTTATTTTGTTATCATTTCACAAACTTTCCCATTATTAAGTAATTTTTTTTCAAGCCTGTGTTACATTTGAAATTTTACATTTTTTTCTGTTAGTTTATTTTTGTTCATATTTACTAGTCACTTTTTCACGCATTTGCTCATTTTAATTTGTTTAACGTTTAACTCTTTCTCTGTCTAGAACTGTCACTGATTTATAGGTAGCTAAATTGTTTAATGAGTCATGTGCATTTCCCGCTGTTTACCTCCATGGGCCAGCTTGCCAGCAGCCAGGCATGAGTCACCCAATGCTGCCTCATCGGTTTCCTCGGTTTTCCCCACCTCGGGTCAACCGGTGACAGGGAAGTGATCCATTATGGAAAACTGATCTAAATCTGGCGCAGCGTGCTGATCCTCGCAATCCCTCTCTTCGCATTCGCTTGGCAATTGCATTCCGCACTGTGTATGTGTATTGCAAGGCACGGAGGATCAACTAAATTCGAGCCGAAAGTGTGCGCTCACCCGTCTTGATCGCGTTTTATCTCAACGTGACGCGATGCTAACTGCCTTCAGTTTGGCAACTCCACCCGGGCCCCGTGCTTGGGTAGCATTGCAAAATGATGACTGTCGTCACCGTTTGCGTCTTCGTCGTGCTGAAGAAAGTCCCTAGCCCCTAGGGGCCTACAAGCAGAATCAACAGGCACGAAGAAAAACGTGCCTCGTGCAAAGGAAACTCCACGGCCAGAACAACCTTGCCCCAGCAAGAAGGCAGAGGTTGGCATGGACATGCGAGGGAAACGAGGGTACGGAGTAAAGAGATGAGAGAAAAACAAGCGCACTAGTTGAATGCAATCCCACCTCGAGACAGTGCAATGTAAACGGAGCTTGGGGGATTTGCGAAATCTAGAGCCTCTTCTCGGCACAATAGCTGACTCGAAATAGAACTCTTTTAGTACTGCATCGGGTGGGGGACAAGGGTGGGGTAAAGGGATGCGCCGTTGAATGGAGGTTAATTATGTTTCATATTTTATTTGCCTATTGTTTGTTTAGTTTGGCACCGGTAGGCTAGCCACAGCTTTTGCTTGCCTTGGCTCTGGTGGCGCTTTCTTTTCACTCTACGAAAGGCAATCGCGATCGTGCCGGTTTCACTGTGCCGTACCTGTTCGGTGTTGTTTTTCTTCTACAACCTTGCTTTTTTGTTGCCAAAACGTTGCAAGAACGTCGTAAAATGTTAGTTACAACTGTTTCAACACAAGAAACTGTTAGTAAATCCAAGCTAGATCACAAATTATGCTTAATTTTTATTACTTTGTTGGAAAGCAGTTCAATATTAATTAATTCCCTCTGCATCATTCAGTATTATTTTATGTTGTATGTAATAATTTTGTATGTCATAAATGTTAGTTAAAATTACAATTGTTTCAACACAACAAACTGTTAGTAAATCAAAGCGAGATCACAAATCATATTTTATTTTTATTATTTGGTTGGGAAACAGTTAAATAATAGTTAATTCCCTCAGTATTGTTCAGTATCAAATATTTTATGTTGTATGTAATAAAAAATCGAGAAAATATATTTGACGTGGTTGATCAGTTGTTGAAAGTTCTAGAGCTTATTGCTGTCATTTGAAATACAATTTTCTATTATTTTTCGTTCTTAAATTAATAAGTACTTAAAATACTTGTAATTTAAATTAGTATTTTCTTATTAAAAGAATGAATTTAACAATTTTATTGATTGTCAACAGTTGATTTTGAGTTCGATTGTTGGATGGAGAAATAGTTAGGATTCCACTGAAGCTATTCAGTGTTTGAGGAAATTGAACATGGATGGAGAAAAAGTTAAAACTCCACTGTATACGCAAGATTCTCTCCTGTGTGAGCCATTCCCGCAAAATTAATGCCTAATTAATTTCCTTGCCAGCACTTCTTTAGCGTGCCCATTACCCTGCTCTTATTGTCGTCAAGGTGCGGTTTGCTCCTTCTTCCCTTGATTCGGGTTTCCTTTTTTGGCAACCAAGTGACGAAAAAGAAAACGTTTTCCCTCCGTAAAAAAAAAACGGTCCCCCGGAATCTTGATCTTCCGCCTCCCGAACGAAAACACGTATCGCGATCCGTTGGTACACATCCGCATCCCAGTCCCGATGAAGCTGATGAATCACAAATTGTTGCAACCGGCAGTGCGATCCCCAACGTGTGTGCTGGCCGTCGCGGAATAGGCATGCGTTTGTGTGGAGCAAGTAAGGAAGATTCATTTCTTCCCGGCACGCGATTTCCTTTCACCGACCGACCGAAAAAATGCAAATGCAGAACGGTTGGAAGAGCCAGCCCCATTGCTCTGCGTCCATTGCTTCGCTATTCTCTGTACGTGGCGATGCAAGCGAATGCAATCGAGAAAGATACACTGCATTTAACCCTTAAATCGTCAATGTTATTTGTATCTTCGCATTGGTTTTATTGAATAACCTTTGCTTTCTCTTTTAATTCATCCAGTGTTCAAAACACATCTTATCTTAGTCTATAGTTTCAAAAGTCTGTCCTATGCACCTTGGTTTGAGCTTTCCATTTATTTATTTTTCTTGCTCTGTTTTATTCGAAGGCAGAGTTTTATGTCACTATACATGAATGTACAAAATTTCTACAACATTAAATTGTATTTTTTTTTTCGTTATCTTAAAAGGATTTTATAACTTCACAGGAACTTTAAATCAATCTAAAACGACTATGAGGTAAAATACTTGGAGACGAACGCTGTTTTTTCGAAGTCTTTGAACAAAATCATAAAAAAATATATGAATTGTTTCGAATCTTACATGTTCTCATGTTCTAACAAGTTCGATTATCTTCTTCTAAATACTGTAAATCTAGTTGATTGTCCTATGGGCTGGCTTTACGATTGATGTTGATGAACTTTAAATCAATCTAAAACGACTATGAGGTAAAATACTTGGAGACGAACGCGTGTTTTTCGAAGTCTTTAAATAAAATTATAATAAAAGATATTAATTGTTTCGAATCTCACATGTTCTCATGTTGTAACAAGTTTGATTATCTTCTTATAAATACTGTAAATCTAGTTGATTGTCCTGTGGGCTGGCTTTACGATTGATGTGATGATCAGTTTTTGAAATGAGTTTAGATTTATTTATCGAACGACCCTGTTCACGCAAGGGTTCAGATTGAATGCCACCGTAGGAAACCCCAAAAATAAAGGTACAACAAGGGTCGGGTTGACCCGATTGCATGCCATAATACCGTCTGCCGCGCAGTGTCTGAGCCTGATTACAGCTTCAAGTGTTGTGCGCCGCCGGCACGCCGTCGGAGGACGGTGTATTCGATGGTGGCGGGACACTGGCTTGGCTTTTCCTTCAACTTACCGTCCACCGGGGAGGGACTGGGTGGGCTCCGTTAACGTTCACAGCGGAGGCCCTTTGGGGATGATGCGATGTGTAAATGTGGTTGTTGCCGAGTGTACGCGTTGCCTAATTAGCTTATAATTGACGATTGTGTCACAACGAGGTGTTGCTGTAGGCCAAAATGGAAAGAAAGAGACGGCTCACAAATCATATGGGGACCGGACGGAGAAATAACTGGCGGGTGTAGGCGATGCCGTTCCTGAAGCTGTCTTCTGGTGGCGCGAGTTGAAGCGGGGCATAATTCTGTTGGGCTTCCGATGCCGGTTTTCTTACAACGAGCTCTCCCAGAGGGTATCAGGGTCGCCGGCAGGTGCTGGTGTCTAAGTTGAAGGTCTTACTGATTGAAATGTGAGAACTTTTTAATGAGATCAGTTTTAGGTCCCCTCTTGTTGTACTGTTCCTGCGCACTAGGTCTTTGTGCTGTAACTTTAATCTCCAAGCAGCAATGCGGCCGACAAGGTTCGGTTTTCATCTTGTTACGATTTTCTCGGAACTGATTTCTTCCGCGTTCTTAAAAAAATTGACCGTTACAGTCGGATTGAATTATCAAAATGACAGAGAAAACCCGCAAGTTATTACTATTGGTGCAAAAGTTCAATATTAATTTCAAGCATGTCCTTGTGTTTACAATAGTTTTCAATTAACAGTGTAAGGCTGTTTTACGTTACTTTCTACTTTGATTATTTAGCTTCATGAACTGCGCCTAACAATATTTTCTAAATAATAAACGTGCTGAGACTGCAAATTCCTTTTTTGTTAAATGTTTGAAAAAAAAACAATTTTAAGCATTATTTCTATATTTGCAAATGAGCAGGATCTGTTGCTAATTCATTACAGAGTTTCGATTCATATAATGGAATGTTTCAATATGTAAAGGGAACATTTCAAAAGCATAGGATACAAATAAATTATACGATTTTCGAATATTTTACTTTCCACAGTTATAACATTCCTTGACATAAAAATGATGAGTTTAATGAAATTATCAGCTCGCTCCCCTAACCGGTTGCAAAGCTCCCCGGTGACATTACACGATTCCCCTAGCTGTCTAACACATTCCCCTATATGATTGCAAAGTTATCTTTACCGGTTGAAAATATCCCCTATGCTTTTGAAATGTTCCCTCTACCTATTGAAACATTCCATTATATGAATCGAAACCCTGTATGTCGAATTATCCTTAGAATTTTCTTATTCCTTAATAACTTCTTTGCACTTTACACTTCACACTTAATACACGTTAGCGCATCAATCTTTTATGTTTCAACCAAAAAAAATATGAAGACGTTACGTTTTCTTCATCAAAACACAATACAGACAATTTAGTCGCATCATTCTTACATCTTTCATATTCTTCATTTACTTTCATTCGAAAGTAAATTTACAAACGCATCACACGTTTGATTAGACCAGCCATTTGTTTTGCAAAATGATAAAAATAATTTTAATATTTGAAAAAAATATGGACAAAAAGTACGGGGTCCTCGAATGTTCGGAGTCGCAAGCAGCTGCCTAGTTTGCTTATCCTAAAATCCGTCCCTTACCCACTGTCTTTTCTCTGTTTTAACGATCAGTTGATAAAATGCTAAAATTGCAGTTGTACGTGAGAGAGAAACAAATGAAGGAGAAATTATCGGATTGTTGCGCAGTGGCAGGGAATCAAAAATCAGACAATCGTTTTAGTTTGTGTTAAGTTTAGAATTGTGTAATTCCGATTCAGATTCATGAATCTGAATGATTCTTTGTATCGTTTAAGACATTCATGCATCTTTCAATGAGAGATTCATGCATTCCAAACATTTAACATTAATTAATCTTTGAGATTCATAAATCAGAACCGACAACTAAAGACCAACAAATTATTAAAGAGACCTTCGTTTTTTTCTGGTCCCACGCCAATGAAAGAATCATCAACATTCGTGAAAGATCCATCAAAGTTTCATGAAGATGCATTAAGGTTTCGTAAGCTTCATCAACGTTTGAATCTCGCCTAAAGATTCACAAGGCACAACACTAGTTAAGTTATCTTTATCCTCTGAGTTGCTTGTGACACGTATCTTCACAGGGAGTTTCTTCTATTTTTCCTTGAATTTTGTAATAATATTTAAGCTTTAAGTTTGAATCAAGTGTAAAAACAGATCTCGTTTACCGATTTTAAAAAAATTACCTTAAAAGTCTAAATACATTTTCGAGTATTTTATAATGTTCTTCTCATTCTCTACATATGGAATTACATATCCAATTCAATATAACATAGTCCATTTATTCCATGTAGTAATATTGATTTCTTTACGATGCTTTGTTCTCTTGCAGGCAGGAGGAATGACCATCGTTATGGCCGGTCTATCGACGACGGAAATATGCGAGAACACGAAGCTGGCCCGCGAGATGGCCGTGATGGGCAACTACGACTCGGCTGGCATTTACTACGAGGGCGTGCTGCAAATGCTTCGCAAGCTGCTGGTCGGCATGAACGAGCCAATGCAGAAAGGAAAATGGCTAGTGGTGAGTGTTGGACTTCCAATACCAATCGTGCCTTTGTCTAATGTTGTTCTGTTGTTCGGTTTCAGGCACAGCAAGAAATCAATAAAGAGTACAATCAGATGAAGCTCATCCAGAAGACGCTCACGGAAATCACAATGGATCTACAGAACGCCCCGCTACAAGCCCGCATCCGTACGCCCCTGCACGAAACGGCCAGCAAAGATCCAGCGGCTTGGTTCCGTGCCGATCCGGATATCTGGATGCCACCGTCGGCCTCCGCTGGTCGGGGGGTTGACCCCGACGTTTGGGGACCTCCCCCGGATATGCCCCCACCCGATCCGCACCGGCGCACCGTTGCCCCTCGCAGTCAGTCCCGCTCGAGCACCGCACTCAACCGAAAGTCGGAGGTGAATCGACGAAATGCGGCCACCAAATCCGCCTCCACGTCGACCGTCGGCGGGCGGAAGACGATCAGTCAATCGGCGCGCTCATCCGGGTCGTCGGCGGCGGCGGCGGGCATGAATGGTGCGTCACGGACGGGCACACTAACCCGAACGAAACCGAGCGCAAGGGCAACGGCGACCGGAACGCCGGGAGCGTCCTCCGAGAGCACCAACGGAAACGGGGAAAAAAGTGACAAGGAGAAGCTGGACGACGAGGAGGGCAATGGCAATGGCGGGGATACGCCGGAAGAAGTCGAGCGTAAGTTCGAACCGGCGGCCCACGCGGACGTAGATCTAGTCGATATGCTCGAGCGGGACATCCTGCAGAAGAATCCCAACATCCACTGGGACGACATTGCGGACCTGCACGAGGCCAAGCGGTTGCTAGAGGAAGCGGTCGTACTGCCGATGTGGATGCCGGACTACTTCAAAGGCATTCGGCGCCCGTGGAAGGGTGTGCTGATGGTCGGCCCGCCCGGTACTGGCAAAACGATGCTTGCCAAAGCGGTCGCCACGGAGTGTGGGACGACGTTCTTCAACGTGTCCTCGTCGACGCTTACCTCCAAGTACCGGGGCGAGTCGGAGAAGCTCGTGCGGCTCTTGTTCGAGATGGCCCGCTTCTACGCGCCCAGCACGATTTTCATCGACGAAATCGACTCGCTGTGCTCGCGGCGTGGCTCCGAATCCGAACACGAAGCTTCCCGGCGGGTCAAGTCCGAGCTGCTCGTGCAGATGGATGGCGTCAGCAATGACGAGGCGACCAAGATTGTGATGGTATTGGCAGCCACCAACTTTCCCTGGGACATCGACGAGGCGTTGAGGCGACGGTTGGAGAAGCGTATCTACATCCCGCTACCAAACAGCGAAGGTCGTGAGGCACTGCTTAAGATTAACTTGCGCGAGGTGAAGGTGGACGAATCGGTGGACATGCGCGACATCGCCGACCGATTGGAGGGCTACTCCGGGGCGGATATCACGAACGTGTGCCGGGATGCGTCGATGATGTCGATGCGGCGCAAGATTGCGGGCCTCCGGCCGGAACAGATCCGCCAGCTGGCGAAGGAGGAACTGGACCTGCCGGTATCGAAGCAGGACTTCAAAGAGGCCATCGCCAAGTGCAACAAGAGCGTATCCAAAGACGATCTGGCAAAATACCAGCAATGGATGAAAGAGTTCGGCTCGTCGTGATTACAGGCGGCACTTGGAGGTGGCCATGCTCAGGTCGGTCGCAGCCGCCTACGTATTCGTTCCAACGAGCGTGGCTAGGCTGCGGTTCCGTGTCCTCGAATACTGAATGCGCGCTCTCCAAAACTCTGGCCAAACGCCGAGCATACGAGTCAACGGTTTACCGTGATTGTGATCTTTGTAGAAAAAAAAAAAACAAAAATGGAAAAGAAACGAGGGACACAGTGGGTAGAATCAGAAGTGGGCGAGCATACGTCGTGTTGTACCATTTCGGTCAGACTTCCTCCACAACACGAATCCTTTCTCCCAGTTGGCTGGAGGATGCATTTGTGTGGGGCCTGTGTTAAACCGCAATGCTAATTTATTTGCCTTCGCCAATCGATGCTTTTGCCATAATTTTACAATCCATGTGCGTGGCGCTCCAGCTCTCGACCTGCTCTCAAAGTTCCTTCGATGATTGACCACATATCACCACAATGTGTTGTTAATGCTGGGCCGGAGAGTGATCGCACGATCTTATAATTTTTTTACATTTTTTTTTGCCTCGGAGGCGGCCAAAATCCGTTGTATTCTCTGTGTCGGTGCCTTGCGCACTTCGGCATAGGGTGACTGATGTGCGTCTCAGCCAGCGCAATAAGGACATTCGCGGTGAGCACTAGTAAACCGGGAGGAAAAGAGATGAAAGTATGCCTTTTTGCAAATCCGCGTCTTGTCGGCGAGCAGTAGCTAATCTTGTTTTCTTTCTTTCTGTTTTCATTATGTTTTACTAATACCGATAATTAATGATAATTATACTGTTAATTTAAATCATACACACGATAATAAACACTTCAGTAACATTTTATATAAAATGACAAAATAAACGGAATATGTATATGGTTGTTGAAATGAAATGATGACATCTTTTCGGGAACGCTCGACTATTGAATAAGTCTTCATTCGTTGATCGCTTAATTGCTTTTCGAACCGAAAACACTTTCGTGAGAAAGGATTCGACTACTTTTCAGCATGAAGAGTAACGAATTTATAGACAAATGTAGCAAAAGTCGAATGTAAAATAAATTCGAAATGGTTGATAATTCAACGTACATCCCGCAAATTTTTTCAAATAGTTTTAATTCACGTGATTACTGTTCCTTTTCTGATCAACACTCACTAGGCACATCAAAGTCGAATCTACTTCGAAAGTCGATAAAAAAATTCGTGCGAATGTATGCCTAGTGGTATAATTTTTAATGTTACACGTTTATGTGCGTGCTATTTCAGGATTTTTGTGAAAATGTGATGAGTACATAAAATTCATTAAAGAACATATAAATATATTTATCATTTCTTTGAGTCAATGCTTAAATTGTGGCCAATCTGTTATACGGATGGTGAAAGCAATTTTTCGGTTTTTGTGGAATTGAAATCAAAATTCGAAAAGGATAATGAAATGTCGCTATCAGTTTCCCATTAATAAACAAAAAAAGATCGGCCATAGTAGTAACAGGAGAATATCAGGGAGTAATTGAAATGTTGTTACTTAATTTATAAAAATACAGAAGTTAAAACACCGGGAACCGGCGTCCGTTTCGAACATGCCGGCCATCTTGCGACAGGTATTGTTTTGACGGTCGTCGAATCGGTACTTCAAGGTTTTCGAACCGGGAATTTAAAATGTGTGAATCAAGGAGTATATAACATTGAAATAGAATAAAGGTGGAGTTTAAAAAATTTTTAGATCTCAAAATGGCGTCAGAGTAAATATTTAAGCAATGAATTTAATTTTTAATAATTTTTAAATCAAATTTTTACCAGGATGGAACGGAAAAAAATAGTAATCAATTTCAATATTTGAATTGTATCTACCGATGACGCCAATTTAATTTTATGAATAACGTGTGTACCTAAATAGGTGTCATTGAGAAGTTGTGAAATTGGTGTACTAACAGTTTTCCTCACTATTTTTTGAAAGATGAAAAAACAAATAAAAGAACAAATAACGGTAGTCAATTTGAACGCGTAATTTCAAGCCTTGTTCTTATTCGTTACTTTTTGAATAACACTAAAAAATAGAATTAATTAACTTTGATTCGGATGATAGAAGAATGGCTGCCAAAAAGTAAGTATTTTCAAATAAAGCAAATAGTTTTACAATTCATAACGTCACAAATCAAACTCAAAAGCTGAACAAAATTTGAAGACTTTACCTACTATAAAAATATCGTAGCCAACACCAAGCCTTTTTCCTCTCCCGAATTGGAAACCCTCCCTTCTAGAGGTTGACCTCTCTCGACTTAAAAAAATCACTCTTCTAGCGAAACAATTCGCTTTTGTGTTAGTGACTAACCCGTCGTATTGCTTTGATTGGTTGATGAACCGGCAATTACCGATTTTCGAACCGGTTGTTACCGATTCCGGGACTGCGTTTTGTTCCTGTCGAGGTCGTTCAATCGGTAATTAGAGGACAAGGGATAGGATCTCGGATAGGTGTACGGTTTTATACTATGCTATGGGAAGTAACAAAGAAGTGTGCGTGACTGCTGCATGGTGCGTTAGGTAGTAGTGGTGCGAAGCGTCGCCGCCGACGGCGTTTGTGTGTGTATGCATCGAGGAGTGTTTCATTTCCGAAAATTGTTCGAATCGAAGCTGAAGCGAAAAACGCAAACGCGGAGATTTCTGCGGGCTTCTGGTCGCTGCTTTTGCACACGCACAGGATTAAGACAGTCGTGTCACCGTCGATTGCGGTAGTTTTGTGATTTTTTGGTGCTGTAGGATGTAAGTAAGCAAAGTTGCTCGATACGACCACCTTAACGCAGCAGCAGGCTGGTTCGCTTACCATAGCCTGGCTTGGTTGCTGCTGATCGATTATCTGTTAGTTCCTCTGCGCGAGAGTTCTTCGGTGTCGGTCCCACAAACCCGCTGTCGTCGTCGATCGGAGATGGTCGCATAATTCCGTGTATCCAGCCAAACTGCTTGCTTCGCCAAACGGAGGAAACCAGCTTGCTAGGTTTTGCTGGTTCGTTAGCTCAAGCGAAGAAAACGTCCCACAAAAATGTCCGTTTCCGTCGACGTTGGCCGTCACCATCACCGACAGTGGTAGAGCTGGCTACGATACGAACACCGTAGAAGAGAGCTCCGTGTCGTAGTCGTCGTCGTCGTCGTCGTCATCATCATCGTCTTCGTTGTCTCACAAAGCAACATGGAGCGGCCTTAACTGCGCCGAAACGAAACCTACACACATCGGCCATGGGGCGGCCATCGTCTTTATGGCACGATCTGGCCGGTGCACGGGAAAACTAATCATTTCACCCCTGTGTTCTCTTTTGCAGTCAGCGACAAGTCTCCTTGCGTGCGACAAGAAAAAGGGCGACCGTGTCAGAGCAGTGTTATTTGTGTCCCAATCCGTTCGTACGCAAAACCCTGCAGCCTACTCGGATTAAAAGACCCCTGGAGGGATATTCGTGTGAAGACGGTACCCACGAAAAACTCCTTCGTCCAGGCGTGTCCTTCGGTGCTTGAAATGCAGCAGGAATGCTCTAGCGAGCTTCAAGCATAGTCTCGGAAAGCGTCAAACGTGCCCGATGCGTTCGAACACAGTCCAAGCAAGTGTGTCTCCCGCGCGGAGTGTGTGCGCTTGGAACATCGGGCCGGAAAGTTGAATTATAAGGTATTTACGAAGAATGGAATATATTGCTTATCGGGTGAAATAACGTTCTCCTTTCGTTCCTCGATTTGTAATTTACGGGAGGGAAAAGAGAACCACCGAGTGCTGGACAGTGTAATGCAGTGTGTCCACCTCCTGCGGAAGTTACTAATGACGGCGAATCCCTGAGGCAGTGGTTAGCGCGACGAGGACCGTGTCGAGGAGTCAAAAAGCGTTTCTCGAGAGCGTATGTGCTTGTGTGTCTGTGTGTGTGTGTGTGTGTACATACCCCCCAAGTTGGCGGCGTCGTTTCGTCGTCGTGGAGACATAAGGGGGGGAGCGGGAGGAATCGTGACCCGTTGTTGAGGAAAATTATGGAAGTAATACGAGTTGGCAGTTATTCACAGAATTGGTAAAGTCGAGAAAGGAACCGGAAATGCTATCCCATTGCAACAGTGAAGTGTGTCTGCATATAGACCGAAAAAATATGTCCGGTCGATTTGTATGAACGATGCAAGCTGAACGCTAACAATTAGAAAGTGGTGAAGTGAAAAAGTGATTTAAAAACAATCGTCTGCTAAAGCAAAGAGGAATATGTCCAGATCAATCCTAGCAAACTGGAAATTCACCCACCTTCGTCGACAAAGCAACCGGCAGACATGACGAAAATTGACCGCAGCTCATATGTGGCACATTTGCCAAACTGATGTAAAGAAAGGTTGGTTGAACATAATTTTTTAACACTTTTCAATTCAATTCCTTGTAGAAAAACACAGTTTACCGGTTGGTGTTTGGGAAAAGCGCGCAGGTTGGCGTTTGTGCGGATGGTCGTTTTCCTTTGTTCCAATTGGGAGAATAGATATTTAGTTAGCAAGAAACGCCTTCGTCGTTTCTCAGGGCGGTTACAGAGGAAAAGGATGAAAACATTTTAATTTTCTTTGTAGAACATTTACATCTTCAAAACGACTCACGATATGGGTCGTAGGACGAATAACATTCATGTGCATTTTATAAAAACAGACGAAAACTTAGGAAACCATGCATGATTTCAAAATTTATATGATTTTGATAGTTGCAGTTCCGAGTTCTTTCAAGTTTTCCTCAACCACATCCTCCGCAGACAGCCACCGGTACGATGGAAACGCCATGAAAATTACCGATGGCCTACCGCATCCCCTGCCTTTCGAGGGCGGGTGAGAAAATTGAGATCACCAAGCGAGCAAGATATGGTGAGCGCTGCGAGAGCGAAAAGGGCCGCAAATTGCACTCTTTTTGGCGAGCGCCAGTAAAGGCGCTGCTCGTGATGGTGGAGGATGCCGAAGCTACAACAATGTATTTTCCAACGAGCACGGTGGGAGGGAAAAACATCTTTGATTATGCTTTCCAGATGGAGCGTAAGTCGGCTCACGCTTACAACGATCGACAAATGTTTGTGTTTTTCCCCATCGATCGGTTGTTCAGTTTTCACTCCTTCCGCGATCGATAACATAAGGAACGGCTTTCTTTATCTGCACCTGAGCTCTGCAAAGGTTATGGCTGTTATTTTTATTCATATTTAATGCGAACAAGAAATTAAATGGCCAGTTTGACTCGTTTTCCTACGGGAAACGGGTAGTTTCTTCACTGCTGAAAACAAAAACATTTTCACAAAACAAAACGTGCATCGTTTACCCGGATGGAACACATGAGGGTTACGAGTAACAAAACCATCTCTTCCTGCCTGGTCGTTACCACCATTCCGTTCCGATTCCGTTCGAGTTTTTGTCCAGCGGCGATGCAAATTTTTGTTTTATGTTTTCCAGTTTGCATCTTCTCCTATTCGTTCGCCGAGTGTGAATCTGTAAAGGATATTTAATAAGCCATAAAGTGTGAAGCGCCAACCACCGTTAAATGGAAACGCTGGCGCCGGGCTACCTGGAACGCTTCCAAGTGTAACCCCAGGACAATGGTTTAGTGTGCACCGTTAACGGATGGAATGTTTAACCTGTAAGCTGTTTTTTTTAACGATCCGCTCGACTACTGTTTGAGATCGGTGAAAAAATAATTGGATGATGATTTGCTGTCAGTTTTATCTGTCAATAATTTCTAGCACAGATTTATCAACCGTGTTGTTGGAAAAGGTGGTAGGATGGTAGCGTTGATAAATAGTTTCTCTATCGATTGGTTGAGTTCTTTTCGGAAGTGGTGTTTTTCAATCAACCATGAGGAAAGATTCATTTATTCGAGACTGTTTACCATGATCGATTGGTGTTAAAAGTAGATAGTTTTTCATCTTTTTTTTTTAGTTTTCTCGACATACATGAGTTGATTTATAAAAACAAAAATTAAGGGTAAAATTCGATAAAGATCTTTGACTTTTCTAAATTATACAAAAGCTTGAGGTATTCTTCTCTTCCATTGGGGTTAATTTATTACTAGTCAAATCACTAGTTGGATGCATAATATTTTCACTGCTTATTATGAGCAAATTATCGACCTCGTTAATGTAGTTAGAAAATCTAGTGTTGAAAAACGGATTGCAACGAAAGCTCATTTAAATTGTCATATATTATGTATCTTCCAAACCAGGACACACCATCCACAAATCATGTTGTTTTAACACAATACCAGCATTCGTGATTCTTTTGAATATTTACCTTTTAATGTTCCGACTAGCACATGCTAACCACGTGCTCTCGCGAGGAAGTGAAAAAACGCTCCATCAATCTCTTCTGTAATTGCAGCATAAACATAAACGAACCCAATTCGGAGAAAGCCCACCATCTGGTTGTTTGGTTGGTTGGAGGCTTCGCGAGAGCCTCCGTCGTGTGTTTACGCTTGGCCAAAGCGATAACAGCAAAAGGAAAAACAATCTGCTTCCCAGATCGCAAGCCTTATCGCGCGCACTCAACGCTCATCGCCAACCCCTTCCCACCTGAACGTTGCGGATGCGAATGCACACACACACGCACCCACCCAGCCTTATAACACCCCCATAAGCACGGGGAATCCGATCCAAAACAATCGCGCCCGCACGCGCCCGGCGACCGCCAACGCGGATGCGAAAGAACGCCGGACGACGAACCAAACTCACCTTGCTGCACATCGGCCCCCGCCCCCACCCCACCCGTAAATGATGGCCACGGGGATTTGTTGTTGACAGCTACTTTTCGTCATCGACGAGAGTGTAGGAGTGAGCAATGCAAACCATAGCAGCAAGCACTCGGAAGGACGGATCGATTATTTATCCTCTGCCACCGGTCTTCCCGAACCTTTTGGCGGCATTGTTGCTGCATGTTGCAGTTCCGGCTGCGTACGGTTCCGTTGGCAGACACGTAGAGAAATGTCAGGTGTCGAATCACCGACAAGTGGCCCAAAAGAGCATCGTTAACGTCCCCGTGAGACCCCGCGCAAAAGCGTCAGAATGGGTAGACGGGCCACGTGCATGTGATTTTACTTTGTCGCAGACTGTTGCGGCACGGCAAGGCGCCGGTGTTTGCTTCTAAGAAACAGGAATACACTTCCTTTAAAGATGACGGGATGCAAGTTGAGCAAGGCAAGCGCGGGGTGGTGAAGTCGATTGAAAAGAAAGTGAAAACCACCGGCACCGAACAAAACAGTCGCCCTTACGTCGAGCGCGTTTGTTCGCAGCGAAAGTACAAAGTCCTTCGGTGGCCTGTTTCCTCCAACTCCAACTTCCTTGCGAAGAAATTTGTGGGTTTTTTTTTCTTTCTCACCATCGGTTTTCGCGAGGAAGAAGTTTGCCGCAAACGGTTCGTCCGGCTCTGCTGCTGGCGACGTGTTTCGAACTGGTGGCATGAAGATTTGCCTGCCGCGCGCTGAGTCAAGGGGTCGAGGATGGAGACGGTAACGGGAGACCCACCTACTTCAAAACCCGAACAACCAAGGACGAGTTGTGGCGGTTGCACCGACGACGACGACCGTGTGCCACCGATTCCGCGAGACACGCTCGTGAAAAACGAAAGGGAAATTTATCAGCCATGGACGTTTTGTTGTTTATGTGCGTGTGTGTATGTGTGTGTGTGTTATTCTTTCTTTTCGCACTCTTCCTTTGATCATGCCAATCCCGCGAAGGTTTCGCTGCTCACTTTTGATTTGTTGCCTTCGCAGCAGCAGCAGCTATCCACGATGGCACGAACGCTACAGCGCCTTCGAGGAAGCCAACGGTAGCTAAATTGTTGAATAATAAAGATTGTCTTCCTTGCCAGCGTTGCCCGGTCTTTAGTGTAAACAACGGTTTGCGCGGGCTTGAACGGCATTTCATCAACCGCCGCTCAGTTTAAGAGTGGTTTTGTTGTGGTCGTTTTTACTGTTCAACGGCAGATGATATTATAACGCTGTGGTGGATAACTTAAAAGCTTATATTTGACTATCTTTTTTCCTATATCTTCAACAAACAGACTTTATTGTAACAGTCGAGAGTATAAAATACTTTGTTAAGACAGATTCATTATGGGATGTTGGTTGTTTTTACATTTTGAGATTCTTTCTTTGATGATTTTTTGAAATTATTTATAGAAGTCTTGCCGAAGTTCAAATGTATAGTACTAGCTGGGAATGACAATCAGTTCAGTTAGTAGCATGAAGCCAAGCTTGTTGACGATCTCTACACCGGTATTGACCACCAATAAATTTATTCGAAGGAGAAAGGTATCCATAAATAAAACATTTTAACAAGCTGCACATAAAGCTAACGAAACAATGGTTGGCCACTATCTCGAATAATTTCGTTTGGCACCCAATCTAACTAAAATCATGGGACGGAGGAAAACTTCATCAGTTACATTTTTAACGAAGTGTTGTTGTTCTGAGCACTCCTAAATGTCAACTGAATTATATTTGCCAATCTTTGCTTGCTAAGATTGAAAATTGTTTATCTCTCTGATTGTTTTTTATTTTCTATCCGTTCATCGTTGTAATACAATGTTAATCGATAGAACCTAGCACTTATCGAGGGATATCATTATTTTATTTATGATGGTTGTTATGACTAATCTGTACAATACAATACAATAAGCTTCGAAAATGGAAACATGATTGCGTCTACAAAATGTCGTTGGCTCAAGGACCGAACATTTTCTTGGCTCATTGCAGCAACAATGGATTCACTAGATCTAAACTTTTTAAGGATGTTGGTAAAGTTACTTAAAAAATTTACAAAATTTAAAACAAGTGTTAAATTGAAGAAAACTTCATACCTTATTTGACGTGCAATCGTACTGGGTGGCCTAAAATAAACTCGAACCTAAAAGGGAGGGGGTTTGGCATAATTCCTACGGGTTTTTCGTAACCCACATCTCATCGAGCACTTGTAATTGCACTTGAAATTGTATCATTTGCATTTATTTAACCAAGGTCTGAACCAAAAGCCCCGGCAGGTCGGTTTAAACCCTTCTCGATTTCTTTTAACAGGCATTTTTCTTTTATTTGCGCGTTTTACAAGGTGATACGTCGACCGGATAGGAAAACGAAGCGTCGAGGGTTGTGTATGCGTGTGTTTGTCGGTGGGGTTGGGTTGGGTTTGGAAATCGGGCAAGGGAATGCAAAACAAAAACCACACGAGATAAAACCGTTGGTTGTTCGGTTGCAGCAGCTTCAGCTGGAAATTATCGGCCTGCCTCCTGTGTTTCGCTCGTCCTTCGCTCGAAGCGGATTTCCTTGGTCGTTTTTTCCTCCTTCCCATCCCCATCCCTCGGACGATCTCCCTCCCGAAAAGTCGACTACAGTGCGGTCCCTTTTAACCCTGAAAATGGCCCCCACCACCTCGCCTCCCACCTGGGTGGCGTCCTCCTTCGGTTGTGTTGTGTTTGCTTGCGTGGCGAAAAAGGACTAACCTTTCCCAGTGAGGTAGGTCCGGCATTGTCGGGGACGCTAAATGATGGCATTACCGGCGGTGTAACACACACATACACACACACACATACACCACAACCAGGTCCTCGCAAAGGTACACTTCGACACGGTGGTAGTCTCTTGTTTCCCACCTTCCCGTGGGATGATTCCATCGTTCCCTATCACTCACATCCGTTCCACAAGCAGGTTATGTGTATGCTGCTGTTGGATGTGTTCAAAATTTCATGAGATTGTTGCTAATGATTCTTCGACTCGGTGGTCACTGAGAAGCCAGAAGACAGTTGCGATAATACAGGACAGAACGAAGACGTCCTCCACTTGATATGCCGCTTGGCCGCTGAGTGGCGGTGCCGCCTTCCGTTTGATGCTGGTTGACTTAATTGATTTCCACCTCCCAAAAATTCGCAAACATTCGTCGAAAGGGCAATTCCTCCCGTTCCCGTTTCCGGACTCCGCTTCATTTGTCGTTGTCCAGTTCTTCACAATCGCGCCATCGTTTAAAAGCCGGGAGTTCGGCAGGGAAACGGAAAAGGTTGGGAAAAAGAAGAACAAGAGGGCCTCTTTGACGAAGCCGTTGCCAAAGTAGAAGTAAATGGAACTAAGAACGAACGCAACGCATCTCTCACCGCAATTCGCGGATTTCAGGCATTCGGTCGTTTCATCTTCATCCCAGTTCGCTTTCTTGCTTGGTGTTGGAGTTTCGCAACAAAATAACACACACTATCTCTGCTGTTTGATGATGGGGGGGTTGGTGGGCAAAAGGCGGCAGGAATGGTTTAAAATCAATTTCCCTTTGCGTTGTTGTTTGCTGCCTCGTTGTTGTCCCCTTGCCATCCTTCCTCCTTTCGCCACCCATCTAACAATAACACATTTTTAGTTTGGAAAAAACAACAAGACAGCGATGTGGTGTGGTTCGATTCACCAACACTTCTTTTGCCTTTTTTTACGAGATAATCAATCTTGCACATGGTTACCCTTTTTGTATGACGTCTGAGAAGCGCAACAGAGAGTCGAGCGCGCCTCGTGGTCGCCTTGTATGGAGTTGGCGTGATTAAGGAATGTAACGCCATGGAGTTCCTCCCCGTACCGGCAGCCCCTCGAAGGACTTCCAGCATGGAACGGAGACCCGATGCTGCTCTAGCGCCCCCCGTCTTTCGTTTGGTTGAAGGGTAGGAAGAAAACTGCACACAATACGCGGGATTTTACGATGCTCAAGGATGAAAATCCCTGTGTGTCCGTGTCGGTACGACGCCAGCGAAGAAGGCCAAGGGAAAACCGATTGTGATCTTTTTTCGTGATGGGCTCGATTCTTGTACTCTTATTACATTCGAACGCTGGCCGCCGACGGTCAGGCCTCTTCGATCTTCGCTCCGCTCGCAAGCACCACTAGCATTTTCACCAGCCCCATTCCGTGAGTGGCGGGGAGTCTGTATCTCAACCCTTTTATTCCGTTGCGCCTCTCCGGACGGTAATCGTTTCGTTTTGATTTTATCTCGCTCCTTCTACGCGCCGTGGTTGTCCATTTCCATCGCTTCCATCGGCGCACGGAGAAGGTCAGGATGATGGCATTGGCCACACGACGGGCACAGGAGAATGAAGAAAAGGGGGGCAGAGAGCCCGGGAGATAAATCCAACCCGTTTCCATGCTGCTGCTGCGGTGGCAATATTTCAAATTGTGCTGCTGTTGGGTGTTGCACCTTGATTAAATGAACATAGTCTTCCCTCCCCTCCCTCTTTAATTCCTTGGGACCACGGCTCCAGCGTTTCTTCCGTTCCCCGTTCCTCTCCCCTCCTTAGCAGCGGCTGAGCAATGAAATGAAAGTCGTGCCTTCGTCCGGACGCTTTTTGCCCGGGTTAGTTCGGGTTTCCAGCGCAGGAAAATTCTCCGCCCGGTTGCCACAAAAAAGAACGACCGTCTCGGTCTCGGTGTGTCTATTCCGATTCCAGCGCTTGATGAAGGCACACGAAGCGTTTTTCCCGCAGACCTCCCGCCCCACGTTTTATGACGGGATTCGGTCGGGCTGTTTTCCAACCCCTCCCCCCGAAGCATGGTACTAGCATTAATCGTCTGTCTGTCGATGGCATTCCTTACGGCAAAACAATCAAGAGACAGGAAGGAGGGAGAGGAAGAGGGAAGAAGAGTCTGCCGGAATGATGAGCAATTAGCAATTTTTCACGGGTGATTTTTAATGCATAATCCGTGCATTCATTGATTCTAGCTCTGTCGGGTGGTGGCTAGAGTTTTCTCAAATTAACGATGGCTTTTTCCCTCGCGTCGCAGATCATCACGTGTAGGGGCTGCTTTTTTATGTTTAAGCTGCTTTTGCTGCTACTGCATTCAGCATGAAAGGGTTTGATGAGCTTAGCAAATTGCCATCGTGTAGAAAATTGGACCTATTAAAGCAATGATGATTGGTTCTTTGGTTATCTTACTAAGGAGTTATATATTTGTTTACATGATGTTAAAACGTAGTTTGACAGTATATTTTTTTTTTATCTCAAAAACAATTTTTAGACTCCAAAGGTACGACTTTTCTATTGTGCTATAGAAATTGAAATATAAATTTGGTTCTGATAATGTTGATCTTTGCAACATTTTCTCTAAACTATATTTATTTTTTTTTAGTAAGCCATTTAACTTCCTTACCGTTGTACCTACTCAATAAAACTTTTATCGTTAGTTCGTTTAGGGAATTCCATCTTGGGTGAAACTCACCTTTTATAACCTTCCTGTTGAGCATTTCTTCGGTTGTAGGAACTGAAACGCGTCGATTTGAGGCGATCTAACGGGTAAAGTGCATCGTGCCACAGTTCGGAAGATCATAAAACAACAACATAAAAAAGGTTCAATGAGGCTCGGAGAATCGGTTACGGTGAGGGGGAATGCGTCTCCTGCCGGGAAATTTATCACGGATTTACCGTTTTCAGGTATTGGCTGACTTCATACCCATTTTTCAGCAATTTTTTGACTTCCCTCTTGACGCCGTTGCACTTTCACCTGCACAGTATGTGTGTATGAGTGCCTTCCCCCGGGGAAGAATTGTACCTCCAAAGTGCATCCACGAAGAAGGGTTCGATTTACCTTCTTCGTTTTGTTTTCAACTACCTTCAAAAGGGTCCATGCCTGAGAGGCTCTGGCTGAAACGGTGTTTCTTCGATTTGTGTTTCGAATACCCGCTTTAGCCCTTTTCTGGTTCCTTGTTCTTCTTCAAGCACCCGTTTGCAATGAAGTGTAACGTGTTTGGCATTACGGTTCCATCGGAACAGCTGATATTCTCCTCATCTCCGTTGGGTTTTGTTCCGCACGGAGGCAATATGATTTAATTGAATCGTTCAATACCGCAAGCGCTTCCTCCGGTTAATGTGATGCGCCATGCATTATGGCACACGGCAATACGAGTTTCATAAATCAATCCGCATCAATAAATCAAACGCCGATTGGGTGCCAACTTTTGTCGCACCAGCCAAGAGAGGGGGCCGGAGCCACCCTTTGCCGGAGCTGCTGGAGTCGAGCATAAATTTTTATTTCCATTTGGACGGAAGTAAAATCCAAACAGAGGGTGAGAGGAAAGACCATCTTGACGGAGCACAACACACCACCACCTCGCGCAGAGAGCGATATAATAAAACAAACATCGCAGCTCGAAACGCAAATGGGAATGGGAAAACCAAAACAGAAATCCGCCTCGGGGCCATGAATCATTACCATCCGGGCTGCTGCCAGCTTCCGGAGGTAAATTATCGAAAATTAATAAACGAAAGGACACAACCAACAACCACCAAAGCGCTTCCAGCGTTCGCGTCATTTTACGAGCTTGCAAATTCGTAAGCTCCTTCGGAGTCGACGGTTTTATTTTTATCGTTAGTCCGGCTCTCGAATGGGGGGTTGTGTGTTGTGTACGTGTGGTTGCACACTTCCTTCGTGACCGGCCTGGTGCTGGGTAAAATTCTCTTTGCGCCATCAGTCACCGGGCGGAATCATAAACCGGGCCGGGAAGTTGAGACACACCACCGCTTCGGCTGGAATATGAATGAATGGTGTAAGGCCTGCATAAGGCTGCGTTCTCCTCATCGCAACCCTTTCGGTTGGATGTGTTTCTCGTATTTCCCCAGCATCGAGGTCTCTCGTCGCCCGGTTAAAGCATGTTTATGGCCGTAACTTAAACTAAAGGAAGGAAATACACTTGGAAAACGACGAACCAGCGAACGGGGATAACCGCAGCACTCGCAGAGGTGAACCAGGTTGAATACGATCTTTCGGGTTGGGAAACGAAGATAAAAAAAAAGCAACTTAAGCTGGGCGGTTGGATGTCATTAACGCAAATTCTCTCCAACAACAAAAAAAGGAGCGCATTTATGACGGTGTAGTAGGAATCGCGGAAACTGTTTTTCCTTGTCTCATTTCCATCACTTCACTGTTGTTTTTATTTTACTGCATCCCCAGCTTCACTTTCAGAACTTTCAACGAACTTTTTTTGTGTGTTGGGGACTGGCGGTGCTTGTTTAGCAATACTTTATATCATTGAGCGTTAAAAATGATCACCTGTCAACGAATTATTTGAATCATGCTTTGACATATTTCTTTTATTTGAAGAAACCTGCTTAGTATTTTTTTTATTTATTGAAAGTAGGGTGTTTCCTCTGTCTTGTAGATTTTTGTTGGATTTTTCATATTTTAAGAGAAAGTTGTTTAAGTTTCGCATTGCATGTGTTATGTGGATGTGTTAACATTTTGCAATGCTTTCATGTTTTAAGGTTGTTTCTTCTTTGAAGCTACAGGGATCTATGAGACGAAATTTAAATTTGTAAGGAATTCTACATCTCGTTAAGGTTGTTGTCAGCGACTTGCGTCATGCGATTTTATCTTATGAAAAATAAAAATTATTTGATTTTTATCTGTCGACCGTACGGATTTGTATAAAGCTAAAATTGCGGTGTTTATCTAGACAAAAACAATCAAGTTCATCAAACTTTCTTTAAATTTAAAAAATAACAGAAACACTTCCGAATCGCTTGTCCGATAAAATCGCATTCGCAGAAGCGCTGACACCAGCTTAAGAGTACAATTTTCCTTGTTTGTAAACTATGATTTTTTAAATTAAATAACATGCTGCAATCTCATCTAAAAAATTATAAGACCGTAAATTTCGTTCAAAAACCTTTGCCATCATGAAGTGTCCTGTGTCAACTTTTTATATTATTGTAAGTGGAGGCAATAATGTTGTGTTGATATTTCATGGGCGGAAGATGTTGTTTTTCACCAGAATTATCCTTACGTTATTTTTCCACTGGAAATCGACACATGCGATATGAAAAGAGGATGTAGCATCGGGTGTCGATGCTGTATATTTGTTTTCCTGCCCTTTTGCAGCAAGCCCTTAGGATGCAGGTCCACGACGAGAGAGTGGGCTTCTGTCAAAGAGTCCCAAGAAACGCATTGCATTGTATTCTGGTTTCGGATCGCTCGGTTTCCAGTGGAGTGGAGTCAAACCCAGTCCGTCCGTCGGCCTGTGGTGCTGCTGCTACAGCGTCTCAAGATCCACATATTTCGTGTCGAGCACACTTTTGAGCCAGAGCCCCCTCGGGAACGTACGCTCCGGACACAAACGCCCATTCTCTTTTGTCCATTTGTGGCCAAGTGCGAGGTTTGGCCGGGGCCCGCCAGCACCAGCACGGCAGGGAAGTAAAGTTGCCGGTCACTCTCACAACACAGGCATCCGCCGGTCCCGAAAGGTGGAGGAGGGGGAGAAGGGGGGATTTGATGGGATCGCACTCGATCGTCGTAGCGAGTGCTGTAAATCTCCCGGTATTCATGGTATTCCTGGAGCTGCCTTTCGGATCTCCAAATGGGCGCGAAAGCCCATTGGAAGCCGAAGGCAGGAGGATTGAGCGGAACAAAGAAGTTGACTGCAAAGTACAAAACTTTTTGAGGGTCATTTCGCTGGATTCGCTTCTTTGGCGCACTTTGGGTCCAATTTCTTATATAAACATTTAACATTGCGACTGAGGATAATTTGCTTGCCCGATAGTAATAAAAACTTAAGGTCTTGAAAAAAGAATGGAATTAATTATAAAATTTTGTTTTCAAAATACAAAAATCGAGTAATTGTGTGTTTTGTGTTTGGCCTCGGAATGTTAAAAAATGCAATCCAAAATTGGACTTGATGTTGCAAAATGGCGAAAAACGAATGCGTTTTAAGGAATATAATTTCTTTGTTAGTATCAGTCAAAACTTATACTTTAGAAAAGATAGCATGTGATGAAATTTGTAATATCAAAAATTGAAAATTATAAGCAGTCCCGCATTAGAATTAGCGTTGGGTTGTCCGTAAATGAGTAACGTTCCTTTTTACTATGGTGGGTTCGCTCGTTCCTGTTTTAAGCGAAAGTCAGGTTTTGAGTGAATTATCACATATACTAAAAAGTAATTAGGAGATTAAAGTAGAACAATTGAATGTTCATTAATTCTGAAGGGATTTACAAATAATAAATCATATGAAGTGAAGAATTAAGTTGTGTAACAAAACTAGCTTTGACACGTTAACTGCTATGGTTATCATTTTTGATAGCCAGCTGTAATTAGTTCTAAAAAGGTTTTGTCGCATGAAAAATTAAAATGCAACATAAAAATTATAGTAATATTTCATAAATTTAATTTAAAGAATTGATCTGTGGGAAGCTAAGTCTTTGCTTAGCCTTCAAAAATCGCCGGTTTCATAAATGTTATAAACAAATTTTATTAAAAACGATTGTACTAAAAAAGTGTTATAAAAACACTTGGCAGTCAACGTGTACAATATTTTATGTGCAATATTTTTGTTCTAAAGATATTCACAATTCTTCACAAAGCTACACTTAATTTTTTTTAAGTGTACGAGGACAAGAAAGTTCAATCTTTTTCACAATTGTTTTTACTTTCATAACTGTCAGTTATTTCCTTCCTATAACTTTTAGAAAAAAAAAATGTTTTTTGAGCTTCCTATAACTTTTAAAAATCGATACAACCCTTCTACAAATCCAACACAGTTCGTTTGTGGCTGTGATGTAGTCGTGTGCAAGTTTCTGTTCAGCCATTTATCGAACCTCGTCCCACTGTGCGCTGCGGTTCCAATCACGTCCAGAGGTCTCCGGGTTCGTTCGTTGGCTTTATGATTGTCGACAGCCAAGCGCATATTTTCTTACGCTCCAGCCAACATCTTGGGATCGGGCTCCCGGCTCCAACCGAACGGCTCCAACAGCGGATGCCCAAACCCCTCCCCCCTCCCCTTTCGTTCTCCTCCTTACCCAAGCAGCACATTTTGTGCTTGTTTTTTTTCTCTCTTGTCCACCTTTTTTCTCAAGATTCGCGCGCCATGTTGATCGTCGTCGTCGTCGTCGTCGTCGTCGTTCTCTTCTGTGTTGCTGGTTCGCCTCTTCATCTTCATTATCCATTCCCATTGTGGGTATCCACCGTTCGTGGTTGGGTTGGTCCGCGCTTGGTCAGAAGGGGGTTATCTCTTTTTTTTACGTTGATGTTGTTAGTTTGCCTGGCTATTTCTTGTGCCTTGTCTCCTCTCTGCGCCGTTGAAGCGGCCGTCGCACATAAAAGAGCTTCAATATAAGAAGATTGCAGAAGGAGAGAATGAATTACACAGGTTGGGAAGGAATAAAAAAAACACCATCCGAACCGAGACTCGACAGGAAAGCCAGAGAGTGGTTGAAAAATATTACTCGAGAATTGGCTTTGGCTTCGGTGTGGCGTAGCGATGATGATGGCTTGCTGGAAGAGGGGGGGGCGAAAATAAGGGTGGATCTTATCCCATTCTTCACCGATCATCCCTCCCCCCGCCCCTGTCGTGGGGTGGGCCGGTGTTGTGTTTCGCTGAGAAGCACATGATGATGTGTGTTTTTTTTCTTCTCTCCTCTGCTGCGATGCTCTTCAGCTTCAGCGTGGTGTTGTTTTTTCCTACCTTGCAAGATAATATTTTGTTATTCTGCGGTCATTTTTTCATTTCTCGCTGTCTCTCTCCCTCTCGTTTTTTCCCTCCGGTGACTTGGCTGGCCGCCATGCTGCTGGTGTGCGGTGGGCTTGCCAAAGAGGCCACAAGAAACGCAACATCCTTCCCTTCATGGCGCCCCCCTCCCCACACATTTTTCCTCGGCATGACAGCGAATCCGGGCGAGAGAAGAACGAATGGCCCAAACGCCGGTGCCATTTGCTGCCGAAGGAAATATAACAGGAAGGTCTTCCTCTTTGCTGCTGCTGCTGCTGCTCCTACTTGGTTCTCGGTTCTCCGGCAACAACTCTGGCAGCCCCTAGAACGAGATGACGGAGTGGGCTTTGCAAATGCTCTGTTGTGTTGTTGTGCGGTTTTGGGAGCCGTGATTGTTTGGCGTTTGGAGTCGCTCGTTCACCGCAGTGCTTCGGTTGGCTTAAGAAGGAGAATGGGCTCGTTTTTTTTTATTTTCGTCGTTGCCTTTCCGTTACCGAGCAATATTTTTGACTCTGATGATTTTTTTTGTATTATTTATTTACCTCACCTGAAGCGGGTTTCGGCTGCCATATTCTGCACGGTTCATTTTCTTTACCGGCAGACTGTACATATTTTGTACATGTTCGTTCGGGTGACTTTTCGGTTATATCCCTACGAACAAAAGTCAACAACACGACCGGTGTGCCGTGGCGTAGAATTTGCGTTCCGAAGTGCGCGCGTGCACGCGGTGGAATGAATTAGCGCGGAGCCTTAATTTACAGAATATGAATAATCAGCCGCCTGTCAGACGCTGGGCGCGCGATGACGGTGCAAAAGAATTCGCTGTTTTTTTTTTTGGTTTGTATTTTTGCTGCTCTGGGGCTCTAACAACCCGCATGCACTTGGAACGGAGCAGCTACGGAAAAACGACAATCCGTGCTGGCGCGAGAACCGTCCGAGGGGTAGCATTCGTTCACCCCTATCTCGTTCCTCCGATCGGACTCAGCTCCTTGGGGGTAACGAAGTAATTCCAACGTGCTGTTATGAGACGAACCCGCTGTTTTTTTTCCTTCCTTTGCTCTCGCTTGAAAACCTCTCGAGAGAACGGCAAACCTACCCAAGACAAAAATTGTGGGGTAAAGGGAGCCTCTTCCAGCCCTCAAACCGTTCCCGAAAGCCCGGCATTATTCATTCTCGGCAGTGGTTCGCTTTATCCGTTCCTTCCGGTTTGGTAGGTTCGTTCCGAGCGTTCCAATTTTGTAAACGTTTCTTTCCACCCTGTTGTGTATCGCATTTCTTGCGCTGAAGTTTGGAGAGCGAGATCGCTCCGAACGGATTCCAAAATTAAAGCAAAAGAAACTCGAGAGAAAGCTGTTTTGCGGCGAAATGGCGCCCCCCGGGTCGGCGGGAAACGGTGTGCATAATTTGCACCGGCTTATCGCTTTCCGCACCGGTTTTATGCCAAAAGTTCGCCGCAACCGTGTACCGGCGGCCACACGTTTCGGATTTCGGTTCGTTTTCAGCGTCTGACTTTACATTGCGCTGTTCGCATTTTTCGGTTGCGTTCTTTTTCTGTAATCGTAAAATCGTCAGTCGGTAGGATGGGTTCGCTACCAACCGTCAGTAGTGAGTTGGTTGACGAAGAAAAGAACTGCTACGAATCCTCCAGAGCGGACGCTCGTGAAGATCGGTTAAAAATGGTTCCTAATTGGCGGCTCGCTTTTTTGGCGGCCTCTCCGACCGTTGAGAAAGTAGAGGAGCGGCGTGAGAAGCGGAAATTAGTTTATTATTTACGTCCCGCGAATGTGACGAAAGCGTATAGTTATCATTGCGATGTCAATCGATGCATCATTCGCAACCGACCAATTTGGTCTCATTTAGATGGCTGGTAATTATGTCCTCCCAATTACACCTGCTCACAACTGGTACGTTTATTGTTTTTCTTGGACTTCGTGCTTGAGTACTAACGGTTAAGGAGTTTTCCTTCTGCTCGCCCTACGCTATCTCAGCCGAGTTGAAACTCTCCACCCGTTGCCGCAATCCGTATCCGCTTTGGGTCAATTGCCCTTGACTGCCCCATTCTGCCGTTCCTAGTTTGCCTTTTGCGGCTCGAATCGATTTTCAAACGAGGCGTAAACATGGCGAAGTGGCGAGGCTCTTCTCCGGTTCTTTATCTTCGAGGCTTGTGGTTTCACGAACGGCGGGGGCCGTGTCGGGGACGGGGGGTGCCGCGGCAGTGGAGTGGTCCATTAATTTGCAATTTGGCTGAACGGTTCTCGTTACGTTCCACTTTTGCTGGCCTGGCCCCTCCTGCCTTCGTCCGGCGCTTTCGATTTTGGTTTTTCTATTTTGATGTTTCTGTGCATCTTTGCGTGGTCTAAGGCTCGGCCGGGTTGGGTTTTCGATTAGGTGCGGTTCGATATAGGCTTCGCAAATTCGTACGTAATAGATATGCATGCAATGTTTCCTATCGTTTGTTTTCGTGGCTAACCAGTTTTGCCAAAAACATGTTTCTGGCTGTTCATGTACAGAGGCTCTTTGTTCAGTAGTAGTTTTGTAACTTTATATTTCATTCATTTAACCAAGCCCATGTCTCGGCCTGGGAGGGCGAGTTTCACATAATTTTTTCCCAACAAATTTGTTTTGTTTTTTTGCAACTTTCATAAATTTCACTTAAAATTTAGCTCTACTCATGTAAATCAGGGGTCTGCACACATTTCTCGAAAGCGGCCAAATTTCTAAATAAAAATTTAAACTGAGGGCCAAATGCCATGAAATTTTTTTTTTTTGTGCTACAGTGTTTTAGTTTTTTGGAGTGATATAAGTAGAATATTGTTCGTCACTTTTACTAATTAATTTTGACCGTTACTTTAACTTTCATTGAGGTTTTTTTACAATACGTTATACAAATGCATCGTGTTTATGATATGAGCAACGTTCGTTAATTGAAGTTATAATTCTAAATAGGTTCATTATGTGTACATATAATTTACATACCTTCACAGTTCGAATTTGTTATACTTTGTCTATTTGAAAGTTGTTGGTTGCAACTCGTGTTTCGAAATGCGCCAATTTTTTGAGATTTTTGAAGGTTAAATATAGCTTGGATACAAGCATTGTTTTAACTTATCACATTTAAATAAACATTCAATTGAACGATATCAACATTGAGATGTAACGAAAGTTTATTTCCATTACCATTTCTTTTTTGCTTTTTTGTGTAATTTCTTGTAACTTACAGAAAAACATTTCTGGCGGGCCTGATAAAATCTGCTGGCGGGCCCGACTTTGCCGACCTCTGATCTAAATGATATAAAACATCCATTCCTCACTATTCTACGCCATGGGATTTTTCTTTTCTCATGAACTAAGCAACGATTAATTATTAGTAAACTAACATTTTGTTTCTCTTTTTCCCAGGTTTCGATTCACCACCACAAACACACCACTGCTCATCTCGCTTGTCGGAAACGCTGCCCATTTCCGATATCTGAAAACTACCGCTTCACCAACAACAAGTGCCCCGTTTGGGATTGGGTTTCTTTCACGCGGCTCAAGTGTTGTTTAGAGTTTCACGAAAGGAGGAAGTGGTACACGGCTGGGCGGGGTTGAAAAGCCGTTATTACGTGTTTTCATTTGGTGTTTTTCTTTACTATGCATTTCTTTCAACCCCCACTCAAGAGAAGTTCCGTTTCGTTTAGGCAAGTTTACTGTGAGTGAAAATAGTCACGGATAGAATTTCTCCGCCAGCAATCGGCTGTTGTTGCTGTTGTTGTTGTGCGAGTGCAGCGATTTTCCGCCGTGAATGGATGTGATTTCTATTCGTGTGGTTGTGTCCGATGATTGTGTCGTGCGCCAGGGAAGGGGTGTGACAGGTGTTTTGATCTGGGTATTTTGTTTTCTATTGTGCTTTGCAGGAGCAATTATCGAATCATCGGTCTCGTTCGTGTTTGAGCGTTTAGTGTTCGGTGACGAGTGTAATCGTGTGTGCAGCAGTGAGGGAAAGCGAGGGAAAAATGAAAAAGTGAATGAGCGAAGGGTGAAGTAGATTAAGAGAAAAGTGAAATTAATTAAAAAAAAAGTGTTACACAAGTTCTAACTGCAAAGTCGTCAGCGGCCATCAACTGGAAGGAAGGTTGCATTTGTTTTCTCGGTTTACGTTCGTTTGTGTTCGTGTGCGTTTTCGGGTTTTGGAAACAGTGTGTCAGTGTTTAGAGTCCTGTACGTTTGTGAAATGAAATTAGTGTTCCGCGGAGCAATCGAAGGGATGTTCATCTGAGGCGAAGAGGGACTCTCTCGCATCCCCCGCCGACAGAAAATGCTGATATCGATAGTGCGTCGTTCGGGCAGAACAGTAGCGGTCGAAAAACAGCAGCAGCGTAGTTAAAGGGTGGAAGTTTCGTCCGACCGTCTTCTCCGTTCCGCCGTCCGCCGTCGTCCAAAAAACGCAGCGAGGCGCGATGGGCGATCAGAAGGGCCAAAAGGGAGGAGGAAGCGGAGCCGGCGGGGCCCCACCGGGCAGTAACGGCGGAGGGTCGAGTGGTGGTGGGGCGAGCGGCGCCGGGGGTTCATCGACAGCGATGTCCTCGACCACGACGACGACCACGACGTCGGCCGCGTCCGCCCCCGTCACCACCCCGCAGCAACACCATCAGCCGCCCCATCACCCTCACCACCACCAGCACCATCTTCATCAGCAGCAGCCGCCCCCGCCCCCACCGCATCACCATGCGCCCCACCCGCAGCATCACATGCCGCCACACCATCCGCACCACCATCCGCATCATCACCCGCCGCATCCGGGCGCGGGTCCACCCCCTCCTCCCGGTGCGGGCGGCGAGCATCAACCGCAGCAGCACGGTGGCCACGGTCCACCACCGCCACCCCCCGGCGGGATGCATCACTCGCCCTACGAACACCACCATCCCGTCCCCGTGTCCGGGCCGGGGGATGCGCCCAACGGTGGCGCGGGGGCCGGTAGTGGGAAAGACGAGGGTGGTCCGCCACCCCCGCACCAGCAGCAACATGGCCACGGGCCACCGCCACCCCCGCACGGTGCCGGTGGGCCGCCTCCGATGGGCCACCATCACCACCAGATGCAGCATCACGGCCAAGTGTACGGTCAGCCGCCGCCGCCTCCGATGCAGCACCAGCAGCAACAGTACGCGCCCCGCTACCACCACCACCATCCGCACCATCCGCACGACCCGAACGTGCAGCCCGGGGCGGCCGGGGGACCGGATCCGTACGCGCACTACCATCACCGGATGGGAGCGGCTGCCGCCGCCGCTGCAGCAGCCGCCGCAGCCGCCGCGGCCTCCGGAGCTGGAGCGGCCGCTGGAGGCGGCACGGGAGGCAGCGGTGCACCGGGAACTCCACCTCCGCAGCATCCCGGAGGAAAACCGGCCGCCGCTGCAGCAGCAGCCGCCGCAGCCGCCGCCGCCGTTGGCGGAAGTCCAATGCACGGCCGGCATGGCCGGTATGGGATGCCGCAACAGCCGGCAGGCGGAACCGGAACTGGCGGCAGTCAAGGGCAGGGTCCACCACAGCAGCAACCGCCGACCGCTGGTGGAGCCGCCGGCGCTAATGCCCCGCCCGGGGGACCTCCGGGTGGCGGCCCGACGCCAACGCTTAACTCGTTGCTTCAATCGCATCCACCACCGCCACCCCATCCGGGCGCCCCGCACCATCGCTACCCGCCGAGCAGCTACGATCCGTCGGCACCGCAACAGCCTCCCGGACCCGGACAGCCGCCACCAGCCGGAGGGCCTCCGGGGCCGGGCCAGGGGCAACCCGGCATGCCGCCGTACCACACCGGCCACCAGCAACAGGGATGGGCCCCTCCACCCCGTCCCTACAGCCCACACTCGCAACCGTATCGACCGCCACCACCGGTAAGTACTTGCAGAAGTGAAGACATGCGACTTGCGGAACCTAAGATATGCGAGGAATGCGTAGTGGTTAATGATCCACATTCACTAAGCAGTGGTCCTGTACGCGTCCTGTGAAGTTTGTTTACATTGTATTTGATGTTTGTTTACATCCAGTAGGATAAGGCGGGTGTCAGGTGACATCGTTGACAGCACACCAAAACGATGTGATCGGATGAAAACCAATTCGAATACCGCTACACCTATGTGTGTATCCGGACAGCAAAGTGTCAATGAAGTCAGAAGATTTACCACCTCCATGAAGGAACAAACCATACTGAAGAGAAGCAAATAGTTTAAGCTCTACAACTTACGATTCCTTACCGCTTTGGTCTCGAATTCGTAGTCCTCCTCCATCGGAATCCGATCGAGATCTCTCATCGAACTGGTTTCGACTTCCTACCCTGGGTTTTTTTTCGGTTTTGGCTGCGCCATCCTTTTACTCTACAGTCGTTGCCAGCTATAACTTTGCCTCTAACATATTGAGTCTAACTCATCCGTTTTTGTCTCGTGCTCATCTCTTCAAGTTGTCTCTTGATTTCAATTTGGTCTCTATCTAAAATTTTGGTTATTTCGCCTGCTGATGAAATATGGCGATTATTGTTTGTACTAACATTATTTTGTAAAGTCAAAATTAACCTGCTGATTTTCATGCTTTCGGCAAAAGAAAAAAAATTATGAGTTCGAGACAAAGACAAAATCTCATGTGTTATTTCAAATCTTGGTGCTTACAGAGAGAGTAGAGTAGAGCTAAAGTGTAGTGGCCACTTCTGTATTTCAGGCCCAAGACACGCTTCTGTACTGCGGAACACTCTAAGAATGTTCCGCCAGTTGCATAAAAACATCATGTGCCAGTGATACCAAGAATAGCAGATCAATATGGTGTTACGTCAAGATCTGGATTGACTTAAAATGATTGATAGTCTAAGAAGTCTCTAAGTCCTCTAAGTCCAGGATGGATATCGCTAAGAGTTGAACATTTGCTGCTGACCCCTTTGCTACACTACCGTATGTTGCCTTAAATTAAACGAATTGATGAAATGTATCTTTATCTCTGCTCGCTCAGTTAGGACTTAAACTTTATGTCTTATCAATTACTATTTTGTATAACGCGAAATATTTTACAAAAGTACGTTTTAAGGTGCCATTTTTAAATAACATTGTTAGGCGAATGCTGTAGTACAATTGTGGCCCTCGTACATCAGCTGTTGTCCATAGGTATTTATCTTTTTCGCCGGTAATGTCGTTCCTAGCTGCCGGTAAACAGTCTCATGTCTCGCACAGTGAACAGTATTCATTAGCGTTGCTACGGAACGCATATAGCCGATGCCAGGCAGACCGCCTCGGCTGTCGATGTGACAGCCCGATGAACTGACGCGAGTGTCGCGAACGCCCCCTCAGACACTCTCAGCAGTGTGCGGTGCCTTTTTGAAATAATCGCTAAAAATAGGTACCCAAATGTTTTGCTTGCTTGCGTCCGAACCAACCGTCCTTTCTCCTCCTATCGAATCCACAACAGCAGCAAACCTTCGAACACTAGTGGATGGTTCGTCCACCAACTGGCGTATGGCAATGTTTTGAAATTCACCAACACTACGACCCGGATTCTGCCGTGAGCCAAACGCTCTGCTCACCGTCATCATGCCGGTACGGGTTTTTGAGAAATAGTTTTATAAATAACTGCAATCAGAGCAAATCACCACGGTTGGGGGGGAGGATGAACGACTCTTCGGCGCGCGGACAGTTTCGTCCGTTCTGGTGGCAAACGAGCAATAATCTCGTGGGAGAGATAACAGGGAAATGCTGGGTCGGGAGGATCTGAAATTGATAAGCTCCACCTCGTTTCGAAGCCTGACGTCGCAGGTTGTTGGATGAGGTTTTCATTTTTTTTTCTTGTTAACGATAAAACCTCGTCACCGGAAGAGCGAGCAACCGGTTAATCGATTGTGTGGTCACATTGTCACATGCGGCCGCGCTGTTCTCCCCGGCAGCCGTCGCACATGTGGACCGGCACGTGATATTCGTTGAAACGCCCTCGCGATGCATAAAGCGCGCGCAAGCAATCATTTGTTGTGCACCGTCAGACGCGAGCTAGACTAGACTTGGGTATAGACGATGGTTCGCCTGTGTCCAGTCTTGTGTATCGGGCCAACAGGAGGCAGTCTGGGCAGTAGTTATCACCGGCACAGATATCGCTATAAATTAGCGACTCCGTGCGCAGTATAAACAACAACAACCCGATCGTCAGTCGTGAACCGGCAAATGTATGCTGCGCGTGACAGAGAAAATTTCCCCCATTCACAGTTTTGCGTACTGCGGAAACGTTTATAGATTTGGGAAACTCCGTACATCAGGTTAAAGTCCTCTCAATTTCTTGATTTATGTAGAAGTTCTAGTGTGCGTAAGTTTTCGTTGTAATACTGCCGAGTATAACATACTCCTAAACTTAGGAATAACCTGTTCGATGTAACAGTCCCTGTATACTAAAGAAATATTGTCATCTTCCCCAATTTTTCTGATGAATATTGTTTCTATTGACATTGGATGTGTACTTGCTATTAAGTCGATAGTTGTTCTTGCCCCGCTGCAGTTTTACCCTTTTTGCGTACCTGGGACTTAGTGACGACTACGTAAACTTCATGTTTGTGTGTCCGCTAATGTCTGACATATGTTCCCAATATTTTGAGATCTTCTGAGAAGTCTATACTAGTGCTTTCGTCTGCATCAGATATATGACGCGTTGTTGAAAGTCTGGGTATTTTAATTCACTTAGTCCTTAGGGGTTATTGTCGCTTGCAATACTTTATTATGTCGATTCGAACCGGTAACATAAAATGACTTCTACCTTAGTTAAACCGATATCGATGGGCCACACCGAAGTTTGCTTTACCTACCAGATTGAGACTAATAAAAACCCCCTAGTGGAATGGTTCTCTTACACTTACGGCTAAGCGAAAGGCTGTGTGGTTCTGTTTGGGTATTCGCGTAGAGAGTTTGGTGTCGAGGCATCCGAAGCGATAACGCGATGATGGAACTACCATATAACGTCTCTCGAAAGTGAGGACGAATGCGTCTGAAACATGGCGGGTGCCATTCACTGGGTGAAGGAACCGGACCACGACTGGACGTGTGACGATACGGCCGGCCGCAACCGTGTATACCATCTGTTGCCCTAGAATGGTGTCTGCTGCTGCTGGCGAGGGAGACGCAACAAGCATGCAAAGCGAACGGACCAGATCGCACCGCTAACTACTAGGCCTCGCCACGGTTAGGTGATGTTACACGAGAGGGTGGTGCCGAGGGTGGTAGTAGGGGTGCCGGAAGCGTGGAAGTACCGAAAAGGGATGACGAGCGAATCATTTAAAGGATCCGACGGTTGGGGTGCGGACCATGCGGTATGCGGGTTGGGGATTGGGTTCGATGCGACACCGGTAAGAGGAAGGGCGATGGTGGTGATGGGAGGAGGAGTTGTTGAACCTCGCTTCCGTATCGTCGACATCGTCGGTGTCGTGGTTGTGTGCGGGGCCGCGTCATCATCGTCGCCGTCGCCGCCGTGTCTGGTGGGTTGAGGTTATTTGTGTGTGCCGTTGTGTGTTTGTGTGTCTGTATGTGGGATTGTGTGTTTACGGGTTTTTTTCCTTCTACCTCCTTTTGCTTTACTTTTTCCCTCCCTCCAGCCCACTTCGTGCGATTGAATAAGTCCGATTCTTTTGGTGTAGGTCACGGACAGAGTGCGACTGGGCCGATGATAAGCCACAGGCTCGGCGAAGGGCTGCTGAAGGTGATAGCGGTACGGGGCGAGGCAAATGGGCTTGAATCGCGAGTACTTCGGTCGGGGGGGTTTGCGAGTACTACACACCGAGGGGTGTGAGAAAAGTCGTGCCTCCCCAGGTTTCGAGGCGCGCGCTTTTGCACAGAAAAGGGAAAGTGGAAAACTGAAGAGCGAAAGGAATGAAAAAGGAATAACATTACGCTGTAGCGCTGGGTTGTCGTTCGGTTGGACATCGCTGTCGTCGGATATCATCAGGCCAGTTGTAGCGTTTTTATTAGTGTTGGGTCATATGAATCTTTCGACGAGATTCATTCACATGAATCTTTTACGGAAGATTCATTCAGAATCATTCATGAATCTCTCGGGATTCATGAATCTCTTGGGATTCATGAATCTCTTGGGATTCATGAATCTCTCAGGATTCATGAATCTCTCGGGATTCATGAATCTCTCGGGATTCATGAATCTTTCGGGATTCATGAATCTTCAGATTCATGAATCTTCATGAATCTTCATTGAGAGATTCATGAATCTTCATTGATTAATGAATCCTTAGGGATAGGAATCTTAAGGGAACAAACTAAAACAGACAACGACGATGCTTTGCCCCACCGTAGGAGGTACAGTCTGACAAGAAAGTATCCGTACAGTCATCAATTTCAACTTCAAGCCTAGTTATCTCAGCGACTACGTGACCTAGGACAACCATTTAAACGACATATCGTAGATAAACTTCTATTCTATCCAATGAGGTCTTAACATTTCAAAAAAGTTACTTGTAGGTCACTTTGTTCTATAGAAACCCTAAAAAAGGCTCAAAATCGATGACAAAAAAGTATCCGTACATGATGAGTATTGATGATGTGCCATCGGTACCTGATGTGCCAATATGTTACAATCAATGCCACTTGCCTCAATAATGGCCAGCAAGTGCCAAGGCATCATTTCTACAAGTTTTTTTTTCGAAAGATGCTGGAAATTTGACCCGATTTCTATAATGTTTCTAAAGGGGTCTACTAAGATCAAGATAATGTCCCGTTCATGGTAAATCTAGGCGTCTTTCGACAAATGTTGTACAGAGATCGATTCCGGAGACTTTAGGAGTATCGTCAACACTTGTACGGTCTCATAAAGTGGTAATTCTTGGACAATACATGGTCTATTCTTGGGATCGTTATTTTACTCAGAGAGCATATTATTGAACATTTAAAGTTTAACCTAGCCATGGCTTGTCCAAGTGACAAAATGGGCGAAGTAGACTATGTCCCACGGATGATTCATATTTAATTCAATATTTCCAGTTCGATTAATGGTCTTAATGGAACACCATAACACAAACTCTCAACTACTGTGTTTTATAGTTGGAACAACGTTGCTCGTAATGATGGTTGAGTTCGACGTCTGGTGTCTATTGTTACTCGTTTTTTGGCCAAAATTGCTTAATTTTGTTTGTATATAGTGTATAAAACACTGAGCCTACACGCCAATGGCATCAAAATACAGCGATTTGCAAATCCCCAGTCTTTCTTATTCTTTCCTAGGAAATGACAAGTTTGCAACTTACAATAATGCAATGTAATTGTTATTTACAAAAAATCTTCTTAAGAGTTGAAATCCAAATCATATGATTGATGCACTAGACACTTCGTTCGTCATGTTTGAGGACTCGAAGTATGGAGAACTTAATAGCTTTTCGAGCAATCACCCTCCCATAGCGATTGAGTAACCAAGAAAGGTGTCTGTTTGCAGGGTTTAGTCTAGTTGCATCCTGGTTAATTCGACGAATTATAAGTTCCTGAGACTTAGCATGAGATTTTTCACAGGATTCATAAACTTGCCAAGTTGGGTTCCCTTTACATCACAAGAAAAAGATAGTTCTCTATCGGTTGCAGCTGTTTGCCTAGTTTCACCGGCCATTTCACGTTAAAATATAAAAATAATAGATATAAAATTGTTGCCGCCATACTTTTAGACACTTGATAACTCTAAATAATGACTAGGCTGATATTTTGACTACTAGACCCTCACCAAACCGGTGTTTTTGGTCAAGAAAGTCGGGTGTACGAATACTTTTTTGTCATCGATTTTGAGCCTTTTTTTGGGTTTCTATAGAACAAAGTGACCTACAAGTAACTTTTTCGAAATGTTAAGACCTCATTGGATAGAATAGAAGTTTATCTACGAGATGTCGTTTAAATGATTGTCCTAGGTCACGTAGTCGCTGAGATAACTAGGCTTGAAGTTGAAATTGGTGACTGTACGGATACTTTCTTGTCAGACTGTATATATTTTCCCATCATCTCCTATTTTAATGTAGTGCACCCGGTTGACAAAAATTCAAATTTTTTGCAGCTTTCATGTAGTTACGCTTACCGAAGAACGCACTTGGAACGCATGATCGGTTCGCTTAGCAAGAACGCATACTCGAAACGCATACTCCAGACGTTATATATAATAATATATATATTTGACACCGCGTCCACACGGCATAGTAGCGTAGCGATTTTGACACTCCGTCGTAGTGTAAATGCTGGTCGAGAGGCTTTAGCCACGGCCATAAAAAATAGTTGACACTACTACGGAGTGTCAAAATCGCTACGCTACGAAGCCGTGTGGACGCGGTCTGATAATATATCTTTACTATTAATTATACATATTATTTATACACATGTTAACCGTTACCCGTTCAACCGCCTACTTGGGTAGTTTTTGGATTTATGTTTTTAAATAACTCTGGATTGGATTGGCGTATCGGCATGAAACTTTTAGAATGCCTAGAAAAACGCACTTTCTATCGTTTTACTAAAGAAAAAAAAATTTCCAAGGAATTTAAATAATTTTTATTCGAGTTTTTCGGTTGATACCCCTCAAACGTTCAACCGGACTACCCGGGTAGTCCATACATTTTGTATGGGAGATTCCGTTTTCCTGTACTTCAGACCAAATAACTTTTTATCAAGACGTCGGGAAGATTCGAAATTTTAAGTTTGGTAAATTAGCTCGCGAAAAACGCGACGTCGCTTTAGCTCTTGTCAAATGTCAATTCAAAACGTAAACAAACCGACAACTGGACAAAATGTAGACAAACCGAAACACAAACGCGAACAAAACGAGCAATATTCTCCACGAAACATCGGAGTTTTTGTTTTACTACTTATTTCTACTCTTCTGAAATGTAGTTCAGTTGTAAAACTCCGTTTTAATTGATATTTCCACCGTTTCTTCCGGTGTCGAAATGAAAACAAACTGGCCGGTTGACAGAAATTTAAATTTTTACTGCTCTCATGTAGTTCCAGCAAGAGTCCCAGCAATCTGCCATGGAAAAACTTGCTGTTACTACATGACAGCTGCAAAAAATTTGAATTTTTGTCAACCGGGTGCACTTCATTAAAATAGGAGATGTTGGGAAAATATATACCTCCTACGGTGGGGCAAAACATCGTCGTTGTCTGTTTTAGTTTGTTTTCTCAGTGAATTTCTTTTGCGCCAAACTAACCAAGGTTGAATGAAATACGTAACTAAACAAATATGTCAAAATTCAACAAACTTTTTGGGCCGAATTTGTGCTCAAATGTAATATATATTTCCCTAAACTCCCCTACCTCTATCGCGCTTTGCTGTTCCCTAAAGATTCCTATCCCAAAGGATTCATTAATCAATGAAGATTCATTAGTCAATGAAGATTCATTAATACCGAGAGATTCATGAATCCCGAGAGATTCATGAATCCCGAGAGATTCATGAATCCCGAGAGATTCATGAATCCTGAGAGATTCATGAATCCCGAGAGATTCATGAATCCCAAGAGATTCATGAATCCTGAGAGATTCATGAATCCCGAGAGATTCATGAATCTTCATGAATCCCGAGAGATTCATGAATCTTCATGAATCCCCAAAGATTCATGAATCTTTCGTTCAGCGATTCAGATTCATTAATTTTGTTGAAAGATTCATTCAGATTCATGAATCTGAATCTGAAATACACAACTCTAGTTTTTATACTTAGCCACTTTCAACCTGCCGTTTGGTTCGCTATGGAAAGGGATAAGATCAATCCACGTGCCAGAGAATAGATTCGTGGCTCGAGTTTCGGCACGACGAGTTCGGATGTTAAGGAATTTCTATTGCTTTCGATTGACGCTCGGTGGGGTTTGATTTCATCTCATTTTGTTAACTACGTGGTAGCAAGATCGATGAAACGACAGGTCGGGTCGAAGCTATTTTCTGCTACGCCATTGTTGTGACAGTTAGATTGAAAAGTGTTTAAAAACATACCTCCTTTGTGTTAAACGGAATAGGAAGTTGATTCTGGATTCTGGATTATAGTGTCGCAGAGAGAATCTGCTCTTCTGTGTATAGTCATGGGACATGGATCCTGTTGGTCGTCATGATTGACGAAACAAAATTCAAACAAACTGTCAACAACTCCTCAGCGCCAACATAAATCTCCTCATTTTTGTAAAATGGGAATTTTCCTAGCTCTTTCACAATATTAAGGAGTTGTTCAAGCTCTCGAGCAGTTTTTCGAGCTCCTAATTTTTTGTCAGCTCGTCTCCGCCCATACAAAAATGATAATTGAGGGTATTATGATCCAGTTCCGCGTTATTGCTCGAAAGTTTCCGCATATTTGCTCGAATAGCAACCTGGGTATTTATACAAGTATTTCAAGGTATATAAATATATAGTTTTTAACAAGTTTCGAGCACTTTGATTTTTAATCAATTTTCAAAACGATCGAGTTATTGGTGTGTTTTATACTATGGCTAAATGGCTAAATAAATCAAAGTGACTTGTCTAAACACAACGTTGATATGAAAAGTGCATCCTGAATTATCATGTTCTTGGTAAATACCAAGATCCATAGAACCCACATATGCTTCGGACACATACGGTCTATAGAGATCCATCGACCAGGAGGTGCTTGAAACTGCTCGACGATAACGACGCGCGTCGTTTCGTATCCGCGCATCGTCTCGACACGCAGGTGGCGTCGTTTTAGATCGTCGAGACGCCCAGCCATTTTTTCGCTTTTTTCAAAGTGTTGTTTACCTTTTGTATGGGCCAGCGTCGAGAAGTTTACGTTTCCGCGCTCCCAATCATAATACCCTCAAATATTTTTGTTCGCATGGTATGTTGCGACCTCTTTTTTTATTGATCTTCAGTGGAAGTAATAAAAGACAAAGCAACGACACAAGAAACATAGAAGAACTTTTTTTCAAAAACGTCTGAGCATTCGCCATAAGCATCTGTGTTTATTGTAGCATATATGTTTTATTGATCGTAAAATACACTCCTATTCCATTCCGTCCCGTTCGGTGTCGTTTTAGTGCAAACATGCATACGTTCTACTGTCGCATTGCCCGATCTAAGATTAACACCAGCAAAACTGGTGTCGTCTGCGTTCTCCCCATTACCTCCAGGGAATGCATTTCGCAGAAGAGAGTCACTGATGCGTGAAGGCGTATTCATCGTTCATCTTTGCAATTGAAAACCATGTGCCATTAATTGCTCCATTAAGACATCAAACTAATTCAACTTTTAAGAACAATCGATTTTCATTTTTCATTTCGTTCCACAAATTCAATTAGCAGTCGTACGGAAATGGGAATCGACCGTCACGGCAGCACATTTTTTTGCGTGTGTCTGTGTGTTGGTGCGTAAGTTATACGCTGATTCGTCATTTTAAAACGTTCTCATCCGAACATCCCGATGACAGGCATCAATCGTTGAACACACGAGAGGCACTTCGTCGCTTTCTAATCACACCGAACGGAAGCCAGTCGGAATTAGTTCTTCCTTTTGCCGTTTCGCTCCCTACAGAGCCTGACTTTTCGTTTAGGGAGGAGTATGAGAAAATCAATGCCACTGACGGGCCTTCAGGCGTGAATGCGTTTGTTGGTGTGCTTGCTTCCGGTGGCTGCTCGTATCTCCTAAATACCGGCCCTGCATATCACGCCTTTCTTTCGGGATTTCGTATACCATTCCGGTTTCTAGAATTGTCGGTGCGGTCCGCTTTGATTCGGTCGATGCGGTTTTGCAGGATGAACCTAATCAGTCTCGGTTAGCGCCTTTTTTATGCGGATTGTTACCGAGAAAATGTTTCATTGCATCCAGCTCTAAAAACATATACGCAAATCTAAACATAGTTCGTTGTCTAATCAATTAAATGAAAAGAAATGCAATCTTTTTTGCGTTTGTTTTACAAACTGTTATGTTCTAAAAAGGGTTCCTTTGGTGTGTTAAAGCTTCTCAGAAACGTTCTACATGTAGGATTCGCCAAGTACAGCACATCGTTTGTAGAGGTGTTGGTTCGGTTGCAACATTAGTGCATCCCCGGGAGCGGTTTTGCTCGCGTTCTCCTGCATTTAGTTATGATGCACTATATGGCATATTGCAATCGGCGTGTTTTTGGGAGTATGTGGGTGTATGCTGAGGGGAGCCTATTATTGATGCGGTGTATGGAAAACTATGGCCTGAGAGAAGAATCAACGGGGGCGGATTTTGGAGAGCGGTAACGCGCCGTTCGTAATGAAGAAACGGTTGGACTGGAGGATATTCGGAATAAGGGGGGGTACGGTTGGCAAAAGACACATATCCGTGCGTGTGTGTGTGTGTTTTTGTATAGTGTTTGGTGTGTCCTTGCCCCTCGGTGGTGTGCAGATGCAACGAAGCTGCTCCACCGATGCTGCACTTGCACTTGCCTGCACGCACAATCGGCGCTTTGAAATACCTTCTCTAACCTTTCTCGTATCATGGCAACCCACCCCCTCGGCCACCCTGCATACCTTCATCGCAGCCCTGCGTTCGCCTGGTGGTTTCACTCGTGCCGAATCGGTTTCTTGCAAAATGTGGGTGGTGGGCGGTGGTCTCCGGCAGTTAAACACGGGCGGTTGTCGAATAATATTGTTGTCCATTTCGGCTTTTCGCCGTTTCGCCGGATCGTCGTGCCGCCGCGCACCTGTGCACTTGCCACCCCTCCCCCTCCCCCTGCTCAAAACCCCAACCCCCCAACCTTTCCGGAGTGCTGCAGTTGTTGCGTCCGTCGAAAGAACCCTTCGGAGGCTGGAGTCCTTCGGGCGAGTGTTCAGTTTTCCGCCGACAGTGAAGCCTACAAGAAGTGTGCATACACCTGGGCGTGTGACGACGGCCTGTTTCGTGCATTTTTTAATTTCGCACTCTTGTGGTATTGGTGTGCAGGAATTTGTTAATGAAAACCCGACCCTTGGTGTCGAGAGTTGTGAAGTGTTCTTCTGCAAATATTAGAGATTTCCAAAATTTCTCTCAGTTAAAGCACAATTTAAAAAGATTTAGAAGCCATTCAGTGCGTTGCTTCCGCGGAATTAAGAGCCAATTCGCAAACGTAGAGGATCTTACAGGACAAAGCTTACCGTGACGTGCCCGAAAACGCCGATCCATCTGCGAAAAGTGTCCCGTTGTTCCAAGAGCCATCCCAACCACACACACAACCACACACTCACCCTCCCATAATCGACGCGCGCTGGTGATGTATTGGCTAGAATCGAAAATAAGCGCCTTCTTGTTGTTCCATCCATCGTAAATAAGTCGAAACTTGCTACAAACCGTAGCCCCTCCGTTTCGGTGGGGAAGGCTTAAGCTAAACTAATTCCCAACTTTTTCTTCCTTTTCTCTTGCTCTCTCTATCTCTCTCTTTCGCTCCCCAAAACCCCACATTTCGTTTCAGGTAAGTTCCAAAAAAGGGTATATTAGTGAGGTGAGCTCGCTGCTACCAAAAACCCGAACCTGCCTATCGTGGAAAGTTCATCCAAAGTTCTAATTGTGACTGCAAAATTCCTAGTCTCCCCCCTTCTCCTCTGGTGAAGTCAATGGTAAGACAGAAACGCAGAATTTTATCTACTTTTACCCACCGGGTCTAGTAAGGCGCAGAGGATGTACTCCGATCGCTGGTAAATATGAACGAGAATCTTGGATTTATATATTCTTCGAAGACTTGTGAACTGTATCTAGGAATGGGTTGCCAATTTTGGAAACCCACCATGGTCGTCGCCATTTTTCGACGAGCTCAATCTGTCCCGAAGACACTTGCGCTCCCTCGGGTTGGGAACGATCCTTGGGCCCCTTCCGCAAATGGCGTCGACAAGGAGTCCCCCGAAGGAAACCGCAGCGTGCGTCGAATCGTAGCCTTAAATGAGAATACATGCGCAAAACAATCCCTCCCTGCATGATGGCTGGTGCCGCTAAATAATCGATTGTCGTTATCACACTTCGAAGCGGGCGAATTGAATTATGCTGGTATTGTGTCGGTACGTGCATATGCACTTTCATGCACGTTTTCGCTCCGAATCGAAACCACTGCTCCTTCCGTTTCGTAACGGCTCAGTTCGCTGAGGGAAGATGCAGTAGAGCGGGACGGGTGTCAGCAGATATCTTCCCTGTGCCGACAATGGAGCTGAGAGTAGTGATGTCCCACTGCACAAACACGCGAGGATGGTTGGGGTTTTTTTTTTCTTCCAATTTCCCACTGCCTAACGCCACGAATGGGAGAAACGGGAGAGCAATCAATCAAAAGTTAATTAGCAAATTAATTGTGGTGAGCGAAACCAGTAGCGCTTTGTTGTAGGAAGCGAAATTCTCTGCTGCCCGGTTTATGTGCCAGACACACTATTATCGAATTCTGTTCAACATTAGTTGTTTACTTCAAGGACTCTACAGTAAAGTAATGCATCATTTGAAGGAAAACAATCGAAACCGCAAGGGTCAATGGTATTCGACCGATGCTCTCACATTTAAATTATCCATGTTTCTACGGTAGGAATTTCAATCAATGTTTTCGATACCAAGCATCTTGTTTGGTAAGGTTTCTTGGCCGCGCGAGAGGAATAAATACATATTTACCACCTTAAAATGGCGGCAAGTTTGGCGAATGTTTTCATTTTGCACTCCGTTTTACATAGGGAAGGAATGCAAAGCAAACAAGCAGTCGCAACCAGCTTATTGTAGTAGTGCTGTTTATCTGCTGTTGATATGTTTGGTTTGACCCGAACGCCGGGAGACTTGGGTCATGCACGCGTGTTCGCAGAGAGGCTATTTATTCTAACAACAGTATGAAACTACTTTCACAAACAATGATTTGAATATGCTGCCTGCGATGATGATTGTGGGACGAGCGAAAGGTATCGAACCGGGGCGGTGTTGCTCAGATTGTCGTGTGCACAGGAACCTTCAAGGAGCGATGCATCCTATCAACCACTCCAAATCCCTCTGTACGTGCCTCCTCCTTCGATCGTTTCGCCAAATGGCTTCGGTTTCTGCGGTTTCGATTACACTTCACACGGAGGGTTAGGTGTGTCGAGAGCCGATTAAAATCGCTATCCTTCTCTCCGTGCAAGGATTCACCACCCCCTCAGTACAGGGTGCTTTTGCTGAGCCCCACTCCAAGGTATTCGTGTACGCGGCGGAAGCTGGCTTCCTTTGAACACGGCACCTTACAGCCCAACACGGCGCCGGGGAAGAGGGAAGGACGTTGTCGTATCGAGGGGGCGTCAAGATTGCACACGAGGAGTGTCTATGCATGTATGCAGGTGTGTTGTGGACTTTGAATATTCATAGCTCACGGGCAAATTCGACGCGTTCGTCTTCGTCCGCTGTGGAAGCTATTACGTATGTGCATTTAATAAACGTGCACGCATACATTCCATATAATCACACATACACACACGCACACGGAATGCTACACATAGCACTGGAGGTGGTGGAATCCGGTAAATGATGCCCTGGGGTTATTGGACTTGATTGGAGTGCCTCGGCATGCAAGAAAACCCCTATCGAGAGTAGCTTCACCCTGCCCGGCACAAGCGTTTGCCGTTGGTGGTTGATGGCAGTGAGGTGGTTATTTCGCGGGAAGAGTAGGATCACACATACGCACACGCACACAACCACACTTGGCATCGAACAGAAGCTATCGGTATCGTCTGCCGCACCACCGACCTTTGTAGACGTCTCCGGACCCCATCCATCCAGTGTTCGCGATGACTCGCAACGCTACTACCCGTACCTGACCTGCACAATAAATTATCCATCGTTTGGGGCAGAACCTCCAACTGTCCGACTGGATGGATCGTCGGACCGACCCTTCGGGCGTACCGAACACCGGGAGTTGAATTCACTGGACAACGGCTACACTCGTCCGTGTGGGGGAAGGCGAGGTAACACCCGAAGTAGTAGTTGTCGAGAAGTAATGGATTGGTTTTCTTCAAGAACGAAAGTTTTCATCTTCTGTCCTCCTGTACTTTACGTATTTCCGTAAACTGATTACAGGGGGGCTGCCAGGTACAAAAGCCGGCATGGAAATATTGCTTGACGCTCCGATAATGCTCTGTTATAAAAGGGTGGAGAAAAGAGTTATGTTATTTTCTCTTTATATGAGGGTTATATTTTTACACTTCTTCAAAAGTTATGCTTTGGCCCTTTTTGACAAAACTTTTTTTGAAACACTTCCAGGAAACATAATTATAGAAAGTTGTAGTTTAGTTTGTGCAACACGCATAAAGATTTTGTGCATGTTTATGATGAGCTGTTTTTTAAAAAGAACATGTGTACATGCTTGTTTAGTTTGTGTAAGTAAAAAACACAATCCAAACAAATCTTCAACAACTTGTGTTGAATTTTGATTCAGCGTTTAAATTTGATGTGTGGAAAGTTTCAGAAACGACGGCATAGTATTGGTCGAGTGTTTAGTGTTCAGAAAACTTCATACAAAAAAAAGTTAAAATATTATTGATTATTTGAGAGCTCACTCATTTTACTTACCGCTTCCGTTGAACCGGTAGGTTGGAACTTACTAACATCGACGGAGTTGAAGACGTTCGACGATTAATATTATATTTGAGTTATCTCCTTAGTTCTGGGGAAGGTATGGAAATGATGTTAAAAACATGCTCTGAATAATTTTGCATGTCCCAGTATGGGTTTGACTCGAAGCATTCTGTTGTTTACCATCCTTCACCATCTCATTTAACGCACTGACTGATCCACTCTAGTCCACAGACTGGACACCTTAATTTTTTGACTGCATCCTGTCAATCGTAACGGAGATTGATGATGATGTGGTGTTTTTGACACCAACACAGCCACACACACCCGTCTGGATGATTGGATGTAAATTTACCGTTCATTGGTCAGCGTCCTGGTCAGTGGTATTTTGAAAAGGATGCTTCACCGTTCGATTATCATTGCGTTCACAAAGTCCACCGGTTCAACCGGTCACGCCATATCTCGTGTGTCGTACGATTTGTTCGCATCGTACTCTGTGGTGGTGCAGTTTTCGGTCCTGTGCCGTGCCGGAGTGGATCAACGCACTCGCATTTGACTTTCGCTCGATGATAGCCGTGTGTCAGATGGAACACCATCCCCGACCTCTTTACACATTGTTTTAGACCGGAATACTAGAAAGTAAACGTCATTTGGGACGAGGTGGATCTGCTTCCTGTTGTTTGTGATATGCGAGTGGACGGGAGGATGCGTTCATAAATTCTAACAGATTTTGTTTACCTGTCTTTGATATATCGAGGCATTCCAACGTCAATCATCCTGCCTGCGTTGAACGGTTTGTGATTTGCGAAAGGGATAACCTTTCACCTTTTTGTTATGAAGCACAACCGATGCCTCATGAAAAAGCGAATCGTTTTGCATTAAATTAGGATAAGACATAGATTGTGCTGTGTATAAACATTTATAAATTCGATTTCAACACAGAGTCTAAGGATCTGCAAAATTAAATAAATCGTACTCATGCTTAACGCAAACATTAGAAAGACCTACATTTGTCACAAATCTGAAAGGATACCGGATTTTGCACCAACGTGACGTTCAAATAGTCGACAAATGACCTTGAGAAAGCCGGAACGGTAATCCTATGCTAAATAGAATAGATGAATTCCAAATGCTGTCTCCTGGAAGAATATTAAAGAAGAATATTTCTGCTAAGATCTTTAACTTGACGTGAAATAAAGATTTTTTTGCTCGAGATACTTACAGGAGTTTTTCTATGATACTGCAACAGTAGCAGCATTATTTCTAACTACAGCACATGATATTCCACCAGCATCAGTTAATTTTATAACGCGGTCATGTTTATTATAACGTTGCCAGTTGAAATTAGAATCACAGCAGTTGTTATCCTGGTACAGCAGCTTGAACGATACTTTAAGGTCAACTGTTTGAAAATTCTACTTGTATTTGTGTAATGCATTCTATGGATAAATCCAGTGACTACAAATTCGATTTTAGGAATACTCAATTAAAAGGTGCACTTCAGCGAGGTCAGCTTTGGTAATGAATGCTAACCTCCCTATATCCAAGTAGTGCTGCTTTCACGTTGCCTAATAAAAATTAATTGCCATTCCGTATCGACCAACCATCGAGCCGATGGGAGCCTTAAAACCAAAGCTCTTCGATGGATCGATCATCAGCTTACCGTTCCTCAGCGAAAGCGTTATTTTCGTCCGCGCTGGTAGGCGACCTCTCTCGGTTGGAGTTAATCCGTCAACTCCAGCGAACTCGTCCAGGCCGGCTCCAAACGAGCACAAACGAGAGTCCACATGCTAATGCCTTGTTTTCTGAACCATTTACGCCTGTAAACATTGCCCTAATGGCGCACAGTACGATGGAGTGGTGGCAGGCGAGAGAGGCATTAGAGAGCCACGGTGTATGATGATTGGTAAACAGCAGGGAAATGGTTGCCGTGCCTCCTTTCGCCTTGCATGGCAGGCTTTGTCCGGTTCGCTAGGAGTGTGCTGTAATCCTTTCGAAAAGATCCTTGAATCACTCACCGCACGCATTCGTGCGGTAGCAGCAGAGTTCCACCGAACGGTTGACGCTCGAAGTAGTACATAATTGACGTAGAGGCGTCACTTGCAGGAACTCGAAACGCAACGCAAATCGGAGGTCTTTTCGTATCTCCATCGAAACGCGAAAACCTCTGGGCGAGTGTGTGGTGATGTTGGTTGAGGTTTGTGTGCCTCCAACCGCCGCTCCGTCGAAGAAGGTTGCTGTGATGGTTTTGATGGTTTATTTTCAGGCCACATGCCAAAACCACAGAATACCAACCAATCCGTGCCCGGGAGAACAAACCCATCGTCGTCGCCGTCGTCGACCGGGAGTTCCGCTATGGAATATTACGCCGAGAAAACACTTACCGTGGCCATTTCTGTGGCAGGCAATGGGGAAGAAATGCATCCAACACTTACGGAGGTACTCTCCGTTCTGCAGTTCAGTCCGCAGAATAACACAACAATACACTACAGAAGATTAAGGCATTAAGGTATAGCGACAACGAAGGTTGCTGTTCATAATAACAACCAACCCGTTGCATGCCACGATTGGAGTTTCCCATGTGACGTAATCAGCAAATGGAAGGATTTTCATCATCGAAGCGATTGATATGACGATCGACTACGTGTTTTTAGTTTTCTATTTCGCTTTTTGGCTTTTTTAATCTTTTCATTCCAAATGAAAATAGAAATTCCATTACCATACATACCTTAGCGTTACAAGTTACGTTTGGCTTTAGATTAAAACATTAGCAAAACATATTAGCATAAATCATGCACTGATAAAATATGGAGCGGCTGATTGTTTATTCGGCAGAAAGTCAAAAAACAAAAGGATGTTTACTTTCCGTTTGTATCTTCTAATCCTTCAAAAAGTTTATTCGCAAAGAGCGACTCCATGTTTTTCATGGAGTCCTAAAAAACTTAAATTTGTATTAGTTTCTTCATATTTTAATTATTTGGAGATTAGCCTGCTGCCTTCTTTATGAACAATATCCTGATCTTATTATAATTTTGACCGCTAATTATATAATATGATAATCACTTATTTAATGGTTGATTTATTGTAAAATTTTTTACATTAATAATTATGAACATTTTGATGCCTCTTATTTCGGTCTTCTGCCATGACGCTTCGTATTCTTTCAAATGTAACTTTTTCTCTGGCCAGTTGTTTTTCTTATTTTTATTCAATTCAATATTCGAAATGTGTTTGTGTTTACTTTAAATTTTTGGATCTTAAAAAAGCAATTCGGATTATTTAAAACAAATTGTCTACTTATACCTAAGCTCGTAATGATAGCAGAGGTTGTTTGAAAATGCTCTTTTCATTCAAAGTTTGGGTAAAAGGTATTTTATTTTTAAACACCTTCTGTTCCTTAACTGTTACGTTTACGACATTTACGTACGCTTGGGTTTTAATCATTGCTGCTCCCGTCGGTCACGATCGTAATATGGATTCGTTAAAACAGAGTATAATTACACGTTGCTGTAAAAACTCGTAAAAGATTCGCTCGTCTGCTACACACTCTTGCTTAAGTTTACGCGATTTGTGTTGAGTTCGGCCCACCTCTGAAACACAGGATCCTACCATCGAAGTTTAATTTTCCTCCTCTCGCGTCATCATGTCTCCTCGAGTGTCTGCAATGGCACGGTAATTGTCTGCCATAGTTCCAATGCCGTTTCCAGATTGCTGCATCCCGCGTGCGCTTGCACAAAAAAGGAAGGTTTCTTGTCCACCACCCTCCTCCTTCGCCGCTTCCACAGGCGCAAGATTGAACGTTTCGTTTTTCACGCGGAAGCAATCATCGTTCGCACAACTTCATTTGGCGCTGATGAAGGAAAGGCGCACGTTCGACGCTCGAAAGCGATTTCCTCCCGGCACACGATCGTCCTCCGTCCGGGCAACGTTTCAGATCCTACCCAATCCGTCGGGACTGTTGTTAGAAAAATCATTCCTCTATCGTTCCTCCAATTTTCCCTTTTCCCCTCCCAATCCCAACGGTAGTCGGTAGCATCCTTTGCGTGGGACGGGCTTGAATCCAGCAATTGTGTGTGTGTTTTTAGTTTTCTACACCGAGCGCACAGAGCTCTCGCCCTACCGAGTGTCGGAAACTCATAACTTCCGGCTAGCGTAAACGGATACATCCGGCGAAAACTGTTTTCCTGCTCCTTTTTCCTCCATCATCGCCTCGTGTCCCTTTCCTGCCGCCTTCGCTCTTGTTTAATAATTCGTGGATCCTGCAGCGACTTTTGACCCTTTACCATCGGCTCGACTCGGTGTGCTGCACGTGCCGAACCGGATCGGGCGTGACTTTTGCTGCTTAATTTTTGCCTTCTTCTGGTAGGAGTTTCCCAACCCCCCCACGGTGTTCAGATGCAGCATTTCCACCTCACCACCATGATGCGGTGATCGACGGTGACTTCACGTTCGTCGGTTGTCCTCGGGAAAAGGGGACGCTTTGGAGGAAAAAAAAAAAAAAATTAGGACCTGATTCGTGACGCTTCTTGCCGAGCTACGGAAAGCTTCTCTCCTAGCATTCGCTGCCAGGGGAAAGCCGATAATTGGAATTCCATCGTCACCTGCAATCTAGTTTCTTGCGCAACTACCGTCGGGTGCAAACGAATCGGAGAACTATTTTGCGTCCCAACCTTCCTTCAAGGTCTGCATTTCGATGAAGGATTTCGCTCTAGCGTGCAGTTCATTCAAGGCAGCAAAATTATAAGTTCGTTGCCGCTGTCGGTGTCTCTGCGGTGCTGGAACGTGCTACAAAACGGTTACAAAACCATTCGGCTCTAGCATATCCTGCACGGCGAAGCCATCATCGAGAACATGACGCTAAAACCGACAAAGCTCGTGTAACGAAACGCGCCTTGTGAGGACGAGCTATATCGAGCATATGGAGGTGGAAAGTACATCCGGGCACACGAGCGCACAAACCAACCGGAGGCGGAAAGAGAAATGTAGTACTGCTCAAGGATGAACGGTTCGTTGTGCACGGGGAGGAGAATGATAGAGCCGAGGATGGGTACACATGAACAGTTTAACAACGTCCCTTTTCCGCTGTTCCGGCATGTACCGTGTAGACGATAAGTGTGTGCCTTGCACCCCGACGCCATTCAGGAGTCGGAACCTCTAGCCGGGAGGATCAAATTACGGTTCAAATCAGAAATGGAGGCTTAATGTTCTGCCCTTTGTTGTTGTCTTTTGCGTGTGTTCACTTACTGGGATTGCAAGAGTGGTTACTAAATATGATGCGCGTGTGTTGCAATGCTGGTTCGCTACTGCAAGGGCGATATCGTGACTCAGCCCAACGCGATGTCTGACGATCTCCGCCCTTCCAGTATTTCAGAAGCTCATTAAGAGTACTTTGGTTCTTAAGATTTTCAAGTTCACGCATGTTTCGAGTTGAAGACCTTTACAATTTTTCTCTCTGATGAACAGGACTTCTAATAAGGTAACATCCTCAGATAACACGCTCTTTCTTGTGAAGTTCATTAAAATCGAAATTCCAAGTGGTGCAGAAACGCTCATTTATTCGCACCCTTCCAACTTCAACATTCGGCGCTGTCCATTGACTTCCCGAGGAGGATCTAAGCCTTCAGAACGGCACTCAAGTGAAAGGATTAGGATATATGCCAACGTCCCTACGGTGGTCCCTACCGGTCATTAGTGCGTCATCCGCACGGCGGGACCGGTTGGGATCCCTCATTGGGACGAAACTTTTGACCATCCAGGGCTCTGGTGTAGTGCTCGGTAGTCACTACCCCCTTTGCATTCTTATGCTCGTCACCATCAACATCATCATCACCAGCATCTCAGAGCCGGCATCTCATACAGACCATTCCACTTGCTGTCCGTGACACTATCGTCCTGCAAGCGTTATGATAAAACATACCTTTCCATCGAACGCCGGGTTTGACGTAAAGTCCTCGCTTAGAAAACCTCCCAACCACATACAGAGAGACACACACACACACACACACATTCTCCTCCGGCAGTTTTTCGTTGACAGGTTGTTTTCTGAGCCGGCTGGAAAACTGGGAACGACGTGACCGAACGTCGCCCTTCGGCTTCCCAATCTCCTACCGTCGGGGAGAAATGGCGAGCGGAAATGGAAAGCAAAGTTGGGTACGATTTCGGTTTGTGCAGCGTAAGGACGAGTTTTTGAGGTTGTGGAAGATACGAATAACAGCTTTTAGTCATGCGAGAGGATGTGGCAAAACGACGGCGCGCCTGCTTGAGACGGCGGGGAGAGATACGAATGCGACTTTCAGCAAAAGGCGTCTCCAACCTACCGAAAGGTTGGAAGGAAGCAAAGCGTTTGTGTATGGATGTATGTGTGTGTGTGTGTGTGCACGGTAAAATGGAAACGAAATGAAACGAAACGTTATCCACTAACTTCTCCGTTGCTGTCAGGGATCTGGCTCTGGAATCCGGCAGCCGGTGGAAAACACAGTCGTCTAACAGTTCGCTTCCCAACCCACTCCTCCCTCGCAATGTCGCTGCTGCTAGTGTTTTATCCTTCCTAAAAGATCTTCTGCCCGGAGTGTCGTTGGAGCAGAGTCGTCGGCCTGCGCCTTGTGTACTGGCTGGGGCTAAGCCAAGGCTAGGCGGAGGAGTGCCTGACAAACTGCTGCAAAAATATATGGCATCAACTGGAATCGCTCGAAATCAGAGCGTAAACTTCGGATGGCACCGAGAAGACAAAGAGCCCAAAGGGGAGGGAGGGTGAAAGGCCTGCATCCTTCAAACCCTTCCCACACACCCACCGCTCCAGTGGTGGGTGCTGTTGTTTCTGCCCCGTGTTCGCCCGTTGCTTGATCCTGATGAGTCGCTTTTGCTGTACTTGCACAAGTCCTTGGAATTTTGTTACTCTGATGAATAAATGGTCGGTTGGTGCCTGGCAGGGTGCGTGACGGAAACCGGGAGCCTCGGGAGTAGGGAGAGGGAGCATAATATACTACCATCAGCAAAGTTGCCGCGGGAAACTCGTGCCCGGGGAGGACACGGCAACGGCACGGTGGGCCTCCGTCGCAGTTGATCCACAGCAGCCTCGGAGGGAGGACCTCAAAATGCAGAGCACACACACATACACACACGTACTGGCTGGCACAAAACCACACCGACATCGGCCCCGGCCGGTCGGGCGCTCGGTGCTGCTGTTTGTCAGCCACGGCACCGAGAAAATGTGTGCTCCGGTGCTTCGGTGCTGCCGGTGCTGCTGGCTCCGCCATTGCTGTTCGCATCTGGTGCGCTCCGGAGCGCACAACACCGGTGCTGTGAACCGGGGTGCCCATGGAAAAACCGTCCCGGAACACTGGGTTCCGTACTGCGCTGTCGGTTGGACATAATTTCTCTCACTCTCGAGTTACACTGGTTTTGTATTCCTTTCTTTGAGAGGTTATTCTATTTATCAAAATTGGAATGTTTTTTGTGACTTACATTTTCTTAAATGTGGTTTCAAATGTAAAAAATTTCCTTCAAATGTAGAAATTACTTAGCACTGTTTGTGCACTCCATCCGTAAAAAAAACACCTGAAGCATAGGCTGTAATCTACAATCATTCAAATGAATTCATATCTTTGCAAACTTGTCGATGTCAAGTAAATTTATGCAAACACTTTACTAACGTCTGGTTAGTTTCTTGAACATTCGGCAACTAGTTGTTGCTCAAACGTAAATATTTCCAGGAGTTTAAGCTAGTAAATTGTTATCGATAACCTTCCTCGCCATTAAATGGAAGAAAGTAGAACAAAACACCTTTCAAGAATATCAAAAATGATCCAGTTGCTGTCGCACGTACAATAATATATTACTTGTACTTATTTATTGAGTTGAAAACTACATTTTCTCAGATTTGGTTTAAATCCACTTTGGTTGTCTGAATTGTCTGTTGGTTATGGTTGTAGTTTTAATTCAACTTACTTTTTACTAGCTATTCGTTCGATATTAGCAGCATCAAGCAACTGATCGGTTCAGTTTTAATATTTATTTAAATGTCAAAATTTTTAACAAATTTTACATATGTCGAAAATACGCTTCCAGTTGAATTGCTTTATAGTCAAATTAATTTAAAAAAGTACATCATCTGTTAAAAATTAAAATTAGAAAATTTGGATTAGAAAGTTAAAACAAATGAATTCAGATACTCAAGAATACTGAACTTCAGATACTAATAAAATATTTAAAATAATCTTTCAACTCTTTCCTCCGCGACAGAAAAAGAAGTAAATTATTGTTGAACAATTGAATTGCTTAACGATGCTTGTCGCCCACTGTGCAACGGACTCTGTTGTGTACGGACTTTGGAAGCTAGGATTTTGCGAGCCATGGCACATCGAACAAAACGGATAACGATTCCGGCACGTGGAGGAGCGCACGGGGTGACCAAAACCTCGACGCGCGGGCGGGCGGGCTGGTGTTGGAGGAAGGCGCACAAGGCGACGCACCACTGAACGTTCGCTTTTTGTTGTGAGCGAGGGGAGTTTTCCTGACGACGATTGCGACCAAGTTTCCCAGCCGGCACTTGTATGTGTCGATGTCGATGTTTTTCCATCCATTTTCCCGCCTTTCGCTGAGGGGTGGGAAGGCACAAGGACGAACCCCGGGCGAAACGGGGAAGGGGGACCGTGAGTGATGTCCTCCGGTTTTTGTGAAGTTCCTTCTCGGTCGCAAACACACCAACCCGCCCAGGTAGTGGGTCGCCCCCTGGGTGGGGGGGTGGGTGGCGGGGGTGGCTTAATGGAACGGGGGCTTGGGCGAACTAAGCAAATCTGATACTCCCCGCCCCCGGTACGGTACTTTGTCCTTCTTCGGGCCCGTCGGAAAATGCTGCTTCGAATTCCAAATGACACAACGGCACACCAAGGGGGGGTGGGTGGAGAGCGAGTGGGTGAATCCCATGACAAAAATGAATGGGGTTTCGATTTGCGCAGCGTTTTGGTGGGGGAGTAGTGGGAGGGAGGGTAGGATACGGGATGCTGGTAGGTTCACGTGGCGACATCTGCCCTCGCGGCCTGATTCGATTTTCGTCGGTGTCTAATAAGTGAAGCGCGCGCTCGTTTCTCTCGTGCGGCGTTCCGGTGTTTTCCACCTAACGAAATCAACCGGGCGCCTCCATGGTCGCTCTCCAGTTCACCCACAGTTCCTGGAAACGTTCATCGGGGAGCGCATTAACCGCCGCGAAGCGTTCCGGAGCACCATCCACGGCACGTGGAACGTTTTTGGAGCGCGAAGCAATGACACTTGAGAAAAGCCCAGCCCACGGTCACGAGGGAGTCAGGATTTTTCCCCGCTCGTGGAAAATCCTCCCGCCCCGCCATGCGTCCGCCGGTCGCTCACAATTACACGTCCCCCGTCGGTCTGCTTTTGTTTTCGCCACTGCGATCCTCATTTCGGACACAACCAACGTAGGGCGTTTGTATTTCCCTCGCGGCTCTGTTTTGCCACGCTGCCATTGACGTCGCTGCATGCGAGGGAGAAAGAAAGAAATATATTTACGTTCAATTATAAGTGGAAAACAGAACACGCGCTTGCCTCCTGCTCCCGTTTTTTCCAACCCACCACCCACGACGTAACACAAAACGCGCGCTCCTCGCAACGTTATCTGTCCGTTTCCATAAAATTACAATCTAACCGTTTTTGTTGCTCCGAATCCATCGATTCCAACCGTTTCCTTCTCCCGTTTGCTCCTTGTGCCATCCACGCTTCCCCGGCGCAACGATATTTCCCGCCCGAGCGCGGGAGGGGTGAATGCTGAATAAATTCATTTCCACAAAACCCTGCCACGCGCGCGCTCTCCCTCTCGTTTCGTCGCCTGCCTCATTGTTGTCCCAATACCAGGGAGCCGAAGAGGAGCACAACAACAACAGCAGCAGCAGAAGGGGTTTTGTGTTTGACAGCTACAGCTACGTTTACAGTCCGGGGGGTTTCAGTTCTTATCAAGCTGATGCGACAGTGTCCTTTTGTTTGGTTATCAATGTAGAGTAGGAAGGACAGGTTTATTTTACGAATACTGGTTTGTTTTTGTGTGGCTGTTTAAACACCTTAAATTTGTGTTTGTTATTTGTAAAAATTATATAATCATGATGTCCTTGCATTTTTTTTTTAAATTAAATATAGATCTTTTTTGTTTAAAAAAAAAAAAATTATCTGTTTTATCAAAACAAACCGACTTCCTTGTCTGTGTTGTTCAAGTTAGATTCTCTGCAACACAGTTTCTGAGCTGCGGTGCGTTTATCCTGTTTAGAAGACAAATACAATCTCTCACAACTACATAGCTGACTCAGGCTTTGCTCACCAACACACTCAACGAACGTGCTCCTCATGGCACAGACGATACTGATGGTGCTACTGAAAGGATACAAGAACGGCTCCGGAGTGCGGAAAATCGATATTTTCCACAAGCGCCCGCAATGAGCGCCCCATCGTCCAATCGGAGCGCTGCGAACCGGGCTGGCTCATCTCTCTCCCCCACCCCCCGGAAACTCCCTTGCCAGGGGGGTTCACTCTCGGGACATTTGTGTCCTAATGATAAAATGTTCCACCGCATCACCAGCGTTCCACCCTTCGCTCCGAGCGAGCCTCGTTCACTGCGCTGTGTGTGTCTCTTCTCGGGCTCGGTCAGCCATTTTGTGTGTCGCTGCCTGGCGCTGGGCGGAGCTTGAAGGCACACAATGTTGCCATCCTCCAGAACACCCTTCCCCCCACGGGCTCTCTGTTTCTCTCACTCGCCCCCCTTCCCGGTGGAAAACTCGGTGCTTCCGGCCGTGGCAACGGTGGTGGTGGTGGTGGTGTTAGTGGGAATTGCGAAATAGGAAATGTTCGTATGGGTGGAAAATCGCAGCACCGGTGCGAGCGGGACGGATAGAACCACACAATGCCACAGGAGCAGCACTGGGTGGGTTTTATGTAGAAAGCCGTGTGCGCGTGTATGTATGTGCGAGGTTGCTGGTGGAAAAAGGAACACTGCGATGTGGGTGTTGTGAACACGTGGGGAAAGGGGGGGGGGGGGGGTTGAGGTGTGGGCGTGATTGGCAGACATTTGAGGGTGTATCCACGGTCGAACGGGGATGGCAGGAAGAGGCGGAACGCAAGGGGACATTGGCGGTCGGGAGATCCTTTCGGAGCTGATTCCATTTGAGCAATTTTCCCTGCAGGGTTTTTTTTAGTCGTGCATGTTGTTGTTGTTGCTGCTTCTGATGATGCTACCCGACTTTCAGCAGAATGGAAGCCAAATGGATGAACACATTTTGCAATTGCTTGCCACTTGCCGGGAACACACAATGGTCGCTCGAAATGTTGGAATTTGTGCTCCACTTTCTCTTGCTCCGGTGTCGGTGCGTTTGTATGTAGTTTTGTACCATTGCTCTCTCTCTCTTTCTCTCTCTTTCCCTCCAATTTATCCATTGGAGGTGACCTCTGTGTGCGGGGGCATGTGAAGGAACGGTGGGGGGGGGGGGGGGGGGGTTGTAAATCCTCGCCGGGTCGAGTATTATTTGCTTTGCATCCTGGAGTATCTTTCGTTTGACTTTTTTTTCATTTCCTCGCTCCGCTTGCAACATTTAATGGAACAAGTGCCGGGATGCAATGGAAATTATATATCATTTATCTACTCGCACTGCGGCCCGGGGGAACGCGGGTGGGCGTCGTGTGGTCGGGAAGCTAAAAAGCACCGCTTGGTAAACGTTCGCCCGAAAGTAGAACAGTGCACAGTTTGAGCCAACGGGATACGAAGAAGTTCTTTTGAATCCTTCGCGGTTTCGCATCCATTTGGGGTGGGAAAGAAAATTACGACAAACAAAAAACGACCAGACCTCGGATGAATTAAGCAAATACACTAAAATGCATCGTTGAACGACGAACTCTTGCCAAGCGAACCCTAGTACCTGGTCCAGTCCGGGTAGCCTAAATCCTGCCTCCTCCTCCTGGGAGAGGTTTAATAACATTCGCTTTACCCAAATGAGGCCAGGAAGCTGAAAACAGGCTTAATACGTTACAGCACTTGGCAGAATTACGCTGTGCCGGCCTAATAGATCATCTTTCCAACGATGGAGAGAGTTAGCGCAGGAGGTAGCAAAGGAGAGCACTGGCGGACTCTCTGAAACATGTGGTACTACAGAGGAATGCCGACTGTCTTGTGTTCCCTCGACGTCTATAGTGGCATCAGGAGGAAGTGAATTTCATAGGAACGATGATTCGCTGATCCGATGTTGCTGGGTTCTTGCAGCGGCTCGCTGGGCAATTCCACAGAATTCGTATTGCATGCCGGCTTCCAACTTTCGCTGTTTTTTTTTTGTCCATGCTGTTTTTCTACTCATTCATCGTTTGTTGTCCCCGCTGGGATTGGTGGAAATGCATGTAACCTACTGCAATTAAGTAATGCCTCACTCGTCGTTCCCGGAGGCTGGGCCTAGTCGCTGAAATCTAGCTTACGTCTGTAAGTCAAACAAGATATTGCGACATTTGAGTACTTGAATATCCCCTACTAACCAACGGTAGATCCATAACTCCTCCACCTGCCTAACAACCGGAACCAACGCTGGCGCGACACTAATTACCTAATAGCTCACTCTTGGGTATCGGGTACTATTCTCTAGGCTCAGATGTGAGTTTTACAACCATTGTTCGGCAGTATCCAGCGGAACTGCTGTGACGACGGTGGCGCTGATGGCGGATGGTTTATGATTCCGTGCGCGCACCTATGGTTTATTCAGTTTCCGGTATCACGAACCGATAGAGCTCCCCCGTATCGAGCTGATGCTCCTCGAGCCGGTTGAGCGATTGAAATCTGTCCCGATGGCGCACCTCGCTCTGATGTCGGGAGCCTCTGGTGGAATTTGGACCTCGCCGCGTCGCCCGTAAATACGACGCGGGACGATGTCTAACATGAATGAACTAAATTATGAACAGGCAACGCTCTGGTGTGGCGTTTCGTTCGGCTGGTCCCTAGCGCGCACACAAAGTGTTATGATGATGTATTACTGCCTCTGGTCGTGGCTCGTTTGGTTGTTTAATTTGTACCATTTTCTCCGCAAATGCCAAGCGTCAGGCGAACGGGATGTTCCAGGTGTCAGTAGAGCCGGACACAAATAAGTCTCGAGAGGTTTAGGGATGGTTAGCGATGCTTCTTCTCGAGTTATGGCGGCGAGCTACCTGCGTCATGAATCATTTCATGCGTTTGACGTGCCTCGGTTTCCAATCCAGCGTAGGTTCGATACGTCAATGTTTGATCCTCTGCGATTGGATTTACGCGGATGCTAATATATCAGCATCGTTCGTTCGATATTCGGGTGCCAATTTCGACGTTGCCGTTTTTTGGGGAAGGTCTGTGCTGTACACACCTGCTGCCGATCTTCGTCATCAATTGAGTTTTTGCACCCCCCTCCACCCACAGGGTTGTCAAATCGTCGAGACCGGTTTCGAGTGATTTCGAGTGGCACAGGCTGCGTCCAATTAGTGGGCAAAATTAAACTGTCATACCACCCGCCGCATGACGTCCAGAACGTTGGCTAGAAAGTTTGAGGAATTAGCTGACCTCGCCAGTTCGTCCGTCGATCGTTCGCTAACCCTTTTTGCCCTTCGGGCCTTATTCCTCCTTGCAGGGTAATACCGGACGGGGACAGTCACCGTATCCGCCGGGTCCGCCGGGTCAAGCGCCCGGCAGCTACCCGCCGCCTCAGCCCGCCGGCCAACCTCCGGGATCGCAGCAGCAGCCTCCGGGCCCGCCGCAACCGGGTGCCCAGCAACCGGGAGGTCCGCCCGGCCAGCAGGGACCTCCGTCGGCGGGCGCTCCGGGCGGGCCGGCGGCCGGCGTGGGTGCCGCTGCGCCCGGCCAGTCGCCGCAACCAGGCGGTCCCCCGCACACACCCACGTCGCAGGGCCCGCCCGCCAATACTCAGTATACGCCGTATCAACCGCAGCGCTACCCAACTCCCGGCGGCCCCGGCAGCAACCATCGGACGCCGTATCCTCCGCATCAGGTAGGTGTTCGGTTTTCGGTAGAATTCGCAACTGGATAGTGAATATTCAAATCCAAGAAGATAAAATTTCTTGAAACATGAAATTTGTTAGTTCTATGTAGGTAAGGGTGAGGCTGATGCATTAAAAAGTTAAATAGTTTTGTTCTTAAAATTGAATGTCCTGTCTTATATTGAACCACTTTGAAATATAATTTCATGAGACTTAAACATCTTTGCAAAAGAATCGTATTCATCTACGAATCAGATATTCTTCAAAGGCTTTTTAACGAATTGCACACTCGGTCTCTGGTGTGATATTTAAGACGTGAACTTCAGACATTTTTCCGACCTTTGCTTCATCATTTCGAAACAGCTGTTAGCTTTTCAGCAAGCTTTATCTAGGTCTTCAAACTCTAAACCTTCCAATTGTACCATTTCGGTTCGTTCAAACCAAAATAAATACCATCGTTCCGTGAAAGCACTTCCCTCGTGCAATTTTGGGGAACGGCCGGGCGTATGCAAGAGTTGTTGACCCTGTATGTTTTACCCACCTCCTGTCCCTTTTAGGGCGGCAAAATTATGGGAGCTTCTATGTTTGCTTCGTTCGCGCGCGGACTCTTGTGGGTGTGTATAGCTGACACACGCGTGTCCTTCAAGGACGCCTATACTACCATTACGCTTCATGTAGGCGATTTGAATCTCTTCAAAATCGGTAGATTCGGGATTGTGCTAGAAGATTTCGTCTTGAGTTCCATGTTCAAGCGGATTTAGAGTAGCCTTTTTGTTTTCGTCTTCAATGAGTTTATAAATTCGTGCAAGCCAGCTTGAAATATTACTAAATGTTCACTTTAGAGCTAATTATTTGAGTGGACAAATTTGACTGTTATTTCAAAGAATCGCCGAAGTAAGAGGTAGAGGTGCAAAAGTAAATTTCGGATTTTAATTCAAAACATCGAAAGTAATTGTGTGACTAATATTGAAAAGCTTGATTTGCTTGACATAAATAGAAAGCAACACTTCAAATTCTTAAGCAAAATCATCTGAATTCAATCAATTATAATAAATTAGAATCAACTAATCCTTAAAAGTTGATGACCCCAAATTTGTTTTAGAGTTATAAATTCAACTGGAAAAGGATTTCCCGGGAGCCAGCGGCAGACGGCTTTTGGTCCATTCCGGTCAATCGCATTCGTTGTCATTGTGTTTTTCCAACGGAAAATGTTCGTGTACATGAATAAATTGGTTCAATTTCGTTCCACTGGCCATCCCCGTTTGTGTTATAGATAGAAAATTGGAAGAACCGGAAAAAAGACAGTAAACCACCAACAACCTGACGGCAATTTATGCCGTCACACGTGGCCGTGCTTTTTACCTTTTCGAGTCTTTGGGTCGGCAAGCCTGCGTTTTGCGGAATTTCATTCATCTCTAGGTGACTGTGCAATCATTCATTTCCAATAGATTGAGCCCATTCGTTTGGATTCGTTTGCGTTGCCGTATGTTTTTTGTGTAGTGAAAAGAATTAGTTTTTCTCGCAATGAAAAACGAGAAAAGCGTTCACACACCCTGGCTAACACATGTTTCATCGTTGGGATCGTTTAGAATGGTCTTCTTTTTCTATTTGACCGCTTCAATGTGCTCGGCATGTTTGTTTTGCGTCGATCTAATTTGCTTCCTTTTGCTTTTCCGTCTGTTATCTCTTCCCCGAACACAGTACGAACCGGTCCGGTCGTGGCCTTCGCCGGCCGCTAGTCCGGGCCCGGGCCCGGGACACTTACCGCCGTCGCCGCACGGACCCCCGCAGAGCCCCGGTCAGCAACAGCAGCAGCAGCAACACGGTGGCGGCCCCAGTCCGTCACCCCAGCCCCCACAGCCCGCTCCATCACCACATCAGGTTAGTGTTGGTCATTTGTTACTGGTCTGCACAGGATCGATCTGTTTTACTGGATTAAAAAGATAGCAACAACATTAAAAAAAAAAAACATATACAAGAAAACTTGTTCTTTTGGATTAAATTGGGGCGGATGTTTTGGGTGAACTTTCAATGCGATTAATTTTTAAAGTCACTCGAATCAAGGAATTAACGTTTAGCCCCAATTTAAACAAATCAATGTTTTTGTGTTTGTGCAATTGAAATGAATTTATTTCTCATTTCCATGTTTAAATTGTTAGAAAAACAATTTGTTTGTTTTGTTCTCAGAATTGGTATATTTATAGTTTTTATCGTACATTGAATGAAAAATATATTTGATAATGCGATGAGTGATCCAAAGTGTTGTAAAAAACGGGGGTTTCCATTTCAAAATGTTTCTTTTTATGCTGATACTTTGCTGCTGCATATTTCAGTGTTCGAATCGGTTCAACTCTTTTTCCTATGCGTGCCGTTTTGTGCACAAGAATATTCAACGGAAACCTTTTAATTTGGTACATGAGCCTAAGAGAGGATGTAACAAAAATGTCGCTTAAAACTGGTGGTAAAATCATAATCATAGAATCATAATAACGAAGAAAGTGTGAGGAACTAAAACATAGAGAGGGCGCCGATTGTGCAAATAGTTGGGAAAAGAATAACGAAAACCATTTCGCACATTTTGTTCCAGAATTGGTATATTTACCACGCAAAACAAATGCCATAAAACACTTGTTGTCTTTAGTACTGGGGTGATGTTTAAGCCAGATTATGGAATATTTGGGGCAGGATAGAAGGTACAGAATTGTTTTCCTGCGACTTCATGCTGGTCCAAACGATTTGTTGAAGGATGGCAGCACAAACATGTTTTGCCTCTATTGTGTGATTTCTGGCTTCTCTTGGTAAAAAAGTGTATGGTTTGCAAGCGAAGCCGTGTTCTACGGTATCTGCATCCTCTTGGTGGGCATTTGGACAAGTGATTTCGATCTTGCAGCACCAGTTCGGTCGTTCCATATCGATGGGTGTACATTTGTTGTTGAACGGTAGGAACGAGCGTTGTATTCCTCCTCAATCTACCGGTGTATTGTTGTTTTCATTCCGTGCTGCCGCTGGTGGAATCCGTCAGCAAACGGTTGCTGCTGGTGCTCGCCTTCGGTGCGGCCGGGAGGGAAGGCCTTGACATTGGCCTAGATTTAAGGCCGCGCGCCGCGTGGCGCCGATACACACGCGAGAACGCAACAAATGAACGAAGACGACACACACTCATCGCACACCGGGGTCGGACCTTGTTGTTGTTGTTGTTGCCGGCAGTGAGGAGATGAATGATCGGCGCTAAGAAGAAGACGCAAAAAAAAGGCGGCATAATAAAACATACAGACACACACACACGCAGGCACACGTCGAAGACCAAACAGGCAAATTCACTTCCGTGGGGGTGACGGCGGCGGCACGCGGTTTGTGTGTTGGCGCACGACCCCCCCCCCCCCATTCCTCGACGGGTGTGGTGGTGGTGATAAGGTATCGGGGTGGTTGGGTGGAGGCACTGAGGCTTGTGTAAGGTTGATGGGCGACGAGCTCACGAGCTGGGTGATGAAATACGGTGGATGGTTGGGGGGGGTACAAGCCGGGCAAAAGGGGGGCGCTTTTGGCTAGAGGAGGAAAAGTGAGCGCGGGACCCCGAAGCGGAAGGGTGGTTGGGTTTTCGAGCGAGCAAAACGTCGCTAGGGGAGGGTGGGTTTGAAGGGAGGGGGGAGAGAATCCGAATGCTTTTGCCACTGCGTTTTCTTTCCCTTTTTCTCATTGTTGTTATGGTTTTTTTTATTCCTGCAAACGAAACACAAACCAAGCAAAGCAACAGATGGGTGGATTGTGGGTGATCAGGCAAACGTTGTGGGTGAAGGAGAGGAAGCGGGGGATGGATAAGGGTAGGAGAACGGTGAGTTTTGAGAGTGATTCACTTTCCGGCCAAAAAGGGGTGGCAAAAGATTGCCGAGGAGGAGAAGAAGGAGGAAGCGGAGGAGAAGCGTTCGTCTGTCGAGCGGTTCGTCGTTCGTTCACCTTCCTCATCCCATCTCGCCCTCGTCATCCCGTCAGTCGCGGCCCTTGCCCCCCTCTCGCTCTCCGTTCTTCTACTTCGTCCCCTTTCTCCCCCCCCCCTTGCATGGCCCCCTTTTTCCCATTCAACAACCCGTGTTTATTTCACGTTTCGACCTACTAACCAACCGGTAAGGACCGGCTCTCTGGAGTGCGGAGGAGAGGGAGGGGGTAGGGTGGCGGTTCGAAAGTGGGCAACGAAGGGGCAAACCCTATCCACAACACCACCCTCCCCATGCGCTCTCGCGCAACCTCAACGTCCATTCGACCTTGCCACCTCTCCCCCCCAACTTCCAAACCCACCCCTCCCAACCCTCGGCGGACATCGACCGGGAAACTCCGGAGACGGAGATTGCGAGCAAAGACCGCCTTGCCCTGGTTCGGTGCGCGGTTGTGGATGGGAAGCCGTACGGAAGTGCTATACTACTAACGTTTGTGGTGTGAATGCGCGCATGCAATATTTTTACTCCATTTTTGTTTGATTCCACCCCAACCGCTCCGCCACCGCGCACCCTGGCAATATTGGCAACCGGACGGGCGACATAACACGGTGTTTGCGTTCGGCACAAAGTTTACGGGATTTTCATTCACCTTCCGAGCGAACGGAAAAGCGGCGCGAACATAGGCGTCGTTACTTGTGGTTACGTGGAGTACTAAGGGAACGCTCTTGTTTACGAACCAGTTTCCATTCCGATTGAAAACTCGAACGTTTACCTGCGTTGGTCTGGCATTGCGATGGTGATTTGCAAACTGATTTTACCATGAAGCGCGCTCCTTGCTGGTTGGTCTACATCATCTTTCCATCTCAGTTCAAATCAACCACGCCTCCTTGGGCTTGCCAAATGGATCAAGCATGAAACAGGAACTAGTGGGAAAACTGTCATGGCACCAATATCATAAAGGTCATCGACGCATGATGATTCAAATGGTTACGATGGAGTGTGTAGGCAAAGAGATAACCAGACAAATAATAAAAAGATTGCTCTTACTTCCAACGTCTTCAAACTCAGTAATCGGCAGGAAATTCCTGGAAACAATGAGTCTTTTCGATGCGTGTTATACGTAAGTATAAATGTTAATATGCGTTGGTACCAATAATAAGGAACAAACGAAATAGTTCAGCAGTTAAAGAACTTTCTCCTAAAGTACTGATCGCTTTACTATGAGATTCTTTTATCTTAGGCTACTAAATCTCTATTGAATAGCTTTATTAGTTGTTTGTGGTGTTAAATATTTGAATTGATCGATTTACTTGAGTTGAGGTATGCGTCTTGTTTTAAGATGTATTTATCATGGAATTGGAATCAATACAACAAAATATTTATTTTACGCGAGTTAACCTAGACACTTTCCTGGCATGAGTAGAAATCCTTTGAGCATTGTTGGCAACACGTATCTCGATATATAGTTTGCCTTAATGCTTAGTCTACACGAAGCGCCAAGCAACCTTTGCAAACGGTAAAATGCTGTGAGTTAGCGGTAAAATGCTGTCAGATGGGCAGTCAACTGTCAATGTAAGCGAAAATCTGTTTTCTGGTACTTCTGGAAAATCTGGTATAGAGTGCCGGTGGATCGAAAATAGTTGTTTTTGATAATGTACAGTGGTTGTTGATAAGATTTCAGTGTACACAATACCTCTGTGCTGTTTTTTTTTACAGTTAAACAATCAAAACAACACTGAACGCGCTTACATCTGCATCGGCGCACGAATAGGAAGTACACGAAGCGAAAAAAAGTGACAGAAAAAATGATATTTTCGCCTGTGTTTTCAGAGTTTTGCGCGTCGTGTAAACTAAGCATAAGAGTTAGTTTTAGTGACTTCCCATTTGAGATTGAAGAAAAAATGAAACAGCAGGACAAAAAGTTCACAATAATTCCTGCAAAGATAACGAAACAGGCTAGTCTCATGTTTAATTCTCGCAGTCTAACGTGTGGCGCCGAGGTCCTGTATCGAAAGCTTAGAGACCTCGCTTCACGGAAACTCTGCCACACTCTCACTTTCCATTTCGCTGGCGGTTAATGCTAACTACCGGCATTTCCGGCGCGTAGTACAAACGAGGCGAAACGCATCATTACTATGCGAACACTGCAGCTCCTCGTTCTCGTGCCGGGAACCTACCGATTCCCTTGGCCGCTCTCTAAACCCACCGGCACCGGACACCAGACGGTCGAGAGTAGATGAATGAATCATCGAACGGAACGGGATGAATGAGACCGAATTCGGCGCCTGCTTGTGCAAAAACATACATATTAGGCATGTGTTTAAACCGGTACATTCGAACGCACAACGGCTACTGCCGGCAAGCGACGTCCCGTCGGTCTGCTGGATGCTCCCGGGCGCATCCTTACGGTGTACGGATAGTACGGAGCGCACTACGACGGCGTGTCCTTACCACGAACGTGCGTTCGTCCCAGCGCTGTGGTTATACGATGGAACGTACGCGTACTTTCGCCGATACCGTCCTTACCATCCGGCGAACGATGTGTTCGAGCTTCTCTCTCTGTGATGGTACTTTGCGAAAGCGGGTCACTCTGTACAGGCGCGCTTTCACGAGTGATAGACACATTTTTGGAATTTCCTAGCCTATCTCCTAACTGCCCATCCTTTGGAGTTTGTGCGCCATCCTACGCGTGCTGCTCTTCAAGCTGATGAGCTCGTGTTACTCGTCCAGCTGACGGTCACCGTCGGGGTCGAACAGAACCCGATATTTCCATCGTTCTTTTGGGATTTTGGTGACAGTTTACGTCCTGCCTTAACCTCGTCGACGGTTGATGCAATACAGTTTCACTTTCATGAATCGAAAAGGTCACTCTAACAAGCAACAGTATTGGACAATTTTCGATTTTTATCGCCTGTTCAGCGAATATGATGGATGACGAGTTTTATCCGATTTCTGTACGTTTAGTAGAAACGATTTATACAGTAAATGACTTCATCTAACATGAAACGCGAATACGTATAACAATGTCTACAAAGAGAAAAATTTAAAAGAGATACGTTAGGTTAGTTTCGTTTGTAAAAGTTTTAAATTAATGTTAATTTTATGCTAGTCCGAAGTTGAACATCAAATGACACAAACAGTTTTCGTGCGAACTTGTTCGTGTTCTATAACGTTTCCAGTTAAAATCTTTAAATAATGACACTTTTAGAGTTTATCCGATACCTAAGTATGTCTGTTTCTCTTAGAAACTAGTTCTGATCTGTTTGGGTTTTGGAAAAATATCTTTACATAAACAAATCCGTATGCGATTCCACCTAATATTTAAGCTAAGAAATTGGTTCGTATGCGAATATAAGCGATCGGTTTCTTTTGCTACTAGACTACATAAATACTCAACCGTGATGATGATGACGTTGGTGGCTTCGTAGACAGACATTCGTTCACGGTCTGGTGCGTGCAACTGTTCTGTTCCTATTTGGACGCCGTTCAAGGACATTTTTCGGGAAGTAGGAAATGTAATGCAAACAAGAAACAGAGAGAAAAAAGGTACCCCCGATTGAAATCGATTTTTAATGCACCGTCAGCTGGTGACGAAAGGCGCGGATCGATGGGTGAGGGTTGTCGACGTCGATTTCAGGCCAATCTCTAGTGGACCGACAACTCGGCGATACGGACAGATTTACTGACTGACCGACCGACCGAACGACCTTGTGAGCAATTCTTCGAAGAGGAATAAATGAGTTGGCCAAATTTTGTATTTTATTGCGTTCTGGAGTTGCTCATTTGCGACGACTAGACTTTTTGTTGTTAGTATTTTCAATTTTAGTTGAACTTTTTCAGTATGTCTGGGAGTTTTGCCATTTGCCTGAGAATTCATCTAGCTCAGACAAAATATTTGATTTTGGAGTCGTATAAAACAGCTGAAAGTTTTCTTAGACAACCATTGCCAAAGATACCCTTTCCCAGGCACTTGACCCTGTAAAGCGCGTGAAACTTGGCGTCGCACTAATGTCAACGTAAAAACCACACTGAAATCCTTCAAAAGAAGCGGTTTGCTTGACAATGGTGGTAAAATGTGACAGCGTCGTTCTGAATTCGTTTTCACTTTTCCTCTTGCAATGAACCGTTCTGTCCGGGAGGGCTTTGTGCGTCGTGGTGGAAAGAAGGGTTAAGGGTAAGAGAAGGAGGTTCCCCTTTACGTTGGGCGGAAAATCCTTCCCCATTCGCCACCGAATTGCCGCCCCAAACGTTGAACCTCCCATTGGTTGTTGAAATGTGTCATCATGTTGCTTTCCTTTCGAGTGCTGCGAGGATAACGTGTGCGTTTCTGTATGTGTGTGTGTGTGTGTTGGTGCGTTTTGGATAGTCGAATAGGAGATCCTTGCACTTGACGCTTTTCCCGCAGCGTGTGATGTAAGTTGGTGGTCTGCTGTGGGTATGTGGGATTATGCTGTGTGTTCTCATCGTTTCGACGCTTTCGTTCGTTCGCTTTCCGGTAATCGCGAGTCGCTTTCCATGTCACTATTCATTTTTCATTGCGGGCGTCTTGCTGTTGTTTGTTGCCACTCGGATGCCCACTCTTCTTCCGTTTTTTTTTTCCTGCATGTACTTCCTTTTTCCCCACATTCACTCTTTTTGTCCATCTTTCTTCCACGAACGCATCGAATGCGGGTAAAGAAGTGAAGGTGGCATACTGGTAGCTTCGGGGGGGTGGTAGCAGTCGCCCACTTTATGCTACCCGCACTTTTCCTAGACCTTTTCCCTCCCACTTCGCCTTCGCATCGGCCGACATTACCGCCACCCAGTCGCACCCGTTTCTTTCCCCTCCTCCCCAAAAAAAGGTCGACGTCCGCCGTCTGGCGGTCGTCTGTTTTTGGAAAATCTTTCCACCTACCCAGCCCCCTCCAGCTCTTCGGAGTTTTTCTTTACTTTTTTCTTTTTTTGCTTTCGTCGCTTCGTCTGCACCCTTGAACCGAACGGTGATGAAAAGCCGTGGCTCGTTGGCTGGCTGGCCGTTCGTTCGGAGAGAAGCGTACACTATTTACGCCCTTCGATCCCGCCGCTTTCGCACTTGCACTTGAAAACTGTCCTGTCGCGCGGGCCTTTAGCTTGCGTCGCTATGTGTCCCACTTATACTACCAGTTTTTTTTTTTTACTTCCTTCTTTTCCCCCGATGGGCCGAAGGACCACTTGCGTTCGGTCGTAGATTGCGAAATCATGTGTCTACCGGGGGCTTCCTACCATCGGCCGAACCATTTATATTGGGGGGAAGGAGAAGAGCGGAGGCTTGGGGCAGCGGGGTTTTGCCTACAACCTGTTGATAATTTTCGAACGTTCGCAGACGGTGCAAACAGATGATTCACCAAGGCATCGCTAACTGTAATGGTATTTCTTTTGGATTATAAGCATTCAATTTTTATAATATTATTTTTCTTGTTAAATTCTTTAAAAACTCCTCAGCTTTCGTTGCTCTTTTTTAAAAAAGTTACATTTGTTCCTACATTTGAGAAAAAGAGACACAGCGGTTTTATGTTCTTTTTTTACTTTATATGTAAAATGTTTATTTCAATGTTTGCAATCTAGCTTGTTTGCAAAAACTAAATAGAAATATACAATTTTATAGGAACATTATATTAAATACGAATTTCTTTCTTGTCCGCCAATTGATGTAGATAATTTAAAAGAAGACACACTTTAAATTAGAAAAAGTGACAACAGGGTTTCATTATCTTCGTTCGTATCTTTCATTGGAAAATACTAACTTGAATGTTCTCAATCTATTTTGAAAATGCTTAAAAGTAAGAGATATAACAAATTTTAATCAAATTGTTGATAAAATACTACTACCTAACTACGTCAATACGGCCAAGTAAATAACAGCGTAGTTGAGAACTTCCCAACTGAACTAACGCTGCTCCTAACCGCCCCTGGATCGTCGTGTGATAGCCATAAGATAAAATATCAAAGTCTTACGAAACGTGCTCAAAGTACGAAGCAGCGTTACATTAGAACACGTATCGCTTGGTTCCACAGTAGCATAATCCTTCCCGTGCTTCTCTCTGTGCCGCCTTTGTATCGTTCCTATGTACTGAAGAACGCGCGGTTCGATATAAAGTTCATCAATACACAGTCTTTCTTTCTCTCTCCCCCTTACTCTCACCAGCCACCCTTGGAATATAATGTCCTTACTCTGCCTTCTTGGAAAACTTAGTTTTGCGTAACCCATCAGACACTTATTGTCTCTGTCCTCAGTGAATCGTCTCCCGATCCCTCCCGGGCGTCGGGGGGGAAAATCGTTTCCTTCTGCTGCCACTGCTTGGGCAAAATGGTAAAATTGGAAACCGTCTTTATCGACCCGAACCGCCGTAATCTCCTCACCAACACACTGCCAGCACGGGATGTAACAAGGCGCACCCGTTGGGAGACCTCTCTCGTTAGTCCGTTCCGTTCCGTTTCGTTCGTGGAAACGTTCGCCGTTTCCGTGCGTTTATGTGTTTCGTAACGTACGATAAAACTGGTACATAAAACGCCCCCTGTCCTGCCTCCGACACCTTTTTCCTTCGCCTGTCCCCTTGCTGCATACAAATGTAATGTCTCTCGCACCAAGCGCGCGCCATCATCCTCCCGTTTCGAAGCGCACCGGACGTAATGTCCTTCGCCGTGTGGAGTTTCTGCCGATAGCAGAAGTGTACGAACTACGGTTGATTTTTCTTCTTTTATTTTTATTTCTTTCCTTTTTTTGCCCATTAAACGTCCAATGGAAATGGTCCCACCGGGATATCCAGGTGGAGGAGGAGGGCACCCCACGGAAAACGATTCGATAAGAAGCGACGCAGGCAGCGACATGAAATGGAAAGCGTTTCTTAATTTCCTCGAATTGCTCGTTGTTGGGTAGAATTGTGCGTGGCCTTTTGTTGCCCACATTTCGGGAAAATCGGACGCCCTTGTAGGAGAGAAGGGGCCTTCCATGGGAGTTTTCACGTAATCCATCTATGTCTGCACCACACCGCCACCCCACCGCCGTCGTACGATTGATGGGAGATTTCGTAAGCACTCTTCCATGTGTTTGATTTGTCACGAGAAGACTTTACGGGTCTCGTTTGTTTTTTCGTCCTAACGTCATCAGGACCCGACGCCTTCTGAGCACGAGCTAAAGTCGCGTAGAAAAGGCGCCGTTCACGTCTTTCTCCCGTGAGGCACCGGGCGCCTCCATTGCTTCTTCACTAATGTTTTTTCTCCCACTTTTCCCAACTCCAAACACACACACCCACACCTCAACTGTTTGGTGTACTGGTGTGCGCTCGCCCCGTGCGCTCGTCCCGTGCGATGTTTGAGTGCTTTCGCCCTCCGTTTTTCCATTTTGTGGGTTACCGCCCCGGAGTGCGCGGGCGCCCAGTATTTTCTTGCTTCTTGCTTTTCACGTCTTTTCTTTTCGGATGCCGTTCACCTTCCAGGAGGGGGTTTTTCCCTCTGTGAAAGTGAAACTTGGCGCAGGCAAACGCGGGATTTTCGGTATCCACCCCCCGACGGCGGCAACCCAAAGTCGTCGCACTTCTCGCCACGACTGAAGAAAGGAAAAAGAAAAACCTAAGCTTTTCGGTTAACAAAGGCAGCGCCATTCGGCCATTTTCGATTCGTTCTTTCCCGATCTTTCACGGTTGCGGCGCGCTTGACTGTTGTTGGGGGGGTGGGGATGGGAGGATAAAGAAAATCAATATCCATTCCACGAAGGACTTGGGGTTGGGAGAATTGGGAGAAGCACACACAGGGAGATTATTGGTTGCTCCTGGTGTGGGTGGTTTTTATGTGCCTTTTTTGCGTTCCCTCTGCAATACACGCGCTCAGTAAATGGTGGGTGAATGCAGAAAGAAAATGTGGAACGTCTTTTAGCGGCAGGCTCTCGCTTCTTTGTCAGGTTTTGCGTTGGATTTGTTTTTTTTTTTTCGACCAAAAGTATTTTTAATCACATCATAAATCAAAACATACTTTTCTTCAGCTCGTGACGCAAAATGGTAAAGTTTGGGGGGCTTTTTTTCTTTATCATAATTAATGTTTTTGTAACAAAGTTGGTTTAACGGAAGCTTCTTCTCGAAAATTACACTACGTAAAATTACGTCATTTGAAGTTTTTTTTTATTAAAAAATTTACAATTTCCTTTTATTTTCATTCGTTCGTATTCAGTCATCTCACAACGCTTACCTGGTTTTAGTTTCGTTAAAAGTTGAGCGCCTTACGAGCTGCCATTGAACGCATTGTTTTCCACCTTGTTTAATCTGTTTACTTTATTTTTCCCATAAACCCGTGAGTGTTGCACGTTTCGGCTTTTCTCGACGACTTCTGTAGGTGATACTGTGTCCCGGTTTATGACCACCATTAACCATTCGAGGAAGCAGCCGAGAGAGAAAAAAACGGTGCTTGTGGCGAATGGGTTTTCACTTTTTATCGTCACATCTCATTTTCATCCCCGAACCACCCCCTCGCCGCGCACAGCACCGGGGCGGTAAAATCGTAACTTTTAGATAAAAACACACTACAATAACCCTTCTTGCCATGATGGGTGTGTGTGTGTAGGTGTCGGCAAGCAATATTGATTGCAAGGTACGACAAGTTTGAGAAAAAAATATCGCTTCCACCGGGGAGTGGAAAAATAACAACACACAGGACCTTACCGGATCACGCTTTCCACGCCGCAATGTGCAGGAGAGCGTGGTGTGAAAAGTTTTCCATGTGGAAGGTTGTGTTTTTGCTCCCTAGCTGTAAACCGGCGTTTGTAACGAAATGGAAAGTGAAACCAAACCGTTCCCTCCATTTCTTCCCCCCGTGTCCGGCGGTAGTGTGTGTGTGTGTGTTGGAGGGTTTGGTCGCGTGAGCCATTGGTAACTCCTCTGTCATCCTTTTAAGCACCACGTTGTAGGTGACTTTTGCCCGTCCGTTCGTTACGTCCGACGGTCACGACATGATGTTGAACTTACCACCACCACCACAAATCCGTCATCTCCTCGTTGTTGCATCTCCCGTCGTCGTGTGCGCTAGGAGGAATTCTTTGTTCACATCTGAGCCCATTTCCGTACGTTGATTTCCGTTGATGCGTCGCTGCTTATATTTCGGTTCTTCTTTTGCTATAATTTCCTCAACCCAGGTGAACGTTCCTTCCGAAGACCATTGACGTGAGAAACTTAACACCACAACACGATGGTTGCTTGCGTACCGGCGTTGCACACCAGCTGAGACTTTTGTCCTTGTTTTCCTCCCTCCCAACAAGGACATTCGTGTCGGCCCAGTAACCAATTTCCAATATGGATTCGTTTCACATAAACACACACACACACACACTGCCGTAATGTTTTTCTTTCCTTTCGTTCTTCGTGGTTGGTCGTTTTCAAAGTTGGGCTATAAAATGTGATTTTCCTCGATAAACATCATCATCGTGCAAAGGGGGGTTTGCTGATGTTTTCGTTTTTAATGTCACTTCGTTTAACTTTTCGCAAATATCCGGAAAATATGGTTGGCCGTCCCTTGGTTACTACTTCGGTACTTGCCGCTTCGTTCGGGGTTTTACTGGAAGAATGTAACGATAACGTAACGATATACCCCACCATTCTGTTTTATGAGAAAGGGTTATGTACACCTTTTTTCTTTAAAGTGATTTTTGTTTTAGTTTAGATGTCGATGAAAATTTTACGGCAATTTGCTATCTTCTTTTGCACTGAAGATAGTTTGCTATAAATATATCCAGAAATAATGTTGTCTTTTTAAACTATTTAAAATTCTTGCTTTTAAACAGTAAATTAATCTTCTTCCTTTTCTGTTTCATTGCAGGTACGTGTTTTTCGAACAAAATGTATATTAGTACTTCATTTGCAGTTTGTTGTAAATGTTTGACGATGGTAAGAAAATGATTATGCAGGAACAAAACACAATTGTTAACAAATTATGTTACTTTTAGATGATACGTTATTTCACATGTGCCTATCAAATCTAACATCCTACCAACCAGTAGTTCCACCGATGAGTTCCTCGATAGTTTTAGCGGGCAAGGAAACAATTCTTATGTACCTCTGATTTCCTGCCTCCTTACTGCAGTAATCGTTCGATCCTTTACCATAATGACCACTTCCAAAGCACCATAAAAACATCATCATGAATGATCGTTATTGCTATGAACTCGTTAGAGTGGCTTTTGGCAATTCAGCTACTTGGCTGCAGTCAAATCAAGCCAGCCTTCAAGCTCGTCAGGATCAACGGTTTAACAATACTATAAATGCGATAGTATGCAAATTGGACATTTTCTTAATTGTCGTTACTCTCAACCATTTAGTTTTTGATTTTTGTGAATTTTTTTTTTGAAAAGGAGCAGTATAAAAATCTTTGTGAACTATTCGCTGAATAGATGAATACGAAACACAATATGTTTAGTCTGATAACCATGAGCCACTAGTAGAAACGAGTAAAAGTTGTTTACTACTAGAGTTGAGTTGTCTAGTATTTGCAGAATTTCCGTCTATGCCATACCATGTACGTCTGCTTTCTTCTAACCTTGTTTATCAGGCTTTTGATTTGGGCGTGTAAATTTGAGCCAACTAGTTCCGTTCAAGAATCGTTTGAGTTCGATTGCAACTTTAGGGTTTTTAGTCCCCTAATCATTTTGAGAATAACAACGTCCTATATTACTATTACTTAACGTTCTTATCCATTTGACGACAGGCTAAGTGTATACGAGCTTCAGTTTGGATCGCGGAGAAAAAGAGAAATAGTAGAAAAAAGGTACAACTGCCTTGGGGCAGCAGATCCCAGGAGATCATTACTGCTGATAAGTCATATAACAGTTTATCAGGCAGTTTTACACAGGCTGACAGAATAAAAGCCTTGTTTTTTTAATTGCTCGCAAAACAGAACTGATAACATTCGGTACTTATTTCGTCTTGTAACGTATTGTTGAGTAGCTTCTACAGAACATTTTCCTATATTTTGAGAAGCTGCTCGTTCATCTTGTACTAGTAGAATTAATTATAGAATCCTGCTCCATTATTTGTAGGCCTCTTTCCGAACCCAAACGCTGCCTGCAATGAGGGCTTCCCGGGTGGACAGAGATGGTTCGTTCGTGTGCGTGGACGTGTGTACGGCTTCCAAGCCCGGGAGACGGTTGTAAGTTTTCCCGCAAGTTCGCGTGGATGGCAGCCGTTTTGTCCACTAGAATCGCGTCGTGGATCTACACAACCAGTTCCTCTGGCTTCCCGTAGAGCATTCCGCTTCTCACTCTTACTGACCTCTGGTGGTCTGGTTTAGGTTGGAAAATTCACCTCGAAAGAGTCGTGGAAACAACGTCACAGCTTTAACCAACCCGATGGTGTGCGTTGTTGTGGTCCCGGTAAACGAAACCCCCTCCATACAGAACCTACACAGCAAGGCACGTCGCGATATCAGCTGATTTCGACCAGACCACTGGTTGCAGTCGTCGTTGGGAGAGCGAACCACCTTTGCCTTCACCATCCCAACGTCCCGAGATAAGGTGGGCCGAGGACGATAATACCACACCAGCCCTGCCCCAATCGCCCAATCCTCCCCACTACCCCGTCTGCTTCAACTTCAACGTGGTGTGTGTCGGTCGAGTACGGTGAACGTATTGGATGTGCCACGGGTTTACTCGGCTCCGTACCTACTCCATGCTGCTGGCTCGAAAGTGCGCGCCGGACGTCGTCTCTCGATGGGCGATTCGTCGTCGCCCGGCGAAATGAAGGCAAATCAAGTGCGCTCTTCCGGAAATGGGGAAACCCAAAACGACGCGCCTCCGTGAGGAAGGTGGAGGAAAGGCACAACCCAGTGGAGCGGGTCGCCGTCTCACTGTGCGTTTGTGCGTGGGTGTGCACGGTTTGTTGTTAGTTCTGTTTCGTTTGCATTCCCCGCACACCACCCCGCCGCCCTACTGGTCTAGCTCTTATCTCTGGGGTTTTTGGATGGGTTTGATTTGACGGCTAGAATAACTTCCCTTCGCCAACGCGTCCCGAGCGGTGAGTGACCGTGATTTTCTGCCGCTAGGGAATGTGTGCGTGTGTGGGGATGTAGGTCAGTTTAAATTTCCCAACCACGACGACGCCATCCAGAGCTCGTTCGCTGCAGCACGTGGCATTTAGGCAGGCGGGGGAGATACGTCGGTGAGGGGGGGGGGGGGGGGGGGGGGGAGGCTGGCCGTGTTTTGAGGGTGTAGTAGTAGTGCGGGCCGGTTCTCAAAGTGCCAATCTATCCCGACGCGTAGATAAACTACCCGGGTCGTTGGCCCGCTCGGAAGTCCGTCGGAATGATTGATTGATGAATGTCAAGGAAGCTGCAAGGCCGACAGTCTTTGGCGCTCGACGGTGGTTGGTAAAGGTTGGCAACCGTTTTCGTTTGCTTACGGCGAGGAAAAAGGGCACATGATGGTTGAGTTAGTAGTGGAAGTAGATTTGTAGACCAGCTTCAAAGCGATTCTGAAATATATTTCACTTTCATTGGATTGCCAATTCGAAAAGCAGCTCAAAGTGAACAAGGTCTGTGAAGGCAATCATTTGCTGAATAGATACTAGAAATATATATTAAAAATATGTTGGACTGATTTTGGTAGTCCTAAATATAAATAGAGCGGAAATCTCTCAGCTTGGAAGTTAAAATCTACCTGACAATATAGTAGCCTTGGGAAAAGAAATATACAGAAGATATTTCCAAATTATGCTGCATGTTTCTTGTTGCATGAAAGTCAGGTTTTTAAACAACTCTTACTCGTGGTAACACTGTTAAGTTCACTTAAAGTTTTCGGTATGCTTGAATTTCATTACGCATCGTTTCGTAAAGGACACACTTACCTTGGCTTTTCTGTTTTGTTATTATTATTATGATTCAGCATTCATGTTGAAGTCAATTTATGAAGAGAATTTCCAAACACTGTTGAAAAATAATTTTAAAATCTAGGAATTTGATGGATTTTTTTTTTGTAACGAATCGTATAAAGATACAGAATGATTTGCCAGTTGAATGACCAAAAAAACCTCGGACTAAGGTGTTCAGTTAGCTCCAACGCAGTGATTGAGGCCGTCAGGGAATTCGTTCACGGTGAAAGTAAAAAAGTTGTGCGAATGAGAAGGCTCCTTGTGTTTCCGAAAATGACATGCACAATCTACTCGTTCAAGAAGAACATGCCAAGCTGTTTTCAACCGATGAAGTTGGCGGAAGTTTTTAATCTTTGTCCAAAAAAATCTTAAAAATAACAAAACATTTAAAAGAGTAGAGATAAAAACGCGTTTAAATACATTTTGTCTACATTCGACAGCATTTTGTACAAGTTTGGTTTGAAATTGCTACAATTGCAGTTTATCATTTGAAACACTTGAAACTTTTATTTTTAATGTTATCGTATTTTGGTTTGGAATCATCTTCGTTCTTGTCAAAAAGCTTGAGCAACGTGTTAACAGAACTCATCTTGCAAAACATCCCAAACACAGCAGATCCGGACACGATCCAATTTAAGCACGTGCTGCAGGGTTATTGCAGTATGTTGATGGCAGCAAAAAGAAAAGGAAAAAGCAATATATCCACCATTCTTTCCACTCTGTTTTTCAACACAATGTCGATTTGATTAGTGCAACCCTCCCTCTGAACTTCACGTTTTGCGCCTCATCCCGGTCGGCGCTGCCGGGGATGGGACAGGAGAGGACCGATGGGGCCCCGTTGCGTGTGTACCACCTTTGCGTCGCACATCACCACCAACCTGTCTGCCCCCAGCATATACTTATTGCTGCCGCACGACATACAGTCGCGTATACGCTCTCTCCGTCGTGCATTGACCTTCCCATCGACACCGACTAAGTCAGCTGTTCAAAACAAACAAACAATCAACAAATAGTGATGGTCGGAGTCGCCGGGGAAAGGTACAAGGGGTGGTGGGAGCAACTATTATAAAACAAATCACTCCGTCTTGCAGCGAAAAATGCCGGCCGGCCGGCGTCGCGACCACGACGCGGCTTTGGAACTATGGGCCTGGGCGTCTGCTGTGTGTTTGTATCTCTCTCGGTGCGTGTGAGTGTGTGCAGATATCGTCGTTCGCTCGTAAATAAGATCGCCTTCGCGAAAGCCACCGGCAAAGGAAGGGCGACGACGGGGAGGGAGGGTGAGTTGTTGGCTACCTCTCGAAGTCGAGGCAAAAGAGAAAAATACAACACATCAAACAGCCATAAACCGTTCATGTACGATGAGAAACATACATATTCGAATGGAAGGAATGTGTTGTTCCACTTTCTAGTCATTTTTTCACCCTCACTCGCAGCATTATATTACACGGACGCCGCGCGATGGTGATGAATGGTGAGATTGAGAAGAAAAAAAATCACTCAAACACAGATTGCAAATGTACAATTATCTTTGCTCACTTCGTCTCACCGCTATCTTTTTCAACGATGCGTAAAGGTGTCTGATTCGATAATTCACGATTAGTTGATGATTGATCTCAAAGCAATGACGCTAAAACAGAATGTTGACCAGAACTTTGTCATTATTTTTAGAAAGTTTCTCTGGCATTTTCTAGATAAACACATTACACGTTCAATGAACCAAACTCCATGACATTGTTGTAGGATGACAGAATCAATCATTTGCTCTACCAGCAGTATTCGCAGTCTAATAACTTGCTGAATTTTGTTTGATCGATATTGATTGAATTATAAAATTGGTGAACAGTGATGTTGGGCTTAAAGAATCTTTTGGCGAGATTCATTCATATGAATCTTTAGGGATTTGGGAACTTTAATGAATCTTCATGAATCTTTCATGGATCTGTTACGAATCGTTACAAATTTTTCATTGGCGTGGATCATGCGACAAAAAAATAGGGTCCCTCTTCCTATTTTTGGCCCATCACGTTTCATCAGTTGATGTATCTTTGGGGTCCATGAATTTCTCATCGAAAGATTTACGAATCTCTAAAATACAAAGAATCATTCAGATTCATGAATCTGAATCTGAACTAACCAACTCTAGTGAACAGCACTCAATCTAAATCTCACGTCATTGAGATCAAAAAAGCCCAAATAAATAAAATATTGGAATAGGCATCACAGAAACAGGAAAAATGATTGTCATTAGTTTACCAACACATGATATGCCCAGGAAGAACCCGTATTCCGTCCCGATTATCCACCGGATGGAGTGGTCCGTTATGTAGTGGTACACAATGTATCTGATTTTGAATGCAAAGACTTGAAAATCTCAAAAATAATTAAATAAAGCGTTGTATGATTCCACTTGAAAAGCAAACAGAGGAACACGTTTTGCTTTAAAAAAACTTTGACACCGCCTAGGCATGTTTAACATACAAATTTTATTTCATCTAGTATTGTTCTGTGCCATATTCATGATCCAGTTTTCACCATCCGATCATTTTTTGGTTGTATTCTCTATAAGTTGCCATTGCATGCAAGCACTTCATCTCCAAACCATTTATCGTAATTGTCGAGAAGACAATGATTTTTAACTATAATCAAATTTTTAAAAGTCAGTGTTAGAACATCTGGAGTGTTATACATTTTGTAAGCAACTGCTTCTTGGTTGGAGCGTAGAGTAACTTGCCAAAACGAAAAAAATGGTCATGACGGCAGCAGTTTCACTCCAAACGAGTGTGTACGAAACCCATGCTATTAATAGGCTTTCGAAGGCGTTTTACGTCAATCACAAGCAGAAACCGGCGGGCATGTTGATGTGCTGCAATCGCGGCTGCTTTCGAGTAGGTAGGGATGCGCGAATAACGAGTGCACTCGAAGGCACGTGGTGCACAGCCCGGTCTGCCACCAGCTGTCACCTCGGTTTCTCCGCCGCGACCCGAACCGGACCAGCAGAAGGATGTTCGACGTCATCTTGAGCTACGATGGCCGGAAACACGGAGCAAAACTGCTAGGGGAGGGAACGGGATGCGGAATGCGGCACGCCAAAAGACACCAGTTGCTGCTGCTTGACGGTTTGACTGAAAATGAGAAGCAGATAAAATAAAAAAAAACACACGCCAACACACGGATCAAGTGGAGCAGCGCTGGTGATGGTGGTGGAGCGGTGTGGGGATTGAGGTCTATAAAAATTTATCGCTAGAGAAAGGGCCCCGGTTTGGTTGGCTCTCGTCGCTGCTGGTGGAAAAGGAAGGAGTGCGACAAAAGGGACAATGTGAGGAAGAAGAGGAGGTACCGTTGGAGAAGCAACAGGGTGGCTTGAGGGGGGGTTGCCTGGTGCGCTATCGGAACCGGGGGAAAATGGGGTGAATCCCAAAGTGGTGAATCAGGTTCTTTTCGAGCACCGATGAGGGCGGGAGGAGTCGGAAATGGGACGCCAGTGACGTGGAGAGAGAGGGGGGCTTTTCGCGTCGTGCGGCATGGCGGGTACTGTCAAGGTCGTTCTTCGTTAGACGGCCTTCCCCGCCTCCCTTCCTTGCACTCCGGCATTGCTCGTCGATGTCGTTTGTCGTCGGAATCGAGTGAAGAAGTGCGGAAAGAAGGGAAAAGGAAAAAAATAAACATCCCAATCGTGAAGGGAAAAGCGAGCGGCGGTTGGTTGCGGGATGTGGTGGGCAAGTGAAGCGAAAGTTGGGTCAGCTCTCGTTTGTGTGTGCCTGCGTGCGTGTGTGTATGCAATGCGATAGGGAAAGGATAAGGGGTACCGGGTGTTGCGGTGCGGTTTGTTTTGATTTGGTTTCGAGCACTTTTCTTCTTCGGGACGCTTTTTCCTTCCCTGCCACATCACACCATGCCATCACCTCCGGCTACACTTGTGTGTTTTGGCTCTCGTTTTGTTAAAAACTATGCCGTGAACTCGTCAGCCCGTTGCATTATTTGCCTTTTTCATACTCAGTTCAACGAGAATTGTATGTTTCTTTCTAACAAAACCTTTTCTTGATAGACTTTTTTGGATTTTACTTGTTAAGTACAGGACCACGATTTGTTCACTTCAATGTATGGACGATTATGTTGGTTTTCACCTATTTCGTACTGTCAAACAGCGAAATAAACCATTACCTTGTGAATGTGTCGGTATTTAATTTAATGTCTATTCCAAGTCTATTTTTTATGTCTATCGAAAAATATACCAAAGTCCAAGATGCAGTAATTTGTATTTTCTGTAATCATTTGTCAAACCCATTTTTTTTTATTATATCTCTTTTAGTTGTAAGGTACGACAGTTATTTGGCTTAACAACTTTCCTTGGACTACAAGACTTAGGTTCAACAAACTGCAAAGATTTCGAGCCCAAAAGCTGTCCAAAAACTATCTTTCGAAAAGGTTTTCCGAAGAATTCACTTCGCGTCTTCTTAATGCATCTTTATGCATAACGAACTAAGACAATTCCGGGTGAAAAGAGTTTTTGGATCTATTCATAATATAATGTTATGATTGAAAGTATTTTCTACAACATTGAATAGAATCCATATAGCATTTTTCTTTTTAGTAACGTCTGCATTACATTTATTTTCGTGGTTGTTTCTGTTATCACCAATGCATATTAATTCAACTTTTTAAGCATAAATTTCGATATCCTATTGTATACTGTAGTTAAATTAAAATTACAGGTTACACGCTTGAAGGTTTTCACACTATAAATATCAGGTATATTTTCCGATTCCTGTGTTTAAAGAAAAGTTCGTACCATGAATTCATGTTTGTGTTGGTTGGAAAACTTTTCATTATTGTTGATAAACCTTAATTTTAATATTCAATTTCCATTCATTTACGGCTACCACCCTACATACACATTCATAGGGTAGGTGCGTTGTAGCTCGAACCCTCTCGTACCGTGCAACATAATTTTAAGTATTATTTTTTATTGATTTTCATAATTGTCGACGCCATAAATAAAATAATAAGTAAATAAATGCTCAATTGCTGATTTTCGAACCTTCGGCCAAACCAATCGGTGAAAAGCGTAAAAATTGAATACGAATTATTGTTTGCAATCGTCCCGTTTTGGGGTGGCCGGCAGTTAGGCTGGAGGTGGGTGGTTTGTAGTGGGAGAGCATTATTTTAATTATGAAAAATAATTATATATTTCCCGTCATTCTTTTCCCGGGCGGCTTTGCCAAACCGCCGGAACTGCAGAGCAGCAAATGAGATGCTACCGGATCGTGGCTGCTAGCGAACTTTACGTACATAAACAACGTACATAAATGCAATTTGCACGAGTGCAGCTCACACGATAGGGGTCGACTTACGGTGCGAGGGATTTGAAGAAGAAAAACGACCGAACGTTAAACATAATGGATAATATGGAAAATAAAACTGGACATCCAACGTAAATTAATTATTCGTACTGCAAATTATACGTGAGCATGGAGCGCGGGATGGAGGAAGGAGTCGCCACCACAAGCACTGCAACGATAGTGGGAAAAGAAAAATGCAAGCTTGCATTATGATGATGACGATGATGATCATGTGTTTGCTGATACGCGATAGGATGATATTCCTTCGTGGGGAACCGCCGAAAACGTCCGGTGGTTAAAATCATGTTTACATATCTGCCTAGGGAAACTGTTTTCCGCATTCTCTGGGCCTGGATCACCTTTTTATGATTAATACTTCATGTATTAAAATTTAACCTTTTATGTGTGAAAATTGCATGTCATCCCGTCGGGTTTAATTGATAAACAATTTTAAATATATAATCATCCCACCTTTTCATTTGTAATCCATTTGCAGTAGTTGTATGTTGGTGCAAAAACCAAATCGAATGAGTGGTCATTTCATTGTGAAGCATAGGCATTGTTTTACCCGTAAACAATGTTTAATCTTTCTATTATGGACTTACACATCATTCTTATTGTCAATCACGGGGCTTAGTTTTGCTGTCATAAAATATGATATTTACGATTATAATTTCCTGGTAGATAAAATTTCATAATCGGAAATGTTTTGTACATGCTTCTAACTAAAAAATAGAGATGAGATTGGTATCACAACTAAATTGCTTATTAAGTTCCATACTTATTTTTTAAATTTTATTTAAGTACAAATTTCATGTTTTATGTCCTACAAATCAAATAACATATCAAATTTTTGCAAACAAATTGAATGCTTTATATTAAAAAAAAAAATCGATAGGCTGCTTTGGTCCATGGGTTGCATAATAAACCTACCCACGCAGTAGTGCACGCGGCATAATACGTGGATTTATTGCGCCAAAAATGATCGCGCTTTTCCGTCACGATATTTTATTTAAAACATGTTTTTCCATTTATTTTAGTACACCCACAGCAAAGGGTGTGGGGGCAATCCTTCGCTTAATTGTGCCCAGGGCTCCGTTGTCAATGTTAATTAATTTGACGCGCTTATCGACCCGTTTTGCATCATCCGCGTTAGTGGGCGCATAGAAAATAACGGTTCAGTAAATAGAAATAATGACGGCGGTTGTTTGGGTGGAGGATGAAAATTCCCATAGATTTCAGTAGATCGGACAAAAAGTAGGAAAAAGAAGCGCGGCACACTTGTGCCCCACACCATCAAAACTTGATGCTTCATCCTGCTTGGTGGTTTATGATTAATGGTTGAACGCTTTCGATTTGGCTCGTTTTTGATCGAGCAGATAACGATAAAAAATCCAGTTTTTACTGATTTAACCTCGCCGTTTTGGTGCAGACTCGACGTTATGCATTTATTTTTAAATGATAATGGTTCGTCGAACTTTGCATCCTATTATTCCAGTTGACCATTCCACACAACAGTTACACACTTTTGCCATCGTCCGTGAAACTGTTATTAACAACTTAATGTTTCGAACATGGTCAAACGACCCCGGTTACGTACTGTTCACAGGTGAAAAATCTTTCATTCGAAAAAGAACGAACCAAAACTGCGCTATCCGACAAGAGATTGATTAATGTGTGTTGCGAGTGTGGATGAAGAGACGCGATAAAATGTATGATTTTTCTCGCATGCCTGCATTTCCAGGTCGTCACAAGGTCGGTGTGGAAGGTGCGTGAAAAATCAAAACAAACAAAGTTATTAAGTCACACTCCACCTCCATGCTGTGCAGACCATTGAATCAATAAAAAGCCACACTGCGCAACGAATCTGCTCGCCACGCGGTTTGTGAAGGGCGATTTTTAATTTGGGGGTTGTTTTTGTTTCTTCAACGCCAAAGTCAACGCAAGATAACGAAAAATCGAACAATGCAATGTCCAATTCGTAAACAGAAACTCACACAGTAACTGTCTAAAATGTTGTGATTTCCATATTTAGTTAGCTCCGTGTTATTACAAGCCACTTGGGCTTTAAATATGCTGCATTTATTTATGTTTATGTTGTTTTTTTAAAGGTTTTGAATATCGATTTTGATTAATGTTTTCAGCAAGCAAAACGCATTTTATATATTTTTACAACTCTGTGCATCCTGCAGTGATCAAAAAATTTCACTAATGTATCGAACATATACCCCACCACTTAGCTGGCTAATAGAAAGGAACGGCTCATCAAATAAAATAAAATAAAAGCTACAATCGTTAGCTTAAGTAATGCTATACAATTGGAGAGAAATGAATCTACATGTTTCTGACAAACCGATGAAGATAAAGCAAGCGAGATGTTGTGTTTCGATAAAATAACGCCATTCCTTCCATTCCCTGGCCAATTTCCTCTCTCACACCTCTTTTGTTATACTTTGGTTTGGTTTTCGCTTTGCATGGAAAGTCACGATGGTAAATACAGCTAAGCAGGATGGAAAAGATGGATGCAAAATATGTTATTTTTCATTTTGCTTTTTGTGTGCGCACGGTTTTGTATGCGAGTGCATTGCTGCAGTTTTAAACTTGATTGGAACAGTTTATGTTATACCCTTAAAACTTTTATGAACAGGAAAAAGGATCAGTTATCCCTAGTGGGTTATCCAAACCGGTGATAACAATTTTTTGATTTCATAACATATTTTTAGCATAGCATACGATATGGCCAGGCCGTCCCTTCTGAAAATAAATAAATAACATATTTTTACGTTCAGTATTAAATAAATTAAAATTCTCTACTTCTATCCAAACAACTCGCTGTTATCAAAACTTGTGTTTAGATTGCCAATTTACATTTATATATAGTTGCCACATCATGAGTAATCATCTTAGTGCAAGGCAAATTATTGAAAACGAAAACCATTTAAATCTTCCGATAGCGAAGCGAGCACACCTCCACCTCCACTTTAAGATAAATCACAGTGTAGGAGTTCCTTCCTGGCGACGGTACGAATCGCCGAAACTAGGGCAGAAAAACAAAAATGATAAATTACGAAAACAAAACTAGCGAAACCAAGGGAAAACTGAAAGCTTCAAGACAATTTTCTTTCATTTTTTTTGTGCCTCCCAAGGGAAAGCACAAAATAATAAAGGTTGTGCGGTTTTGGCGCTGGCATTTAGCGTCCACCTGCCTGTCCGTTTTCTCCATTTCCATCACCACAACCCTCTCTCAAATAACCGTCGTCGTCGAGCCGCGTCGGATGGAAAATTGTATTAGTTTTCTTTTTTGTTTCTCTCCCCCTCCCCTTCCCAATGAAGGAGTGGCATGACAAATATTTCCACTTTTCCACAGATCCCGTTTTACTTTTGTCACACACTCGCGCTGGTGGGTCTCTTTTTTCCCCCAGCCTTTAGCGTCTCCACTGGCCGTTTCCTTTCCATCCGGTTCGCTTCCGGTGCCGGCGCGCTTTTGACGTAATTCCTATGGAATTAATTGGTTCTATTTTCATGTCTTCTACACCGGTGTCTGGCGCCGTTTTCCACCCGATTCGTTCTTTTCCGCCGGCATGGAAATCGAGACTTCCCTTCTCTTAGGAGCGTGTGTGTGGTCTACGATCCAGTCACAGTAGGGTACAATTTTAAGCAGCATATCCAGTAATGGAATTAGTTTTGTTTATATTGTGTATTGTGTTTAAATTGTGTACCAAAATGGTATAAATTACATAAATAAGTTGTTTTACTATCTCAACTTACAAAACATAAAAAATTAGTGCGATATACACTATGAAGTTTAAAAATTCCTGCAGAAAAAAAAAGTAGCAGAAATTTGAAATAAACCAGAATAGGACTTCTAACACAAAAAAGTTTCCGTTTCCAACAGGTTTTTTTTGGTTGTCTAATTCTTGCCCAAGCAATTTTTTTGATGAATTACAATAAACCCTCGTAGCACGGTGTTGTCACGATGAAGAATTCTTCCCTAAACATTGTTGCCTAGAGGTTTCTGGTTCTATTGGTTTATACCCTTCTGTGCACAAAAGAGGCCACTACAATGCTTTTCCCAAGGAAGATTTCCTTCGAGTCGTGCCACCTTCAGCTGGAAGGACCAATAACGCGAGCAAGGAACATTGCAGGGAGCAATCCATTCAGCAAAACGTGCGCTTAACTAATTGCTCCTTTTTTATTATTTTGCGCGCGTTCCGTGCTTTCAATTACGTCTGATGCATGTCGCGGGTGGGTTTTTACGTAGTCTTTTTTTAATTCATGCTTTACTTGTGGTTGGTGTTATTCCAGAAAGCTTCGTGCTTATAGTCTTTTTTGCCTTTTGTTGCTACGCATTACTTGCTGCTTTGTGACGTTTTTAATTAATTAAACTCAATTTTCATCGTCACTTTAATGTTGTTTAAAATTTCAGGAGAATCAAAATTTAGTATCTGTGTTCGTAGTTCAAATTGCAATGTTGACTGTAGACAACCTTGGTGAATTTAATTACATGGCTATGTGCTATAAATTCTATTCCTAAAAAGGTAAAATGATGTTGTGACTCCGCTGACGTCATATCGTTGCGAATGCGGAACGAATGCCGACGGGAAAATCCTTCCAGTTTATTTTCCATTTTGTTGCATCAGCTTCGTTTGCTTTCCCTTTTAAAAATGCCGTACTGGTGCTCAAAGAAAACTCACAGGTGGGGGAAACAGTGGTGATGCACATCGGGTGCTTGTCGCCCAACGCTTCCTCCCTCCTGAAATTACTCGTTCGTGTTTCACGCTGTCTTTATGCACTTTACAAAGGAGTGTATCTTTTGATTTTCCTCGTACTCGACTGGACTAGAATTTCCGCATGATTTGGGGCACTTAGACAAGACCCTTCTATAAAAGATAAAACATACCGAGATGTAGTAACCCGTGGTGGTCAGATCAATAGTGAGTTTTCTTCTTTCCCATCCTTACATCAATCGAAGGAAGAGCTGCAAAATGGTTATGTTTTACGAGATACGATTAACAATGTTTGGTTTGAAGAAATGGAACTCTATTTCTCTTGCCGGCGGTTAGAATGCAGCTCCGGCAGGATAGATGGGCGGGGTAGAAAATATTACTCAACTCATCAACGAAGCGAGTGGCATCGAAAACAAAAACAAAACGAACACACTGGGTTCGTCTGATCCCCTCTGGTTTTGTTGAGTTGAGAAAGGAACGATATTAGCAAAAGCACTAGGTTCGCTTCTCCGATGCCAAAGAAAGATACCGCCCCGTGCACCGTCGTTCGAACTTGAGGAACAGCCTGCCCACAAGCGGCGGGCAAATATATTCCGTGTGTGCGTGTGTATCGCGAAGCGACCGGGAAATTGTAAGAAGAGGGTCCATGCACAAGAGAACCGGGAACGAATTTGTTGTCCGCCGTCGACATCGTCTTCTCATCAAGGGTTCCCTATTTGCCGCCGGTAAATGGTGGTGGCCGTGCGAGCTGAACTTAGCTTCTTTTTTGGTCCGAACGGCAAAAGGGGATTAGTGTCGGTTTTTCATGGGACGGATCAGCAACATCAGCAGCAACCAAGCACAGTTCCACGAGAGATCCTCCTCCCCAGCGTAGAGGAGGGTTTCTTTTTTCTTCGTTTCCGAGTTTTTAAGGGTACACGGAACACGGCACCGAAATGCCAACCTAAATATGAACGAGAAACACGGGAAAGGACGACGGTTCGGGACCGTAAACGACGAGGCCTGAACACAGCGCACAAGAGCACATTCCATACAAAAAAGTTGCCCGTCCCTATCGCTCACATTGCCAACCGTCTCTATCTCTCGCCATATCCATCTTTGTCCTGCTCGCCGGAGTGCTTTTTAACAAAGCAAAGGCCTTTGCTAGAGTCGAACGCGCGCGGCTGCTGCGCGGTGTGCTTGGATGGGTCGATTTGGTTTGGTTGGTTGGTTGGGTTGGCTGGTAAGCGGCAAAAACGCGCGCGTTCGAAACACGGAGGCGAGAGAACGCAAAACGAGCACGCCGAGATGAATGTGAGCCAACCACTCTCTCGACCTAAACCAACCCAACAACCCATCAGGCCCATCAGGCTAACCTCTCCGCCAGCCACGATAAAGATGATGATGATATGGTCACGGACCTGGTGGGACCCGGACCGAAAACCCATCACTCGTCCGGCCTGCTTCGCACGACAGTGCGAGAAGCGAACCAAAGCGAAACGAAGCAGCAGGCAGGCAGGCAGGCAAGCAAGCAAAGCAAAGCAGCACTCGAATAAAAAGGGGCACCACCATCAGGGCACACGAGACCCGGCGCAGCACAGCACACTGTGCGAACGGGCAACGGCACATTCGGTTTCTCGTTGTAGCTTGGTGGTGGTCAAAATTATTTCTCAACTCGGGCTGAACTACGCACACCAAAAATCATGTATTTTTAATGGGGCGGTCAACTTAAATTTAGTGTATAGAGGAACTTAAAATACTGTTAATTTACTATCTTTTTAAAAATTCGAAAACCTGATTTAAGTATACTTTGTTCATTAAAATTTACTATCCTTAAAATATTACTACCTTTTTGAAAATCTGCGCGCGGCTGCTGCGCGGTGTGCTTGGATGGGTCGATTTGGTTTGGTTGGTTGGTTGGGTTGGCTGGTAAGCGGCAAAAACGCGCGCGTTCGAAACACGGAGGCGAGAGAACGCAAAACGAGCACGCCGAGATGAATGCGAGCCAACCACTCTCTCGACCTAAACCAACCCAACAACCCATCAGGCCCATCAGGCTAACCTCTCCGCCAGCCACGATAAAGATGATGATGATATGGTCACGGACCTGGTGGGACCCGGACCGAAAACCCATCACTCGTCCGGCCTGCTTCGCACGACAGTGCGAGAAGCGAACCAAAGCGAAACGAAGCAGCAGGCAGGCAGGCAGGCAAGCAAGCAAAGCAAAGCAGCACTCGAATAAAAAGGGGCACCACCATCAGGGCACACGAGACCCGGCGCAGCACAGCACACTGTGCGAACGGGCAACGGCACATTCGGTTTCTCGTTGTAGCTTGGTGGTGGTCAAAATTATTTCTCAACTCGGGCTGAACTACGCACACCAAAAATCATGTATTTTTAATGGGGCGGTCAACTTAAATTTAGTATATAGAGAAACTTAAAATACTGTTAATTTACTATCTTTTTAAAAATTCGAAAACCTGCTTTAAGTATACTTTGTTCATTAAAATTTACTACCCTTAAAATATTACTACCTTTTTGAAAATCTGGATACCTTTTTTAAGCAACCTTCGTTTATTAAAATTGAAGTAATAACTTGGTTTTGGCATCCTGAGTTTCAATTTAAAGTTATAGCACGAAAGTACGGAAATTTTTTAGCATTCTGTTTTCATTTATTTTTTCTTCATTATCGAATTATTTCCCTTTTCACACAAAGTTAATTACACATAGTGGTATGATTTTTATTAAATGAATTAACGGAGTACACACCGGAGATTGCTACTTTTAAGTAAATGGAATTTAATGAAATTGATTACATTTCGAATTTTTCATTGATTTCGACTAAATGTAGTTTAACGAGTATTAGTTAGCTAAAATAAAAGTTGTTCCTAATACGCACAGTTATTGGTTGATCAAAGCACTTGTTGGGTTCACCATAACAGCCCATTTCCGCTGAATGTATAAAATTACTGCAATTGTGCAGGCCTGTATGGTTTTGACCACCGGTTCCGGTACGTTGCGCCTACTGTCTCTTGCCATCGGTGCTGGTCCGGTGCTCTCTCGGTGCCCGGTGTTCGGTGTTCGGTGCGCTTATGCGGTGCTATTGGGCACACCGTCGGATCGGTCGTGTTCCCGCGCCGGCCGCTGCCTGCGCTTGCTGTGTATTCCCGGGCTGCCATGACGCGCGTTCCACGTTTTGTGTGCTCTCATCATCATCTCCACGACCCACCGCCGCTCTCTGCACGACAAGTCATCCGCCACGAGGTTTGTGTGTGTGCACGCGCGGTGCGGTTTGGTTCTACGGACTTAAAGGAAACGAAGCACAAGCATCATTCTTGCTTTGCAGCAACAATACGGATGGCACACGGAATGCTCTAATGCGCTGTCTCTCTTTCTCTCTCTCTCAATCCCTCTTATCCCTCCGGCAATTCGACCCATTCCTGTTTGTTGGTGGTTGCTGTGACGGCGGATGCGATGCTTGGCAGGGCCTGGGAGCCGGTATCACTCCGTTCCATTCGTACCAACTCATCTCCATCATGTGCCGGTTCCATCCGAGAACACTTCAGATCCGCTCCGTCGATCCGGTCCCGCATCGGGACTGGAATTACAGATGGAAGGATATAACGAAAGAGAGAGAAAGCCTGCCTGATGAAATCATCGGCAAACAGTGCGCACGGTGCGAGTGAAACAGCGAACATTGTTCGTTTGGCGGGGGGGAGGTTCAACCGACGGGAGAACGAATGGCAACGCATTTTAAAAACCTTCCCACCTCCCTCCCCCTTGTGCGCGAACATTGTTCCCGGGGTGAACCGAAAGCCAAAGCCACCAGCGCGCGGCGCTGGGTTTTTAATATTATAAACGTGTGTTTGGTGAACGTCGTCCTCCGGCGTCGCAACGCGCGGACCGCGTTCCCCGATCCTTTTTTCATTATCTCGCGTCCGGTCCCTTTCACTCCCAAGCGAACCGACACCCCCGGTCCGTTTCCATTTTGCCCCGCGTTCAAATTCCTTTTAGCGCTATCGTCATTCGCACTAACGAACTCGCGCCCGTTCCGCTCCCTAAGCCACTCTCTTGAGTCGCCTTGTTTTTATTTTCTCTCCTAATTCCTCCCCCCTACTTTAGCCCCCTCAAGGGGGTGCCAGCTTCCCTTAAACAACCGCGCGACGGCGATGCCCTATCGCCGTTCCGTTGGTCGGCGTTGCGGACTCATTTTGCGCACCGGATCGGTCCGTCGGTCGAATTTGATTTGAGTCACCCAATCATCATCATCATCATCATCAAGCTGCCGTCCCAATTGCCGGCCCCATCACTGAACGGTTGTCGCCGTCAAAGTGACGTTCCGGAGCGGTGCCTAGCTGGCCAGCCGGTCACTCATATTTCCATGGGCCGCCCGTTCCGCTTGGGCATAATTGCGTTCGCCCACCCCGGGTGTGGGGATCCGGAGTGGATGGCGATTCGCGAACGTGAGGATTATTATCATATCGCATAAAAACGGTGTGCCGCCGGGTCTCGCGCATTTTCCCCACTCATTTTCATTTCATTTGGTGTCCAATTTATTCGATTTTTGTACGAGGGCAGAAGAGCCCGACTCTCTGATTTTTATTGGTTTTGCTTCTTCAGCATTCCGAAAACACACCGCCACCGGATCAAATAGCTTTTCACGTGGTTGTTTAACCGCGCTACATACATTGTAGCGGACGATTTCGTACGTATGATAATTTTTCACCTTTTCCTTTGTACTAAAAATGCCTTTCCTATTAGGTGTCTGCTGTTCGAGGTGTGATTAGAATAAAACGGCGTCGAACGTTTGAATGTCGGAAATCAACCTGCTTTCACGTGGTTTGTTACGCCTGTGTAGCGTCATCAGTTTGTTTCGCAATTCCATTCGAATGCCCCGATCGATCACCATTGAAGTGTCTTCACAACATTTGTCGAAACGTTTGATCTTTCTGTTACAAATGGTCTATATAAACCCTCGAACGCAGCAGCTTAATGGCCGAGGACCTAGGCTTGTAGGGTTAAATGGCCGAGGACCTAGACTTTTTGCCAAATTACGAATAAAGGACTCATTTTTTTATTTTTTCTCGTTTCTGAAATATTTATTAAATTCCTTTCATTTTCACTCTCATGTTGCATTTGCAACACTTTGTGTGATTTGACATTATGAAATAAACTGTTCGAAATTTTTTTGAATAGAACAACTTCAATATGAGCAGAATAAAGTGTAATTCTTTCATAAACGTTTTGTTTCCTGAGTCGGATGACGATTTTTCTTCTATCAAATTATAGCACTTTTCAAATGTTGGTGTACATGTTTAACTTGGTTTTTGGTTTTAAACTTTGATTACTTTTGCTTGTGCATCAAAGCTAGTGCTTTTTTTACTTAAGTGTTGGTAAAACATCTACAAGAACCGAATGTTCATATAAATAGGAGAAAAATATATATCTGCTTATCTCATTCTTGACGCAAGAAATATCCTTATAATAAAGAAGGTGAAAGTGCACATATAATATATTTCAAAGTGTTGTTAACTTTTTATTGACCCCCACCGGAATAAATATCATTAAAAAGCATTTCAATGTTTTACGATGGAATGCCGATTGCGGTTTTTATTGATGCGTTGTTCGTTTCTGCCTAAATAGGGCCCTACCGGGCTTAGGTTGTTCAATTATTACCGGTTTCCCCTCATCACCCATTACACCGTGCCGTATTTCGTAACACTTTCCGATGCGCATCCGGGCTGCTGGGTGCATGCATCGTTTTGCATTTATGACTCCTCGATACCCATCTCTCCTCCGTGGGCGAGGGAAGGTCACGGTTTATTTATCTTTCCGCCTCTTCCCCCTACTCTTTGCGCGAGGAAAAACGTGCCAAACCGGGATAAACCCTTCGACGGAAAGGTTGAAAAACGGACCGGCATCAATCTTCGGATCGAGTTTTAAGTCGACGCTGATGTCTCTGCTGGCTAACTCTTTGCTCTGCCATTCGTGCATTGTAAAACGTTAAAGACAAATGAAAAACTGCAGCAGCTAACCCGCGGTCATGAGTATGCCAAACATCTCTCTTTTTGTTTCATTCACTTTACTCTGTCGCATTTTATGCAGAAGATTTTTTTACGATTTTTGTTTTGATTGCTGTTTACCGGGATACGCCGTGTTTGCTGTTGCTCTTAAAGCCATAAATAACAGCTTGTTGAAAATGTTATGTGTATGACCGAGGGAGTGGGTGGATTGAGAAGCGAGAAAAGTGGAACTTTAAGTTAGACGGGCAGCAACAAAAAATAGAATGTGATAAAGCAGAATCGGCTAACAAGTGGGCCACCGCTGATGTAAACTGTTTTTACCGTTTTCTGTCTGTACGTCAATGCCGTTCCATTCGCTTCCCGCATCTTTCGTTGCTGGTTAGTGATTATTCGGAGGGTTTCAAGTTTTTGGCGGGAAAAGTTTTCGACCAGCAAAGAGCATCTCGACAACGTGCTCGTCGGTTTGTTTTCAGTGGTATGTTTTTAGCGTACCACACGCAAAAGGCTCTCCCAGTTCCGCCCGACAGGACTAGAGTAGGAACGAGAAACAGCATCCGTTGGTAAGTGTGTGGCACAACAGTGTGTTGAATGTTTGGAAAGTGTTTTTCCTACAGAATGCAAAATGTTTCGCTAGTCATCTTTTTTTTTTTACATCGACATCAACAAAACCGTGGTGAAACACGGTTGTTTTTCTTCGTTCCCAACAGGCACGACCTCCGGATTCTGTTGATGTATCGGTTTGTTTTCCTGTTTTTCCTTCGAGTGGAACAGATGCCCTAGCATTCCTTTTCATTTTTTCTTTTCGCCCTTGAATTTGTGCCTTCACATGTGCACAAACACTTCTGCCATTGCCATGAAGAAACGATAGGACGAAGCAGGTGATCGACGCAAAAGGGCTAACGTTTTGAAGGTAAGGGTAAAAACGAAGGAGGAAACCTTTCAACAGGAAAGGCTCCATCCAAAGTACGGATGAACGAAAAATGCAACTACGTTGCGCGGCAGGTGATGGATGGTGGTTGAAAAACATCTTCCTGCCGCACTACCTTAGGTATGTGAATGTGTTTCTTCGGCGATGCCAGATATCCGAGTGCAGAAGCGCTGGAAGTCTTACAGGTGTTTCCGCATTGTTTTAGAACCCCGTATGGCGACACATAAACAACACGTTTGTTTAATGTCTCGAATCGATTCGGGTAAATGAGAAAAGGTTTTTTAATTAAAAATTTAGAAATTTATCTCTCCTTGTTAAAAGAACCTAGCATAAAGTGAGAAAAACTTCTCCTCTCACTTGCCTAAAACATGACTAACGGTTGTTGTTTATTTTGGCGTTTTTGAGTTGTTTGTTTGCATTTCTCATTCTGTCACCGAGACGATGACAAATCCTTTCCCTCCCCTTACATTCTACCACTGTTCGTTTTGCACACGGTAGCACGGTGTTCCCATCATCATCATCGTCTTGTTTTGGAAATATCAAACAAATTGAATGCCGAAATTTCATTCACTAAATTTTGTCAGTTTTTCAGAATCCGCCAATGGAACACATGTGATACGGCGAAATCCTGCTGTTCGTACAGATCTCTGTCGATCCGGAAAGCAACTGTTTCGAAGTCGGGTTTTGCCAGAATTTCGTTCGACTTTTTGCTGGTGTTTCTGCGTTTAAAAAACGGGTTTTTTTTAAAGTACGAATACTGACGTAGTTATGAAAATATAGGTTACGGCTACGGCACGCATACTACACGAACATCAATAACGAGGTCTGAGCAATGAGGCACATCCCCGACGGCATAAGTTCTACTTCAAAACAGGGTCGCCTAAGGGAACGTATTTTTACGCACGTGGTACCAGAAACAAATGTGGTTACCAAAGGAGGACATAAGCCAGTGATTTTGAAACATAAGAAGAAAATCTGGGAGTATAAGTTCTGTGAGTTTCTTACACAAAAATTATGTAAATAAGAATGAAAAATATCATGCTCTATATGAGTTAGTACAGGTTCTTATTTCATAATTCCTTTAACATACATGCAAGTGTTCTGATGTTCAGATATTCCTGGAAACATTGAGCCATTAAACTCAAGTTATCAACCGGCAGTCTAACCGAACGATAGTCGATCCCATTGGAGTATAGAGGATATATTTGACTGCACTCATGGAATTCCACACAGTTTGTGACGTAGCATCGCCACCTTCCCACGACTCGCGGTGACACCGGACATACACACCCTGTGACGTCCGGGTTTGCCCCGGGTTTGTTTATGTGGCGGCACGATGATAACAAACGATGCTGGTGGCAAATCATATGTACGCCAGCTGATGGCTCGGATCGTGGACTGGGTCAAAACAGCATCGTACGCCGCCATTGAGCGTGGTGTGGCATTCGTTCTGCGTTCATCGACTAGGCTCCCAGAAGAAGCCGTCGTCGACATGATGGAAGCTTTTTGATGAAACCCAAACGCACACGTCGCTAAACGCCAACGACAACGATATGGCGCCCGACGATGGCGAAGATGGTGGCGTCGTGTTTCCGTGCCCCGTTCCCTCGCCCTTTAGTGTGCTCCACTTTGTCTGGCACGTTTTGGATGTTCGAAATGTGTGATGCACCAGCCTCTCGATGGGGTTTCCACGAGCCTGGTTGATCGGGAGTGGAGAGTGCGAAACTCGGGGAAGGGATCGTATCATCTAGAGCTTTGGTTCGAAATGCCGCCGATACAAAACATACACATTCCGTCCTACCCTTCGGTCGAGGACCACTCTCGGTACCACCGCTTCCTCTTCCGATTATCCATCCGCTGATTCATTCATGCATTCGTCCGTCGTTCGCACATTCATTCATTCATTGGTTCGGCCGATCGGTGGTGATGATGGTGATGGCGGTGGTTCACCGTTTCGGTACGCGCGTTCTTCTTGTCTCACGGTCTCACACTTGCCTCGCCGGGGTACTGTCGGCTACACAGTCCTCTGGCCCAATCCCAACCCCATCCCTTCGGTCCTTGCGATACGTAGAACGACGAGTTTTAGAAGGTACCGTACCGTAACAACACCATCAGCGCAGCATCTCTGTCGACGTTCCCTCCCCAGTTGTGTGGTAACTCGGACTCCCCAACTCGTCAGCTGTTCGATGCCATTTGTTCCGTTCCGTAGAGAGAGTGCGCCAATTTTACCAACATCACCGGACGCAACGCGCGCCGGTGGCATTGCCTTAACGATTACCACGATTCGACTTTTCGGGTTTCTTCTCTCTTTCCCATTCTCCACTTCGAAAACCCCGAGACGAAGTGGTTGTTTTATATAATTTTCCATCCCCCGGTGGACACGAAATTATTCTGTTCAGCTGTGCGAAACAGTTCTTTCAACCTGAGCAGGCACAGGAGAGCACGTTAAACCGTAGTCCTGTTCCTGTCGCCCCTGTCCCTTCCTGTTTCCGGTCAGCCGACTCTTAGCTTGCCCGGCTTTTTGTGCCCTAGTTTTGAGCCTCTTCCTTCCGTGGGTAACATGGTGAGTTGAAGGGAAGGATGAATATAGGTGGCGCGTGTACGTCGCGGGGCAAGGTCGTTGATTTTATTTTCGATTTGTTTTTTTTTTAACATTCGTTTCTTTGCGTTGCCGAAGCAACTTTTCGAACTCCATCAACGTGGTATGTTTCATCCGCTTGCTGGACTTAGCAGTGCAAACTTAAATATTCTTTTACGGAAAGCAAAGTTGCTCGGGATGTACAACCAATACAAGGCTGATGTTACGAGACACAATACTTTATACCTAGTAATCTACACTCTTGTTTTCACTAAACAGTAATCATTGGTTCTGTTTAACTATCGAATGAATACACGAGAGTTTCCTCGTTCAAGTGAAAGGCACAATCTTCCCGTACGAAGAACCAACTTCGCTAAAGCCTAAACAAGTTATAGGTTCCTACTAAATGCTACAAGTAAGATGATCTCAGTGCCCACATTTTAAATTAACGACGATTTTTGTACTCACTTTTAATTTTTAATACTTACATAAAAAATAGACTAAAATAAATTTTTGTGCCAATATTTTTCCGTCTATATGCATTCTTTGTTTTGGGATTATCCTTAGCTGGATCAATCGGACATTTTTAAAACATTGGGAATAGCCATACTTTTGATTAGATGCTTTCTGGCAAAACGTTATTTTTGAAATGTGAAGAGGGTCCAATTATCGTATTCGAGCATAAGGGTTCAAATAGGTTACTTCACATACTGAATTGGACTATGGTTTTAAACATACAGATTTGTCTAGGTGATATGTGTGTTATTTGTGTTTTGCCAAAATTGAAAGCGTTCTACAAACAACAAGTAGAGCCCATCAAAATACATCTATAAATGATATTATGTATTCTCAAATTGCATCGATTGTTTAATAATATACAATCACTAATGAACTCTCTTTCTCCTTGTTTCGTTTCCCTTATAGGTAAGCACTTCAAACTGGCCAGAGGGAATAAGAGTACTTCCGATGGAAAAGAGAAACAGTTTGATGCGTCCGAAGTGAGCGCGAGGACACGTCAATCATGTTTCTTCATTATGCATGTGAGTACACAACCGTGCGGCATCGGTGCAATCCCCATCGCCGCGTGGCGGTGGGGACGAAAAACATCGTTATCGTCATTACTCGTCGCTGTCTTGCGCTGGATGCGGCCGAGGGACGACTGTATTGATGGGAGTAGTGATGCCGTGGCTTGGCCACTGGTCCGCAAAAATCCCCGCCCTCCTCCGGCGAAAGATCGCGCACCGGTTCCACGTTCGTTATAATTCCCTCCTTTTTCCGATTTGTTTTTTTCGCGCACCGGCCATCTGTCTGTCGTTCTTTTGTGCCCCTTGACGTCGCCATACCTTCGCGGGTGAAGCGTGTAAAACACGTGGTGCGATTTTTATTATTATTACGGTGGCACGTGTTTATTTTCCTCTTGCTGCCATTACCGACGAACAAGGGTGCCGTCCACTGCTCCAGACTGCGAAACTTGGAGACCTCGTGGGAGATTGATTGTTGTCAGTTTTGCTCTTACTCACTTGTAGCTCGGGAAGTTTCTTTATCGTGCTCCAAAAGTTTATCCACCGTTGAGTTCGTGAAGCAACTTTATTTGCCATCTCAGGACACTGAGAGCAACGGTGTGTCGGTTTTAAAAATGTCATGAACCTTCCCGAAATCAGTTTTGACTATGACTAGTGGGTAGGATTTCATTTTCGCAATACGGATCTGTAACTTTCAAAGATATTGGTCAATTGAAATTGTATCCTCTTGGGGTGGAAATTTACCTGCCTACATAACTCTAGCCTCTTTTCTTTGAACCTGCGAATAATTCATTAGTGCTTTTTTATGGATAGCGATGAATGCCAACGATTTCGGAAGCACGTGATTGCTATCTTATATGATTAGTTTAGGTTTAGTTAAACGAGTTGGAATTCTGTAGAGCCTGTCATGGTTAGCAACGAGTATGCGAATGCGTTTCGTCGAGTATAGACTAGATCAGTCAGTTCTTCGCCTAGTTGCCATTTTTGTTCAACAAATCAAAGCAGTAACGATGCAGTTACTACACATTGCTGACTCTGTTGGAAAACAGTACTCCTACTGAAACGGAGAATTTCGGGGCTGTTCCTAACTAGAGCTTCATCCCTCGGTTAGGTTCGTAAAGGCATAAAACCACTCATTCCTCCGCCCTCATTCAAATACCTTCGACGGTAAAGTCCTTCGTCCCTGTATGAAAATCTAATACAGTCGCTCGTTCGCTCGCCACCTAGGAAGTGCGTTTTCGGGTGTTTCCCGTCGGCTTATCCTCCAATAACTTCCGCGCCAACGCGTCCATATCCGGCAGCTACACTCCTCGTGTTGGACAACAACAAAGGCTCCCACCCGCTCACACCAGTTCCTCGCATCATCCTCATCATCATCGATACAACCGTCGAGTTTTCGTTGTCGACACTGTCGGGTGTGTGTGCGCGTGTATGGGGAACACTCTCTATTTTGTTTCGCCGGTGGTCTCGCCCGGGAATTGCATCAGGCCCGGCGGGCGTGGGGCCACGGCATAGGGAGGATGCTGCTTGGGCAAGCGGCAGCAACTATTCTACGATGAGATGAAGCTGTGCTGAGAATGAGGGTGGTCTGTGTTATCGCTCATTCACCATCTCCTCGCCGGTTTGGTCGCCTATCCGTGAATTGGATGGGGTTCGGTTGGGTTGGGGTGGGTTTTGGATTGGTGGGTGCCTTTTGGCTGGAGGAGGAAGAGTCGGTGGTGCTGGTGGTAGTCGGTCGCTTACGTTATCGTCTACCGGTTGTCTGCGTTCGAGTCGCGCTCTGTTCCTCCCTCCGCTCCCGGATTCGAACAGCCGGTTTTTGTCCACTTTCCTTCACGCAAATCGTTTTGGGAAAGACCTACATTTTTCATCCCTTCTCATCCCCCCTCAACCGGTGCCGGGTTTTCACCATTCTTCGCTTCGATCTCTCGCCGCTAACAGCTGTTTCCTTTCCGTGTGTATGTGTATAAATGTCGCGTTTGTGTGTGCTTGGTCTTCAGCAACCTATTTCACGGACTCTCTCTCTCTTTTACTATGTCTCGCTTTTTTCTGTGCGCCACGCACTTTCGGTTTTAGAATAATGCATTATCTCAAGGTCGACCTTCGAAGCGGCAACCGAAACATGCTTCATATGTGCATGACGAGACGATTCCCGTCAGCATGATAAGCTTCCTGAGCTGCCATATGTTGGATGTGATTCACGTTCTCACCGGTTCCCGGACAGATTTATTTTTTGGATAATGTATTGAATTCAGTTTATCTCTATCTGAAATTTAAATCATTGCACTCTATTTCTCTGATGGAAATTGAAAGTTCTTAAAAAGGATTTTAAGTCTTTTATCACACTCTAAAATTTGTAGCATTTTGCAAACCGCTGTGGCAAGGATCAGCCGTCGCATTGATTTGCAAATATATTCCGCTGAATTAGCTTCTGACATGTTAATGAATTGCCGTTCCTTTCACATAACGAACGTTTAATTCGTTTAATTTACAAGGAAAAGAAAACTTTTCATCTAATTTTGTTTGTAACAAGTTTCTGCTTAACAATTTCCTAAATTATGCGCTATCAGCCCTGCCACAGACACTGTTTCGCTGTGTAGCGGGTCACCCCACCGAATCCCAACCGGAAAGGGGACCGTTTCTTCCCGCCATCGTGAGCTGTCATAAATATGCAAATATCCTGGTTATGCCTTCCCCCGGCCCTGCTCGGCTCTGCATCGTCGAATCCATCCGGTGCCAGAAAGCCGCCGGGTCTTGGCATTGCTGGCTTGGTTGGTGCTGGTGACAGTAGCAGCTCATTCATCTCTGACTGCCCTGCCTGCCATGAGCATAGGGATAGCAGCAGCGTATGGAGAGGGTGCCCTGAAGCGACAACCATTATTAATCCATCAAAAGTCGCAAAGCGAGCGTAGCAGCAGAAGTTTAACAAGCGGATGAGGAGAGGAAGCTATCGGGCGAAATAGGTTTTTAAGGCATCGGGAGCAGCTTAATCCCGTAGCGCTGGCGAAAAAAGAGTGATGGCTGTATACGCTCAAGTAGGATTAGAATTACAAAGTATCATTCTTTTTCCTATAAAACACCCCTAGTGATATCAATTTCCCAAGAAACCTTCATTTTTTGAAAACATTAGGTTCAAAGTACCTGATCAATAAGAAGAAAATAATTTTGTTGAAGTGCAAGAAATTCCCCCAAGATCCTTACGCACTCTACAATTTGTTATGCTAGCTGTGGTTTTGAACGTTTCTTTCCGTGTTGTACGCTCTGACGTTAAACATGTTTATGTATACCGCCCGAAATGGGGTAGAGAAGAATTAAAACAAAAATACCCAATTCCACCTTCGATGACAGCTGACTCACAGATCGTCGAGTCACGAAACAAACGAGTTTGGTTTGATCATTTGACATTTGATTTCTATTTTATTCATTTTATGATTAAAATGCACATGCTAATGATGATTGAACGACATGTCATAATTGAAAATATTTAAAATTTTCATATAAAAACTAAGGTTCCATGAGATGAGACTTAATTTTTTTAAGTATTCCAAATATAACATCTGCTTTGCATTAGTGAAGAAAGTGAAGACAAGAAACGAAGGAATTTCTGCTCTTTGTTTTTAGATGTCTTTTTGCATGAAAGTCGCCAAAGTGCCGAATTTGATAAAAACAAACTGACGAAAGTACATAAATCGACGTCACGGCCATGAAGCATTCTCTTTACTCTGCCTCTCGACCGTGTGCTTTATGTGGGTGTTTTGTTTCATTCATTTTTTGAAAGTAAATTTCTTTTATCGTCCTATCCTCCTTTGCTACGCCTCGCCTTCATCCAGGGAATCGCGTTAAGTATTAACTTTTTCTGTCATATCGCACGCGATGTGGAGATGCGGATGTGGGGACTGTTTTTTCTCTTTTTACATCTTCTTGCATTTCATCTTACAAAATTGTGGAAATTCAGGCTTGTTGTTTTGCGAACGCGCAAGGAGATTGATGATAGGAACACACGGAGCAAATGGACAGGAGGCGTCTCGAGTTTTATTTTTCGGGGATGTGTTTTTGAACCAATTTTTTCTTCATCTTTTCCCCCAGTCATCGATGGATATGTGTGCGGTTGGTTGCTTGGATGCAATCTAATTTCGTTCCCAATTTCTTCGTTCGATGAATGCGCCATACCGCTGCAAAAGAAAAACATCTCCCGCACACGTAAGGGAAAAAGGTGAAGAAAGAAACGAAAAAGTAAAGGCAAAACTAACCTCGATACTGATTTCGCGAAGCGAACTTTGCGGCATTTGGCGAGGTTTTTGCTCGCCGGTTGAGAAGGCGTATCGCTCTGTTGTAGGGGAAGTGAGGGCACTACGGTTCATCGACTAATGATAAAAAAATAGTCTGTCTGAAATGAAATGTACGTCCGTCTTCGAAGAGGCAGAAATCAATATTGTTTTTATCAATCAATGTACTTCACTGTTAAAAACATCGCATTGTTGTTTAAATTGCGTTGGGTTGGAATTCATTAGCAGAATATCAAAACGTAAAATATACACACCGTCAGCATTATGTTAACGATTTTGTTTTAAACAACCTGGCATTAGAATTACTCATATAAAAGAATCTCTTGAAAAAACTTTATGATTACAAAAAAGAATTTGGAATATATCAGATTTAAATATATGTCTCCTACTTTTTATACTAACTTGACCAATTTTGGGCTATTCTGAGTTTTTGTTTTGCTTAGAAAATTTCATTTTCCATGTCCTTTTCTATCTGAGAACGTTAGCTTAGGGTCGTGATTGACCCGAAAATTCCAATTTTATCTCAATTAACATCGTTTTGTTTTCCAAGTGAACGTCTAGTAAGCCAACTTAAAACTAGTTTTCAGCGTTTTTAATGTATTATTGTAATACTATTTTCATTGGAAAACAGACAAAATGGATTCCACTGCATTTGCTTATTTTTGTATTGCTATATATTTTGCGTATTCTGATTTTCTGTTCCACGTTTCTCTACTACTATTTCTTATGTAAATCTAACTCTTCTAACTCGCGAGTTTTGCTGTAACATGCACAGTATCGAGCCCTGGAGGTGCATATGGTACCAATAACTCCCTATATCGCTCTCCAACCTTGCGAGCTCGATTCGATTTCATTTTGCGCGCGTTACGACTCCCCATCGCCCGATAATCCGCTTCACTGCGCCACAGCTCGATACGCGAGTGGAAAATATCGAATTGGATTCCGCGCCGTTTTGCACGATGGCTCCCCTCCCACTGCCACCATCCGGTTCGTGTGCATGGCGATGTTTTTCGCGTGGTGTGCTGTTTTCGATCCACCATCGTCGATTTTGCTCAAGGGTCGAGTCCGCACAGACTTCATTTTAAATGTCAGCGAGCCAGCCGTTCTTAGTGTATGCGGTAGGTCTCCCCTGCTTTCTGGAGCTCAAGAGCGGACCGAGCACAACCAAGTTGCCATATGATCTTAGTCGTCGCGTTTGCCCCGTGTATAATTTTAACGCCAGCATCAGCCATCATCTGAAACGATGGAAACACGGCGAACAGTGCTGCTCTCCGCGTTGGTTGCTTGGTGCCTTCAGGCAGGCACACACCATCGCCGAACCCTGTTGTGCCGGTGACCCAAGCGACACCGTCCGACGAACGCGCAGAACGAATATAAAACGCAATCTACCGTCCGCCGCCTTTGCTCAATCCCCCTATGTAAACGTCGTTCGCTCACTCACTAGCTCACTCACTCGCACTCACTCGTTCGCTCGTTTTACTGCGCCTTCTGTTGTTGCTTGCCTGCTGCTGCGGCGGCTGCCTGCTATGGTTGACGTGTGTTTCAAATTGCTTTGCCCTCGTCTCGCTCGCTCTCCCTTCGCCGGGAGGCGGCCACGAAAGCGGGTGTTGTGTAAAGCTGGGTTCGTTCGTTTTACTGCTGCGCTCGTCCGGTGCTATTTCTTTCCTGCGCCTTCTTGGTATTCGAGAGCAGCGGCAGCATTAATTTTCCTATCTCGCATCCGTCCCGCGGTGCCGCTGTTGCCGGCGATGCGAGAACGAATGTGCGCTGGTCCGCTCGCACAGAGCACCGGGTCGGATGTTTACAGTGACCACCGAAGAAAGCCACACCGCGTCTCGTTCTTCGCCGGCTGGCTTACTGTACTCGCCAGTGCTAATTAAACTGGAAATGATAAGACTACAAATTAATTTTAATGATGAAATTAAGCGCAGAAGATGTGTTTATGTTTCTTAGCCTCCGTTACTCGGTATTGTGTCTCTCTGCCAACTGAAACGTAATCATTTCGCGTACGATATTTATCATGGCCATTTGAGCAACCTTTCGATTTACTCAAAAAATAAATTTTACACAGTGACAGGAAACGATATGAATTTAGATTTAGTTGTTTTTGTGATACAATCTAACTCACATATAACAATAACTCTATTTTTGAACTTTTGAAGATGTTTTAAGTTTTTATATTTCGTTATGGTTTTTGTTTTAAATTAATATTTTTCACGCGAATATGCAGGTTTACCTACAGTGTGTTTATCAATATTTCTTCATTATGTCTGCCGTGCTAGGTTTTGTCTGTTATCGACTGTAGCGAGCATTTCGTGTCGATCGATAGCGCTCGTGGAGCTGGAATACGTTTTTTTCCATGCAGGGGATGGGTTTTTTTTTTCTTTCCTTCATTACACTTAACGAAATGACGAGGCACGGAAATGTCCCTTCTCACTCTGTGGATCCCGCTCTTGCCATGGTACGTTTCAAGCGAAACGCGCTTGTGTGATGTAAAATATACAACCCCCTCGAGTTGGTTGAGTGCGCGAGGGATGATGGAAAAATGAAAAACCCACCACCCCGGTCGATCGATGATGTGATGTAGAAAGCGTACAGCAGCAGCAGCAGCAGCAACCACCGCAGTTGTCGAGCGAGTGAGACGCACTGCAAACGTTCTCTTTTCCACGCACCGAATGAGCCTGCGCCTGTCGTTGTTTGTTGGTTCGCCGCTGCCTCACACAGGGAACAACGCTTTCACGTGTTGTCTGCTCATCTCATCTGCTCGGCTCACTGCAGTGAGATGCAGTGTGGCGGTGTAAAAGAAAGGATGTGGGATTTTATTTTTGCCTGAGTTTGGATAAATTTCTTCTAACCGTAGCTTCGTAGCCGAACACCCCGCTGTCACGATGTTATCCTTCTTTCGTTCCGTTTGCTTGTGATTTTTACTGCCGCCGGTTTTTTCTCACTCAGGGGTTTTTTTCTGTAAGTTCTTTTTTCTTCTCTTCGAACCACGTTGGGTTTTCCCAAAAATGATCGGCTCTTACTGTTCCTTTACCCGTCCGCTTTCTACCATTTCCTCTGTGGCCTTTTCTCTTTCCCTCGGCGTTGGGTGAAATTACTATCGCTAACATTAAATGTGAGCCCATGTGTATGAGTCTGTGTGTATGTGTGTGTGTGTTTGCGTGCTAGTTGGGTGAAGGATTGATTGAGGGGTTGCATAAAACCCTTTACACCACCCGGCCTCCGGAGAGAAGGTCTTTTTAGGGTGGGGTCGACAGGAGAAGAGGACTCAGCTGGATGGATTGCACAATGAAATGCCGGTCCCTTTTCCCTTCGGACTAAGCGTCTGATTATTTCCTTTTCCTGTCCCTTCTTTTGCCGGTCGCGCTGGCAGCCTCAGAGTACCGGCTCTTTGTCTTGTGGGCCATATGAGGGTGCTTTCAAATCGTAGTAAAATTACGAAAAAGGGAAAAAGGAAAATTAATTGAATGTTTGTAGAATGCTGAAGGGGTCTTCAGAGAATAAAATTAAAAAATGGATGGCACCAGAACACTGTAGACAGATGAAGGTAAAATGAAAATTGTAATTAATTTCTAAAGCACCTTCACCAAAAGTTGGTTTTTTTTTATAAAATAATTGGCGTTTCGTATTTGCCAACAATATGTCGTCGGGCAAAACTCTTTTCAACAATCAAAATTGATAATTTAATGTTTTATTCACCAACACCCAAATAAGGTGCGAACCAAAGTATTTTGTCTCCCCCTAATTAAAACCATTCGATTTAGTAGTTTTCCATGCTACTACATGGGCGATGAAAAATGGAATGGAAAAAAGCTACATTCTCTACGGGAGTGGCATCAAATAAAGGGTGGCATTATGTAATTTATGGATTTCATCGTTTGCACTGGAAAGCACTAGGGAAGAAGGTGCAAGCCCTCTTTATCGTTTTTATCGTAGCAAGAAAGTTGCACAGCTCAATCGTCCATTTGATGCAATTTCCTCTGAGCGAATGCAACCGTTCGATGACCTTTTCTAAGCAGGTTGAACAAGAAGTATTCTTTGTTTTCAGTCTTTCGAACGGGAAGAGGATGCTCATCTGAAGCAGCTTGGCAAGTGCATCGACCCGTAGTGGACCGTGCATCGAAAGACGTGCTCGGATTTCTTGGTGAATCCGTCAACTTCCGTTTCGCATCTTCGAAGTCATTCCGGGAGCCGTACTGTTTTGCCGTATACCTTTGCGGAAGTAAGAGCATCGAAAACCGGAGGAAAGAAAGTTATAAGGTTCATGCACCGATGGTATTGCATCACAGCGCAGCAGTACAATTGCATTTTCTGCGACCGCACGAAGCTTTCCATTTCAGCTCTTTCTTGTTTTGGTGTGCCATTTTTCCTTTTTCTCCTTATTCCAGCTTCATTACGCCCTGCGCACGTGGTGTACATTTTCCTTTTTCTTTCGCAAGCGGGCACCGTTTCGCCACTGTGCAACGGACTGCAGTTGACGGACGGACCGAAAAGTGAATGCGTCCTATCGTCGTCGTCGTCGTCGTCGTCACGGTTTGGGAGATTTCCCCCCGCTTTCGTGAGAACGCTGTGGTTAAGCCATACGATACCGGATGGTGTGCTAGTATTTCCCGGCCGGTATGGTACACGGTTCAAGAGAGTTTTGTTTTCGTTCCGTATCGTGCGGAAAGCAATTTTCCTCTTCTCCCTCGTTCGATGTTCTTGTTTTGGTTCTGAAGCGAACCACGCGACGCACCGGCGCTTGTGAATATTTATTGATCCAGCGCTATTTTTTTCGCCCGCTCAACCTCGTCCGACAGGTCAGGTGGAAGTTGTTGCGGGATCGGTTCGAATTCCGCGGGTGGAAATCAATTCTCAACTGTTCGAATTGTAATTGTGATAGGGCTGTGTCCTCTTTCTGAATTCTATTGAAGTGGGAATGAACTAGACTAATTGAATTCGTTGGGTTTTGCACTTTTCATGAACTATAAATATACCAGCAGAAACCTAACCTTATTCCTCGGATATTGTTAAAAAAACTATTTCTTGGATCAGTAAACTTTGGTCAAGTTAAGTATATGATATTGACCGTGCACCAGATATTGACCGTGCTTAAATATAGATTTCGACAATGTAAGGTATTTTAAATTTTCTGGCAAAGGAATCCCTTACAATATAATATTTCTACATATTTTTATTATTTATGTTTGTGAAATCGAAATTAGAGTGTTGTAGCTCTCTTTTAATTTTTGCCTTAAATGGCTATTGCCGGCGGTTTAATACAATATCTGCGTATATTACGTTCCTTTGCATTTAAATAAAGTTAGTTGCGTTTGCATTTAATAATGCATAATGCATTTAATTAAAGTCTCAACAGTTGTATCGACCTAACCTTTAATTTTTCCTTTAGAGATATTGTAGCCGGTACATCCTCAGATGCGCAAATAGTAAATGCCAATGAGTAGCAATCGGTTACACAGGACTATAAAGTGTACTGAGAAGTAATGCACTGCCAGTTATGAAAGTTGGCGAGACTTTCTTCTGGCGTGGTAAACCCTTGTAGAAGTTTTCCCTACCATTACATGTTTTGAATCAATTTAGTGTATGAAAAAGAAGGGATACGTTCATCAAATGTGAGGGTAAGGGGTACTTCGTTCCAATACCATTCTTTTCAACCGGTAGGACACACTGCATTATCACAAACGTAGAAGGTATCTACTCGGCGCACGTAGCTAATAAATTACATCGTTCAAATCCGTCCGAAATCTACCGTCCCGATTATCGTAGGTAGGTACTTTGCCGGGATAATAGACGGAACGAAATTACGCTGACCTCTTTACCGGGATGGGCAACGGGCAAAGCATAGACGTACGAGAGCCACACGCTCCATTATGACCTCATCAGGACGCCGGCTCGCCAAACGAGAGTGTGTCGGCATTTTCCGGCCTTTCTTCCATTTCTTCCCGAGTCTCGCCTCTTCCCACGTGGTGCTTGTTGACTTCGGAATCATATGGTCCCGGTTGGTGGTGGTGGTGGTGGTATTGGTAGACTTGTGCTTTGACACACGGTCCCTGAGGCGAAAGGATTCGGTCGGTCTGTGCGCGGTTTATTTCTCCCGTTCGCTAGGGAGGCCATTAAATTTAAAGGGAACCAAATACACCGTATGTACGAGTGTGTAGTTGTGTGTGAAACGGACGTGACGTGAAGCGAAGGACGGCATCGAACGATTCCTTCGGCTGTGCCAAGACTGGCGTTTGCATTTAAAATGGAAATCCCACCGAAGGTGATGACGAGAGCGGGGAGGAAAGGCAGGAGGCGAAGAGTTGTTGCAAGTTGCGTAACACCAGCACTCCAGCATGCAGAGATCATCAGGCCGCAATGGAACGACCTTCAGCAGCTTCGAAATCGTCCATTCGAAGTTTACGCTCGTGCTTTTGTGTGCCCTTTTCTCTGGAAGGGATGGAAAATGTGGGAACGGCAGGAAGAATGAAAGCCGGCATCTCATCACAACCTGCCCTACATCTATCCGCTAATGCTGCCGAGTGTCGGGCCGAGGGACAATGGAATGGAAGAAAACCGGCTGTGGCCTGACGAAAACATATGGTTGGTGAAGATGCATCCTCTTCCGGTCGCTGCAGCTCTGCGGCTTGTCTGTTGCATTCTTGCACACATGGGGGGGTTGCAGTGATGCAATAATCTCGCCACCACCCCCTCCCACCCCAGGTCCCTTGGCACACGTGAGAAGGAAAAGTACTCACGCGGCGTCGGGTGTTGTTGAGGTGTGTTTGGGAGATAAAATAAAAACGACCAGAACGACGAAGACTTGTTGCAAAGAAGCAGCAGCGGTGGGCAAGCGCCAGCCAAGGGGATGAGAATGGGGAAGAGGACCACCACCGGCACGACATACACAAGCATTACCAGCCAGACAGACAGGCAGTCGGGTAGGACGGAGGGAACATGATGATTGGGGATATCATCAAACGGTGTGTCGATGTGTCGCCAGCCCGTGTGCGCACAAGTCACACACAGCATCGTGCCGAATCCGTGCGTGTGTGCTTTTTTGTACGACCCACCCCCCGTGTCTGTGTGTTTTTGTTGGAGGAGGTGTGTGGAACAACAAGGAATCCACTTGTTGGAAACTCGCCGATTTTATGCGAGAACGAAACGGACCCGCGACGTACACTCCTTCGCCCTGTTTCCCGCGCAAAACTCGGCCTGTCTACGTTGTGCGCCTACCGCCACCCGGCAGACGACCCCTCCCTTCCATGCCGTTCTTCCAACCACCACAGTAGGTGTTTTGTTTTCATCGTTCATGATGTTGCGGATCATGAGGATGACGAGGAGGAGAAGGAGGGCGAGAGGAGTGCTGGTAACGGTAGCGCTGCGGAGGGTTTGGTGATTCATGGATTGCTGTGTGTGCTGTGTGTGCTCTGGTATTCTTTTTTTTGTATCTACTTGCCAACGCTCTGCTTTTCACCGCTACCTTTTTTTATCAGCCGGCGCCCGTGTGTTCCGCATTGGCATCGTCGTCGTCTTCATCTTCATCTTTGTCTACTTCCACCGGTCCTCTTCTTCATCGTCGTTGCCGGCGTCTTCGTCGTCGTTGTCGTCGTCGTCGTCGTCGTGTGCCGTAATGCAACCGGCATTTTTGTGTGTGTGTTTTTTTTCTTTATTTGCCGGTCTTGATTTCCTTTCCTTTTTTTCCCCCCTTCCTGCTTACATTAGGGGTAATCTGTTTTTGTTTACTATCGGCAAAACTGATCTCCCGCCCGCCCGCCCATTCGGTGACGTGATGAGAAGGTGTGTGGATGTTGTTGTTTTGGCTCGATAGAAATTCTTTCTCACTCGCCAACGTGGTCTGCTGCTGTTCCTGATGAATTGGAGACGGGCGGGGGTTTCTTCTTTTCCATTCCTGCAGGATTATATTCTTGGCCGTATTCTTCCGTTCGCTTCGGTAAGGTCGCATTCCGGAGCGGACGAAGGAATTTGTCTTCCACGGTGTGTTGTTTTATGAATGAAAGTGACGTGTTGTTTTTAAAAGTTTGGTTTGAACAGTTTTAATTTTTTTCACGTCAGCACCGCTTCACGTAACGTGATGTAATAATATTCGACGCGGCGCCACTTTGTGTTATTTTCTTCTTTCTTTTCCGTTCTTTTCCGTACATTTTTATTTTACCGTTCTGTCACTGACATAGTTCTGTACCATTTGTTTGGGGCTGCTTTGTTTTGCCCCTTATTTACATAAGTCATCCTAGCATCAATGGTAACATTTTGGTTCAAAAAAAAAAAAAAATCCTTGCTTTTATCACCACTCTCGAATGGCCATTTTTGTTATGTCTGTTTTCTGTTTCCTTCCAAATCAATTGTTATCATTGTTCGCTTCTTTGAGTATTTGCTGAATGGTTTCTTTTGACTGAGCGACTACTCGCGATTATCGCTACTGTCACGTTGGTTCCATTCGTGTGTCCTAATGAATAATTTCCGTGAATGGTGTCCTTTCCAGGGCCGCGGCTCATGAAACGCGATTCCATGGACCGACGAGACCGACCCGCCTTGCTTGCAATTAAGGCCGCTGTCACGCGCTTATCGGCGTGCGTAATTCATATGGATGTCTGTTCCATCCTTGTCCTGTCTGTTCGGTCCTGTCCTTCCTGCTGCGACCGACAGCCGGCCGATTCCCTCGTTTCTCACTTACACGCGGCGATGTGACAGTGAGTGATGTAGGGCAGCCGTGTATGGCTGACGAAACGAGGAAAAACGGCCAGGCGGAGCAATACATCACAATTCGGCACAATTTAGTGACATTCGTTTTGGAACACCGAGTCCTGCTGCTTTTGGCTCTACCACCACACTACTGGTTGCCGTCCTTTAGTCCTTTATTGTCCCATGGTGAATAACGCCTTTTCGATCGAATTGTTTGTCTGCCCTCAATAAAACCACGATGGAAGAACGGTTTCTCACTGCTGCTGCACGGTTTTGTGAGGAGGAAGATTTCCACATTGTTCGGTGAGATATTTTGCTCACCCGTCAATATAGCCCGCTCGTGCTTGTGTGTTGGTGAAGAGGTCGGCACTAACACAAGGGAAATGAATAATGAAAGCAGGCAGGCGAATCAGGCACTTCCCATCTAGCGTACAAAGTAAAGTAGGCTGGCGCGTTTGGATCGATGCGAAGCAGAATTCTTCCTCATCGTCGTCGTCGTCGTCCTTTCCGCTGTGTGTGCGTTGGCCAACGTGTTTACTTTTCTGGCCCCGTGTGTACCGTTTTCTTGTTCCACGCCGATAGCGAAGGGAACGGATGTCTTGCAGAGTTTATTTATTAGAGTTGTTTGTTCTTTCGTACGCGCGAACGGGCAGAGTGGTACGGCTACATAAGGGTGAGGCATTACGGACCATTTTTAAGAGCCGGTATTAAACTGTGATGAGCTACGCGATCGTCAGTGAGGTTTGGAAAAGCCGCTGCGAATCGAGAGAAAAGTTATTCGATGTTTTGAAAGTGTGATAAGTTTTAAACTTGTTTCAAAGATGGTAGACTGCATTTTGATCAAAAATATTTCTTGTGGAGTTTCTCGAACACAGTAGGCCAGTTGCCCTATGAACCACTAACATTTCGTAATCATTATGATGTCTTTTTCGTAAGTGGTGCCTTATAAACAATGTCACATAAGAAATAAATAAAAATAACACTGTTTGGCAGGATGTTGGCAACATAGGATCCTTCAGTTGAAATATTGCCCATGTAAGCAGTGAAACGTCTTCTCGCCAAGGCGGTCTTCTACCCCGTCGAGTTTCGATTGTTCACAACATGCAGAGCTTCTCACACACGATTCACTGACTCATTCTCACTGTTTCGTTATCTCACGCTAACATCATCGCACGAATACAGCTGCAGCAGAAGGAGCGCACACACGATAGTGTATTAGTGGAGCGAACGGCTGCTGACGGCATTTTGAGGTTAGGGTTTTCGATCGTTACCAAATGGTGCTGCTTTCTATACTTTCGTTGCGTTGTTTGCCACAGGGTGGTGTCGTAAAAGCCGAGCAATTGTGTGCGCGCACGTTGGCCGCCCCTGCTTTGCCCTTACATAGCAGCCTATGTCATTCGGTTCGATTTTCTTCTTGTGTACTTTCTGGTATCCCGCTCCCTCCTGCTGCTTGCTGCGGGGTGGTTTGGTTGGTTGAAGAACGCGCGCGCGATGCAACCTCGCTGGCAGTGCTGTGAGTTGGGCCAGGGTTTGCCAAATCGGCAGTCGGTGTTTTCACTGCCGAATTGAACATTAATGGGTAAAACTATATAGTAGGTTGGTGTTTTGGGTGGGATGAAAATGAAATAAAAATACTGTTTGGTAAATTGTCAGTTTGGCGTTTAACGGCGTTAGTCACTTGTTTAACGGCAACCTGTCTTCAATTAGATTCCGCTCTCGTCTCTTATCTACCTAGTCTTGTCTTATTCCCCCGTCCCATACCGGTCCTTACGTCCTTGTCTGTGATATGCTTGTCTCCGTTAGGTTTTAAATACTGGACTTCGTAAAGGTTACGTGGCAAACAACTCTAAAATATATATAATTATAATACAACCAACAAACAACTTATAAACCCTCGTTGACCTTCTACAGGATATAGGTTTGTTTTTAATATTTTCGCCGTTCTGGCACTAAACGATTGCCGACCCCTGGATTGGCCGTTCACCACTACCACGGAAAGGCAAAGATGAACGGACGAGGTGTGGTAGTGGTGGTTTCCGTCCGCTCCTCGCAGTGGTGGTGTAGGAACCGTGTGTATAGTGTGGTGTGCCCGTTACCGCTTAGCAAAGTTGCCGCCGTCGAGGCAGCGAACAGTCGGGTGTCGTTTTTCCGTACGGTGGTTCGTTTTCGTTCCGTTCCGTACGTTCGAATCGCTCGAGCGGTGTGATATTCTCGGTCAAAGAGCAATTCCTTCAGCATTGCAGAAGCGATGCCGATCGGTGCCACCTAGAAACCATTTCTTGTTCCTCGCAGGCGAAAGAAACACGCGAAAAAGATTAAATTTAACCCTCGCACCGCCGGGGCCAGTGTTCCACTTTTGGTGTAAATCCAGTGCAAGCGAAAAAGTTTTTAGCCAAAGCAGCTGTGCAAAAACGACCGTGCCGTAGAAAACGTGTACTAAAGTGACGAAAACAACGTCATGCCGCAGTTGACATCACCGAGCAAGGTATCGTCGTTTGCCAAATAACGAGGCGTTATTGTTGTTCATATTGTTCTCGCACGTTATCAAAGTCAAGCTGCTGCTGCCGCGTGAGCAGTAGTGAGTGCAGTGAGGAGAACGCGAACGCTACGAAAACATCTTTCATCTCATCTCGCGCCACTCCAATCGGGTGAGCAAAAGTTATCATCTCGCTTCAATCCACTTACGGTGTGGGCTGTGTAGGAGAGGGGGTGGAAGGTAGGAAAAAAATACACTTCCTTCGACCGCACGTCAACGCAAAAAGAAAATAAAACACCGTCATCACCGTCGTCGGTCGCGCAGCTGATGATAAATTTGCTCCACCGGTATTGCGTGCCTTGGGCCTATGTTTGTGTGCCGTGCAATGTGAGGAAGCAGCATAGTAATCTTGTGCGGGGTTCCGCGGGGTGTGTCTCTGTACCGAAGGGAATGTGTCAGTAATGGTGGGGCAGTAGAAGAGCGGGAGCGCTGCACCTCCAATTTGAAATCGTTCCGCGTGTGTGCCAATCGAAAGTTTTTTTAACTCACCCCGTGCTCACGGTCTTTTCTCAAGCGTAATCTCGTTGCTCACCAAGCCCGCGGTGCGTTGACGTTTCTCGTGTTCAATCGGCCGAAAGGCTGTGGGTTGTGTAGTTGCCACGTGAAAGCGCTGGCCTACTGTGTATCGTGAAAAAAAACGCTACAGACAAAGTGTAACGGTGGTGGGAGGGTGCCGTGATCACTACTATTGTAAAAATAGTACGAGCAAGTAAATAACTGTCAAAAAATACACAAATTGTTGCTACCAATAGTGCGATGAAGTTTCCTTTTTGGCAACGGGTGGTTTGAGTTATTTTTCCTTGCAAAATTTCTTCCACTTTTCAAGAAGATATAACATTATCCAATGGAAATGTCACTTTTTATACAATATATTGACTTACCTTTCCAGTGTATCACTTTCCGGTGTGCAACACTATTCTTTTGAAGTTCTTTCAGTAAGGCGCTAGTATTTTCTTCTCCTTAACCTTCTGCCGGCGGAAGTCGGGTTTGCAATATGGAGTAGACATTTTGAAACATTTGTTTATGTTGTACAATACTATAGTATTGGTGCATTTCAATTATATAATGGGGTTGAAAAAAATGGAGATACATAATAGTAATTTCTCATCAATTTCTTCCGAAGGAAAACGGCTTCGAGAATGGGGACAAATTCTTCAGTGACTGAGTTACATTTGTGTCTACAATCTGGCAGAAAAATGTGGGTGTGAATGTGAAGTGGAAAATTCAGTATTGTGAAATGGAGGAGATGTCAGATTTTCCTAAGCGTCACGAGTTGCTTTTACTAAAAAGGCGGGTTGTGAAACCTAAGCTTGCAAAGGAGTCTTGCTAAATTGGCCCATGAGGTGCGATGATTTGGATTCAAGAGATAAATAACTCTCGAAGGCAGTGAAAATTAATGGATTAGAAAACGTTTAAGGTGTACGAAAGACATCCGTGCAACGTATTAGTTTGTCAGCGAATAGCAGGTGTTCTGCAGATTAGCAAAAACATCGTCTCAAACACATTATACCCGAAGTAAGTCCAGTGTGTGTTGTTTGCTGTATTTAGAGAATTCAACCCAATGGTATGCAGATAGACGGGGTCTACATATTTTGTGGAAATTTAGTAGTCAAATAGGTTCTCTAGCCTAGTAAACATTAACCTGCTTATTTTTAGTGTTTGATGAACGATTGCTATGATGCTTGTTTTTGCATAATCTTTGGCAAGGCTTATTTCAAAATGTTTGCAAATGTTTGTTACAATATCGTATTTTTTATAAATTTTGAGGAATGTACAATGACCTTTGCATGCTAGTTGTATAATTAAAACCTAGATATATTCTTTTCAGTCTCCTTTGATCAAGATAACCTAAAATCTGGATAGACTAAATGGGTGGCTATATTTGTTTTGACCAATGTTTTTATTCGTAATATTGTATATGCTGTCGGGATTGCTTTTTCCACATAAATGATATTCCACAAAAATCCTGCCAAGTACAAATAGAACTTCTAGCATGATCATAAGACGAAATGTGAATGTGCTATGTTTCGGAAGGAAGTAAACAAACTTTTATAATTCGGAACTATAAATCTTTTTACTTCACCGGACTTTAAATAATGAACCAAGAATTCAGAAACACAATGGATTGGGACAACTTTGACCACCAAATACTCTACTGCCATATTCTCATCACATCTCTCATTGCATCTCACAGCACATCACATCGTGCTTTAAATGAGCTGAGAAGGTGATTCGACGGAGTAAACAGAGTTTCTGCAGCGCTGCACAACAATAACATTAACCACGTGCTTGCTGCTGCTCTTATTGCTATTGCTACAAAACCACGAGGGAGGAGGGAAAAAAAGAAGTAAAAGCCACCTGAAGGTCATGCAAAAGGGTGGGAACCGGGGGAAGCGTGCAGTGTGCAGGAGATAACGGAACGGCGGCAGCAAAATAAATATGGTCTAGTGCATTGTATGCAGCCCCGTTCGGGTGGACGAGATGGGGTGGCGGGTATGCTGGGGTCCCATCGTAGTAAACCTTTTTCATCCCCTTGCTATCACGAATAATGGTGCACACACACACGAAAACAATCTAACCACGTCGATCTTTGGTGTTTTGTTGTTGAAAGGAAGTTCTCAAAAGTAGTAGATCATGAGGTGTACCGGAAGGAAAAGCACCCATATCCAACCCTGGCCTCAAGCTAGCTGTCTGCTGCCAGTGATCCAAGATAGGAGAAGCGCTTGAACAAACCCCGTTCGCGCCAGCAGTTCAGTAGAACGGAAGGAAGGGCAAAAATAAAAAATAATTAAAATAACGCACCCGGCAGCACCGTAAAGAGATGAAAGCAACCGGCAAAAGGCACAGACACCTCCGGCATGGAATAATTGGAAGTTATTTGCTCGTTGGCAAAAGGCAGAGATAGAAACGAAGCAGCTGATCGGGTGGTGGAAAGGAGGAAGGAAGCTACGGTACCGAGTTTACGAGGAAGCGGAACCGACAATACATGGGACGACGGGGCGAGCAGGTGGAACGGGGTGAAAAATGTAAACAAAGATTTCATTCATGATTTCGATGAAATTGGGATCTCCGACCGACCGGCCGACCGAGCGACGAGCGGACGCGTGTGTCGTCGTTGGCGCCGTCGGCGTCATTTTCTTCCTCATCTCCGCCTCTTCTTGCCCTCTCCCGCCGGTGGTCCTCTTGATGCGCATCTCACCTCACCTATTCTCGATTCATGTGGCGTGCGTTGTCTGGTTACGTTTGTTTCTCCTTATCGAGCCTCCCTCCTCCCTTTCCTATCCGGATCAAACCCTCTGAAAGGTTGGGTGGGTGGTTTGTTTTGTATTCGATCTCTTTGCTCTTTTCGTCTCGTCTTCCTTACCAAAAGCGATTGTGCTTCGTCGAAACTTATTAACGAGCATCGTTGTTTACGTAACATATTTTGCGGTGATGTAATATTGAAAGGCATTCTTTTAATTTTCTGGAAACTAATTCTAGTAGAAAAATGAAAATATTCTTTTTTTGTATTCTGTAGAAGTGGGTATTATCATATTTCACTTTTAGACGAGCTCTTCGAGATTTTAGTTGGAACGTAGTCTATTCAAAGTTTATCACGTGCAGCACTTCAAACATAATTCTGCTTCTTGTTGCACAACTTGTTCTCAACTTATCGTAATCAATTTTTAATAGAAAACAGCAACTCGAACTGTTCCCACTGGAATGGGCTGGAATTTCAAATTTGTAAAATCTTTAGTTCCAGGAAACTTCCCAATAATGGGCACACCTAATACAAGCCACCGACAAAATTGCTTATGGGAGATTGGCAGTGAAAACCCCCGAGCATGTTTCTATATAAGGGTTTCCTTCTTCTGAAGAATAAGGTGCCCTTCTGCATTACCTTTAATACTTGGTTTGGTGAGCATGTTGATTCAACTGTAGCTTACTTTTTATTCTCATCAGTGCTATAAGGTTGAAGAAAAAACACCTTTTCCGTTGGGAATGACACAATCAGTTGAGTTCTTGAAGTCTTTTAAACTGAAGTCTATTAAATTTGTACATATTGATGCTTTTGAGCAGGATAAGCCTATAATTAGTTATGATCAATTTCTGAGAGTTGTGTGAACTATTCGTAATATCCGTCTACAGTGCAAAGTATGTTGGAATGATTACATAATTCCTAGGAGGACCCTAATTAAATCAATCCAATATCCTGGGATACAACACAACACGTTCGAGTCATTTTGTTAGACTAGATAACCCTAACCCTAAACCTTTTGCCTTTTTCAATCACACAGTGCTTATTTCCGTGTCATATAGAAGCTCGCTGTAGGTCAAGGACGGTTTGTTTGGTTCGCCCATACGTGAGTGTGTATGACGTTGGTGTCTAGTTCGGTTACCTTCCATTCATATGTTCGATGCGTTCGATGCAGAATGCGAACCGAAGAGAAACGGATTCGAGTTATAACGGGAAAAGCAAAGGCGAACGAAGACGACGAGGAAAACGGTGCACAATAATCAGAGGAGCAAACGAGAGAACGCGTACGTAAGGGAATAGCGGCGATAAAATGCGCACAAACTAAATTGAAAGTGAAAGGATTTTCCGGGAAGCACACGTAAACGCAGCAGTACAGACAGGCACAAGCACACAAGGAAGCAAAAACGTGGAGTAACATTTTCTGCGGACCGACATCAACTGTAAGCAAAGTGTGTTTTTTTCGTGGTTCCTCGCTCTTATGTACGCGAAACGCAACGCGCATCCTTTCGATGCCTTATTTCATTTTTCTTCTCTTTTTTTTTTTTGAACCAAAAGTAAACAAAACCGCTTTTCCCAAACACATACCATCACAAAATCACATGGGCAGCGCGAGTTTTTTTGGTGCTGGGATGGATGGAAGAAAAAGGAACCGGTGGGGTTTTCCCGGGCGCAAGGATGTGACGGGGGAGGATCCCCTTCGGTATGCTGCTACAAATACATACCCAAAAATACCACTTGTTCGCTTCATGTTTCAGAAGAACTGCCTTTTTTCTGTGTTTGGTTGCAACAAAACATAAAAAATATCGGTTTTGAAAGGCAAGGAAGAAACCGACAGAACAAAAAAAAAGAAAGGGATCATGAAAGCAGCATGATAACCGTGACAACCGACTGTGCAACCGTGTTTTCCACGGCTTCTGGCCCCTCTGTATGTGTGTGTGTGTGTTTGTATGTGTCGTGAGGGAAAACCCCCCCAACTTTCTCCTACCGGTGCTGTGGAGAAGTGGGTGAAAAAGATGAAAGAAAAACAACAACGTACAACGGAGATGGAAATTGTTCCCGATAACCGGAGCGCAACCACAATACTGTTTTTCGGGAATAAAGTTTGTGTGTACGATGTCGGTCCAGGAAGGATTTTTCTGTTTTCCCACGAGGCATAGAAAACGAGTTGGCTATGGCTTTAAAGTTGAAACTGATGACTTTTTAGCCAACTCTTTTAAAGGTAATTTCTCGAGTGAACAACGTTTAGCAACAAGCAACCCTGTGCTGGTATTTTTTTTAATCAATATGAGTAGTTCTCGGGGACCTGATTAAAAACACGTACCGTTTAAATTATCTTGATGACATTTAAAGGAATAAGATCTCTTGTCGGGAAGCTTAATCGACACCCATTGCAATTTGCAATCGACACGTAACCGTATTCTGTTTTGCTTGTGTGTGCTGGGGCAGAGTTTATTGAACTCCCGGTAAGAAAAAAGATGGCAAGGTGGAAAAATAAACAAAACAATATAGGGGTAAAAAAAAACCCCCCACAATCAGCCCACCGCATCGCGTTTGGGGATGACGTACGACGATAGAGAGCGGCGCGCGCGGTGTGTCGATCTCTTCGATTCCGATTATGTATGTGTGTTGCATAACAATCCCCCTTTCCCGACGGACGAGCCTCCCAGTTTCTACAACCCACCCACCCAGCTGAGGCGAAGGTCAGTCGGTCAGTCACATCCCTCCAACCTCCCCGAATCATCCCCCTCCACGTCGCTTCCTGTGGGTGCTAGCTTTTTTTTCTCCTTCTTTTTATTACACTCACCACGAGGGGGGCAGCATTATTTTCGAGAGGACGCGGAAGAAGGTAATAAGTGTCAGAAAGGAGAGGGGGGGGACGTTTGCGAGCGTTTCGTTTTGTTTACATTTGCTCACACGTCACCACCCCAGCAATAAGTGACTGGCACGGTGCTGCTACAGTGCCCTCTGAGATCGAGACCTCGACCTCGGGACAAGCATCCCTACCCGCTTCCTCGGTCTCGGTGCTGAGTCACCGTCGGGGCAGCCGCGGGGACGCACATACACAGTTCGTTCGCCAGCCCAATCTGCCGGGCAGACAGGATGGCGGTGTGTCGAATTGGGTGGGAGAGGGGCGAAGGAGATTCCACGTTTTTTTACAATCGGTATCGAAGCCGGAGTCTAGCAGTAGCAGGTTGGTTGACACACCTTCTAATCTTGCAACGTCTCTCGGTGTATCTTAGTGTGGGTGTGTCTTTGATAGTGCCAATTGTGGGAAGCGGTGATTAATCAATTGCTTTTAAGTCAGACAGCTGGATATCTAGTTTACATTCCGTACATCTTCGTAAGGTCACCGATTCATTGTGTTTACTTTTACAAAATTTTACTTTTAAGACCGTTCATCGTCAAGTAAAATGAGTTAGATAAGTTAAGATTAATTATTTCCTTGTCATTTACTTACCTTCTGGTTTTCTTTGGTTTAGATAATGTATATAATAAGTTTTTTTGCTATAATGTTTGACTTGAGATAACGCCAGTAACAGTAACCGTAAGCGTTGTTAGCTCCTGTGTGGTGGATAAGTTGCATAGCAAGTTATATCCTTTACACTCGGCCAACCTATATTGGTAACACGCGGAGAATTTCCAGAACAAAACATTCTTGATCCGTAGTTGTTACTTACAACGAGAAATGGCATAAGAAAGATGGTAATCTACAGATAGTCAATACGGTACTTGTTTATTTTGTACTCGTATTATAAACCTACCTGAACACTTCGATCAGACTAAAAGATACACAAGCTTACTTTTTTTTAGTCTTACTTCACTGTGGATACCGGCAAAGCATTTCACAGTTGGATCTTAGAGTAACACAAACTCGACAAAAAAGGGTGGCTCCATGGGGTTATTTTATCTGCAGTTTAGCAATAACCTACCCACTGTAGAGATGATCCAAGGCTTTATCCAAGGTTATCCATCGGGAAAATGTCTCCTTGTTCGATGCGGATGCGGCGAGAATTTTAACAAGCTTAGCTTAGCATGTTAGAAAATTTAAATGCCCATGCTAACGTATTTCCGTTACAATTCGTTTAAAAATAGTCTAAATATCTGTTGGAGTTCTACGGCATTCTAGGTTGGATATCTGTTGGAGTTCTACGGCCTTCTAGGTTTGTTATATCGATGCATAAGTTCCATAACCATCATCACATCTTTCTTTTACCGTGATTTTTTAATACTCAACCAATTTGGTCTGGTTACAATTACGTTTCAGTTTTTTCGTGGTTTTATTCAATAGTGTTTTCAAAATTTCAAACTTGTTTTTGAACTTTAACTGTTCTCAATTCTTTCCTGATAAAGTTCGTTTTCATGTGTGTTTTTGAGTGTGTCGGATATATCACACATCATGAAATAGTTTAGCTTACGATGTGAAACAAATGCACTTGCAACAAAACCACGAAACAGAAATATTTGATTACGTTACGAAATCATTGCGTTTTGTGTGGGCAAAATAAAAATAACCCTTCAGATTGGAAAGAAAAGAGAAGACAAAATAAACCTCGTAGCGAACATTACCCTCGTTGTCGAAGACGGTTTGTTGTGAAACCGTTTTGCGAAGAGTGTGTATAATATACCTTCGATGGTGTCGCGCTAAACTACGCCGTGACGTAATCGCTCGCGCACTGTCTCGCCCGACAATCCGGAACACCGATTGTTTAGATTTGGTTGGACAAATCCGCCTGCGTGTGTGTGTGGCTGTGTTTGTACCGACGATGGCTTATTTTGGTCGCACGGGTGGGAAAAGAACACGGAGGGCGAGAGAGAGAAAAGCGAATGAATTTGCCCGGTTTGAGTAATCGGGCACCAGAAGAAGGTAACGGCGGGATGTTGGGATGGGAAGAAGCGCTAGGGGAGGGAGGGTGGTTGGGTTTATGTTTGGTTTGTTTTCCTCCGCGTTTTTTCTCCCCTTCTTTCTGCTGTTGTTGTTGTGGTTGCTTCTTCTTCCAAGCCGGCAAAATACGACAAACGGGGGACAACACACCCCGAACGACGGAACCGGCCGTCGAGACGATGATGCCGGAGTCGAGCCCCTCTCAAGTTTGACCCCTTACGCCCATCACCTCGTCTTCGTCGTCATCGCCGTTGTCGACTTCTTCCTCGCATTGGTTCCTTCTTTTCCTGCGTTCGATTGCGGACGGGAGCAGAGATTCATTCATCAACGACGTTGGCCTCGTAAACCACGTGCTCTCGTTATCCAACGATGGTCGCGGAAGCGTGTGGTAGAAGGCAGTAAGAAATGAGTTAAATGTGGGGCAGCACGGCACACACATATTTGCATGTTTAAATTGGTTTTCCTCCTTGGGGCGGGATGGAGGATTTATTTTGTTCTTTGTCGATCGTTTTAGATATCTCATCTTTTCTGGTCTTTCCGTGAACGACATTTTGTATGCAGCCAAAGCTTTTATGAAGCAAGACAATCGATAGTTTTATATCTGTAGATGGAGCTCAAGCAGTCCGTCCACCAAGCTAGAGGTACCGAAAGTTCATCTCAAGTTTCAGCTTTGGCCGTCACGGTTGAAAACAAATCATTTCGTCGCTGCACTCGGCGTTTGCAATCAGCTGATCCGAAAACCGAGCGTTGCGGGCCCGCACACACACACATACACTGCGAACCGGCTCCTGCTCCAGCAGCACCACCAAACACATAGACACCCTTCCATCTACACCGCACCCCGCGGGATCGGTGACCACGATTTCCAAGGTCGTTTCGAGGCCGGCAATGAAAACGACGCCGCCGACGACGACGACGATGATGATGACGATGAACCGGCATCCTAACGGGGAGGAAAATACACACTCCTCGTTCCCGGGTTGGACCACCACCCATCCACCCCCATCCCTCGCCCCTGCGTGTGAAGGTACTGCTTCGTACGGCATACCTTTGGCTTTGGCCGCAGAGTGGAGGGTATGATAATCGAACGAAATCTGACGGTGGAAGGGGGGACGGGATGGTGCGGTTTATTATTGTATGTTTGCCCCATAGTCGTCGCCGTCGTCGTCGTTCCCCACGGGTGTTTCCATCGCTCGTACCTTTTCTTTCTATTTTTCTGTTCTGGTATGCACATATAGCCACGATTCCCTTCATCTTGTGTGTGTGTGTATTTGTTTGTACGTGGGTTTTTTTTTGTTGTTAAAGGGAAGCAACTTTCCTCCGACGTGTTCTCGTCACTCCTCTCACGTTTGGATGCTGCATGGCGTGGCGCTTCCAGACTGCATGGTGTACGGGTTCGTATTCTTCGGCCCGAGCGAGAATGGCGCGTGCGGTTTAATGCATCGCATCCAAGCCGAAGCTGCCGGTGCATCATTGGCAAACGCAGTGTGTGCGATGCAATAAAATGGGTCGCCTGCATCATACGGCCAGAGGTGCATCCTCAGTGCGTGTGATGTTGCCGCTGTTGTGTGTGCGTGTATCTTGAGAGGGAAAGTGGTCAACCGGAGGGCGCGTGGGGGAATGTATTTTGTAGGAAAAACAAACAACTGAAGAGAGGGAGAGACAGATGGCGCGCGAAACTGCTGATAGGACATGCAAAACCCAACACTATTGAGCATTCGAAAGGTCCGTATCGTACGAACACGGAAGGATCCACGCACCTATGTCCAGGGACGGCAGACTATTTCCGTGCTCTTTTCTACTTTAGAATTTTACGGCATCTCTCGCCATGAGAATTCGACCGGTGTGTAGTAGCAGCATCCCCATGCCGGGTCCGATGTTGGTCCGTCGATATCGACGCTCGCCATCAGCTGGCGAAAGAGCGTGGTGGAAAGGCCAAACTATTCCGCTAACTAACCCGGCCCGATTGAGTTCGGGGAAATACGCACCGGGTAGTGCGTAAAACGTCATGCTGCTGTGCAGCGTATGAAACCGACCCACGTGCGTTGGCCGGACGTCCAGAACGGACGAAGAACTTCTGCTCTTCCCGCGTTCCAATGCGTTTGCTTGCCAGTTGCGTGCCGAGGAATAGTTGTGAATGAACGTTGAATTATTTACCTCCACCATCAGCCAGCTTACTTCAATGCGTTTGGGTCGCAAAAGATTTGACCCAGATTTTGATTTTTGAAATGTTCGTTTGGAAAACTATGTTCACCGTTTGTTGTATGCTGACCAGATTCTATTTGAACGCTTTAAACATGAGGAATCGTATGATATCGTAGAAGTAAATTTATGCTTATCCCTCAATTTTAACCATTTTACATAATACAAAAAAAAAAACACTTCGCACATGAATGCACATGTCTGCTTATTAAAATTGACTAATTTTCATTTTTGTTATTCATTTCATTTCAGGTACGTTGGGAATCTAATTTGGCCAACTGCGAAGAACCGTCTCAAATTGTTGAAAGCGTAAGTAACCTACTGCCTTAGTGAAGGATATTGCTAGAAATGCTTCACGTTCCTAACGCCAGTTGACAATTCGGCTCAGAAAAGAAAGAGGGAAACTGGGGATAAAGGAAAATGCAGACGACGATCTACTGATTCTATCATTTTTCCTACGATGAACCATGAACGGGGAATAGAGTCGTTAACTTCTTTTTTCGCACTCTAAGCAGTTTCAAGAAAACTGTTTTTCGTTTCTGTAGTCTATCCCGGTTATTAGAAATTTTTTTTTCTAACAGATCCGATCCAAAGTACATAGACAACATTTGACTATTTTTGTTGGAAGTAAAACAACGCTCCCAGTAGCAGCTGTAGTTTATGTACAAAAAGATAAATCTGTTACACTATAATTATTGTAGTATAGTACACTGTTCACTGTATGCAGTAGATCCCCGCAGTACGCTATACTCGATATACGCGAATTCGCAATACGCGATTTTTTTTTACAAATGACAGCTTATAGCGTTTACCGTTGTTGCTTGAGTTCTGATTGGTCGGTTTTGCTTTGTTTTGGTATGTTTTTAATACGCAGTTTTAAACAGCCGTTTAAATGCCATGACTGCAACGGTCTGAATTACACAGTGTCTGATACACGTTGGTTCTTGTTTCGTTAAGCTGCACTTTCATCTTGAAGTGATTAATATGGCATCAAATAAAGTGTGCAATGACAATTTGAAAAAGATAGAAATAGTCAAGATTTGCAAAAAAGGAAAGAGTTATGCAGCAATAGCTCGACAAAGAAAACGACCAGAATAAACAGGGCGGACCATTATCCGAAGCAAAGATAATCTGCGGAATTCTGCGAACGGAGTATGGCCACTTGGAAACGTATTAAGATAATAGAAGAAATGGAACACTTATTAATAATTTGGATAACAGATATGTTTGTTAAGAGGTTTACTGTAATCTGTTTCCTTCCATAATTTGAAGAGAATTGTTGAAATTCAGAAACAATTTCAAGGACTTGAGTTTAATTTTAATCTCTTAGAAACGAGGGATGTGTAATTTCCTCCCGACACTGTACACTGTACACATTGTGAAAACGTTCGGAGAACGCGTTTAAATTCCCTTACGATGTGTTCTATGAAATAACTTCCCAGCGGAAGAGTAAACCTAGAGAAAAAGATGTATATCGTAATGGAGAATATAAACCAAATGTGCAAACAATCAGCTTCAACCTCGCGCGGATTTACCGACGGTAACATTTTTCGTAAATCACTCGTGGAATGCGAAACAACAAAACTTCCGCCGAGGTAAGCGGTATGTCATGGGGTATGTGCAGGGTGGTGGGGTATTTTGGGGGTGAATTCATCTCACCCCTCCCCCCAAACTTCACTCAGCCGGTCGGAACCCTAAAACACCCATCCATTGCCGGCCGCGTGCGTTGACGTAGGTCGTGGTTGGGATATTTTATGTACATTTGTATTCTTTGGGGTGCGCCAAACAAAAATAAAAACACACTCATCATCGCACCAGACGTTTTGCGTTTTTTTTTTCAGTTCAAATTTCGCAAATGTATTTGTTTTCTTCAAATCTTTAACATCGTTAGCGTTCTTGTTGACGATAAAATAATTTGAATTGATCGATTTGAGTTGAGGTTAAACCAAGGTTCAATAGCTAATAAAATGACTCGACATCAACTAAGTTCTCTCAAACACTTCGATGATGAACTTGGATTAAAGTATGTTGCACAATTAAAAAATCTTAACTGCAAAATTTTAATAAATCAAACAGCGGAAAGAATTCGGGCGGCATAACTTCTTCGGCAAGTTTACTTTGAAATTATGAGAGATGCCTCTTGTGCTGTCGCATTAGTCCAACTTATATTAAAATCCTGAACGAAGCGTGAATCTAAGCGTCGATATGCAAAAGTTCCACCACTTAATCGTACCTAGTGAGGGTAAGAATCTTTCTTGAGTCATCGAATGTGGTTCGACTTAGGACGAAGTTGTGTCGAATCGACGATCGAAAGCGTCGTTGCTCCGCAAATATCCTTTGCCTTCGTTTCCAGTCAGCACTCCGCCCTTCCGGTCGTCCCCCTTCTTTCCCCTGGGGGGGCACAATCATTCGCTCCTGTTCGGCCCATACATTCGACGCTCGACGAATGGAATCTCTGCTCTGTCGTGCTTGATTTCCAGCACGCTCGGCTGACTCGGCACCACATTTCATACTCCCTTGTTTGCAATGGCGGTTGACTGTTTCCCCGTTACTTCCATTCGAGCTGTGTGTGTGTGTGTGTGTATGTGTGTCTTTATGATCACGTTCCACCTTCTACTAAGTCCCACTGAGGATAAGAAATCCTGCAGGCAAAAAAGAACCACTACTGCTGCTGCTGCTGCTGATTTTGTTCACTCAATCTAATCACCAGAGGAAGAGCGTATCGGTGGAAAAGGAGTCAGGACAGGTGGCGCGGGGGGTTGGGGTTTGGGTTTGGTTGGCTCAGCAGAAGGGTGGACGAATAAAAGGACCTGAATTCCGTTTGCCTCGCCTTTATCTGACCGGTTTAATGTTGGCTAGGGATGGTTCGCTTCCGTACTTGTGTGTGTGTGTGTGTGTGTTTTGGTCCGTAAGGACTAGAAACGTTGAGGAACCGGAGGAACCGTAAGCATAAACGATGCGAACGTCAGAGCAGAAAAGGCAGAACGGTGGCATTTGGGGGTTGGGGTTTTTTTTATGGAAAAAAGGGGAGAAGAGTTTTTCTCGGTTCCGTTTTTCCAACCCCTAGAGTGAAACCCGCAGTAGAAAATACGGCAGGCGGTGGCCGGTCTCTCCTGGAGGTTGCCGGCGAGTTGCTGCTGCGAATCCTTGGAAAATTGTTCGCGGTGGTGAACAGCGCCGCCTCTTGCTGTGTGCGCTGCTGAGCTGAGGACGACCCGAGTGTTCGAGTGTGCCCGATTCCGATGGCTCCGGCACACTGGACGGTGCCTTGTAGATTGTGCTGGAAATGGCCAAAATAAAGCAAATGTCAAAGGTCCTGGCACACGTAGCTTTCAGTTGGGAGACATTTTCTGTAACCTTCAAATAATGTGTCATTTATCGTCGTGAAATATGGCTATAAACACTTTGCGTTTGCACCAGTTCGTCCGCATCTGACCGCCCTGTTTATATCCTTTCTCTTTTTCTTTATTCAAATATACGTACTTACATCAAAACGCCCTGCAAAGTTTATTATATTCCTTTTGAAGTTTGTTTATATCTAGTAGAATATGGTGGGTGTCAGGTGACAGCGTTGACAGCACACCAAAATGATGTGATCGGATGAAAACCGATAGGTTTCCGGACGGCAAAGTGTTTATTAACATCCCGATATATTTTTATCGAGTTGCTCCTACCGTGTAGGACATTCATTCCGATCGTCAATAAATATTTGACAAACATTCCAAAAACGTTTCCAAGAACAATCATTCCAACTAACTTTCGTCCAGTGTGCCAGAGCCCCACGTGCGCTGCGGGAAGCAGCAACAACAACCGAAGCTCTGGCACCAAATTGTGCCTTGAGCCGCCCCAGTTTCTTCTTCCTGTTCCCCCGCCCTTCCCTGCCCGTATCATCCGAGTGTGTCTTTCGCAACGCAGGCGTTTGGAATTTTCTTTCGACGCCAGGACGAGTTTTATTCCTCTCTCTGTATGTGTGTATGTCTGTATACCGGTGGCCGATTGCCGGTGGATGGTTAATGCCTTCGCCTTCGCTTGCTTCAGCACTTTTTGTGTTGTGTGTATGTGTGTGTGTTTCGAGGAAAATACCAGTGGGCGGTAGGGGTGGGTTTGTTGGTGGTGAGCTGGCATTTTACTTCCACTCGCATTCGATCGGTTGGCTGACTGGCAGTGCTTCCCTTCAGGAGGTAAAATTTCCTTTTTACAACCCACCAGCCGGGTGGTGTGTGGTACCTGCCAAGCGCCACTTCCGTTCGCATCATCCCTGTCCTATGGCAGGTTCGCTTTTCCGTTGGAGGTTGTTTTCTCTCTCTCTCTCTCTCTCTCTCCGGTGGGCGCATTACTTCTGGCCTGTCGGAAACGATGAAGTACGGGAGGTGGTAGGTGGGGGTGTGTTGTGGTACAGAGCAACCATTGGATGCAGCATTTCCGTTGGCCCCGATGCTAGATTTCCCAAGATTGCCCCCCGGCCATCCCCAAGCCCCCCGCTCCATTTCCTACTTCAGTTCGTGCTCGCGTGGAACGTCTTATTCGTTTAAGGTTGCAAGAAATATAATTTTCCTCTTAGAACGAAGCACATCCACCTTGCGTAATACCGAAATGAAACACACGCGCACAAACAAAAAACATAACCTCACAGCGCTCCGGGCACAGCTGCGAAGCGGGAATTGGGAGGCCGTTTTGTTGCCTGCCAGACTTTTGCGAGATTATGTCGACGCGCTCGGCTCCGGCATATCCTGTCGTTTTCGACAAAAAGCTAGTTTCGAAGGATAAATGTTGAGTGCCGTGCGCCGGCCGAGTGCGTTACGGGAAATGTGACCGAGACACTCCGGTGGCCCTTTTCCTCGCTTCCACGAACTTGCTTGTGTATGTGTGGCCCCTCCGGCTTATTCCCTCGAGCTGATGATAAAGATCAACTTTGCGCCAAAACTGGGGACGGGCAAAACAAAAATAAAACAAAAAAAAATGTCACTCAAGAAAGACGACGTGGGGTGGTTTGCTTTTATTGTCACTCAAAAACGAGCGAAGCGAAATACATCGTCTGAGTTTAGTACGAGCTTTTTGATTGTTGACTACCGGTAGAAAAAGATTTTAGGAATGTGTGCTGTCTCGGAGGTATTTGGATGGTTTTAGGTGCCGGCGGCCCCATTTCGCAGGCACTTTCTATGATTTTAGTTTTTTAGGAAGTAAAATCATTTTGATAGTTTAACTTTAGTTCCGAGGTGAACGTCAAATATTTAGGCAAACATTTCTCTTCCAGAAAGCGTTACTACAACCGGTATAGCGTATCATTGCGATGGTTTACATCGCAATGAGCTTAATTTAGGCTGATGTTTGTTTGATGTAGAGCATGCTGATGACTTCCGTTGGTCTTGTCCGACAGTGCAAATGGTGGAAGAATTACTTGACTAAAGGGGATGGTCGTGTCCGAACGGTTGTTGTACTGTTTATTCCATGGGACATGTAACTCTTCTGACATGTAACAAGAAACGAAATTAAATTTACAGTACCATCTGTAGCGGTTCCCTAGCGGAGACTTCTCGTTTCAAGACTTGTTGGCTGACGTCAATATATGGATAAATAAAATTAGCCCCAAGCGGCTAGATGGATGTGGTAGACATAAATTTCAATGTAAAGAAGCTGAGAAGCTCTCTCTGGGTTAGGTTAGTTCTGTAGATTGTGTTGTATGGCCGGCGGTGAAGTTAGGCAAAGCTTTCGAATCCATCCGACAACCTGTTGTCATGGACCTGGAGGATAGAACAGTTGCTGTACACAAATAAAAAACGTCTTCACTGGCGTCAACTTTAGACGGAACGGCGGAAGCTAAAACCATACTTCAGGAGCAATTTCCTCTTTTTGCCGTCGGTGATGAGGTATACGGCGCTGTCGTCGGTGGCGACTGTCAGTAGCAACCGGTGTGAGGAGGAAGACCGGGATCATCGAAGTGAGATCTGATAATGCAATGGATGTCGGTAGGGACTAGCAGGCGCCTACCGTTTGCGTGTATGTGCACAGGGGCCACCTTCGTCGCAACTGACAAGCAGCAGATTGCCGCGAGCGATTGCTGCTGCTGGTGGACGATGGAACGCTGGAAAAAAGCAATGTGAGAGACGGGTCGGGGCTATGTGGCGAACGAAGATGGGGGGAGACCCACAATGTCCCGGGTGAGGTTCGGTGGTGGAGGAAGTTAAGTATTTGTTTATATTTCCTCCACGGCCCCGACTACGGTGGACGCGGATACTCGACTTACACACACTCACGCTATCTTCTTTTTCTTTTTTTTGTTGGTGTTGCTCTACCCAACCCATGAATGAGGGAGGCGCGGGCCCGTTAAATGCCGGCTGATTTACCCTTCCCGTGCCACTTCGACGCCCCCTGGTACCGACCGTCGTAGGCGCAACAAAACTCCTCTCCCAGAGTTTTTGTTTGGCGGTGCTGCTGCTGGTGGTTTGTTGTTGTTTCTGCTCTTAACCTTTCCCAACGAGGCGTCGAACAAACGCGAACGAACGGTAGGATGGACGCGTTCTGTAGTAGTTTGTTTTTTTTCCTCTATATATTGTATCTTGTTGCCCGCTCCCAAGTGCCCGTTCGGTTTGATTACGATACGGGATGTGCTGGCAGGTCCCAACTGACAGCAGCACACAGGCTGGTCTATCTCGTGAGTTGAGTTACTTCTTGCGTAGAATTTTTGGGCGGGAACTCGACAATGACTGTTTCGGTTCTTGTGCCGAGGGTAGTTCGATTTGCAAGTGTGCTCATTTGAAACATGCCGGTATCAGTTCCATATCGTAATGTTTGGTTCGTTTCACGATACGTTCAGATTTGGCAAGAGTGGCTTGAAAAGATCCCAAGGAATAAGTGTTTCAACAACGGAGTACATTTCGGTTGTTAATGTTTTATGATAACAACACATCTGCGTCGACGTATGCAGTCATAAGAAATGTACAGGCTTGGCTAAGATCAACCCAAAGAGATGATGTTAAGTGAACACCATTGAAAATTTAGTGTCACTGAAAAGAAATAGGATATAATTAAAAAGGTTGCACGACTAGGATTCTTAAAAAGTTATCCTCAACAACAGTTACTTTCTTCAATGACTAAAGTTTCAAAAGACCCATTTTTAACACTATCCAAAAAGTGTTCAATATCAGGTTTCAATCGGTTCACTTCCGCGGCTCCAAGAGGAACCATTGGTTCTTCTCGTTAAAATTTCGCCTGCCAAAACCAGTGCGGACAGACCGCGTGAACCACTTGAAATGTTATGCTCTAGGAAGGAAGAGCGTCCAACTGATACGGACGGCCGGCAACGCCGCTTCGCGTGAATAGTCGTGGGCAGCTGTGTAATCAGAATAGTAGAACGTGCTTTTAGCGCCAAACCGGCGACTGCCAATGGCTCATCCGCCCTTCGCTCGTGAGAAGAGAGCCGCCGGCCTTATGTGTGGCTGCGTATTAGTGCGATAGTCACGATGGCCGGACGGACGGGACGACGTTTGGTTAGCAGCGTGATGATGATTAAACCGGCGCCACCCGTAGCAAAACCCCTCGAATGCTGCCAGCCCGGACCGATCGCACCCGCTTCTATGGTGCGGAGAAATCCGTAAACGGGAAAGTCCACATGCCTCTATCGTTAGCGTTTGCTGCGTTGGTTTGCCGGCAAATCGAAAACTATAGCCTGGCCATCGTTTAGGAGAGAAATACCGGTTGTTTTGGTCCCCATATAAAAAAAGAGAAGCATAAAACCTGCCGCCGACCTGTTCCACGCAACCGCGTTCCTGCTCCTATGAATGACGCCGGCGGTGTGAGATGGTCAAGTAGAGCCGCTTGTGAGTCGCTTGAAGGGGTACGTCTAAGAGGAAGAGGGTAAGCGGGGTTTGTTGTTTTGCATTTTACAGCAAGCTCCAACGGGGTTTGCAGTACACGAAGCGTGGAGAGCTGGTATTTTATATTCCCAGCTTAATCGCACGCCCCGGTCTCTACTCTGCACGAAGCAACAAAGTAGACTGCGGTTGCTGCTATGGTGCTGCTGCAGCTGCTTCGTCGTAGCGATGGAGAATGTTTCTTCCTCGCTGGTTCCACCAAGTCCCAGCGTTCCTTCGATATTTCCTTTATACGCTCCGTGTGTAGGTCGTCTCCCCCTTGGGGACTACCATTACGCGACCTTTTGGGCTGCGTACGTGCTGCAGTTTGCTGCCGGTACCGCCGGTGCTTGCTACGATCTGTTTTTTGGCGCCAATTTTCTGGTCGAACTCTCGAGCACTGTGAGATGCCGGATAGCTCATTGCGATAGTTCATCTCACGCTGGTGAGTCTTCGCAAATCTTTGCTCCTACGGAACAGATTTGGTTTAGTTATTGGTTGTTAAATTGTGATTGTTGGATTCAATTAAATTGAAGCAGGTTCATTCTAGTGGCGGTATTTTGTAGACTAATTTCTCTCGTTTCTATCCAACTTGTTAAATATTTTATGCCGGTTTTAGTGATGGCATTTTTTTGCAACAAATGTTGGTTCGCACAATAAATTGTAGTGTTTTTTGCAATTCCAAATGTATGATTAACATTCAAACACTTTCGTTTGTTTTTGGTACAGTCTGCGGTGGCCAGAGTTACCTCTCCCTTCTCACAAAATCAACAACATCACCGGTTGTTATCTGTCGATCAAAGTTAATCGTCTCCTCGCGCGTTTAAAAACCCGCGCACACATACATTCACTATGTGGACCAGCTCGAACTCGTGTCTTACCGGCTGATGGGAAATCGTTCTTTGCACGTTTCCTTATCCGCCTGCCCTAATCCGGTCGATAATTGTGTTTCCCCTTGCATTTTGCTGCCCGGTGGGATGAGGCTTTTGCACGGAAAAAGTGAGATATTCGTCGTCCCTCGAGGGCGCGTGATGTGGTGGGATGTACTCCAGCGTATACTGCGTTTAATTGTGTAACGATTTCGTTCGGTAGATTGGGGGCGAGATGGGTCGACATGCAGTTAACGTTACACGTGTGCGCCTTTTTTAATCTTCTCGGTGGCAATTTATAAATTGCAAACAAAAAAAGTGGGCACTATAATAATGTGAAATTAAACGAGGCCACCCACCCCTCCCCCCGATGTATGCTAGGGGTTCGCCAGCGGCCGTGAAAGAGTGTGAGCTGCGGTGGCTGCATGCGTCACCCGGCGGTCAAATCGCAATACGCCGTGTACAAACTTTTTCCCTTTGCTGCTGCTGGCCTAGCTATGATTGCTGTTCCCAAACACACTCACTCACTCTCGCTGGCAGCACTGTTGGGTTGGCTCCATTCGGGTTCGGTTCCTCCTAACTATCGCAATAAAACCGTCCTCCAAAGCGAGTGCCATGGCAGCAGCGCGCTTTAGATTGTCGATGCGATGTAGAAACCGCCGAGGCCCCCGCTGTATGTGTGTGCCTTTGAATGTCAGTTGCCCTGACAGTTGCGATGCGACATCAGCAGCATCGAAAAACATCACCAGCGAAGCATGTGCTCGAATAGCTCGTGGGGATGGCCAGAGAAGAGATGGAGAAGACGCACAGGGTAAATAATAAGGGCACTGGGTGGCAGGTGGGGAAGTGCGGAAAGTGTGTGTCCGGAAAGGGCGGCCGGTGGGGACAGGAAACGAGCGCGAATGCGGCGGGCGGTACACGGCGGTGGGATGATGGAATGGGAAATGCGAATGGTTTGTGTTCAGCTGAAGGTGGCACGAGGGGAAGAAATATGGTCGACTTGGCTGCCAGTGGCATGCCAGGCGGCACGGGGTTAGGTAGGGGAAGGTTGGTTCTCTAGAGTTAATGCTTTGTGCTTCGCCGGTGGTGCGCTCCGTGTGTGTGCTGTTGCTATTGCTGGTTCTCTCGTCGGTGCTATTGCTGCTGGTGCTACTTTTGCCGTGCACGAACCGAACGCCGCACTACGGAATGGCTGAGCTATATAACAGCACAAAACACCGTCAGCATCGACCGACCGACCGACCGAAAACCCTGGTCGCACTCTGTCACTCTGTCGCTCGGACGCACGGGTCGAGCTGTTTTACGGGATATCGGGGAGAAAAAACACATCGAGAATGAACATCGACACCCGGACCCGGGGACGGTCGACACACAGCGCACAAGCGAAGCACAGCACAGCGAGCACCGACTCGATGGTACACCGACCGCCCAGGCACGGTGTGATTTTGTTGTCGTTCAAATCGGACAGAATGATTTCGTTAAAAAATATCCGTTGAACGTTACCATTAATAGTGCTCGTTTCTGCAAAGGCAGAGATATTATAGCTTTAGATGGTTTAATATCCTGCTAGGGTCAAATGAATATATTTTTGTTAAAAACTGCAGTATATGTTAGAGAAATGGTCTTGTTTGATTGTTTATAAATAGCTTCTAAGAACACCTAATATTTTGTCTAAGCTTAAACATATTTGAAGACCTTAGAAGTCCATGCTACTTTGAAAAAAAGTGCTAAGTATGTAACTGTAACAAGTGTTATTTTTTTACTCATTGTTGTAACCTTCCCTTTCTCATTGTAGGTAAATGTCGATGATCCAATTCGATGCCTGACGCACCTTAATACTTCACTGTTGGTGAGTTTCTCCATCCATGTTTTGTAACTTTGTTGTCGTGTACATATTTTGACCACCTTCGAGCGGCGTAGCGCAACGCAATCGCAGTGTGCCGTTGCTCTCGGTGCCACGGGCACGGCACAGCACACACAACAGCCCGGGCTCGTCGATCCGGTCCGGGTCGTCGCTTGTTAGCCAGGGCGTGCGTGGTGGTGGTGTGTAGAGCGCGCTGATGATGAGAGCAGCACACTACAGCTCGGTCGGTGCTCCCTCTGCGCGCTGATACGACCGATTGCTGCTGCTGCTGCTGCTGGTGCTGCTTCAGACGAGCACCACGGACACGGGGCGCACACAAAACACACTCTATTTCGATGCGGTGTTGTGGCAGCAGCGCGTTCCGTCGACGTCGTCGACGTCGTCGTTGTCGGGCAAAACTGAGCCGCAGTGTGCCTGCCTTCTATAGGCTGCTTTCGAATGGCCGTGATATGCGGAGGGACGGGAGGCGGCGTACGATTGCGACTACGGGACGGGCCGGGGACGATACGACGGCGGCCTCACCGCAAGAGACCTGAACTCACTCAATCGTTGTGTTTCTTTGGAATGATGATGTATGGCGGGTCTAAAGGGGATAAGATGGTTATGTGAGCCTCGTTTATTTTTTCGCTGCGCCGTTCTTCTCAGCCGCGACGTTTCTTCATGCGACGACCCGACGACCGCTTTGCGAGTTTTGCCTTGCGCCGCGAGTGCGCGCCCTCGAGGAGTCTCAAAGTCGTCGTACCGATGCGACGTGGGATTTTGTTGTGCTCTCCCGGGGGAAGTGCGCACCCTCCCGGGTAGGTGGAAACGCTGCTGGTAATTTAGCGGAGACACACACGATTAGCAGAACGCAAGGGGAAGGTACGAACGTTAGGGCACGGTCGGGTCCCGTCCGGTCTCGCCGAGGTGAAGCGACCCTTTTCGAACTAACGTAACTAACAGCTCGAACGGAGCGGACGACGTTCGGTTGTCTTTTGACGTTCCACTACGTGCAGGGCGAGATTCTATCTGCACCGACGGCAAAAACACACCACGACGCTTGATCGATTGTTTGATGGAAATTAGAAGCGAGGCCTCCACTCAACCGCGCGTTGACACAAAACTGCTCGAATCCCCCCCCTGCAACCCGACCCAGACCAGAATATGGGGCCCCAATCGGGAGGATCGTTTTTCGTAACACGATTTATACCGGCATGATGGAACTCGCCATGGTGGAAACGTTACTCTTCCAACGGACGCGCGCGCACGCCTGTCATTACTTCCGTCGACGGGAGGGGACTAAGTTAACGAAAACGGAGGAAAAGTGGATGAGTCACTGGGAAGCATATTTTATTGGCGGCCTCATTCTGATCATGGCTTTTTTGTTGCCCTTGTATGCGACGCTTCGCGATGCCAAGTGGGAGATACGTTCGGATCTAAATCTCTCGTCGGTTCTCGTACTCCGGCCGCAACAACCGGCGGGTTTCGAGTGGAGCAGCAGCAATGTGGGAAAATTTACTACCAATTGACGTTTACGTGCTTGCGCCGCAACGGCCTGTCGGGTACTATTGTGATACGCTCCAAAACGTGTGACGACTCGTGTCGGCAATCGAAATACACCAGCTGTGCCTGCATCCATTATGCGTTTTTGCCGCCACTTGGGTGGGAGAAGATTTCCGACTGCTCAATCGGTGATGGATGATGTTTTCCGATTGGTATCGAAATTGCAATTCTCGAAAGTCTAGGAGATTGACTATTTTTAAGGAGTTTTTTTCCATCGGGTGGCATAATTTCACAATGTGAAGACATCTTTGTAAACCAATTTAACCTACATTTGAAAGAAGATTTAAATAATTTACAAAGGATGGTGTTGGAATTACAATCCTTGATAGGAAAAGTGTATGCTAGATAAAGCCAAAGAACATAAAAGTACTTTGTCCCATAAACCAAGCCCACCGGGCCCCCAACACAATGTGATAAATGTTGGCCCGAGAAGAAAGGGGGAAAAATGTTGCCGACTACAAATTAATAACTTGCCGCACGTGGGTCGCCGTTTTGGACTGGAGACCCCCCGACCCACCACCGCTTCCAGCGACTGGGATGATTAACGTGTAGGTGATAAAAATGGTTGGCGCCCGGGTCTCGCATTCTCTCTCCGTTGACGACGCCGGGTCTGCATAAAAATGCTCACCACACGCTACTGGTGATTATTTTTATCTTTATTTTTCGGTTTGCCGGTTGATTTCCTCTTCTTTGCCGGCAGAAGGGATGTTGGAGGAAAGTTATTGCCGGCGACAAAAAAGTGACACAGCGCTGTTGCATTTTTTCACGGGGAAGGTAGAGGAATCCTTCTTAGTGAGGACTCGCTAAGGACGTTTGTCGTATCTAAATTGGTCGAGGGAACTGCCAACGTGTCTCGCTGTTTTGCACAAGCAAAACCTAAATCTAAAAGAAATATTTGAAGTCTCCTCTAATTCTTACCTGAAAGATATACCTGAAGTCTTCTCCAATTCTTACCATTCTTTGGCCAAGCACAAGGATGGCCGCCCAATCAGTGACGAATTAAATCCATCCTGTAGGCAGAACATCTTTCTCTCCGGAACCCTCCCTGTTCCAGGAATCGTGGGCCAAGTCGAGCGTAATCTACATTGTAAACGGAGAATAAGAACGAGACTCGTTTTACGACAGACGTCGGGCCTCAAAGTAACATAAATTGTGTGCTGCATTTTTGCAAAGGAATCGAGACGAGACGATGCGATGGATGACCCTCTCACTCCATTAGTTTGGGTGTGTGTGTGTGCCTTATGGGGCGAGGAGTTCGCTGTTGGAAATAATAAACATACAATGTTTACTCTTTCTTTGACTCGCAACTCCCACCAAAGACCGGAACCATTCGTAGCGATAGCGACGTTCTTGCTCTGCTGCCTTCCTTTTACGTAGCAAAGTTGGGGAACGAGGACGGAGGACGAATTCCGTCAACGTCAAGGTTAATATGATGGTCCCGCTAAAATGGGTGGCGGGGCGGTATCCTGGCCAACCCGCGTCGGCGTCTTGTCATTGCTGCAACACCAATAATAATAATGCGTTTATTATGGACGCACCCCTTCCTGTCGAAGAACCTTACCGCCTCTTGCTCATGAACCGATGGGTTTTACCCCGCCGTCTGTTGACGTACGAAGGGGGTTTCCTCCTCCCTTTTGGCCATTTCCCAGAAGGTTGTGGACACGACGTGACCGGGGGAAAAACGGGGCGTACAGGCGACACCATCGGAGGTGTGGTTTGTTGGTCACCGTAACGAACTCCTCTACAAAGTTGCCCTTCGCGTGGGCGTCGTTGACTCTGGCTCGTTTGTTCGTCATCCAGCGAATTTGTGCCATTAGCCAACCGCTTTCGGATCCGTGCAGCAGCAGCGAACTTTCCCGGTCCGAGTTTGGCTCTGCGAAATGCGATTTTTATTGCACACAGCACAGTCTGACTTTTTTTATCATGCTTTTGCCAACCGCTAACACAAACACACAGCGGAAAGCGGGAGGGAGGTTTGCGATAAGGGGAGAGGCGAATCGTTTTAGACAACATTTTGACATTAATTGACGTCATTCAATTATCTTGCCGTGTGCTTTGTGGTGAGTTTTGGGTTGGTTCGCGCGCGCTTTCCTCCGGGACGAGGAGGACACTAACACACACACGGGCGCATAAAGTACAAACGTCATGCTTTCGATTGGTTGGCGATACGCGACGCTTGTCGCTATTGTGCGCTCTCGATTCGCAAGTGCACTCCGAATGGATGCACTTTTTGTGCGAAGGTAGAAATGCTGTCCAAGCGGTGTGGTATTTAGTTGGGTGAGTCCTGCTTTATGCAGGAGTGCGCTTCGAAATTGTATGCAATTGGTTTACACTGTTGTTTCAACGTCAAAAGGTTCAGGATGTTGTATTGTTGCACGCATTCGTTTTTTATTGCACTTGCACTAATTTGTACGAGATCTTAATTCATCTCATCATAACTTCATCCCACTTATTGATCGATTTGTAATGATTTATTATGAAAGCGTATAACATAGAAGGTATACACTTTCTTATCGACTAGACGATAATCGATCGAGACTTTCTTATATCGGATCGAGACTTTCTTATATATGCGTGAGTTTTGCACACTATTTTGACGCAAGATAATTTTAATAGCAATACTTCCTTTTTTTATACCGCTCTACTCAGTACTTCTAGGTTTCAAGCATACCTGTCTAGGTCCTGTCCCCATACCATGCCGCTGAGAGATAGCTATTGTAGTTGCTCATCTGTTGCATTTCGTTCTGCAGCCCAAAACAGCTGTGAGTCGTCGCGTCCGGTGAGATGATGACGACAGTGGGTTGAGCGTGTGGCCACATGAACAACCATCCCCATGAACTAACCGCTGCCGTCTATTATTATGCAATTACTTTCGCACCGCTTCCGTCTTTCCTTCTTCTGCCATGAGGAAAACGGTTCGCTGTGATGGCATTGAAGGAAGGACATCGTGTGCATGTGTATGTGTTGTACGGTTTCGATGCGTTTAGAAAAAAGCGGGTCGGAATGGATCCAAAGCATGGACACATGGAACCGCCGGCATTTGGTGCATGATTTATGCCTTCAGGGATCGGATGGGATCTCGTTTTGCCTGCTTTCTCTGCTTTGCGCGATCTCACGCAGAGTGCACACAAACACATATACACCCGGTCTAGAGATATACACGATAAGAACGTGGTTGCCTGTAGTGGGCGCAACAACGAAAGCAGATGTCGGTGGGATGACGAGATGGGAGGGGGAGGAAAAATAATCAAAAACGAAAACAAAACCCGCGAGAGGCATACCGTCATCGCCCGTACCGGCGGCATCATCGGCTCACTAAAACACGGGTGGTTTAAAAAAGAAAGAGGGGGGACAGAAAAAAAAACCTTGACCTTGGAAAACTTTGACTTCCATCAGCCGCTGGTTCAGATTCGAAGTAGGATTCGAAGAAGGAGGAGGTGGCACGCGAAGGTAGCGGAATTATGGCAGCAGTGTTCTAGACGCAGCAGTCGGTCGTCGTCTGCTTTACATTTCACCGGGCAGGTTTACCGTTTTTTTTTTGCTTATACTTCATCCCTTTCGGTTCATGCTGGAAACCTCGTCGGAAACCACCACCCGGGTCAATGACTGATGCTGTTTGTATGTAACTGGGGCAATTGCGGAACGATGTTCCATCTAGCTGGAAGATACATACTGTTTATAGTTCCTTTTTTGGTGGGAGTGTATGTTGTTTTATGTACTGTTCGCTTCGTATCGTCGGAGGTATTTTCGATGTTCACAATATATGTACGTGATAAGGTAGTAAAAGAGGTTGTCAATATCGAGTGGTCCTGGTGTGGTTTAATGGAGTCATTGGATTGAATTGTTTTTGAAGAAATTCATTAGACCATGCAAAAATAGTGCAACGTCACAAACTCATGCAAATAACTCGTACTTTTGACTTCAGTACATGTACTTCTTGTCGGTATTTGCTTTCCCAAAGATGTCCAATACTACCCACCTTCCCAGCAAACAATGTCATTATGTACGTAGATATTCCAAACATATGCTAGTACTGGAACAATTTTCCTGAACCATAGAAGTTTGTCTTGAGCTAAGCTTCTACTTTCCCATATCGTTCGGTGAAGACGATGAAGCGTTTCTATAGCACTTACGCCGTACATACATTCGATATCGATGAGCTCGAGGGCGTCGTGTTGGGGAAGAACCAAGAGTTGATCGATATTTGCCGGCAGATCCTTTTTCCCTGAATGAAAACCCCTCCACTTTCCGCTTTCTTGATACCATTGTTTCATGTTCCGTTTCCGAAGGAAGCGGGCCAACGCTTTCCACCTTCGCTACTCGCCCGGCTGCCGTACCATAATTAAGAAAAAGTACGGCCGTCCTCGGTTGGGAAGGAAGAGCGGTTGGGTGGTACGCACGTACGTGGCAAAGGGACGCGCCCCACGTCCGGAGTGGAAAGCTCACGGTCGGTCGTCGCTCTTGGGGTGGAAAACTGGTACGGAAAAGTCTTTCACAGCTCGTACCGAGAAAGAGGGGTCGGATGCACGAAGAAGGAGTAAATAAATTAGAGCCCCAGTCCTCGTACCCGACCGACCGGTCCCGACAGCACTGTGATGTTGTTGCGAGAGCACGAGGGAAGAAATTGAAAGAGCCTTGCCCGGGGATGGGAAGGCAAGTGACGGGGAACTATCTTGGATGGATTTATATGAAATTAAAAATGAAAAACGTCCATCAGAAAATGGGAAAATCCTTCGGTGCAAAATTAAACGCCGCTCGGGAGGGGCGAGCAGAGGGCGGGTTCAAGATTGAGGACGGTGGTGTGCAGAGAAGAACTATTGTTTCGATTTCTTCCCAATGTTTTCCGCCGCTCGAGCTCAATGCAATTTCGTGCCAATCCCCCGGTTGTGAAGAATGAAGTTAGTTATTTTCACATTGCGAAGTTGTGGGTGGGGTTGTATTTTTCCCTCCGGAATTCGATTACAACTCGTTCGGTTTCCTACAGATCCCCACGACTTCCTGTGAGCTTAGGCTCCATCAGACGGTACCACCCGGGATAACTTAGCCCTGAAAGACGAATGATTTCCTCGGTAACTCCATTTCTACATTTAATTATTACATAGAGCGATTGATTGAACAATATTGAAGATTCTATTATCCACAGTATATTTTAAGCTGGTTAGTTTGGAGGTAGAGAAATATTATACTTAATTTGACTTCCTACAAAACTTCTACATTAAGTTAACGGTGGACGGTGGAAACGGTAAATTTCTATTCGTATGATTTTACCTTTTTATCGATTCGGCTTAAAATAAAATTCCCCGAAACCGCGATCGATCGCGGTTCGGTTGGCGGCTTTTGCAACCTCACGAATTTAATCAATAATCGAAACCCCTCCGTCCTCCGTCCTCCGTCCGCTCCAGCTTTGGTTTTAGCCCCAATGCTGACAGAAAAAGGATATCTATCTAGTCGATATCTCGTCCGGGGCCAGTTGTGGTGAAAATGCAGTGTATACCACGATCATCATCATCATCATCATTATCAATATCAATATCAATTTCAATAGCAGATATAACATCGTCGTCATATTTTTATGTTACTCGCTGTGTGGGTGGTGAAAATTGTGATTGCATACATAAGTTTCACCTGAAATTTGATGAATTTTTGTGAACTCAATCGCTAATTGTCTTTTTTTTTCTCCTACCAGTGCTGAATGGTTGAAACCATAATAGATGTATGTAATGAGGTGTGACTAGTGTTGTGTCTTATGAATCTTTTGGCGAATTTTTCACCTAAATCTTTCAAAACCTTAATGAATCTTTCATAGATCTTTCACGAATCTCCCTGATTCTTGCATTGGCGTGGATCATAAAACCAAAAACAAAAGGAGTCCCTCTATCCATTTTTTGCTCCACACTTTTCATCAGTAAACGAATCTTTGGGGTTCTTGAATCCCTCATTAAAAGATTCATGAAAACGCAAAAAATCATTCAGATTCATGAATCTGAATCTGAATTACACAACTCTAGGTGTGACGCTTTACATATAAAAACACTGTTCGTAAAACGAATTCAATAACCAAAAAATCACATTTGATCACTGCTACACGCATAATTCTAATCCATCCTGTTGATATCTCAAATAAACTAACCGCCCTTCGTTAAATTTGTGATTATTTTTATCTGTTTTCACATATGTTAATATCTGTTCATATATTCATTTTTTCGACTTCCAAGTTCAGGAAAAAGGGGGATTATTAAGGCCCACGCTGAATACGGCACACTTTAAATCTCCAACACTCCGGTCTCTTCGAAACTGGACTTTGGTGGTTGGGAAATAAATCCCCGGATCATGTTGACATTTGTCCAGGGTGTTTGGTATGTGTGTGCGTGAGGGGGTGGGTTTTTGGTGCTTCGGGATACACCACAGTACGCATTTTGCACGCAACGGCGAGATCATCGAGCCGAAGGGGGAGGTAACGACGGTTGCGAAATGAGGTTGGGGTGAGACATCGATATCAGCGCAACACCAAACCCGGGCGCACACCATGAATGCAAATATTTGCAAATGCAGCATAATTATATTGAAAATTATATGAATGCGTTGAAAATTAATAAAAATTAAAAAATAAATTATATTTACTCCGCGCGTTCGGCTTTTGTGTCACCATGAGTGGTTGGGCGGAGGAGGAGCTGGTGGGGTGGAGATGAATGGTCGACAGGATATTCTACCGGAGACGGGGTGCGTTTGAGTATGTGAGCGTGGCCATGTACGCCACAACACGGTGTGTGGAGTGGGATATAAATATATTCGGACACTACTATCCTCCTGCGCTTGCTGGATATGGATGCTATCGATACGATATAATTCGGCACCAATCGAAAGCCCAGCAAGAGCGAGATGGATCATTATTGCGGGAAACAGAGAGGGAGAAAGTAGCTTGCAGTACAAAAAAAAGCATTGAAATCTTTTAACCAAACATACCAGCTATATAGCACACTTCCCTCGCTGGGAAAACAGGTTCGTTTTGTATGGTGATGTTTTCGGTGATTACATTTAAATGGATCGAATTGATGCAAAAGCGATATATTTTAAAGATCATTTTCGAAAAATTTACGCTTGAATCTGATATGTACACTGACCTAGCCCAGTAGTTAACAACTCGACCATTGCAATGGCATAATAATTTGGCGTACATTTGGAGTATGGTTCCCTGTAAATTAACATATTGTCCTGGCGTTGTTTTTTTTATTGCCGGACAGCCAGAAAACAATGTTGCGCTTCCACTCTAAACTTTTTCGAAAAAAAAGTATTTATACTTTATCCTTAATTTCCGTAAATTAATTCGCTTTCCAAAAGGCTCTCTCGGCAGGATCCGCGACCCCTTTGCTCTTCCAGTGCGCTCATCCATTTCACGTTGAGTTTAATTACAACCACAAAACAGACGCGTGCGTGTGTGAATGCGGTCGATGGGCACACACTGCAACTGGATCCCTAAATTAATGCAGAGTTCTCTCAGAGTCCAAACCCCTCAGTCGACGCAAACCACAGCTTCATTTGGTCTACCGGTTTTTTCACCAAATGTTTTACTATTCCTTACATTTACATTCGTTTTCATAGATCGATTTACAAACGGGAAACTGGTTATGAGTCTCACAATTTGGCACAAATGGTGTTTCTATGCAATTAAAAAAAATAGTAAGAAATTCAAATGTTGAAGAAATTTATTTTTGTATATTTTAAGGCTGGCTGTGGCGAAATGTAAGGAACAGCAAAAAACGTGTACTGTGGAGCTATGAACATATTATGAAACTAACAAATTTGTGAAGTTGGAAGGAAATTTGAGAAAACATTGGCTTGCATCATTCTCGAACCGTTTATCACTAAATATATGGGAACTGTTATTAAAACAGCTCAGTACTAGTAGCAGGACCTTTCGCCATGATGGAATGCAAAACTGGCAAAGTTAAGGTTCTGAGGATGATTCGTTTGTGTGGTTGTTTGGGTAGAGGTTGACGATAATAAATAATTTTTATTTTATTATCATGCAACTACTTTTCCCGTTTGTTCTCCTCTCGTGCTTTCCAATCAGTTTCGGGTTCCATTTGATTCAAGCCTCTCGTTCTACAAATGTTGTTACCCTTGCTTGTGGAACAGTAGGTACGGGGTATTATTCCAATATACACCGTTGAGGTATACACTTATTTTCAAAATATAAAAAAAATGTAAGAACATAACACCTCCCCACAATATTCCTAGATGGCATCTGGTATTTTTCCTGTTAAGATTTCATTTAATTTATTTTAAAAGATTCGAATTACAAAAGTTGTTGATGCATCTGCTTTTGATGTGTTGCAGAAAGCAGCAACCCATACGGAGTACTATTTTTAAAGTAGGTTTTAAATGTGTTTAAATATTGATCGAAATCAATGGTGGTTATTCTTACCTCTGTATGATTTTATCATACGGCATGGACAAAGAGAAACTGTGTTTTTCGGTGCCGGGGTGTACATTGCGATCGTTTCCCCTATTTATCCGAGAAAAACGCTCGTGTGAAACAAACAGCGCGATACGCAACAGTATAGTGCGATGTGATGGCAATTTTTTATTTTATTTTCGCATTATTTATTTTGTAGGACCGTGTGGTGTGGATCCTTTGACCGGCCAAACGACCGGCCCGCTCCTCCCTACCTTCCCTGTGATGGACTGTGGTCAAAAGCCACCAGCAAAAGGGCCTGGTTCGGGACCACCCTAATTTCGTTATGCATTGCTGACCACCCTGGGGTAGGACCTAGTGTTGCACCGTGCCTCCCGCGCCGTGACTAATTGAAAGCCTGCAATTGCTTGCATGCTCCCCACACTAACCCCCCTCTTCTTACCTATTTAGCTGCACTTTTTTTGTTGGTGCACTTTTGTGGCTTGCATTTATTTTATGTAGTTAATTTTTTTAAATAAAAGCCTGACTAGGACTCCATCCTGTTTCATCTCCTTCTGCGAACACCTGCTCTATCACCTCCCAAACCGCCCGCCCACGGCACCGTGTGCGTACCAGATTGCTGTAAAATGGCGCTTTTATTCCGCTGCGTTTGTATAACCCGTTTTTCCACCGTCGGTTCCTTTCATCCACATTCTACATTCGTTCGTCCTCGCTTGGCGCAACGGCCAGCGGATATGCAACCATTTTTACTCGAATAGCACGTGCATTTGGGAAAATTCCCTACTCCCCGCTTGATTCGCAGGGCGGGCGGAAAGAAGTGTGTGGCTCAAAAGGGGGGGGGGGGGGCGCGCTAGAATAAATGATTATTGGCATTTGGGTGGACTCCCGCGAAAACGGTTGGGTGGTGCGGGGGAAGGAAGGAGGAGGTCGACGTAATCATGGAAATTTGATGTTGCGTTCCCTCCGTTTCGTTTCGTGCGTTTGTGTGCGATTTTCCATTTTGCATCCACCGTGTTGTTGTGTGTCGACCATATGTGGCACGGGAGAAGGAAGAGAGACAAAGAGAGGCATGAGATAAAAGCGAGAAAAAAAACTGTTCATCCCAAAAAAAAAAGGGAAAAACGCGACGGAAGAAGGAGGGAGTGGGTGAGGGAGGTGGTGGGCAATTTTGCATATCGTGCAGATCCTTTTTTCGCATCACGCAAGCAAAGCTCTATACCCTTTCGTTGTTCCAAAATACACCCACACAACTACAACTACTTCGATCGGTGGGGGAGGTTGGGGGGTGGGGACACGCATGGGAATTGTGGGTGGGTGGGCGTTCTGGGGTTGTTGTTGGGAAAATCATCTCTACTTGCAGCAAGTGGGCTGTTGTTTTCCCCTTGCATTTTGTTGTGTGTCCTTTTTTCTCTGTCTCTGTCCCAACCTACCATTCGCTGCATCAGCATCATCATCATTATCATCATCATCATCGGCATCATCAGTATCATGCTGTATCCGGGAGGTGTGAGATAATTTCGTCCTTGTGTTTGATGTGGGGCGTTTTGATGTTACCCTGCTTTTTCCGATGACGATGATGCGTTCCTGGTCCAATCGCGGAAACTGACCCCACCGCTCAATGATTGTTGGTGGGGTTCGCTCCTGCCGGGAAGGGAACTGTGAATCCTGGTCGTGAATGATGGTGTGTTTGTGTGCGAGCCACGGCACAATAGTAGGAGGACCCCCCATCCCACGTTGAATCCTATCGCTCTTTCGCTCTTTTTTCACCTTTTTCGGTATGTTTTTCCGAATGTGTGCGTTCCTCCGTCTGTCCCTAGTTGTGTGTGTATGTGTCCTGTGTGTGCCTGCGCGTGTGGGGCTGTGGACCCGGATGGACCGACCGCGCGTCTATAGTGAGCCTAACTGCTGGCACACCGGAAGGCTATTAAATCAGTCACATTTAAGCGATTAAATGGGGATGGTGGAATTGCGCGAAAAATTCGACCGTTTTTGGGCTCGCTGAGGAGAGAAGACCCCCAGCGTTATTGCTGTGTGTGAGAGGGTTTTTTTTCCTACGATTTCTTTCGTCCCAGTTTTTCACTTCTCCATCTTGTCTGTGCGTGTGTTTCGTGTGTCGCGTTGTGGGGGCAATCTTTCCCAAAGAAAAAGGACCAAACAAGCTGTGGAGGAGGTAGAATAAACAACGAAAGCTTTTCTCTCAGCTGTGTGCCCCCGGTGTTGTGTCCTTTATTTATTTTATTTGAAGGAGTGCATTGTAGGTGGTTTCTTTTCTTTTTTACTATTTCCCTATCGCCCAGCTGGCGTAGTGGTTTAAGTGTGTTAGAGTTGTTTTACGGTTTTGAAGGTCCTTTTTGTGCCTTTGGTTGGTCGTGACGAGCAAGAGAGGAAGAAACGTAAACAGGGTGTGTGTTTTGACTGGTGAGATCCGTTGCTTCTGGCTGGATTGACTGGAAGTCATGAACTATAAACCACCTCCCGCCCCACCATCCTCGTCGCCGTCAGCATCAGTGACTTCGTCGTCCCCCTCACCGTACGATGACTGGTGGCGTCTGGCAATGATGGTTTCCTCGTCGGCGTCCATCCGGTCGGCATTTTCCCCGTCCACTGGCGGCCCGATCGTCTATGACGCCGGATCCGTCGGATTTGGTGGACTGTCGCCATCATCAGCACTGTCTGCTGGTTCCGGGGGTGGGGATATAGCAGTTGGCAGGCTAGCTTCAGGTTCTCCACTGCTGCCAGCTCCATCCGCCGGCGGTCGACGATGGTCATCGCGAAGATATGGCCCCACGGCGACGTCTTGGTTTCCACCCGCATCCAGCCATCCGTTTGTACGTCTTCTTCGTGAGCGCAAATTAATCACATTTTCCACCAAAAAACGTGTTGTTGCTTTTTACCAAGCAATAGAAAATAATGTGCCCATTTCTGCTAGTGCGAAGGCTTTTGATGTAAATATTAACAATTTTTTTCTTGTGTTTCTTTTCCTTCTCCTCGCCGTGTAGGACTCGACGGGCCAGAACAGTAATGACAGTACGGCGGGCGGCAGTGGCGGCAGTGGCGGTGCAGGAAATTCAGCAGGCGCTGGCGGCATCCACGGTGCACCCGGCACGCCCAACTCCTCCTCTTCGTCGTCGTCTCAGGGCATGAGGCCAACGCCGTCGCCAACCGGTTCCGGCAGCGGGTCACGCTCTATGTCACCGGCAGTAGGTAAGTTCAGCGCCGTAAACCCAAACGGTCGACCAAAGTCTCGAAAAGTTTACAAATATACTGGAGTTGAGTAATTCTGATTCAGGTTCATGAATCTAAATTATTTTTAGCTTCGATTTTGAGAGTCATATATCTTTAAATGAGCAATTCATCAATCCCAAAGATTCATGAATGTTGAAAGAACAGAAAAATAAAGTTCAAAAAGTTAACAAATGAAGAATTCATCAATCTCCCCTAAAGATTCATAATGCACAACACGCTTTTTCCATTTCAACAGTAAACATTTCAAGATAACTCCACGGCATAAGAATGTTTAGTGGTTAGGTATAGGAAAATGCTCCAGGAATAAAGGTAGCATTTAACTTTTTTGAACAGCAGTGTTATAGAAAAAAAATAAACGAAAGAAGCTTATTTCCATAGTTATATAGTATTCAATTATTTGTTAATTTGCCAATTTTGTTTGACAATTGCTTGTTTGGCAATTTTGAAAATTATCATTTAAATGTTATTTTTTACAACTAGTTTATTTAACCACTCATTATTCTCCAAACTGCAATTTTTCGCCTTGGAAAGCTCGTGGTTTTGTTGATATATAAATAAAAATCAAAAGTCTGAATGATTTGAATAAATTGAGTTGAATGTCAAAACCGATGAATTAAGTTGAAAATGTTGAAATTTTTTTTTTTTTTAAATATTCGTCTACTTTGTAGATCGTCTGACGACTTTGTAGATCGTGATCCGATCCCCGGAATTATTTTTTGGCTATCTCTTCTGGCACCTAAAGATCATTAAAGTTGAAGTCAACATTGAGGACAATGTCTTCTTTAGTAGTCTGGCCTACACCATCGATTGAAGTACCTCATTGGAGTTTCTGCTCCGACGAAATGGATATTCCACAATCCTAAAGCTCGTCATCGATAGCAAGAATGTCGGTCAGTGTTGCGCTCCGTCGGGGTCGTCGTTGTGCGGTGCATTAAAATGCAGTCAGCTGACGGCGTCGACCTAGCGTCGGACCTCGTTTGTGCAAGCAGGTTTAAACGATCATCCTTTGTCGCGCACATGTCGTTTTAGGTGCACGTGTATGTATGTGCCATTTTCTAACCCTCTCCGGCGGTCGAAACCACGCAGAAAGTAAACGACAGCTACAACGCTGGCACTAGTTTTGAGCATTGACGTTAGCATCGACGACGGCTGCTAGTCGGCGGGTTCGCTCTGCCTTCGTTCGGAATTCGAATCTCCTCGAGCACACGTGCTTCGATAATGTTTTGTGGTCATGGCGCACGTGGAGAGATGATATCACCCGGCGTACGTGCGCCCAACACCGTTTGCGTGTAAAATCTTTGGTATACGAAACGGTGAAGTTATCTTTTGCCACCCGCAATGGCAAAGTCCTAACGCCGTCGAAGTCTTCATTGGTTATGTATTGGTGGCTATTTTAGGTTTTTCTGACGGAGAAATTGGGCATTCGGTAGATATTTTAGAGAAAATACTTGTAGTCGAAATATGTTTCGTATGTTAATGGAAGTTGACTCGAGAGAAAATGAAAAAAAAAGTACTTAATATTATAGGTAGATATTTTTAAGAAAGAGGTATGCTAAGAAATGCTGACCATGAACACGATTTGTAATCGATGCATTGTGTTTTCTCAAACATTCGTACATTTCATGTTATTTTTCATTTAAATTGAGTTGGACAATTTTAAGGACACCTCACTTGTAATGCAATATCGTTCAAAATTAGCTTTCAAAAAAAAATAATAATAATTCGCAAAATATTATGATGAATTAAGAAAGACGTTTCGTTATACGAGCAGTGCAATTTCGAACGTATTAACATCAAACGACTTGTTCGATCGTTAAGAATTGGAAATATTTTTCCTTAATCCTTAGATCCTTAACAATTGGAAATATTTTTGTTTGTTGAAATTAGTTTCGATACAATAATTAAATGTATAAACATTCATTTGGTAATAGTTAAGAACTGTGAAAATGAAAATGTAAATAGAAACAGGCTAAAAATTTTTAATAGAGATTCTCGGTATGTAAAAAATAATCTTTCCTACTTCATAGAGGCAGGCTCTTTGATAATTTTGGGATTTCAATAAAATTGGCGCACAAAAGCTTTTAGCAAAATTGACTACAATTATAAATAATATTTTTTGGAAGATCGTAATTTCTAATCATTTTCAACCATTTTCCTCTCGTTCGCTCGTAGGCCAGCAAAGTGTTCCGATGCCGCCTCGTCCATCCAGTAGTCACTCGCAAGCTCCAAATCAGCAGGCTCCGAACCAGCACGGCGGCAGCAATAGCAATCTAGTGCACGGCAATCAATCACAAGGTCCACAAGCGCCACCACCGGACCACCACGCGCGAGTCGGCTCGCCCAACCGACCTCCGTCGGCGTCCTCCCAGCAGCAGCTTCCACCGGTGTCCGGGGCCTCGACGCAACCCCCGACGTCCCAGGCGGGACCGGCAGTGGCCGCAGGGATGGCCGCACAAGGCTACCAGACACAGCCGCCGCATCCGCCCCACATGCACGGCGGCCCCTACAAGATGGGCGGCCCGGGCCCGGGTGGTATGCCCCCGGGTGGGCCGCAGCAGATGTCCCCCTATCCACCGCCACCACAGCAGTCGCAGCAGTATTCACCACACTCGCCCGCGAGTTACTCGCCGCGTCCGCAGTATCCTGGCGCGTACGGTCCGTCGCCTCCGGTGCCGGGTCCACCACCACCCGGCACGCAATCCCCCGGCGGAGGTCCACCGCCGCCGGGAGGAGGACCGCCACCACCGCATGCACCGCCACCTGGCAGTTACCCGCACGGTCAGCACCGGATGCCGAACCACGTGGGCGCAGGAGGGCCACCACCGCCACCTCACTCCCAGTATCCTCCGCATCAGTACCCGCCGCCGAGTCCGTGGGGTCCGCCTCACACGCAGGCCGGCGGCCCTGGCAGTGGCAGCGCCAGCCATGTAAATAATCATGTACAGCAGCAGGGGGGTCAGCAGGGCCCCCAGCAAGGACCTCCGACTCCCGGCGGACCACGGCAGGGCAAGGGAATGCCGCCGGGGCCACCGGGCGTCCACCCGCAGTCGCCACAGCAGCAGCAACATCAGCAGCACGCGCAACACCAGCAGCAGCAGCACCACCAGCATCATCAGCCACCTCATCATCAGCCGCCGCATCATCAGCCGCCACATCATCAGCCGCCGCCACCGCCTCACCAGGGCCAGGGACAGTCGCAGCAGCCGGGTCAGGGGCCTCCGCCACCACAGAGCGGGTCACCACAGCCACTGAACTACCTGAAGCAACACCTGCAGCACAAGGGCGCGTACAGTGGCGCTCCCAGTCCGACGCCACCCGGCCAGGGATACGGCAACGGGCCGGGCATGCATCCGCCGATGGGTCCCCCGCACCACATGGGCCCACCGATGGGACTTCCACCGCCCAACTCTAGTAGCATGGGACCTCCACCGCCGGCTGGCACGCCACCCAGTCAATCGCCGCAAGCGGTTGGACCGAACAGTGTCGCTCCTGGCGTCGGCGGCAGCAGTCACCACCCGTCGCAGGACGGTCCGCCACCATCGCCACATCAACAGCCACCACCATCGCAGCAGCAGCAGCAACCTCCCCCGTCACCGCATCATCATCCGCAGCAGCAGCAACCGGGTCAGGGACCTCCGGGACCCCATCCGGGTCATCACGGGGCGCCCGGAACGCATCCAGATGCACCGCCACCACACGGGCTACTGGCGGGCGCCGGGCAGGACAATGGTGTGGCGAATGCGGGCGTTGGAGGAGGTCCACCGCATCATCACCACCATCATCATCATCACCCAGTTACCTCACTCGTTACAACGGGACCTGATGGCGCTCCACTCGACGAAGCGAGTCAGCAGAGTACCTTATCCAATACCTCAGTAGGCAAGTAGAACTGCTCCATACCCTTCCTAGAGTCTGACCGCTAATTGTCAATAATGTAACATTTGTTTTTTGTTGTCGTATCCCATCCCTACAGCTTCCGGTGAAGATCCGACGTGCTCGACGCCGAAATCGCGGAAAAACGATCACTACAACCAAAGCCATCTGACGAGCACCAACACACCGTCGTCGTCGTCGAACGCGTCGCCCGGGCCGCACAACGCGCACGAAGACTTCGAGCTCAACTCGTCCCCGACGTCCTGGCCCCGGACGCCAGCTAGTCCAGTGAGTATAGTAACGCAAGCAGAAGACGCTGCCACCGCCAAGCTCGTCAAGTCACACAGCCTCAACAGCAAGCCCGGTGACGGCCGGGATCGCCGCCAGCTGGAGCACTGCGCCAGCAGCAGCAGCAGCATCATCAGCATGCACCAGCACAGCAACGACAGCAACGTCACCGACAGCAACTTGTCCGCGTGCCCGACGACGACGACGTCACGGTCGCAACAGTCGCAGCACGAACGGGAAGCGTCCGAGGACGATGACGTTACGATTGTCCATTCCTTTATTCCGTCAACCCGTGCCACCACGACGCTAGCAGCTGCCGGTGTTGACGTGTCGCTCGAAGACCATCAACAAGCTCAGCGAAATCAAGCGCCCCGTTTTGGACGGAGCAGAAGTGACAATATGCTCGGTGGTGCTGCTAGCGCCGCCATTGCCAGCAGTGACCTTTTTCATGTCCCCGCTGACAGCCGTCGCAGTAGTGGCGGTGCAGTCGATCGGGTTGACGGTTCCGGTGGATACTTTTCCGCTATGTCCCGCGTACGGCCAGTCCAGCTCCAGCATCCTCACCACCATCAGCTATATGGCAATCCATTCCAGCAGACAGAACATTCCTACCCTTACCATCGCCTGTTCTATCGGCAACACTATCCTTCTGCTTCTTTTTCGCATCGATCCGATGGTGGAACTACACCACCATCGACGTCGAATGTCACCCAACCGGTCACTGCTGGCGGTGGCGCCTCTGTCACTCCTTCCTGTTCCCGTTCGTCGTCATCGTCCACGGTCTCTTCTTCCCTGGCGGCTGCGGCTGCTGCTGCGGCGTCTTCCGGTGTCGTGCAGTCGTGCGACGGCACATCGTCGTCGGCCGCGGCAGCGACAGCCGCTGCCGCTGCGGCCCTTGTTGCGTACTGGTACTCCTACTCCTCCTATACGTCGCCGTCGCGTTCACACGTCCTCGTACCGACCACGGCGACGACGATGATGACGCGTCGACCCTCGCTCGTAGCCAGTCGTAGTAGAAACGTAGATGTACAATCGGTTTTCTTTTTTGCGCATATTTATATACAACAACCACCTCCTCCAGTTCTTTCTCTACCTTCTCTCTACCACCTTTTCCCACCCCCGTCTAAATGAGCTCGTTTCCACCTTTCACTGACCCTTGCCTTGGCTGCCTTTCCTTCTGCGTTCCCCATACCCATGGATCGAATGATGGTCACATCCTACCTTTCCTTGCCCATTCAATAGAATCCTTTTGCGCAAGCAGTGTTTCATGGTGTTCACGAAAATCGCAAGTGATTGGTCGAACAAAGTTTCAAACTTTTAAACATCAAAAAGAATTGTCTGTGAACACCATCTGCTGATTTTGGGCGTACATCCACCGCTACACAAACCAAACACCTAACACATAAAACAAGCTTTATATGTTTTCTTAAATTAGCTGTTCAGTTGCAATTTGTGTAGATTATGTAACTTTATGTGTTTTTGTGTAGTCATTTTTACAGATTACTGTGTTCTAATTTCTTTGCCTTGAAAACATTTCCGTTACTTTCATTCTTTGCTACTATTGTTTGTGTTGTGCTTAACCATTTTGGATCGAGTCTAATGATGTGGCTTTTTTTTCGAGAAATATTCACTCTCCTTTGGTTTCCAAATCAAATTCGTCATACGACTTTGACAGGAGTTTTTGTTTTCGTTGTTGTGTTTCTTGCTGTCGGATGCTAGTGTCTTGAGTTGAGGTTATGATTAAGTTGTGTCTTATTCCGTTCGTTTAAACATACATCAACACGTTCAAAAACATAAAACACACGATACACCCGGGATGGATTTACGTGTCCATTTTGAACCAATCAAACGAACCTGTCTTTTCCTCCCTTGCATACCGTAAATCACTGTAGATCCCTCTGGTCCGTGTGTATGTGTATGTAAGTGTGATTGGAAGCAACAGTGTTCCAATCAACTGCAAACTGAATCAACTCAAGCAAATAATTACCGCTAAAGAGCATTTACTGAACCCGTTCCCCTTTCGATTGTTTTTCTTGTCCTTTCTCTAATTCGCAGGTATTTAACAGTCACGTTCCTCCCACGCCGGAGACTCCTTTTAGATCAACTAAGGTTAATATCGTTCATTACTGAAGCAAGCTTACTGCTATTGCATTTTTATGATGGTGTTGTTTGTTTTTCTTCTGGTGAATGCTTGGTCATTACATTTTTTTAAAACTTAATTAATTCATCTGCACCTTTTTTTTTGAGCGTTATTTCCTTGCATCGAAACGTTAACTCCCATCGATTTAATGTGATGATTTTACTTTTTTAAGACAATTTTAGTGCAAATTAACGTTTTAAATAGATTTTACGTGTTTTCTGCCTATTGTTTTTTCAAAGTTTAGGATGTTAAAAAATTTATTAATTGATTTAATTCTTTAATCTTAATATCTAAGATTAAAATAGTTGAATAAGTAATCAGTAGAAAGAAGTTTGCTTCTTATCAATAGTAATCATTGCATGAGTTTATTATTTTTAACATTGTTTTTTTTTTGTTCTTTTATGATGTGTTAACAATTGACTTCGTCTTGTGTGTAATTTAATTAACTCGAAGCTAACCAATGCATGGACATGTTGATACCTTATACTAACTAATTAACTTTCTTACAGTTAAGTGCACCTCAGTTTTTCCTTATCTCTTTTGTTTCTTCTCTTTTGTTTATAGCTAGCTGTTCGCATTTTTTAAAATTTTATTCACTATTTCATACATGGCAACGTTTTTCAGTTTTTGTTTTTCTTGGGTTTAACTGAATAAAAAAATCTAATTTCTTTTGCTCATAACACAATTGCCACTATCGATTGACACTGTTACTAACCGGCGTATTTTCTCTTGCGTTCGCTACTACCAGCAGAAATCGGATAGCCTGAACAAACTGTACGAGATGGACGACAAACCGGAGCGGCGCGTCTTCCTGGACAAGCTGTTGGCGTACATGGATGAGCGGCGGACGCCCATAACGGCGTGCCCGACGATATCGAAGACACCGTTGGATCTGTACAAGCTGTACGTGTATGTGCAGGAGCGAGGCGGTTTTGTTGAGGTGTGTAAGGTGAGTTGCTAAGCAGTCCTGACCTGTCCGATCCCCCAACAACCTAACCCACCCTCCAACTCTAACCCGTGAGGCAGCTGTTGATTAGTCGAGAATGGTTTAGCGTACAACGTGGGCGTTTGTGTGTGTTTTTTCTTTCTTTTCTTCCCTCCCCTTTCCCCCTTCCTCAATTAACTCATCTTCGTTGCGTCCGCACGATGCGCCTCCTAAATCACTGAAGGTTACCAAGAGCAAAACGTGGAAGGACATCGCGGGCATGCTAGGGATCGGGGCGAGCAGTAGTGCGGCGTACACGCTCCGGAAACACTACACGAAAAACTTGCTACCGTTCGAGTGCAAGTTCGATCGGGGTGGCATCGATCCGGGCCCGATCATTGCGCAGGTGGAGGCGGGCTCGAAGAAAAAGTCCGCCAAAACGACGTCAGTTCCTTCGCCAGGTAAGTGCTTTCGGGCACACAAGAACCGAGTGAAACGATCTTTCGGACCCTCTGATTGATTTTGGTTTAACTTTATGCTATCTCTTGTAGGATCGTCCAACTCACAGGACTCATTTCCTGCGCCCGGCAGCAGCAGTGCCTCGATGGATGGCTACGGTCCTTATCCGGGCAGTGGGTATCCTCCGGGTTCCACGCCGGATTACGTACAACAGCAACAGCAACAGCAACAAGGACCGCCGGGAGCCGCCGCAACCGGTGCCCAAACCGGTGCCGGTCCGCAGCAACCACCACAGCCCCAGCAACGACCACCCTCGCAGCAGAGCGGCACCCAATCGCCACATCCGGGTAAGTGGAACCTCATGAGCAACATGGGATCATTGGACACTAACACATGTGTGACCTGGATTATGTGGAAAGGAGTCAACTCTTATGGAGTTTCTCCACATTGGCTTTGAGATCCTTTCTCTTGTAAAAATTTACTTAAGACCAATAAATTAAAATGGATAGAAATTTATGTTGCACCGAAATTTGTCGAAGAGGTAATACAATTCAAACAATTTTACCTGTTAAAACATGCTTGAGAGTGAAGAACAACGCTTAGTACACAAAGCTTTTCACAGACAATTTCATTCGTTAGTAGAAAGTCAAACTAGTCAGATAACTTTTTATTATTCATTGGAGGAGATCTTCAACTCAATTCTTTTTACAGTTACAAAAAAGATCCAAATATCTTGATCAATTCTTATCGTAAGCAAAACATCTTTAAGTTGGGTGTAGAGGAACAAGTCCAAAATGAGATTTTCATTAGCTTAGTTTTGAGCCATTATGTTAATACCCAATGTGAGAAAGTCAATTCAATTCGAAGCCAATTGAATAATCAGCCCTTTCTAAACAAAATTGCTTTGTTCAAATATTCAATTTGTAACTGTGGTTAATTTGATATTAAAAATGAATGTCTACAACAGTACAGTATAATTACCTCTTGTTACTTGTAAACTAAATCTCTTGTTATTATCATTTGTACTTGCGCATTGAGCAGATAAGTGATCTAATAATTTTTTTAACATCAACTACTAAACGATGGGCCGACTTTCTTCTAACGAATAAAGTTTGCTGAAATTGAAATGGAACATGAAAACATGTTTAAACGAGTTCCTATTTTTTCTCACCACACTTTATTAACTTAAACGTTGTAATAGTGTCTAGCGCAAAGAGGAGACTCTCATTAAATTTAAGCCCGCCAAATGTACATACACCGCACCGAGATTAGCCTCACACCACGTAAAAAAGCACCTTTACCCTCGTTCGTTCGTCCACTCGGACCGTCTTCTTCGTGCCCCCGCGTTACTGGTCGTGTGATTTTCATGTTTCCCATTCATTTCGTTCTAACCAATCGTACACAGGTTCGGCACCGCCTGCCTCTGGTGATAACATTAGCGTGAGCAATCCCTTTGATGATCCCGTGGGTCCCCAGAGACCCCCGTATCAGCAGGGCGCTCCTTATCCACCGGTTTCACGTCCTCAAGGTAATGGCACATTCCCTTCACATCTTTCACCTCCCCCTCGACCACTATTCCGCTTCAATGCACCATATAGTTTACTGTTCTACTAACCTTTGTAGGTCCCACCAACCGATTTCGTTTTCGTTTTAAATACTAACATTATAGTTGTGTGTGTTTAGTTTTTTTTCTACATCTCATCTTATATCATTAAGATATCATTCATTCCATAGCAGCGAATGTTTGTGAAAAATAAGCATCATACACAAAACACTAGACCAGGTAGCTGATTTTGTGATTTTCTCCTCGTCCATAGGCGGACCTTACCCAGGACAGCCTGGTGGCTACGGGCAGTATGGAGCCCCGGACCAGTACGGTCCAGCTGGAGGTGCACCACCCGGCCAGTATCCGCCACCACCCGGTCAGCAGGGCCAGTACCCGCCGACGAATCGACCTCTCTATCCACCGTACGTTCCACCTGAAGCAGGAGAAGGGTAAGAATGCGTTGTTGAATTTTACGAGTGTTGTGTGTAGACTCTGTCCGTGTGTGGTGTGTTCCCCGTGTGTAAAAGGGCAGTGCCGCTACAGTAACCGAAAGCTCTTCGCGTGCTGTGTTGCGATTCCTCCGATTCGTCACAAACACTGAAAAGGAAACCAATTGCATTAACCTAATGGACAGATCTCCTTACAGAGGCACACCACCATCCTCGGCGAGTGGGACCGGAGGCACTCCACCGACACCGGCCGATCCCTACCGAGGGTACGGCGGTGCACCATATCCTCCACCACCGCAGCAGCGTCCCTATCCGCCACAGCCTCCGCAGCAGCAGCATCAGCAACCCACTGGCGGTGCCGGCGCCGGTGCACCCGGATCGGGAGTACCACCGCCCGGGACGCCACCTGTTCCGGGGCAACCGAATGCAGTGCCCGGACAGGTGCCCGGTCCTGTCGGCGGAGTTCCGCCGTCGCAGCAGCCGCAGCAACAACCGCCTCCCACGCAGCAACAACCGGCAGGACAACAAGGATCCACCCCCGGAGGTTATCCAACTCCGACCGGGCAGCCGCCGCAGTCACCTGCTGATTACTATCGTCAGCAGCAGGAACAGGTAATGATCTCACCAAACGTAACTTTTTGATTTGTCATAAAACGTCTTTTTAATCTCTTTTAGAAGATTACGGTTCAATTTTATTTCATTTATAAAATAAGCAATAGGAACAAAGAGTCTTTCAGATTTATAAATCTGAATATTAATTACCAAACTCCGTAATTGAAAAATTCTCATGCTCATGATATTATTGTTCAAGAATGTATTTTATTATAATTGAGTTAAGCTTCCATTTTGCTTTACATAAACTTGTTAAAAATAATATTCAAATATCAAACAATAAGAGAAGAGAAAATATTCTCATGAAAAAAAAAAGGTTTTGGTTTGCTTTGAAGTGGTCTCAAGATAAAACTTAGGGCAGAGATTTAGATTAAAGAGGAGGAGAGAGATTTGTTAATGAAATTTATTGTTTCTTATGCCTGATTTATTCAAACAACATTATTCACCTTTGCGCGTAAATGTGCTTTAAGCCTCTTCCCTACCCTCAGCCAAACCAGCCCCGGCGCCATCCGGACTTCGAAAAGAGCCAACAACCGTACGCACCCTACCAGCGACCCCAGATGTACCGTAAGTATTCCCCGCCGGACATGCCCTAATTTAAGAGTTCATCTCCAACTAATTTGGTACTTCTCGTCACTTTTGTAGCCGGCGGTTGGCAACCGGGCCCTGGCGGACAGTACCGTGGTCAGTATCCACCGCAGAGTCCCGGGCAACAGTGGACACACAATGGACCTCGACCAAGCGGACCACCGGGTGGTCCGGGTGCGGGTGGTCCACCAGGGGCGCCTCCTGGTGCGCCGAACCAGTGGGGAGCGGCTGCGGATGTTAACCGCTACCCACCGAATCAGCAGCAACCACCTTATCCGACCCATCAGCAGGTAAGACCTTGTATTCATAAATGGCTTAATAATGCACCGTACTGATAGAATTTGTGATCCCGGTGTCCCATTGGACGATGAGCTCTCGATCTGGATGTTTTTTTTTTGACATCACTATGACGATATGATTAGTAGAGCGAACAGGACTTTCGATGTAGTTTGTAAGATGTCGTGCGAATTCAACAATCCTTTATGTTTAAACACTTTATCAGTCTAGTCCGATCCGGTTGTGTGGTGTTCCTACGTCGTACTAGGGCTTGACACAGTAGAAAATCTTCGAGAGAAAGGCAAAGTGATGTTAATAGTTAAGCTATTAAATTGTGCAATCGATGCACATCATCTTCTTAACAAATTACTCATTACAAACAAATGCCTCAATTAAGCTCAGGATCCAACCATTTGCTACAAACTGCGCGGTATAGCAGGAGCTACGCAGCCAATGAGCCGATATCTGCAATGGCACGTAGCTTCAACCCATGATAGATTTGATCGCGTCTTCACCAGGCCAAACTGAATCTTGCGACACTTGTGAAAAGGGTTAGCAGTGCCAAGAATCAATGGAACACGGCGTACTATGTGTCGTTTATTGTTGATAAAACACAATTCGCGCCGACCTCATCCATGAAAGAAGAAATCGGAAGTATTTGAAAAGTTCCAGGAGTATAAAGCACTTGTTACCGCACAAAACGTTGGGACCAAAAATGACGAAGCTGACTGTGGTTCAAGTTCGTAAATATGGTTCAGCAGAACCGAGTGGCTGAGCATTTCAATCGCACATTTATGGAAAAAGTCAGAACTATGACGATTGATGCTTCGATGCCTAAATCGATGTGGTGTGAAGCAACTGCAACAGCGATGTATTTAATGAGCCATGGAGGGTAACCGGCTGAGGTGCAGTGAAAGGAAGCACAAAGTACCTGGCATTTCACAGGATTTGTCGTAAGAAGATAACTTTGTAAAAAATTTTTAAAAATAAATGAAGAAATGCAATTCGACACAATTTAAACGTTTGATGAAGAAAATCGGAATATCGGATTGAGAGGGCGAGAAATCGAAGTAGTCTGGATAGATACATATAAAAGAAGCACACGTTGAATACGTTAGTCAGTTGGTGAGCAACCAATAAACCCGAAGCATTTAGATTAAACCTGATTCCTTAATTACGAGAATAAATAAATACTTTTTTTTTCTGTGCCAGGGACAGCAGCCGCCATGGAATCAAATGCCTCCGACGTCGCAAAATTCACCTCTAAGGCCACCGTTGCGAGGAGGCAAACCATATCCACCGATGGCAGCTTCCGGACCGGGAGGCATCCCTACTCCACCTGGTGCGATGCCGGGTATGCCTCCGACCTCCAACATCAACGCGCCTCAGCAACCGCCGGGCGTTGGAGGGCCCCCGGGCCAAGCAACGGCAACCGGTACGGTTGTCCCTACCCCCGGTGGACCTGCCGGGGTTCCCTCAGCAGCCGGGGGTGTGCAAAGTAGCACCGTACCGCCCGTAACAGGTGTTGTTCCACCGGGAGGTGGGGTGCCGGTATCGAGTGCTTCGCCAGTGGTCGGCGTGAAACCTCAGCCACAGCAGGTGCAAACACCGCAAGGACAGATGGGATGCGCGGGAGGCGCGGCTCCCGCCTTCCAACCGAGCGGAAATGCTGCGCAACCGAAGCGGGACATCGTGTTCCCGACGGACAGCGTCGAGGCGACCACGCCGGTCCTGTACCGGCGCAAGCGCATCACCAAGTTGGACATCGGGCAGACGGACGCGTGGCGGATATTTATGGCGCTTCGGTCGGGACTGCTCGTTGAGAGCACGTGGGCTTTGGACGTGCTGAACATTCTGCTGTTCGACGATTCGTCGGTGGCGTTCTTTGGGCTAGCGCACATGCCGGGCCTGTTGAACCTGCTGCTGGATCACTTCCAGAAGAGCTTGTGCGACATGTTCGAGAGTGGAAAGAAGAAGGGCGGTATCAACCGGTTCGGGCCTGAGGGCGACGAGCAGCAGCCGCAGCAGCAGGCATTGATAGCGGAATCGGAAGGCGATGATAACGATCGGCAAGCCATTACGGATGGTTCGTCGGTTGAAATTACGGCCACAATGATGACCACCGAAACGACGATCAAACTCCAAGATACGACAACTACTACAACGATGACAACGATGACGACCACTGCATCCACCACGACAACGACGGTGGTAAAGCAGGAGAAGCTCGAAAACGGCCTTCCACCAAGCGCTGTCAACTTCAACGGCACCGTCGTCGAGGGCTCGAAGGCGAAAAGCACACCGCCCAAGGTGGTGGAGCGACGACGAACTGCCCAATGCTACTCGCGTCGCATCTCGAAACGCCGAGGCTCCGTTGGTGAGGTGGAGGTTGGTGAGGAGGAAGAAGAGCTCGATCTGGGTGCGGTAAAAAACCCGCCGAACCCGGACGAGCGCACCGTGATACTGACCGCAACCGCCAACTACACGATGGCGTCCCGCAAGGGTCGTCCGGTGAAGATACATCCCGCCGAGGACGACGTGTTCGTGTTGAACCATCGGCGCGACTGGGATCGGGCGGCCGATTATCAGTACCAGCGCGATACGGAGGTCGGCGGGGACCCGTGGACGGCGGGGCACACCGATCCGGACCCGCACGACTACATTATGGACACGTTCCGGGCGGAGTTTGTCAACATTCCATTCGCGAGGTACATCAAGACGAGCAAAAAGTACGCCGCTGCCGCCGCCGCGAGGATAGGAGCGTCTGCTAGCAACGGCACAAAGCACAACAACAATAACAACAGTAACATGAACAATAACAACAGTATCAAGTGCACGAGTAGGAACGAGTGTGAAGACCATGAGCCATCATCGGTGCGACAAGAGGACGAACCAAAGGGTGCCTCCTCCCCCACTGGATCCTCCTTGGAGGCTAACCCGGCGCCGAGTGTGAAGAAGGAGCCGGATGCTGACGTGCCGAAGGAGGAATCGGCATCGAAACTTCCGGAGCCTGCGGTGATAAAGCAGGAGGAGCAGGAAGGCCTCGAAAATAGTGCTGCGACGCCAGCAAAGCGAAGAAAAGAGGATCCATCCTCCGTGACGGCGGCACCTCCTTCACTTCGCACCCGCAAAGACCACCATGTGGCGCGTCTCATGAACGGCGAAAGTGGCGAAGAAGAGGACAGCTCGACACCGCTGGTGGAAAAGGGTAGTGAGGGTAGTGAAAAAGCGATCGTCAAGAACTGCATCGGAAAGCGACGAAAAGTTGCCACGCCGCGAGGCGAGCGTGACCACCATCACGTGGAGGACGGAGAAGGAGAGGAGGATGAGGGTGATGAGGGCGCAACGGCTATGGAGGGCATCGAGGCGGGAGGAACTCCAGGAAGCACGCCGATTGATGCCGATTGCCGCGAGATCGATATGGAGCTGGAGAAAAGCACGAGTTTATCGAACGGGCCGCAAGAAGGTGCGGGTGTAGAGAAGAAGGCCGGGGTGCGGAGGAACAGTGATGCGACGAAGGTGGCCACCCCGAAGGAGAAGGGTCCTACGAAATTCGAAGCGTTGACGAACGAGAGGAAGGAGGAAACCGATGGTGCCAGCGAGGAAAGGATGGATGTCGATGAGGAGGAAAGAAACGAACATGCTGCGAGCGCTGTTCCGACGGAAGTGGCCGTAGAGGAGGAGCTTGAATCATCGTTGCATCCGGTGACCAAATGCTTTGATGTTGCCGAAAGTGTTCGGGATCCGGCGAAGGTGTTGAAACGACGCCGCATGAGCGACTACGAGGACGAATGTTACACGCGCGACGAAGCAAGCCTCTTCCTGGTGACGGAGGGTCAGGATGCGCTGGCCCGGCGCTGTGTGGCCATCTCGAACATCCTGCGCAACCTCTCCTTCCTGCCCAACAACGAGACGGAGTTCTCGAAATCGTCCCGCTTTCTGGCGATCCTCGGGAAGCTGTTGCTGCTCAACCACGAACACCCGATGCGCACGAAGAAGACGCGCAACTATGACCGCGAGGAGGACGCCGACTTCTCCGACTCGTGCAGTAGCTTGCAGGGCGAGCACGAATGGTGGTGGGACTTCTTGGTGCAGATCCGCGAGAATCTCCTGGTGGCGACGGCGAACATTTCCGGCCAGCTGGATTTGTCGCGCTTCGACGAGCCGATCTCGCGCCCAATCCTCGATGGGTTGCTGCACTGGGCCGTTTGTCCGTCGGCCCACGGGCAGGATCCGTTCCCGACGCTCGGCCCGAACGCAGTCCTATCGCCGCAGCGGTTGGCCCTCGAGGCCCTGTGCAAGCTGTGCGTGACGGACGCCAACGTGGACCTGGTGATAGCGACGCCACCGTTCTCGCGGCTCGAAAAGCTCTGCTCCGTGCTGACGCGCCACCTGTGCAAGAACGAGGACCAGGTGTTGCGCGAGTTTTCGGTCAACCTACTGCACTATCTCGCCGCGGCCGACAGTTCGATGGCCCGCACGGTCGCAATGCAGTCCCCGTGCGTGTCCTACCTGGTGGCGTTCATCGAGCAAGCCGAACAGTCCGCGCTCGGCGTGGCCAACCAGCACGGAATCAACTTCCTGCGCGATAACCCCGACTCGATGGGCACCAGCTTGGACATGCTTCGGCGGGCGGCCGGCACGTTACTGCACCTCGCCAAACACCCCGACAACCGGCCGCTTTTCATGCAGCAGGAGCAGCGACTGCTGGGGCTGGTGATGAGTCACATCCTGGACCAGCAGGTGGCGCTCATCATCTCCCGCGTGCTCTACCAGTGCTCCCGGGGGACCGGTCCACTGACGACGATGGAAATCGAACTGAACAAACCCCCATCGTCTGTGACCACTACAGCGACAGCTGGAGCTGGTGGTGGTTCGACAACCTCCTCGTCCTGCGCTACTGCGGCATCATCGTCTGTGATAGAGGCAAAGGGAAGCGGCGGCGGCGGCGTCGGCGGTGGTAGTGTGTCTGTGATGCTCGACTCGAAGGTGCCAACAACGAACGGCCCATCGTCACCCTGTGCCACCCCGAACGGCGGGAATGCGGCCGGAGTGATGTCGAACGGCGGTGGTTCCTCGGCATCGAGCGAAGACTTCGCCTCACCCTCGACACCAACCGCTCCGGGTGCTACGTCCACGACGTCAGCAGCCACAAGTGAACGGACCTCCGCCGAGCAAGGCAAATCACCCTCCGGTGCCGCAACAACGCTTAACTCGAATTCTTCTCCTCCTCCTCCGACCGCAACGAATGACGATTCATCTTCCTGTGGCGGGGTGGCGGAAAACTGCACCCCTACTAGTTCCCCCACATCACCCTCGACCGCTCCTACAGCGTCGGCCACCACCACCAACAACAGCATAAGCAGTGCAGCTCACAACAGCAACAATATGATCAGTGGTGGCAACGTAGTCCAGACCAGTCCATCCGCGTCGGTACCCGCCGCCACTCCGCCACCTACTCAACAACCCTCCCAGCACCCGATAACAGCTTCATCGTAGTGGAGAAAGAAGAGGGGGAGAAAAAGTCTTCAACTGCTGCACGACTCCGACGACGACGACATCGACGACGTTGAAGGTGATCCTCCGTCGAGCTCTACTACCATGGTTCGTCTCAAGCGGAAGGTGGTGTCCTGAGCAGCAAGAGGAGCAAGGGAGGAGCGGTTACCGTTTCCGTTGGTACAGGGTTGGGCGTGCATATATAGATACGTAGGAAGTATAGTAGATATTTATATACATATATACGAGTATATATATAAATCGTAGCAAAATGAAGAACGACAAAACCCAAGTATGAATTGTAGAAATAAACAGAACAACCAAACGCGGACGAAACACTTCAATAGAAAAAGTGGAACTCAAAACAACCAAGATGCAAGGAAACGTTTTCCGTGATTTGGAGAGTAATTTGTTGCTGGAAAAGCAGAAGCAGCAGAAGTTGTATAGTTAATCTTAATGCAAACAAACTTAAGATAGCAACATAGAGAGAGAAACAGAAAATGCTGTTCCATTCGTTAGGGAAACATACACACATGCGCTCACTGATACACGCACGCATACACACGATCATAATTTTGTTTTCAGGAAACAGCGTTTTGAAAAAAGTGGCATAAGAAGTAAACTGAAGTGCTTGTATTGTGGTGAAGAAGTGGTATAAATGTAAAAGGATTTGTAGAAATTTGGTTTAGTTGCTTTTGCACTACCGTGTTGCATAAACATGTGAGTGTGTGTGTGCGTGTGTGGGTACGTGGGTGGATGTGTGTATGTGCTGCTGTGTGTATTTATAGATGGGTTGACCAGGGGGAATGATCGCGTCGCAGCCGAATGCATATTTCAAGATCATCCAATAGACAAGGTTCCATACTGTTTGAGCCCCGTGTTAGAGCTGGCAAAGAGGGTACAACTCCAGCACTTTTGGCCGTTCCTTGACATCGTCACGCGAGAGGCGTCTCGCACATTATTACCATCTTGAACCAATGATGTTCATTTGTTGTAAGAAAGTGATCGTTGTGTTGTCGCCCAATCGAAGGGATGAAGGGTGAAAGGACGAAAGTGAACGGACGATTAAAGACAGGACTCGTCCTGTGTACAACGCTTGTGAAAGTATTACACCACCAATGCAGGGTAAATGTGGGGAGCCGTCGGATCAAGGGTTAGCGTAGACACGGTGTTTGACCCAGGTTGGGCCCGCTCCAGTATCTGCGTATACGGGTGTAGACACACGACCCGGTTGAAATTGGGCTCCAAGAGAGGGAGTACTCACACAGAAAAACCTTCACGAAAAGAGACGAAACCGGAAAGTCGGTCGGTAGTAGCTTGTAGCTAAATAGTAGAGCGGGGGGAAAACAGACTCGAGGAAATTGGATAGAAAAAAAAAGTCGATAATGAACAAAATGAATGGCGTATTGTATATATAGCACGTAGGACAACAAAACAAAACTAGATCAAAACAGAGGACACACTTCCATAAGGATGCATCAATGTTATCGATTGATGGAAAACCGGGAACCGCTGCTAGTAGCTAATAGTCACAGGAAAATAAGAAAATGTGTTAAATTAGTGTAGTTCAAACTTTTTAAATCTCCCGTTAAGGGACTGGGAATGCGTGAGCGCGTGTGTGTTTGTGTGTGTGTGTGTGTGTGTGTGTGTGTGTGTGTGTGGGCATGAATAGAAGGATGCACTGGGAAAAACGGAACTGAGCAGCAAACGGTTTGGGTCGAGGAAAATCTTGCTTTTGTAGCACGGTGCATAGAGCAAACACAAAAGAAACACATTCCATTGCTAATACTTTGCTTCCGGTGGGGAGCCGTTGTGGTGAAGGCTGACAGGGAAAGGAATGCCCTCCAATACACAGCTTGATCATCCGTTCGCTCAGGAGTTTGTGGTGAGCTTTTGAGTCGCACGCGGCTTATGTTAGTTGTGGAGGTGTTTCTGGTATCTCTGGTGGCTCTTTCTTTCACATCTAATGCGTGTACATGTTTTTGTTTTTTGTCTTGTCCTCGGCCTTCTCGCTGCTCGAGAGGATAATGAAAGCAGGGTTGATAAAACACAGTCGACACCGGCGGAAGCTGGCAGGGATATGCGCTTGATGGGATGCACGATTGAATCAAGCGGGAACTGTTGAACAGAAATGAATCTCTTTTTTCCCACAGAAGCCTTTCCAATTTTCGTCGATCGATGACACTCCTCACATCGAACGGGAAGACACATTCGTGAAGGAATGCAAAGCTTGTTGGAATTGAGGAATGAACCACGTGGACTACGCAAACTCGAAACTTACTAGCTTAGAAATAGTTTCACGTATCTTTCTTGTATAGGTTTCCTGTTCTTTTATTGTGTTCTCAACGAGCCCGATAATATGGTGGTGGACGAAAGTGGTCTGCTTGTGGACGGTCGTGTTGCTGCTTTGTGTGTAGTACGTTGTAAAGTAGGGTTGTAATTCAGTAAAAACAAAACACAAAAAAAAACACTAAGAGCAACGAAAGATGCTTGTGTAAAATGTAAAGGGATGATGGGATGTGTTGTAAAGATAAAGTTAAGGTTTATCGTAAACGTAGACAGAAAAAAACAAACAACAAAACAAGAACAAATCCAACAGTCTAATGCCCCTCCTATGCCCAAATGGTGGGAATGAAAGTTTGCGTTTTTTACTCGCTACCAACGACTGGGACTCTGATATTATGGTTCAGTTTGTCCTCAGAAAGAGAGCCCGACTGTCATTTCGTGTGAAATGTGGGAGTATAAATTATGTATAGTTTTATTTTACAGTAAGCTTGTTTACTTCTCCCTAAAACAACCAGAAACCATGCGGGAATAGCTATTAATTTATACGATTAACACGGTCCCTTTCCTGTCAGTGTTTTTGGGTTTTTTGAACAAACCGAAATAAAGATGGAAAGGGGGGGGACTTCAAGCATTAACCAGACACAACCATGATTAGCGAATGTTAAGCGAGCAGGATAGGCAAGTGATTAGTGATAGTGACCGAATATGGGGTGTTAATGGGAAAAAAACTAAAGATAGAAAGGTGGGTAGTTGCTTAGACACAATGTGAATATATATTAGTCGGGATAACCGTGCGCTCTGTCCTGCTAGAAAACGTACGGGAAGAGAAGGATAGGGGAAACACATGTAAAAAAACAAACTAGAGTTTGTCTGGACAGAGTTACACTTAACAATCGTTGTCTTAGGACGATCGATGGAAGGACAGGCAAGAAAAGAGAAAACAAAAGAACACTTCAGGAATACAATCACTCCCACAAAACCAAGGACAAAGTTTAGCAACATTCGGGACGACATACAAAGCATATGCCCCATTTAAAAGATGTACTATTTAAGATCGAAACGCTGGGACGAGTTGCTATACTGTTGCTTCCTTCTCCATTGTTCGTGTGTTGCAAAGATCGATCGATCGATGGATGAGAAGAAACGGTCTGTAGAACCGTAAAGAGTCAAATGCGAAAACAATATCGGCAAATAGATGTAGTAGTATAAGAATAACTTAACACGCTCCCCCTTACCCTTCTACTAGAACACAGCATGGTGACATAGGATATAGTAAATAATTAAAAAATCCTCCCCCAATGTGCATAGGATACCTTGTAGGACAAAACTAAAACAAAAAGGACGATAAAAAAGTGACAAGTAAAGCTTCAAGTAAAGCACAGGGGCAACCATCTTTACCCCTTCGGGATGGGGTTAATAGGGGTGATGGAATGTTATTCTAATCCTCGACTACCCCCAGCTGTTTGTGCGCTTGTGCGGTGAAACTACACTGGATGTAATTCGGAGCGTATGTGAATCTATAAGATGCCGATCGACATTCTATAATTTCAGTGAACTGCAGAATGCGTGGAGAAAGTAATTGAAACGAACCCGCAAATCATCCGCAACACTCATAAACCACCACCTCACCGCAGGAAAGGAGTGTGTGGGGGAAGGAGTCACAAGGAAATCACTATCCATGGCATGTTTTAATGGCGGATGATAATCGTGGCCGCCATCTATCCAATGGACAATGGTCGCACCGCAGCTGATCTTGAGGGTGTGGCAATAGGTAATTTAAAAGCCGGATTGAACAACATATTAGTTAAAGAAAACAAAAACAGAGGAGCAAATTGAAGCAACATAATTGTTCCGATAAATTATTAGGAAAACAAAACACACTTTGTAGGAAAGTATGTGTGAAGCATAAAACATGAAGAAAAACCCAATCTGAACAAAACACAGTAACGGAACTACGAAACAAGGTAGCAACAGAGGTCTGTATTGTGGATGAATAGGCGACTAACATGGAAATGTCTTACCGGGGCGATATACAAGCGCAGAGAGATGCAAAAGTGCTATCAGAAGCGCACGAAACCATGAAGAGGGTATGCATAAAAGATTAGTGGGAAATGTGAATTAGACGGTAAAGTGTAATAGTTTCTAAGCCTATAAGTCTATGTGTATAGTATACGCGCTGAACGAACCAGAACACAGAAAAATCATATAAACGAACTCAAAAACACCTGCAAACAACACACTTGGGACGAACAGCAGCATAGTCGGTGTGAGGAAGGAAAGGACTTCTTCTAATGTGACAGGACAGCTGGTGTGTCATAGCAAAAAGGAGCGAGCGACTGATGAAGAAATACGGGAGGAAATGCTACGGCCAAGGTGAAGAGAGAAAAAACGAAGAACAAATAAAAGTAGACGTACCCACACTCACAATCACTATGGTCAAACTGAACAGATGAAAATCACACAAAAAAAACAAGACAAAAACAAGGCAACCAAGGTGGTCTGCACGGGATTAGTAGATTGCTGGGGTATGTGCGGGGTCAAATGGAGGAAAACGAAAAACAAACCGCGTCAAGAAAAAAAAAACAAAACAAATTATATAACGACGGCGAGAATATTTGTAATTACTATTATTGATACATAAAAGTATAAATACACTTAGTTTTTTTAATTAAAATAAAAATTGAGAAAAAATTGAAAAGATGAACGACCGACCGGGTGTTTTTTTGCGTGTCCAGGAACGAAAATAGTGAAAAATGTAAATGGCGTAAGACGTGTTCTTCACAATCACGAAATTCTAAATTTATAAATACAAAACAGGTATCTAAACACTGCAATGAATAATTTTCCCTTTTCTCTATCCCCTATCTAAATGTGCTACTATTTGCCTCCTGTTCGGCCGCTACCAGGAGATAGTTTAACCACAGAATTAATTGTGGTTTACCCCAAAACACTTCCTAGCTGAACTAAAAAATATATATATTATAACTAAAAAACATCATTAAAATCACGTGGCATCATCAAAAGTATTGGCAGCATAAATATTGAAAAATTCAATAAAAAAATGGAAATGGTGTACTTTAAGAAATGTGAATTGCCACTTTACGTATCTATGCAAGAAGTCTGATAATATCAAAAATATTTTAAATTATTATTTTCACGTATTTATTTTGCACTTTTACATTCACACCCTTAACTGGAGTCTTTGTCAGAGAATACGGCTCTAGATCGTTCCATCTAAACTAATATTAAAATTTTCTAGAGCATAGAAACTTGGAACCAATTGATCTTGTTGTGCGAAAGTATTGGAAATATATTGTCCATTTTCACTTTTGATGCAGATTGCCATTGCAACAACTATCAACATATTGCCAAACCAAAATCACTTCTACATTTGGCTATATTTAAGTTCTCGCTAGAGTCCTGCAGGAACAATAACCGTTATACGTATAAGATTGCTTCTAATATCTCAAGTTACAGTTCCTAATTCGTGACTGCCTTGACATATCAGCACAAGCGATACGTCAATCGAAATCTAACGTTGTGAGCTATCAGTTGAAAACATGCAAGAGCAGGCAAAATGTTTAACCCACCCGAATTGTGGAAACGAATCACGTGCATCATAATGGTACGCGCCGTCATGACATCATGGAGTGTGCGTAGCGTTCTCTGCACACTGTTAAAACCATCCGGAGCGAGATGGAAGCATGCAACGGCGATAAGGAGGAAGTAGCAGGAAGAAGAAAACCTTCTCGACGACAATATTGCGTTCGCACCGACACTTTCTTCACCGATCTACAGGTGCGACGTCTTCTAACTTGCCGGTCTTAATCCTGTTGAACCTCCTCGGATTGGAAGCCTGAACCGAAGCCCCATCGCAAATTCATTGTAGCTAGTTAGACTAAAACCGGTATAATAAAAAAAACCAGTTTAAAATTTTGAAGGGTATCCTCAACACAAAAATAAAACTAGTGGAAAGCATCCGCTTGCAACCGATAGTAAAGGCCAAAGGGGGATGTGATATTTTTTTAAAATTCTTTCTTTTCAACCATTCTTTCTTGACCATAGGTTAAAGAAATTATTTCTATTTGTTACTTTACTTAACTCAACTAACTACACATGTAGTTTAGTCAATATGTCAAATATGTGTATATAAGATATGTCAAAATTGTGTATAGTATTTACAATTGTTTCGGAAATGTTTGCCATTCATTTTACCACACTTTAGGGGATCGAAAGACAGATAATACTATCCATGCTTTAATTAACGTCATTAGATAGCGTTTGGTAGAATCGATACATGTTAAAACAGGTTATACTGAAGGAATGATCGCTTGCTGTCCCTTTTAAAAGTATTTTTCCGCATATGTTGAGGCACCTTTAGTTTTGCTTGAAATACTTTATTCCGACAATTATACACGTTAAAAAAGAATACGTTCGCGACGGATACCTGTTATTTACATCGTCCTCTATTAGATACGGAGGGTATTTTTTTCATTTATTAAAACATTTTTTTTCATAAATTTTTCATTTATTTCTCTTCTGATCATATTTTTCTCAAATCTATGTCTAAACCAATCCATGAAACAATTATTGGAGGATAGAAACCTTTCGCGAACGATTTTTGTAACCACCTCAAGAATTAATGTTCATACCCTCACTAGTAGGATTCAAATTTCACGTTACCGCTCAAGATCTTGGCGTTTGTGTCGTTTCTCATATATTCTCATCTCAGTATAGATTCTAATTTTTGCTGTTGAAAAATGTTAAAATGAAAATTATGGGGTGCGCCGCATATTTTAAGCGCAGTATAGTCGATAGAAGGAAATACATGAAAAGAAGCGATAAGTCGACCAGTAAAACTAGTTTTACCAATTAGGCATTTCACTTCGTACCGCAAGAAGATTGACAAGGGTGGTGGGCTTTAAACGTTCAAGATCCAGGCTGCATCCAACAGAAGCCCCTTGAATAACAATAAAAATTTTAAGTCGCGGCATTTCGCGGCAACACTCGCATATAGGCATTTTTTCAATATTTGAAAAGCTCACGCTACAATTCACGATCCAGCACAGCTACAATTCTACAATTTGTTGCTGGCTTATGATGTTATGTCAATTGACTGCTACTCATATGCAAACAGGCATCATCATTGTAGATCATTCATTTTTCGATTTTTTTTCGAAATATTTTCGGCAATGTTATTTTTTTAAACGTATCCCTTCATTGGTGCGGTTGTGTTAAGTGCAGAGAGTTTAGTTCTGGGTGTTTTGCGTAAATTTGTCCTAGCGCAAGAAGGCAACACACCTGGATGGCCTCCACGTACTGGGTAGTCTGGTTTTTGCATAACTATTTTTCCGGTGATGCATTTAGTGAATAATATCGATCTAACTGCTACTAAAGCAATGATCTCGGAAACGAATCGAATCGAAAAAAATTGTCAATCCTGTTACTTATGGTTCTTTTGTTTGCTGTACTCCTAACTCGGGCGTTCCTGCGTTATTGCAAGCGCCCAAGTTTGTTGCATGATTGCTAGTGGCCAAATTAGTTTCATAATTTATGTTATTTCTAGGTTGGGCTCCCTGCTGGTAAGATCAGAAGTTGTAAGAATTAATGTATGGTCTTGATCTGAAAGGACGACGCGACGGGTTTGGATATGACGTATGTGGTCGAGTTTGGTAAAAGTTTCTTCCGCGATTTGATGCTCCTCGGTTTCGTGGATGATTCGACTGTATGTTGCAGTGCTAGCCTCGATTTGGTTTATTTCCGAGTCTATTTGCGTTATGGTTTAGACTAAATGTGTGACTCCAAAAGGTTGCATCGTCGTTTGCTTCGGTTGCCTCACATTCTAAAGCATCGAAAATTTCTTTATTCAGAGAGAGGATTTTTTAAGCCATTCATAAATGCACGGACTGCGATTGGTTCGACTATCTTCGTAGCGGCTGCTTCCGTTGGAAACCTATCGACTGACACATGGGCTGCAGCTAGTTTTGACGCGAGCTTTTCTAGTTCAGAACGAAACTCTGAAATGAACCGCGCCACCGCGATATTCTCCAGCGGTAGCGTATTGCACTATTCGGGTTCAATGCACTACAGCCTCGATGGTAGCGATATTTTCCAGCGGTAGCGTATTTCAATTTCCGGCTTCGATGTGCTGCGGCCTCGATGGTAGCGATGTTCTCTAGCGGTTGTGAGTTCAATGCATTACAACCTTGATGGAAGCGCTATTCTTCAGCGGTAACGTGTTTCACTTTTCGGTTTCGATGTAGTACGGCCTCCATGGTAGCGATGTCGTCTTGCGGTAACGTTGTGCACTTTTTCGGTTGTGACGGATTTAGACCACGATTGTAGCGATATCGGCGGTCGGTTCTTTTCCCAGCGGTAAGAAGATCTCCTGACAGGATCGCCATGTTTTGTATGAGTTCGTTGTTTCGTTTTCTGTTTTCGTGCTCGAGGCGTCGCGGTAAAATAGATCGCTTGCAGCTCGTGCTGAAGAATTTATAACATATTCTGTACTGAGAATGTCTTAAGCAATACATTGATTCTTACTATACCCTATAAACTATGGTATAATTAATTGCAGGGTGACTTTGCACCACATATCTATCCGCTTTTAGATTAAACGAAAATTTTTGGGTGCGCAAAATATTTTAAGCGCCATAAACACGATAGAAGGAAATACATGAAAAGAAGGAATCAGTCGCCTCGTAAAACTAGTTTTACCAAATAGGCTTTCCGCTTCATATCGCAAGCTGGTAAGGGTGGTGAGCTCCTCAAACTTTTAACGTCTAGGCTGCATTTAGTCGTGTGTTTGACTTCCACTTGTTTAGATCTGTGCTTGGTGCTAGTGAAGAGTGTGGACATTAGAACAAAATGTCACTTTTTAAAATACCATCGTGCAGAAATTGGGAATTACGAATCACGGCTGTTTCTGTACACCAATTTTTACTGGCGTTCCTGTCACTGTGTGCTTGTGTTTCTCAACTTCATGGCGAAATTGTCCTGCTCATTCATAACGGCGTCGAAGCCCAACCAGGGAAATGGCCATGGCATGCCACGCTCCTCATGGAACCTGGCCTTTGTGGGGGAACTTTCGTTAACAACAACACAATCCTCACTGGTAATCATATTTTTCACACTTTCTGGAACATACCAATTTATCATCTTATAATTATTGATTTTTATGTTTCAGCTGCTCATTGTGTTGTTAATGGTGACAGTGTTATACGTGAAAATGATATAAGTGTGTTCGGTGGCCGTAAATATAGAGATGCAACAACTAAAGACATGCAAGCGTTGAATTTGGCGAGAATCATTAGCCATCCACTATATAACTACTCGACCCTCGCAAACGATATTGCAATTCTAAAGTTAACATCTGATATAAACATTACAAAGTTCGTACGACCGGTAACTATTTGGAATGCGGATATTGATGAAAATCAAATTTTCGGATCACAAGGAACCGTGATTGGATTCGGTTTAAACGAAGATGATGAAGAATCAGATACTCTTCTACAGGCAATGATACCGGTGTTGGACACAAAAACATGTCTTGCATATGATAATGAAACGTACGGAAACTACTTAACGACAAAAATGTACTGTGCTGGTGGAAAAGACAATGTCAGTGCTTGCAACGGAGATAGCGGAGGTGGAATGTTTTTTAACCTCAGTGACACGTGGTACTTGCGAGGACTAGTGTCATTCAGCCCAACGAGGCCGATCGTGATGCATAGTTCACACGAGGAGCAAAATACTGGAAATACCGAGGAAAATATCAGTCTATGCGACAGTTCCAAACCGACGGTATTTACAGATGTTGCCAAGTATCGCAACTGGATTTTGCGCTACACTAACACGAAAAAGTGGCTAAAGGAACTAAAGCCATGCAAGGGTGGTGCGATTGAAATAGACACTGAATGCAACGCCTCGAACCGTTTTGACTCTGGTTTCCTGTCGTCGGTATTGAGTTTAGAAAACGTGAGCTTGAGGCGTTTTTCCGTGAAAGGTGACCAAGCGTTCAACGATCATGAAGTCTTGGTCCTAAGTGGAATACACAGTATAGATAAAAATTGTGTTGATGGTCGATTTTACTGGACTGAAAGTGGGACGATTTTCAGTGCAAAGTACGATCAGATGGTCAAGGAAACATTCCTCACGGAGGGAATCAACGCAGCAGGTATTGCAGTGGACTGGATCTCTCGTCGTCTATATTGGGTTGATCGTGACAAGGAAACTGTTGAAGTTGCTAGCTTGGACAATCGAGACTTGCGGACAACGGTGATGATCAATGTTGATAGTGATAGTATAATCGCTGTTGATCCCCTTCAAGGTAAACTATACACATCGGTTGCATATCGCGGGATTGGACGGACCAATCTCGATGGATCAGAACCAGAGCTGTTGTTAGAAAATTCAAGAATCGTTGGTATAACAGTTTCTATGGCCACTGCAGAACTATGTTATATAAACGGAAACACAGAAGCGATCGATTGTATCGATACTCGCAGTAGGCAGACTCGGACGATTGTCAGCAATGGCACCTACACTTTTGAATTAGCCTCAACTGATTATATAATCTATTGGTGGAGATACGCCAGGTTAGTATTATTCTGGTTTGAGTTTGAACATACTTCCTTACAATCTTCTTTTTATTTCATAGTGAAACGATAGAAAGCATTAACCGGCAAGGGGTGCATCAAAAACCATTATTAATTCCCAACGTTACGTATGATACACGTTTAATCGTGTTGACCGATGTTTGTCCGGTATTCTACAGTCCGTGCGCCAAGAACAATGGTGGCTGCCCGGAAAACACAATCTGTCTTCACAATCCACGTGTCCAATCGGGAAAAATCTGCAAAAGCATTTTCAAACTCTATGACCAAACGGATCCATCAACAATTATAAAATCCAAACCTGTTAAACCGATTAGTCGCGGCGAAAGAAAACAAAGGAAATGGCCATGGCATGTCGTAATATACAGTACGCTGATAAAGAATACTGGATATTTGTGTGGAGGATCCATCATTAACATGAACACTGTACTTACTGGTAACTATTTTATGCTCTGCAGATATAACCAAGTATTATATTTATTTCTGGTTTTATTTTCAGCTGCTAATTGTTTTTATCATAATACTGCTGAGGGTTATCGCGTTTTACTTGAAAATCAGTTATCCGTTTCCGTTGGAAGTGATTATGTGGATGGAATCACTGACGCTACCCAAGTGTTGGATGTGGCTCAAATTATAATCCATCCACAATATAACTATTCGAATTTTGCAAACGATATAGCAATTCTGAAGTTATCCACTGATATGAATATTACTAACTACGTTCGCCCTGCATATATTTGGAATGCAACCAGTGGACAAAATGAACTTGTTGGTATGAACGGAATCGTAATTGGATTCCGTTTGGACGAAGAAGGTGAGCCATCTGGTAAAGTTCGAGAGGTCAACTTAAACGTAATTGATACGAAAACATGCTTTGAATACGGCAATGCAACGTACGGAAACCGCTTAACAACTCAGATGTACTGCGCGCGTGGAAGTAAAGATAAACAAGTTTGTAACAAAGATGTTGGAGGGGGCATATACTTTAACATAAATGGCACATGGTTCCTGCGAGGAATTGTGTCATTCAGTGCATTGAGACTCGATTCCAATCCTCCATGCGATAGTTCGAAACCCACGGTATTTACAGATGTTACTAAATACCACAGATGGATTCTGCGCTACACAAACACAACAAAGTGGTTGAAAACACTAGAACCTTGCAAGGAGGGTACGATTAAAAAAGACACTGAGTGCAACGCTGCAAGTCTTTTTGACCATAGTTTCTTGCTTACTTCACAAAACGGTACACTGGTTCGAGTTCCGATGAATGGTGACCCACCTTTCAATGTTGGAGATGGATTTAACATCGATCATAACATGGATTATGATTGTGTTGAGGGCCGTCTTTACTGGTCTGATCATAAAACTGATTCGATTTTCAGCGCCAAGTACGATGGGACGGATAAGAAGATTTTCCTCTCGAAAGATCTGAATTATCCATCGTATGTTGCAGTGGACTGGATCTCGCGCCGCCTTTATTGGGTTGACGGAGGTAAGCTCACCCTTGAGGTTGCCAGCTTGGAAAATCCGGACTTGCGGTCGACGTTGTCCTTTTACTCTCTCAATAATGACATCATCATTGACCCGCTGCTGGGTAAGCTGTACAAAAATTATAAAAGTAAGATTGTAACACAATACCTCGATGGATCCGAAGCAAGTAGATTAGTTAGTTCAGAAAACTGGTACGGTGATATTAAGGTTTCCGTGGCCACTGGAGAACTCTGCTACATTACCAGTTCCAGAATTGAGTGCATAGATACTCTCAGCATGCATAGCCTCACAATCGTCAGCAATCTTACTGAAACTTCTCGGTTGGCCGTGACGGATGAAATGATCTACTGGGCGGGAAGCCACAAGTTAGTATTATTCTGATTCTTTATTGTTATACGATCTATTTTCATGATTTCTTACCATTTCATAGTGTCATCGAAAGTATTAGCCATAACGGTGTGCGTCAAAAACCTTTGATGTCGAATGGAAGTGAGAGGATAGATTCATTAATTGCGATAACCGATGTATGCCCGGTGTTCTACAGTCCGTGCGCCATCAACAACGGTGATTGCCCGGCGAACACCCTCTGCCTTCTAAATCCACGCGCCGCATCAGGCAAGATCTGCAAATGTACTCAAAATTGTCCACCTTTTTGAGACTAAAGCATCAAGCAAATAAAATAAAAATCTTGATTTAGAAATAATATACCGTTCAATACCGTTTTATATTTTCAATCAATTTAACTGAACTCATCACTGACTGTTAAATGCCACTGCATATATCACACTATCATACAAATCCAGAATCATTAAGGTCATTTTTGATTTCAGCAAAACGGTAAACGGGAATCTTTAGCTTTTGAAATTACCATCACATAAACCATTCTGCATTTCGGTGCATGTGGTGCCTGCAGATTCTAGTATGATGTAAGCAAACAACTGTTGATAGTAGTTGGATTCGTAACGTTTGTATTTTAACTTGTTATGACTGGCCTGGACGACCTCCGATACCCTAACAACGATGAAGGAGTCAGTGAGCGGAAGAAGTAAGTAGCAAGGCCAACGACAGGCCGAAGGCTGAATTGACTCATCTTTTGGAATTCTTCACGCCCCACGCCATCTACGTAATGTTCCGGGAAGTGAAGCTGTCCGATGAGGTGCATTTCGACGCCCGACGGGTTAAGGCGGGTCGAGTATGTCCAGCCGGGGCAGGACCAAGGGCCCAAAAATTCTCCAGGTTGTGCAGCAGGTTGACTTTGGGTTCGCCAAGAAACTGCAATCGGGTAAGCTTTTCATCTATATGCTAAAAAGGACGCCGGAGTATGTCGAGTCGGAAATTATTCTCAATCGGAGCCATGGCACCAGTGTCGACTACTGGTTGCTCCATCGTTCAACGAAGCCGATCCGATACGCACGTACAATATCATCCTAATCGTGATCGATGTGATCAAGTTTCCTGGATACACCACCCGAATTGCCAGTGCGCTGATCAAGAAACTATGTGCCGTCAAATTCCGACCGAACGTTTGGGGTGCCAGCACGGTGGGATCTATGAGACATTCGAAATCACACGTATGTCTCTGCACCCGCCAATTCATTTCGATCTTCCTGGCACGTTCATATCGCTCTTCTTTCGTCCCTCGACACAGGTGGTTCGACGGCTTCTACTGGTAAAGTCTGCGGAGGAATCGTTCGCTACGCCATGTATTTTTCTCCTTTCTCAGCTTCTTCACACATTTTTCCTTTTTTCATCCTCTATATATTCTCATCTCCATTTCCATTCTACTACTGCCGATCAATTTCGAAATGTATATGCATGCGATTCGAGTCATTTGGGATTTTACCAAAGGTTTCAAAAATTAAAAACACGTATTTAATCAAAAGTTCACACTTTGTATAAAATCCGTAAAAAATGTGATGCTAATTGAATACATTTGAATTTATCATAAGAAGAAGAAAAGCATGAATATTATTGAAGTCAAGTATTAAAAGAGTACAATTTCCGATATACAATTATTACGTCGCCGAATAGAAAAAGAAATTGTTTAACATGTTTGGATTACTTTAGTGAATTCTTCTTCTTCTTCATCTTCTTGGCGTAACGACCTCTTGGTCATGACTGCCCGTTAAGGGCTTACGAGACTTGTTTCCCTGTTGTACGTGGATAGTCAGTCCTCTCGTCACTTGAGTGAATATGATGAATTTTTAAAGTTACCCTTACAACAACATGGAAATAGTGAAAAAGGATATGTGAAATATCATCATAGCATATTGTTGATGAATCTTCAAAATGATTGGAGATCGACATCTTGACCGAAATCCAATTACAAATTGGAAATTTATCAAAGCGGCTTTAAACTAAAGTATTATTTTAGATTCTTCTTATGCCATTTCCTATGTAGATGAATTTACATTCGTTCTAAGACTTGTAACGGACTTAGCAAAAGCTAGTTGATTTACCCGATTTCATGCGAGAAGAAAAAAAATTCCAATGAAAGAGTGTGTTCATTTGTGTTTCTTTCATTCATTTCAACAGTGTGTCTTGAGTTTAACTCGCCCTTTGGTCGGATCAACCGTACCTACGCGGATTTATTTGGTTTTTTTTGTATTTGATTAATTAAATTTAATTCATATTTTCGCTTAGCATAGTATTTGACTATTTACTGATCGTAATCCACATCCTATGAGCCAGTGTTCTTCCCCTATCTCAACACCAACTGGGGTCATTGAAATTAAATTTACGTATTTTTACGCGTGTTTCAACCACTACACCTAAGCTAATATTGGAACTAGTCAAACATTAAACACAAAAAATATGTTGGTTACTCTCTGTTCCAAACCGACCCTAATGCACTTCATCGTTGCACAAACTATAACGGGAATTAGAAAATACAAGAAAATACAAAAATGGTACCAGTTGACATTGCTTGCACTTATCTGCTGGGATTGTTTGCCTGACTCAATCGGGGAATCGGTAGATTCCTCCTGGAAAGAAAAGAAAAAGTAAACAGTGCAAAATGATAATACTAGGTTTAAACTAATGTTTATTGAATACTTCCTCATTGCAATATGGACTCATACTCACATTTCCAGGTGAATTATTTGAAATGATAGTCAACTCTTTTAATTAAAATCCATACTTCTTTAAAACAACCATTTTTGAAGGAAGTTGAAACGCAAAGCTAGAAAAGAAACGATTGGAATGCTTCTGCAATCTGCAATGTACAATATTTCTTAGATAATCTGAAACAAAAAACTTAAAAACTTGTTAAAGAACCTCACTTACCTTATTTAATAGACAGCTGATACTTTTGTTTTCTTTCGCGATCTCTCAAACGTATTGGTATATGTTTTAGACCTGTTGACACGATTTTATTTTTATCGTCATGAAAAACCGCTTATTAAACTAATAACACTTAAACACAACAGCTCACTGTTATCCATTTTCCGGTCGCCAAAAACAGGCCACTCAAAACCGCTCCCTCTCTTGCACGGGTTTCTCCGGTAGGTCGAGATGGGGTTTTCGTTTAAAAACATATTATATATATATAAATAAATAAAACTTGCGCGCGTGCGGCGATAATGGTGTGGGGATGTTAGTTTTTAGGAAACTTTGAGATGAAGTGGTCATTTTTATGCATCGATTGTTTCGTTTCGTCCATTTGTTTGAATGAATTATTACATGCTGTACCAAGTCGAACCGCTCGCTTGGAATTGAAAGATATACCTCAGTGTCGAACATCAGCGTATTGGGGGACTTACAGATGTTCGTGACGATCCGGTTACGACGATCACACGCAAACCGGCTTTTTTGCGTACGAAGCAAAGGAAAAGGAATGAAGCCAATGGAAGGCGAGTTGGAATTGGCTTCCGGGTTTCCGCGGAACTAGCGCTGCAACTCCACGCGTGAAGTGACGCAAATTGCAAACCTGACCGCACGGGAGTATTGGCGTAGATCCGTTCCACTATCCGGTTCCGATAAGCCGTCCCTCGCTTGGTATGGGTTGCAGAATTTCACTTTCATGATTTCATTAGATGAACTAGAGATTGGGCTAGCGATGCTGGCAGTGATCTTGATTTGGACGGGTTCGAGTTGGCAGAGGATGAGTTAGTGTGAGGTTCGAGGTTCCTGGAGTCTCTATTAAAACATAGAAGTCAATGGTGTCGGTGTGGCCGCGGCGGGTTTAGTAGCCAGCGAAGCTGAACGTCTGCTTCGAAGGGACGAACTCGCCGTAGTTGTGGTTGGCGGCGACCTCAATCTCGCCGCTGTTGATCTCGTCCTCCGACGACGCGTGCTGCCCTCCGCTGGCCTTGCCGATCTTGGCCTGCAGCGAGTGCCCGTGCGAGTGTGAGTCCCCGAGCGACGACTGCGAGACGTGCACCAACGGGATGGCCGCATGAGCCGCCGCCTCGGCCGCGTTGTTCTGAGCCTCCTGCGCCGAAGCAGCCGCCTTGTGAGCCGCCTCCTGCGTCGCCTCAAAGTCGACGCGGGCCGAATTCAGCTGCTCCTCGAGCGCCTCAACTCGCTGCTTCGCCGAACCGACCATCTGCGTCTGGGAGGCCAACTCAGCCGCCGCCTCGGACGCACTCTGCTGGGCGTGCTCGGCCGCCACCTGCGCGTTGTTCAGGGCACTGGTCAGCACCTGCACGTGGTTGAGTGCCTGTTGGGCTGCGTGCTGGGCCGCCTTGGCCGACCGCTTGGCCTGCTGCAGCTGCTGGATCTCCGCGTCCAGTGCCTGGTGGGCCTCGAGGCTCTGCTGCTCCAGACCCTGCAGCAGCACGTGCTTCCCGGCGAGGGCGGCCTGGGCGGTAGCGGCCGCCTGCGAAGCTGCCTGAGCCAGCGTGTTCTGCGCCACGTACGCAGCCTGCTTGGCCGCCGCGTGCTGATTGGCGACGGCCGAGTTCGCCTGATCCGCGGACCCCTGGGCGATCGAACGCAGCCCACTTCCAGCGCTGTAGCCCGACTTGGGCGAGTAGCTGCCGATGCTGCTGCCGTAGCTACCGCCGCCGCCCCCACCGCTGGAGGTGTTCGAGTCGTAGTCGTACTCGTCGTACGACTTCTTCCGGTCTGCACCGCTCGAACGCGCCACAATGCCGTCTATTGCGAAAGAAAGGGAGAGATAGGGAGAAGTAAAGGAAAAACCAGTGTTATTAGAGATACGCTCAACCATGCGAGTGCGCGCAATCCTTACCAAAGCACAGCAGCAGTCCGACGATGGTTGCGATGGTAACGGGCTTCATCCTAAGCTTCGGCACACGACAGTGACAGTGAAACTGAAAGTCTACAAACGGGAAAGTGAGGTTATCAATACACGCTTATGGAGCACATGCAGTAGAAAACGAGATGGGAAACGATGGTAAGAAAACGTGCAAAACGTAACCATGCCAACCACAACAACTGGAAGCGAAAGAAGCAAAAAAACGCGTTTGCGATTACGATTGCGCGATTTGATCGTGAAAAAGTCATGCAAAAACCGGCCCCAAATGTAAAACGTAAGTTTGTCCTTCTCGGAGGCGCACGTGCTGGGTGCATTTTCTATCCCAACCGGAGGGAAGATTATCGGTGGACAGTTCGTGTATTTTCTTCTTCTTTCGACAGCTCCGTCGGTTGCGCAACGTTTGCAATGAGGCGGATTTATTTGAACACACTTCAACGGCACTTTCAAATTCGTTAGTTTTCGAACATGCTTGGGGGAGGGTTTTCGAGGGTGTCGGGCTTGTCGTCTTGTCCGTGTCGTGTGTCCGGCCCAGCTTCTCCGTGTTACACCGATGGCAAGATCCGTTAACTGCCTGTTTTAATAGGGCTATTATGAATGCATTACTTCTTTGAATTATAAGTTTAAAATGTCATTACTATGTATGCAGATAAGCTAGTTAAAAAGGAGTTTGTATCCAGCATTTGAAGGCGGACAAGCATCCAAAAATATTTAACATGTTAAGAACTCGTACAAAATAATTCTTTGCGAGGTTGCAAAACATTTTTTTCTTCTTCTTTGAAGTTAGTACTGCCGGATGTTCTACCATTCAGTTGCCTAACATTATCAAATTACAATGTTGATTCTCACAATTGCGATTTAACATTTTCTTCCAAATTTGTTTTGAAATTGAATCGCCATAGTAGATGGCATTAATGTGGTACCTATAATCGAATCATCTGCATTTACTTCCTTTGATTTGATGTTGATTATAGGAAAATTGCTAGTTTTGTTGCATGCACTGTTACTTAATTCGATAATGCCACGAGCAAGAGGGTGCTAGCTTACTTAAAGTACTTTTTTCCTTAAAAACAGTTTGCTTCAAACCGTCTAATTGCAATTAGCTTTTAACCGCATCGTGAGACACAAAGTGCGCGAGGAAATGTTATGGCCAGCGACTTTCTCGACCGTGTGTGGCTTTTTTGGTTTTCGGTATTTCTTCGTCTAGCAAGAGGTGCTAAAAATAAACAAATCGAACCGAGCCGAGCCCTGGCTCCACCAGCCAGAAGGAAGCAGATATTGAAGGTGGACGGTGGAGTGAAAACCCGTACGGAAAAAATCATCATCCCAACGGCCGCTTGCGGTAACGGAAGTAACCAGTGTGTTCGATTTGTTTTGTTGGCTTTTTCCTCTTCGCCTTCGCCATCCCATCCGCGACCGCAAGGGCGAGGTGGGGCGGGTTATTTTTTTTTTGGCGGTTGCACGTGGAGTGTTTGCGCTATGTTTATGCGGATGGATCGAGGGGAGAGCGCGTAACGATCGTAAATTAATAAATGATCATTCGGTATGCTGCGGAACGTCGGTGGAACGTAAGTGAAGAAAGGAGAAGACGATGGTCATGAGACCAGAAAAGCAGGAGAGACCCTTCGGAGCCCCTTCGCTAATCCGACATGATGCTTCCGTCCAGAAGACGTTGGGCTGATGATGTTTTGAACGCTGCACAATGGGGCGGAAAAGTGGGAGCTAACGCCACTTACGGAACTAAAACTAATCGTCCACATAATCGAAGGTGTTATTTTGTTTTCCAGTAACAATGCAAAGCGTTTAAAATGGGTGCTTGTAACGTTGAAAGCGCATGATCAAGTGATGCAGTCTGAAGAGAATCGAAAAAAATGTTTCAAAATAGTTGTTTGCAAGTAAATGTAAGACAAAGATTTGTGTCGTAATAACTGATCCCTAGTATTACCTACAATGTGTAATAAATCGAACTGTCTGGAGTCCGGGAACGAGGTCGATTGGTCAATATAAAACATAAATGAATGGAAAAGAGGAAACCAAAACAAACCAAACTGAAGGGAAAAAAATACTACAGATGAAAAGCTGACGACAGCTGACATGAAGCGAATCGTCGTAATCCGCGGTTTAAATCAATCACTGATCGCTTCTGCGATTCTCTCCGCTTTATGAGTATTGACTTGTTACGGATTTTAAAATGTCCGAGGTCTAAAGAATTTGCATTTATGACACCATGATACATCTTCAGAAGTGTGAAAGCTAAGCTCAAACGAGCTTTGAGAGCTGTAAAGTGGATTGAACGATGATTTAGCGCTTTGTGTGTAGTCTTTGTAGCAAATGGGATAATCCCATGCTTCCATTCGTTTTGTTTTTCCTAAGAAAGGCATTTGTATGCTTTAATGCACAATTTTTCACTGATGGGCTTAACCAAATTCACAATGTATTAGCAATGTGAATTATTTTTCTTTTACTATTTTTTGAGTTGAGTGATTTACTACACGACTTTTGCCTTTCCCCTTGTGTTCATCTTAGAAGAGGGGTTGCAAAATGTAAGGATGCAATTTGGCACTAACGAATTAACGAGAGGGTAGGGTCGGCGGGGCAAACGAATTGACCATTTGCTTTTGCTTCTTCCTTCAGCCCAAACGAGGCCGGCAAAAATCTCACCCCGTTATTAGTGAGCAATTTTGTTTCACTTTTACGACCCGCCGGCTCTACAAGTCGAGCCTTTTACCCTCTCAGGTGTGTCGAAGCTAACACAAGTGCCAAATTCCTCCGCGAAAGGCGTGATTTTTCGTTTGATTGATTCCTGTTCCGGTGGTTTCCGTTGCGGAGGAGCGGGTGAAAGAAACAACAACTTTAAAAAAACCAACGCTCATTGCGTAACACCGGGCAGAAAGGCACGCAATTCATCTGCGCCAGTTCGATCGATATCCGAGGTATGGGACGAAAATTCGATGTCCGTTACAAAACCCCCCCGAAACGAAAGGGAAAACAATGCATGACGTTGATGCCGCACGATCAGCATAAAACCGTTGGCCGGTGAATTTATCCACGGGGCAAGAAAACGTGTTTTCTCTGGCATGCAGCGTTGGTTGGATTAATTAGCGATAAAAAACGCGACGAATTTGGTTCGATTTTGTTTGAACATAAGTAGACAGCACAATGTTTAGTGGAACTTGGTTTGTTAACAGGAAACCAATTCGATTAGATTAAAAAAGCTGAAGAGATGTGTCCAAAATGAATCTTATATTTTTCAAAATAAATAAAATGGCATCCATAATCAAACCATTGAATTTTGTTAAACGGGAAAAAGCAATTCTCTAGTGATATATCAGTTATAGTGAAATACAGTGTTGATGGAAGTTACACCTTCATTTGAAAGTGGGTTTTGAATGATATTGATGTTGTTCTTTTAACTCTTAGAATTTTATCTCAAGAACTGATGCAATAAATTTCAAAAATGTAAAAGGCTTACAAAATCAATACATTTCTTCCATTATATCGTTTATTTTATAGATCTTCGAAAGGATTCGAATAATGTGTTTGTAAAAAGTTTAGCATCAAAATTACATAATTAAGGAAATATCAAGATGCAAGGTATTAAAGGTACAGCTTCAAATACTAATATATTGTGTTGATATACTCGAAGTATTTTTTTGTGTTTTTATCTTCTTGATCCTTGTAATACTTCCTTAAGTTCGGTTGAGAGATACTGCCAAAATTGTATTGATAATGTTCTGTTATAATAGAACTGTGATGCCGTACAAACCAAATACAGAACAGTCAGTACTTAGAACAAACACCGGAAATAAAAACACAAACACTTATGAATTAATAAAAGTGGACAAATGATCGATGAGCAAGATTTTTTTGTGAGTCCTTGTGCGGGACTAAGCATCTCTTCGATCGGTACTATGTGTTGAAATTTCAAATATAAAATTAATCAAAAACGTAAAGGCACCATAATTTGCAGGAGAACAAGGATCATGGAAAGGAAAGCTTGACGGATTTTGAATTGAAAAATCCAATTCATTTTCATTTTTCCTACGTACCAAAATATGATTTCTTCCAAGAACTACGTCTTACACCGGATGTTTCGGAATATGCTCGACACTTTCAAAGCACTTTTTTGCGCACGTGTTATGTATACGTTTGAGCAAATTCGAAAAAAGCGATGTTTTGTTTATACACAAAAAAGCTGTGTGAAAATAGGTGCTCAAGGGAAAACTTTTGCTCAAACTCGATAGCTTCAACACTGCACTTCACTTGCACTCACGCTTTAAAATGCAACTGCACACCACACGTTCGTTCGCTCGTCAGTGAAAAACTGCACCGTACCACGGTAGGAAAATCAACTCGAAACAACTGACCGATCGCTAATGATGCCTTCCAAACCGGATCGGGTGCTTTTTTATAGAAACACCATCCACCACCACCTGCTGGACATTTTGGTAGGACTCCGCGAAGAGATGCCAGAGAGACGGAGAGTGCAGTTGAGAGAGGGAGAGAGAGAGAGAAATTGCGCGATTCTCTCTGGTGTTGTGTTGATCCACTGCCATTTTCCGCGAGCCATTTCCTGCTTCCCTTTGGCACTTCGAGCTGGCCGAAAGGACGCGGGAAATGCTTTCTGCTCGGACGGTGGTAACTTTTTTCACTCTCACTCTCGTCAAAGCTGGGGTTGTGGGGTTGAGTATCGGAAACGGCACTATGGGCTAGTATCACACCGAGGGAGGACAGTCGTTTTACTTTGGTAATGATGGTACGATCAAGTGGGGTCAATCTTTCCTTTGGATGTTTTTATAAATGCTTGTTTCATAACTTTCGGTGAATCAAATAAAATTCCGCTTCTGTTTAAAAAAACATATGGTCAGGGAGTATTCATCAAAAGATATACAACAGGGTTTATACAATACGGGGAAATCGATGAATACTAGATCATTTTAAATGGTACTATTAAATAAGACATCTAAAAATAACTAAACATTATAAAATAGAACGTTATGTTCAGAATTAGATTTCGATCGATGCTTCTTGGAAGTGTTTCAAAGGAATTTTGCTGGGAAAGGGTCAAAGCATAACTTCAGAACAAGCATATCAATTTAACCCAAAAGAAAATTTCAAAACATAACTCTTTACCCCATCCCTTCTTAAACGGGCGTTGCTGGGGCGTCAAGGTAGTATGCGCATAAAACAAAATCTTAGCTGTTGTTCGATGGAGATCGATTTTTTTCATTAGAATTTTGTGTAAACCATCAAATAATATGCGATTTCTCAGGTTGCTGCTCCGGAACTAGAGACACTTACACCCGATGAAACAATGACAATGAAGCGAACAATGAAACCATGACTTCATTAAAATTTTTCAGGTTTTTTGCGCTGTTAGTTAGTTAATTTTTATAATTTTAGCCACCGTCGACCCCATGGTGTTATGTTTCGTAAACTTATCGTCTTCGGGCGGGATGAATCTGCGAGGGAGAGAGAAATAGAGAGTTCGAGAGCAGGAGTTTGTCCACCTGTTTTCCCGATGTTAACATCTTCCGAGTTGCATTTCAATCGAGCAGTACTTGTGCGTACTGTGACCCACGCCGGAAAGAAGCTGGGCCCCAAAAAACCCCGTTCCCTCCCCTCAGCACACACACACAGATAAACACACTGAAGAAAAATGTACTCATCGAAGCGAAGCACGGAAAGGCGTTGCTGCAAAATTGATATCCGCGAAGAAGTAACCGATTAACAGCCGGTGGCCCGTTTGCCATGGGGGCCTTGATGGAGTGATATTTTGTTTTGCACCCCACATTCAACTCCATAGGGTGTTTTTCACACACACACTCACACGTAGTGGTTCATGGTTTTTGTCCGTTTGTTTATTTGTTTGTTTATCTGTTTGTTTTGCGCTTTTCCCTTTCTTCGCGTCAAGATCCCTTCAGTGAAGATCCCTTGACGGGCATGAAGCAGTTCCGGCCACGTGTTGCCCGTCCACGTTTTGCGCGAAGGTGCTCGATCGTGGCGCGATAAGCTTGGTCTTTCGCCTGAAGTAGCCTACGTCCGGAAGGAGCGGGTTTTGTTTTGCTCGTGTTGTGCTTCTTTTTGCAACTGCCCGAGGGAAGTGATTCGTTTTTCGGCTTATCGTTTAGCAGAATGGCCTTTCGTTTTCGGTGAATCAGTTTTATTTTGCGTCGGTGATGGCTTTACAAAATCCAACACCGTTTGTATATGATTTCACCCGGCCGGCCATTCGTTCCAGTTTTTGTTAGATGCCCGAAAAATGGTTCCTTTCTTTCGAGACGGCAAACACTTCCTTCTTTCTTATCGGTTACCGAATGCAGAGACCTTTGTTTTTCCCGCTTCGGTTACTGTTTAGGAATGGAAAACCCCAAAACTGATTGCATGTAGCAATACGAAAATACAATACCGGACAACGGAGATTTGGATGACGTTGGTCGCTGCTGGGATGCATGAAGGGATAAAGACCCGTAAGATAACGGAGGGATGTGGAGAGGAAAGGAGGAAAGAAAAGCGCATGCGTTACATGCTGTGGCCAGCCAACTCCTATCCCAGATGCCCGAGCCTTCCTATTGCGCAACCGACACGCTTCGGTGTTTTGTGCGTATCTCCATCAACGCCTCTGCACTTCTCCGGGTTGGTCTGACTGCGAGGAAAATTAACGTGGAAAATGGCCCCATCCCACAGCCGGCAACGCACCAGGAGCTTGCGAGCGATCTTTCTTCGGTAGGCTTCGTTGATTTTTTGAAACGCGCTTCTTCCCAAACGGAAGGGCAATTCTTTCAAACGGCGCAATCGAGGTTAAATCACACTTCCAGCAGCTCGTTCGATAACGTTCGTCCGTCGAGTGGTGGTCCATCTTCGCCGGCGCACGGGCTGGCCACTCACAATGACCATCGGTGTTTGAAGATCTTATTCAAGATCTTTTTTGCGTTTCGGATAAAGAAGAAATGGGAAGCTTTTCAATGACCGTCAATTTAGAAGCAAAAAACCAAAACAAGTAACACTTGCATGCGAACGCGAACTTGTCTTCCACTGGCTTAAGCTTATCGGACGAAGCCGAGGATGATGATTGATGATGAGTTTCGTAATACCTCGCGTGGCGTCCGCTGCCAAAGGTAACACTGAGAGGTCTTTAGGGTCTATAAATATGGCCTGATAGCATAATTATGCTCTCTGTCACTGCAAAAAGTAAAAAAAATGCTTCTCTGCACAGATGCCATCGCGCATGGCCAAATCGTAATTCCTACACGTTTCCGCGTTCAAAAGTCGTACCTTATCGTGCCATGATCAGTTAATGGTGGGCCACTTAAATTGGATCAAAACAATTTTGAAGCAATGTTTGATTGCTTGATTTTATCCCGTCGTTTTGCAACTTGCACCATTTTCTCATTTTTCTCGCGTTTTGCAACTCTAGTTCTACCAACTTGTTTCTTTATGTTAATCCGATACCGTTCGAACACGTTTCATTTTAATATGTGTTTGATACAACCACGCTTATAGCATTATTATTTCGTTCGATTGTGTTTTTGTGCAGTAAGATTCTCTGGTTAATTTACTCTAATGGATTCTAATTTGAGTAGTGTTGAAACGATTCTATGACCGTTTTGTATAGTTATTGGTTTTGGTTTTTTACTTCTCCTTCGAGACAGCAAGATAATTCAAAAATTGATGTGTCTATAAGCATTTATTTTGGTAACAAATATAATGTTAAATTTAGAATTTTTTGTTCTTGAAATTTTATCATTAACAAAACTAAGAGTTAGAATCTTTACATTTTTATTAATCTTTAAATGAGGTGAATTTTAGTATTGTCTAAAAACAATGAATAAAAATCGGACAATAAAACAAGCTTGTGGAAAATAAATCATCGAAAGCGAAATAATGAAACGAATTCTGCAAAAATGAAACCATTTCTAGGTGAAATCTTTTCCCTTGAAACATATTGAAAACGCAACTATCGATGTTTTACGTACGAAAGTGCAATACTGAATAGTATTATCCGTGTTTCCTAACTCTCCGGTAATGTTGGGTAATAAAGCAGAACATGTTCATCATAGGGGTAAACTAAATGAAGTTTTAATTATTGCTTTTTGTTCGACTATGAACTGTTTTGCTTATTGGACCGCGTTTTTGTAGTCCCTGCAAATCATACCGTTTCTTCGATGGAGGTCCTTTGAAAAAGTCATATAAAGGAGCTCAAAACAGTAACAAAATTATAGAATTAGTATTTTGTAATAAAGTAGACAGCAGTAACAAATAAGTTTGGTTGAACTGATTTTAAAATTCTTGACCTGATTTGTCTTAAAATATGGAGCATTAATTCATGCTCTATCATGTTATCGGTCATAATTTCATTGATAAGTTTACTAATAAGTTCATTTTTTATATTTTTGGCTTCAATAAGAAGCTTTTTCTCATTTTGAGTTCACATATTTTCAGTTTTGACGAAGGTTTGCAAATATTAACGACTTCAGATTATACCTTTGGAAGATAATTTTGATGGCGATGTATAAAAGGAAATGTGACTGCAGAACTATATGTTTAAGCGTATAAAATTTAGGAATACCATCCCTTTTCATAAAACAAAAATATTGAAGAGAGCGTAGTGTTTTTCCGGACTTTTCCGGAAAAATCACATGTCAAGGAATGCATTAACCGATTCGAACGCTTGCAGTGTGTTACCGAGTAGTGGGCGAGTGTTCCATACATTAATTTAATAATGTGAACTAATTGCCACGCCGTGTCGAACGTGCGTACCATTTTCATCACCGGAAAACTGTTGCTTGCAACCAAACGCGCAGCACCTAATTCTACTGCCCTCGAATGTACATATAATTTGTGTCAAAAGGCGTGAAATGAAAGGTGCGCATCCCTTAGCCCAACGCACACTTTCCGATTGCACAATGGCGCACCCGGTAACAACTCGGAAGTCGAACGAAAGCGTCCGTTCAGCTGTCCTACGCATTTGTACGCTTTGTTTACGCCTTGTAACGGTTTGTGAGGGGATTTGCGAATTTCAAATACCAAAACCTGGCTATCATAAAATATGCTATTTGCTGAATTGCAGAAACATTGGTGAATGGTGACGCTGGCGATGGAAATTAATGATGGCGATTCGTATTTCCGACGTTGCGTCACGGTACGAAGATGCAGTGATGACTTTTGTTTTTGTCAAATCGACGCCATCCGATCTGTTACTGATCGTGTGCATCATGTTGTGATCATTTGCATCATCTCGCTGGCGTCCGACTAACTGGCCGGCACGTTGCGGGCGCGATTTATCGCCGAGACGGTCGCAACTGTCTGCCGTGAGTCAGAGAAGGGAAAAGAAAATCAAATCGATCTAATTTCAAGATAAACATCATTGGATGGTGTGCTTTCATTTTCTCCAAATAATTTGTTTGTAACTCTTTTTTCTCTCTTGAATTTGTTTGTGGTTAAAATTGTTCGATATTTTTCACTCAACAACGGGTAACAAAGGGGCGAAATAGGAGTGAGGGCGAACATCATCCATAACGACATAAACGATGGACAGCAGATGAATTCCGGGGCGGGAAAAATTCAAACCGGTGAGATCCTAAGTGAAACGGAACCGTCTCGAATGCAATCATCCTCAGCGATTAATTAGGTAATACGATTCCATACACCACTGTTTCGTTGTTTCCGTAACGCTACTGATTGATTAATTTTGATTGACCGATTGGCCAAAGGTTTTTTCGTTCAATTTAACTTACCATTTTTGATCGATCAATGAGCAATTGTTTACGTTTTTCTATTTTCTTATTCAACTTTCAAGTACTTGTAAGTTATGTTGAGCGTTCCAATCGTTCTGATGACATCCCTAAAAAGAAATTGGCCTTCGTCCGAGGAGAAGTGGTGTGACCTATTCAAGAGGTACCGGTTTTGGATATAATTAATTTAAAAAAAGGCGTCAATCAATATGTCGGTCAGATTATGCGTTCTTGACTAACGCACAGTTCCATGTTCATGATGATACGAGTTTAGGGGGACAAAAAAATCTCAAAATTTCCACCACACTTGGGGCGATCATTTTGGGCTCAGCATCCAAATCCTTTTAATCATACGCCTCAACCGGTTCGATGTGATGGTAAAACGACCAGTTCTTCGTTAGTTTTCAACATTACTCTTTTCCATTGCTAAGCCGCTGGAGGAACAGTTACATCGCAAATCAAATTGTATTTTTGGCTTTATGAACTGCCTTTTGTGGTGTAGTGTATGATTGAAAGCGACTTGGTGAAACAGTAATGTGCTCATGCAATAGGTTAAACATTGTATCCATTATGGAGCGAGAAACGTTAGTAGAAATCTGGCGCGTGTTAGTAACTTGCTGGATTCTTGATACTAAACGGTGAAAAATGCTGTATTTTCGTCGGTACTTTTCTACCAACCTATCGTGTAGGTAGATTGCATACGTTACAGGCGTTCCATTCTGACAAGTGAATGTTAGAATATTATTGCATACATCTAGGCTCTTGTCCAATATTTGAATTGAAATTATTAACGGCGAAATGATCGAGGACGGTAAAGCTTCTACTGTATTTGTACAAATATCGACTTCCCCGTTTTGATGCTGATTTTGCGCCATATTTCTCGTCCTTCCGATGCTGTCTAACCGTGCCACGTGCCCCACAGCAGAATTAAAATTTCAAATTATTAAAAAACAAACATTTTCAAAGGGTTCCCAAATACTGTACATCCTTTCCATTCTTTCTCATCTACACAGAACATGATTAAATATTGCGAATTGTTTCACATTATTGCCATTTTTATTATTAACAACCCGCATGAAAAATTAGTAAAAAACAATAGGTAGATCTAAAGTAGATGAAACTTATTTAGTTATGAATGTTAAGGACTCATAAATTATTTCTTCTTTGGAATTCCATTACGGTGCCCTAATGTAGGTGTGAAAACCTGGAATAACTTAAACTGCGTATTTTATGATCAATCTGGGAGAATTTTAGGTTGAATGATGTTTTTTTCACCGTAACAGAATATTTTCATAAAACAACGCTTAGTCACGGCAGATTTCAAAAGCTTATTACAACTTTTACCCGATGGTGCACGAGGATTGACGAGGCAGATTGTGTTCCGAGGACAATCGCCATTTTTGATGGCGCACGGGCTGTATGACAGGGGACACTTGTCGGTGACGGCCATTATCCACTTGGGTACCAAAGTCCTGCCGAGTGAGATGGGTTGTTGAGGCATACCGTACCTATTTTTGACTTCGATCTTGTAGCTTTAGAAATTTAAAAATATAAATAACATTTAATATTTCAAGCAGTTGTCTGTAGCGAGCGTTACTTACTCGAAGAAATTTATATCGTAAAACCGGTCATCAGTTACGGCAAAATAGTACCCGGTCAAGTTTAATCGCCTTCGAGCCATCGAACGGATCTGCTTGCTGTAAGTATCAACGCACTCAACGCAGAGAAACTTGTCTTTTTTTGTAAACTCTTCCATTGAGTAGCAGAGCTCTGCAGTGGCCACAGAAGTCTCCATATTTATAACCGACCGGTCACCTACCAATGTCTGACGTTCGGTCCCATCAAGGTTAGACCATTCAATTTTGCCGACTCCCAACCAGAATAGCTTGCCTTGCTGCGGATTAACGGATATTTGGATAGGGTGTTGGAGGTCGGAAAATAACACGGTACGGATGTCGGGATTCTCCAAGCATGCCACCTCGATCGTGTTTTTCTTTTCGTCAATCCAATATATGCGTCTCGAGACCCAATCCACTGTTAAAGCATAAGGCGCAGAGGTAAAAACAAAGTATGATGTCCCCCCCCTCTCACGTAAGTCGAGCACTGATCAATTCTGCTCGATTCTGCTCGATCTTGTACGCAAAGGCTCTCGGGTCTAAAATAGCCGTCATATTGCGCCCAACACGAATCGGTTATATATTTTAAGCCGCCAGTTCAATCGGTTGACCCAACAGATGGCACTTTGCGCAAGCGCGTGACGAAGAAGCTTACGGAAAAGCTTTATTCGTTGGGCGGGGTAATGTTTATTTTATTATTTGTAGCTACTTTTTTACTTTCATTTTCTTTTGTTACTGTTTAAATACAGCATAATTAATTCCAAATCTCTTATGGACACACGCGCAAGAAATCTAGAGTGATAATTGTGTATCATAATTGTTTAGGATTACATGATTATTGATGTACAGTGACACTGATAAATCCTACAATTCGCTTATGAAATTCGAAACGATTGCTTGATATACAATCGTTACTTGATAGTAATCGTATATTTACTTTTTGTTTAATGAATATGTGCTGACTATTCTACTGATATATCTTTCACAATCAAAATATGTGAATGTTTGGTTCTCAAGCTAGTTATTTTGTTTCTACTCTTTTTCAAGCTGTAATGTATTAAGGGTTTTGGAGACCCGAACAATTTACCAGATTTATTTGATCATCATCATCAGCCAGCAGTCAGTAAATCTGTTTTAATTTTTAAAGTTTAGCCAGCACATTTGGTATTGAATAATATTATCGTTCTATGAATGTACATCGGTTAATATCAATTACATATATGTAGCTGAAATAGTTTCGCAGTTACAGCTAATTGAAATTATTTTATTTATATTTTATTGAAAGTGCAAAATAAGCACTTATCGTAGTGTATCAAATCATAGTGAAGTGTACCAGTTTTTTCACGAATTTTCTTTATGATAATACAATATTTTTCAAATAGAAAATAATTGGTTGTTTGAAATAGTTAGCCCGATCGGCTATATTTGTTCGAGTTCATTTATTTGTTCAGTTCAAAAGCTTGGTTCATTTGTTTAACGATTTTGTATAACTAAATGCAATAACCAGTACAATTTAAAAAAAAATCAAACGAAGTATTATTGATATATAGTTAAACAAGGTGTCTCCTTGTTTTGAGAGCAAACCTAGTTTCCTTTTAATTGTTCGATCCTCCTATATCTTCTACTACATTTCGAGGTGATTTTATTTCCATATAATTCCGAGGATTTTGGATACTTTTCTCCAGCCTTTTGATATTTCTTCATGGAATGTGCTGCTTTGACATGTTTCGGTTGGGTTTGAATTTCAGTCCTTCGGCTTGGTAACACGCTATTGTATGATTCGCTTAATGTTATGATGCCAAATTCGGCCAAAACAGTACTCGATGATTTGGTTTTCTAATTATATGAAGAAGATATCGTTGCAAGCATTCCCTTATCTAAAGATTGTAACGGTTTTTACAAACGGATATTAAAGTATACCACACTTGCAAATTGCTTGTCAAACCATTTCTTTTTCTACCGTTTTTTTCAGCAAAAATTACGCGATCGATTGTAGCTGCTTAATTAGGCTTCCGATTCAATAGACAGTTGTCAGACTGACTCAGAACCAAAAAACAAAAATATTTATTGGTAACTTAAACAATTTGTCAAGTATAAATCGTGTAGTTCAGATCACCCTGAAGGGTCCTATGATCAAATTTGACTATGTTGTGCCATTATGCCTTTGCGTGATCGATTGTACTCCTGGAGGTTACCAGCTTTGTTGTTCCATATGGTACGGAAACGCCCTTTTTGTCACCTGTCCACCTGTCCACGGTTTTTACTTAAACCTCTTTTTTACGTGCGATAACTATCACAATGTTTTAGTCATGTCTAGGGTTCAGAGGGTCTGGTCTACGTTCAGATTCAACGATTAACCTATACTTCCGAATTGCGTTTCGAACTGTTCCGACACTTACACCTTTCTAATCTTGGCACCGGCACTTGAGGCTGACTGATTTATTTTATATTTATCATGATATTACGGACGTTGCCGTATTGTTAAACTGACTGATATCCTTAAAAGTAAACTATCATATACAATAATCATCAGCTACAAATAATGACAACCGAGTAAACACAAAGTCGTACAAAAAACGGATCTTAGGAAAATATGAATTGTATAATTTGAAGGTACTTATTGTGGATTCAAAGTAAACATATTCTTTTGCCGCCGGATTGTTTACGAGTTTCACGCAGCTGGGAATTTTTAAAACGATCAAGAGTAAAATGTGATCGAGAAAGTCTAATAACAATCTATGAATATGTCGCCTGGTATTGAACACCTCATACAATAGTTTCAACGCCAACTCGATCGAATTGTTCTTTTACATGTTCTTTTTGAATTTTTCTCCGAAAATTTTCTTACTTGCCAGATCAGTTAGTTGTCCGGATTTGACCGTACTATGCAGACTCCTACTTTAGTGGGGATGAAGAGAGTTACTGTGATCGAAAGAAGGTATATTACAGATTGCTGGTCATCCGTTCGTAATACCGGAGGGTGCCAGACTCGAGATTTGGTTAGACCTAATAAAAATTGTCGATAGCTGAGCAAACATATTTCCATACTGAGCGTTTCCAATCGCTTTTCCAACAATAAGTGAATGTATTAACGAATACGAATTGAATATTAAAAGATGTGCAGACTTGTTGTGACATTTATTCGACAAAACATCGCGTTGATGTAGTGTTTCAATTCTGATTTGATTTGGATCAATCATAAAACATTGAAGCAGACTAAATCTGCTTAGTTTAGGTTTGCTTAAAAAGTTCTTAAATGGAGTAGTTTTTAATGTTGTTAAACAGTGTGAAGATCTTTTGCAAGTAAATTTATTTGGTTTAAAAATCGAACATAAATATTATACATTTATGATTATGTATCTACATTGTCGGTATCTTAGAAGAATACGATGAAAAGCAGAATGTTTGATGGCTTCAAAATTATGATAGGCTATCCCAGTGGGGTTTCAAATGTAGGTGATCCAAACTTGAAACAACATTTATGCCATGCCATACTGTGTTTGGATGAGTACTGCGCATAGGATTCTTTTCACCCTCTTACTTGCAAGGATCATAGATTGCGGTTAAGTTTGCTTCAATCTAAATAGTAATACTGAGACAAAAAAAATGCAAAATGAACAGTTTAAACATAAAGAGTTTTGTCCAACAAATCCTGTTCCAACCCCATATTGAAGCACTTAAGATCCAGAGCACACATAAAACATGTTTTTTTATATGATCTTAATTTGTCACAATACATGAAAGCAGTGCTGAATGCAAAATTTACAATTTTCATTCATCAAGGAACGATTTCCCACAACAGTTGTTGATACAAATACCAAAGCAGCATATTTTTTACCACACGTAAATTCAGTGTATAGCGACGACATCGGATCGAGATTGATGAATCGCAACCGTACAATCTTCTATATTTCATTTCATTTTTCGGTGCAGCTTCTGGTTTTCTTTAGCAGAACATTAGAACATTTTTGCTCAGAACTCCCGATTTTTAAAAGAAAGGAGGTAACAAATGCTGACCTGCCTGTCGTACACTAAACGTTGATATATTTTAGTTACCTTTATTCGGCATAAAAACAACTAATGCGTAAATAATTAAAAAAGAAATGGAAATTGTGCATAAACATGTAGCGCATCTAGCCGCCATACAAAAGTAAACAAACATTTTTAGCCGCCAAAGCGGCGGCTATGTCAACGGAGATGCTATTCATTTCTCCCTCACACCCGTGGAAAAAGGGGCGCGTGCGTGAGCGCTTCGACACGTCAAGCGGCCAACTTATCATCTAGCCGATACACAAAAGGCTACCTATAGATGGCGCTAATACCAACCGGTTGAACTTTTAACGTTGAAAGTTTAATTTTAAAATTAAGCTTATCGCACTTCCTTTTTGTCATGTTTCTAGCGCTGTAATTGGCTTATCGCTTGGTACCACTGCCATTTTGTTCCCACGACCAATTATGATTGATTGCCAATGAAGAGAAATTTTGTTTTTTACTCCAAATAATCGGAGATAATAAAGTAGATACAAGTACAATCGACATTGAAATAAATGTTTTCATCTGCCATGTTAAGCTGATTTGAATAAGTAGGCAGTATGAGTTTCAATTCGTCAATAATTTACTTTTCATTTCACTCCACTGCCCAAGTTTGTCGCTATTCTACTGCAATATGTCTTTTAATGCATATATTGGAAAAAATGCATGCGGTAAATTTCCATGGGACCAACAGAGTTCATTCCCGCATGTCGGTGTCGGTTCGCTCGGACCGACAGAGCCGGTTTGCTAGGCCGGCGTTTCAACGAATCACGTGTTACAACTCGTTTCCATTGACGTGAGATGAATTAAAATTGATAGCTCGATTCGATCGGATTAATTCAATTGAAGTCCATGCTGAGGCTGAAAGACTTTCTCCGCGCAGAATTGAGAAAGAATTCACTTGTATCATTTTCTCTTTCTCTATATCTTAAAGTCGTAAAAAAGTCAGCATAGGTCAACCTATGCCGACCGAAAATCTACCGATCTTTCATCTCTTGGTCTCCTTACGATAGCAACGGTAGATATAAGTACCGTCATGTCTGGTGAGCGGATATGCTGCCTCGCCCGACCTTGCCCACTAACTACCGTTTACTAGGTATACATTTATGATTAACATTCTTTGATGTTGCTACATGTATCTCTATTTTAATCTCGTTTTAGAGCTAACTGTCTTTGTTCATACTTGATCTAAAACTGGTGATTAAATTATTTGATCTAACAATTGAAAAAAGGAAAAAGATATTTGATTTCTTTGCTCATATTAAAAGACCAATGAGGCGTCACCTTTTCCAATGAATGTCTAACTTCAAAACGATAATTTTCTCATTATCATTAGTATAAAAAAACTGGCACCATACGAAAAGCATGGAATAAAAGGCACTGATTGAAGTTCGAAAGGAACGGTTCAAATCCAAGAAGAAAAATCACAAACGCAATTCAAACTAAAACTGTGTTAACACTGTGTTATTCTTTTGTTTCTTCTGGTAACCCAAATTGTACATTCTTATCATGGTAAGTTTCTGCACTTCAATTCTTGGATACTTTTACACACTTTCGTGATGCGCGTACATTTTTTTTTGCGCGCAGAGTAACATGGATGTGAAATGTGGGGTGGGTCAAAAACAAGGGTGTGCTTGTTGAATCAAACACATTGCACACACTATTTAATTGAAAAGGTGTTGCTGAATAAATAAAGATGTTGTATGATACTTTACTGTGCTACCACGAATGCACAGCACAACAAACTGTGTGTGGTACCACAGTATGGCACACCAAAAAATGTTACTTGAACGAAGGGTACAAAAATATGCTAAGAAAAGTTATTATTTTTTTAAATGTGCTGGACATTTCTTTTGTTAATTCATTTCCAACATCCTCAAACTGTTTTGAGAATTTTCCTCTTGTTTAACAAACAACAAACAAACATATCTTTACAATGATCTCTTAATTTACGTTAAGGCGCCAATCATATATTTTCATCCAAAAACCACTTTTATGCATCAAAGCATAATTAAGATAATTTGAATCATTCACGCATGTTCATATTTTTCATTTTATTTTATCCAAAAGTAAATTCACAAACACGTTCGGAAACAGCTGCTTAGTTTGCGTACCCTATGATCCGCCGTTGGTTGAATCATAAAACCATGTTGGGTCAGAGAAATGTACGAGCGAATGTGCAGGAGGATGGAGGAGTGGAGAATTGATTTGGAGGTGGCACAAAGGAGGAAGCTGCCTCAATAATCAACGAATGATGAAAGGCATTCCTTCGTTTCAATTATACAACCCTGGCCGATTTCAACATATTCTTCGCGAAGACTGCGCGATAAGAGATGCGCCAGGTTAGCAACGAGAGAAGCCCCGCATCCATATATGAATAACGGAATATAAACAAATCAAGGAGAGGAAACTAATTTAATGCATGCACACTAAAAATTGAATTCTTCTTCGTTTTGATAAAAACATTGCTAAAGTAGTTTACTCGATTTTTGTGTTCGGTCGACGAATTGATCATTACCATTTCTACGACTCGTCGTACCGAGCGTGAAAAAATGTAATCAACAGAAAATAGTTAGGAACGATAGCTAGAGCGAACAAAAATTCTAGTTCTTTTATTTGTTTTTTTTCCAAACTTCACGACCATTCTCAACAATCTTTACGATCCCAGTAAGCAGCCAGGTGATCACTAAAGATCCAGTTTTTGGTGTTTGCGTTATCGGCCATGCCGATCGGTATTTTCTGAGCCAAATTGAGGAAGGAGGTGTTAGAAACGAAAAGTGTTTCTAACATGACTAAAATATTCCTGAAACAATAGCTCATATATGCAGCAATAAGAATGATGGACACATTTACGAACCTTATTTGACATAGCAGTAAGAAAGCCCTTGCTAGCAGAAAATTCGTAAAACGTCCGGCCCTTTTGCATGCCGAACTATTATTTACAAAGACTTTTACGTAATTATTTTCTTATTTAATCTATTCTTCTTTTGTTCTTTTACATTATGTTTTTCATTAGTTTCCCATTCAAAACATCATCAACGTTTTATCAACACAAAGTAGGAGGCGCATGGTTTAGTAAGACCGTTATGTTCAAACCAATTAGTTTTTTTAAACTGAACCGATCTGACCGGTTGAAGCAGTTTTCTTGCGGAAGGTGAAAACTGGCCGCCATGGTTTAACTTTCATAAAAGCTGCTTGTGTTGTACACAATTTTCTGTCCTGCTCTAGCGCACGGGCTAGTGCGGAAGGTTCGTCTGGTTGCATACTTTGCGGAGTTAACTTAGGACTGTTGCATACATCGCGGTGTTAATTTGGCCGCTTACTTTTCTCGAGCAGCGGCTGCGTTTTGCTAAGGCGGCTGCAAAATGACGTCACACATGCCATATGTTTGCGTTTTGCTACCACCGACAGGGATCATGTTTTATGATCAACGCATAAAGTAAGCATTTGAAACATTTTCTTTTGATTTTTAATTGCACTTCATCATGAGATTTCTAAATGTTATATTCAATTTGATAACGATATTATGCTGAAGATACACAAATATAATACGATCCTACTCATTTCAAAAGTTCAATCTTGCTTCTCAATGAAGCATATTTCATTCAAAAACATGTTTCTTAATTTTGTACGTATGACACGGTTTCATCAACATGCGGTAAACATATTTTCTATAATTTCATTTAGCATTCCATTTTCATATTTTAATTGGAACACAACTCAAAATTTTCTTATGACGTTTTCATTCAATTAATAACTTGTTCCGAGGAATAATGTTTGCATTAAACAAAGTAGTCAAATTTTATAGACTTTTCATGCAAAACCGAAATACACCAGCAACTTTCTGTTGAAAGCAAAATAAAGAGTAGCATTTCTTTTAAATTTTTTTGAACAGTTCCTTACGGAATTAAGCAACTTTATCAGAAACCATCGTAAAGAGTATGATACAGTGGTTTGGACATACTTGGCCACAGTAAATCATGCGCAAAGAGCATCGGAGGAATTAAACGGGTCAAAAATAATTGAAATACCCCACACTGCTAACCCTCCGCGTGCCTCTCAACAACAACCAATCGAAAAACATGTACAGCACTCAAAGGTAGGACCTATTCCAACATTCTGAAGTCCACACGGCGTAGCATTTGATCGTGAATGCCACACAACAGCTGAAAAAACTTTCAGCTTTTTTTTGAAGTTTCAGCCAAGGACCGTAAGGCTGGCTTCGTGGGCGTCGAAATATTTTTTGAAAGTAGTTAAAAGATGAAAATTTACAACAAAATTTACTTCATTCAATTAGCTTGGTTAACTTTTTTCTTATCGCCAATAAAAATTTGTCTATTTTTTTTAATGTATACGTTACATCAGTTCCGTGTTCTTCTATTCTTGCAACAGTATAATATGATCCCAACAGTAAATTGGTGGAGATAAAACATCATCAAACAAATAGTGAAATGCTATGTGAAAGTTTGTCTTAGTTTCTTGCGTGTAGGTCAAAAAGCCATGTCAAAATAGATGATGGCTTTTCACGGGTTGCAATTATTTCAAGTTTAACTGTATTTGACCTGCTGATCCGTCATGGCAAGAATTTGTGAGATCTACATATTGATAAATCTACATATTGATATTCAATGAATCTTAAGTGTAAATTAGGAGTTATGCAAACACCATGCCACACTTTTCTGATCTATGTTCATCAAAACGTTTGGAATGATCAAACTGAAAACTTTGAGATAGACGTAAATGAATTATTGATACTGATGCGATAAGATTTATCACAACACCGTCGCTGTCAGCTGCACCAGCAGTCAATGTGACAGCAGCCGCGACTCATGCAGCAGCGATTGGGCTTACACCACGAAGGGGATAAAAGGGCTGCGCAAGCTATCATAAGGCCTCTTCGCGATAAGTTGGCATGATAATAAGGTCGGAATAAAGGCACTAATTTTGTGGTTCTTTCACCAGAAAGCTCCGACAAAACATATTTCAAGTATCACAACCAACAGATACCATTGCCGAAAACATTTGACGAAAAAAAAAATTTATTTGTGTAAAATGGCTAATGCGCGAGGAAACACCACACCACAGGTGTGGGATCGAATCTCGAGTCTGGCACCCTCCGGTATTACGAACGGCTGACCACCGATCTATAATATACCGTCTTTCGGTCACACAAACTCTCTTCGGAGAGAGGCCTTGTCCCATTAGGGGATGTCGTGCCACATAAAAAAAAAAAAAAATGGCTAATGAACTTCATATCTTCAAATAGTTCATGTAGAAGAAACCTGAACAATAACTGGGATGACAATCGAAACGTTTTTGTTTTTTTTTCGATTTAATACATTGGTCCTGCACAAGTTTCACAAAGTTCACGATATGCAGATTTTGAGCCTCCAGGTGCAAACATTTTTCAGATAGTTGGCATCAGCATGATTATTCCGTCGGGAACTGTCAGTTTTCTCGACGCTGTCCCGTACAATAGGAAAACAACACTTTGAAAATAGGGAAAACATGACTAGCCTCGTCGTTTTGTTTTCGCGCAGAGTCTCGACGCGTAGGTGGTGCCGTTTTGTGCCGTTTTGTGCCGGCCAGCCATAGTACAATTTAGGCAGACATTTGAATCCTTTATAGAATGAGACTGTTCAACAAACTATTTCTTATAGTAGAATACCGATAATAAAGCCGGTTTTAACTTTACCATCAACAACGTGTTTGCTTAAAAAAATGAATATAATATTCTTTTAAATGCATATTGTATGGAAGCTTCTTGTTTACCAGTTTCTAAAAGTATTCACATCAGTCAAGACCTAAGCCATAACTAACTTATTGAAAATAATATGAACACCCGGTTGACAGAAATTGACATTGTTGCTGGTACTATGTAGTTCCAGCAAGAGTCCCAGCAATCTGCCATGGAAAAACTTGCTGGTACTACATGACAGCTGCAAAAAATTTGAATTTTTGTCAACCGGGCAGTATAATATCAACGTAAAATATTTTAAATCTTAAATGACATTTTGCGACATTTTGAAATGACATAAATGAAATTTTCCGTTCAAGTATTACCAGATGAAAGGAACCTAGGGAATGGTTCGACTTGAACGGAATATTTACTGTCAGTCCTTAACTGTTAGTCAATCCTTAACATGGCGGTTAATATATTAAAAAATGTGAAATTTTCGTAGTCAGATTCATATATGCTGACTGAAAGGAAATGCTAAGCTGGTAGCAGCTATACCAACAAATCCTTGTAAATCAGATTATAAATACTTTTGAGTTTGGGTAATGAGTTTTGTTGTATAATAAAAAGAATTTAAATATATTCATGGAATACAATCTCGTCAATAATTTAAGACGAAAATTGAAACATTCATGGATTGATCGTATTCATTTTTAATTTGCACATTAATAATATACGCATGTAACCATTCTAAGGCATTTATGGAAAGGACTGAGAGTTAAAAAAAGAACATCAAAATTTATTTTACTTAAACTTATACCACATTTACCCAACTTAAAACAAATAAAATATATTAGCCAAGCTAGGTTAGAATACGTCATAACCAACACGGTCAATTTGAAAATCCTTGTCACTGCCATCTAGTGGCGTGCGCAAGTGAATGCGCGGCTAATTTAGCAATAACCGATTCATCAAAGACACAACTTTGCATACAATGCGGCTATTTAATAATGTCGCTCGCTTCCAGCTCGAATTCTGCTCGAAGTCACTCAGCGCCGCACTCGTGAGAGGGGGGGGACATCATACTTTGTTTTTACCGGCGCAGATATATCATTGCTGATAATTTCTTGTTGATCATTCCCGTCATACTCGGCACTGTAAATGTTACCCCAACCCCAATACATGCGACCTTCAACACAATCATAATCTACCCCAGCAGGCCTGTGACCGACGGCACTGTGATAGATTTTACTTCCGTCCATCTGTACGCGCATTATACCGTCACTATGTGCAATCAGAAGAAAACTGTGATCAAACCGGCTGGGAACGTTACAAACAGTGTCTTTATCAATGCGACCATATGCACACAGGCCTAGTTTTGCAGGTGCACTAATGGCCTGCATTATCCATTCGTGGTAGTTGGCGGTATCGGTGAACACGGTATACTTAAATTGGTCGCACAAACCATCACCGACCCTCCTTGGGATAAAAGAAACTATCCCCCGTAGGTACCATGTTCCTCTCGTCTCGAAAAACATACCACCGCCACTGTCTCCGTTGCACGCACTGATCCCTAAGCCGTCCCTTCCGGCGCAATACATGGTGTGTTTTAAAACGGACCCGTACGTTGGATCACTCTCCACACACCTGTACCCATCCACTACGGTAAGGGTTGCTTCTCGCAGGAATGGGGGTTCTCCTTCGTTAGCGGTCGAACCGAAACCAACTATCGTTCCATTTTTCCCAATAATTCGTTTTTTCATCGGATCGCTTTCGCTCCAAATGCACGCAATCTGCACAAACTCTGTTAGCACAATATCAGAGGCTAGCCGCAAAATAGCAATGTCATTTGCCATACTAGATCTAGTAAACGTAGGATGGAGCACTACATTTGACACTTGCATCACTTGTATATGTTCGCCCGATTCGTCCAGATGGTTTCGGCCAACGTGCACTATCATTTGATCGGCACGCAGTAAACCAACGTAGAATAAACAATGGCCAGCTGAAAGAGACATTATATCCATTGGAAATTTTGATTGTCGCTAGGTGGAGTAGTATAAAATATACTTACCAGTAAGAATACTATTGGCACTAACTATAGTTCCTCCACAGGCGTAAACAGTTGCATTCCCCAGCAGATGATAAAGGGCCGCATGCCACGGCCAGTGTCCTGCTGTTGAATTGACACCGTTGATTATCAGCGGTTCGATTTTCTCGTCAACAAGCTTTCGTTGTCCACATATTTGTTGCACATGTTTACCACTAATACATACGGTAAGAACGGAAAGTAAAACGACAATGATCAAACTTTCACGATAGAAGTTTTGCTCGGACATTTTTTAATGCATTCGTATGTCCTCGTGCACTACTTTATTTGACGAGCGTGTGGCTCTTCCATGGTTGAATGTGAATGACTAACGAACGTTTGCCAACTTCCAATGCCGTGAATGCGATGATACTCGCGAGATCCGCGGACTATCATGTGAAGAAAAAGTGATAAGACGTACGGGCTAACTTGAATCGGAATTTTGGATTGTGCCAAAATATACAAAAAGGCTAAACTACATCCAACAGCTGCTTGTTGTTATCAGCATATGCACGAACCGGGTCAACGCATGAGAGATGAATGCTCTTTTGCGACAACAACCTAATTTGTATGGTTTTTTCATAAAGTTAGGGCACATAAAAGGTACATGAAAATGATCGAATTTCCGAAACCTAACACTCGTAAGAAAGAGGAAAAATGTAAGCAATGGGTAGCATTTTATAGCCAATCCTGCTAATCCTCTACGTACAAAGCTAGTTATTCTTGAGTTCTCACCATTTCTGACAGTTTTTCAGATTATTAACTGGAAACCTGAAGTGTAAATGTTGTCACATCACATCATATTGTTTAGAGGGAAACACGTCCAGTACAACGATCCTTGTTCTCCGGATGATGGAAACACGTTTCTTTGAAAGTTAAATAAAACCACAAAGCTGACGCCAGTGAACATTAGTTTTTCCATGTCTTCGGTTTATTACATTTTACCTCGTTATCGGAGACGGCTGTAGGTTGTTTTGTTGATAACAACCTCAACCAAGAAAGTTTGTTTTTAAGTTATACCTCTCAATGCTACCTCTCTCCCTTAAAATCTCTTTATCTCTTTGCTTGCTTAACAAAAAAAAGTATACATTAGTTAAGGATCTACAATTAAAAAATAGTAATAATATTAATAATAATAATCCTTCAATACATAATATTACTCTAGAGCACAATATTTCACAATTGGTTTCGGCGGCTGATCTACCTTTCCTCCTCCTCAGCGGTTAAGGGATAATTTTTTGGCCGCTTTTTTTCTGCCCTTACTATACCTTCTCTCCTGCCAATCCACGTAATTTTGCCCGGTGCATAAGTTAGAACAAAAAAAAACACATACCTATATTTCACTAAATACGCGCTCCGCATTTAACAGTGGTGCACAAAAATAAACCCTTCGAAACAAACCCAATCAACTAATTTGTGCGTTGAAGATAGCAGGAAAATGTGTATAAAATCAATCGCAACGAACACAACAAAAAAAATGGAACGCATAAAATTTGAATTTCCCTTTATCAAGGATAAGATGAAAGTGTGTGGGTTGAAACGGGGACAACAATCCGTTGGGTCACAAACCTAAACCAAATAAAAACCTCTGTACACTCGCGCACATAAAGAGTTATTCTACGATCTATTCTTCTCTGTTTCATTTCACCTTTCTTCTTTTTATCTGCCATTCAGTTCAAGAGCTTTTGCATATCTAACTTGGTATTTTGGTTTGGCTACGATGCCATCCTTCATTGGGCCGCACCGTGGACACTAGTTGAGATTCTTGGGCGATCGTAAGAATGCTCATAGTTTACATGTTCGTCCCTGTTTAGCTCAAGCATGTAACGCAGTCTGTTTAGTTTTTGCTTTTTTCTCTATATCTTTCATCCACGCCCAAAAAACCTGGCATCATCACATTCGCTTCCTAATTCTTAGCTAACGGATAACGGAAAACGACGACTACGGGGAGGAAAGTACAAGTACAAATGGTTAAAAAAGAGACACCGAATCCTAAACAAAATATGTCCTTTCGATATCCGTCTCGGGTTAATTACTTCCGCGATACCTTTCAAGTGCGGTCGAGGGCATGTTGGCAAAACGGTTTTTGATAATTGTTTTTTTTCTTGTATTTTAACGAGTACAACGTTACGTTTGCTCAGTGGTGTCCGTGTAGAAGGCTGCGTTACTCTCTGCGACAAAGAATTTTACATCAAGTTTTTCATTCTATTATTTTTTTACAAATATTGTACCATTGAGAAAAATAGAGAAATAGATGGCTTCAGAGAAACGACAATGAACAATGTGCACCCATTTTATGTACTTAAAAGTAGGGTAAGTGTACCGTCTGAATATTTACTTAAAACGTGCGCTGTACAAAACCCTTAATATTGATCCGTGATCCGTTGAAGTGTTTGTCCGAATTGAAACAAGATAAAGCTTGTCTTGCTGATGTGATTTTTTGGGCATAAACATTATTGTATTTTCATTATTTATTATTAAATGTTTTAAATCTGATGCAAGTTACTGTTTCATTAGTGAGTATCGGAGACACAGTCCGCTGTCTTGAAAAACAAGTAAGGTTTAATGTTCGAAATAAAAATATCGATTTTCATGTGCAAAGTGAAGAAAAATGGTACCGATCGCTATTAAAGTAAATTTTTGTTGGCAATTATCTTATAAAGTAAATTTAAAATGAACCAAACGACCAAGTACTGTGCAACTGATGGGTACACTTACCCTAAACGCTCTGCTTCAGAATCGATTTTTCGTCAAAAGACATCACCATGGAAACATAGAAATCAGCTCCTTTCGCTCTCATTTCTCTTTCCATCAGTCCGCGGATATTTTCTTCAGCATTCATTCAACGGCTGCTTGCGTTTGTTTTCCCTTCTCTTTGTTTATGTTTTGTTAGTAATATTTTATCTCCCATTCCATTTTGTCCTTAAAAATACTCGCCTTTCGACACAAATATTGCATCTAAAGTACGAATTTTCGCTAACGGTACATTAATGTGTGTGTGTGTGTGTGTGTGTGTCTGCGTTTGTGCATTTAGGATATATTTTAGTGCGCTGTATTTACCGTTCCGGTAACCACACACGGTCTGCTTCAACTGTCGTGTGCCCATCCTGCGTCTATGTTGTTTTTCTTTATCTGATGCCGGTAAGTGCCTAACGTGTGACTGTAGAATCGTCTCTAATATAGGTCTAAATAACCTTCCACACTTTTTGTTTTTCGGTAGTTTTTCCGTTCTACTCTTCGGTTCACAAACACACTTCGTGGAGCACACTGAAATGGAGTCTTGTATTAAATTCGAATCATTACATTTACCATCATCTGTAGATTGGATGTATGTTTTTCTTCTGTTAAGTTCCGTTTTACCGTATATATTTTGCTTTAAATTCATATATCTGGTTGATTTGCGGGACGCAGAGTTGGTGATTGTTTGTGGTAGTTTTGTTTTATGACCGTAAAAATGAATACGAATAATGAAAGACATATACACATATTCTACGGGTAGAACAGGCCGCATGTTTCAGAAATTTTGAAGTAAACAAATAAACGTGATAAACCACATGACGCCAGAGTAGATAAGGAGGTCGAATGTCTACCAGTTGTGGCAGAAACCAAACTCATGTTCGTTCTGCTGATTTGGTGTGGAAAATATCTTATTTCATAATTAGAGGAGTCCAGCTTGATTTAACTTTTAATAACAGTTTGATATGTTCAAGATAAACGAAACCAACCCCGCTTTGTGCTAGAGCTGTTTGCAGTGTGTGAATGTTCTCGTCGGGTTTTGGAATGATTATCATTAGCATAGGGGGTAAAGAATGCACTCGATGGCTGACACACAGTACGGGATGGGTAAGGTTAGAGAGCTATCCGCGACCGACAGATTGTAGGGAATTGTCCCCAAGGTGGCTCTTGTTGCCCGGAAATGTGCGTGTGTGTTTCAACAAAAAGGACACCCGTTAGTTGGTGGCCGAGGTGGAAACGTCACGCCACAAGAACAAAACATACATTACAACATACAACATACTAGAAGAGCTCAGGAGTCGTCTCTTTTATCACCCTCGTCCACAAAAGTTACTTAAGATGTAAGAAAGGAAACTAAACTTAATATATACAATTGCAATGAGTTTTCCTAACTAAACCGTACGAACCGTTTCGTTAACGAAACGAGGAAAGGAAACGCTACATACAGAGACGTATGGGAGTTCTATTTATCCCTCTTTCCGCTAGAGATTGGGGAGTCTAGGAAACGCACCCTTTCTACGCTACACAACAGATTGTTGATTCTGTGTCGGGTGTATTGCTGCTGCTGGTGTTGGGTAAAACGAGTCAAATACTGAGCCAACGGTGAGCGATCACTAAAAGGAAGCTAGTGTTATGATGCGAAAGGGACGAAGAAAATAAATAACTTAAAGGTGCGCGGGATCAGTGGGTGGGTTTTTTGTTGTTGTGGTGTTGTTGTTGGATGATTGTCTCCCCCGCGCATATCTTTCAGGTCCCCGGGACTCCTGCTACTGCTGTTGCGCTGTTTGCGGGCACAGAACTTACTAGCACGGCGTTAGTGGGTCTCCGCCTGCGTCTCCACCACCACACACGAGCCGATTCCGGTGGTGCGGGAAAAACAGCGTTCCCGAAACGCCCTCGGAGTAGTGGTGAGGGCTCGGGACGCCGCCAGCACCATTCGCCACCGTTGCTGCCCCGACACCACCAACCGGTGTTCCGGTGTTTAGCCGCACGAGGGTGGTGTTGCCATTGGTGCTGCTGCTGTTGCTGCTGCTGGTGCTGTTCGACAGGCAAGAGGAGTTGTTGTTAGCCGTCGACACAGTGGACGACGAAAGCAGGACACCCTCGGTGCCCCCGGACGATGCGGCAGCAGCGGCAGCCACGGCCATAAACGCAGCCGGAAAGCCCATCCGCGGCATGTGCAGATAGTTATCGTCGCCGATCGGGGCCTGCCGGCTGCCGTAGCGGAGATCACGCACCAGCGTCGACTTGTACTTCCGGTGGATCAGCTCGAGGCCGGTTGCGATTTCGTTTAGTTTCGTGATCGTCTTCCGGACGGCCGCCAGGTCCTCGCTAGGCGTCCCGTTGAGGTCCGGCGATAGCTCCTCCAGACTCGAATGGTGAGTGATGATCAGCGAGTGCAACCGCTGTAGGTCACGGGCTGGATCGAGGGCATTCGCGAACTCCATTTGCATCGGATTGGAGGACGAGACGGGCGTACAACCTTGTGCGTACTGATCAGCTTCATTGCAACTGCGAAAGGACAGGGAAAAATAAATCAAATTTCGTTCCTCTTAATCACACTGACCGTTGAATCGCTATGGTCCGCAAATACTCACCAAGTCCATACATTGTTAATGTACGCCCGCGGGTGGAAGTTCACGAGACGGGCCTTGTTACTCTGGCAGATCTTACTCAGCAGATCGATCCACTCTTTCTCCTCCACACAGTTTGCCGTTTGTACATAGAGTGGCCGTTGATCTTTTTTAATTATCTGCAAGATGAGAAGAATTTAGGGTTACTAAATAAGAACCTTAAAAAACGTAACTATTTAAAGTATTATTCCCTAGAAAATAACAATCAATGCGAAAGCAAATCGTGTTGAGACATTAACTTCTCTAGACTTCTTGGAGAAGTAATCTTGTGAAAGGTCTTTCAAGGTTCCAACGATGGGAATAACCAGCAACAGAGCCTGGAGTATCCTATCTATACAATCCAATATGTTTCCATTTAAAATGTTAATTCAATGATGAAATGGTAATTTTAAAAAAATAGGCTATTCAACAATGGTTATGAACACTACAGACAAAAATTAAATTTTAAAAATTTAAGTTAAACGTTAATAGAAGTGCATTAAGTTCAGGTCTCCATTGAGGACATAATGAAGAGAATATCAAATTCTTCAAAGAACAAATTTGTCTCCATGAAAGTTTGCACCAAACAGTTTTATTAGTGCGGGAGCAAGCCCTCCATTATTAGCACGACTGATAAAGGCTGTTTTACGAAAATTAAAACAAATTAACATCGAAACGATGATATACAATTACAGATGATACAAATTATGAAAACGTCGCAGTCCCAAGTTCTGCGATGGGAATTCCTAATTAGATTTGTCGAAGCCAATTAAAATGGTGGGAGATCATTTGCTAATTCCCTAAGGGAAAAGGAGGACAACCTAAACCATTTCATGGCAAACAGGACACCCATTAGCATATTGGGTCGCTCAATTTGATGCAGCCCAATTATTTAATTTGAAAATGTAGGCCAAAGGTATGACGTAAAGGATGTCCGCCAGGGACACTGCAGCACATCCTGGTGCTGACCCGGAAGATTTAAATGCGCAGAAGCACCGTCCTGGAGCACGCAGGATGTGGAATCCCCCTTCAACGGTGCTCCGCAAGTTCAGTGACCTAGTTTAGGCCAGTTTGGCATCGGCATAGTCGCGACCATGTTTGAAACGAACCAAGCTTGAGGTAGGGGTTTATTCAACTGAGCTTTATTTGCAAAATTAAAACAATGTATCGGGTAGGGCGCGATTGAAATTCATTCGGTGCAAAGTGGATAGCTAACATCCGGATGGATTGGCGTCAGCAGACGAGAAATTGTTTGCAGCTTGCCCGATGTGACCGGAATATGCGTGGAACTGGATGGATCCACGAATCAATCGCGAGTGTGCAATGGTGCACCACTCACTGCTCGGGAGAATGATGGACGGATTGAGATGTTTGGCTTCCGGACGGGATGGTGCGAGCCACCGCCACACAGTGTACCCCTTTTGCCCGCTGGCTAATTTGCATTCATCGATTTTATAAGCGCCTCGATACCCAAAAGGCGAACCAAGATATACTTTAATGGCACGTTCTTTGGGAGCAAGTTTTATTAGTCTTTCTTCTTTTCTTTTTTCAAACAGCCAAATGACGCAGTCCAATTGTGTTCCGATGCGCCACCACCACCACCGCTTCCGATCGCGTTCGGATTGAGCAAAATTAATTTCGGACCATTCCGATGTCTTATTTACATTTATCCGACCGACCGACCGATTTTCTGATCGCTTCGTGGGGATAAGATAAATAAATTTTCCATTCTGCAACCCACTCTCGCAAGCCCCATATTCGACCTCAGCAGCGTCCTTCTCGGCTCTCGTGTGCCCATGTTCGCATGCTCATAACACACGCGTGCATCCCTCCGGACACGCCGGACGACCTTCGGTGGTGGAAAGGGGGCGGGATGGCAGAGCACCATTGAAACCCCTTGAATGGATATCGGATTTCTGTGCCGAGCTGAGCTGGCCAACACACGACGGACGGAGCGATGAACTCGGCGGCGATTGCATGAATGAACTGTGTTCGTGTGCTGAGCTCCGCCACCCCCTTCCGCCACAACAGACAACGAAAGAGATGGCATCATCCAATACCCTCCCCCTCTGATTGGGAGGGAGGAAAATCGCTTTTATGAATGGGGAAATGTTTCCCACCCAATGGTGCTCGGTGGTAGCAGTGTTGGTCGGCGCCTGCGCGCCTTATCGTCCACCGATGCTCTTTGTTTTTGTTTCATGCTGGCTGAAGGTGGGGGTGCAAAATCCATGCCATTATGGATGCCCGTCGTCCTAATGATCTCTCTCTCCAGTCGGCCGTAGACCGAAGAAAAGAGAGATCAACGCACACGTGTGTTAAAGAAGGGCAGAAAAACGATAGAATGACCCCTACCACCGCCACCGATACCTCCTTCCATCAGCCGACATTTCAAACAGGTGGGAAACAGCTCGGCGGTGGAAAATAATGTAAAAGGGAAACTCTACGCCGTGCGCAATGTAACTGCACCCTTTTCCTCCATTACGGCGACGACGACGACATTGTGTCTTTTGGTTTTTCTTCCACCCTTTTCGCCCGGCGCAATTTTCCACCGGAGTCTCGATTCATTCAATTGTTTTACACAAACCATTGTTTGTTGGCCACCTTTCTGCTGCGCTGGGCTCTCGCTGGGCGCCATTAGAACTCTCGGGCCTTTTGGAACATTTTAATGTTCGCATGTTTCCCTTTCGCGGCCCGTTTCATACATACATCCATACATGAATATGTACGTAAAGGGTATGCTTAGCTTCATTATTTCCACCCATCTTCACAATTCCTATGCTGCACCACGACCGCAATATGCAGCAAAAGCCGAGGGGGTCTCTCGAGACGGGAGACATGATTTGTGCGTTTCTTTTCTACTTTTCCCACAATTATGTTGATTTTCTTCTGCCGACTGGTCGATGACGACAGCTGCGCAGGGTTGGCGGCTCCGATGGTGGCCACAGGTTTAGTAGCCCTTTCGAAAGGCATCCCCTTCCCCTCCTCCGATTCCTCGTATCCACCATCTTGTTGGTGAGGGAACATGACAAAGACAATTCTTTTTTTTTCAGAAATATTGCACCGGCCCAGCAAAGGTAACAATCCCTTTTTCCGATTGTTTCATGGGAAAAATAAAAAAGGGCTGGAACGAGGGGATGAGAAGAGTGTTGGAGCATCGGTGGCAACCAATGGAACACAAAGTCTCGGTTGGCCCATTGCCCCAATGCTTTACATCGGAGCACAGATGGGGTGCGTGTTTGTGCGTCAGTTGGAGCTTCCTTCTGTAAAGGGAGTTCCAATTAGTTCGAGCATTATTTTACTTCCTCCCGGCGTTTGGCCACGTTTGTCACGCAATCTGGGGCCGGAATCTATAAAAAAATATGATTTTTTGTTAACCCCTGGATAGAATGAGGATGAATTTTAATTGTCCTGTTGAGTTGCTGCATTTTTTATAGCTTCAACAGTCACTAAAAGTTGAAAAATATATTTTTACCTGATCGAAAGTATAAATATTTTAACGCAGATCCCAAACCCGGCCCAGATTCAATAAAACTTCATTTGGTTTGCAATTGCTGTTGGTTTATACCCGATTGAGGGTTTTCGCAATTGATGTTGTCTCATTTCACTTCCTATTCCATTATTAGGTTTAGGTTATTCGAAAAAAAAACATTCTAATGTCCATAATGGGGTGCTTCGAAGAAAAGGCATTCTACAACATAATTGACGAGAGAAATTTATCATTCATGTCCAATATTACAAATCAACATAGCTTATGCCCGTTACATCTTATAACGCAGGAAGGAAATGCATCGGATTGGAGGACGGATCGGATAGTTCGGCACATACCTGAAAGATGTTCTGCATCTTGAAGCTACGCTCGTTGAGCCGCTCGACGGCCAGTATCTCAGCCAGCGGTATATCACAGATGGGTCGTTTTCCCTTGGCCTTCGCGTAGCTCAGCGATTGCGTCGTCAGCCGGAAGTAGCGCTGCTTAAAGTTTCGCCGCCCGAACCGTCTGCGTCCTTGGGCCCGTTTCGTCATCATCCTGCGTGCGCGAACCGTGCGGAGTGTCGATGGTGGTGGTGGAAACAAGGCCGGGAGGATGGAAAACAGACACAGAGGATAGACGGTTTTGCGTTAGTTAGTTAGCTTGCGACACCCGCGGGAACGGTTGTGCGGTTGGGACGAAGGATCTTGGTTGGTTCGCTACTGATTAACAAACACTAGAGCAACAGCAAAACGCACAGAGGGAGGAAGGGGGATTTGTGTGCGCAAGAACAGCACAGTGCGTGCCTCTCTAATGCATTCTGCATTGTTTGCTACCTGTTTTTATGCATATGCAAAACCATGCGCGGGCGCAACTCAAGAACCGATGACTAGAAACAGGATCAGAAACAATAACCGTAAGGAAAACTAAAAACACTTCGAAAACCAAACAGAAAAAAACACTAACAAACCGACGGAATAACATTCTATTGTGTGGGGTCTGGCTGTAGATATCCATCCATCATGCACCAGCGGATTCAATTACCATCGACTGATGATGGTGGAAACGAAGGAAAAGTCCTACAGCCGTTAAGTGCGTGTGTGTTTTAGTGATCTGGGACTGGGTGGAAGTATGGATAGAAGGGTTCATACGGAACTCGAACAGAACCAAACATCACTTGGACTCTCTACACATTGGACCACTTCTGTTGGACACAAGTGGTTGGGCAAGAACAATACATTAGAAGCTGGGAAGTGTTTTGTAGCATACAAGACCGATCGATTGTTCGTGTTGCATATATTTGGAATTTTTGCTGGCGGCTGGTAGAAAAGTGTTGAAATGAAGGGATACCCTTTGTGTGTAAGAACAATGGGTGGACTCACATGCCAGATAGTCTAGGCTTATAGAAGGCGGTAGAACAAAAAAAAGGGTGACTTAGTCTCCTGAATGCACACACACAGCTTTGTAGAAAGAGCTGAGTTTGTTGTTAAATATTAAATAAGCTTCATACATTTTTTTCTTTTAATACATTAAGTATTAAATAAGCTTCATAATAAATAATAATCCAAATGTTGTGTAAGAAACTTAATTGCGGAATTGCTAGAAAAGTCTAGCATCGTTAAAAAAGCCAGCACAATTCCACAGGTACACTCAGAGTTAGGTCGCAAGAAACATGAATAAAAAGGCAATACAATCGCTTAGATTCTACTCATTAAAGAGAATAGTGTGTAACAAGAAGCCAAATAACAACTCGCACCGGGAAAACAAATCATACTTTGGAAGCGTACCACTACAGAGTAAAACAGATGACTTGAAGAAACTAAAAGTCAAATATGTGGCTTGTGATAAAATAAACGGAACGTCTTTTGCCTCATGACTCGCGGCCAATTGCAGTTTATCAAAACGAAAACGAAAACGAAAAGAAAAACACAAAGCCAACACACAGCTAGAGAGTTGCAGAAGAAACTTACCATTCTCTGCGGGAAGAGATCGTACGCATACACATTCCCCATCAAACAGTATGATACAGTCAGATGGGTTTTGGTTTGTTTTTTGGTTTGTTTTTAATTTGTGGAAACACCACCAACCCCGTGTGGGCAACACACCGGTCGTGCACGCCCCGCATGACGGTCATTAGGTATGGTCGGATCGATCGATTAGGAATTGTTTAGTGACAAATTGTTGACACGATAAGAAGGGACGATTGTTGTGGTTTGCGTTTCGTTCGCGTGCACAACGATGCGAAGGCGGTAGGGGTGGTGGTGGGTGTCGAAAGAAGGTGGCAGTAGAAAAAAGTAGAAGAGAAAATACAGAGAGATACATAAATGACATAGTGGGCGAAAGTTCGAACATCGGGGGGGGTGGGGCAAAGATAACAGGGTGGGATTTTGTTCAAGGATACAACGAAGGATAACAGTGTCGCGCTGCCGGATTACATTACACAAACGACGGAAAAGATGTGGTCCGAATGGAAAGATGCAGTAACATCGTTGCAGGATGAGAACAGACAAACAAGAGGGTTGGTGGAATCGGATGGTGGGTACAAGAAGTCGAAGGAGACGGAAATGGACAACACACATACAAAGCAAACTTGAGAGGCGACCATAGGACGAAGGTCGGTCATTATCATTCCCGCCTTCCATGTTTCCCGAGGATCCTCGCTTTCGGATCCCACGGCAGGGAAGGGATGTTATCCTCTAGTACTGCATGTACGTAGGCATGCTTACCCTTCCTTCAGCACCACCGGTTCCAGCATGCTCGAGTGCCCTTCGGTGCCGGTGTTCGTGGCCCCCACCGTCGAGATCACCTCAAGGAAGTGTTTGATCGCTTCGACGTGCTGCTCCGTGCAGAACTTCTTGTACAGCTGCTCGGTGTACTTCTCCTTGCAGGGCTGCTGGGCCGATCGCGAGCTCACCAGGTTGCCCAACGATTGGATCGTTTTCGAGATCAGTGTCAGCGTACGCGTCGTTTGTTCGTCCTGTGGAGGAGAGTCGAAGAAAAGGTGATGAAAAGTTGTTGCAAACGGAAATCAACTCTTATCTACGCGACCGGTTCGCGCGGCTGCTCGTGCCCACCCTCCTCGTGGCCGCACGCCGTTTCATTCATTCATTCATAACCGGAATAAAGTGAAAAAGGGGAATGCGCTCCCGGGGGTTTAACTCCGACGCCTTATCAGAGTGCGCGTAAAGGAAGATGATGTGTGTAGAGCATCAATGAATGAAACGCTTGCGGACTCCATGATCGTGCGGCTCTGCGACGCGAGACGGTTGCGATAAGATAACCGACCGACCCGGGGCTCGCTTTAATCCCTTCCGTTCCATTCGAGTGAAAAAGAAAAGTCCCAAAAATAGCATCCGGAGGGCTTACGCGCACCGGTTTATCTATTTGTGGCGACCACACGACCAATCCGCTAATCACTTCCGTCCCTGGTAATTAGACACCCTCCGCAAAGGTCGCTCCACCCGGTACTTACCACCGGTTCCGTCGTGAGATCGAACAGCTTCGGGCCGAGGATGGCCGGCGCGAAGAACCGCAGAAAGATGAACCCGGACACGACCGAGTAGCGGACCTCCTTGTTCTGCGGGAAGTACTTGGCCGCGCACTCGCGCAGATTGTGGAAGATTTCGCACAGGATCGGCGGACACTTGACCGCACTCTTCGTGATCGCCTCGAACACCTTGCCGACGTAGTCCTGCAGGTTGTGCAGGTTGCCCTCGATGGCCCCGACGTCCTTCACCCGCGTCGGATCGATCTCGCACGGTTTCTTCTCGGCGAAGATCTCCTCCACGATCGGGCGCAGCGTGGCGTGCAGATAGTGCAGCCCGGACAGCCGCATCGCCTCGTCCATCATCTTCGAGACGAGCGTGTTGCCGCGGAAGATGGTGGTCGGATCGGTCAGCTTGGAGATCTCGTGCTCGGCCAGCGCCTTGATCACGCCCGCGATCTCGCTCGTGTGCGTGAACAGCCGGACGAGGGGTTGCGCGACTTCCGTCTTGTTCTGCACCACCTCGCCGAGGATGTACACGGCGCTAGCGGTGATCGGTTTCTGGTGGATCGTCTTGATCAGCACGTTGTACAGGTGGTCGTAGTTGGCCAGCGGGAACACGTGATCCGAGGTGTAGTTCAGCTTGAGCCGCAGCGAACCGAGCGAGTTGTCGCACGAAAGGCGCGTCCCGGGTGGGGTCGCACAGGTGCGCATCGGTCGCGATTGGCTCGTGCGCGGCTGCAGGAAGTACCAGGCGCTCGGCTGCACGGCCGCCTGCTGCTGCTTCCCCCGCAGCGGGAGCCGAATCTCGCCCAGAAACACGTCGTCGCCCATGCCGGGGCTGGCGTGCTTGAAGCTGATCACGACCTCGCACAGATCGGCCCCTCCGAGCGGCATCACCGTGTACATGTTGTTGCTGTCACTCTTCGACGAGTCGCTCCCGCACGCATCGATGCACAGCTCGAAGCTGAACGTCTCGTCGAACGACGGGTTGATCGTCTTCTTGCGTGCCTTCGTGCGCTTCGTAATCGTCTTCTTGTTCGAGTAGTGCGCCACCACGATCGCGTAGGGATCGCACAGGCCGTTCTTGCGCGCCAGATCGACGCACTCCGTCAGCTTAATAGTGACGCGGCTGCTCGCAGTTCCGCCCACCGTCCCACTGCCACCGTGGACCAGCAGCTCGCCATTATTGCTGCCTCCGTTGCCGTACGTGTGGTTCGAGTCGAACACCTTCCGCAGCGGGGTGAGCTGAAGCGTACCTCCACCACCGGCAACACCGCCTCCCCCACCGCCAACACCCACCACCCCATCGATGCCTCCACCGCCGCTACCCTTCGTGGGGTAAATTAACTTTAAGTTTGTACTATTCATCGAGCTGTTCAGCTGCATCGCCATGATGGCGGAGCTGTTCGTGATCGTCGAGCCCGCCGAGGACACATGGTGGTGGTGGTGGTGGTGGTTGTTGTGATGGTACGGGAGGATTTCGGCGTTCTCCTTCGACTCGCCGCCCGGGCTGCCCGCCCCGTGCTGCAGACGGTGCAGCTGATGGTGCTGCTGGTTGAGATGGTTTTGGTGCTCGAGTTGCTGCTGCTGCGCCGTCGGCTGCTGCTGCTGCTGCTGCAGCTTGGCGGACGGCTGGAACAGGTACCGGTAGTCACCGAACTCGCCCATCGTATGGTGCTGCAGCTGCAGCGGTCCCCCCGCCGGCTGGTGGAGGTGCTTCAGCCGGCCACCGTCCTCGTCGATGGTGATGAGCAGGTGGGCCATACCCTGCACCTCCGAGTCCTCGTCGACCGGGCGCAGCGGGAACCAGTGGTCCTTGTGGTTGTACTGGTGCAGGTCCTCGCGCCGGATCGCTATCTTGCCGTACGGTTTGTCCTGCTTCAGGTGCCGGTCCCGGTCCCACACGTACACCGAGAGGTAGCGGAACGGGCGCGGTATCTCGAACTGGTACTCCTCGCCGAAGAACGGCGACAGCGTCCGCTCGATCGTGGGCGTCCGGCAGATTTCCTCCTGGTCGAGCGCGATCGTGCAGTACACATCTCGGTTCTCTTTCGACGATGCCGATCCGCCATTGCTGCTGCGTCCGACAAGGCTTTTCGCTTCCCCTGGAAGAACGAACGTTAGAAGGATTGTTTGTAGTGAACGACGGACGGAGGAGAAATAAATCAAATTTGCAATACAAATTATTTATTTAATAAAGTAAATGATAGCTTAACGCTGTCTTTACACGAAACACATATTAGTAGAATGTTTGGAAATATGAATTCAAATATTGTTCCCATGTATCATATATTTTTAAAAAGATTCATAAGTGAGTAAATAAGGGTCGTTTTATGAAACCCCTTCTTAATGGATAACGTCATTCCGACTCAACTATTGCTTTCTCGACCGGACTTATCAAACAATATATTGGAAAAAAGAATGACCTCACGCAAGCACAATTTGTGAACAATTAAACGACACCAAAATTAGTACCTTGGTAACAGCATCAGTTTTCAAAGAAAAAGACGCCAACACTCGACACAACTCAGGCTGAGCACAATAATTTAGTTTGACCATATATACTTGTACATACTAAGGTTCATATTCGTTACCCTGTAACCCCATGAGTTCGAGTGCTCAACGAATCACCTACTTATATAACGCAGCCACATCTAGTTATATACGCCTAGCTGGCTTTTTATATGCCTTTCACGTACCATCATGCATGACTCGAAACCGATAGTGTATGAATCAGATACATTCGTTTCCGTCCTCGATGCGCTTCCGCGCCGTCGATAGAACTCTGCTCGCGAAAGAGACATTGAAATGACATTGCTTCCAAAGGTGACACACGAGTGCGCGTACACACTCGCTCGCTGACACGCACACCCGGAATCCAGAGGCTTTATCCTGAAAGTGATCCAACCCAGCCATTCCGTCGGCCAACCGGAACGAACGTTTTTCGCATCGACTAGAGCAAGGAAAGGGAACGAAGGCATGGCGGGCGGCAGAGTGTGCGGATATGGGAAATTGATAAGCCCAGCACGGGCGGGCCACAACTGGCGATGGTAAAGCACGCGGTGGATATTCCGGTAGACCCGCAGGCGACACACATCTGTCCCGGCCGTCATCGTCATCGTCGTCGTCGTCGAGCACGTTGTGTGATGTCATTTTCATGCAGTGTTAGAAGCACATTAGTACTGTTAGAAGAAAAACAGAAACGCGACCGTCGGGTTATAATTCTACCCCCTTTTGGGAAGTGCGGTACCGAGCGTGGTGTGGCGGTTTCTTGCCTTCCCATTTCCTGCCGCGCGAATGAATCACTTCGACAAAGAAGGCGCACGATGGGAAGGGTACTTGTGGTGGTGGCGTGTTGGTTAGGGCAAGTCTATCCTCACTGATCGCCGTACGAGGAAGGCGACGGGAGGTGGTTTTCATTTTCAACAAAACCTTGAAACCGCGGTAACATTTTACCCCATCCATCACGACCCCTCTCGCTCTCCCTTTCCTCTCCCTTTCCAGCCCTTCTGTGACTCTCGCAGAAAGAAAAGGGCATAAGTTATAGAGTAAGTTTCTTCTTTCACGATGGGAGCACCAGAGGGTGTGTGCTAATTTACTGCTGATAAAAATCAGCTCCCAGATCGATTCAAGAAAATGCTACACCTTCTCCTCGCCTCCGAGAAACAACAGCCCAGTTGTGCGCGCTGCGGAATGAAGTAAATATTATTGATAAACGAACGAGGCGACGTTATGAATGAATTTATACGCATCGGAGGCGTCAGAAGCGACGCCAAGCGCCGACTGCGCATGTCCCGGGGATGTTGCTTGGGGATTGTGTGTTCCTCCCCGGTCCCCGGTTGGGAGGGTGGGGTGCTGTCGGATTCTTCAATGACGGGCCAATGTCGGCCGGGGTAAGTAGCGTGACAAATTGCGCCAAACGTCGTCGTCCTCTCGTACCGAAAAAAAGCACATGCCGAGAAGGCGAACAGACACGCTAACGGGGTCCATATTCCCTGGATACGGTCCGGTATCTACATACACGATTGACAATAATTGACATGAAATGAAGCCATCCTCCATCGATGGTCCTCGCCATCGGGCCTTACTTCAGGCGGGCAGGAATTTTATCACGTTCTCCCCCACACACACCCACCAACCTCGGCGTGGTGTCAGAGTGGGAGGGAGCACCGTTCGCCATTCAGCCGTCAATATTAATTTCCATTCATAACGAGCCGCCCACCCGGTTGGGTGTTCGATCGATCGATCGAGCCAGATCAGGAGCACACCACCTGGTCGTCGTCGCCGTCGTCACGAAATCGATGGCCACTTGGCCGAAGTAGACGATTCATTCATTCAGGGAGAGTGTTTTCCATTCCATAGGTAACAGTGTTGTCTTACTTCCCGGATGGATAACATTATGTTTGCTTCGAACGTGGGGCAAAACAACGATGGTTTATCGAACACGTCTTCCTCCCCAAACCAGGGTTCAAGGACGAGAGTGCCCCCCCCCCCCCCCCCCCCTCTCTTTCTCTCGCTCTCAGCGGGATGCCATGGGTTTTCCTCGGAATGGCATCTGCCTCGGACAGGATTTGTTTGTTTTTCTACCACTTCGTTACGTGGGTAAATGCTTAACGCGGAGACGGATATTCCAACCAGAGCTTGAGGCATGCGATTGACAGTTGTTACTCCAAAGCTTGTTCCAATTGCGGAGATGGGAAGCGGCGAGTGACTAAAAGTAAAACAAAGTAAGATAAAATTGCACAAAACTAACCACGTCCCCCGGAGGAGACGGGGAGACATCCATTCATTAAAATGGATTGCTTCTTACATGACGATACCGGGGACGAACGGTACGGTAAACATCCTGCTCGGGGGCCAAATTTTCCTGCCCGCCTCCCGGAGAGGCATGCTTCACGCCAAATAAGTTCCCCACATGTGACATATACTTGCGCGTGTGTGTGTGTGTGTGCGTGTATATAGTTTGAGATTAAGCCCACGGAATTCATGGGAAGTCGTCGCACGCCAAACGCGGGGTTCGCGTGACCTTGTGTGCCCAAGTGGCGCGCTTGGCGTTTGTGTAGTCGTCGTCGTCGTCGTCGTCTTGGGGCGTCGATTGCGCAAATACCGTCGTCTTGCGCGGAACGACGAGCAGATGAGCAAAACAACCGAATTGGGAAACGAAATGAATGGCTGGCTCGAGCTGTCCAGCCGAAAAGGGAGCCCCGTGGTCGATTGTTCACGGATCGCGCGTTCCGATCAGCCGGCTGCAACAAGCGGGTTTCGTTTGCGTTTTCCACACCAAAGCCAAGGCGAAGAGAGAGAGAGAAAAGAAATACCAATTGCTAATGGTAGACGTTCCCATCGACGTTTCCGGACGCTTTCCGTCCGGGGAAGGGTTTGTTGCTCCCCCCTGTGGGGAAGAGGGAGGCACTTCAAATCGAATCCAAATAAACTTTACATGAGGGCCGTTTGGTAATGGTTTGCCGGTCTCTCGCCTGGTTCCACCTTAGAAGGCAGAACGAGTTGGCGTATTTTAAAACCCCCATCATTTCACGCCTGCCTCAACAAGCACACACACACACGCGCGCACATAGATGCCGGTATTTTTTGTTACTGAATGAAACACATTAGCGCGATACGCGGGGCAAAGTCACTCCACATATGCCTCGTTATTCAAATAACCCGACCCAGCCCCTCAACCCCCTCCTCCTTTGGCCACCTTTCTTAGCTGCCGGCTTCGTTAATGGTGCTCCAGTTAGTACGGGCCCCCGGGGAGAGGGGTCCCCACGGCGGTAGCGCACATCTTGGCGGCGCTAGTGCACTTCCTCCACCGGCCTCCGGTCCGGGAACTTCAATAGTCCTCCTTCTCCGGGACGCACTGCTTATCGGAGGCGACCGGAAGTGATGAATTACTCTCCTACTTCGGAAGAGTCTCGCCACCTTCGGCCACCAGCGTTAGCAGACGGACGCACACATACACAGGCAGCAGATTGGACGTATCGCGGCAATCCGAGGCGCCCGGAGATAGGAACGACGATGCGACGACGGCACACACAACGGAAGCATGATGCAACCGGGAAGGGATTATGTGCAGGCGGCGGGGTGTGTGTGTGTGTAAGTGTTGGCCGTGCATCCACGCATCGATTGCTGGGTGATAGTGGGTTACTCACTTTCGCGGCCAGCGCGAGGTTCCACTCGACTGGACCTTAGAGTATGATTACGGAGGGATACTATGAAGCGCGAAAGAACGTGTTTCGTTCCATTTGGAATGTTTCCATCGGACACCATATGTTCGGAATTCTAAAGTTGGAGGACTGTCGTGAACTAACAATTTAAAATCAGTTGAAAAATACGTTACATGCCGTTCTTCTTGTTCTTGACGTAACGACCGTGTTTGGTCATGCCTGTTCCATTAAGGGATAACTAGACCTTTTCCCTTTATGTCCATGGATAATAAGTCCTCTCTTATAGGGGATGGGGGTGGTCCGGTCTCGATTGGGTTTCAAACCCAAGTCATCAACAAGATGGTTGGGGGCTCATGGGACAATTTTTTAACCGACGCAACCGCTCGGCTGTCGCGGACTCCCGTTGGATGCCGTAAAAAAGATTAAATTGAAAATGACTAATATTTACTTCCAGTCAAAGTTATCTCATACGATTGAAGGACCCTTTAAGTGTTCAATACTAACTATTGAACAATTCTGGGGTCGGTTTAGTATTTTCTGCAATCACTTTCCTTTTGAATTGTCCATTACGAACTGATGCAGGAATGAGCGCGGACTTTTTCTTAAAACCAAAGCCAAAGTTTTCATCCACTTTGTAATAAAAATCCTAACTATTTTAATGAAAACAACGGTATGTTTTGTAAAACGAGAGATGGTATGAAATTCAAGCAGATTATTTTAACATTAGACAGTTGTTATTTCAATTCTTTGAAATTAATCGGATGAAAAAAATGCCGATCTCTAATCGTAAAAAATATTGACGTGGTTTGGATTAAATTAAATTGTCAACGTTATGCTAGGAATTAGGCTCGTATAAAATTTAAAACCTCTGATTTATTTTATAATCATTGGAACAAATTAAACATTGACGTCATACTAGCTACATTCATGAAAACAGGGCGCAATCGCTCAACGCTACAATAAAAGGTTAATAATAGATTTTCCTATTAAACATTCAATCGACAAATCCGGGAATGCCGGTGCCCATCAAGCTCGCGCCGACTGCGGCACTGTCTTCCGGTTGGCGCTAGCGATAAGATTAGGGCAAGCACATTAAACGCATACGCCTTTTATGGGCTAACCTTCTTCTTTGATGTGCCACACGTCTCCCCCAAAAGGGCCAACTATTTCATGCGGGGAATAGTTCAGTGTAAAGTTTCTCTTAACTTAATGACCAAATACACATTACATTTTGCGTTGAGTCCCTTTCCGTCTAAGCTTAATGAGCCGATCGGGTAAAGTAAGCCGAGATCGATTGCTACCTGGGCCAATGCGACAGGAAATGACCACCACCACCACCACCACCATTAACGGTCACACATATTCCGTCCGGGGCCGGAAGTGCACATACTTTGGAACGCCGTGCAAATCTCACGCTCGCCCGACGTCAGCAAAAATCAAACCTCAAACAGAAACAAGCAAAGCGTAGCGCAACCCCACCGATCAACCAAACGGAACAGCCAACAACATCCAGCTTCGGTGAGCTAATCGACGGCCGAATCGGGGGCCAACAGAACATGTGACATGTGAGAGACGTGGAAGGTGGAAGAAATCGAACTAAAGAACAACCTACACGCGGACCGAACGGTGCCAACCCTCAGAGATGGGGTGTTTTCATTAGAGGAACATTGGGTTGAACGGCACGGAAAGGACCGGTTGCAAACGCACCGAGACGGCGAGCAATGCAATGTCAGCCTCGGGAAAGGGAAGCCGAAGGAAATGCCGCCGGTGGTGTGTATTAAGTTACAGGCAGCAACCAGGCGAGGGACTGCTTCTCCCGGTCAATGCATGGTGGTGTGGTGGTGGGATGATGTTTTATTTTTTTCCGTCCTCCGTCCGCTATTGCCCTTCCTTTCTCGCCCTTTTTCGACGGCGAAACCCCGAGAAGCCCGTGAAGGTTCCCGTTCCGGGTGGCTGGGTTTCGGGTCGGTCGATCGGTCTGGAGGGCAGAAAGCGTCCGCCTTCAAGGAAGCGGCACAACACACATGCAACTGGATTGCGCGTGGACTGGCGTCGAAGAGCGGGAGGAAACGAAAGAAACGAAATGGCACAGTACCACCGAAAGGAAGAGAAAACAAAGTGTTCCCGGTTGAATAAACTACACCATATGTGAGTCATTAGACTAGTTATCGGCCCCGTGGTGTGCGGGATAAATATTGTCAAAGAGCTACCACGGGAAAACGGCCCAATCGCATGTAAAGAAAGCCCAACTATTTACATAATTCATGCAAAACATCAGAATAAAAAATATTTGAACAAATTTAAATCACAAAAAAGCGTGTTCAAACACTTATACGGTTATCTAGAGTACCGCGGGGTTAACGATAAGAGTAAACAAAAAATGTCACAAATAAAATGTATAAGCTCAATGAAAAGATCTTCGTTCGCAGAAGGCATTTAAAAAAAAAGCTGCCAGCTGCTAAACATTTGAGGAAAAAATTTGAGGTTTTCATGAAATACCCAAAAGCAGCACAAGCACAAAACAACATCGCACCTAAAATATCGTCGTTTTTCATGCGATTACGATTGGTCCTCATGCGGCAACCCGGGGCGGCATAATCGGCCTCTCAATCTCCCCCAACCCCCACCACCCATTAGAACAAATTAATCAAACGAACTAAAAACCATTGTGAAAGATTAATTTCATCGGCGTTCCGGTAGGGAGCCGAAACTACAAAAAACCGGACCCGGACCCATGGTTATTACTATCAGGAAACTGGAACTGGCTCAACAACGGGGGGCTATCAACAATTAGGGAATATAGAATGCTGGAGAGCCTACGGCGTGCGTTCTAGGTCCATTTTGGATTGATTGAATAGTGTTTTACGCAACATCAACACGCACTGGAGGCCACGCAAAGCAACGCGTTCGATTGGGAACCGAAAAGCGTGTGCGACATGTGTTGTTTTTAATGTAAAAATTATATGTTCATTAACGACTCACAAAAAGGCATAAATGGGGGAATAAGAATAATGTAATGGTTACGATTGCGAAGACGTTCCTACTCGTTTCAATTCTCGAAATAGAAATGACAAGGCAAACAAAGAAAAACCCTCAGTCCGATAGGAGAAATTTTAATAGGTTTTTCGGTTTTTCAATGATGGATGATATTTTAGAATAAGTGCCCACGACACAAGCACAAACACATTACCAACCGACCGACCGCTAATGAGCGATTGTAAACCGCCTTTTCCACTTTAATGTAAACTCCAATATGTTGCCCCCAATGCACCCGCCAAAGAGAGGACGGGTCGTCCTTTCCGGCGGCACGTTCAGGCCGTTGATAGCGACAAATGGATGAACAATTATCATCTTTACACCACCCGGCCACCACACATTTCCCGTTCCGGCAAGGGCATCCTCCGCCCGCCGGTTCCAATCGTTCCGAACGTGACCCATTCGAACACAGATGACGGAGCGCGCACATGAACAATACCTCCGTTGGTGACAACACGGAGAGAACCTCCCCCTGCACACCCTCTGACACTTTGCCTGATAAAGTTGACCTCCGCCCTTACACCCTTACGCTGCTGCTTGCCGCCGGTGTCCACTCGAAACGTCTCGAGGATGAAGGCAAGCATGTGAGACAGTGGGAAGGGTGTGTACGTAAGTTTGTGTGCGTGTGTGTTTCTCTCATCATCCCATCGTGGCCCGCACGCCGTCGCCGTCTCCTAGACAGTAAAAAAGATAGAGTAATTTCCTGACCGATAAGTGCGGCGTTTTGAGTAGCATTCCGTCCCACGTTTGCATCACCACCATGCCACATCCGGCCAGGGAAGGGGTTGCGGGCGGGGGTGGAGTGTGGGGAGTAGAGAGAGTGCATTAGCAAGAAGTAGGACCGTCGTGGTGGTGGTGGTTCTAACGCACACTTTGCGCACTTTCCCGGTTGGTTGACGACCGGAAATGACACTCTGTCTACTTAACCTCAAAAAAACAAAATAAACCGGTAGAAGACCGGCCAAACACCGGAGTGCCACCGGCGCACGCAGAGGGCTGCATTCTTGTGACCGCTTCGTAGACGGGATATCAAATAGTCGAGTAGCCTGAACGGGTGGTAAAACACGTGATTTTTTTGTATCTTCTTCCTGGCCAGAAACCTTCGGAGGGAGAGGCTCTCACGTTTCCGGTGCGCGGTGCTATCATGGAGGAAGCATGGAAGGAATGCCCTGGGATGCTGTCCTGTTGCCGTGCACGACTAGCGCTACGGAGAAGCTGTCGTGGCGGGGAAGTAGAGACCAAAGAGTCTGGACTTCGAATCCACTTCGCCAACAGACGGCGCCGCGAACTACCAGTTGAAGGGGCATGTCGTCTACAAATGCATGATCTTGTTGCACCACGTTGAGTATAGCTTGATAAGCACAAGGGTGACCAACACTTCCACGACAGACCGATGGAACGAAGTTCACTCAACAAACTCTCCAATGTTCACCAAGCGACTCAACGGGAGTACTTCGCCAACTACAGGCGACAACAACTTCCCATCGATCAAGCGATCGGATCGCTTTCGTAATTCATTCATGGAAAGTTAAACCCGGCCGGTTTTGGGGGTGTTGAGTAATCACTTCCTTTTCAGCGCCACTTCCGCTAGAGTGAGTGTTGCTTTTTTGCTGTTCCCTCTCTTTTTTTGCGTAACACAAAAGATCAGTCCCAAAAGATGTTGTTGCGCGAAGATCGTTGCCAAATGGCCCGGGCATGCGTGACACCACGATGGAGGCGTACCACGCCAGCGAAGAAATAAGGGCGAGTGGGCGGAGGGGTGGGGGGTGGGGGGGGGGGGGGGGAGAGAAAAAATCCAATCAACTCTTCTAATGCCAACACGCGACACACTCCGTGTGGGTTGTCGTCGCCATCGACGCCGTATGTTGGTTGGCGAGCGGTGAGTTTTGGAAGCCGATTGTCACCTCCGCACTTCAATTAACCGTTACGACACTTGGGCTCCCTCCCTGCCGTTCGCATTATCCGGGGGAAGTGTAGAAAATTGAAGCTTCGAAGTAAACGCGGATATTAAACCACATCACCCGACGACTTCTGCTTTTTGATCCACCGATACTCCAGCCGGTCGCTTCGATTGGCGCTTCCCGGAGGCTCTTCTGGCTCCCATATCGATCTCGTGGTAGAGGATCAATCAGATCGCCCCGGCATTTGCTTTGGATGAGTCTCAAATGCTAACCGTCAATCTTCGACCGTCTTTTGAAACCGGTGTGTTGCCGTGTGCGAGAGAAAGTGTCGTCGGTTTGGTGGAGGCGGAACGACACGAGACGGCGTCCACTGTACGGGAAGCCCAGGGGGAAAAAGGGCCGGACCGATGGGCCCCATCTCGGTGTCGCGACGCAACCGGCGAAATCTTCGCCCCGGTATTCCGAGATCGGTGAGGCTGCCAAGCCAGCCAGCCCAGCCGATGATGATGAAAATCGATGGTTTAAAAACTTTCGAAAAATTGAAAGTTTCGTCGGCGGGTTCGCCGTGGGACGAATGAAGCCATAGCCACCAACACACGGCCACGTACCTGTTGTACCGCGGCCACAGACGGCTGCGACGGATCGACGCTTTTGTGGCTTCCACTCCGAGTCGGATCTGTCGGGTGCAACCCACGAACCCCTAGCGCAACCTAGCTTTCGGGTGCAGCGACTTTTGGGTCCGGGCGAATATGGGAGAGGTAGATTAACGAAACCCCGGCTTGCGGCTAATTTATGTTAAACGAGCCCAATTTCTGGCCACTTTTTGTGTTTAAATGATAAGAGCCTCCTAAGAGGCAGCAGCGGGACGATAGACGGAGGGACCTAGAAGATAAACAAACGTTTACATTTTTATGTCAAATCCCTTATTTGTCGAATCGTTTCATTGGGGGGAAAAAAAGTTCGACTGCAGACAAACGTATCAGCATACGCTCCAACCGATCACCCTTGGGATCTGGAGGTGTATAAAGTGTACTATTTTACGACACCCTCAACCTGGCCCGCCGTTGGCCGTTAGTTTAATAGTGCACTAAGGCTGCAAATCAATCATCACGCCTCGTCGCGCGGGTTTTTCTACGCGCAGCAGTCACCTCCCGCACATTTGGCATAGATTAGTTTCCCTTGTGCGTCAGCGTCAATGGCCAGGAGCACGCAGCACGCCAACGACGTTCCTCCTCCGAGGTGTGCTTGATTACCGATTTGCAAGTCAAGTTGTCGCGCAACTGATTGGTTGGCTTTTTCTTTCTCGCGCGAAAATAGAATGGATTTTCAGCAAACCACAAGAACTCGACCCGATCGGAAGTTGGATCGGAAACACGCGGGCGGTAAACTCGCCTCGATTTGCAGCTGTACTCGTATCGGAACCTGCGTAGGACCCAGCTTTCCGCAAGCGAGTAAGCGACCGACGGCAAGACAAGAGCAACCGCACCCCTTCTGCCCTTCAAAGTGTTCAAAACGCCAGCAAACTCGGGGGTTTGTGTGCTAATTAACCCATTCAAGGTAAGGCACGCATTTCAGGTTCGAGGTTCGCTCCTTCTCCCCTCCCCCTTCACCCCACCAAACCGGGTCCGGATGGATTGTGGAAATGGGTTTGGTTTGTAGCCTCCGGAGCTCGAACGGCGCGCTGTGGGGCGATGCTTCTGGCCGGATTCAGGTCACCCGGTACTGTTACCCGCTACAGCTACTGGTATTGACCATCGGATCGGATATGGTCAGCAAATCGTGTAGAGAGATCGCGTTATTGGGCTCAGACTCGCTCGTCTCAAGCGGAGTCGGTTGATGGGGTTTTGGTTTTTTTTTTCGCAAGCCAGCACACAGACACCAGGCAATAAACTGCTCGAAAGTACAGTAAAACGTTCAGCGAACAATAAAGCATCCAGCCACCGGTGCAGTTATGTGGCCGAAGCCTGGGGTTGGAAGCGTTGAAGGGAAAATAATTTTTAGAAAAAGTACTTGTGACTTTGCAACCACAACCCACCGCGGACCGATCGGTCTGCTACCCCTTTTAAGGCATTCGCACGACAACCCCGAAATCTGCATGCCTTCGAGCCGATCTCCATAAAGGGGACGCTCCAAGGTTTGGCGAAAACCAACATGACTCACTTTCGGGCGAAGCAGCATTTTTAGTTGCCGCTCGTGACTACTTCTCGGCGCTAGTTGAAAGATCGTTTTATTGTCTGTAGTAGAATGATCTTTTCCGTCGCTTCTATGAAGAAATGAGCTCATTAATCTACGCTACATGCAAATAGACAGCCATGTCGTACCATGATTCCAGGCAGCGTCTGGCCGTCGGCCGTCCAGATGACACCCCCTCTTCCTCCTCCTTCTCCGTTACTTGACAACGAGATCTTCCCATGCACTCCGGTGCATGACAAACGAGATCGATGCATCGATGCCTTTGTTCGTTTGTTGGAGTTCGCGCGCATGATCGCGTGATTGAAACTTATACCCGGGATAAATATTAGTGGCTCGTGCGTGGCGGTGGTTGGGATGTGGGGCTGCCATCATAAATTCGATGATGAATCACCATGGTGGATTCCCTACATGGTGTCCCGGCCGTATCCGGCCGTTGCGTTGGCTTGGCCGGCGAGCCGGGGACACTAAGCCGTCGCTGGGTGGAGGTGGTGGTAGTGGTGGAAATCGGATGGACAATCGGACGGTTCAGTTTTGCGCTAATCGGGGTTGGCGGCGTTGGCCTTTGGCTGAGTCATTTTTTTTTTTTTTGTTTCGCTTGCGCCGTGTCTGGTTCATAATTCTTTCACGCCATAGTCGGACGATCGGAACGACACTCCAACGCGAATGGCAGAATGTAGCGCCTTGGGGCGGAGGATGCAGCAATTCATACAATTTCTGCATTGAGTAGATGTTTTCTTGCATCCAGAATGGATAATAAGTGTTTCCGGTTACGTTTTGTTTTCTTCTAGTTCCCTGGTACTAGTTTAAGCAGGAACGGTAAATATGTTTCTCTGTAATCTGCGGCATAAATATTGAACAACTGAGAGGAATGAGTCATTTACTTTTTTACCAGACATGATCACGAAACAAGCAGACAGCCTTACCGATGCTTAGAACAATAAACTGTAGAAAAAGCATAGGTTGAAAATCCTCAGATTTAAAACAACTGCCGTCAAAACATCCCCATTATAAATCATGTAATTTTATCAGAGTTTAAAAGAGTGTTTACGACAATTTTACCAAACGTCTGAGTTAAACGAACGTTGGCAATTGAATAAGGCGGGAACTGAAGATGGGAAATCAATCATCAGCGATTGGTCTGGTGAAACATTGTTGAAACCAACAAAACACCCGTCGACCTGAAGAATGAGATATTTCTGCAAAATTAAGCCATTTTTTTTGGGGTTTCATCGAAACCTTAACTCAGTTACGGCAAGTTGCAAAGCCATCAAAGCATGTTGACAAATAATATCTCATGTTCAGCCCGAGGTAAGCACATCCAGCGGCGCATTCGGCAAGGTGCAATGAGTTTTGTCATTTCGGTGCACTACTTCTTGCGCGACCAGATTTCACTCGAATTCTGTCTGTTTGCAGCTCAGCAAACCTCTGACGTCAGCACCACGGCACGGCAAATCATCGCCTCGCTCATCAACGTCAATTAACATCCATCCATCTCGGGCCGCAATTTGCCACTTTCTATTTCATTCGACTTAATTATTAAAGCTTTGCTCGGCCGGTGCAATGGTTCGTTTGCCAACAAACGAAAAACAAAATGCAAGAAAACCAACCAAACTGACCAGGCGGTGGAAAACAAAACCCCCATTGCAACAGTATGCGCTTTCCACGCGGTAGACACCGGGGTCTGGTGTGATGGGTTTATTGGATGATGTGGTATTGTGGAAATCGTTGCCAGCAAGAGTGCAGGCGTTGAGCCAGAGAAATCATCACCCGACCCGTTGCCGTGCCGTGTAATTATTTCCCCGAGCATTGTGATGAACACTTTCTTCTCGCCCCGCTGGAGGAGCGTTCTCAGGAGGCTGCAGGGGCGAAAGGAAGGGCCGTTTCCGACCGTAAAATGTTTCCACCACCTGCAGGCGGCACGCCAGTTTCCCCACACCCTGCGTGTATTTTTGCCTTCCGGTGACGAAAAAGAAAACCAGGACCGGAGCGCCAGGGAAACTGGTTCGAGCGCGAGGGAAATGGCTCGACGGAGGCTTCATATTTGTCACTTTTCTCACTTTCCATCGTATCCCGCAAATGGGCAGAGGCGAGGGTCTTCGCGGTAGGCGCCAGTGGGCTGGGACTTTTTCCAGGGCCTTTGTTCGGTGCATTTTTCCATATTTCACATAGTTTGGCGGAGTTACTCCACCGAGGAGTAAATTTACCGCCACCGAGATAGACCCGAGGGCCCTCGATCCGCCAAGGCCCTGTGAGAACCGTTCTCTGGGAAATTGTGCCCCAAAAGCACCGTCCAATTGTTCATTGTGCTTCCAAACCCTTCGGCTGACTATTTTCATCAGGAGAAAGTAAAGCATTTTATAAACGAGTAAACAAGCCGCTGGGTCGCAAAATTTAAATCATTAAGAGCCACTTTCGAAGAAAGCCTTAAAACACCACAAACACCAAGGAACCGAAAGTGAGAGTCTTCCCGGACCGAAAGGAAGATGATGTTCCCGGTCGGCCATCGAGTGCAAACCATGAATGAACGACAAACGATTTACCACTTCCTGTTCCTACGGGCGTTCAGCTGTCCTTCGGGATGCTTCCCACGGTTATTTGAGCCGGAAATCGGGACACTCGTACCACCTGCTCGCGCTCGCTAGTTCTTGGTTTCTCTCTTGCGTTCTGCGGTTTTCTGTTTTGTCGTATGAATACATGCCGGAAGCAGTGCACGTAGGCACCACATTCGAACCGAGTACGCTTGCGTTCTATGGCCGAAGCGAAGCAGTACCGAATCAGTGATTGCTGCCATTCATGGGTTCTTGGGTTTTTCGATTCATCTTTACGTCCACCAACTTAGCAATCGTTGCGAGCAATGTGTTTTTTCGCTATTCTCTTCGTTTTTTGCTCACGGGCGGTATAAAAATTCCCTCTTCATGTTGTGGAATATCTACAATGTTAAACAATAGTTTTATATAAAGTCGGCCTAACGGATATGCTTTGTTAACTTGTTGGTTTACCAATTGTGTCGATTATTTTAAACATGCAAGTCATACTAACTCCATGAGATGGAAATGCTACTAGATCTAGTAGTCATACGTTAACTGACTAAGGGTGTTGCACTGGGGAAGATTTTTGTTTGAATCCCCGTTCTGTTGACATTCGCAATCTCGGTTCGCTGCTCCGAGGCGAGGCATACAGTCCAACATCTCAACGTCTACCAGAAAACCAGAGTCCCGCTGCCCCGCACCCGTTAAACTCCGCACACCGCACACGCACTGTTCCATTGCATTGGAAATCAGCTATTTTCTACCCACACCACACACATGGAACCGCACTGAAACGAGAAACACACACCAACTACGGCGAATGCTGTTGCTGCTGCTGCCTTCCATACATTCTGCCACTACACTTCTTTCGTGCCCTTTCCACGTTCGCTCCGTAGCAATTCCCATTTATATGTTGCTGGTTCAATCGAGGTACGTTGCGGGGTTCACTGTTAAATTATACACCGCCAATATGGTCGTTTACGGCTTTGCACTGGTTCGATTCGGCTGCCCATTTCGACCAAATCTTGCACAAACGTAGGATCTCTGCACGAATTCCCGATTCGATTGCACACTTCGATGGGCACACATTTATCCATTTGCTTACAGATTCTTCCTGTTTTTCGACACCTTCCCACCATCACCAGTAACCATTTGTTTCCATGCACCATGTTTAGCGAAATTTGCTTTCTTTTGTATTGTAAACATTGCAATGAAATCAACGAATTCATTCAACCTTTCCGCTTAACTTCGCGCACTTGTGGTTGTCGCACCAAGCACACCAAAACGGAACCCGATTGCCCACGGGTACGAGGGGCGCAAGCACAAAACACCAGCGAGAAGGGACCTGGAGAACACCACTTACCTATTTTGATCTTCAGTTGCTCCTCGACGCGAACTTTACGTGTGTCGTCAGCCATATTGAATCCATAACTATGTACTTCCAATGGCTATTCGAACAGCGAGTTGGCTGCCTCTGGTTTTTTTGTGCCTGCTCCTGTTGTTTGTTGGGTTTTGAGTTTTCAACTGTTTTTTCCTTTCGCCACTCTTCTTCTGCTGGTCGCTGTTGGGGACACAATAATGCACTGCTCGCTAGTACACCGTTGTGCTGCTTTTCTTCGAAGGTGTACTCCTACAACTGGAACACGTCGCGTTGGCTCGCGCGTTCGAGGTGTACGAAGCGAGCTGCTCGCTGTTTGACACTCGCCGCCGTGGTCGTTTGTCTTTCTGCGAATGTGTGTTGGAATACAGCGAGCACACACACACACACAAACACGCTCGAACCCAGCACGCTGCGCTGGAACAAGAAACTGTGCACGCACACTTGCCAACACTACATCCGTTCATACACGCACACAAATCTGTGGTGGTGCTGATCTCTTCACTCCGCCGGGTTGTAGCGCATGCCGTTTCATTGCTCGCGCAAATTTCATTCAACTTCCCTTCGCACACCACTACGCCACAGTGCTGCTCACTTTGCTTCTTCTTCTTCGACAGCCACACACCTCCAGCTCGCACTGCTGCTCACCCTGCCCCGCGCCTAGTACTACGTTTTTGATTCATAAAAACCACCAGTCGGACAATACGGGGGCACGCACGAACACTAAATCGTGTGCACCCTGAACCGCGTGAGGCGCGGGCGTATCGCACTTTCACTGCTCCACACACGAAAAACTCGACGTCCTGCTGGGGCGTTTTGTGGCAATCACGGTTTTATCCGATTCGAAAGAGTCTCGTGACGAACGACAAACGAAACCAAATCGATGCGAACAATGGTTATAATACTGCTTCCAGCGAACAATCGCTAAGCATCCGCACACTTCCGCAGCACTTTGCAACTGCTGGACTGGACACAACAAATCTCGCAGCACTCCGAACTTCCGACGGATTCCATTCGTACTCGTCGGTCTCTTTCTCTCTCCCTTCTATTTCTCTCTCTCTCTCACTCTCTCTCTCTCTCTCCCTTTCTCTCCTTTTCTCTCCCTCTGTACCGCTCGACTTTCATTCATTTGCTTCCTTCGCATACATTCTCATTCTTACACACACATTAGTGGGCACGCGGTTGGTTCAAATTTACAGGGTGGTTCTACAAATGATGTGCTCTGAGTGTGTTCGGAATTCGATTTCATGTGCATCGGTGCATTTTTTAAATTTTTAAGTATTTAGCTCCTATTGCACGTAACGCTGGGGAACAAAAAAATTGAAAAAATCGTTTCTTTGATTCTTGTGCATTGATACTGGACTGCATTATAAAATTGGTAAAAATAATTCTCGCTTTTCCTTACGCTATCTCTTTTCCTAAAGATCCAATCGGCTTTTCCAAAACCACCTTTTCTTACTCAATCTGGTAGAAATGGTAAGGTAATGTAAGAACCATATAGCTCTATCACAAAATGTTTACAAATCATTTTTCTACTAATTATTTATTAAAGAGAATAAAATTTAATAAAATCGATAAATGTTTCTCAGTTTAAAAAAGATTTTACTATTTTAATTGATCGTCTTATTTGCAACAGAAATGAATGAAAGTTTGCTTGTTGTTCTTCTTCCGAGCATGTCAAAATTTGTTATGTTTTCATTCGGCAACCGGACCTAACCAGGCAAACGCAACCCAAACGTGCTTTCTCACCCACACAAACTTTCCCCTGTGTGTCATTAATGCTTTCTTCTTTTGTGCAACCGGTGCAGCCATTTACGCACGATCGCAGTGGAAAGCATTGAAGGCAAGAAAAACGATTGTTCCACCCCAAAATCTTAATTTTTCGTATCAGAGGGCTAGAACTACGATCCGATCCGCAACATTTGCGTGGTTCAAAACCTGAGAGCAGAAGATAGGAAAGCGAATGCATTTTTTTTTAAATCCGATAAAAGCAGTCGGCATTTAAATCGACGTCACGCGGCGTCGCGTAGCGATAGCGGGAAGAAGATAGGTGGAACAAGGTTAAACAAAAACGAAGCGTTTGACACAATCTCCCTCCTGTCCAGTCGCGGGTCGCGGTTTCTAATGGTGTATTTTGTCTCGCTTGCGGAGACAATTTCGTATAATCGTAATAAACTTCCAGTCAGACGAAGGTCAGTGTCCGTGGGCTCCAGGAAGCACCGATTTTAAGAGTGTGTGGCGAAAGGTGAAGACTTGGGATGCCGAATTTGCGATACCAAATTTTGGCATAAATTGGATTTTTATTCCGCTGAAACCGTACATCGTAGTATCAACGATCGTTGCATATAGTGTTGCGTGTAAATTGAACTTAAACTACAATGCAACGAGCTTGCAGTGGGTTCAAGGGTATCGGCGGGCATTTCCCACTCATCATTCCTGCCGTTCCTATTACGGGGTTGGATGTAAATTAGGAAACAAGAAAAAAGAGGAAACAATCACAAAGCTTTCGCGGAAGATTTAACTTCTGATACCTTCGGTCGACGCATACGTCGACTTCTGCAGACCTTGAGCCGCCGACCTGACGACGTGACGAACGGAACGAATGCAATCGCGGAACCAGCGACCGGTAATCAGCAGCGCTGGTGCAAAAACAACAACCACAACAACAAAACTAATAAACAAAAAACAATGAATGATTTCACTTGCAACACATTTGCAGTTTGCGATTGTGTTAAGAAAGGAATGCATGATCGCTGTCTCTTTGCGTTTTTGTTGTAGGTTTCTTCTTCTTCTCTTCCGGTCCCTTGGGGTGTAGAGCCGACACACATTTTGCCGCCGTCACGATGCACGTGTGTTGTTCCTAACGTATGCAGTCCGCCCGGCCGTGGGCAGGTGGAGGTGATACGATCGGTGTCGATCGTTTCCAAACACGGTGCATTTTTAACCTACGCAATGTATCCTCCAAAATGTACAACCCACCAGATAGTGCAGTGTGGTCAAAGTTTAACAACAGTCCTACAACCGAACGCGTAACCGCGACGCCTTCAAATGTCGCGACTCGTTTTCCACGATTTGAGCGCGGTGTGCGTTTACGTTCGGTTTACCTTCATTATTTCCCAACAACGGCACAACGGCTGGTCCCACGAAGAAATGGAATAAAAACTAGAGGCAGTTGCATATACGCACGTCCCGCGTGTACGTTTGTGTGTCCCAGTTATCGCCTCCTTTCGTCGTCGAAAGCCTGTTTTTTCCCGCTTCCACATACGGGACAGGCAGGCATGCATCTTTGATGGCTCGTTCCTTTTTTTTCCCCGAAGGGCACAGGGTAGACTCTACTTCCGGACCCACGGGTTGCTGCTGCACCATTTTTCTTGTGTGTCATTCCCAACGGGTTTCCCACGCTCGCTCGCTCGCATGCAACTGCATTTATTTGGCCGCGTGCGTGCGTGCGTGCGATCGTGTGCGTGAGTGCGTGCGTGTGTGTGTGCGCGCGCGTTCGTGCATTACTGGTGCAACACACCGTCAACGGTGGAACGGAATTTAAACAAGCTCCCCCACTTCGTGCCACTCTCCAAGATCGGACGGATCGTCAACCTCTCCCGCAAAGCTTCGACCCCCTGGCGGCCCGGATTGGAGGAAATCGACTCAATCGCAGCCATTGCCACCGGAACCATCCCCCTTGAGGACGAAATGGGTTTGCAACGGTACGTTAAAGCACCGACGCAAACATGGCATCAGCAGCTGTCACCTTTCCTGGCTCCGGCATGCAACTTCCTCCGCCGACGTTCGCTACTCGCTCGAAAGCCACACACATAGTGACGTAGACGCCGAGATAGGACAGTAACGACTATAAAAAAAGGATCAACACCCTGCTTCTAAAGCAAATGTTTAGCTTCTTTAACGAACCGACCGCACCGCCAAAGATGGATACTCGCATCTCGTTCAGGTTTCCCAATAAGTTGCTCGGCCTGATGGAGATACGGGATACGATTTCCGACCGTCCCGCTACATCTGCCGGAAAATTGGAAGTGTCTTAAAAATTTTATTTATGTTTTTTAAGCTATAAAAACGCTCAAAAGTAATTAAAAACAATATGGCAGCATTTTTAACATTAAACGTTGATTATGGCGTGGGAACGTGCATTTTGTATTGAAAATGTAGAGTTCGTTTGATACATTTAAAATTACGACTCAATATGATATTTCAATTGTAAGGATACGATGAAGCGTGGTCAAGATATTTTAAATAGAATGTGAAAAAACGTGCTGCCCTCACTTTTGGAAGTAACTGATTATTATGTTTTAGAAAAAGGTTAAAATTTCAAAAATAGCTTTACGAGTATGATGTAATAAATGTTTATAAGGTCTCTAGGTTTGTTTCGTCCTTATTAGAAAGTGTGATTCTCAAGAGATTGAGCTAATGACGCTTGTAAAACATTTCCATTTCTATGATCCACCAAGGCGATATCAAAATGTTGGTTTTTTGTCTTCACGGAAGACCCAATGTAGCTTCCATACATTTAATAAGCTTACTACTTGTTTATGCAATTTTTTTTTATTGAAAAACATTAATTCATATAACCCATTCCAAACTTTTACATGAAGAAAATCAAATTTTCAAAAATGCTTCTAGGTTCTCCTATTACCAAAACAACACCTCACTTCTCACCACGTTATTATAAATACTGATAAATAACGACCTTTCACGTTTATTGCTTTGAGATCATTGCACGAAACTTTATTATTTGTTTTCAATATCAAAAATGTTTCTGTGTAACTAAGTAAATGATATGGTCATTACATATTTCAACGTGACAATTTGACGAGATAATAAATAACTTGTAAGGTGTGGATAGTTTGAACATTTTCATCTTCTTCTTGGCGTGACGACCGTCTTCGTTCATGCCTGTCCCATTAGGGGCTTACTACACTTATTCCCTTCGAGTACGTGGATAGCCAGTCAAGGGAGGGTCTGGTCTCGGTAGGGATTTGAACCTACGCCGTCGAAGTGGTGAGCCCCAACGCTCATGGGTCGTTTTTCGATTTGGTCGTCGGACGGTTGGAATTTGAACTAGACTTGCAACCTTTTTACACCCGCATATTTTCAAAATATGCTTCGAACAGTATGCACCAAATACCTCTCCATGCACCGGCGATCAAACACCCGCACAGACCCGGTGCAGTAAGACATTGGCAGAAGCATACTTCTCATCTGTTAAGCTCGTTGCAACACAAGCTCAACAACAGGCCACAACAAACGAACTGCCAGAAACTCCCACACGACGTTACATTGTTAAAAGGAGAAAACAAACCGCACGGCTCTAGCGAAATAAGCTTCCAAAGGAAAACAATCGATAGGAAAGGTAGAAAAAAGCTAGCAAAAACAAATAACGCCAAACGCGATTGAAGGCAACGATCATTATGCTGAACATTTGCAATACACAAACAAAGAAAATGAAGCAATCATCGTAGCCGCCATCGCCCCGAGGAATGCCAGCGATGGCGGCTCCACTACACAACAAGTGTACTCCAACAAGCTCGATGAAACTCTTCTCTGTGGCCACCGGGGCGCTTCTTTCACCTTGGCATAAGCATAAGCCATCGGCATCGCATGGATCGGCGAATTTTGGCCCCGCGGGGGTGAGTATGGGCGATTTTCGCGTCACGGTTTCGGTTAGGGCGGCAGATTGATCGTTACGTTCAAGAAGAAGAACCGCCGAGCCGTTGCGCAAGGTTCGTTTTCGTTCGATTGCTACGTCTCCACCCTCTACTTTTTTCTTTTTGGTTTTCTGAAGAAGGTCAAGAAACGGCGGACCCGAAGGTCCATCGCACGCCCGGCGTCGTAGGCGAGAGTGCGCCCCCCGGGGGGGGACGGGTAATAGGAAATAGATGTTAAATCGCACCGGAAGTGGGTAATTTCTTGCTCTCTGCGTATGGCGTGGGCGACTGTTGTCGGTGGCCTTAATGTAAACAACATTTAAGCAACACTCTCGGTTGGTTGTGATGATTTCATGTCTACGATCGGAGTGCATGCGTCGCATTGTTGTTTTGAGAAGGAAAAAAGAGATGAAATTCTTTGGTTTCGCAAAACTTTCGTCAAACCCGGCAAACTTCCGGCGTTCTAAAACACGAGTCAAATTTCATTTTATTTTGGGAGGAATGTGCTCGGCGTATGGAACATACGATCGGGAAGGTTGATGGATGGTGAAAAGTGGGAAGCGTTGTAGTAGGAAAAAGAGAATTGACCTTCAGCCAAAGGGTTGTGCAAATTAAACCGACCGATTGTCCTATGACCAGCTGCTAATTCAGTTGCAGCTTTTATCGTCTCCCATGTTCCGGAGTTCCGTACTACATCCGGTTGGTAGCGTGTTCCCCTCTCACGCACTCTGCTTCCCGTTCTGCTTCCGTACCGGCGGCGGCCATGCCTTGGACATCGCAACCCCCGAGCAGTGACGAAACCCTGTAGGCTCTAGCCATTTCCCTAGAAGGTCGATGATAAATTTCCTACCAACTTTGGCGAACTGCTCGCGGCTGTGGGTAATCAACCAACACGACTGGGACAGGGTCTACCAATGATGGCGCGAACGGCTTCCATATTGGTGTCCGCGCTGCGGGCTGCTCTTCCGTTGCCGACTGTCTGCATACTGCATCTGTTTGCTCAATGCTCTGCTCTTCCGGTGGGGTGGACGTTGCAACTGTGCCACCGATTTCAGCACTGCTGTCGTCGCTTTTTCGTCCGAATGAAATCAGTCGGTGCCGGTTGGCTGAGTATAACTGAAACGTCTATTTGTTTATGGGCACATACGATGGAAAAGTTTAGCGTTATTATCACACTACACAATTGTTCAACTTTTGGGGGCAGTATTAATGAGAATAACTCATTATACTGCGGGAATGATAGTAGTTTATGCATTTCCTGTGTTTTGTCAAAATTGTTTGAAATTCCGGTTGATACACTGTGCATTTTTGAACGTAGACCTGTTTTGATTCCGTTGAAACTAAACGCTTTTTTTATTCTATGACTTGCTTCAAACAAACTAGTATGTATCCCGATTGGTGGGAACATGCAAAATGGATAAGAGATGAGAGTCTTAGTTTTATCTAGTTCTAGATGTCAAACCAATAAATGAACGAAATACATCCGTTTCTTTAGTAGCTACTATCCGAAAATCAGCAGAATTTATGATACTCATTCGTATTGTCAAGGTCATCAACAACGCTACTACCCATTTAGTGCCTTCCTGAAAGAGATTGGAATCCGATTAAGGATGATCTACTAGTTACAAGTTTTCACGTTTCTTAGTTTTTGATTATGTTTGATTCAAAAAATGCAATACTCGCGTGATATTATTATGCTTACCACTGTTGCATGTTGTTTCGCTCAATTGTTCATAGATGGCGCTGAAAGGCGAGTGTGCAATTTGAAAACATAACAGACATTTAAAATTCAGATTGGAACGATAACTTTGAATAATGTAAGGAAAATGAAGTATTTGATCTAGTTGTCATACTTTTTATTCGCCAAAGAACAATTTCTTTCATCATGTTAAATGAACAATATCAAATGACCGTTTCATTTGATTTATTGGCACAACTCGTTTTGTTGACTTTATAAGCAATTCTGCCCATTTCCGGTGCCGATATAGTTAATGTTGTTTACTCGAGACCAGCTGGATTTTACACAATCAATAAAACAACGTACATCAAATGTGCAGCATTCGACGTTTTCGCATTTCGTGATGCACCACTGCAAATACTTAACGGTTGTACCCTCGTTCCCTGACGCTCGCTGTCTACTACCGTGTCTTGTTTCTGGACGTTGCTACTTCAAATTGCATGCCCTTTCCATTAAAGCTATAAATAAAATCACATCAACCACTGATCTGCATCTTTACACATCGATACGGTACGGTGCAGGCGGTGGATAACACAACGACCGTCTGCGTATGTGTCGGTTTCATTGTGAAGAAAGGACCTAGAGACCTACGCTAAACTAACAGCATGCACTGTCTAGATGATGATGTCATAGTGCGACACTGGATGATGGTTTCAGTTTACACCTTTGTGCTTCTTAGACAAAAATTGCAAATTGTATTTCCTCATCTGTGTGCTTGATGGCTTAATCTAACGTTTCTGACTACTGGGGAATACTCGCTAGTATCTACTGACTACATGTCCAACATGCTCCTCACAGTCGAATCCTATACTTCAATCAGTTAAAATATTTTCTTTGTTTATTGACTAGAAAAATTGGCTAGAACATTATAGGCTGCACAACCCACGATGTACTGTGTGTGTGAGAGAGAGAGATACAGAGAAAAAGAGAGAGAGAAAGAGAGGAGAGTACAGAACGAAGCACATGTTCATAGTCCTGTCTGGTGGGCTTTGGCTTCCTGGTGCAGCTGCCGGAAGGAGGGAATATGCGGTCGGTCTCCCAAACCACCGGAAGGCATCGGAGATCCGGATGGCGACGAAGCGGACGGGTACTGAGAAGGTATTCAATCGGATTTATTTGGGTCCACATGTGCGTGCTCCCACGCAAGTGTACGCCACTTCACCTACCTTCTTCATCGTGTAGCTACGGCCGCGGACACGGGTCGTATTCCGGCGTACCGGATTGTTACACGGCGCTCTCTGATTCAATCTCACTGAGCTGAATGTGCTTCCTCGTCGCCCGAATCGGGTTCTCGGGGATGGTGTTGCAGTTGCTGGGAAAGGGGAAAGCGGTCATATTAGGCCAACGTAAACGATCATGCAATGGATATACGATTTTGTTATTCTAATCTTTCGCATTCAGGTTATTGGTATATTTTTGTAGTAAATGTAGACGATCGGAAGGAATCATGGACACAACTATACGAGTTACGAGAAGAATATCGACATCCATGCGGCTAGTTGGATCGTTAGAGTGTTGGGTGGAGCGGTTAGGCATTAGGGGTTAGGGCACAACACTAGAGTAAGTTTTTGGATCACACCACCATACAATGGAAAGCGCATGGTCTCGCAAGAAATTCGGTACCGACCGAAAGGTGAACATTTACTCGAAAATGTACAAACTTTGGCATTGGAGTTAGGTATCGTACAACGGAATATTTGGCCATTTGGTTGGTAAGTGTAGCGAGCAAAAGGTTTTCATGGGCACACATCATGGGCACAGTTTAGCGGCTTAGGAAGTAGCAGTAGTTACATACGGAGGCAGAAGACGCATTTTATTGACGGTCAAGTTTTTTGCTCGACTCCAGCCGCACTTTTCGGCTTTTGTAGGGTGCGACGAGAGAAAACGTACGGTGCAGCGGAGGTGCACATCAGCGAATCGCGCGAGTCGTTGATGAAGGTGGTGCAAATGCACCAACCGAACAGTATATCGAACATTCAAATGAAAAACAGTGCGAAATAGATAGAACGAGAGGAAAGAGAAGTAGAGAGAAAGAGAGTTAGAGATAGAGCACAGCACTGAAAGTACGATAGACGGCGGGAAGATCGACACGGAAGGGATAGTAAAGTACATGTATTTATAGTAGCGATGAGGAGTGATGAACTAGTAGAGAACGTTATAAACATTTCAACATCCAGACAGAGAGGAAGTCCGTAGACGCACTTGTGATTCCACCGATATAACACGGAAAAACAACACGATAAATCTGCCATCCCTGTGTGACGATGTGATGAATAAGGTTTTACTCTCCCCATCAAATTTGGATTGCTTCCAAAAGTTTGACTTATTGTCGATAGACGTCACAGAACGATCATTTGCACGAACAACAGTGGTGAGTTTTGGTATACAATCAACGTTTAGTTGTAAACAGTGACCCAACAGGCCGGAGGACACTTACGGGTCGTGTTTAGGTTACTCCGCTTCGAGGCCTGCATCATGCCGAACACGACGGCGGCCAGCGAGCTGTGCTGTGACGTTTGCCGCTGCAACGAGGGTGTCTGCGCTTGTGGCACTCCGGCCGGAACTAGGGCGGGTGAGGTTAATTGACTGGCCGATACGTTCTTGCCCAGTACCCAGTACGTTAGCATCAGTCCCTTGCCTTTAACGTTCACCTCGCCACGTTGCTGTAGATTAGAAAATTAGAAATGGAATCATTCGTTTCCTCAACAACCAACTGCGCGTTAAATACTCACGACGCAGGTGTATCCTTTGGTTTGTAATAGAGCGGCCGTGTAGTCAGGTACCTGCACCTTCCAGTTCTCTCCGGTCGAGTCCATGCGGGACGCCACGTTTACCGTATTTCCCCAGATGTCGTAGACCGGTTTCCGGGCACCGATGACGCCACTCACGAGCGGGCCACTGCTGATACCGACACGCAGCTGGAAGGTGTTGAACGCATCCTTGTTCACCTCCTGCAGTTTCTGGCGCATGGCCAGGGCAAACTCGACCAAGTCGCAAACCGCTTCCTCGTCCTTCGCATCCACGCAAGCCTTCGGAGTAAACGGAACATTGATACTCGGCACCGACACTGGTCCCATTTGACGCCCTTCTTACCTTCTTTGTAGAACACAGGTTCGACGCGGCCATATAGGTAGCCCCGACGGTTTTGATCTTCTCCACCTTCTCAAACCGCTCCTCCTCCAGCAGTGAGTCAAAGTCGGAGATGATCTCATTCAGAATACGTATACACGCCTTCCCATTCTCGATGTCCTCCGAGTAGAAGTCTTTAAAGTTCGGTATCGAGGCAAACATCACCCCGCACAGGTCGTGCATCTTTGCGTACAGCTCGTCGGCACGCTCCTCCGACAGGTAGTACGTCGCGACATGATCCGGGAGGATGTTTTTGATGAGCAGATCGTTCAGATGGCGGTTGGACTTCATGTTCAGCAGCTCCTTTTCGGCCTGCTCCTTCCAGATGAAGTCCAGCCGCGACGTTACCTCGACCAGCCGGGCATGGTAGGTTACCATCGTCAGGAAGACGCCTAGCAGGATCATCATCTGCGCCGCCAGCGGCATCCCACTGACCTGGATGTACTGCAGGTCGTACGAGTCGAACACGCGCTCAAACACGAGCAGTATGAGAAAGGAGTAGCACGCCACCATGGCGATGGCCATGAACGTTTTCACGAGATAGTACAGCTTGAGGGCCGTCGCCAGCGAGATCAGACATAGCACCCAGGTGAACACCACGTACTCCGGGTGTACACAGGACGCATGGTAGGTGGTGGGTTGTGCTTCGGGCTCGTCGGTAGTCTGCAGGTCCAGTGCCTCGGTGGTGAACTCCTCACCGATGGTGGTTTGATTTGTGGCAACCGTGATGCCTTCCAGATCGCGCCGCAAAAGTGTCATCGAAGTGACGTTCGCACCGAGCAGCGAACTGCCTTGCTGCCAGTAGGCGAGCAGTGGAGTCTCGCTATTCAGATCACCGGTCCCACTGGCAGCCATATCCACCTCCTCCAGATCGCACATCATCAGCCCCATCGAGCTGGCTATCGACATCAGGATGATCGTGAGGCAGACGAACACGGTGCGCCGGCTACGATCGTGCACGAGCGTCGAGGAGCTGCGCTGCAGGAATTTGGGCAGCCCGGAGAACTCCTCCGCCATCACCAGAATGCAGCCGACCGTCAGCAGGAAGGTGGTGATCGATAGGGCCACGATCAGGATGGTGCAGCGCGGTATGATCACCGCCTGGCACAGCACGATGAAGATCCACACGACGAACACGCACAGCATGTTCGAGCGGAACATGTCCTCGCGCAGCTGGCAGAAGGTGCCCTCCTGCGACGACTCCTTGAACTTGAGCGTCCACGTGTACAGGTACTCCTGGCGGATCTGCTTGTTCGAGTTGATCTGGATGTTCTGGTCGATGATCTCGTCCACCTCCTCGGTCGACGTTAGCGGGTCCTCCCGGTCGCTGTGCTTCTTGTCGCGCTTGAAGCTCTCGACCGCGTTCACGCCGCACTCGTTCAGGTTCTTGAACGGGATCTCCGGCGTCCAGTCGGTGGTCGTCTCATCCTCGTGGATCGTCGACTTGCTGCACCGCTTGCTGATATGGTTGTTGTTGTTGTTGGTGTTGCTGTTATTGTTGTTGTTGCTAGCGCCACTGTTCGGCTGGTGGGAGGTGGTTGGCGGTGACGCGGCCACCACCGTCGTCGAGGAGGTAGCCGTCGTGCCGGTCGTGTTGGTGCTGTTCGAGGTGACGCTCGGCGTTTTCGAGTCCTTCCGGAAGCGCGACTCGCCCGACCCGCGGGCCACCGTTTCCTTCTCGAACTGGACCGTGCTCTGGCGGTCGAGCAGGCGCTTGCGGGGCCGCAGCGGTTCGGTGCGCTTGATCAGGAACGTCTTGATGTTCATCATCTTCAGGTGGCTATCGCGGCTACCGCCATGCCCCGGTTCCACCTCGTACGTGTCGTTCAGACACTTGAGCGTCGCCTCGGAGATGTGCACCCGGCCCGGCACGCCGCCCGACTCCATGTGGTTCGCGATGACGACGTCGTTCGACCAGACGTCGAAGTGCCACTTCTTTTCCCCCAGCACGCCGCACATTACCGACCCACTGTGGATGCCGATGCGCATGTCCAACTCGACCTGGAATGGGGGGAGGGGGGCCAGCGAAAAGGTGGCGACATGAAAGCGCGATGATTAGCATACTTCACTCGGGGCGAAGGTTTTGGAGGAGCGGCAGACTCACGTTCGTCTGGCAGCGTACGTCCTTGATGGCCTTTATCATGTGCAGACCCGTCTCGACGCTGCACACCGCGTGGTCCGGGCGGCTCTTCCAGCTCTGGCTGTCGAACATCGACACGCAGTAGTAGCAGTCCCCGAGCAGCTTGATCCGCAAGCAGTGATTATCCTGCGAAGCAAAAGTCACCACACCAAACGAGATGCCATAATCCCACCGGCCTTAACGTTGGTCATCCCGACCCTAATCCTACCTCGGCTATTTTGTCGAACCGCGCGAACAGATCGTTCAGTATCTTCACCAGCTGCTGGGCGGACGTTTTGCTGGCCAGCTCCGTGAATCCCTTGATGTCGGCGAACAGGATGCTCACGTTGTCCATGTGGTAGATGTAGAGCTTCTTGAACTGCGTGTCGACCTGGGCCTGCTCGGGCGATTTGTACATCTCCTTCCGGATGTCGTTGTTGACGAACATCGGTAAAACTGTCGGGATGGGGTGATAAATAACGGTAAAAAGAACATTGTACGACCACCAGATGGGGAACAGTTACGAGAGCATCATATTCATCTGTGAAAGTTTACCAATCCCACTAGTGGTGCAAAATCATTGCCCACATTGTTCCGGACAACTTTTTGCTTCCAACGAGCATAATTATGCAAAACGGAAACGGTTCGTTGTTATACGACATTTTTTCGTTGACACCAGAAAGTTTGGGCAAAAAACTCATTGCTACCATATGCCCTCCGAGGCGGCGTTCCGAGGCAAACCAGATGTTATCGAATGGATGCAAATTGTCCAATGTAATTGTTGCGCCCCCGAGTATGAATTTATTATCCGACTAAAGTTGACTCCATTTTAGCCCGACGGTATGTCCCATTTGGTTAACTATTTTGGGTCGCTCTTTGTTGGTCGCTTTTTCCAGAAAGAATTTAAATTGAAACAAACGCTTTCGAACCCCTACAAATAAAAGGATGTCCGACAAAGTTTAATTAGTTACACATTCATCACATGCGTTCAAACCACATGGCCCATGCCGAGCCAACGTCCAATTATACGATGGCTCTTAAAGCACGGATTGTGAGGCACGCAAAACTCTCATGCCAGAGAAGGTCCTTGCAAACGAAGGGTCACTGCGAGCGGCTCGGACCGACGGGAAAAAGAGAGAGTTTCTTTTAATTAAATTACCAACGAAAATTCGCTCAACCAAAACCCTTATCGAGTATGGTTCCAGTAATTTGATTTCCGATCATTACAGCCAAACCGTACAGCCACGGCTCGTTCCATACTTCGAACTTACTGAACAGGGAGGTTTGGGTTGATTGAAACAGTGAAGATGAGGGGGGGAGGTAAAAAAACAAAACATTAAAATGAAAGGATGGCCCAGCGTACTCTGGAGATATCCTTTTGATCGATTTTTGTGCCAATCGGTTGGAGTACGGTTCACGAAGGGTCCCTCGGCATGTCAAACCAGTGCGCCTCTGGCCGTGACGGGTTTGGAGATGTTGTGGGGGGAAAAGGGAAAATGGGTTTGATTCCGCGGATTACTGCGACCGAACCGGAAACGGGAAATGGTACTTACTAGAGTCGAGTAGCCGCTGCGTACGCTGGTACTCCTTTTCCGACTCGCGCTTATGCTCCATGGCCTTGTGCGTTTCGATGAAGGCCAAGCGCTGGCCACGGTCCGTCAGGTATTTGGTGTACATGCCGGCGAAGTTGATGGCCAGGTAGAGCAACAGATTAGCGATCATCTGCCGCACGATACAGCTCGGATCCTGGAAAGCAGCAGGGATCGGTTGTGTGGTTAGGTGCAGGAAGGGTTTGGAAACACAAGAATTCTTCTCAGTTCCAAATCAAATCAACACTTTTGCCCGATGCCCTACAGGGTAATGGATGTCTGTTCGAAAACATGTGTACTTGGAAAAATATCTGACATGGAAAGCTGATCGAACGAGCAGGATTATCAGGAGCTTTCAGTTAAAATCATTTGATTGTGTTTCGATTTGATTTCGTTACCGTTCATCAAAAAGGCATCCAGAGAATTTATTTCGTTACGGATCTTGATGAGCATTTTACGGTATGTTTCAAAAAGTACAAGAAATTTATTTATTTCACAATTTTAATGCCATGTTGATGCACGATATCAAACAATCAAATTGCTTTTTGAGGAAATCGTTTTACTACTGCTGTATCTTGTCTTTACAAGCATAGATACACAAAGGTTTTGTCTCGATTTGGTGCCGAACATTTTCGATTGATTCATAATTCAATTTACTAGCATTCATATAGTTTGTTCCATAAAGAGCTAATTGAATTTAAAAGAATAAAAACATAAATAAACTAGACGAAGTACGAGAAGTGTTCGGAGAGATCAGATTAACTAAACGAACGTACGACTTTGTACGAAGAAAAAAGAGGAATGAAAAGGCTTTAGCTTGAATTCAAAGAAAATGATGATAAATAGTCAAATTCTTTTCCTAGACTACTTCAAAATGACAAAAAAACGCAATGTGCCATACATTGTAAAATTTTTAATGCTTGATGAACTGGGAACAATTCGGCTTTAATATTAATTTGTTGAATTTTCGCAAGTAACATTGATGTTTTAAAATCGGAAAAGATGATTCTATATAAAATACCCATCAGTTCTTTTTTATACTACCTCTTTCAAATGTTCCAATCTTTTCTTATCATATTTTTATATTTAAAGAACCTGACACTTTTCTTTTTTAAATCAAGTAATGAAAAATAAAACTTTACTTTGGGTATTTTCATATTCTTCAAGTAAAAATATTCATATGTCGATAGCTATCTGATTTGAATGAATGAAAAGAAAATAAATAAATGTAAATTCTTATCTCCAAACCTTTTTCAGTTCCTCTAGCATTTACCGCTTCGTAACTTTACCTCATGGGTTTGATTGATTGCTATAAAAAAGAATACCCCTAACGCCGCTCTTCTCAATCCCTTCATGACCATAGAAAGGCCGGTTTTCCCCTTACCTTATCATGAAGAAACTTATTGAGCGACGTCACGAGCAGATGACACACGGCCGTCATCGAGCCGGCGATCATGCACCACTTCAGCGGCAGTGGCAGCATCGCATACGGCACGAAGATGATGAACAGCACGTACCAGATCAGGTACTCGCGCTCGGCAAAGCCCAACCCTTCGCCGAGGAAACCCTGCAGGTTCAGCAGCAGCCAGGTGCAGACGGCCGCCCAGTGGAGATAGTTGTTGGCGAACAGGCGCCAGCTGCCGAGGACGCAGATCAGGAAGTTCGAGATGATGCAGCACACGGACCAGGTCACCTCGTGCGCCTTGATTGTCTGTGGGTGAGCGGACAAAAGGAAAGCCGGTGAGAGGCCGTTTGGAGTCGATCTCCTGCTCCCCATCCATACCATGCCTCGGTTGAACCCGATCCAGACCAACGCCAGGACCACCTTCAGCACGAGGTCGACCACGTTGACCAGGATCAGCGACTTCTGGCGCTGCCGGTGGGAGTAGGTCAGGTAGGAGCGCTCGAGCGACGGCGCCCGGAAGGAGTTGGTCATCGATGGGCACAGGATGCCTTTGACCACGTTGCCTCGCTTGAACGCCGAGTAGGTATTGTTGGTGTGCGGTGGAATACCTCCGGCATTGGTCGGTTCGGCGCGACTATCCGGCCCAGCTTCTGCGTCATCTCCCGGGTCTCCGTAGTCTCCTCCGCCGGGTGGCGGCGGGGGAAGTGGGTCGCCACCCTTACCCTCCTGATTGTCGGTACCGCACTGTTGGATGGTGAAGGATGGCGAGGTAACTCCGTTGAGTTGCCTTTTTTCACTGTCGACAGCTGCGGAAGGCACGTTCCACAAAAGGTAAACCAATCGGTTATACAAACTTCACAAAAATAATTATTTGAAAAGGGGGCAGACAGCCGAAATGATATGTTTTCTGTAGTGTAAATAAAATGTTTGGTTGGCTATTTCATCTGATCACATCATGAAGGAAAATAGAATAAATATTGAGTGAGCAAGTCCTGAACTGTCCGGAGGGCTATACATGTAAATGGTTTCGATTTCTGACTAACTGCTACTAATTTTTATACTCTCGTAACATTCGTATTGCATAAGCAGGGAATTGAAACTATGCTTGCGCTCGATAATAAACTGTATAGGACATGCGAGGACTCTGTTTTATAAATTATAGTTTTTTGCACATCTTTTAAATATTCGAAAAATAGCTCTTGTTGTATATTTAATTCAAGTTTCGAACTTTATTTATCTGTATTTTTCGTGTCATTGTTTGCAAGCAAAGGCAAACATTGAAAGATTCATTAATAATCAAATCGGATGCGTCATATGCAGCAAAAAAGATATGTATTCCGACGCATTACAAGCATTTACTAGTGTCTTATTAGGAACGTCGCAAATGCGCAAAACAATGAATTAACAGCAGTTAATAATTGTCAGTTAAAACAGGGGTACCATATGCATGATACAGCTGATAATGGAAGAAAACACGCATACAAGAGTGGTCCTTTTTTCCTGAGAAATAAATGAGCTTTTTTATTAATTTTCTTGGCTACGCATTGTTTAAACCGTCAGCCCTTTGCAGGCAATTTAGAATTGCTCCAGAGTTATCTCATTTGTCAATCGGGAAAATCATTTTTCACGCCACGAAAAGAAAAAAAAAACCCCGCTACCAAGAATGTGTCCTGCAAGCGGGAGATACGGTCGACACCACAACCTCGCCGCGTTCTGACAGTGATCAATCGACAACCTCCACGTTGATGGCTCGGTCAAGGCATCATAGCTAGCGTACTGTGCCGGCTGGGTCAGATTAAGGTCAGATTGGCGCATGTGTGTGGGTGGTGGGGAGGGAGGGGAGGAATGCTCATTTCCTGTCCCGATGCCACTTCCAGTTACAACCCTGGAACAAAAGCCACCAATCAAAGTCAATCACGGACGCAGCGCGAATAACGAGCAGAAAGACCGGCCGACCGGAAGATCATTGGTGCGGCCGCCGGAAGTAGGATGCAGCATTAATGTGGTGTATTGTTGATGGCGAGATTATCTCGCACAGACACCAACTTACAAGGATCGCTCGTTACCTGCCAAGCCCGTTGATAATGCCGGTATATGTGGATGAGAAAACAGCATTTCGCGCATGGCGTAGTGCTAATTGTCTTGTATCAATCTGTTTTCCTTCGGGATGTCCTCCGCCTGGCGCAGCATCGTGGGCAGTGGGCCGTGTAAATGACCGGGTTTTTCCAATGCCACTTGAGCCTACCCACTTGAGCCAACGGTCCTCTGCGATGGATCGGGCCCGGCCCGATGCAGCCCTGCTCATTTCCATCGGTAGCACGCGTTGCTATTTTAGTACCCTTTGGCACCGGATCACCAAGTGGGATGACGTGAGATGGGACTGAGACGGATGGGGCAGAGAAAAAAAACACACACTCACAGTGATAAAGAACATCAATATGTTCCTGCCACCGGAGACTACCGTAGCAGGAAGCCAGCCAAGACCAGGACTGTGTGGGAGAACAAATTATCGATTATTCAATTTGGTCTCCCGACAGGTCCGGAAACTGCCCTTTTCGCGGCCAGCTCCGGGGGACAGCGCGGTGCGAACGGAAGGGATGGGAAGCATCTCCACTTTTTCCCTGGGGAGGGGGGGGGGGGGGGGAGAAACATTCCCAACCCGGAACGCGTTTTATTAATAGGCACTTCCGTTCGATTGTCTATGCGGGGTGTTTTTTTTTTCCTCTTGTCTTTCCTTGTGCTGTTGGAATGTAGACACAGGACGAGACTGTGCACGAGAGGGACGTGCGTGTTTGAAGTTCGTCCAAGTGAAAGTTATCCCATCCCGTGCTTATGGCCGCTTGCAACAGTCTTGGCGAATTGCGCTTGTACGAGTTTGAAGCGTGGGATAGTTTCAAGAATTCAGAATAACTTAGTTTTTGACGAAGATCAGTTCACATTTAACACACCCCACTATAGTATTATGACAGAAAACATTTCAACCGGCTTCAACTAGTTTTATGAAGTTGTTGCTGGGTTTGCAAAAAATGGTTTATATTCAGCCTTGGTGTAAAACACAATGGTAAGAGTTTAAATATAAACTAGATACCGTTTACATTACAAAAATGGACGATAGATAAAATACTAGGCAACACATTTAATCACATTATGTAAAGTTACATCAGTTAATTCCTTTAGAAAACTTGTTTCACTGCACAAGAAAAAACAAAAGCTACTCTTGCTGATGCTTTCAAAAAAGTTGGTCGTGATTTTTGTTTCTGCATGAAAAATCGTTGAAACATGTCCATATGTTCGGTAGGCAAATATTTATTTTTATTATATGTTGCCCATGCAAACGTTAATGCCTATGAAGGGAGCTGGAACGCAGTTTCATACGTAATGAAATAGGTTTGCCACCGCTGGCTTTGGGACGTATTCTCTAGTTTGTCTCAACAACAGCCCTTGGAGAATGGCGATTTGGGAAGTTTCGTCGGTGTGCTAATAATACAAAACCTATAATATTAGGTAAGTTGAAGCAATATGCACCCTTTAAGGGCAAACGCCAACTTTTTGCCTTCTGAACACTTGAGTACACTATACTCGATGTTTTCATTCTCTGACATATTTCGCATGTTTTTGAGATTTATAAACTTTGTTGATAAGTTTTGGTAGAAGATACAAAATACAAATACAATATCTTGCCAAAACTTATCAACATAGCATAAAAAATCGCAAAAATATGCGAAAACACTATGACAATAATATGAGCTAGTCAAAGAAGATGTTCCATTCCAAGAAACTGTAATGAAATTATTGGAATGTGTCACATGGTTAAGTTAAAAAATGTGTATTTTATACCCAAGTTTATCAAAAGGGAAAAATATCTTCTCTGTCGTTAATTGACAACACATTAAGTCGCAAAATTAGAAAAACCTTCGCGGAGTGTCGAAAAATATATACAAATCACAAACACACTACATCGATATTTGTGTGTATAAAACATAGCATCGTTTCAAACGAGTGTGATCCGCAAAATAAAATAAACTAAGAAATGGAAAATTGAAGTCTACCGAAGATAAATAAAGAATAAACGAAGAATAAAGAAATACAAGAAAGAATAGTACCGAATCATAACGTGATTTCTGACTCGATTTGTTTTATCTCGACTCCAATGGTAAAAGGTAATGTACAGTCGTTACCCAACATTCCCATACGTCGATGTTACCTGTTTGCATACGAACGCATATACCCCTAATGTATGAACCTGCACGGTGCAACCAATCGTCGACTGCAAATACTTACGTTTTTCTGGTCCACCGTTGAGTTCAGCCGCGATTAGCCCAGGTTCTGCCTTAAGGAGATCGCCGTTCGAAAGTCCTTTGGCCGTCGGGGGACAGTCGGCGAGCGAAAGTGCAGGAAAACGATCCCGCCCCCCGCCACTGGTCCACTGATCCCTGGCGACGGCGGTGGAACCCCGAAGAATTCGCGGTCCGTCAACACCATTATCCGCTCCACCAGCGTTGCCGCCGTGGTCGTCCTCATCCTCGCCGCCATCAGCTTCGGCGGCCTTCGGTGCACCGTCGCCCGGAACGCGAGGTATCTTCGCGATGTCGCTGATGATACCCGCACCGTCCTCCAGGACGGGACCCTCCTGCTCGAGGTCGATGGTGGCGGCCGGATTAACGATACCGCCCGGATGGTGCTGCTGCTGATGGGCGTCTCGGTCGAGCGCACCGGCAGCGATGTTGCGGGCCGCGTCTGGCGACACCAGCAGCTCCATTGTGGCTCACGGAGTGGATGTCTGTATACGCCGGATGGGTCTCCCGGGGAACCTGTGCCGGGGGCAAGAGTGGCAAGTGAGAAAGATGTCAGTGAAGTGAGTGAGATAAAGGCTGAAATAGAATATTCCCATTACGCGAAGAACGACGTTCATTGCCAGATTCTCGGGAGACGGTCGAAGCCCAGAATATCCCTTTTTTCCAACCGGTGACATTGTTCTGAGGGTTAATGTTTCAAAATTTGATAGTCAAAAGCGGTGGGATGGAAAAATCAATACTAATCGATAGGGATTGAAGGAAAGCCGCCATTCGAATCAATTTGCTTTCTGCTCGCTCGTCTTCGACGTGGAAGGGTCGTTAATCTTTGAAAAGGTCTGTTGAACACGCGGAGCAATATGAATGGTGCCATGCGACGTTGGAACACTAGGGCCAGGGCTAGGGATGGAGCAAAAGCAGTGGGTTTTAACTTGCCAGGCAACTCATAAAGTTTCAAAGACATTGTCAACGACTCCCTCTGCTACCCTATGGTTTTTGCTTATGTATGAAAGGTTTTTTGTTTAGATATAACCCCCAATAACCTCATGTAGGACACGAATCCAGCAAAGGGTCAGGGACACTAAGCACAGATTATTGTTTGTTTCTCAGATGTCGCCATCGGTTGAAGTTTGTTTGATCGCAAGAGAAAGATTCGCAGAAAATCCGCTTCACGACTTTGTCCGCCTTTTTTTCAATTCTTTGCCCTTTCATTTGAAATAATCATCCTCGTGGTGACTTTTTGCCCTCCTCACCACTACTTCCGTATTATTCACAAGCAATTGATTTTCCGGATGACGCCTTTTCCCTTTCTCAATTTTCCATTCTAATTGCACCACCCTTCCTGCGAACCGTGCCGGGGAGGAAAATGGAGCACGCCAGTCCTTTCGCCATGGACTAGTGCCTTCACAAAATGGTGCGAAACGACTCGCCCTTGGACGGGCACGTTTCCCTTTATCATGTCTTGAGTCGTCCAACAAATCGCACCAATTCGTCCCAACGGGATGACGCAGTAAAAAATAAATAGAGCATAACACTGCGGCAAATTTTGCAAATGAAGATAGATACAAGAGGGACGGAGTGCAGATAGGGAATAGGGAAAACCCTACCGGGCTAAAAAATGTGACCTTAAATAATTGCCTCGGGTTCAAATTTCGATTGGCCGCGGCCATTAGGAGGAAAAGGAAGCGATTGGAATTATTATTACGATAGGATGTCAAAGCCATATATTTCAACGGTTGAGACAAATAGAATAAAGCAGCAGCACCGCAAAAACAACGTTTACTAGTTATTACCATCCGGAAAAAGGGTTCCTTCGTCAAAGAGGTCAAAAATGTGTATCGAGAATCATTATTCCACAAATTTTCCCTTAGGGGTAATGTCGAAAAAGTCCGTCCAAATGGAGTATAATCAGGATATGTTTTAATCTCTCGATTTTACAAATTTAATTAATATGATAAGCACAAGGTGGTTTAAGTTTGTTTTTGCTTTAAGAACGTTGATTACTATTGCATAGAGTTGTTTATTACAAAATAAATAATTGGTGTAAGAACTGTACCGAACGTGATCACTAATTAAAAATATTTTCAGCATTTGGATATTTGGATCAAAAATGTATCACTTAAATCAAATGCAAAAGATCACCACGTACACTGTTTTACAGATGCAATATATGTCCTAATTTACGTTCTAACAAACATTTCATCAAAATCTTTTAGAAGTTAATTATAATGATAAAATTAATTACAGTCTTTAAATGAACTGCACATTTAAATCTTCTTGTTAGAACACATTGATCTAATAAATAGTACAAAGGCACTTTCATTATTTTTGGCCAGTTCACTACAAATATGATGAACTCAAAATGTTTCAATATAATTCATAGAAATAAATTATTTAATGATTAATTGTAAGCTACTTCGTTTGAAACATCAGTTACCAGATCTAAGTATGAAAATAATAAGCTGTAAGTAGCAATTAGTTATTTGCCATATCAGTTCTGAGTTTTAAGATCGTTAATACATAATGCTATTGAAGGTAAACTTTCATCATTCAAACAACTTTTTTGACCTTATAGAACCTGGAATATCCGTGTAGTGTTCGTGTGATTCGTGTTTTTCTTCACCAATAAAAAAAGAATGTGGTGTTTTTATTACTTCAAAAAGGTTTCCAGTACAACTGTACACTACACTTAAATAATTTTAGAGGTATTTGAGGCGTGGTTCCTTAGGTAAGTCTCGGTTCCCAGGTAGATCAAGACAGTGTATTTGCAGAGCTTACAGCATTTCGAAGTAAAGCCTTCACTGACTGCACTGGTCGCATCAAGAACTAAGCCGACGACAACAGCAGGAAATGAAGAGCATCCTGGATTACGTCAACATTGGTCCGCAGACGCCGTAAGGCGCTGTCACCTGGCGCCCTAGTTCGAGCACAACAGCCAGCCGAGTCCTCCGGCGGACTCGGAAACGGTGGTTTAGAATTTATAGCGCTCCATATTGGTTTTCCACGGCCCCACGGTCGCTATATTCCGGTATTCCACTCCGTTTCGTTGTCATTTGATGTACGTTTATGAGGGTCTTTGTGCATTTTGTGCCTCAAGCCGATACCTTGGTCCGATCTAATTGATGCATTGTAGCGTACTTGGCGCAGTTCGACTGAGTTTCTAGTTTGTCTCTTTATTGTTTCCATTTCCGCGCCATGTTGACAGGCGCAAACTCTTCGCTTCATCACCATTCCCGGCGACGGGGAGCCTTTGGTGGCGGCTAAGGTGTTGCACTCTGACCACACCAATAGTGTGCTCGTCCAGCGCTCTACAGCGTGTGTGCTTTCCATTCCCTGGCGTACCAGAGGGCAGTATCCTGTTTGTGGACCGTGTACCGGTAACGGCAAACAAATTATACCTAAACCCTACACCGGTGACGACGTTTACAGCACGAGGCGAACTATCCGCCCAGGTGCAATCCGTCGTCGAGGGAGTCCTGGCGCCTCTGGTCGATAGTTTCAGCGATCAGGGTACGCTCGTATCGGGTTGTTTATTTGCAACCATACGACCATTGGCCGCTGGGCAAGGGCACGGAGCGAGGCGAATGAAGTTCGATGTACGAAAACCTCCAACGAACGTTAGCCGTCGAGCTGACTACTGGTCGAGGAAGCAAAAACTATGGCAATAAGCACAGGAAGTGTAACGTGTAGGCAAGAGGAGAAAGGGAACTTGGGAAGAAGGTCTAGCCTTTCAATGAATGTCCCCAGTCGAACGAACAAATCGATGCTGATGTTCCGCGATTCAATTTATTGGAAAGATTTGAAACCCCTCGAGGCACCCAAGGGACTCGTTTCAGTGAAAAATGTCAAAACGATAGTTTGCTTTTTTGCTTCCGTTAATCACGTGACATGTGGAAACATGAAACCACAAGAGGAATGTTGCTTGATTTTTTTTACATGACGTTGCTTTCGCCAAACACTCTCACCACTCCCACTGAAACCAGACCGTGATGAGTCGCGGTATTTTATTTTACCACGTTTGTGTTTGTTAGAAACATACCTCCTGTTTTCCGACGCGTTTGTCAATAGGTTTTCCCCGTGCGCAGACAGAAAGTTACAGCGTCGGTGACATTTTCACGAGGCCATGGACGTACGTCGGGAAAGCGCCATCACCATCCTTTGCCGTCCTGACGGTTGGTGTTGCCAGAGGCTTTTGGCTTCCGAGCGAAAAGTTAGCAAATTTGTGTGCTGAGCCCGCGGGAACTAACGAAAGTTAGGCGCTGCATCCGGTCACAACTCGTTCAGGGACGGAGTTTTCCACGGCTAGGGTTGACCTGCGAGTAGGCCTATTGCGAACACTTTCCCATGCTTGCACCATTGCCATTGTGCCATCCGCCTGGGTTGTTTGTTGGACATCGAAACGCTAATCCGTTTTTAACGATTCGATCCGATGCTTAACCAATTGCATGAAAATCTCGTTACCGTACATGGATCCGGTGCTTGCGCCAATTTGGAGCGCCAATTTCTAGCGTCAACAAGCGAATTTTCGGCGGATTGGTAACCGAATGTTTTGATTGATGGCGGTATTGGACCTAGGATTTTCTAGGATAGAGATTCGTATTTGTATTGCCTTAAGCGTTTAAACAACTTGCATGCCGTTATCGATGTAGGGGAAAGCATTCCATTTCGTATAGTAGGGGTGTAAACAGTAAATTAGTAAATTTGATAGCATATTGTAATTATGAAAAAAAGAGCAAGGATCACATAAAAAAGTGTGTTCCATGAAGCATTTATATCTATGTAGTTCAGTTTTATAGCATAATGTGGTTTTGAAAATAAATACAAACAAAATGAAGGGTTTATTCAAATCGTGCCTAAGATGAATTATTGTTTACTAACTTTATTAACATTTGTATTTGTTAAACAAGTTATCTAACGTCTAGTAAACAGATATGACATTTTTATTATTTTTGAATGAAGCCAAGAACCAAACCATCTAACCAGAGGCAAAACAAAGTAGTTTTAGAAAGCGGACGACTACTTAAGGTTTTCAGCTTTATATTGTTTATTTAGTCAAGATGCAGATGATGTTAAGTTGCAGACAAATTAAGAGGACTGAATTTTTATTTTTATACACACTACAATTTATCTAAAGTGTGTTGGGGAATCGTCTAAAGTAACTAATTTTAAAAGCTTTTGGCGTTAAGTTAAAATTGCGGCACTGTTTATGTCAAACTGTTTGACTGTTCAAAGAAGTTTGGAGAAAGAAAAAAAGATTTTTTCTCAAGCGAAAAATATATGTTGGAACTTATTTCCCTATTTTAAACACTTCTTCCTCTACGGTTCTAGCCAAGCAAAGCCAATTTATTATTTTTGCAGCTGCACACATGTTTGTGAAAGTGTCAAAGCAACGGAACCGAGTAAACGCCACTTGATGGATGCAATTTTTCCCAACCATTCAGACAACCGCTGCCAATCCATCGCTCGAGTAACATTTGCATCGAGGAACGGTATATCTTGCGCCTCAAGAAAAAAGCGTGCGAAAATACTTCATCCAATCACCTCCGAACCTTTGGGGGAGAAAAATTTCCTCCATCAAATCACCCGACACGACTCAGGGAGAGACGTCCTAGCGTCTCGGTGTCGATTTTGGAAAAATTCTACTCCGATGAGTAGTGTTTGTCGTCATTTTGCAAATCGAATCGTTTGAAAACCCTCACTCTAAGCCATTCGGAAAAACAAAAACATAAAGCCCGAGACCGATCGACGCCTTTCGCCCGGTCGCCCCGGAGTTTGTTTGAGTTGTTACGAGTTCTGTGTCTGTACAGCGACCGCTCAACCGCCTGATTCATCTCACCGTGCACAATCGTGACAAGTGGTCCGTCACGCTCCGTCTTTTGGCATGCTTTTTTTTCCCCCCGGCTGAATTTCGCTGAAAGTGTTATGCTTTTTGCCCGCCGGCCAGAAACCCTAACCGAACGCATGGATTTTACGAGCTCATCAATTCTTCCAACGTCCACCGCGCTGCCATTTTGCCAATGTGACAGTTTCAACTTTTCATTTTCTTGCAACCTTCTAGCGGAAACCCCCATCTGGAGGGCTGGAAAATGCGAATCCATTTTATTCCTCGCCCCGCACTGGAGCGGAGGGATATCGGTTGTATCAACAACGTTCGCATGCTTTCGTACGCCGAGAGCTTGGGAAAAAAAGCAAACAGATAACAAACGAGCTTTTTATTGATTACTTTCACCACCATCGGGCACGCTTCCGTCATCGCACCTCACGAAAGGGGTGCGAAGGAGGGTGCCTTTGTTATCTGCGTTCAACCCTGTTGTCTACTGTTACCCTTCCGACCACCACACACATACACGAACAAACACATTCATGTACAGCACGCAGAACCCACATTTTATCGCCCCGTCATTATTAAACGGTCTGGCAAAGCCGCGGATGGCCGCCATTTCGGGTCACTCCTCTCCAATGAGGCTCCCGGGCCGGTACGAAGCATGTCCGCGCGGACAGTGTAGTGTGACACGTTGGGAGGGGCAGGGGGATAAAAATACCCGCCCCGGATATCACGTCAATCTCGTTAAATCAAATTGAGTGCACGGGGCACAAGGATGCTTACAGCACTCGTAAAAATGTTTGTAAAATACGAAAAAAAAAACGCCACGACGAGATAAAATAATGCCTACATGAATGTATGGGATACTCCGTCACGGACAGAGTCGCGTCGAGGACCACATTGGAATATCGTACGAAGGGAGGAAGAACGGCTGTAAAAACTACCATCGAGTGTCTGCCTGGCCGCAACACGGAATTACGTTGAACCGTGTTCCAATGAGATGATGTTCTCGATTTTTTTTTCATTTGGCAAGAGAGTGAGTTAAATGAAGCATTGTGAAATAGTTTGCTTATTTCTGTTTTTTTTTTCGTTTAGTTTCCTCTCTGGGTGTGTAAATAACGTTCCACCATTTTAAAACCGGCGCAAATGGTTGATGATGGTAATTCCCCCCGGCCCAGAACCCGCGACCGGCGGCACAAATTTACGCCAGAATGGTGATGGCAGTGGCGGCGGCGGTGGCGAGAAACGAATAAACTACGGGATTCCATGCGAAGTGGAGACTATGAATATTAAGTTTATGTTTGTTGCGCGCACATGAGCTTGGAAGTTGGTGAAGTAATTTGCTCCTCGAGGGAGCTCGATTCCGATGCGCCATAATGGGTCTAATGATGGGCGAAGTTCGCGTAATGACTGCATTAAACAAAAAGGACGAGACGAGACGGTCCCTGGTGTTTTTTTTTTTTATTCTGTCGGAGCGGTAAAGAAAAAGGCAACGTGTCTATTGTTAAAGGGAGCGGACTAAGCTCAACTGAATTTGCTATGCAACATGTTAGCATCCAACAGGACTTCATTATTTGCATACATCTGGAACCACCTAACCTAAAATACTGAACTTTTCCTCCTCATTTGCTCATTCAGTAATGATCAAATGTTTCAAATGCAGGTGGCTCGATATTTATTGTTTGTGTTTGTTTGAGCACAAAAACATTTGGGTGTTGTTGTATTGGTATTATTATCGAAGAAATTACTTGTTTTTAACAAAAACATATTTGTTTTTTACATAATGAAATAACTACATTATTTTTGTGATTCCTCAGTTAGAAATGGTTTTACGATTTTCTGAATGTTTTTTCGCATCCATGATCATGTTCTAAACTAGATGCAATACAAAGAAAGATTATAAATAAAAACAGACTTAAAATTATAATCAAATAATAATAATAATAATAATAATAATAATAATAATAATAATAATAATAATAATAATAATAATAATAATAATAATAATAATAATAATAATAATAATAATAATAATAATAATAATAATAATAATAATAATAATAAGTTAACTATATAGAAACGGTCGTTGTATTATGACATGTCAAGTATTAAAATTGATGCAGTCCATTAACTATGCTGTGTGTTTAATAATCAAACAAGTCTGTGAGAAATGGAACAGTTTTGGAAGCCCATGAAGCCTCAAAATATGGATGACTATTATACAAAGCGGCTTAAAAGAGCCTTTTTTTGAACAGCCCTATACATAGAATATTTAGAATATAGAAAAAAATAGAATTTAATATAGAAATGCAGACATGGAGTAGAAGGCTACATTTATTACAAAAATGTGTCTTTTGAAAAATGTAGTTTTTGCTTGGTTCTAGAAAACCGTTGATTCAACAAGGTTAATAACCACAACTTTAATCAAGATGATTGTTACTGTAAAGCTTTACAAAAAACAGCGCGGCAGCCATCGTGTTAAAACCGAAACCGAAATCTGCTGAGACAATGTTTGTTCATGTTCAATTGCTTCCGTTTTTCTTCATGTAAAGAATGCTATGAAATTGAGCCTGGCATGTTTCTTCAGCTAGTAGACGATAACCAGAAGGAAACAGTAAAATTGAAGATGAATTGGTTTGTTTCATTTTCGTTGAATTTTTTACATGGTTTAAATTAATTTATTGCCGTTTAAGTCTATTTGATAACCAAAAGCATAATTCGTGTAAATTTGATGTAGTGTTTTCATTATAATTTTTTTCTGTACTGTACGAACATATTTAAATTCCCAATGGTTGAGTACGAGATGAACAATCTCTATCTTGGTTTCGTTAGATTTAAGATCCAGAAATTCAACCTGTCAATCACATCCTCGCCAAACCGATAATGAGTGAAAGTTTTGCAATTCGAGGAACGGGTTTAAAACACACTGCAGTCAACAAGGGTGAAAGTATGTGTCATGCTCATACAATGCCTACAAAAGACCCGCCATTGTTGCACCAATTTGCTCATGTAAAGTCAATCACAAAGCCTCCGCATATAGGTCGCATTCAGCCCAAAATGCACTTGACAGGCAATCTCAGTGTGTTTCAATGTCGAGAGGGCAGAGGAACACTAAATTACCGCATTGTGCTCTTCTAATGGCAATTGTTCGGCAACCCGGGGAACGTGTGCTTGCCTTCCTTAAGACAATTGAAACGAACCCGGTTGATTGCAGCGATTGGATTATAATTATTTAATGCGACTGTTGCTGACAGTAAGCGTACTTCCTGGCGTACATTTTCTACCGAGTAGAAATCGCTACATACAGCTCAATGGTTTTCTGCGTAGGATCTTTGCGTTCGTAGGTTCAGTGAATGACATGAATCGAGGGTGGTAGGCAACCGAGCTGTTGCTGCTCCAATGCACTACAACGAACACTGGCAGAATGTGAGGCCCAATTAGCTTTTTGATATTGATTGCTCAATTATTACTAACTGCAGCATCAGTTGCGGTAATGGAAGTACTCCTAAGGTAAATTTCTATACGTTACGTTGAGAACAATTTCATTGGTTTATGCATTGATAATAAACACTCATTGATGCAGAAAACTCAAATCGAAATGTAAAAATACGTCTTTCTCAAACATTGTTCATCTAAAAACGAGTCACGATGCATACTTCCATGATGAGTGCAATGTTTTTCACTTTTTCAACCATTCGATCGATTTGTCAGCCACTATCTTTCACCCACCACAAACCAGGTGTGGGTGATAACACTCACTCACCATATCGTCACGATAAGCTAGATAAAGCAGCTACGAAACGTAGAAACCTTTTTCGCGAAGGAAAAAAGTAAAGCGTTTCTTTTACAACAAACACACGCTCGTTAAAGTGCGATAAACATGTAAATTTTCCGCTAATTCTGCCCGTGTCGTACGGGGCTCAACGGCAAGGCTGCTGCACCTCTGCAATTTATGGCAGCCATAAAAATCCGTTAGGTTCTATTTTTGCAGCGATAATGTGCTCTCACGACACCGACACCCAACCCCCTGGGTCCTGTGTAGCCTTCACCTACGGTGGACCCAGTTTGTGGTCAACCTTTGCCATGCCATGCTCCAGAAGCGATCGGAAAAGGCGGCAGCGTTTCGAGCCATCAACACCGGTCGGCTGTCGGTTCGTCAAGCCCGCACGGAGTAACTTGTAGATTTTCATCAGCCGTTTCCGGCCGAGCGAACCATGCCATATGGACGACGCTGGCGAAGGCTGGAAGACGCGATCGTAAAATTTAATTAGTATAAAATAGCTGTCAGTGGCGTCTGATGACATCAGCGCGTCGCGTCCTTTCCGGGAGGGATAATTATGGGCCCACATTCCCTGTGGTAAACCGGGATCTCCTCGCTCCCATAGCGCCATGCCCGGTTCCCGCTGGTGTAATTTATCACTATTATTCCAACAACGATGACCTTCCGGTAAGACTTCGACTCCGGATTTGACCCCGTGGAGGGTTATGGTGGAGGTTTTGATACCTTCTCCTATCGCAACATTGTATCCTCCTTTGGTGGTCGGCTCGGTCTCGTCAGAGACATGATTCGATTCATGCAATTTTCTCTTCTTTGCTGCGTATCGAGTGTCTCATATGTTTTATGGAAAACCAGTACAATGTTGCATTAGAATAAAAATAAACTACTTCTTAACACGATGACTACCATGGTTATCATTTTTGATAGCCAGCCGTCACTAGTTCCAAAAAGGGTTTGTACCATAGACAAAGTATAATACAACATATAAATTACAGTAAAAAATCTAATTCTTTGGTAACCTGAGTCTATGTTTGATTTTTAAAAACCTAATAAATGTTATAAGCAAATGCTATTAAAACTAAAAAACTGTGCTAAATAATACTAATACTAGGCTGTGCTAGTTGTAAAAACTATCCTTAGGGAAACTAAATCCATTTGTTATTGGTTTAAAAAAAATCCAAGCAATTGCTTTATAAACAAATCTTGTCAACCATTATTGTACTACATAATTGTTCTAAAACCGCTTGACAGTCAACGTGATAAATTCGATTTACGCAGAACGTATGATGTAAACTATACGTTGTACTTAATACTTCTTGTGAGTAAACAAAATAAACACTAAAATAACGATATCAAGTTCAGTCTGTCAAACATTACCTAAACGTCTATACTATGTTACTTCTTATTCGTTCCTTTAGAATTTTGAAACATTTTAATGTTCATTCCTTCAGCTTATACTTAGTGTTTGTTTGTGTACACTTAATTTTTTTTGTTTGCGCTTAGCAATATTAAGTTTGCTCGTTTTAAGATATTTCAAATAAATAATTTGATGTAATATTCGTCACAAGTGCCATTGATCGGTGTAATGTGGCTCGAGATACTTACAGTAGATACTCCAAAGTGCACAAAAGTTCAAGGGATTGAGTCGACTTACCGAATAATGCCAAATATCTTCCCCATGTCCATCACGACTAATCCAGCTGGACGGGTGCTTTGGTGCTAAAACGTGACATGATTCACGACTACAAACATTATTTGCCTTCCGAAGAGTTTCTTTATTATTTGCCCTTGCGCCGAGGAAAACCCTGCCGACAATTGACCGAACGCCACAATTGCCGATGGTCGTCCAAACGGTGGGTTTGGCGGCAAAGTGTCGAGTAGGGATAAGGGTGGAGATTCATACCGCAACCTGAGTGCCCTGTGTCTTATAAGGTGGTTTTCATGTTCGCCTTACATAGGACATCGTCGGATCTGCCTTGTTGAACAGATTACTCCCCGCGGGGCTGTTTGTTGTGATATGTGTTACAGCGAACACAAAAAAGTTGTATCACTTATCTTTCCATAGTCTAGTCATGCACCAGTCGGGCAGCAGCGGAGAGCGTGAATGCTGAGATGGGAAATAAATTTTGCTTTTCCGCTGGGTTGGGAAATGAAAAACCAAATTCTTCCAACTATGTTCTTGAATAAGTATGCTCTAGTGTAATAACTTATTACTCTTGAGCGCATTGAACTCTTCAACATAAGGTCAATACTATTTCGTAGAGTGGTAGTGGTAAGTTAGACCTCATACTTTCAAAGAAACTAATGAATAACGTTCAACCTGCTAGAAAGTTATTTTTATCTTCTTTTCACCATGTCAAATAACGACACACGTGATAAATGGAGAGCCACATAAGAAACAAAGCAAAGATCTTTGTCTCGAGACCAATCTCGGCAAGTTTCACGTTGACTGATGACGAGGCGGTCTACCCCGGACAAACAAATCAACAAATCGGATATAAGCACAAATAAACAATCATCGGCCAAGTTGTTCAAACAACAGTAGTCTCGACACGGTCTCGCGTCTCTTCGCCGTTGCCACGTTTGCCAGTCAATGGCAAGAAACTGTTGTTCAAGTTGACTATTGGTGTATATCCGGCAGCTCCAGGAGTCGGATATACGTTTGTAAGTCTAGTTCTGAGAACCTTTGATATTCTGTTTTATTTTGAACGTTAGTACAATACCCTTTTCTTACACCTGTTGTTACAACACCGTTGCAAAGTTTACAACACCATTGCAACAGATTTAAACATGTTATAACCATGATATCATTATGTTTAAAAGTTTATGTTTAATTAGATTATCTTTAATTGTTGTACAGGTAATTGATAGTGACAAAAATATCAATGACCGCTGTCTTCAAAGCTCAATAAATAAAATTTTATCTGAACCATGTCAAACATTTAAAAATGAATGAGTTACAAAGAAAAATTCAGGCTTTAAATGTGAATTTTGAATGCAACCTCACCTCTTAAAACGTATTTTGCTTTGTTTTGACTACACATTCTTTTCAAATAATAAAGCATGTCTTTACATAACTCAAGCATAAGTTTACATTCAATTACAAAATGTGCGGCTTAAATAATTAATCTTCCCTTCAGCTCCAAGACATTTCATAACGAGTAAATAATGTAATCATTCTTTTTAACATTAGTTTACATTCATAAACGAAAGACTGAACAATTCTTGTTCGTAGCATGTTAATTGATTGATTGACATGTGGTTGGTTTTAGTTTCATCATTTGTTTTATTATCGTATTGGTTAATGCAACTGAAAACCGTAAAAACTTATTTAGATTGTTCTAATTTAATAGCTTATTTAACAGATTGTTGCCGGGCGCATGCGATCCATTTTTTTTTCAATTTGATTGTATGCCAACTAATTGATTCTCTCATATTAAAGTTGTGTGTTTCAAAAGCGTCGGCTATCCATTGCTAGCAGAATACACTTTCTTAAATAACATATGTTTTATTCGGCGAAGTGTATAATAAGTATAATATAAACAAAATATACAAACAATCAAACAGGTTCCAACTGCCTTTTCGATATACAGCTTAACTTTCGCAAAAGTTTAAAATAACCAGCAATCGGATTGATTTTTCTGTTCCGGTTCCAAAAACTCTAACGACGGAATTAAATTAAAACTGACAAATTATGAGCAAACTATCGGGCAGGCCCGACCATATCCTGAACTTATGCACTCAGTACCTCGGTTGGCAGGAAATAGGAAATAACTGGAACGGAAACACCCGAAGCGCGAAACCCAGGAAGTTGCCAAATGCGATCGACCTGGAAAAGCGAGGGCAAAGCAGTAAAAAACTAGCAACGCGAGGAGAGCAAATGATAAGCCCATCGATGTGGCCCACACCTTAAAAATCAATCAATCCGAAATGAATTTCCCGGTGCCGTCAGCTAATCTTTTCTGTGGCTAGAAAGTGTATGTGTGTGTGCGTGGTTTTGGCCGGATGATCGGAAATTTGCCCAGTCTTGTTATCATAAATCGATGAGATACCAATTATCACATCATCGATTAGCCGACGGGGTGATACACCGTGGAGTAGTGTGATTTTTCCATCACTTTGGCTAATGCTATCAATATAGAGGACACACACTAACACAATCACAGCTTTGGAGAGGGCACAGGTAATCTTTACGTTCACCGGCAGAAAAGCGATGCCTGACGCATTAAAACCGATGATTTTGAGGGGCTGCACGTACGCGAAGGGAAAACTCAATGTACCCTGATCAGTTCGGTTCGGTCCCGTTCCAGAGGTCCCGACGGATTTGTTAATAAAAAATTAGAAAGAAAAATCCTACCCGCAAAGCCAAGGTGAGCCGGCCCGCCATGGAAAACTGCGCTCGAGGTGGGACTGTCTCGCAGGGGACGGGAAAAAGATCGATACCGTGCCCGCGATACCGAGGGTCAGGGTCGATAAAAGGGGTGGGGCCGCCGGAAATTGGCCACAAATGTGGGATGGCGATACTGGGACAGATAACAACGCACAGATAATGGTGCGGCGGAAAAACATGGCCGAGGTATCAGCTGCCGAGGTGGAAAACCGAACCGAACACGGTACGGGTGGGTACATGGTAGAGAGTGGTCGAGGGAGGGAAATGAGAGGAGTATTCGTCGGGGAAAATTATCGCGGGTAGAAATGCTCCTTGCGTGGTTCGAGTGCCATGAGGGGCCATCGATCGACCGTCAACGATGAGTGCCGACCGGCGACCGACTTTAGATAAATTATAGTCAGCGAGATAAGGCAAAGATAGGCCCTCGGTCTTCCCCGGCCCAGCTGGTTTCCAACATTTCCCGCCCTTCCGCAGTCGTTGTTTAAGAGTAAAGCCTCGCTAAAGTGTATATAAGTTTTGTTTTTTATTCGCATAAGACAGGAAGGAAGCTTAACATGTCCTCTGCCTTTTATGCTAGAGATGGCTTGGAAAATCCCCTAACACTTTTCCGCTACGACCAACCGGCGGTGTCGGCCACGGTGCATTACTAGGACGCGGAAGAACCCCGTTCAAAAGCGCATAAACCAGCAAACTCTTTATTGAAGACACGGTCAGACATTGTTGAAGGTAAGAAAATTAAAAATACCCATTAATCTTCAGAATAGAATAGCTTGGTGAAAACAATTCCGATTTGTTTTCCTACAGCTATGGTACGTTTCTACTAAATGTGTTGATCACTGCACAAAACAACGATCGGACTCTCCATGCTAAAAGAAGCAAAAAGATGGTTACATTAATAACTATGTTTTCTGTTTTAAAAAAACTACTATTCCAGTTTGAATTGGATATGGCGAATACTTTTGGAAAGCATTTATCGACACTCAAAACCAGGACAACAAATTAGTGTGCCCAATTTTGCACTATTTACAGAAAGATATGAACAATTTATAAATGAAAGGTGAAACATAATTGTGTATTAAGTTATCAATACAAACTAAGCGTAAAATAAGTTATTGTGCAATTTGTCAAACTGTTATACAAGAGAAGAAATTAGATTGTAGAACTACCAGCACAAATCGTTAGTCGTTATGTAGTTACAGGGAGTTATTTTGTTGTCTTAATTGAACACATGTTTAACAAAAATATTGTGTCAAGAAATGAGGTTTAAATGCAACTTTTATTCGATTATTCTAGTAGCGTTTAGTTTTATGCTATCTGTTTTATTTCGAAAAGAAATGAAACGGCTAGAAACAAGGTTATTCTCTAGGGAAGTTGACATACATTTAGCAATTGAAATCGTTGGTTTAGCATTCCTTTACACCATACTGCCAATTACTACCACTGAGAACTATTGCAATCCTGCTTGAATACATGAAAACGTTTACCTTCGTTCAATGTTACATCGATCAAATAAAGGAGCTCACTTGCGTACGCCCACTACATTTCGGCAGCGCCGTTGAATGCCCACAAACGGCCAATAATCATGATTTATGCACAAATTGTCCACGCCAGCAAAAGAGAGTTGTCGATAGAATGCGGGCAATGGAAAGCAGACATTCGGCACCTGCAGCATGACATCGGCCTCAAAATAGGGTGTTGCGCTGTGCAAAAGGGGCTCCAACGAACGGTGTGCATAAATTGTGAAATCACATTATCGCACCACCGTGTTGCACTCCGTGGCGGGAGAGTCGCTGTTGACTCTGGTTCGCCATCTATGGCCGCTTCCCCTCGGCTGGCACAACTCGTTGCCATCCGAAGCGCCTGCGAAGGCTGCTCCACCTTTTGGATGCCCATTAGGGCCACTTCAGAGTCAAACAGCACTATCTACACCCTGTGCAGGTGTAAAATGCCCATCGGAAGCGCAATGGACTGTGGCAGACTGCCAGGTACGCTTCATCACACCAACCCACCTATAGCGTTTTTTTCCTGTCTCTGCCATGTGAAAGGAAACCCCATTCAAGGCCAGCAGCAACTACCTGCTCGGCATAGGAAGGTGGCTAGAGTTGACTGTTTTGCTGGTTTAACAGATTATTTTCTTCTCTATTTTTTGCAATCTCCCTCGTCATAAAAGCGTCTGAGGGTTATGGCGCATATAAGATCCTGTAATTTAAGCGAATCTTTCATCACGACGTGAATAGACTATTTCATATGCAGAATGGTGTAGCATACGGCAGCAGGTGGTTTTTTTTTTTGCTTTCCCAACAAAAAAACTTTGCAGGCGTTCTGCCTTGTGAAGAGCTTAATTGGACTTAAGAAGTTGAGATTTGCTCAGAAGTATATCTAATTACCTCTCAATTCTTGTATAGGAAACATGAAAAATTGCATAAAGAAAATAAATAAACAATTCCCTGTCTGTTTCCACATTTCTAAGCCTTATTTCAGATTCACTTTTTACAAACTGAATTTTGGTTTACAATTCGTTCTTCACGATCAGCTCGAATATTACGAGGTCTATTATGGTTATCAATGGCAAAAGTTAAAGCAATAAATTAGTTAAACATTTAGCAACGTTCGAAAGCAATCAAACTGTCGAAAATAACAGGTTAAACTTTCCCAACGGGGTTGTTTACCGCGAGACCTCTTATCACTACACGGTTTCCTGTTTCTGCGAGCGTGAGCATTTAAATGGCACTCGAGCAAACTTATGGAACATATTAATCTTTTAGCGCGCACCCGGCGACCCTCCCCCCGGTATCGACCTTCCGTACAGCCACCCATAGGAGCTGCCAATTAGCAGCGATAAACAAGTTTTTGCAGGTGTCCGCAACCGCAAGGATCTATTTATCATAACCTTCCACTCCGTGGCAATGGCTGATTTGCCATCTTCCAGGGCGAGAATATTGTTATTAATTGGAAAAGTTTCTGGTTTTCCCGGCGGCAAGTAGGGCGATCATCGGGGGAGGCGAACAGTTGGACCGTCCGGTTCTGTTGGTTTCAAGTATCCGAACATTAAGAAAGGATTTTCACTGATTGGATGGCTAAATGGAGTATTCGATCGGAAGGAATGCCATTCGGACTTGATCGGATTGCTCGGGGTGTTGAGAATGGAGCAACTCAATCACGCCCGGCAGGTCATGGGGTTAGTGAAGACTATATTAGCGAAGGCATATAATGACATGGTTGAAAGTACTCAATTGAATACGATCCCTTATGAAACATATGAAGCAATTTGAGTGTGCGATTTAAACTGTGTGTTTCTGGAATGAGGCACCTTAACAGTTTGCTGAGTTCTCACCACATGTACAATTTGTACTGACAATTTTTAAAATGCAAACGCAAGCGAATTATAAAAAGATTAGGCGTATAAAACCTAAATTGAAAATTAATAAAATTAAATCCATTTATTCATTTGATTCATTTCAGGCATTTGAACACACCGACCCGGGAGGAAGTATTTCTCACTGGGATACTTTTCGAACTACTAAATCAAACTGTGTGTTCGTTTTGTGTTACGAAGAAAAATAACAACACAAAAATCCACACCACGGAAAACCCATTTGTGTTGATTTGGAATCCAAGTAAGAAAAATGAGAACCCCGTCGTGGGGAAACATTAGGACTTCTGCAATCGAGATGTTATATCGAGGTTCAAAACCCGATTCCTTTTGGTAGACCATCACTGTATTTGTGCACTCCAGCTGCGAGCCGTCAATTAACGTCAAACGTATGTGAAAGACTTCACACTGTTGTTTGGACAGAAAGCAATGACCACTTTATCCCACCCTCTCCACAAACTCCCTCCCATTGATGGATGCAAAATGCACTTACATTGTGAACACATTCCGTTTCATCCACACGCTGCTGGTGAGCTTTAGTAAAAGGATTTTCTTATACAAAGGCATGGTAATCTTCTTGCCACTCTCAGAGGCTTACTTATATATGTAATTCGTCCATCAAACGAGGGATAACTGTAGGTGGTGGAAACCAGAGCAGCTATTGTGAGGGTATCCTATTGAGAAGAAAAATGCAGTCAAGTTGAACACATTACGGTCCACCCTGCCTGCCCGTCGGGAAAAACTAACCACTGATCTCCAAGACTAACGAAGGAAAATATAAGAAGGAATATTGTGAAACAATACGCCACCGGCGATGGTGCAGGGTAAAATTCCACAATAAAAACGATGGACGGTAACGAGCGCTCCGCCAAACTGTTGAAAGGAAAGATGATAAAGGATGTTACACGAACTGCATAAAATACCAGCTGCACTTTGCTGTCGGTTCAATCTGGGCAGCTGTGAAATCGGGTTGCTCCGGGTTGAGCAGCTCTCCAATGGAATCTGTTTACCGATGCTAATACTGGTGGCAAACATCGTGCGTTCCTTTCACAGATGGCCTGAAAAAATACCTTAGTATGCACAGTGTGGAAGTGCAAGCTTCTTCCATTGGGTTTGATTTTGCTTTGATTCAACCAACCATTACTGTTGAAAGCAGTTGGAATAGTAGCATATTTTTTGGGTAAAACATTCAAACAAGGCGTACAACATTGTCAGACTCATAATATTGACACGAAAAACATTATCAACATAATTAGAACCGCATAATTTGGTCATAGATATTAAACTGGACCAAAAAAGGTTATTTGGTCAAGAGTTGGGGAAATTCGTGTGGCATGAAGTACTAGGCGTCTCCATTTTGTTTATGGAGGAACTCAGGTTTCGATGGAGAAAGTGTTCTAATCAGTGGCGTCTCGTCCACCTGAGCAACCTGTGCACTGCACAGTCATGAATTTATAAAAAGAATCACAAAATTATTTGTTTAGTTATCGTATTGTAATTTCCACCCGCAATAGTTGCGTTCAAAATCTACTTAACGCTTTGCAACGCTGCGCTGGGCACTTATGCTGGTGCACCACTGCCACAAACGAGCATCTTTAATCAAATAAGAACAGTTCTCTTAACCACAGTCTCATAATACCATCTTCATTACGAACGGTGAAGAAGCGCTAGTTGTCTTATTAGCAAGAGTCAAAATCCAGTTGGAAAGTCGATCAGTTTTGTTCACGGGTGGGCACTTCTGCCAGTGCACTAGCCAATCGTATATGTACACATTAGTTCTCTCGTGCATGTGTTGAATGCGTCCATGTGAAATTGTCGATGTATAGGTGCCTTTCCTGTGCACATTAGATTGTACCCAGGCCGAACCCTAAGTGAGCCTGACATGCCAAATAAGATTTTGATTCACAGACATTGACTAACCGCGGATATATTTTCCGAGTAGATATTGACGTTCGTGAAGTAAATTTGGAAGAAAATAAAACTTTGGAATAAAATCGAAGAAACAAACACGCAAATATAGACAACAATTTAAAGCTAATTAAAAAATGTCTAAGCAGGCACGCTGGACTGGGCAATACTGCTGGTGCACACAGTTTCATTCGAAAGATTTTTAATGCAATTGTTCTATTTAGCTTGAAATTACCAGTCAATTTATATATCAACATTGAGAAGGACATCGTAGATGAGCTGTTAAACTGGGTTTTCATGTAGATCCATTTAGTAGCAATTAAAGATTGCAGAACTAAATACACGGTTCTTCAAACTATTCTTTCACTTAACATCCTGACCAAATTCGTCCTCGTGTGTCGTATCGTTCTGGTTCTAATAAACCACGTTATATGGTTTACCAAAGAAGGTATTACTTTTTTTGAAGGTGCACAACCATCTCATTTTCTCACGAGACGCCCCTGGTTCTAATTGATAAGCACTTCGCAAAATGACACTTTTTTGTACCGATCTATTTTTTAAGCTCCAAAAACACGTATTTTCACTCCAGCGCATCTAAATTGTGCATGCTTGGGGTGTTTTTCCTCCGTCGCTATCTATTGTTATTTACTTTAGACTCATGTTACACAAACCACCGTTCACGAATGACTATCGAAAAGCGCGGTGACTTGCAAAGGGCAAACACAATGCCAAAGAATTTCAGGAGCATCTTCGAAAAGGATACAGGCATACAAAAAACACACATACCCAAACACAAACATTCATACAAAGCACTCACCTATGTTCGGCGGAGGTATGCGGGATGAATAATGCTTTTTGAATTCGAAGCAAAAAAAAAACATCATTTGAATATCCATATCCGTTGAATGCGGAAATGATGTGCCGCAGACTTCAGCTTGGCGAACCAAACACAATAGTAACACACCGAAGAGTAAAGAGCAATTGGTATTCTTGTGGTGTTTTCGAGAGCTTGCGCCGAAGGTCGAATTTCCATTCAACCTTTTCACAAAGTTTGTCATTATACGAGCCACATTGTTTCTTTTCGATGGGCTCGCGTGGGAACGGTGTCCAGAGCTTGATCGTGTGTTGCTTTTTTCAAACATTGGAAACAAATATCGAAACATGGGGGTTTTATTCACCAAGTGCAAATTATTTTCAATGTACATTAATACTGCATCAAAACTTTCTGGTTTATGTTTACATAATCTTAGGGTTCATAAAGGTAGAAATGGAAGGAATGAAAATAAAAAAATTATAAGTATTGTTACGATTAAAATTTATGTATTGTATTTCGAAAATTTTCAATCCATTGTTTAAGCGAGATGAGATATTTTATTTACCTTTTTTATTACTTAATAATGTAAGTTGGGTCATATATGTAGATGTAGACAACTAGAACTTTAATATATCATATAACTAAAGATAAAGATTTGACCATGAATGACAACCGATTTAATAATGCTTGGATACGATTGAAACAAATTAATGATTGTAAATTATTAATAATATGTTAATTTGTGTACTGAAAACGAAACTATTTAGTTTTCATCAATTACATTATTTCTTTAAAATACAGGTTGCAGAAATTATTTTACACTATTTTTGCAGCATCTAAAGAAACGAAAAGTTGTTCTTTCGTAGAATCAAGTAAAAGCATCCGTGACAACAAGTTTACATGTTGTAAAACATACTTGAAGTGTACAATCAGAAAGTATTTTTTACAAGTCTACAATCTCTTCTTTCTCCCATCGGAATAATGTGCTTCATGGTGTTAACAAATCTGAGCCTTCACAAGATTGGCACAAATATTTTTTATAATGAAAAGCAGAAAAACCAAACCCTCTTTTTCGGATCGCAAGGCGACCAAATGATAACCAACTTTCGGGGCGCTGGCACACACACACACACCAATGGGCGAACTGAGACACAATGTGGCAGTCGGCCATGGTTTTGTTTCCTTTTTCTACCGGCAAGAAATGCCATGCTGATAAAAGCGTGCGTATTTTTGCGTCCCGGAAGCCATTCCAAGGGCCGCTGGTGAATACTACTGTGGACTTTTATCATCGTGCATGATATTGTTTTTTACGTGTCTGTCCCTATTCTGCTTCAAGCGTCTCGTCCAACAAGCCCTTTCCACGTCCCGTTCTGGTAAACGAACTGGTCTGGTGAAACTTTTATTGGTCCGATATTGTTTCATTTGCGGGACAGCCGGGCCGAACTATCGAGCCGTTTCGGCACAAACTTTGGCACCATTCTAATAGTGTGTCCGCTCATAAGCTTCCAGAACTGTACGTCTGGAATGTTTTGGTTTATGGTAATGGCTGTCGTCTGGATGTCGTACGAATGTTTTGATTTTATTGTAATACGCTGAACACATCGACGCTTTGAAACAGTTCCAACGAAATCTATTCCAATGCGAGCTTGTGCGTGAGTTGGGATTTATTTGAAGAAAGTCTTGAACACTTGAACAAAACTTCCCAACGGCTTAGAAAAGAAAAGCTTCGAATATAGGTCAAGAAAGGGCAGTGTGTGAATAAATCAAAGCTCTTAGCGAAATGGAAAATGATTCTTTAGAAAATCCTGCCGTAAAGTGAATGGTTAAAAAGTAATCAACGTTTCGGCATACGATTTCGGTGATGACGAATGGAGGCGCATGGTGCCCGATAACAATCGAACATCCATTTATGTGTAATGTTGTTTGCCATCTGCCCTTTTGCTAACCGTGGCATGGTTTTGCTTACAAAAGTTTTCCAAAATCTGCACGCATAAAATTGTCTCCCTAATTTACTGATGTTCAGCCCTACCCTTCCACACAGGGTTTGTGTTTACGATAACAAAGGGGTGGAAAAGTCGGAAACGGAATCAACAACAATCACCGCGGAGCCGGTATAAGCACAAACACTCCGTTTGACAAATGGTTTAAGTCAGCTTTGCGGAGGCACGAGCAAGGAAAGGAGCAAAATATGCCACCAAACGAATGGCAACTTGTTTCCCAGCCTAACGGACGCCGTCTACAATGCTCGCACACCCTCTCTCTCTTCCACTTTCCATCGCTCCACCCGCCCTCGAGAGCGCCAGTAAAAGTGTTTCTTGATTCGCAATGTATCATTCCACTTCCCCGACGCAGCCATTGATCTTATGCGACAGGAATATTATTATCATTCCCTTGTCGTCGGTGGTTGTTTTTCATCGGATTGCCACCGATTTGGAGCATTAGCTCGGAGCGGCGAGCAGACGCTCGCTGGGCATGTCGTCTGGATTAAATTATGCCCAATCCGTATGCAGTGTCCGTCTGCGACAGGATCCACGTGGAGGAATGTTTGCCTGTCGACACTGTCTGTCGGCGGAAATGCCTTCGGCCGGCCTTCCGTAGCGTCCCGCGAGGGTGTGGATAGTCGGAAGCAACATCAAAGATGATTTAAAAATTGGTACAATTCATTCCATTCGGGGGTCCAGTGCGTCCTTCGGCGCGCCGGATGTTGGTAATGCATTTGCCACGGCGTCGATTACAGCATCACGTCCGACGCGGACGTGCTGGGAAAGAATCGAGGGACGTGTCGAGTGGATGCTTTAAATCTACTGGGTTTTCACGTTGCAGTAGCACTATTAGGGGTTTCTCAATTTATTTCACTTTCATTTATTCACGGAACATATTATCTTAGTTTTGATCGATTTTTGCGGTGATCGATCTTTAGTTTATACTAAAAAAGAAAAGAATCCCGTGGATTGCATTTGAATTTTTGTAGTTAAATCCTAAAAAAGCTAACGATGTTATGACCAAAGCATATCTTACACCCTTATCATGTTAACTGAATCCCGTAAAAGAAGCTATTTGGATAGTTTCTTAACATTGTCAATTTCGTCTCGGAGTGAATATGTTGAATGTTGTGACTCACAACAGTTGTGTCTGCCGAGTTTTTAGTCAATGTGGATTTTATTGTTTTCTTCGTATGGAGAAAGGTAAAAGTATCAAACGGCCGCGTAGTTTCAATCGATGGTACCGCAGAGGAACCGCGAAGTGCAACAGAACCTCCGGCAAAAAAAGGAAAGTTGGCTTTAAAGTTTCAGTTTTTAGACCAAATGGTTTAACTTCCAAACAGTTAAGAAAAACTTCAAAAGATGGGCATTTGCAAATGTGTCATTCAGAAGGAAAAGAGCAAAGTTGATAGTCACCCAAATGTGGGTGACAGCAGTTCTAGTTCTAAAAAGTTTTTGACCCATTAATAAATGAAAATGCAACATAAAAATTATTCTAATATTTTATATACATTTTGTGCGAAGCTAAGTATTTGCTTGGCCTTCGAAAACAATCGGTTTAACAAATATTATAAACAAATTGTAATTTAAAAAATTTTACTAAAAAGTGTGCTAAAACGCTTGGTACGTAACGTGTTAATCTACTGGTACAGTACTAAATAAAACCACATAGTTATGGCACATTATGCCAAAAAATCAGTAGATGAGAACCACAATACACAAAACTGCTAACTCTTTCTGCGTTGTTCAATTGCTCCATGCAAGTTCTATTGCAATAGCTTTGATTGGCAGACTTGTGATTGTGAAGTACACAATAACACTGACACGCATGCGCAAATCAATAACTTCACTTGTTGCGAAGAGCACCGTCCTTCGCGGTCACGAAATTGTAAACAATTTAGTAAACAAAATAAACACAAAGATGATCAGTACATTAATTAAGCTAATTTAAATAATTACCAGAGTTGGGATGAAACTCCATCCCAATCGAATTGAGTTAAAAATGTAAGTGCGTGAGGGCAAGTGTCATTTATCTGTGCGGATACGTCCAACAAAAACGACGTTTACTAAAACGCGGACGATCAAGTAAAAATCAATGTTGGCGTTTCTAATACTCAGCCAAAAGCGTATTGTCATGTCACTGGTTTTTTTTTTAAATGATACTAATTTTAACGGTACAGTAAAATTGACTACATCATTTTATCTTATGCAGTTTGTCTTCCTACTGTCGATCGAAATCGGCCTATTCGTTAATTCGCATGCGTTACAGCAATATTCCAATTCCAAAGAATTAAAGTTCATGTTTATTTATCATATCGGAAATTTTACATTTATGATCGATGTTTTACTTTCATAAGAACACCATAAACCACAATATCAATATCAATATTAAATTGCAATTTTTCTTTCCTATTATTCAAATTTATATAACATAAATTGAATATGGAATAAGATGAGACATGTTATGCATCACCATTTATCGTTTGACACATTAACTAACCAATGTCTTGGAAGCGACCTTTCTCTTCCCAGTGTCTTACGCCAACAAGTCTCCAAATGCTGAAACATTTCCGTCACGAATATTTCAATGGCGTGACCATTCGTTTTGGAAGGATACAGCCAAAGCCACATGATAAGCGAATCGATTACATTCGGTTTTGTACCTTCTTGTTTGGTGCCTTTCCGGGCCCCCTTGGGAGCATGCCTGTATTACGACTGACGTTGTACCCTCTCAGCAACAGAAACCGTGTCTGGCTGTGTACGTGTTTGATCGCCACCCCCTGTTCGGCATGTAGCGGGCCGAAAACCCGTAGGTTCACGTTCAAATGAGTTCAATTGTGCGTGAATCTCACCGGGGACTTAGGCCACCGACTCGAAACCTAAATAGACCGCATCTTCTAATGCTACCTGTGTGCGTCCCAGCTGTGCTATGAGCCCAAGGATCACCGCTCGAGAACCGCTCTCGAGTAAACGAATGAATAAATGTTATCATTTTGCCGCATCACGAGTACGTCAGCACTGCGCCCATCTACGTCCCATGGTCTCTGCTCCTGGCCGGAATGAGAGAATGGGATCCCGAAGCCAGTTCAGGGAAAAAAGTTCGGTCCGCAGCGGGAATTCGTGAAATTTAATCATTCCCTTCCATGCCCCGGTCCATTCCCCAGGACGCTTTTGGGGTGACAGTTTTAGAGAGGGTTTTCTGTGGTTTAATCTAGACGGTAGCCTCGGCGGAGATACTCCGGAAGACTGCATGTCCCTTTGCCGGAGTTCACACTAAATTTATTAGTCGTCAGGGTAACTAGTGGGGGTGTTTGTGGTACTTTTACTACATTTATTTATCCTTGTTGTGGTAGAATTGTACGGCAAAAATATAACGGACCATCCTTTGATGATATTTTTATCGCTAAATAGGTAAGTGTTTTTTGAGGATCGCCACACTGTTTTCGTGGAATGAAACCTTTTCTTGTATCAAAAGTTCTATTAGGACAGTTATTTGGCCAATCCACAATGCTGCAGATACGACTGCGTGAGTAAGTTATATGAAATGAGTTTTGTAAGTTATATGAAATGTTAACAAACGCTTACAAATACAGGCATTTGTAGAGTTCAAATGTGCTACTTTTACGTTGGTTTACACTTGAACGATAGACCAAGGATATGGAGGATATGTAACAATCAAAATCAACTTTGGGTTCTCAAAACCAGGAATCATAATGATAGTACTATGACATATTTCTGTAGAAAACTACAAACACAAAAAACAATTGTTTTTAAACAACATATCATTCAAACTTTTCATGCGATCCCGAATCCTAAAGCTTTTTGGAAAAATCGTAGTTTTGTTTTGTCTATTCTATAACATTCTATTATCGGTTTTTAATCCAATCCAATTAAGATAAATTAGACCCTTTTTCCTTATTACCAAATGCCTTCCATTTCAAAACCAAATGCTTCAATTATGTTAAATAATATTTAATTAGCTAGTTTATTTTATAGTTCGCGAAAAAGCTCAGGTTGTTTTATCTACAACACAACATTCAAATGATTCAATCTCTAATATCAATAACAAAATAGATTAAATCTCAATTATTTTCTTCACGTTTTGAGATCATCGAAAATACTTATCAAGTGCTACTACATAATGAAGTTCACCCCTTACAAGGTTGTTAAAGTTCGTCAAATTAAGTTTAATCGACAAATAACTCGTTCATGGTTCGAAATAAAAAACAAAAAGCGTTCGCTCTTTCTTCATTGCAGAGCGTAACTTCTAATCCACTCCGGAAAGCTCATTCGAGACAAATGCATTCAACAGCTCCTGCACCAAAGTTGTTTAACAACTCAGTATGTACACAGTGGCCAACAAAAAAAAAGAACCGACTTAAATTGACGTCAAATTGAATTCCACTGCAACATCAAGCCGTCGTGGTGGGGTTAAGAGTTTGACAACTTTTCAACGAACTTAAGAAAATCGACCCTCGGCTACGATCGTTTAGCCAGCGTCGTAAAGCGAACCCGATAGAAACGTTTCGCAGTTTGATTGCATCGTCCTATCAGTTGCTAGGGGGTGGCAGGGTTCGCTCCGCTCCATTCAACAACCGTTTGAGTTTTATCGTTTCAGTGAATTGGATAATGGTGCACTTGTAAAAGATGAATAAAAAGTTCAAAGGCAAGTACTGGGATTTCCCGTTTCGTTTACGGTAGAGACGGCTCTTTTCCAACGTTCCCATTTTTTCGTGCTTCGGTGGACTTTATCGGTGGATTAAGCCTATCGCAGATGAATGACCGGTATTTAGTCTGCAATACGCCTAAGCTTACAAACTTCACCGTGCCTGCAGCTTTAGTTTGTTTATTTGCTACATGAATATCTTCCGAGTTTCCACAATGGTTGCGAGTTGTTGTGCATTGCTGACCATGAGAAGATCTTTTAGGAAGGCAAAAGATTCTCTATATCCTACAATATATCAAGATGCATTAAGGCACTATACGCACTACACTTATTTCAGAATAAAATTCCGTTCAACGGACGCACGCAACCTTATTCTTAATCTTTCAAACGAGCATATAATCTATGAATGCTTCGTCATAATATGGTGACATTTGAAAAACAAAACCCCCGGAGGCAACGCTACTGGGGAGGTTAATTGTTAACAGCCAGCAACAAGCAATCGGATTGATTGTTTACACAATGATAACTGAATCTTTCCCTTTTTACATTGTCACCCCAAACCAGACATTGCGCGCGCACAAATCGACGAACAACCGAGACTTAAATGAGCATACCGTTGGCAGAGGATTTCAAACGGCAAGGTTAACGATGGGACCACCGTTGGGACAACAAATGTTGATTATTTACGCCCACCGAGGGGAGATGGAGCGCGGGTTTTAACGACTTTATGGTTGCGCCGTGCGATGAGATGCAAATTGGTGCTCATTAGAGAACGCAAAGTTGCACCATTGAACCAGCAAAGACATGGGAGTACGACAAGTAACAAGTAAACCAGTTGAAGAAGTTTTAATTCACCTAATTTTGTTGGTGGAATTTTTCATTTTGTTTTGACGACACATGTATTATTGGTAGAGGTAAAGTTCAAGAAATTTTTAACAACATTATGAAGTAAATCTCATACCTCCTCGTAGAAATTTAACGCCATCAGGGAAAGGTAAGAAAAACGGGCGATTTTCCGGAACAATGGTGATGCACGCACATTTCGGCAGCTTCAATAACTGTCCAAAAGTGCCGACCTATGCGAACAGCAGTACAAATATTATGTTGACATTAATTAAAACGATTTCCATCGTGGCGTTGGACCCGACGCAGGGTAACGTTGAACGAACCCAACGAAAAAAAGAAGAAAAATACGATCTCTCCTCGTTTTTATGATCGCTTCGCGCCAAACGGCGAATGAGCCAATATTGGTTTTTGGCATTTTTTGAGCGGTCGTTCCGAACCTTTTGAGGTTGATGATTCCACCGGTTCGTGGTGTTTCTTTCAGGAGATGACGCATAAAACGTGTTCAGTACGTTATCGTCTATGGTTAAAAGGTTTTCATTTAAAAACTATTAGTTTGAAGAATCTTTTTAGTTGTTGTTTTTTTGTAATGTTTTTAAAACACCAATCAAAACAAATAAAATGGTGTAGGATCAAAGTAAATGTATCAAATTTATTATTCTTTGTTCTCTGTCCTTCTTATTATTATATAATTGGTGACCAGGCCATGTCAGAGATTATTTTTTCTCATTTTTGTGTTGTATCTTTCATAAAACCCCTTTCCATTTTACCAGTTAAATGAATTGTTCGATTCGAAAATTAAAAAATAAAGTTTCAGAGAAAAATGAATAGATGGTGTTTTTGCACATTCGTATTAAAGAAAACATTATTTGTCTGGTTTGTAATTTTTCCGATGTATGAACTGAAACGGATGCATAAGGAATAAAAAATTAAAGCTTCCGCAAGCAACAAAACCTCCCATCCGACTACGAGTGTGGCCCAGCAGGTCCTTCGCACGGCCATCGACCATGACTTGGCGCAAAAGTTTGCGTGTCGGGTGATTTATTGTGCTAAAAATGTTGCCGAAAGACACCGCGACCTGGTCGTCCGCATTCTGTTTCGTGAAGGACCAACCGACTGGGAAGGCAGGTTTAACATAAATATTCCATTTTGCTGCCCCGTACTCGCGACTTTCCACGCCCGGGCGATGGTGGATTGGGAGGAACTTTGCGGCAGCCGATGGTCGTGTGGGGCCAGAAAAAGACACTCCACTTCACGCTGCTAAATGCTGTGTAACGGTGGGCAAGCGAATGATTGTGTTTTTTCGTGGATTTCTGGTGCACCGCGCGGAAGCTTTGGTTCGGTTTGGATGTCATTTTTCGTTTGTGAAATTTGTGGTTTCCGGTTTTGATGTTTTGCACACCAATGATGTGAGACATGGCGCGAACTCATATGGCCATACAACGGCGGTCGAAGCACCGTCGTCTACTTCGGGGCGGTCACGTTGGACGGCAACACGTGCAAGTATGCCAAAATCAATATCGATCCCTGCCAAACACACACACACAAACACACACTATGATGCCCTCACAAGGATCGTCAGGTTTCAAAATCGGCAAACCAAGCTCAAAACTTTGAAGTACACAAACGCCACCCATGGATCAAATGGCGCGGGGGGAGCGGTGAAATTACCGCAGTGTTCGGTGGCGTAAAGTTAATAAATTTCCATAAACTACACCAAGCTTCGATGTTACCGTGTGGCGAGTAGCTCGAAGTTTTGGCCACTGACCGCATGAAACGTCCACGCCGAAAGGGCAAAACGGATGCATAACCGCCGATTCTATGCCCTTTCACTTTATTGACTACCGAAGAGGATGGGGAGAAGGGATCTATTCCGGCTCGATAGATTTTCGGTACGTGTTGGGAAAATTTTGTTACAAGATAAACAACAGTACTGGCTATATTACCATAGCCCATTTTCTTCAAACAGTGCCTCTGTTCTACCTTGACAGATAACAAATGCCTCACCTCAGTGTTCAATTTCACCTTTTCAACAGTTTTATGTAGCGAAAACTGGGGCTATATAACCAGTTGAGCAAAAGCACTTGCATATTTGTAGCCAGCACCACTCCAGCTGCCAGCGATTAATAAATTAGTCGACATCCAAACTAAAACAACTCATCCTTCCTTACTCACAAATTGTTTTATTGTATATGCTCAAATTGGAAATATATGCTACAACAGTCACTGCAACGATACTTAAAAGATATATTTGTTTGGAAATATATCTTGGAAACCTTTTACACACCCAGTTCTCTGGTACAAATCTATTTTTCATTCGTTTTTACTAGTAAATAGTTCATATAGAGCGTATTGGATTTTACAATACTGGAACGCACGTAATACCATAATAAATAAATAACTAGTAAAATTGTCCGTTGTAGAGGCGGGTAAGCGCAGCTTTTTGTCCCGAGCTTTCGAGGGCCCCGTTCTTTTGACCCTTTTTTATATTTTAATATTGTATTATTTTTTATTAATTTGCATCAATTAATGATGAGTTTGTGAATGAAAGTAAATAAATAATATGGAAAAGTCAGAATAATGCAACTTATCTGAATTGCATTTTGATGCAGAAAGGGTGCCGTGGTTTTTGGTTCACAATACGAAATTGACTAACTAATGTAGTGTAATTTAAACAGATCAGTGTAAAGATTTTATTAAAGAAGAGGAAAAAAAAAATTTTCAGAATAGTTCAAGGATAAATTTTGAAATAAAAATCTTGAAAAAAAAACTGAATGTATTGCATGTTGTTGAGGCCTTGAAGTTATAGCTGCTTGAGGCCCCTAGAGCACTTAATCCACCTCTTCTTGTGAACAAACTGAAAATAATATCAATTGAAAATAACAATCCATTAGTCTACATCAAAGCAAAATATATTTATACCATCAATTTGCCTGTTGTTTTGAGATAAATAATCCAAAATCAAGGTTTTTATCTAGTCACCGATTGGAATATTATTTATTCCATGTATTCAACCTTAGACTAGGGCCAATGGGTGAAAAAGAGTGGTCTTAAAATTATTATGTTTTTGTGTGCAAAATGTGAGTAATAAAGGTTAGACTTTGAGAAATTCACTTGGCAGATAGATATTACCCCATGCTACCCTACAGTCAAACTCAAACATATGGTTTTGATCATCGTCTTTCAGGTTGTCGGTGGCCAAAAATATATGCACTCCTCAAGTGAGCTCAGCATCCGGGAGCATGTCGAGCGCTTTGACGGTGCCATTTTCCCCTAAAAATGTTGGCCAAAACCCTTGACCTATCCTAATAGAGGGGTGCAAAAAACAGGATAAAATAGTACCGGTACAAATGAACCGACACAGGCAACCCTTTCGTGAACGTCAACGAAGCGCAACCTGTTGCCACGGACCGGCCACGACCGGGCCTCCAATCCACTTGACAGCAACACCGAAGGTTGATTGATCTTTCCTCGAGCCCGGGTTCCAAAGCAAAACACCCGCCCTTCCGCAATCCCATGCCAAGCGGATTGCCCGATTCGGCCACCGATGTTAATGCATTTGAACCGTTTATTAATAGACCATAGATTTTCCCAGCCCAGCGTCGCCTGCCGTTCCCTTTGGTCCCTAACTTTCCACTCTCGGGCGCATTTCCCGTTCGATGGCGGTCCCGCGCGGTTGGCCGATTTTCCATTATTCTTCGACATTATTCCACCTTCTCACAATAATTGCGATGTTTTTAGAGGGAATTCGAGGAGGGGGGGGGGGGGGGGGGGAGGCTGTCTCAAGCCCGACCGACTGTTGTTTATAATTACATTTTACTACATTTATATTGAAATTTTCCCTCCACACAGGCAGTGCTTGTATGAAGCAGGGTTCGTTCCATCGAACCAATCGGTTGCACTTGTTGCAGCAGGTTTTTCTTTAACAAAGCCCTACGCAATTTGCGATCGTTTCGGTGAACAACCTTTTTTAATAGCATCATGATCTTCACTCGTCTGGGCTTTTCACTTGAACCTCATTTGTCATCATTGGTTCTAGGAACAATTTATACAAGTTTCACTTCAACCCATTACTGGTTTGAAGAGGGAAAACAATTGCATACGATTGAAATATGTTTTAAATGCGCTAGCAACCTAATGACGTCTACAGTCAACATTTAAGCTTCTCTTTCCCCAACGTATAGCAAAGTTTTACTTCTGAACATGTTTGCTTTTGACGGGTAACTTTTATAGTAAATTTGTTGTACCAAACCGATCCCACCAATCGGCTAAATATTATTTCGAAACCGTGTAACCAACAATATAAAAACGGTTTTCGACCGATAAAAGTACCGACGATTCTTTAGGTCGACCCTTTTACATAAGCAAATGGAATTGATTGGGAAAGGAAGGGGAAAAAAAGACTGTGAATTTGAAATTAACATCAAACCGCTATGGGTGAATTTAAGATAAAACACGGGCGAGGAAAAGTTGTACGTTCGAAACACAATCCCTTTGATTAGGATTCAATGTGGTTTAGGGTTATTGTTTCATCTTGCTTTTTAATGGAGGGTTTACGATTTACCAATGAGAACAACACTTACCAAGGAATTGATTAGAAAGGGATTGCTTTTTGCTTTTCTTATGTTTTCTCCTGTATTATTAGTTCCGTTTCATTGATTGGATAAAAATAAACAATTAAGATAAGGAATATGAAATATAATATCGTGTGTAAAATGTGTAAAATTTAAAATTTTCACAAAAGTTCTACTGCTTGCACAGTTTTTCTCTCTGGGTAAAATAAAAACAATAAAGGCAACGTAGGACAAACGAAATGTATGTAGTGGAAATATGCTTCCAGCGAACATCTGCAGTAATAAAATCGTTATTCATTTAGGGCACAGGAACAACGAAAACCCCGAGCAACGAAACGAACGGCGAGCAGTAAACGACCCAAATCATATGAACACAAAACAAATTGTTATGACTTGGCCGGCGACTCGGTAGCCTTTTGGAAGCGAAATAAAGACTGCATAATAAACTGAGAAAACGAAACATTGAAAAACTTTTTTTTTGCTAATTACATTATCGTTCGGGGCACTAACTGTGTGCAATATACTTAATCTTCATGTGAGCGTGAAGCGCAGGACAATATTATTCATTCTGCGTTCCATTTAGTTATTCGTTAGACCGGATTCAGATTTGTTTTTTTTTTTTAGAATCCAGTCATTGGTTACACCTAAATTAATTTTAATTCCATTTGAAATATAATTGAAGAATCTTAACACTTTTTCATGATTTCATTGCGAGATAAAATGTCTCCATTGAGTATAAAGATATTTTTAAAGCATTAGGTTAACTGGAAGTAAAAGCAGCGCTCTTGAATAGTATCGTAGCGTTTTTAACCGGATCACGCACTATTCCCGGCATGCGATTTAAGTTATGTACTGTCATACTGATTATATGGCTTGTCTTAAATAAAACAAACAGAAAATCGTACAATCGCATGTGGGGTAGCAGATCGTGACGGTTCGCGTGAGCCCAGCGGGAGAAATAGTGTAATTGAACTGCGGCACCATCTTCACGCAATTTTATTCTCTAAGAGAAACATAGAGGAAAACCCCCCCACATAAACCGACCAAGCGAACCACCTTACGACAACAAAATCAAATCCAAGTAATTCCTTTTTTACTACTGGCAAATGGTCATTGCCAAAAACCGGTATTTTCGTCGTTACGGAACTGATGCTGAGCAGGCTCCATGCCGGCACCATTCGGGCAACGGTCATGTAACATGTTTCAAACGAAGCGTAATCACTCCTCTAGCGAATGAGCCGTTTGTACCGTGTACCGGGTAGGCATTGTAGCATCTTTTCATTGGCGGGAATGATATTGGTGGTTGTTGGATACTCCGAAAAAAAAACAAAAATACATTAACTGCACTCCTCCCGCATTCAAGCAAATACTCATTAGCCGCGACAACCTAGGGCCCGGTAAAGATGAAGATGAACGAAAACCGACGGGGAGCTTACTCATTATTTCATCAGCAAAAGAGTGCTTGATACTTACCCGTGCACTTGACCGTCGCTTGAATGAAGCAAACCCGGTGCCCGATCGACCGTGACTTTTAGGACCCAGTCTGGTCCGCTTTCGATTGGGTTATAAGATTTTTTAAACGGACAAGTTTTTGACGAATGCTGGCCGAAGGTTGTTTAATCCGATAGCCAATATTTCTTTAGGGGATGTCGTCTCACAGTAAACAAAGATACATTTCACAGCACAAAACTAATACAGGTTGGATTGGAACTTCCGTACATTTCCACACATCACATACAATGTGCAGCGGTGATAACCTCGTATCATTGAGTAACGATGAGAAAAAATTAATAGAACCACTGCACCACACACTCGAGCTGGCCAATAAATGCCTCGTGAATTGTTGCTGCATATTCTTTCTTTCACCAACTTTAAACAAATGTATTTTTAAATCACGCCACGTGTTACAATATTTATCTTCGTACAATTCTCAAGTTGAGGCTTGTAGGTCATTTCGTTTAATTCTAAGTTCAGACACTGATCAACTGATCATTCCCACAATGCAACTGATGACCTTAGCACGGTGGAATAGTGTGGAAAATGCTTGTTATCACTTGCACTTCACAACACCTCGGAAAAAAGAACATGCAGTTGGCAAAGTATTCATTACAGCACTTTGCATCCGCGACACCCATGATCACTCCAACCCGAATCGTTATATTTATTTACTGAGACAATTTTATCGGTTCCTTGATTCATGTGGAATGCTACTGATACTAGTACTTACACAATCACTTATTGGGCAGCCATCGAAGCGAGATTGTAATCTTCGAATCGAAAATTTTGAACTTTCTTAACTTTAATACGTTTTTTTACACAGGACGTGAATATTCAAACGACATTAAACTTTTGTATATGCACCATCAATACAGTTATGCCTCATTTCAACATCCCGATTAGAGCGCACCACCCGAACCGCTTGCCATCCAGAAGAGAACTAAAACCGCTTACTACAGAAAATGTCGTTTATTTCCTCGCTTCCAGATGCGTTTCCGGTAGCGACGGATCCGCTGCTTCGGATGAATTTGAGTCGGGTGAATTTCTCTTTTTTATATTCTTTTTTGAGAGGTTTATTTGAGGAGAGTTGGTAACAGCAGCAGCACGCGTAGCTGGTGCTATATATAATCCAACCTGTTTCTGACAACACGTTTCAACAACGATCGACACAACCTGCACTCGTTCAAGAAACCTTGGTTGACAAAAGGTAAACAACACAATATTTTCCAAAACATAAACAGTAATGTTCAGTGCAACACTCGGACAGTGTTGAATATCCATTTAGGATACCGTACTGCTGCGTTTCTGCATAGCATAGTTCACAACAACATCCATCTATCATTCCATTATTAATTGTTTCAATGGATCACTCGAGTGATGGGATCCAAGATGGAATGCATGATGTACAGGCAGCTAAAAGAATTAGAGCTGTAAGTAAATTTGTCTTTGAGGAATAGAAGGGTTGCGCAGAAAATGATTTTTTCTTGTATAACAAAATACACAGGATAAATAAACAAGCAGTAATTTACTTTTTAGGTCCAAATTTCTGCTGAGCACATTATCTACTTCATCAGTCTTGTGAAAAGTCACCCATGCTTATGGAACAAGAAGGATATGTGGTATAAAAATAGCAACCATAGGCAGAAAGCATGGGAAAATATTTCTCAGCTAATGGGATATACCGTACAACGTCTAAAGGATAAGTGGTGTTCTTTGACTGGTTCTTTCCGCTCACTCAACTCCAAGTACAGCAAAATGACTCCAGAAGGTATGTGTCAGTTTCAAGCTGTAGAACTACCCTAACTTGTGTTTCTATTCTACTTCAGAATTGGAATTAGTTGGTAAACCGACATGGTTTGCGTACGATGCAATGCGTTTTCTTGAAAACGAATCACAGCGTGAAGCGAATCGTTTCATAAAATATCAGGAGAAAGACCCTGCAGCTACAGAAGCCCATGAATCTGTAACTATTTTAAAATGGACTTTATTGTCTTATCGAGCAAAACTCACAAAATCGTTACACCCAATTTTTTTCTTATTTTTTTTAAGATATCCAGCGGACCTTTGGAGGCCAAAGAATCACCGGATGTCAAACCGCGCATAGTTACGCTTGTTAATGTGAGTATTATATTTTATCATATTGGATGCATTAGGCCATCAATACTTGTAACTCCCATGTAAACTCAGGTCCACGATAACACAGTAATCTGCCAGAGCATCAGTAAAACTGTATCAGAAAAGTCAACTCGAACTAACGTGAAGGCACAAGCGGAACTGGTCAACGTTAAAAAGCTCGAGCGTAATCCTCCAACAAAACCTCAAAGTTCTTCAACAGTTATGCGAAAGTCTCAAAACCAACCGTTGTTTAGCGAACGATGGATTGAAACTCCTATACGAGCTATACAACCGAAGGCACAAGTACTCGAGGATCCATTACATATCGAAAGAAATGTTGATACTAGTTCCACCGATAGTCGAGCATCGGTGAAGTCCTTTCTTAGCTTTTTGGAACAAGAGCTATGCCAGCTATCGGAAGAGAGTGTGACAAAGGCCCAGATAGAAATGCATCGCATTATAGCGGAATACAAGTTAAAAGATATTGACAAAAACAAATCACAATCCATGCCAACGGTAAAAAAGTCAATAGAATCATCATGGACGCAGACCGAATCGTGCAATGCACCGAGAAAAAATGGTTTACCTGTTGTGGAAGATATTCCAGATGGTTTCGACTGAAGGGGAAAAACAAGTTAATGTGTAAAGTGTCTTCTATGCATCACGCATCACGAACTTCAGCATGTGATGACATGTAAATGAAAGAAAAATCAAAGCATAGCTTTACTTCTGCTTCTCTGGAGTAGCGATCGTCCGTGGACATACAGGATACAGGAAACTCTTAACTGCCTTGATAAAACTTCACGTGTGGAACTTGATGGTTGGACAAATGTTACTTTTCAATAATTTTATCCGTCAAATGTGCATCGAAATTCCATTTTAATCATTAAAGTTTACAGACAGGGTAATGTCCCTTACTATTTATAAAGATGAGAACATGTCATTTTTGGTAATCTTCGGTGCTTTTAAGCTTTGTATAAAGTCGTTCCTAATGTCCATATTCTGCTATTTGTTACATCTCAAATTAGGCCCCCTCAGCAGTTTTTTAGGGTGCATCATTATTATGTATGCGCCTTTTTCTTCAAGACCTGAAAATGTAAAAAAATAAATAGTCCTTGGTAAATGGCTCAATTTCTTACCGAAATCCCCGATCAAAACTCCTCCGATGCTTTTTTGAACACAATTAACGGTCCTCTGGAAATTATTCGAAGTTAAACTGAATAATAAACCTTGGTACCTTCGTTTTTGAGCGATATTGGTTCGAAAAACAAATAAAACTGATTTTGATGTTTTCAAATTGGTGAGCCAGGAGTGACAGCACGTTACCCCAGATTTAATTGTCAGGGAAAGCAAGTGTACCAACCTTAACATAAATGCACCTTTGCTTAAAACGGCATAAAACGTAAACATCTTTTATGCTTGGTTAGATCTGCGCTTGGTGATATTCGGTAAGTTTTACCAACGAATTATCATTAGTAAATAGAGGTAATGGTGAAACTTTGTGATTAAATTGCAGAAATGGAAGACATGTATGAAAATTCTTTAATGGACAGTTGGCCTACAAAGAAGCCGAAAAGAAAAGTGAGTATGAAATCTGAAGTTCTCTGTTGATTTGGTATGTTTAGTTCTGTAGGTACGCTAAAAGCGTGAATGCTTCGTTCTAATTATTAACTTATTGAGAACTGGTTTCCTATCTGAACGAATTGAAATCAAATGTGCTTCCGTGCATGTTTTTATTTTAGACGGACATGAGTCAAGAGGACTGCCTCTACTTCATACATCTGTTTAAAAAACACGCGTGTCTGTGGAAAAGAACCCATAGTGACTACAGAGATAAAGTCAAAAGACATAAAGCTTGGGAGGCTATGTCGCAAATCACAGGATACCCGAAAGGGGAATTAAGACACAAATGGAATTCCCTGTTCAGCTCCTTCCGACATTACCGAGCAATTTATAATAAATCAAAAAAGTTGTTGGGTAAGTGCATAGAAATCGTAAGTTACGGGTAAGAAATCTCTAACAGCTGAAATTTACCCTCTACTTTTAGGTTCGAAAGATGCGCAGCATCCAAAGTGGTTTGCCTACAGAGCGTTAAGTTTTCTTGATCATCAAGTCCAATATGACAAACCTCCGTCGCCTGGCGTGAACTCTGAAGAAGATACGGTAAGACTTTCAGCCTCAGCACGGACTTCCATCTAATAAATCCAATCTAATCTAGCTGTCAGTGATGGCAGTATCATATGCATATAGGTAATTATGGGGAATCCGCCGTGTATAGAATACATAGCTAGGGTCGCATAATGCTACCCTTTTCTTGGACGAGGGTATTCCCTCCTCTTGCCTTTCGCCTTCCATCACGCTATGCACCTACACGGTAGAAGCAATGACGAAAGAGGCATCTGTCCATAGGTTAAAATCTCAGTTTACGGACGCTGTGGCACGCAACTAACTCCTGAAGGGTGAAAGCGCGTGTTACTAAAGGTCTAACAGGTACTACCCTGACTACCAGGGGCTATTTCCCAAGCCTAAAGCAACGGACTTGGTGCAGTGCAACTTAAGCAGCTCAGAAGATCGATCCGACAGCTGACTTATCTGACACCACTACCTCCTAAAAACCCTTAGTGGACTTGCACTTAGGTTCTGATACCATCCGGATTCGTCAGCCCGCAAAACTAAGCTCCTGCCTAGTCTACGTGCCGGGTTTTCCAGTATCTGACACCTCTGATGTTAATCGTTGGCCCGCACAACCAAGCTCCTGCTTGGTCTACGTGCCGTCCACGTACTACACCCGCTGGTGCTTTCCTTTGGCCTGGCTGGTCTTGTGCCAGGCCCTTGGCAAGTCTAGTTTCTGGTTTGACCTGGTCATAGTTAGATGGGTACCACCTTGGTGCGGCACTTCACCGGTGCATCCCTTACCAACAAGTAACAGGTCGCCTCATAGCCAGACTTTCCCTCTTCCACGCTGCGCTTACGCGCCTGCACTCAGCGTGCCCGCTTGTGCCACGAGCGACCTTCCGTTCTGCTGCTGGTCATGGCTTTCGATGGTTGGCAAGTCCATCCTACTCGCCCGCCAGCAATCCCAGGAGAAGCACCAGCAACTCCTTCGTAGCCGTACGTCACTCGTGGCACGCGTATCGGTCTATAGGTCCTGCGCCTCGGGGAGCAACAGAGCACATCTTGACTTCGACCTCTGCGACTTTGCATGAATCTTCCAGGAGAGGGAATCCCTTCCGAAACACTCCTTACGTCTTCGCGGTCCTGTCCGCTGACATAGGGTCCATCCTAACCTCCGGAGAGGCTAAACAGACCAGAGGGCTAGATATCTAAAACCAGGATTAAAGATACCTTACAAGGCCCGTTCCGTCTGCGGCACACTACCATACCCTGGCCCATCAGGGCATCACTCTGGTAGTGTGCGGGAGGTCGGGTATACCTACCACCCAGATCTCTGTTCGTCACCCCTGTTGCCAGGGGGTCCAGTGGCGCCACGAGGAGGCCAGTATTCCAGGCGTTCACGCCGTTTGACCGGAATGACCCCACATCGATTGCGAGCCCGCATAATGCTACCCTGGAAGACGCCTGCCGCAATATTGTTTGGGCTTGATTTCATGTGTGGAAAGATCGTTATAGCATGTACTTATCAACCAGTTTTGCCAGGTAATGAGAAACCTGGAATGAGTGGAGCTTATGGACAGGTCGGTCGTGCTACACACTGCCCAATCCTTGCTCAACGCCCAGGATAACAACAGCGGCGGACTTAGCGACACCATTTTTCTCGTCCATATTAATCTTTAACCTCCGGAGCTGATGCGTCGTTCACGGCCTGCTCGAAAGTCAAACTGATGTGGTGGTAATAACTGGAGGTCTGGGGGAATTGCATCTCATAGCAGACAAGAGAGCGATATTTTTCTTTTAAATACGAAAAATTTCTAAATGGGGTAGGGTGCATGTCAAACAAGCGTCTCCTACCCCTTTATAAAACTTTACATACTTGTTTCCTTCGTTTTCGAACCATTGCGAATCAAAAGTCATTCAGCCCGTCCTCACATGTGGTGAGAGAAATTATATATAGGATATGTATTTATTATTGATATACTTTTTTTATGTGGCACGATATCCCGTAGTGGGACAAGACCTCTCTCCGAAGAGTTTCCTCGCGCTACCGCTGGGCCATGGGCACCCGTTATTGTTGATATACTACACTGAACAAAACCAACTACACTGGTTTTTGCTGAAGTTGGTATGGACGACCAATGCGGCCGACGAGGTTGTTACGGAAAAGAATATAAATATTATATTATATTATATTATATGAATTATATTTTATATTGCTATTTAAATAAACTTGTTTTTTTTACTTTAGCAACCGGAAATCGAAGACTTTGCAACTTATTTTTTGGAACCAAAACTGGAACTAGAGGTTGGTGGAATACTGACAGGATTTTATCAACTCATTTGTGATAAATGTATTTTATTTTCTTTCATTGCTATTTTAGCCACCGGAAATCGAAGACATACAGATTGAAATGTTAGAGCCTGAAGTGACACCGAAAACAGTGACGTCAGTCAACGTGAGTACAAATTCAGTTAGGAAGCTTTTGGCGTCCATTTATTCACCTACTATTACTACTTATGTTACGCCAGATTTGATTGTTGCAATCAAAATTTTAAACCCTTTCATCTACGTGAATGTTTGATTTTTCTCTTAAATACAGATTCATGACAAAACAGTAGTTTGTAAGACCGTCCCTCAACCAGAAACCAAGAGACCCAGAATGCCGCGGAACCTACCAATACAAAACGTGAATGATCCTGAACTGAACTCTTATGCAAGCAAGGAAAAGCCTTTTCCATTATCGGAGGACCCACTACGAATAGGTCGTGAGAATCAACCAACAGCGTCTACCGAGAGGCAAACACCGTTTAGATCATTTGCGAATCTAATAGAGCAAGAACTTTGCCATCTATCTAAAGAGCACGCAGCAATGGCCCAGATGGATATTTATCGCATTATTGGGGAGTACAAATTGAAAGATATACGCCAATGCACATCCAATTCGAATTCGGCTGACAAAAATTTGATGGAATCATCGCCGACGCGAACAGAGATGCGGCCAGTTTAAAAAGATTAACTATAACTGTATTAAAACAGATGGGTTGCAAGTTGCAACATACAATAAAACGCTATGTATGATGTAATTATTTGGTTGATTGTTAATAAATAAAAATATCACAGACATTTTTGAAAATTCGAAAAACATGGAAAAATCGGTAAAATCCCAAATGAAGCCCCCCCAGCCAAAATCGCTGTCGTGGCTACACCATTTGTGAGCGGATGTACCTTAAAGGTATGCAATTGGTGAAACAAATGCCGTTGTGTGAACCGTTTGAATTGAAATCTCGTTAAATTAAAGATGATTATTATACTGGAAAGGATGTACAACATAAACTCCCTCATGCATAACTTGCATGAGTGTATGAAAATTCGGCTACGCCATCAACCTAGGGGTGCGGTATGAGGGGGGCCCAAGGGCCCCCCTTATTTCACAAATTTATAACAAACTCCCTTTTTCGGTAGACCTAGCGCAGTCCGCTCGCTACGCCCGCTGCGGGCGCGCCGCCGTTTCATACTCAGTTTTTCACTCCGACTCATTGGTTTATGATGTCCAACTTGCTCAGTTTAACCGATTAGTTTAAATCATTACAGCTTCTAACGGAACATCAACGGTTCAAATATTCAAACTGAATTGATGTGCCACCTATTGCATAACTTTCAGGCGCAAACGTGGAAAAAATGATGACGATGCGGCGCCGGGGGGGCTTCATTTGGGATTTTACCGGTTCGAAAAACAAATAAAACTGATTTTGATGTTTTCAAATTGGTGAGCCAGGAGTGACAGCACGTTACCCCAGATTTAATTGTCAGGGAAAGCAAGTGTACCAACCTTAACATAAATGCACCTTTGCTTAAAACGGCATAAAACGTAAACATCTTTTATGCTTGGTTAGATCTGCGCTTGGTGATATTCGGTAAGTTTTACCAACGAATTATCATTAGTAAATAGAGTTAATGGTGAAACTTTGTGATTAAATTGCAGAAATGGAAGACATGTATGAAAATTCTTTAATGAACAGTTGGCCTACAAAGAAGCCGAAAAGAAAAGTGAGTATGAAATCTGAAGTTCTCTGTTCATTTGGTATGTAGCTTCGCTAAAAGCGCGAATGCTTCTTTCTAATTATTAACTTATTAAGAACTGGTTTCCTATCTGAACGAATTGAAATCAAATGTGCTTCCGTGCATGTTTTTATTTTAGACGGACATGAGTCAAGAGGACTGCCTCTACTTCATACATCTGTTTAAAAAACACGCGTGTCTGTGGCAAAGAACCCATAGTGACTACAGAGATCAAGTCAAAAGACATAAAGCTTGGGAGGCTATGTCGCAAATAACAGGATACTCGAAAGGGGAATTAAGACACAAATGGGATTCCCTTTGCAGTTCCTTCCGACATTACCGAAGAATTCATAATAAATCAAAAAAGTTGTTGGGTAAGTGCATTGAAATCGTAAGTTACGGGTAAGAAATCTCAAGCAGCTGAAATTTACCCTCTACTTTTAGGTTCGAAAGATGCGCAGCATCCAAAGTGGTTTGCCTACAAAGCGTTAAGTTTTCTTGATCATCAAGTCCAACATGACAAACCTCCGTCGCCTGGCGTGAACTCTGAAGAAGATACGGTAAGACTTTCAGCCTCAGCACGGACTTCCATCTAATAAATCCAATCTAATCTAGCTGTGAATGTTCATACATATAACGATAACCGAGATAGAATATGTGACGGCTGGTAAAATTACCTGCTTGTATACAACAACTTTATTTTTCGGGTGAAGTTTAACTTCCCTGGGTAGTTATCCCCTGGGGTGTGACTCTTGGCAGTGATGGCAGTATCATCTGCATATAGGTATATCTGCGAGCTTTGTAATTATGGGGAATCCGCCGTGTATAGAATACATAGCTAGGGTCGCATAATGCTCCTGCCGCAATATTGTTTGGGCTTGATTTCATGTGTGGAAAGATCGTTATAGCATGTACTTATCAACCAGTTTCGCCAGGTAATGAGAAACCTGGAATGAGTGGAACTTATGGACAGGTCGGTCGTGCTACACACTGCCCAATGCCTGCTCAACGCCCAGGATAACAACAGCGGCGGACTTAGCGACACCATTTTTCTCGTCCATATTAATCTTTAACCTCCGGAGCTGATGCGTCGTTCACGGCCTGCTCGAAAGTCAAACTGGTGGTGGTAATAACTGGAGGTCTGGGAGAATTGCATCTCATAGCAGACAAGAGAGCGATATTTTTCTTTTAAATACGAAAAAATTCTAAATGGGGTAGGGTGCATGTCAAACAAGCGTCTCCTATCCCTTTATAAGACTTTACATACTTGTTTCCTTCGTTTTCGAACCATTGCGAATCAAAAGTCATTCAGCCCGTCCTCACATGTGGTGAGAGAAATTATATATAGGATATGTATTTATTATTGATTTACTTTTTTATGTGGCACGATATCCCGTAGTGGGACAAGACGTCTCGTCTCTCCGAAGCCATGGGCACCCGTTATTATTGATATACTACACTGAACAAAACCAACTACACTGGTTTTTGCTGAAGTTGGTATGGACGACCAATGCGGCCGACGAGGTTGTTAAGGAAAAGAATATAAATATTATATTATATTATATGAATTATATTTTATATTGCTATTTAAATAAACTTGTTTTTTCTACTTTAGCAACCGGAAATCGATGACTTTGGAACTTATTTTTTGGAACCAAAACTGGAACCAGAGGTTGGTGGAATACTGACAGGATTTTATCAACTCATTTGTGATAAATGTATTTTATTTTCTTTCATTGCTATTTTAGCCACCGGAAATCGAAGACATACAGATTGAAATGTTAGAGCCTGAAGTGACACCGAAGACAGTGACGTTAGTCAACGTGAGTACAAATTCAGTTAGGAAGCTTTTGGCGTCCATTTATTCACCTACTATTACTACTTATGTTACGCCAGATTTTATTGTTGCAATCAAAATTTTAAACCTTTTCATCTACGTGAATGTTTGATTTTTCTCTTTAATACAGATTCATGACAAAACAGTAGTTTGTAAGACCGTCCCTCAACCAGAAACCAAGAGACCCAGAATACTGCGGAACCTACCAATACAAAACGTGAATGATCCTGAACTGAACTCTTATGCAAGCAAGGAAAAGCCTTTTCCATTATCGGAGGACCCACTACGAATAGGTCGTGAGGATCAACCAACAGCGTCTACCGAGAGGCAAACACCGTTTAGATCATTTGCGAACCTAATAGAGCAAGAACTTTGCCATCTATCTAAAGAGCACGCAGCAATGGCCCAGATGGATATTTATCGCATTATTGGGGAGTACAAATTGAAAGATATACGCCAATGCACATCCAATTCGAATTCGGCTGACAAAAATTTGATGGAATCATCGCCGACGCGAACAGAGATACGGCCCGTTTAAAAAGATTAACTATAACTGTATTAAAACAGATGAGTTGCAAGTTGCAACATACAATAAAACGCTATGTATGATGTAATTATTTAGATGATTGTCAATAAATAAAAATATCACAAACATTTTTGAAAATTCGAAAAACATGGAAAAATCTCTATGAACACGTTGGTCGGAGTAGGTCAGTGCTTTGTCACACGATATTTTATCGGACGTCAGATCCGCAAGTGTCTTAAAATTCTAGTCCCGGGTTTATAAAATTCCATTTGGTTGACAAGTAGAATAGGATACGACCTGCCGATCAAAAGCCTATCGTAATCCATGTGTCAAAAACAAATTTTAGCCTATACCCGAAAATAGCAGCAATTTCGAAGCATAATCTTTTTGACAAGTTGTAATCAGAAAGCGACAACAAAGCGCAATCAACCAAAGCGGTAAGTACGTGTGACTGCATTTTTGACGAATATTTATTGGGTGTGTAGTCATTTATGATTTCTTTATAGGTTCAGCGATGAGTCAACAAAAAACCAACCACAACTATAAAAAGTTTGTAAGTACAATTGCTTGCGAACGATATTTCAAGGGTTTGAAACGAGTTCTGTATGAGCTGATGAGACATTTACCCAGTTTGCATTCCTAACTTGCCTTAACATGCTGAAAATGATTGCGACTGGAAAATGGCTTAGCGCCAAATTTCCAACTCCTTGGCTTTCCTAGCAGCAAACGTGTTTGAAACACATGGATGGTTTCTGATTCGATTCGGTCTTCAAATCGAAACAGCACCGATGCACGGTTGTGACTGCTTGTTGTGGTTTTAGAAAAAAACATGTCGTATAGGTTTTTTTTGTTACATTTAAGAACGTTAAAAAATGCTTGCGTTTAATCGCGATGGTGCGGCAGAGGCCGGTATTGTGGAACAAATCATTGTCAGAATACAAATGCTGCGAGCTTCGAAACGACGCGTGGGCTGAGATAGCAGAAATGGAGAATCTGTTGCCACAAAATGCCAAAAATATGTGGAGTAGACTACTTAGCTGCTATAGGGCCACAAAGGCCTATAGGAAGAAACATCCTACCAGTGCAGGTAAGCTTGTTAGGTTTATATTATAAAATTTTACATTATTTGAATGAAATGAAACTTTGTAGATCGAGAATACGGGAAGATGTGGTTCGGGCTAGAGGCGATGGCATTCGTCGAAAAAAACTCGCAACTCGGCAAGGTCAGTATGATTCAAGCATTGTTAATTTTTCGCCTGACTAAGGAATTTCGCGACCCGCTTACAATTAAGGCTTTGTATTGTTCAATTGTGCGTCCTGTACTTGAATACGCTAGTGTTGTATGGTGTCCCTCAGCCACCATTTGGTCCCAACGGATTGAAAGCATCCAACGAAAGGCAACACGCTATGCCATCAGGCTACTTCCTTGGAGGGCAGGGGACACCCTCCCCTCGTACGATGCCAGGTGTCTGTTGCTCGGCATACAACAGTTGAGTTCACGCCGTAAGTCGGCTCAATGCCTCTTTATTGCAGGATTAATCAATAATCACATCGATGCGCCTAACTTACTGAGTGAGATCCATTTTTCAGCGCCATCAAGAATGCTTCGGCCTCGACATCTTCTTAGGGAAAGTCATTTCCGCACAAATTTCGGACAATCAGAGCCAATCAATGCCATGACCGCAGTTTTCAATGAGAATTCTGATCTTTTTAGTTTTGAAATGTCCCAAGTAACTTTCCGTGACTCTCTGCGTGCGCGTTTTGCCTAGTTATATAGTTCATAAGTGTTCATGTAGACTACTAATGTCCGATGGACCCAATAAATAAATAATAATAATAATAATAATAATAATAATTGTTCCAAACCCCCTGACACTGAACCAACAACTAAATTACTGAACCAATTATACTTCTTACTTCTACATAACGCAACTACTGTATTATGTCTGAGTAATGTAGTCCCCATTTGCACTCGGTAAAATTGAGCCTACACCTAAGAGAAATGGGGTTTCTTTTTTAACTGGATAAAATATTGACTTCAACAAATTTTTGAAAAGTGCTTTTGTAGGTTTTTATTATTCCATTAAATTAAGAATACACTTTCGTTTTTGATAAACATAACTCGACTTTGGGAAACTTGTAATGTAAACATGATGTATGTACTGTGAGGGTCCACGACAGCCGCCGGCTAGAAAATCAGCCCTGCGGGGTTGGAATCCCAACCGAGACTCGGACCCTCCCGTGTACGAAAAGGACTGTGACTAGCCACGTACAGAAAGGAAACAGTCTTGTAAGGCCTTAACGAGGTGGCATGACCAAAGACATTCCTTACGCTAAGAAGAAAAGAAGATGTACTGTGATATCAAAAGGAGTATGTTGTAATGACAAACAAGTTATGAAATAACTTTTTTATTCGTCTATTTGTCTTAACGATGTTGTAGAGAGATTATTCGGTACCAGATATTTTCTATTAGTCCCAATAGCTAAGGACGCTGAAGGCAGACAAAATGGATTATTTGAAAGTTTTGAAAAATGACCAACAGCTTCTCGTGGAGAAGTTCAAGCCATTCTTGATACTGTGTATGCTACCGAATATTGAATAACTTCCCTAAGTAACGTCTCCCCAAATCACTGGAATTTAACTACAGTAGATATCCGACATACGCGGTACTCGACACACGCGGATTCGGAGATACGCGGTTTTCAAAATTTGGCAGTAGATTGAGTTTATAACATCGATGTAAATTCCTGAGATGTACAACCACACTAATAAATATGTAAATTACACATTTGCATAACTTACTCTTTTTATTTCGTTTATTGCAATTTATTTTATTCGAATACGCCTGTATTGCATTCATATTAACGGACAAAGTTTTTTTTTATATTCTATGATACATGTACACAAGAGCTCGATCTCTTAACTCCTAGTATAAACTATGTGTCAAGCAATATTCGAGATACGCGGATTTCTCTGGTCCCCATTATCCGCGTAAGTCGGATACTGACTGTACATGGCACATTTATGGTAGAGAAACAAGCACCAGCCGAATAATAGCGACTGACCGTAGCCAAGGTACTAAAAGGTAAACTGCGATGCAGGGAACATGGAATAGTATCCCGCCGTTGATGACCAAACATATGTTATGTTTTATTCAAATTAAGATGCAGTTGGCGTTTTATTATTTGTGATTTCTTTGTTGGTTCTCCAGATAAACTAAAACTCGTGCGGTCTCCGTGGTTCAATTTTGCGGCCGACCGGTTCCGATTTTCTTTCGACTAGTATTTTTATGTCAAAGTGGCGATTTGTTTACTTTTTGCTCTGTTGTTTGCAACAGATTTTGTTCGTTACTCTAGGTTGAACAATACGCTAAATTCAAACATGAAAATGATCAATTAACTGCAAAACACATTTTGTGGAACTTTGCGTTATTACACGAGCAGGTAGCATTTTTATGTCAAAAGCCAATTTTGGCAGAAAAATACTGGGCAAAGATGACAGGAAAGCCCTCCCCGGTTGACAAAAATTCAAATTTTTTGCAGCTGTCATGTAGTACCAGCAACCCGCTAGGCGAGGTCGCATGCAAGTTGTCCTCCACTTGTGTCATCAGGCCTCGGGCCTGGGTAAAAGGAGGACGTTTTTATATGGGAGCTTGCACGCGGTAGAACGTTGGAGGACGTTCGAGCAGTCAAATAAACAGAGCAAATGGGGATGTGTGCGTGCATCCAGTGGCCCAGAAATTGTAGCTGTGTGAGTATGCTCGGAGGAGTTTAGTTGTGTTTGTGATACCTACCCATGTATGTTTAATGCTAACGAATTTCTTTCGAATTGAAAGGCAACCTCGGTTCATACCTGAAATTGTTTCTTCAACGTAAAGAGTCGCTTTATTCTAAAACGAATTGTACCACTTCTGCACATCCTGGCAAGATCCTCCATTAAGTCTTAATGCGTTTTTCACTTGCTCACGTTTGTTTACGCCGGCATACGAGAAAGAATGCTCTCGGCCCCATGGGACCGACGTAGCGCTTAACGTGTTAACACAATAATAATCTCACTTTAAAATGGGTCCGCTTTTACACTACGTATGAAGGCTTTCACTACATTTTTTATCTTACCAATTCCAATGTCTGTTGTCGCTGAATCCTCCGGAACATTCGCTGAACCCTTCTTCTCCAACAATTCTGATTCCACTTCCACTCTAACTCCTCCAGAAAGCGAAGACGATGCCATTCCTCAACAGTTGCGCGTAGATCATCTAGAATATAGTGTTGTCGTTAGTACGGCTTGCTCTTGACTGAAATATGGGCACCTACCTGAACTTTTCAAGTTTTCGCCGGATCGTCGAGCAATTCTCGCATCAACACATGTAAAACACACGAATGTACATATACGGGTCACCATGTTTCACACACCATGTTGGATCGAAGCGGTACGTTCATTACACAGAAGAGGAAGATAGCAAAAAATAGCCTAGGCGTGTAAGGGAGAAAGCATGCACCAAGTCTTGTACACAACATCCAAAGTATAGGTCAGGGGTGGTTGCGGATCGAGGAAAGTACTCGAAATCGCCTAGCGGGAAGTTTTTCCATGGCAGATTGCTGGGACTCTTGCTGGAACTACATAGTACCAGCAACAATGTCAATTTCTGTCAACCGGGTCGTCTAATAAGGGTATTACTTATGTGAGAATTACCCAATTCTCTCGATTTTCTGCAGGGAAAATGTCATACGATGACAGCTAGGTGAATGGGCACGCTCATTTCACCAACGTGTTTTCCTTCACTCAGACGTCACTCTTTTTTGACAGAGAAATGAATTCGTCATGGCACCAATGGTGACCAGTCTGAAGACCATATGATAGCCTTGTCACCATCGGTGTCGTGGTACAAACGCCTTTCTGTCAAAATAAGGTCTTGGCACCTAGGTTATCAGAAGCGTAGTTCTTCTTGGGCAGTGTGATCACAAATTACGTCTCGGAGTGGAAGTTTACTCAATAGTTTATTTAATGTTCAATTAATACAGTTTTCGGTAGCTCTGTTCCAAAATGCCGAAAGGTTATAATCTAACTATCGATCTAATTAATGGCTACAAAAATCGGCCATATCTGTGGAACAAGTGTGACCCAAAATATAAAAATATCACTGCGAGACAGAAGGGAATCGAAGAGTTGTTAGAAATTTACTCGTTATATGACCCAAACGCAACGGTCGACCATGTTAAATGTAAACTGAATAGCCTGCGCAAATGCTACCGCAAGGAAAAAAAAAAAGTTGACGCCTCTTCAAATAGCGACACAGGAGAGTTTCATGTCCCATCTTTGTGGTATTATGACCACATATCCTTTCTGGATTCGTGTTCCATTCCATCAGCGACTGACAACACCGGAAACGAAAGTGAAGACAACGTTCATGTAGGTTAACTTATTTGTTGATACACATATCGAATCGTCGTACAAGGCTAGTACTGCAAGCCGGTTTTGTTTACAGTATAACGTCGATTTTCCGGGGTGACTGATGATATGGTTCGGGATGATTGTCCATATAAAATGTTTTGTCACATACGCGTTTAATCTTCACCTGTGTAATCAAACCAAATCGATATGACATCTCAATAAAAAGGTATTTGGTCTGAAGTTCAGGTAAACGGAATCTCCCATACAAAATGCATAGGCTACCCGGGTAGGCCAGTTAAACGAATGACAGGTATAAGCCGAAAAATGCAAATAAAAGTTATTTAAATCCCTTTAAAGAGTTAAGCTTTAAAGAATATCAGCATATAAAATCGCTGGGCTGTCAGCCCGCCCGAAAAAATTATTAAATTCATCTAACTTAAGTAGAATGTTTAAAACCACAAAGCACTCACACCTGCCTAATCGATATCCTATGGTGTTTCATAATCTATTGCATACAAAACATTCGTCTATCATCACAACAAAATATAGAAAGCAATCAAGGCTGACCGGACATTCGAGCTCTTGATAATCTCACATCTGCTGAGTTTTTTGGTTGCGGATACTCGTTCTCTAATACAGTATACAGATACAGATTCCTGCTGTCCCAGAACCCCGATGTTCTTCTTTAATTTATATGAATTTTAAACGGTAAAAGAGTAAATGAGGCCCCGGGCTAGATTCTCCTCTTCCTGCTGGTTCACATTTAGCGCCTGAAGCTATGCAAAGCGCGACACATGCATTCGTTTCGAATTTTTGAACGCTAACGGTTCGCTTTAAAGACCATAACGGTTTAAACTAATCACGCAGTGGGGGTTGAATGCGGGTTAATATACTTTTTCATGTTAAGTTACTAGTAAGTAAACTATACCATTCATGATGGACAGCATGAAACAATGAGTTTAGCCGAAGAAATGATTTGGAAACGGCGGCGCGCCCGCAGCGAGCGAAGCGAGCGGACTGCGCTAGGTCTACCGAAAAAGAGAGTTTGTTATAGTTTTGAGAAATAAGGGGGGCCCGTGGGCCCCCCTCATACCGCACCCTTAGGTTGATTGCGTAGCCGAAATTAACGGTACATACTACGGTTCAAATACTCGTAGGTTGAATTTAACGAATTAATGTATCACCAATTGCATACATTCAGTTTAAACGTCCACAAGAGGTGTAGCCACGATCGAAAACATGGCGGCCGGGGCCTCATTTACTCTTTTACCTTTTAAACTTTATTTTTTTCTTCTAGGAGAAGGAAGGTCCGCATGAATCTGGAACAGTAACCACCAAAAATGTAAGCATACATTGTTTGCTGATGATTTCAGAGAACCATACAGGATCAACTCTTACTTTTTGTGCATTTTTTTCACTTTAAAATCAGTTCGATGCTAGTTTAGAAGTTGTCAAGAGCGCGGATAAACCTACGGTTGTAAAACTGACGGCAGTCACGCCACAACTTGATACGACACCGCAGAACCAGTTGGATATCCTGAATGACAACGTACAAAACTCACCACCGCGGATGCAAACATCTGTTCGTTTAAAACGATTGGTTTCACCAAGTTCTGTGCAAGGCCCATTACGAATCGTACGTAAAGTTCCGCCACAGTTGGGACAAACAGTTACCACTACCACAAACCAGTCGTCTGTTAAATCTTTTGTAAACTTGTTAGAGCAGGAACTGAATGCACTTTCTGAAGATTATGCTACAATGGCTCAGGTGGAAATTTATCGGATTGTAGGAGAGTTCAAGTTGAAGGATGTTAGCAGACGACAAGCAAGAATCCAGGTACAAAAGCTACACGTGGATAAACCACAGCCAGTGAGAATACTCACTGTGCAAAAAATTCAAGCCCAACCCGATATTCCAATTGAGATAACTCCGGATTTACCGATTGAGATAAAAACCGAGCCTACAAGTTAATAATAAATGCATTTATTAGATTGGAGGTTTAAGAACAGAACATTGACTTTAACTACCCAACACGCTGATAATAAGATTAGCGGATAAGTGCGGCCATTAAAAGTAATTCAGCAGATCTTTTTTCCTCTATGGGATTCGATGTATTTTTTCTCAAATAAAACATTCAAAATTATTACAAATACATCCAGTACAGCCAACATCGGGTTCACTTTCATATTATGTTTCAATGTTCTTGTCAGCATTCCGATACTAGGATTTCTAGACCGAAACATATGGCATATGTATAAGCCCAGCATAATGAGCAAATTGCTTAATGTCACTGTGGGTATAGTAAAAAAATCAAAAAACCCTTGTGCAAAAAAAAAAAAGTGATATCGAATGTGGCTGGCCGTTTCGAGATCTTCTCGATGATTCAAAACGACGCCACTTCTGGTCTTATCAAACTGGTCACCAATGGTGGCATTGGTAAAGCCACAGTACTGTCAAACGAGAGGCCCGTTGGTGTAACGAGCTCAATTCACCGCAACGAGAAAACTGACAGGTACGTCGAAAAATCGCGATACGCTCAATAAATTCGTATGTAGGTTTGATTATCCGAAACACCCCGGTTCTTCTTCTTCTTCTTCGTCTGCGAGGATTTACACCAGTACGGCTGTTGAATCCAGCTTCCTGGGTCTTCGCCAGCTACTCTGGTGATGTAGACCTCTGTGGATTAAGGACCGGCAACTAAGGCCATATGCCCCAAAACACCCCGGTTAATCGACGACCTACTGTATTAAAAACAGTCTGCTGGGCCAACCTATGCTTTGAAACGAGAAGTGTCAATGTCAGAAAAACGTAAACAATTCGGTTGGGCTTCGCTTGATTTTAAGCTATTGGTAGGTATTTATTCATATCAATATGATTAAGAATACATTCATTTTCGAATTAAATTCCACTGGCATTTCTTTTTTTTTCAGCAATGGAGTGCAGAAATGAAAGTACTACTGAATTCGAGACATTCGCCAGTGTATCGAACAATCAAAGAGCAAAGGAAGAGGTACATCTATTACATCAAGCGTACCATACCAAAAACCTAGTACGGTCTAGTGACAGCGTACCATACCAAATGCAACCCAGCACTTCTGGGTTGGCGTGACGATGGTGCGTTCGAAAGAGCGAAAAATCGGTTTTTGACACCTGATCACACCAGTTTTTTGGTATGGTACGCTTGATGTATTCACGCGGTGAAGCTTGAATATTGGAAATTAAGTTAAATTAATTTTGTTTTCGTAGATGGGATAACAGTTGTTCAGGTTCTCACGGCATAAATGTATCGAAGGTTTATGTGTTTTACAGGGTGAAATGAGCAAAGAGAATACCCTCCACCTAATAAGCCTGGTTAAAAGTTTTGGTTGCTTATGGAACGAAAAGGATCCAGATTTCGAAAATGACCTAAAGAAGACGGAAGCTTGGGAAATAATTTCCCAAGCAATGGATCGCCCGACACATAAGCTGAAACATAAATGGGATAGCATGCGAAATTGTTTCGTTATGTGCCATGCCAAACGTAATTCCAAGTGAAGTCCAGAATCCAGAAAACATTTATTAAAAAAAACTTATCTCATTTTAGATTTGAGCAACATTATAAAACACAAGTGGTTCGCCTACAGTGCTTTGCAGTTTTTGGACAGCAAGTTAGCGAACGATATGCTACAGCAAAACCAACATACAATCGAAGAGACCGACGTTGAAATAATTGACGAGCTCGTGAAAGTAAGTATTATTTATCCTAGAATTTAGACTTGAAGATGAATAAATGTATATCTTTCAGAGTATAACTAAAGATTGTTCTTTGCAATTGATCAACCTCATAAAAAAATATGAATGCCTGTGGAACAAAAAGCGACCGGAATATAAAAACTTATGTATCCGGAACGACGCTTGGAAAGAGATATCCTACACGATGGGTTATGCACCGAACGTTTTGAGAGCTAAATGGCAGAAACTACGTAACTTTCATCGTTCATTCACACACCGATTGGAGAAGAAACTGAAAGATGGTAAGTAAGTTCATTTTTAATAAATCAATAAAAGAAAGGAGTAAAAGAGCATAATTTTTCCTAGGTGTAACACCTTTGAAAAGGCCGTCATGGTATGGCTTTGATGCTATGGGCTTCCTTGCCAATTCTTACGAAAGTCCTCCAAAATGGATAATCTTTTTAAGTGACAACTATAATTATAGTGACAGCGAAACGGTAAGTAACAAGTAATATGCAATCCATTAGTATAAATAAGAATATATTATTGCTTTTCCCTTTTTAGGAAGAGGATAATCAGCTAGAGCCTGAACAGATGTCAACAGCAAATGTAAGCATATTTTTTTTTACTGATAATAATTTCAATTTTGGATAACCGTATAGAAAAATATATTTTTTCAATTTTTTTTTACTTAAACCGAACAGGTTGGTGATTGTTCACCAAGTCCCAAGAGCGCAGATAAACCTACGGTCGAAAAACTAACGACAGTCACGTCACAAATCGAAACGAAACCGCAAAGCCACTTGGATGTCCCGATTTTCAACGTAAAACACTCACCACCGCGCGTGCAAACATTCCTTCGTTCAAAACGTTCGGTGCAAGACCCATTACGAATCGTACGTAAAGTTCCGCCACAGTTGGGACAAACAGTTACTTCGGTCACAAACCAACCGTCTATAAAGTCGTTTTTGAACTTGTTAGAGCACGAACTGAATGCACTTTCTGAAGATTATGCTACAATGGCTCAGGTGGAAATTTATCGGATTGTAGGAGAGTTCAAGTTGAAGGATGTTAGCAGACGACAAGCAAGAATCCAGGTACAAAAGCTACACGTGGATAAACCACAGCCAGTGAGAATACTCACTGTGCAAAAAATTCAAGCCCAACCCGATATTCCAATTGAGATAACTCCGGATCTACCGACTGAGATAAAAAGTGAACCTCCAAGTTGAAACGAAATGGATACTGACTGTTTTAACACGTTCCGTACCGCGTCACCCAAAAATGGGTGACAGCAGTTTTAGTTCTAAAAAGTTTTTGACCCATAAATAAATGAAAATGCAACATAAAATTTATAGTTATATTAAAATTAAGTTATTTGGTAAGCTAAGTTTTTGCTTGGCCTCCGAAAACAATCGGTTTAACAAATAGGGGCTGTCTCAACCTGTGGTCACAGCTGTGCGCAAGGTCTTGCAGTTGCGTTTTTTTCCCATGGGAGAGATAGGGGCTGTCACCGACGACGCAAGACCTTGCGATTTCTGTACTAAAAATCAAACGAGTTTGATTCTTGCCGCAGAGTCTTGCGTTTTTATATGTCAATAGTAAATATTGCTCCTAGTAGATTTTAATTAGATTCCCGCCCGCTAGGCAGCTCGAAATATCGTCCTCAAAACGTCCTCCATTTTTGTATGGGGATGAAACAAAAGGAGGACGTTTTTCGAGCAATCGTCCTCCTTGTCCTCCTCACCATACAAAACTGCTCGATGTTTGTGTCATGGAGGACGTTTTTGAGGACGATTTGCTCGAAATTGCCTAGCGGGCGGTTGACAGAAATTGACATTGTTGCTGGTACTATGTAGTTCCAGCAAGAGTCCCAGCAATCTGCCATGGAAAAACTTGCTGGTACTACATGACAGCTGCAAAAAATTTGAATTTTTGTCAACTCGAATTTTTACTCGAATAAGTGGTACAGTCTGTTCTCGAGTTACGCGGTTCTCGACTTACGCGGATTCGGAGATACGCGGTTTTCAAAATTTGACAGTAGATTGGGTTTATTACATCGATTTAAATTCCTGAGATGTACAACCACACGAATAAATATGTAAATTACACATTTGCATAACTTACGCTTTTTATTTCGTTTGTTGCAATTTATGTTGTTTGAATACGCTTGCATTGCATTCATATTAATGATCAAAGAAAAATTTTGAATATTCTATGATACATGTACACAAGAGCTCGATCTCTTAACTCCTAGTATAAACTATGTGTCAAGCAATATTCGAGATACGCGGAAATTCGAGATACGCGGATTTCTCTGGTCCCCATTATCCGCGTAACTCGGGAACAGACTGTATATTCAAAACTTAATATATTTTTTGGGGCAGAAAACTTTGCTTGTTTGACAGTTCAAAAACGCAAACGCCTTGCGCAAAGCTGTAACGAGGGGTTTGAGCAGCACCCTGCGAACGGTTTTGCTCGAATCAGTTCATTTTACAGGCGAGGGGTAGGGAGAATCCCACCTCCGCGACCCTCTACTGTGGACAAGAACAAGATAGTTACTATTGATGCTATGCCCTGACTCTTTCTTCCTCATTGGGTCATGCATTTGTGGTTAACGCGGAATAAAAATCGGTTGATGGTGTGGGTGAAGCGGAAGGCATATGCATGGTATGCGTGTTTAGGATTCTCTTTCAATGCTTTCTGCTGTGTGCAAAAAGAGCATGCCTCAAATGTGCTCTGAGTTTTCTATGTTATTGGCACAGCTGATTGCTGAGCAATGTAGACGTCTCCAGATTTAAATTCGATTTCAAATATCAAGTTAGAAATTAGTAGCAATCGCTATACGGTTCTGTTTGTTTCAATAATGTGAATGGCGAAAATTATTGGAAAGGCTCTGGCTCACTTCTATGAACCGGAATCCGATGGACCTTTATTCATGCTGACGGCATTATTGCGGTGGTTGCGTTAATGTGAAGACGCATTACTACCGTATTTCAGCCCATTGCAATTAATTATTTTTAATCGTTTTTTAATGTTGTTCTTTCATTTATTCAATTCTATAGTGAAAAGTACGGAAAACAAAGTAGAAGAAGAAGTTAAACGAAAAATAAAGAAATTACATAGTTTCATGTATGCAATTTCAATCCATCAGCTTCACTCAATTTCATTCCGCAATCAAAACAATATCCCATGCATGTATCGAACACATACACCATTCATATCATTGACATCGAACAGCTGTGAGCGAAACCATCCGTGCTTACACCTGAGCGGAGCATAGTCGTGCGCCGTGATGGGAGAGAGAATGGAACGTCATGGAAAACGATGTCCATTCCTCGTAGGTTAATATTGGATGTTAAACCTCGGGCATCGACAACTGACAAATAGCCCAGAGTGATTATTGCACTGACTTATCCTATCGAGACAACATGACGACAAAATAGTAGAAAAAGACGCATTGGTGAGAATTGAAGACTAGCTGGGAGAAAGAGTGGGGCTGGGCATAGTAGAGAGCGGAATAAGAGAGTAACTATGTTTTTGTTCTTTTTTTGCCTCGCGCGCTTGGTGTGCGTGACACCTCTAACTCAACGTTGTGTGCGTGTAATCCGACCCCCCGTTAAGCGGAAATCGGGGGGTCCGAAAGAAAAAGGCAAAAAAATGCTCGATTTTCAGTGTACCGCCGTTCGCTGGGGGGCTACCGTACAAAACTGCTCGATGTTTGTTTCACGTAGACTAATTTGCTCGAAATCGCCAAGCGTCCCAAATGAAGCTACCTGAAAATATACAAACAGTTGCCAAAATGTCTAGAAACAACAAAGTTGTCAAATCAGTAAAAACATAAACAATTCGGTTAGACTTCGCTTGGTTCGTAGGCTGTCGGTAGGTTTTTATCACAAGATGGTTCAAATAACATTCCATTTCCAATTAATTATCACAGAAATTTCATTTATTTGTCAGCAATGGAGTGTCCGGATGAAAATACTACTGAATCCGAAGTATCCTTCAGTGGATCCAATGATCTGAAAAGAAAAGACGAGGTATGAATCATAGTTGTGGAAATTCAGTTGCACATTAGGCTTTTTTGCTTTTAGCAGCTTTTCTATTTTGTTTTTCTCTCTGCTACCATGTTTGCTCATGTCCGTTAAGCTGTAATTAACAGAAAATTGTGTGTTTTTGCAGGGTGAAATGACCAAAGAAAATACCCTCTACCTAATAAGCCTGGTTAAAAGCTATGGATGCTTATGGAACGAAAAGGATCCGGATTTCGAAAATGAGCCTACTAAAACTGAAGCTTGGCAAAGGATTTCCGAGGCGATGGGACGCTCAGAAGGGGAGCTGAAAACTAAATGGGAAACCATGCATAGCTGCTTCGTTACGTGTCACGCCAAAAGTAAGTTCATGTGTATGGAAATGTCTAGAAAAACATACATACACAAATTACCTCATTTTAGATTTGAGCAATATCATAAAAAACAAATGGTTCGCCTATAATGCGTTGCGGTTTTTGGAGAGCAAAATACCGCACGACGAACCCAGAGACGAACCTGAACAAAAAGTCGAAGAGAATAATAGTGACACCAATGATGTGACAGTACGAGTAAGTATTACTCAACCAAAAATAAAACAAGGGTTGAGAATTACAATGTTAATACATTTCAGGGAGGTATGTCTGAGGAACGTTCATTGTGCTTAATTAATCAGATTAAAAGCTATAAGTGTTTGTGGGACAAAAATTGTCCAGAATATAGAAACTATGCTAATAAAATAGTAGCTTGGAATGAGATATCCCAAACGATGGGTATTCCCACGCATAAAATAAAAATGCAATGGAATAATTTGCGAACTATGAACAGACATTATGTAGGAAGGATGGAGAAAAAATGGAAGAATGGTTAGTAGCTTCTCATCTTCCTTTTTAGAAAATTGTTAAAATTTGTTCTACGTTTCCTTAGGTTCTAGTTCGCGTAAACCTAACTGGTTTGCCTTTGACGCTATGCGTTTCATTAATGTAACCCGCGAATTCTTACCAAAATGGGAGAAGGGTTTAAACGAATGGCCGTATTCGCATTCTGACGAAACGGTAAGATAACATGATATTTTCAAGCGTATTGCGTTTACTAATTGCGCTTACTTTCTGCTTGCAGGAGGACGAAGATGCACCACAGCCAGAGTTAGTGAACGTCGGCAACGTAAGTAAAGACTTTTCGTGTTAACCATTCAAATAGGTTCCTATATGAGAACTTTAGAAAACGATGTTTATGTTGTCCTTTTTCACAGACTGGCAATGATTCAGTTCCCATAAAGAGTCCAGAGAAGCCTCCGATGGAAAAGCTAACGAAAGTCACGCCACAAATTCATACGACGCCTCAGAACCAGCCACACATTCCGAACGGTATCGCACAAAATCCCCAAACACGGACGCTTCGCCCTGTACGAGTTAAACGTTTGGTTCCATCAGGTTCGGCGCAAGATCCATTACGAATCGTACGTCAGGTTCCGGCACAACTGGGACAACCAGTTACCGCTGCCACAAATCAAACGTCTGTAAAGTCTTTTGTGAACTTGTTAGAGCACGAACTGAATGCACTATCTGCCGATTATGCTACAATGGCTCAGGTGGAAATTTATCGGATTGTAGGAGAGTTCAAGCTGAAGGATGTTACCAGACGCAACGCAGCATCTGCACAGCTTGCAAAGACACGGCCGGTGCGACAAGTTCAACAGGTACAGCAACGAACGAATAAAATACAGATGGTGAAAATAACCTCGGGGCAGCAATCGACAATTCGGCCCAAGAAAATAATTCCGTTAAACCAGCATGTGCCGGTTGTGCCAAAAACAGAGCGTACAAATCTACAAGGAAACGATGATAAACTGGAGGTTTTAATGGAATGTGAAGAAGCCTGAATGTAAGGCCACCTTCTTAACGTGCCGTCTCAACAAAAACTATCAAAATGTATGTTGTAGCATCCAAAGTTGATGTTTATTTCGCATTCTGTAGGACGACGAAAAGCCGAAAAGCCGATGAACCATGGACCGAGCACAGGCGAACCTGAAAATTTTTTGATAAAAATGCTTGAAATAAAAAGGCCACGAAAATCTTACTAAATATAATAATGCTAAGTAAAAAAAAAGCATGTGTACAAAAGAAGAATGAAACTTCGAGAATGTGGTTGTAACTAAACTTGGAAAGTGTTCAAAATTAAACATGAAAATTATGAAAAACAATGAAAATGTATCGTGTGTGAAAATGTGAATAAATGATCATGTTTTACTACTACATTAGTAACTGTCGTTAACAGCTATAATTTTTATTACACCGCTTAACCAACGAACAAATGCTCCATTATACTTTATTACATACGACAGATTTGACTCCAACAGTATAACGCGTGAAAAACTCTATACATTTCAAATGCCCTCCAGACAATCGAGAAACCAATTTCCTCCAATGCTCTCATTTCAGAACACTTTGTGGGGACTCTTTGTGCGAGCCTTTGACAGCTGGCTCTAAATTAGGTCATTTTGCTGTAGAGCTGTAACTTCGAAGTGTATAATTCTGTCGACCAAATCCAAATTTTCAAGTACACACTGACTTCCTCGTGCAGTCCGTGCGGGTAACATATGTGACTTCGGGGGTGAAAAGTACGCTCGCGTGCCGCTGTTGATTTTTGGTCGCTGAAAATATGGCGCCAAATTTCCATCGACTAAACACGTGCCGTCGCTCAACACGAATCATCGTTTACATTTTTTCCTACGACTAGAACTATCAACCGACCCGGCGTGGTGAGCGTTTAGCATAAAAATTTCAAGTTTCTGCCACGTTGCGAATTTCATGGTTGGAATGTACCCCTCGCCGGGCGCTGTGTTAGTCATACCCCCTCCCCATTTTCGGGTGGACATTCAATCTCTATCCACTGGGCTAAAGAGGCCATGTCGTCAGGTGGTACGAAATTAAACGGTACCATCGTCGTTCTGCTCGCTAAATGTTCCGTAATGGTATGGACTCCCTGCCTAACTGCCTGTAGAAAGTGTAGCGTCAGCATTTTGAACTACCTTGACCACTTCCGTCCCATGTGTTCCGTCTTCGATTATTTATGGGCGCAGGGCGCTTGGCGTAGGGAACCGCGTGTGTGCATTTTCGGTGCTACTTTTAATGCTTTATAAAATATGATTCACGCATGGTAACTTATCTTTTCGCGTTTATGTATAAAAAATCCTTCGGTGCTCTTTGGGAAGTGTGACCGTTTTACACTGCTCGCTTTTTTGTAAATTTCGCCACGTTTCTAATGTACCTGAACATAGCTCATCTCTAAAATTTCAAATATCGCATCTTTTGTTATTATGTTTTGATTATTATTATAACAATTTAATTTCGTGTTTACGTTACATTGTACACCGTGTTACATTCTGAAACCGATTAATTTAAGTACATCTTTGTTATCTCACTAATGCTACCTCATTGAAATACCTATTTTATATTTTCAACAACGTATAATGATCCGGGGAGTACTTTTGGCATAACTTCTGTGCTCCTCTTTATTTATTTATTTATTTTTTTTTTTAAATTTAAAATTGTTTGCTTTACAAAGTCCTTTACTTAAACCTAACCGAGAGAACATGAAAACACAGACGAAGGAAATGAGCGCAAGTAAAAGATAGAGGAAATAGGATAAGAATTAGGAAACGGTGGACAAGAGCTTTACTTATAAGTAAAGTTTATTTTGATTGGTTACGGAAAAATTATTTATGTTGTTTTTCATTGCACACAAATTGTTGATTGTACGAAAAATGAATCGGTCAAAATTCGATAAGAACATGTCTTTACTTTTGCCTTGCTTCAGTGTAAATTCGTACCTTTCTTTAGCAATAAAATAGTCGTTTATTCATCCGAAGTAGGGAAGGGATACAAACAAAGCGTTCGATAAATGTTGAGGAAATTCGACCGTCTTCAACCCAATTCATATGACCCAAAGCTGATTCCAATCAAAAGAGCCAGGCACGGAGCAACATGAACTTCATACAACACAAGCAATCAAAAGTTCTGTAAAATACATTAACGTTGTAAATAACCCGATGCAAATCTCGTAATCCAAACTCCGCAATGGTTCTCATGACGAATCATGGGGCAGACGGAAACATCCAGCCAGGGTATACCAGACGTTTGTATACAAATAAACGAAAAGTTAATTAAAAACTGCACCCAGCTGTGAGCGGGAAAAGTGAATTTCAAATGAAGCAAGTTGATAATCGGCCATCGGTGGCTCAGTTTCCGCGAGCACGACTATTTTTGTGATAAAAACATGCTTGATTGCAGGAGTGGAAGGTTGTTTACGGAAAAAACTTGCCTGTTGCAAAGATTCTCCCTTTGTTTTGCGTAGTTTCCATCAAACAAATAAACAAAACTCATGTTCAGGACACATGCAATTCCTTTGATGTTTCATTCGTTCCAGCTAGTCGCGTTCTCTACATCCATGACCTGCTGCGAGCGACTTACACGTTTCCCGCGCAGAATAGCAACGTTGAACTAATTAAATATTTCTATTCCTCCAAAAGAGTCAGCCGGAAGATTTACGAGAAAGTTTCTCTGAGCCTCCTCGAATGCTTGAATGCTTCTTCGAAGACAATACCAGAATCCTGGAAGTTTTATGCTCAGATGTTTTTACTCCATGCTCCTATAATGAGCCTTTACCGTAAAACTTGCACATAAAATTTGATAATGTCCTTAAGATGAGTTCCGAATGTTTTTTTTGTACATTGGCCCGCAGGATGCATTTGTGTTGCTCGAGTCCATGTTTTCGGATGGATGAAACTTTTATTACGCTTTCACCAAACCTCGCCCATGCACTTGACCACCGTGCTGTATTCAGTTGAACGCTACAGTATCGATTTAATTCAATTTTACGAGGATCGACGCTGTTTGCAGGTACTAAATAATTAATTCATTTTAATGGAAAATCTTTTAAGTGTTTTTTAACATCGCGCTTTCAATATGGATTGCTCAGCAGCCACCTGAAAAGTATATTCCGGACATCCTGTGCGGTTTGTTGATTTTACGTGTACGCTACGAAAGAAAACGGACGGATGTCGAAAAAACAAAGTGTGCACGTTCCGCCGCGACGAAGGTACGACTGATTTCGAATGCCGACGGAAAATGATTTCCGGTGGAAATCGCAGTAGACATCTTCGGGAATCGCGAACATTTTCCGAATGCTCACTATGTCCCCCTCGAACGATTCCCCTGTGAAATGAATTTCCACACATTATTGACGACATTCGTGCGAAGGAAAATGCAAGCTATTTCTCCGATTGTTTAGCAGGACGACGAAGGACATCGTTTGCTATTTGAACACGGCATGGAATTTCCCCTTCGGTTGCTAGGTAAATGAACAGCTGGGCGAATCGAGCACCACAAGCACCAGCTATAAAGATGCGGTACAATGTAGTATGCAAACAAGTTAAACATTGCATGCTACTTGAACGTTATCGTAGATGAAAACGAAGAGTACGATTATGTTGCAGTAAACATAATCACATGTAGTTTAGAGACATTCTATTTTACACAATAAGCGGTGATATTAGGTGAATGAAACATTATCACTATGTTTTTTTTTCAAATGCATGAGAAATTGTCAAACCGTTTGTGTATTATTTATTACATCCTATTCGAAAGTTTTCATAAGCATTTTATTCCACTACTTCAGCAACAGCTTGAAAATACACATATTCAATTAACTTTGTCGATGGACTCAAAATGCACCGCCCAAGGTTGGTGCGGGTGCATTTGCAACTCGAATAAAGTTTAGCAGCCTGCCAGTGATCAGCAGTCTGCAAGCCATGGGCCAATAAATAATAAAACTTTCATCCTACACTCTACAGACAAGCCATAAGTGTAATCGTTTCGTGAGGGAAGAAAGCTCTTCCGTTTACTAACTAACCAACAATTGCAGTTCCTCATGTTAACACGTTATGATGTAATCGAGGCAATTTGTCGTTTCATCTTTCCAACACACACGGATTGGTAACAACAAGGAGACGCTTATTTCGCACATCTATTATTTGGGAGTGCTAATTGTGGTCCGTGTTTGTTCAGGAATCATTTCCCTTTGCGCCAAGCTTTTCGGTCGGAAACGGAATGTGAGGGGGTTCTGGAGTGTACCACAGCGGTGGTGTGTCGTCATGTGCAATCAAATTTATTTCCACTCGAAAAGCTAACATTCAGATAGTCTCCAATTAAAGAATATTCAAAAAAATTGCAAAAATTTGCACTTCTAAACTGCTCTCCGTACTGAGATCGTAACGCATAAAATTGAAAGAAATAGGACGGCAAGGCAATCAAAACAAACGAATAACACCAGTAATAACCAACGTACTACCAACCAAAGTGAGGAACAAGAAAAGCAACAAAACGTTATCCTTAAATCGTTTCGATCGGACTATACACTGGGATTGCTTTGGTTTTAAAGATGGAAAAAAAGAATAATGCATTGGTTGGTTTCGTAGTTGGAAAGGATTTCCTCAACTGAATGTATGTATTTTTTTTCGATACATCTCGACTCACGCCTATGCAGTAGAAGAAGTAACAATAGTGGGAGTAGACGTAGTTGTTGTGGTAGTAATAGTAGTAGTATTAATAGTAATATTTGTAGTAATTTGGTAGTAGTACAAATAACAACTACCAAACCAGTTGCCCGGTGTCACAAAAACTGTGCCATGATTGTAGATACCGATTCGATTAATTTTTCACCTTGCAAATATGACAGTGTTTACAGCTGTACACTGCATTGCAGTTGCACCCTCCCGTTCCGTTTAACAATGTGTAAAATTTTGCAACCGATCCTTCGCGTATAATTGAACAGAACAATGAAAAAAATAAATATATAATAGAAATAACCTCCGATTAATAATTTAGCGCATAAGCTTCCCTTTTCTGGCTCCGTTGGCCCTAACACCTAAGCTTGCCTCTGTCTTTCACCGTTTCCCTAACGCCTGTGTGTGTGCCCGTGTTGTCTGCTGCGCGGATTACATTGTCCCGACACGTGCACGTTATCTACCCGGTTGCTTATACGTTAGCGTGCCTTATTTATCTTGCGTTTATCATCACCGTGTTCAATTCTTTTCCGATTTCAACTTTCTTGCCTGCTGAGTTACACAGAAGCACGGATAAACCAGCAGTCTTCAATCAAATCATCCCTTCGCCGGTTCGTTCGATTAATCCCTGAAGATACAAACATAGCAATATCCTAACTTTTCTTGTTTTCTTGTTTTCTTGCACGCGGTTGCACCAGACAGCGAAAGGAACTTCTGCTGAATTTTCCGAGCTTCGTTTCGTCGTCAGTTTCTATCACTTCGTTTCCCACCAAACAAGAGCCAAATATGTTCAATTCTGGGAATGAAAATTGTTCCTCTTCCATGTTCGGTTGATGTGCAACTCGTCGCCGAAATGCTTTTTATACGTTTAGGATGAAAGATTGTTGAACTTGTAGACGAAAGGGGATTTAGCGTCCTACTAAATACTCTAAAGGTAGCAGATATTTGGCGGGCAAGGATTGTGTTCCGTGTTCTGTTTTTTAGCGATTCTAGTCGTCGCTGCCTTTCTTCCTTTGTTTTCACAGATAGAAGTGATCACAGGTTCGCGCAACATTAACAGCAACGGTATCTTTCACGTGATCAAGTGGTCTTCTTTGTGGGAGCTGGGACAGCTGCTTGTTTAATTCCTCATGGGTGTATTGAGGATTCCAGCACCCTAATAGTGACGATTGCTGTAGCTTCGAGCTCCACCGCTGGCACTACTACTGCTACCTAATGCGGCGGCGGCTGCGCTGCCGCTTCCATCGCCACCGGCCAGTACGGAAATGTTGTAGCTTGACGTTGGTCTCGAGCGCGTGTCCACGTAGGCATCGTCGTCTTCATCGTCGTCATCGTCATCGTCGTCATCGCCGTGCATGTCTCGGTCGAGCGCCGGGGCAGATGCACGGAGTCCGCGTGGCACCGCCATCAGTTCCTGTCGGCCATCGTCGTCCTCAGATTCGGTCAACAGATGGTTCCGGCCCATGCCTATGTCACCACCGCGCAGCACATTCGAGCGCTTGCTAGGCGGCGAATCGAGCACCGAATCGGGACTCTCCGGGTCGTCGTCGCAGTCGTTCAGGCTGTGATTGCTGCCACTGCCCGGGCTACCCGGCGGGCTGAGTGCCGACCGGATGCGCTGCTTCGAGTCGGACAGAAACATTGAGATTCGCTCCTTGCCGAACATTAGTAGGAACGTTTTAATCAGATCGGTCGAGCGCTCTTCCCACTTGCTGATGATGTCGTCCTTGCCCTTCTTAACCTTATCCTTCAGCTCGACCATTTTGTTCTGGAAGCGGAACTTTTTCTCTGACAGGAACGACACGTTCAGCTCCTTGGCCGTGTATCCGCGGGCCAGATTTCGGCGCACGTAGATGTCGTAGTCTTTCACGATCCGTGCCACGATGTCGGACGTCGAGACGCCTTCGGTGCGCTCGGTAGCAACGAACATGCCTTTGGCCTTTATCTTCGCATAAACGTCGTTACAGTCGTCCGTGCTGTACGGTATTTCATCGTGTGCCACAAAGTCAATCTTGTGCTTCTCGATGAACTCATCATCCAGCTCCCAAGGGGCATCTCGAACGATCTAAAAATAAACAAAATTAACATTAAATTAGTTCATCTTGACCCAGAATGCAATTTGTTTCTTCAATTTTGGTTTTACACGACCGTTGAATTGAATAAAAAATGTTTAGCAAATTCTGGCGGATTAAAAATATCATGAAGTGCTTCACGCGAAAATGTCATGTTCCTCGAAAAAAGGAAATAAAATCTCGCATCTTTTCGAGCCGCGATCCAATGTACGCCAATTGACGATCATTGAACATGTGACTCCAGTAAATCTGTTTCATTTTCTTATTTCACTCTGCTCCCGGACCAAAACGGATCAGCAATTGCTTGCACGCGGTCACCCCACAACACACCGCCTCTTCTTTACGCTCGTTTATCAATTGAGCAATTTTGCTCAATTCCATTCAATCGTGATCACTTCCGGCAATCGTTTCACCCAACCCCAAGCATTGAAATGACGGACGCAGCTACGCCTCGGGGGACGGCCAGCCGTCGGTTGAAAGTATGTCGTCTGGTGAAACGATCCTCCTTAAGCAAACCCTCTTTACCACACCACACCCATCACGCCCATAGGGTCTCGCGCCTTGAAGGGTACAGTTCTAGCGATGTGTACCATCGCGGCGAACTACTTACCTCATCGACGTAGCGACAGTGCCGCACCGCCTCGTAGCGCTCTTCGTCGTTCATCACCGTTCGGCCCTTCCGGCTGTGTGTCAGTTTGTCGTTGCAAACTCCGACGATCAGGTACACGTTGCGAAACACGTTCTTGGCCTGCAACACGAAAAAGCCAATGTTTAATTAATATGCCCGGTTGCACCAACTCAGTACCATTGTCCCAATTGCGCCGAGTGCCCTCCAGCGAAGACTCACCTGCATCAGCTGTCTGGCATGGCCCTGATGGAAAAGATCGTAGATGCCATCAGCGTAGACGCGTATCATTCGCGGTGCCGTTCCGGAGCGCGCCATCTGGTATGTGATTTTCTGTGTGTAGTCGCATCGTTCACGCTCCGTTATCGCATCGATTTCTGTTGAGTATGGGGCTTGCTTGCAAATCGTCTGAAACGAAAAAGGATTTCAAATAATTAATTACGCAAACGGTAAACACCAAATTTACTCAAATAACATCATATAAAAATGCTTTTATAACTCTTTGCGAATTTGGTCGGAAAAGTACCGATTCATAGTGTAGAAATGTTGGAGTTCCAACCATTTTTTCAAAGATCATCCAAACAGTGGTAGGGCACTGACTTCACCATCCAGTCATCCAAGCCATGCAGGCTTAGTTTTTTACCTACAGTCTAGTGCATAATTGGGTCGTAACATGTAGGTAACTTACGGAGATAATACTCTTAAGCTTTATATCGTAATATTGAAGTCATTACTCAGGACAAAGCGAGATTCAACTATTGCAACATGTATACAGTGTCCAACATAATGATACAGATTCGCAAGATGTGGAAAAGATCCCATTTGAACTACGATATGGCGAGGAAATCGTAAACATGTGTTGGTTTTGGGGGAAATTAAGTTCAGTGTTACAGTGTTCAAGTTACTCGACTTCCAGTTCCATCCGGGTGAAATTTATTGAATTAAATTGGGTGAAATTTAAGTATTTACACACAACTGATTACTTGACAACTTGTAAATAAATGTTATAGCAACAGATTCGGAGAGAATATTTGTTTACCCGACCCACATGCGGCGTGCATGTTTTCTTTTCGCGGTTTTGCAGGTGATCAATTTAAGGTTATAAACAACATCCGATTTCAACTGCCCTTACCAAACCCATTACTCAAATCTTTTCCCTCATCCGTCGCTAGTGCATCGGGTATCTCGAAATTCAATTCCGACACTGTGTTGTGTAGGGGACATCCTCCTCGTGGCAATAACAGTGTCCGACCGGTGAGACGTGGCGTGATCATACGATGCATCACCATGCCGCCATCGGCAGTAGCAGGGCTGCTTTCGACTGCTATTTTTAAGCCTTCCATCGATTGTGTTTGAGTTACGCTAAAATTAACCACCGACAACAATCTTTGCTGAAAATCGTCACGGCGTGAGGTTTTAACCTTACACCGTGCTCTAGGTGGCGCATCGGCCAATGCTGAAAAGAACGTACCACCAGACCAGAAGCAACTCACTCTGCTGCTCGTCGCTTCTAACCATCAAAAGCGCTTTAGAAGATGGTGCTGATAACGAGGTGGAAAGACCATGGACTTCTCCATCGGGTCGAATCCATCGTGGCTAGTTCCGGTAAACGACACGGAAAAAAGTGCTTATGACTTGTAATCACTAACTCACTCATTTTTTTCAACGTCCGTTGGACCATCATTCGTCGGGTAGACAACCCTGGCGTCATCAGTATGCCATTACATTTGGTGGGTTTTTGCTTTTTTGTTCGCTCAAACTTGTATTTGTCCGTCCTTCCCTTTCCTCCCGTACCCGTGCCGCCTGCTACTTGCGATGGACTTTGACTGGCTATGCGCTATGGTACGAGTTTGGCTGCAGCACCGTATAGAGCACCGCCATCGTCGAAAGTTCCAACTCACAACTAACGTCATGCTCGTACCGGTGATGTGACGGTACGTCGACGTCAGCCGTGATCAGTGGGATTTTAGAAACTCGTCTATTTTGAGCCGCGAAGTTGATAAATAAACAGATTCGAACCATGCACTTCTCAGGAAAAAATATAATTTAGCATTTGAACAACATTATGATTAAAAACAATTATCAAGTTAGGTATACATCTTGTCTGTGAGGCTTAGCAATTACGACGGTTCGTGCTCAGTGAACGTTGCGCGGGAAGTAATTAGTAATATCCCTTTGGCCTCTACGGTAATTTATCCTATTGGCCTCGGATCGAGTGCAAGGAGATTAACCGTCGTTATTTAACTTATCCGTCAACTCATCGTGCTGACCTCCTCGTAGTAATGAGGCGTAAATTTACGGTAGCGCCAAGATAAACCGGGTTGATAAGGTTTATCTGCATTGTTTACATACCTAACTGGAAGAATGTGGTGGTCGCACTACGATAAATAAATATATATATTCAAACAAAGCAGCCTTTCTGTGATTCATAGTGCTTTGCAAACGGAAACAGATATAGCATACCAAGCAGAGCTACGTATGAATCAGTGTTGGAATTTTGTGGCACAAACTAAGGAACCACTCGCAAAACTCCAAATTTCGAAAGTATCGGCCTGAAACAGCGAACGACAGCTATGAATCATCCGGTCATTGGATGTTTGTGGACGCAGCAACCACTAACTTCACGAATGTTCGAATGCTCCTTCTATATTCCGTTCCTCAGATTCGACCATCAGCCGTGGCAACGAGATGTGTAATAAGTTTCCTTTTACGATAACAATAATCACGAGTAGCAGAACATTACTGGAAATAGGTATATTTAAAGGGTTTAGATTTCTAAGCTACTCAATAGAATCAACCGTTTACTAAAGGAACATAAAAACATACACAATCTAGATGGCGTATCCGCGTTTGCTTGTCAACATTGATTCCATAATGGAACCACCCTAATTGGTTGATTACATCGGGTTTCCAGTTCGACCGGTGGAGGTCTGGTGAATCGATGCGCGCAAACTCGAGCAAGATACTTCGCCACAGACATTACCGACTGGCGCCAGAATCGCGCGATCATGATGGTTACATAAATTGGCAACAATTTTGCACCGAAAACCCTACATTTGTCTTCGGACCAGACCTAATGAAACACGCCGGTTCTATTTTTACTCCGAGGAAATCAATAGCAACGCTCCGGTCAAGTGGGAGATGCAAACAAAAATAGCCCAAAATTGCACTACATTCCGCGGTTGTGGGGGTAGAAACTCGATACAGCTTAATAATTCAACACCGGACAACTTACATCTATTCGCTGCACGGTGATCATTGCCGGACCGTCACTTTCGTTTGTTGAATAATTTGGTGCCATTCTGTTCTGTCGTGAACCCTCTTCACTCGATAAGTTTACTTTTCCAGTCTTGCACGTTCAACAAAGAAAACACACGGCTACTGCGATTCGGGCCAACTAAATAACTGCACCAGGATAATACTGTATATTCGTAGAGCACACACTGCCTATCGTAACGCTCCTGCCACGCAACTACGGAGGAAGTTACGGCAATTTTTTCGACCACGTTGGGAAACCCAACGAATGTAAGCGCATGTGAGGTACGTGAAAACGCTGCGACACTTGCAAACACGAATAACTCCACGTAGTGCTGATGTAAAGGATGGTTCCGGAAAGGAAAAAAGATGAACCCAATCACGTCGTGCACTGTTGATTTGTCTCGTTGTTGGTGTTATTGTGGCAAAATGCACAAAAAAAGTCGCGAGAAATAGTTCGCAGACGACGTAAAAGTCGAACCGTTCCAACCCGCTGCCGAGGGAAAACTGTTTCCGTCGAATCGCGAAGCGGTTCGCGATAGCTCGCCAATAGCAAGCAAACGCCGGCACGGTTTCGACGTCAGTGCGCTGGCACTTAACGGGACACAACACAACAACGTGCCCGACCGACTGCCTCCCTCTGTTCTGCCCTGCCCTGCCCTGTCTGACGCGACGACCCACGACCACGCGAGCTTCTACGGAATCACCTCGAAACCGCGGTTCGTTCTGTATACTCCGAGAGCATCACAGTAGGCGCGCAGCAAGGTGCTGTCGGTAGTTTCGGTCGATGCTCGAATCAGTCGACCCTTCCCCTCCCCAGTGAATGAGACGTAGACCGGTGGATTGGAAGTTGCGGTCAGTATACTGTTGCGAATGGAAATCTGTACCAGTGCCAGCGGGTACGGTGTCTCGCCAAAGTTGATTGGATAAATAACCGTAACAGCTTGCTGTTCGATGCTATGCCTTCGGCGGTGATATGCTTTTTGCCAATTTATTTCGCTCACTGACACCATAATGATCGTAAATTCCATGGCGCAGGCAGTAAGGCCAATGGTAATGAATATCAGTCCACCGGTAAATCGAATTTGGCAAACTGTAGAACACATGTTAGGTGCATACAGGGCGAGGACCCTGATCCCGGTGGAGATGTTTTGCATGGCAGTGATAATGGACGTTAAAATCACACTTATTCGACAATCGATCGCCAACGAAATGCCATCGAGGCATGACGATCGTGGTTTTTTAAGCAACCTACAATGTACATCTTGGGATGTGTCACGCCACACCAGTAAACGTCACCATGGTCAGATGGCTCCGGCACCAACGTGAAGGTGGAGGTTCCGTAACAGTCGATCGATCTCGATGGGGAAGAAAACTTCAAGCGACATTCAATATGTGTACAAAGTGGCGGCATGATAAATGTGTTTTGGTAGCGTAGTTTTAAAATAAGAATATGTTTACTTGCAGTACACAAAGTAAATTCTCTTCTCTGTTTTTTGTAGGGTTTCATCTTTCCAAACATGTTACTGTTGTACCTGGTAGCAATTCACGGGGCTACAGGAAGCCCAAAAACTAAATGACAGTCATTTATACCCCAACAAATTGCCGGAATGTAATTACCCTTTGGCACATTTTGGTGATTAGTCCCGACGGGTTGCTCACGCACACACTTTTGCCCTGGTACTATTAAATTTGCTTTCCACAGAACCATTATTATCGTCCATTAGAATTCATCTCAATTTCTACCCAGTTGCAGGGGAGAAATCAAAAACAACAACAACTCCGTCGAACGCAAAGTGCCCAGTTTCCTACTCCCTACGGTCGAAAGGGAAGACACTCTTATCACGAATCGACCCCTTATCTGAGATGCAGCATACCCCTGACACGCCCGCAAGTGACTGTGAGTTTGTCCTTGAACTTGAATACAAGGTAAAGTGAAAGAACGCCTACTTGGTCGAACGTGAACATGAAACGCAAATCAACATTTACGTTGGCGAACGAACGGCGACAAGAGGTCGTTCAGTCTTCCTTTGAGGCACATCAATCGATACAATTTTGCATTATTTGTAGCCCCTTCTCGATGGCAAGAAAGCATACACGACCGGCGAAGAGCAATTTTAGTGGTATGCTTTTTTTGTTCTTCCCCCGCTTCACCTGTTCAAAGTGGGCGCTCTTGCTGTTAGCATATCATGAAAGATACATTGACCAACTCCGTGGTTGTGGCATTTAGCGTCTCGTATGAGGTAGCCTCTGTTGGCCGGCGCTTACTTTTTCCCATTTCCATTCTTCTTCGCAAACGTGGCAGGGGTAAGGATGCAAAGATGGTTGGTAGGTGTGGTGAGGAGTGGATGGAGTATGGCAGATTTTATTTTTGCCCGCAGCAGCAGCAGCAGCATTCCGAACAGTCGTGCTTTCTTCTCCCTTTTGCCAGCTCGTACCGGGTGGTAATCACTTTGCAAGTTCCACGTCATACACTCTTGACGGCGCACCGTCGTGGACGTGGCCGATGCTATCATCCGTTCTCTCGCATTCGTGCGGCAGGAGGGAGGCCGGCCCGCGATCGTACGATTTCTCAGGAAGTGGCGAACCGCGCCGACTAAGCATGGGCATCGTTTGATTTGCGGAGGAATTGTGATGAGTTGGAACTATTAGAAGGTTAACAAATATTATGCTTGCGTTGCGTCATACTGTAGCTGCCCCCTTAGATGCCCTTAGACGATGTAAAATCATTTAAAATATATCATCTTTAACAACTTGGAGCTTATTATAAGCTTATTTACGAAATTTCTGAAAGACACAAAGATCTACAAAAATTTCACAAAATATTGAAAATATCACGCATAATTCTAAATTCTTACTGAACTGAAAAAAACCCGACTAGTCCTTGAACCGTGCGCCGCCACCCACTTTGGGAGGGGAAGAAAAAGTAGAACACGTAGATTTGATGCGCATACCTCAGCACACTTCCACTTTCATCATTCCCAACAGCGAAATCACGCGATCTACGCACATGTGGCACGCGGGACCAATCGCGTTGGGTTTGACGATGACGTCGTTCGAAAGCTAAATTCCAACAGTGTACGCGGACCCTGCTGTGTACACCACAAACACACATATTTCGAGCCAGAGATAACCGGAACCGCTACGACTACAGTCGAAACACGAAGCACTCGTTAGAAGAGTCGATGGCATAATCTAATGGTTTTCTAATGGTTTTAGAACTTGAACACAAACCATTCAATTAGTGTATCCAGAGGATTTAATGAATTAGCAAAAAAAAACATGTTTGCATGGTAGTGAAATATAAAAAATATATGAAAGTAATTTGTAATCCTAAACTGATTACAACCAGATCCCGAACCGATTGAAAAAACAATGAAAATTCCAGATTAGTTTTTACATGAAATTTTTGAAAAACTTCATGAAAACTACAAAGATGCCAACGTTTTACCGAAAAGAAAAACGTGTTTCGAAGATAGCGCGTGCGTGAAGCCTTATGAGCATGGCGTGGATGAGCGAAAAGAAATCCAACCACATACACCAACACATACAACAAGTGGTTCGTTTAGAGAAGAACAAAAGTGTTTACTTCGTCAACACGTGTTCGATGACAAACGTGCTTGCGCAATATATCCCTTACGCCACCAACGCTAATCCGTACGCAGAACGCGGGGGACCACGAGGGTGTGGAAAGACGGAAGGAATGTGCCATGCCCTTTTTTGTGTTGCGTGATTCTGATAACCTTCAGCATGATGTAGGTATGTGTGTCCGTTCAGCGCATCTGTGACCCATTTTCAAAAGCGTAACAGAGATATGAGTGCATATTTAAATAATGCTACATCCCGATGAATTAAAGAATAATTATTCTGTAACTAATTCTCTTGAACGACTCATTTTTCCAGGCGCCACCATAACACGTGATCGTTGCAGGCGCATCTCCACTGTTCACTGTAGCTAATGACTCACATTATGCCACAAGGAGTCACACACTAGGGTCACAACCATCTTTACGCTAAAAGCTCATGACTTCGTAATGAAAAATAAACAAACGTTTCGTCAGCCTTATCAGGCCCACAGCACAGCAGAGGGTGGGCTTTCCTTTGCTGGGTCATGCATCGTACGATGGTTGAGAGAGATTTGCCTTTCGGACATCACCATCACCCGCCGTCGTGGAGATACGTGGAAAAATAAAAAAAATCGTGTCCAAGTCCAACCGTAGTCCTGCGTAGCATGCGGCGGCATATGGCGGCAACAAGGGAATCTCCCGGATTTCCACGTCCCCACACCGATAAGATACGGACGTCGAAGGCCGCGGGTTAGGGGTGTAGAATTGGTAGCGATTATTAATGGACGCGCAATTCCCCGAAACGTAATTGTGAACTACGGGGTCCTGATAACCGGAGGTTTAGATGAAGCATCCGGTTGAGCAATGGGGCGTTCCTAGCGTATTTCCCCCCTTCTTTTCCCCCCTCTTTCCAACTGTCCATTGATAAAGGCAGTTTTCGATTCAGAGAGAGATAGAGGGACACTTACCACCGGCGGGCTGTGTTCTACGCCACTAGCCTGCTGGCTGGTGTAACCGGACGAGGTGGCCATCGACGACGAACCGTTCGACGACGAGATGGACGGCGGCGATGGGGCCGGATCGGCCGACCGTGGACGCTGCTGCTCCTCCGCGACCGGTAGCGCACCAAAGTTAACGTGCCCATTCATGGCGCCCTCGTTGTTCGGTGGCCAAAAGTGATCTCCGTGCGCCGGCTCGATGCCATCGTCTACCAGCCGGATGCTGCTAAAACGGCTACTGCTTCCGTTCATACTGTCCGGTGTGCCATTGCTCGATTGCCGTGTGGAACTTGGCTGATGCGTAGCTACTAGCCGATCCTCCAGCTCGCCATTCGGATCGATCGTTATTGAGACTGTCTCGGCGATCGAGAGTCGACCGGTGCCGGTGTTACCCCCGCTACCGGACGTTACATTGGCCAAACTGTCACGTGGCCGTTTGCGCGACATTCTCGCCGGCGTCTGCTGCTGTGGTGTCGTTGTTGACGATGCCAGCTTTAAGTCTGGTGGTGTATTCCGGCTCGTGCCTCGGTTTATCCGGGTATTCGCGTCCTGCAGTACAATTTCACTTGTGGACGTGCACACCACGAGATCTGCCGTTAATCTCTGCAAAGACATGGGTGACAAGAAAGGACAAACCTATTTAGAGTGATTGCATCTTGCTGGTGGTTGGTTGCTGCTGCTGCTGCGCCACTCCTCTCTGTGTTATGATCGAATAATTTATGATTACAGCTCATTTTGCACACGCGAACTACCCCGGAGAATGCGAAAAGCGAGATGGGACCGTTGTTCATTCGACTTATTTTTGAGATAGCCCTGAGAAAACAGAGTGAAATTACACGATGGAACGACAACTTTTCGTTGACAAACGGTGAATCAGTTAGAAATGCCAAACGAACTACCCTTATCGAAAAACATTCAATTCGACATTTAAAGGAACCATTAAATGTTCCCTCATTCCAATACCACATAAACATATGCAAATGCCATTTCAGTGAGGCATTTAAATTAGAATCCATCTGTTATTTTTATATACCACCAGAAGGGCGTAAGTAGATGAATTTAAAAAATGTACCCTTACGACCATTAAGTTCCTCAACCCCTTTACAAGCTGAGTGGGTAGTGGGAAAAAGAGAGAGAGTGAATAGGGTTGGGTCCATTATCAATCAATCAACCTACTTCACACAATTGAAACGGAGCGCAAGGATCCGCAAAGATGCTGAGAGATTGGCCATTACGCTCGGATGCACATGTCGCCATGATTGGGCTTCACGTGATCGGGCATGACTCTCAACGACCCCGAGCAAAGAGTTCATAAAGAGATGTTTACATACACGACCTGCCATGCTGATACATATACTCATTGAATCAAGTTCACAATGAAACCTACTGCCCGACCTTCGGGATTTAGCCTGACCATAATGTTAAATATCATGCGCTGTTGCCTAGCAACCGGAAGATGGCCCTTCAATCCACTGGTCGCTTCTATTCTTCCAGCTCAATTAAGCGAGCAGCAAGCGAGATGTAAGTGTAAAAGCTCTTCCCCAGAACGACATATGGAGGACAAGGAATGGCCATTCGGCGTGAAAATTATCGCCGTTCGTGCCACGCAACGTACCAGAGCGTCACGTAATTAACACACTTTGCTCACCACATCGTAAGATCTCTACACACCAGTACACAGGCACCGAACGTACGGTAGATAGGCAAGTTGAGCTCATCTTTCGTGCCGGTTGGCCGATGACATTATTATCATCATCAACCTTATCAAAAAGTTGTCGGTGTTTTTTTTTTATTTGTACACTCTTCATTTCATATTACTGCTCACTTTCATCCGTTCTCAACTGTCTTTGCACTTTCCTTTAATGGTGAAATGTTTGTTACGTCAGAATTTTATAGGGAAAGTTGAAGTTTGCAGCACAATATTTAACAATTTCATAGAAACAATGATATTATTAGGTATTTTTTGTTGCAAAATAGTCATGCAATACTTTTAAAAGTGTAAAAACTGAAACCAAATTTTTCTAGGAATGTATAGCAAAGAATTCCTTCACCACTTTCCAAACATTCGTCGTGAATTAATTAATTAAACGATCGCAATACTGGTGCGCCTAATAAAAAGGTGTGTTTATATTGTCACCAAAATCCGATTGGTCACGCACAATCATTTTCTTCGGTACGGAAGGAACCTTGAAAAGACCTCCATTAAGAGAATGTTTCTTCGAGCCTGGCGCCACCATGGCTATATCATAAAACGTGGCACGACGTGGCGGTACATAGTAGGAAGGAGCAGAAAGTCGATATTCCATGTGTAAGCGAGATAAGGACAATACTTTTAATAATTTAGCAATAATTTTGTTTTTTTGCAACTATTTAGGGTGTACATAGGTGATTTGAAATTTTCATCCACTTGGAAAATCAATAAGTAATTTGGTTTATTTCTGGCAAAGTAATGGAAACCCCAAAATGGTAAATCGACTTTTAAGAGGGTAAAAAAGCGACCCTTTGAATAAACTATGAACTCCATGAAAAGGTTGTGCAGTTTAAGACAAACATTATAATTGTTGTTTTCTTCAATTGTTCGTTATTACGTTCGTGTGAATACTTCATCTATCGCCACTTTGGTGGCCACTTTCAGCTGGAATGTGATAAGAAAACTGCCCGCTCTACAGTGTGCCTATTATCGCACGTCGATCGAAAAATGCATAATAAATGGAAACCCAATCGGCTGACGCAAACGTCTGGTCATGTTCCAAATTCATACTGATAACACATTTTCCGTGACGAAGAAGATATACTTTGTTGACCAAAGAACAGATGAAACCGAGCTCAACAGCCTCCTCAAACCAGGACACCCCACCGATTGCAAGCGATGGCAAATGTTAGTTCAGCTGGTACTAGACGTATCGAACCTAGGTGATTCATGGACGCAACCCGTTGCATCGAACCACGTGGTGGTTCGACAAGTTGTAACGTTTTTCAACGAACCTTCGCCTTGTGGAACGACTTGGACAGAAAACCAGTTTTAAACCGGTCATAGACTGAGCAGCGGTTTAAAACGTTTTTCACGATCGATAACCGGACGCTGAGGGAGAAGGCCGATGGATTCAAAGGATTGCGGAATGTGTTCCGGGCGGATTCCACCAAACCCAGTGCAATTTTCAACCGGCTTTTCGAAAGCCCCTCGGACGACCTGTTCCGGCATAGAACACTCTTAATGGTTCTCTTGTGTTAAGAGAAGCACTCTCGTACTTGGGACATACTGCTCCGGGTTGTATTTAATTTTAAATCGATCTCGGCATCACCCATTTCCCTGCCTCTTGTTGTTTCCGAATAGCAAAGATTGCACCTGAAAAAGATATTCCATTTAATGAAATATTCACGAAAGTCAACACAACAGTCAACACGGTATGGCCGTGTAGATGAAACAGGGCAAACGCATCCCAAGGGGGTACACATACAAAAATATACTGCGAAATACTACGACGGTATTTCGGGACAGATGTCATTCCCGGTTTCTTGAGCATATCGTTGAACAGAATCTTATGCAAGCGATTATGGTTGGTGGGTGAGATGGAGAAAACCGTCGTTAGATGTAGGGGAAGAAAAATCATACGATTGCGTCATACGACCGTCACGCGCTATTCGTCCACCTTACCCCGTCGCGACAATGTTTGTGTTTTTCTTTACCGGCCATACCGGATAGTTGTGGCGTTGTCTGTTCCGGCGACGCGAACAACAGTAACGCTCGTCACCGTAATGAAAAACGACCGAAGGCGACCCTAGGCGAAGGGCCCCGCGGAAAACGGCTCCGGAAGAAGTCGTACGATTGTCGTCCGCAGTCGCGCAATAACCAACACCCCTCGGTGGCGTGGTACGATGGTCTTGTACGATTGTGCGCGTGCATCTGAGATCGATTTCTGACTCACGCAAGCAACCCAAAGGTTTTTGCTCCCTTCACATTCGCGAAAAGCGTGAACAAGGTGGCTAGGGCAGCCAAGGGGCCGAAAGTTTCTCAAATCCGGTAGCAATCACACGACGTACTTTTCATCAGCAAACCAAAAATGAGAATGTAGGTGACCTGCTTTCCTCGGGTTTTGCCTCCGATTTCATCGTGCATCAACAAACACTATATGTAAGTGAGGAGCTGTTCCCAACGACCCTCCAAAGTATCACCCCATTATCTTACGAGATGAATTTACAAAAAAAATATCATGAAATGTTGAATCTGAGGCCAGTGATTGAGCTTATCACTAGCTTAGACCGGATCTGAACGTCTACTGCACCGACACATCGCACAGTTGTTACGAAGCACATTCAAGCCAGCTTTCGCTTGATCCCATTTTGTTGCCTGGGGAATGGTTTGGTCTGTTACCTTCTAGACGCCAACAGTGTGTGCGGCCTCCAGTCAACACTTTAAAATAAAACGGCGAAAACGTTGCACATTAAATGGGTTGAAAGTTATTGTTGCACTTTCTGAACATACCAGCAAACAACACACCCTTTTAACTTGACGACTTTTGCTAAACGACTGACTGTTCGTGTGATTGGTACGGACGCCTAGTGTGGGCAGAATCTTGATTCGGAAGATTCGAAGACTCGCTCCAACGACGGTCCGATTTTATCGGATTGGATCCCATTCGAATCAGATTTGGGACTCGATTTGATTCGTTTTAGACCGGATTTGATTAACTTCCTCAGCACGGACTTCGATCGAATAAATCCGATCGAATCAAAGGTTTGGTTCCTTTGAAACGACATGTATGAAAAATGACAGCTCGACTCGATCGGATTCATTCGAATGAAATCCATGTTGAGGCTGATATGGGCTGAAATGCGGTCCAAATGCATTTTATCAGTATCTCAGTCCACCGTGGATATTCGGCGTCCAAATGTATGATCAGAAAACAACCGTGTTTATATTTGTTCTGTTTTACAGCGTTTTACGATAGAACTCATAGCTTTTGCCATTGATCTCAACATTTTCGGTTTCGATGTCAACTCTTTAGCGGACTTACTCACACACACAGCCATATTCTCAACACCTTGTGTGTGGATGTCAACTCATGCCGCTTCATTCTGATAAACGTCAAACTCGTGTGCGTTTGTTTTGGTTTGTAAACAACCTCGGTGAAACAGTTCAATGCGGCCACCCTAAACATAAATCTACATTTGTGTACATGTTTATAAAATGTAAAATTCATACAAACTACTTCTTCCTTCTATCGATACTGTTGCAGCTCCGCATTGAACTGTTTCACCGAGGTTGTTTACAAACCAAAACAAACGCACACGAGTTTGACGTTTATCAGAATGAAGCGGCATGAGTTGACATCCACACACAAGGTGTTGAGAATATGGCTGTGTGTGTGAGTAAGTCCGCTAAAGAGTTGACATCGAAACCGAAAATGTTGAGATCAATGGCAAAAGCTATGAGTTCTATCGTAAAACGCTGTATCAGATGCATTGGGACTCTGATTTAAAGATTCGAGTTTAAGCCTGATTTTACCACCACTACTACGGAAGACAACCAAAAATATTGGCAGCAGTGTTGCCTGAAGACCAAGGTTTGCTGAACAAGCTTCAAACACCTTGGTCAGAATTTGAAATAATTGAGGGTATTATGATCCATTTCCGCGTTATTGCTCGAAAGTTTCCGCATATTTGCTCGAATAGCAACCTGGGTATTTATACAAGCATTTCAAGGTATATAAATATATAGTTTTTAACAAGTTTCGAGCACTTTGATTTTTAATCAATTTTCAAAACGATCGAGTTATTGGTGTGTTTTATACTATGGCTAAATGGCTAAATAAATCAAAGTGACTTGTCTAAACACAACGTTGATATGAAAAGTGCATCCTGAATTATCATGTTCTTGGTAAATACCAAGATCCATAGAACCCACATATGCTTCGGACACATACGGTCTATAGAGATCCATCGACCAGGAGGTGCTTGAAACTGCTCGACGATAACGACGCGCGTCGTTTCGTATCCGCGCATCGTCTCGACACGCAGGTGGCGTCGTTTTGGATCGTCGAGACGCCCAGCCATTTTTTCGCTTTTTTCAAAGTGTTGTTTACCTTTTGTATGGGCCAGCGTCGAGAAGTTTATCGTTTCCGCGCTCCCAATCATAATACCCTCAAATGGCTGAAACAACCAATCAATTAATTAACTTTTCAGCTGTAACTCGGGGTCCACACTACAGCGCGACGTCGCCTGACAGGAGATGAACTCCATAAAAAAAAACCTTGCGCGATGTCGCGCGAATCGCGCTAGATTTTTTTTGCATGGAGTTCAGCGCCTGTCAGGCGACGTCGCGTTACGCGACGGTGCAGTCTGGAAAGCGTGTAACTCGGGGTCCACACTACAGCGCGACGTCCCGTCACGAAACGCGACGTCACCTGACAGGCGGCCGAACTCCATACAAAAAAAAGTCGCACAAATCGCGCTAGTGTAGAAACAGCGAAAAACGCGGCGTCGCGCTAGCTCTTGTCAAATGTCAATCCGAAACGTAAACAAACCGACAGCTGGATAAAACGTAAACAAACCGAATCACAAACGCGTACAAAACGAGCAATATTCTTCACGAAACATCGGATTTTTTTCGGGTGGCGAAACGTAAACAAACTGCACTCGACAAGTAGGAGATGACGGAGAAATATATACCTCCTACGGTGGGGCAAAATATCGTCGATGGCTGTTTTAGGTGGTTTTCTCAGTGAATTTCAAATGTAGAAGCGCCAAACTCACTCAGGGTGCATACAATACGTAGCTAAACAAATACCATGCATTACTACCTCAAAATTCAACAAAAAATTTTAGCCGAGTTTGCGCCCCAATGTGATACATATTTCCACATACTCCCCTAACTCTGTCGCGCTTGGCTTGCGCGATTGTTCTGCCGAAACTGGGCTACTTTTGAAACGGGACGTCGCGCTGTAGTGTGGACCCCGAGTAAGGCTGATTTTTGCAATATACACCGTATATAAATGTTTTTTTCAAGACAAACCTGTAATCCCGTCATTATAGAATTTCGATTCAGAATGGAAATTTTCATTTCATTTGCATTTCAATTCACCGTTCCGCAGAAAACTAATAATATGGGAATGAGGAACAGACACGTGAGTAATCAAAATTAAAAAACCCTGATCGGTTGCTGAACCGATTTCCAAATGTGATTAGCGCCAATATTCAAAAGATTGAGTGCTGGTAATTTTTCCGCTGTAAAACCGATTTGTGCAAATTATCCCGTATATAAATGATTTTTGGAAGGCAAACCTTTAATCCGGTATTTTTTTCCATTTCAACAAACTTTGTCCGTACTTTTCCATTTCAATGAAAACTAATAATATGGGAATAACGAACAGACACGTTGTTTATAAAAATTGAATGCCCTGATTTACAGTCCCTCCCTGCACCGATTTCGAAATGTGATTCCCAAAATTTTCACAAGATTAGCTGCTGGGTCAGATGTTTGCGCATGAGTTTTACTACATTTGGAAACCAGGTTGAATTTTCAATAACAATAACTTTATTTTTAGCAAACAACGGTAAACCTTGCACATTTTGAATAATATTAAAATTATCAGTGAACAACAGTGCTCAAGACAATTTGGTGATTAGTCTCATTACTGTTTTTAAGTACGAAAAATCTCCAATACGAAATAGCAACAAAACGCTCTTCGTCCGTTGACTTATTGTGCTTTACATTCAAACGAACTTCGTGTTCCATCGTCGAAATGTATAAAATATATCCCGCCACAATAGAAATGCTTGCACATTCTTGCTTTCTTTATAGACAACCTAGAGAAGAATACGACGTGAGTAAAATTTCTTGGAGATTAATGATAAATTTACACATTATCAAGTTCATGCTATTTGTATTAGGTAATGTTTAAATTGGACAACGAATACATGATGTTCATTTCCCGTTAGACGACGCATCGGAAGCTATTTAAAAAATAGCAGATATCTACCATCTTAATTAACAGATATATTCTTTCATCAAAAGTAAAAGGAAAATAACTAGAAACACGCATATTCTAACATCAAAAGAAACAAAATATATTCATTCTTAATCACTAGTAATTAGATGTATGACAGCGATAAGATCATATTGAATAACTATGTTACAGAGAAATGTCGGGTAAATTGACGAAAAATTAAAATATGTGTGTGGGTATAAAAAGCTCTTGGGCACATCTTATCACCTATTGTTTTATATTTAAAAGACGAAAAGTGAAAAATACACACTCGCAATTTCTGAACTTTACCTTTACGTAATGATCTAGGTTTGATCAACCAAACTATTCAAATTGTCTTTTAGTAGTTGCTTCGTATTCGTATAGAGTTCGAAAGGTCCGAATTTCAAGCAAAAGCAAACAAAATTGAATTTCCTTTTGTTATGCGAAGAATAAAAAAAATCTCAAAGCCAAATTGGACTCCTGTTTAGAATGTCGTATGCTTTTGTATATATAGAAACGCTTCAAATTCAACATATGAAGAAAAATAAAAAAATAGATTGCAAGCTCCACGCCTTAGATTTACCATTAGACGTCTGCTACAAAATCCTCTACGTAAGTCTTTACAAGCTTTCAACTCAAAGACTAACTGCCCCAACATAGAATTTTGCTCTCCACTCCTCCAATTCGCGTGGAATCGGTGTTACTAATCCAATCTTTGCCAAGTTCATGTATCACACTATCTGAATTTGTATATTCTTACATTCGCTATTATTCTTATGTCTTTGTTACCATTTAGTATTATTTCTAGCATATATTTGAAGAAAAAAAAACACTTCAGAATATGTGTTACTTTCAACAATAACACATGATTGTGAAACAAGATCGCTCAAAATTATCATTACACTGCCGGTGCATTGTGTATTATGAATATTATTTTCTATTATTACGGCTCTCTGCCGGGTTTGCTACTGTTCGTTTGCTGTTGTAAATTAATGTACTGTTATATATCGGCGTGTGATTAGTTGTATATTCGTGAAGATGGCAACGTAGTATTTAATATTTCCCGCGCACTATCATCTTCTTATTATTTTTTAATCGCATCCAAAACGAGATTGGTGCTTACTCTATTTAGCTGTTGATCACTCAATATAGCTGTCTGTTCTTTTCATATTTCATTTTTCTTTAATGGCATACAACTGCAAAAATTGTGCAACTTTGAACGATTTTATGCATGAACGGGGAAGTGTGACTGGAGAGAACTCATGGTACAAAGGATTCCTTTTTGGTCCATCTTATTGAGACAATTAAATTCGTTCAACAATTTGCGATAACAAGTGTGACCAACGCTCAAGCAATAAGCTCATGGAAATTAAAGTTGTTTGTATAAAGGAATTCAATTTCAGCCATTAAGTTTTTTAATAATAAAAACATTTCAATATTGAAACTCACACATGAACAGCGCATTTAAAAGTAACCCACAGTTCGAAGAAGAGTAAAAATAAACTTAGTACACAAATGCTTACATATGTAGTAAATAAACTTATAAGCTTCACGACGATCCTGAAATATGGTGTTTGCACTGCTAGCTGCCCACTCATTCTTACTTCGATGCCAAGAACATAATTAATCTGGAAAGAAAGAATTATGTTGCATTACTGTACCAACATTACGAAGGTGACTGAATTTGTTTTGTTTTTACCTGAAATTGATTGATTTTGCCGCAAGAAGCCGGTTGCATTCGGCCGTATCCGGCAACGGTAGCAGATTGAACGGACTTTCGGTTTCCGTGTCGGCGAAGTCATGCTTGTATATTTGCGTGTTAACCTTAATGTCCGAAAACGGTCCACGGAGCACAAAGAAGTGCATCGGCAATGGGCTCGATGTCTTGGATTTTAGTATAAGCTAAAATGTAAAAATAAAAATTAAATAATTTCAATTTATATTCGGTTCCCCCATATCCTCAAACTCTGTTGCTCTTACTTGATAGGTGATATCTCGCTCACACGACTCGTGCGGGTAGCGTTGACTCTTGTTGATGATTGCTTTCACTACCCATTGATGGTTGAAGGCAGAGAAGCGGCTCGTCTCATAGTACAAGCGGTGCACGTACTCATCCGTTCTGTACGGTTTCATCTGCAAATCTACGATGGGATAAACACAAACAAACATTGAATTACAAAATGGAAAACATTATCTGAAAATAAAAATGTCAGCGGTCCGAGTCAAAGTTTCATAAATGAAATAGTCGTATCGAGGTTGGTGTGACAAACGGTGTGTGCACCGAGAAGAAATTGCATCATGTACCATTGAAGATGATCTTCTCATAGCTCAGCAAGTCGATCAGCGAGAGGAACAGCTTCTTATCTTCGGCAGCCTTTGCGTCGTGGTCCTGCAGGGCCACCATCACCTCGGCGCCCGACTTTTTCGGGTGGGCGCAGTTTGTCTCGTGGGACGGCACCTCGTGGATTGGGCCACGCCATTGGCAGCCAATGCGTGCAAACTTGCAGTCGGTCGGACGATCTTCACACTCCGTCGACTCATGATAGTCGATTGACTTGTTCGGAAACTCCTTGCCGCAGTACTGGCACTCGGCCGGAAGTTCCGAGACGGCCTTCTCAACCGCTAGATTGCGCGTCGAGTTCGCCTTGCTAATTTCCGTGCGGCAGTTCGGGCACGTGGCATTCTGATCGCGAAGCCTATTGTGAAACGAAAAATAACCACAGACACACACACATACATTCGGTAAGAAAATAATCTACACACATGAAACACTCTAAAAGCAAACGGCTAGAAGCATATGCATGGATTGGACACCTACCTGCCATCGGCCAACAAGTGGGTGAAACATCCGGCACACATCAGATGTCCCATGGAGCACTGACGAAGTGCGCGCACAAGATCAGATCAGATCGTGATGGATTGAAAAAAAAAAAATAACAAAAAGAAAAAGAGAGAGAAGAAAATAAAAAAAGGAAAAATATGGATTAGCTTTTTTTTACATGCATCAACAGCAGGAGTCCGACGGGACACGGGTTTGCAACGGGTTTGCTGAAACTGTAAAAATTATGTGACGGAACAAATTCGTCTTTCACGCACAGGACTAGCATTATTTTTTAAGTGGACAAAAATAAATGGAGCAAAAACAAACGTAAGCCAATTGTAGGCAATACTTCTATAAACGTAACATCGCTGCAATAAGAGAGAAGAGAAAGAGAGAAAGAGAGAAAAGTAGAAAACCCTGCAAAGTGTAGGTAGAACGTTGATTATTTGATGATTTTTGCTACACTTTTCGTTGATATGCAAGTTCACGTTCCAATATAACTAAACTTATGTTTTCAACGTAGACCAAAAATTTACATTTTTTTTAATATACTATCAAATTCTGTGTTGAGCGATGTTGAGAAAAGACAAATTTTCCAGCAAACGCAACGTATATCCAACAACATTAGAAGACGGAAATTTTTAACACATATTTAATCGTTCTGTTATCATACACAACAAACGTAATTGCTATCTCATCCTGGGCCCGCGAGACCCGCGGTGCATCTTCCGGACTAGACTAGTGTCCCTCAATGCTCCCCCTCTACTAGCCCAGCTTCCCAGTTTCCACCGACCCAGAGAAACCCCCACACAACATTCCCACCCCATACAGACACACCACCCTTCTTCTTATCAAACATACAACACCTGTAGGGGAAAAAGAAAAGAAAGAAAAAAGGAAAAAGATAGCTGGATTAAATTTGTTTTAAAATGCGTACTAAATCCCAATGATGGTTTTTGGCCCCCCTCCCCCAGTTGTACCCGAAACAACATTTGTGTGTGGTTTTAACGGTGGAGCAGCAGTATATACCTTTCTAACCATGTATTTTACCTATTGCCAGGTGGAAGAAGTATGAGATAACATCGCGAAGTTGTGTGCTTTCTCAAGTGTGATTGTTTTTTGTCTCGTTTTTGCTTTGTTGCACAATCGATTGCACAAACAATCTATTCGGACGGGAGGACACTGCAGCGACGAGTGGACCGACGAACACAACGATGAATTTTTTTTTTTTGTAAAGAAAACAAATCACACTTCTATTTTTCTGAGGCTGTTTTGCAGCCTTCTTTCATTGTTTTCATTTATTTTTATCCTTCTTTTAAAACTTTTTTTTTGTATTTTCCACTCCGTTTTACAGAAGTGTTACAGATGTTTTGATCTTTTGCACTTTGATAGGATTATTATTATTGTTTTTTTTTAACTTGTTTTATCCTCTTTCCTTTTTTCACTCTCATAGTGCTTTTGCGACTAGAACGTTTTCACATCGAATTGTTACGGAGGTGCAGCATATTTACCACACTTACAATGAGTGTAATTCGCGTGATTCTCTTACAGTAGAACTTGTATAATTCCTACATTCGTTGAAGCTGTTGCTGTCATTTACATCATGCATTACAAAGAAGGTCTATGCTCTAAAGTTTATGCTCGAAAGAACTCTATCACTTTGTCTTATTTTAACATTTTCCATGTAATATGAGTATGATCAACAGACCGGTTCGGCATGTCTCGGCATATTGTCAATTTTTTTTTTCTTCGTATTTGACATGACATGATTAGAACACCACGCGTAAATGTCTGTTACTACATAGATTTGTAAGTATTTGTTTTTAAGAATATATATGCGAAAGTTATGTTTTTAAATAAAATAAAAGAAACTGATGAACCCTAAAGCTTGTTGTTCAACCACGCAACTAACTGTTTAGGTGAAATGGATAAATTTAGCTATGAATGAATCTGATTTCTTAAATCATTTACTCTGCTGTTTTTCAATCTAAACGTGGAAACGTTACATTAATTCCACCTCACTGTTTTTACACTCGTTACACAGCACGCATTCCCATTCACTCACAATTTTCTATCACTCTTACATACTCTTACACACTCCCTCTTCTTCCACACAAAGCCACGATCATGCGACATTCAGAATATTCAAGCACACTTTCCGCCCACATCTCTCGACTATCACATTCCATGAATGTTTAACGTGTGGCAACAACAAGAGAGAAGGCAGGATCGCCTGATTATAGATCTAACCTTCTACTCCAGTAGTGGTCGTATGATGGACCCCATCTGGAAACCAAACATCGTCACAACAACCTGCCACAATGATTCGGTGGATCGTACCAAGGACAAAGGTGCGAGCTGTTGATCAACCCCACCGACCGATCGCCAGATCATCAAAATGCAGAACCTGGTTGTTGTGGTAGGCCTAAAAAAAACGGCCTTGACAAGCTCCACTTTAATACCAAAATGTCCGCAAGAGTAAAGATCCAGCCCCATCTGAGCTGCAGCTTTTCTCAACAACTTCACGCATCTTCCAATTAGCGCATCGTTGGTTCGTGCGATCAATGTCTCGGGTTTCAAGTGGATCTTAGGAAGGGATGCAAAATTCGGAGGAAGCATACATTGTTGGGGCAGACGAATTTGAACACTTGAGTCTGCCGGGCCACCCCTCGTCGTTCGTCAGTCAATGGTGAGAGAAATGCTCTTGAAGTTGCCTTCTGGATTTGTTAACCATCATCAGAGACCCTGCCTGACCGAGCTTCATCTGTTCATCAACTGTTGCATCAGCGGACAAAATATGAGTAACTGTGTTAGGCGGTTACTTTTACATTTATTTCAACGATTCAGTAGGGTGATTCCAGCGACCTTCAACAGCGTTTGCGCGGAGGTGTAAGCGAAACACAGGCCGACATAGGCCAGCACACAAAAAAGCTTGCGTAGGCCCACCCTATTCCATCGACCGAGAGATACCAAGTTCAATGCTAGTTTTGTTAGTCGATGGAAACCTAGCATGACGGAGTGGCATGCGAAGGCCCCACCCAGGTTGTGGGAAAAGGTAGAGCGCCGTCTCACTTGTACTTCATTGTGAGACTTAAATTCATAGTGGTCTATAGGAAACAAATCGAAGCGAAGGAAGAGATTTGATCCTTTTGAAGTAATGATTTTCAGTGCAACGGTTGTTGGATACTTGAATTGAAGACAGTAAAAGTATTTTAAAATTCTGAATCCGAATTGAAACCTATCTATACGTCCCTTGACGTTTCTCACATATGCATTCAAATTTTATCTCTGGGATTGAATTTTAACCGTACAGAACTTCGAATTTAATTTTGTGGGATAGAGGATATTATCCCACACAATATACAGTGTATCACAACAACGAGTGTCACACGCCATGAGAAACGGATTAACAGTGCAGAGCTGCAGTCAATCGAGATCCATTGTGTGGCCAATTAACGAAAAACGGATGCGACCATGTGTGCAACAAGAACCATTATGATACGATCCCGAAACTCGTCCCCAGATATATATTCTACCATCGCGCTATCGTTAGCGGAAATGGAAGTACATGAACCCGTCGAAACAACGGCACGTTGCGTGGAAAAATTTACCGTATCTCGCGCACCATCGTACACGGCCAGCCAAATCGTATGGGGAGGGATAGAGTTTAGTGGAGCTGAACAGACTCTGATTCGGAGTGAGGATGTTTCTAATAATAGAGCACGTGTGGGTTCGTGAGGTGAAGTTTAACGGCGTTCTTTATGTTTTTTTTTGCCCAGCCCCGTAGTCCTACATACGCATTCGGTTCAGCCATTTTTACTTCGTCACTATTTCGGCCCATGTCTTCCTTTTACGGAAAGACGCGAATACGGTCCCTCGAACATACTATGTTGTCATGAGTTAAGGTTCGCCAACCAAACCAAGCCCCACAACAAAACGGGCTCAACAGGAACACATGTTTCCTAATATGGCGTTATTCTACGTATGGCACGGGTTGTTCTTCACCCTACAAAGTAAAAATGAAGAACATGCCATAACACGTGTCGTCTCGACTGATCGATTAAGCATCGTACGGGAATGTAGCTTAAAGAAATGCCTGGTGTTGACTTGTGTCCCTCTGGTGCTCCACCCATTTGCGATTGGTACAGCCGGATGCAAAAACCAGCCACAATCCTCCACAATTGGACCAATTTGTCCAGGCTGAGCACGCGCTTGTTGCGCCACGTTACCATTTGCTTGCTTTGCGTTCCTTTTCGTCGACTTTCGTTTGCCAATTCCCCGGCCATTTCTTTTTTGCGCCGATGGGGAAATTCATTCCGTGGAAGGGAAACCACCAACTTCGGCTGCCCGTTGTTGGGGCCGTCTTAATTGCGTTGTACTTTTTGCACTATTCCGCGGACGCGTCCGCACCCAACGCACACCAGCGCAAAGCCCAAGCCCGTCGACCCGAATACCAGCATCCACATCTCGACGCGAATCGTCGACGAACGGGTTTTCATTTTGTTTTTTTTTTTTTTTGTGGTGCGTGGTGCAATAGTCACAATCAAGAACGTCATACCGAGGTGTAGGGAAGGTTCGCAATCAGCTGTTCAGCACGGCAAGAAACCGTATTACCGCAGTACGCACACCACGAACCAACCAACGCGGCCCTTGGGTGTAGTGTAGGACAACTCCTGCTAGAGCTCGCGAATATCGTGCTGCTGGCTAACTTTTACTACTGCGCAGCTGTACTGAAACATATAGTAAACTAGGCTCCCTTCTCCTCGCCATTTTCGCTATACTTCACCATTCCCCTAGATGCCCTTGCTTTCACTTGTGGTTGTGGCCTTCTTTACGGGTTTTGTTGGGCTGGTCCATCAAAAGCACTTGCGTCTATCAAAATCCTACACAGCAGTGTCAAGCGTATATCGCCTATGGCGCAAGTGTTTCTAACAAGACGTAGTGATTGCCCTACCCCACAAGGTTCATCCCCGGTACCGGACTGCTACAGATAACAAAACAATTGGCACAACCTCACAAGTGTTTCGATGGTGTACCCTATGAATCTTTACCGAAAATCCAGAAAAGACGACGATTTTGTTCCAGTGGATTTGATCAGCTGGCGATACAATTTATCGAAGTAAATTACTTGAAAATTTTTGAAAATCCCTCACACATGCATAGACATTGAACATTAATATCGTGTACTTTCACTCAACGGAGTAGTATATCTTCGATTTATTGAAAAAAAAATGTCTAAATATACGAATAATTTATATATACTTTGTAGATTGATTAACATTATATATTGCAATTTACATGATAGAACCGATATCAACTTACTTTCGTCATTGATGTTTAAGTTTGAACAATTATGTACACTGTTGCCCTCGATTCAAAGAACTAAAACATCTAAACTTATTGACAGCAAGTTTACTGAATGAGAAGCTTCAGAAAGAGGGAAATGACCTCGAATTTGTGCGGAAATTTACCAAAATAAAAATAACAATGACCCCCCCCCCCCCCCCCCACCCCCGGAACTTTGGTTTGACGACGACGCAGACTGAATGAATGACATTTTTCCCTGGTTGTTGTTTTAACCCAACCAAAAAATAAAGAATCGAGACAGCTAAACTAAGAAGTCAAGTGAAGTGGCGTTGAAATGTAAAGGAACTTTACGGAGGTAAGTAAGCGAGCTCCTAGGATCAAGATGTTATGCTGAAATCTATGAAATGTTACCAATGAGCTAGAGTGCGAATAAGAGAACGGTTGTATACGCATGCGCTCGACTCAGGCTTCCCTTTATACTTTTGTGCTCAGTTTGTTTTGAGTTGGAAGAAATGTGAGTGCTCAGATTTTTGAACTTGGGTGTAAAAATAATACCTACAAACCTTGACCACAATTACACTGGGACTTACACGGAATCTCACAAAACTTCCATTCTGAATGCTATTATTTCCCAGCATTACAGCAACGACACTAACGACGCATTTTTTAACAGAGATCAGAAGAAAAAATTCACAGCCAAGTTGATCAAACTTGCAGATCGAAATGGTTGAATCCATCGGAAGCGAGAGATTTGTTTGAACGATGCCTCGAAGCAATCAGCAATTAGAAAGTCTTCGACACGCGACCATCACGAGAACTGGTGTAGTGGAATCGAACGTTCGAGAGTTCGATCCACCGTTACTCCTAGTCGTATTCCTGTTCGCATTTCTTCAACGTTGAGAAGAAATCGTTCAGGGCAATTGACCACAAAACAAGACATCCACGTGTCTACTGCCCCCACACTAAAGGGGTTGGGTTTTTTTTTCTAGTCCTAACTTACGCTAGCTCTCATCTATATAACACAGTTGTTCCCAAAGGTCATTCGTAGTGTAACGACTTTATTCATCAAAAGGTTTGTCCTCGCTAGTAACAGAAAAGTGACCAAACAATTCTTTCCGCATAATAACAAGTTGGTGACCTTTTGATACATAATATGAAACTCTACTCGCAAGTTTTAGTTTTATGCTATAAGAAAAAGCTTGCAACACCCGCTAAGAACCAGATGATGAAACTTGCCAGAGAGATTGCGGAATCCCTATGCACAATGACTTTGATTAGACAAAAAGAAAAATCCCTTGCAAAGGAAAGTTTGACATATTTATGCGACACATTTTTTTTTGTGCAATCGACGGCACCCAAAGCATTCCCCAGGATAATCTTGGGAGTTTTGAAATGGCTATGATTAGCCGCAGACCGCCCTTCCCTACCAACAACCCCAGCACATGGCACCAACACTCAGTGACGGCACGTGCAATAGACATGTGACGTGTGATTCAAACGACGGTGCTGCTACTAATACCCCCATTGGTTTCGAGCCACTCGAGTGGGGACGACCAAGAAAAGGGAAAGAAAGAAAGATCGTTGTGGTGGAGACGGTTTGTCTACGGAATTGCGACGCAGTGCCTTTCCACAGTCGCACGGTTTGGACCCCAAGCTTGTGGCGTTTGTGCATTCTCCAACAATTTTCCAAATGTGGTTTGAAAATTGTTTAAAAAAAATAAAATGAACCAGATTTAGTGTTGTTATTATGTGCAATGAATCAACTGATCCACATCGACTGGGACTTGTGGGGTACGACTAACGGACCATTTTAAAACCCTCTAATTAGTTCGGTGGTCTATTGCCAAACCAGAAATGCTTCGTTTTCAGTACCTGAAAAGAAACTTAAATAAAACTAAGCCTAGGAAGAAGAGCATTGAAGGGGGCAAAAAGTAGTTGAAACTTACCCAGAAAAATTAAGAAATAATTTAGATAGTAACTAATTTATAGCAACCGAATAACCAAAGAAGGAGAAAACAAAAGCAAATTTCGACCGAGACATAGATCCAAGTAAGCAAGGAGAACTGAGGAAATATTTTGGGCACAACGAAAACCAAATAAGTCAAACAGAGTAAGGAAAAAGATACGCAAAGAGCAGATTATCTGTGGAAGGGACTACATATGTTGGCAGGAGCATAGTTGCAATTGATAAGCGGTTTATCTAAGGAAAACGGGAAAAGGGACAAGGGTGCAATGGAAGCTTGCCTTCACGAAGGACGGAAGATATCGCGAGGCGGGGAGACGTAAACTTTGCATTAAGGGTATGGGCAACCGAAAGAAGGGAAATGGAAATGTTTGCCTTGCCTCTTTGGGGTTGTACCAAATATTTTGGTGTGTGTGTGTGTCTGTCAGGAAGGTTTGTGACAAGAAATAGTTACCTGGTACATGGCGGTCCTCGGTAGGTCCAGGCAGACGGCACAGCACAGTATACCGCCGAGCCGAAGTTCCAACTTTTCCACCTTGGCGTTGGGGCTTTCGATCTTCTTGCGCTTCGCTTCCGGTTCGTCGCAGTCGTCCGTTCCTGGCCGTTCGTCCCCGGGCCGTCCATGGCCTGCTCCCAGCGACCGATTGCCCGGGGCCACCTTCGGCGTTTCGCGGTGCAGCAGCTCGAGCGGTTGCTGCTGCACAGAACTGGTGGCCGCGCCCGAGCCCGACGAGGCCCCGGACGACGACGAGGAAGAGGACGAGGAGGACGCAGTGGGTGGGACGACGGCGGGGGTGGACAGCTGCGAGCTCACGACCGGACCACCGGCCCCCGATGAGGACACGGTCGAGGACGACGAGGACGACGAGGGCGCTGGCGACGCCGACGAAGATGACGGTTGTTGTGCCGAGTTGTTATTATTGTTCGTTATGGCGGCTCGATGCTGAGCGATGTTTAGCATCTGATTAAGCAGCAGATCGGAGGCGAGGCTCGACTGGCGCGCGGGTTGCGAACTTGTGGAGGCACTGACCGTAATCAGAACCGATCCGCTAGGCCCATCGTGCGTCGTATTGGTCGAACTGGCCGACGCCCCCGTGCCGGAAGAGGAAGCAACCGACGACGAGGACGAGGACGAGGATGACGACGAAGAGGATGAGCTGCCCGGATCGACCGATGATCCGCCAGCGAGCGTGTTCATCACGTTCAGGTTTATCAAATGCCCGGAACTGGCCGCGGGCGTTTCGACCAGACTATCTGCCATGGCGTATAGATGGTTATCGTACAGCAAAAATTAAAAATAACGGATCGCAAAACTACACTGATTCGAGCTGGCGTCTAAACGCTGTCCTCTATTCTTCCCGAAACGCGTACACGAAGCCTACTACGATCACGCAAACCGCACTCTTGCAAAATGTTCTTTATTTTCACACCAACTACGATTGATTTCACTTTACTACGTGGTTAACGTTTTAAGCGACACTTGAAGCGAAAAGTCTGAAACAACCAAAAAGAAAGACGTTGAGAACTTCCTGTCAACTAATGCAAAGCTTTATGCAAACGACCCAGAGGAAAAGCACTCAATACGGCTTCAGGCAAGCCTTGGTATGTTCGGAAACATTAAAAACTCTTTTTCTACTCTAAATCCCAAAGAAAGAGAAGGTCCGTCAAGCCAACGCTCCACGTACGCATTTATACAAAAACTAAGACTTCCTTATTGCATGACCAAAAACGGCATTAAGTCAAAGAAGCAGGAGGAGAGAGGAAAATTAATTTTTACCAAAAGGGCGTACGCACGCGCGACAAAATTCCATCCCTATACGGTGTGCTGGCACTAATTCGGCACTACAAATACCGTACAGCTCGCAAAGCACGAGGAGGTCTGATATGCGGATTTTCCATTCCATCGCTTGCAGAATGATAGCCAACGTAAGTATAATGCAGAAGAGTGAGAAATTTAACTTTTTAATAGATTGGTTTAAGAATATTATAAGTGGAAACTGATTTATTTTAAATAGACAACAATGAAACTTGTCAATGAGCAAGCATCAATCTGCGGGTTGACCCATTATGTCACCCTCAATCGGTCCGGAAAATGTCGTTTGGAACACGAGAATGCATTGCCCTGCGCCATAGAGGATGCATCCCCGTGGGGGTACGACTTGCAGCAGTCGCCACGATTCGCGGACGGGGCACAGACAACACAAAGAAAACGAGGAAAAATAACACACCACGATGTCAGCGCACGCACGCACACATTCAACCGCCTGCACCAAGAACGAGAAACACACAGAGAAAGAAAGTAGAGTTGCCCAGCGGGCACGGGACTGACGAAGAGGAGGGGCGATGCGGCGATGGGAGGCTGCTCTAAGAACTGTATGTTGACTGCGAATGTGGTGCTAACAACGGGGACGAGGGTAGCGAAATGCACAGAGGGAAACACACTAACGTCTGCACTTGCCGAGATCAGCTTAACGAATGACAACGAGATGGTGAAACACGACTGTTTTCCTCTTGCCATTCGAGGTAGGCTGAAAGGAAGAGCGGGAGAGCAATATAGAGAACGCGAATGTGGAGAATGAGAGAGAAACAAAACAAGAACAAGGGCTCGTGAGCAAGAGAGAATGAGCACAACGACGACTGTATTGTATCCTCCTTCTCAAAAAAACAACCAGCCTTGAACATCACACAGAACACACACACACACACACACACACGTACCCCATATCCAATGGTTCGTTTCTTCTTTGTTTTCACATTCATAACAGATCGTACGTACGTTATCTTCCGCAACACAAAAAGGCGACCGTATATCTGAGAGTCAAAACAATATTACGTAATATAAGAGGACATTTGTGATTTCGGGGATTTGATACGGCTTCATCTTTGACTAGAAAGTAGAAGGGCAGCTAACAAGTTTCAATGACCCTGAACAACGTATGATGGATGATTCTTCCTCGAATCAGCTGTCATTGCGGAAAACTCCAAGCTCTGGAAATGGCTCTTCTGCTGGATGAAACTGCTCGTCGGATCTGCAACATTTTCAGAACAATTCTTCATTTCATGGCATTTTCAACAAACTGGTGTTTTACAGGGGAAATTTACAGTCCATTTCTGTTCAGGACTCAATCAACTGGAACACGATTAAAGTACAAGATCCGTGCAAATGTATGCATATTCACCAACACACCCGCACGTGGACTCACACACGAGCGCCCAAGTCTCTAATTGTCCTTTACTGAGCCCTTTGCTTTGGGGCAGGTTGTAGGTGTGTGCGTGTGTATGTACAAGTAGGCGTTGCGTCTGGTGGAGGCGATGTGTCACTCGACGTGATTCGAATCGTAATTTGAGAAAAAGAATTTTCAACCATTTTACCCTTTCGTAATGCATGGCCCAACATGGTTGACGTGGTTAAAGAGGCATATGAAAGTCTTAGAAGAAATCTTTGATATCTTTTCTTATCTCTAGAGTCTAGACGAAGCTCTGCTTGGTTTTAGATGTTTTTAGCTTTATTCTCCTATTGTGACCCCATTACCGAAAACCATTTACTGCCCGTTTCTCTCTGTCTCTCTGCTCTATCCCGACACAGCGAGTATTTGACGGAAACGGAAACAAATGTTCAAAACAAACAAGATAGCCTTCAACGACTGGTTTTGCAGATTTCGTTGCGTTTTCATATCACCGTTCAGGGACGTGCGGGAATCATTTTGAAGACAAAAACGCCCAAATAATGGTTTATCGGATCCGTTGCGTGTGTTTCTTTTTCCGTTTTTGCTTTGAGGCCAACGATTCCAGGGCACCATATGTGCGTCGAAATGTCCGTGAGCGCAGGGTGGTGTGTGCGCGTGTGTATTACATTTGCTGCAAAATTTGCAAGCAAAAAAAAGAAACATTCACCACACAGAGCAGCTACTACTATTTTAGCTACTGCACCCTTAGAAAAAGGGGGTTTCGAATCGTTCGATCGTTAAAAATCGTTCCATCGCCGTCTCTCCCACACTCTCGCACGGCACATCAGCCGTTTTCTCTTTGTTTTCGTGCCGTCTCGCTCCGACCGTCGTTCAGCGAAAAGAGACGAAACGAAAACAAAGCTGGTCGCTGCAGGAATGCCATCTTGTCAGCGGGAGGGTGGCGACGGGTAACGGGTGTATTGCGTTTTATTTTTTGACTCTGCCTTCCGTTCGAACGGGACGACGTCATCGCATCTTTACTGTTTTCCATTCTTGATGATGGTTTTGTTTTTCGTCTTTGTTCGACATACTTTTTCGTTTTGACTGTCCACCACTTTTCAGCAACGCACATAATTGTGACTAAAATCCATGTGAACAAAAGAAGTGGCCTTCTGCGATCAGTAAACAATGCTAGGCTTCAAGAGACGACGATAATACAGATTGCGTAGATGCCACGTCATCGTCTGCCAGCTGATGATTCAATATCATATTATGATTATAACTGCATGCTGCACCACGGTGCAGCGCAGTTGACACAGTATGCGTTGGTAACACACAGGGCTGTGTGTAACCCCCCAACACAAGCGCTCATACACACATGCATACATACATATGCTCTTAATGGATGCAATGAAACCAGTTTACAAATTGTCTCTTCTTTGTTTGTATCGAATACCATATTGGGTTTGGCAATTTCAGCTCGCCCTACCGTTGCAATGCGACGTCATCATATTTACGGAGTCGAAAGCCTAGCACAATCGCCACTAATATGGCTTCTCTCAAATCCTTTTACCTTGGTGCGTAATATTGGATTTTGTAAGCATTTTGCCTCTTTAGATTTTATACCTTTTACTGGACAAGGTAAAAAGATATCACAAATGGGGATGAGCTGGGCTAGGGTTCGACAGAGAATCATGGAAAGAGAGCCAAATCAAATAGAAATAGCTTATTGTTGGGAGAAAGTGACATCGGAAACCAGCGCGATATGGATGAATATATGCGCTGGTATGGGTGAATGTTTGAGCTAATCGGTGATAACAACAAAAAGGAGAGAAATTTGGGACAGGCACCTTTACCATGCTTTGGGAATGTAAGAACTTGGAAAACATTTCCTTGCAGCCTGTCTGCAGGTGAAACTAGCAAAAAATATTAAATCATAAAAATCTGTGTGGAACTCCCTTGATAAATCAGATAGATTATTAAGATGAAATGAAAAATAGAATTTAAAAAAACTTGTTTTAAAACAATCTCAAGCTCGTGCATTTACTTTCTTCTATTTTTAAATGTGGTATCCTCCCGTGCCCGGATGCTAGGCAATAGTAAACATGAAACACTGTTGCCTATGCTAGGCAAAGGGAGACATAGATCTCGCTGGTATCGGTGCATAAAACAGATCCAGAACCACAGATCCACGAGACAATCAAAATAGAGCAAATCTGGCAACAGCGCACGCGGCCGTAATGTAAACATACGAACACGTGGACCGTGAATATGCGCGGTGCATCCAAAACGCACATGTATGCATCCCGATGTCGGCGCAAGTGAAAAGAGATTTTTTTTAATTTTTTATAATATTGTAGAAGAATCACCAGTTTCTCATGGCAGATATTAAAAATAATAAAATTGAAAAATTTATGCTTCAAAAGAATTAGAACAATATGTCCATATGCTAAGAATTGGAATGAGATGTTGAAGTTCTTTAAAACCTTACATTTCCTACCGTTATAATTCTACTGATGAATGCGAAAATATACACGAGTAAGCCAAATAATTAGTATGTGATATTTGTAATAAATGTCCGAGTAACTTCTCGTGTGTATGGAAAACGACAGATTTGTCAGTTTCTGCAATCTATAAAATATAAGCTACCATCTTTTGTTTTTCAACCAATTTGAACAACATTTTTAAATCAAACTGCTGGAAAAGAAAGGTATAATTCAACTAATTTCGTTATGTTGTTATAAAATAATCTCTATCATGCAGGTTCTTTAACAATCTAAAAGTTAATTAAGTTTGCGACAAATATTCAATGTCATCAAGAAACAACTGCACACACAAACCCTGGTTTGAGGTCGCAAGAGATTTATTAGAAAAATTATTGAATTATGCTCGCCCGCTGGCTAGCGCATATTGGGGAGTTAGATTAATACATAAATCTAATCTTGGACGCAGACAGACAGTAAATAAGACGTACTGGAGCGGTAAAGAAGCGAAAGAATTCCACGCCTCATTCCACCGATTATTGCGAATCTTTTGGAAAAAGAAAGTAATAGCAAATTTCAGGGGTGCATAATGCATACCACCAACATCAAGAGCTTAATCGAAAGCTTTTCGATTCGAAGGAGTTTACGGAGAGTTCGAAATGTCCATGTTGTCAGACTTTTCCGTCGTCGGGCTGGCGGTTTTCTCGCGGGTGGTTGTCGACCCAGCTGTTGCTGCCGCTGCCGGTCCCGAGGAGGAGGAAGATGATGTTGAGCCTCCGTTTCCGGTGGTGGCCGCCGGTGGTGATGCCGACTGCTTGCTAGGGCTGCCCGCGTCGTCCTCTACATTCGCTCCGGCCATGCGTTCCTCGGCGTCGTAATCACGATTGACGGTTTCCTCCAAAATTTTCTTCAACCGTTTGTCCGATGGTGTGCGGCTACGGCGCTTGGAGGATGACTTGGCGGTGGCATCCTTCGTGCGACTCGCGCGACTACGAGAGGTGGACCGTTTGCGACTGCGTGACCGCGACCGCGAGCGTCGGCGACGTTCCTCTTTGTTGCGGTGCGACTTCTTGCGGTCCCGGCTGCGCTCACGGCGCTCCCGAGAACGGGAGCGTTTCTTGGAACGTGATCGAGAGCGTCTAGCACGGGACGATCGTTCGCGGGAACGCGTGCGGCTGCGGCGGCGCGAGCGCGAACGTTTACGTCGGTCGCGCGAACGAGAACGTTTGGATCGTGAACGGGACCGTTTGCTGCGAGACGGTGAACGTTTCGATTTCGACCTCGAACGTTTGCTGCGTGATGGTGAACGCCGGGAGCGGGAACGTTTCGATCGGCTTCGAGAACGCTTGCGGGATCGCGACCGTTTGCTGCGTGACTTAGAGCGCTTCCGAGAACGGGATCGCGATGAACGACGCTCCTTCGAACGAGACCGGGAGCGGGACCGGCGTCGGCTTCCGGCTTTATCCTTCGAAAATATGCTCATCACGGGTTCGATTGCAGCCGATATCATGCTTTGCGCTTCCTTTACGATCGACATCGCTTCTTCGATTTCCTTCTGGGCCGCTTCGTTGCTCTTCGCTTCCGGCTTGACGATCGGTTGCGTTGAATGGTGCACGTTCAAGCGGTAGCCCCGAAACTCGGTACCGTGCATTTTTAATGCATTCACGATGTTCCGCTGGTCGCAAAACTCCAGCAAAGCAAACCGGCTGCGTTCGTTCTCGGCGTAGCGGGCGTACTTAATTTCACCGGCCGGCTTGAAGTGTTCCATCAGCTCCTCCAAACGCCAATCGGAGCGAATGTCCAACACCAAAACGGTGCGGCGCGTTTCCTCGATCTTCTTAGCGTCAAAGTTTACCGGCAACGGTGGATACTCAGGTAGGCCGTGCTCCTCCAGCTTCGGGTCGATCGTCTTGACCACCTGATTCGGTATCATGCCGTCGATCCGATTTACCACCTCCGGCGGAAGCTTCGAAGGAGCGTTGATGCTGTGCAGACCGGGCACCAGCGTACCGTTGGCCGCCATTTCAAGCGCCTTATACTCGTCCGGAATCATACCACCTTGCACGGGTATGACGATCAGAGCTCGGTCGATGAATACCGTATTGGTAAGGTGTTGGGCGACCGCAACGCAGCTGCTTTCGAAGTACTTCACATAGCAAATGCGGGACACGACCGGACATGACACATCGCGGATGGTCGGATACAGCCGGATCTCGTCAATCTTACCGACCGTGCCGAAAAGCGTCTGCATCTGGTCCTTGGTGGCTTGCGGGGCTATATTGGTGATTTGCACCACCTTGGAGCCCGAACCGCCGGCCATTGTGGTACACCACACACCGTCCCGGAGGGACGCGCTTTTTGCAAACGGTTTCCTGCAAACGATAACAGTCCTTAATGCACAACTCCACACTCACCAGATGCAAATGAAAGATGAGCAACTTTTTCCACTATTGTAACATACTTACAGTTAAGTTTATTTGGCGAAAATCACAATTTTCTGGGAATTTTCAGCGGGTACGGCAAAGCGTGCGAAAAAAGAAAATGTCAGTCTTGACGCCGCTGTTAAAATCAAAGTTATCAATTAGCAGGTAAACTTCTGAATGTAGCTTAGCAGTATAGACCTTGGTAAATAAAAAAATGATTATCCGTCACATCAGCGACCGGCTGCTCGGGTAGTTTTTGTAGTTTTATTTGGAAATAGCCATCGGTTGAACCACCGTATCGACATGAAATATAAAGAATAGCGCAAGAAATATATTTTTCATCGTTATATCAAGACAAAAAGAAAAGCTCAAAAATATACAGCTAATTTTGAACACATGGCCAAGGAAATGCTTTGATAAGTGTAATAGTGATTACATTACCACTCTGAAAACAGTCCAAAGAAATATGTATGTTATAATGAGACTATCGTCAAACTGCAGCGGAATCATCACTGACAAAAATTCAAATTTTTTGCAGCTGTCATGTAGTTACAGCAAGTTTTTCCATGGCAGATTGCTGGGATTCTTGCTGGAACTACATAGTACCAGCAACAATTTAAATTTCTGTCAACCGGGTAGTGATATCGGGGAGAGTAGTATGAGGATGAACCTCGTTGTTGTACCATCCAAGCCTATCACTTCTAGCCACAACTAATTTTAAGCGAGAAATAATCGGGTTATGTTAAACTTAATAAAATGTACACCACATTTTGCACTTGTTTCCCATTCGAGAGAATTTGTTTTTGCTCGACCATGCGCAGGATGAGCTTTTCGTAGCTCTATTGATCTTGGGTTTTTTCCTCAAATGTCGAGTAAGTTTTATTGAGCCTACCTTATTATTTACTTCCTTGCAAAGAAGAGCCGTGCAAAAGAACAATAATTTTTATTCGCTAACCGCATCTCCGTTTCTGTGTGTTTTCTTCGGTGTTATCAACGATTCCTTCGATTCGGTGGTGTCCACACTCGTCTGCAGTATTGACCGTCTCAAAGAACAACAAGTTTCGATCCAGAAAGACCCCACATTAGCTCACTTCCGTCGCCGTTGCGGTGCGAAGGTAGGTTGGAATGGTTCCAAGTTTTTACGAAGGAATATGTAAGAAAAACAGTTAGGTTTCTTATAAGATTAGCGGTGTTATCCAAGTGCTTTAAGTCACAGCGATGCAGGTCGGCTGATGTTTTTTTTCCTTCTTCGTGGGTTCTCTGCAGGGACCCTCCTTAGCTATAGTGACTGATTCATCGGTATCGTTTTCACCGCAACTGATAAGCGAATGTACGGAAAAGTGCGCTTTTATCACCTGTGTTTATTTTAATGCCGTCGCACTCGTGAAGGTTTGTTGCCGAATCAACCTTATTTGGATGTTTACGGATTCGGACATCGCGATGACGGTGTCTTTGTGTTTCTCAGCGCACCCTGGCTAGGCTCGAAGAGGCATACCGCTCGAACAACGAAATGATTATCAACCGAGTTGTGCCTTGTGGGCTCGCATCTTATCAGTTCGGCAAGCGGATGCCCACAGTTCAACGGTTGCATATTGTAGGGATGGAACGAGCGTACAAAATCGAATTGAAAATTGACGATAATAGTATAATCATCATCGCTTCCATCTGAGGGTATACTGCAGCTTAATAGGGAAGAGTGATCCCCAAAGCAAAGAAACAACAGATGTCGACGCCAGCGGAAGGACGGTTGATTATCGTTTTTTATTGGAGTTGGACCGGTTCAGCCGGTCCACAGTGGATGCTGACTGCCAATAGTAATATGTTTGTTTTTTTACAACAATTCTGCTCCCCTCCAACATAGGACCGCATCGTAAAGGATATTACGGGTGGCGTGCATTCATCCCCCATTCCGGTGAACTAGTCGCAAGCATTTGCATCACCAGAGGCAATCACAATCGTCCACATTATCAACTTCACTTGCGCCCAACAGTAGAACGCAGATCACGTGGTTCGAACTACAAAATCGAGAGAAAAATCATTCGTCAATTTTCGATGCAAAATAGAATGATCCTCTCACCGGTGACAGTTGAGCTGCAGTAGACCCCGCACTGCGCCGTGGCGAAGATCAAGCTACGGATTATTCGAACCGGATCCTGGTAGACATTTACGTTCGAAGGAACGGTCTCGCGTCCGTTCGTTTTCGGCACGTTCGGCTTTTTTGCTTATCGATAGTGTTGCAGAGCAGTGTGGTGAGTATTTTTAGTGCACTTTGCGAATACTAAACTCAGTTGCACTCTCTGTAAATATTTGCGGTCAAAGTAAGCGTAGTCCGATCGCTAATGATCGGACGCTCGTTACGGCCTTGTTCCCCGTCGATATTGTTTGGGGTTTTATGTTGTTTAGTAATCGTAGCGCTTTTCCTCTCTTACATTTAACTAAACCGTGTAAGCTCCTGAATTGATTTGTGCTCGATGTAACAGAGTTTGTTTGCCTTGGTAAAATGTGCCAATTGGCGGTCGTAATTAGTAAAGTGGCGCCAGGTCGGAATTTGCTATCAGTGCGATTGTCTATCAATGCATTGCATGATCTTGGCACGGCTTTGGCATGGGTTAATCGTGTCCGTTGTATGCAGTTATCTGCTAATGAGAACTAGACCAAATAGGTATATTTTAGCTCATAAAACTGTTTTTGTTATTGAGCTAAAATATACCTATTTGGGTTATTGAGCTAAAATATATCTGCTAATGAGAACTAGACCAAATAGGTATATTTTAGCTCATAAAACTGTTTAGGGTTATATTGAATGAAATATTTATGATATTGCATAACATTTCAAGAACCTACAAAAATACGAATAAACATACTTTGAATATGAGTATATTCCTAATACTTTGAACCACTATTACCGTTAACTAAGTTTGTGTTTAAACTATAATAATTTTATTCTTTCGAATATTTTTTTCAGCGAATAATCTAATTTTCGCATTGTTAAATTTCCACAAGTTTGGTTCTTATGTAAGAGAACAGTTTGTTTTTTTTTAATATATAATTTTAATAAGTTTGAAATTAAAGTTTGGTTGCAAAAACTTGTTTTTAGTTTGTGAAAATGGTTATGCAATAAGAGAGACATTGGAAACACAAAAAATTGTGGTACAGGGCTTCTAACTGAATTAAATAAAACTGTAGCCCAAAAAATTATGGTTCAAATGATTGATTCCTTTCTTCCTTCTTTCTTGCAGTCCATCAGTACGCCGCAAAGTTGAAGGATTTGCAAGGCTGTAGCTCTTAGAACACAATGGGGCAGTCACTGTCGGAGCCGGAAACCTCAAAAGCGACGGAATTTTGCCAGAATGATTACTACAAAGTTGGCTCCAGCTGCATGCAGGGCTGGCGAATGCACATGGAAGATTCCCACACGCACATACTCTCGCTGCCGGACGATCCGGGGACGGCGTTCTTCGCTGTGTACGATGGACACGGTGGGGCGAAGGTGGCCGAATATGCCGGCAAGCACCTGCACAAGTACATCACGCGCCGGCCGGAGTATGGCGAAGACCTGAAGCAGGCGCTCCAGCGCGGTTTTCTCGATCTCGATGAGGCCATGCTCAACAATGAAGCGTTGAAGGAGCAGATGTCCGGCTCGACGGCCGTCGCCGTCGTGATCAAAGACAACCGGCTGTACTGTGCCAATGCGGGCGATTCACGTGCGATCGCTTGTGTAAACGGGCGCCTGGATGTACTGTCGTTCGATCACAAGCCAACGAACGTTTCGGAGATGAAACGAATCCATAACGCCGGTGGTTACGTAGAGTATAATCGTGTGAACGGGTATCTGGCGCTTTCGCGTGCGCTCGGGGACTTTGGGTTGAAGCGCAACCAGGAGAAAAAGCCCGAGGAGCAGATGGTAACGGCGTACCCGGACGTGGAGGAACGCGAAGTGGACGAGCGGTGGGATTTTCTGGTGATTGCGTGCGATGGCATCTGGGATGTGCTGTCGAGCCAGTCGGTGCTGGAGTTTGTGCAGGACAAACTGGCGCAGGGTATGTACCCGCAACAGATTTGCGAGAACCTGATGGAGCGCTGCCTGGCACCGGACTGCCAGATGGGTGGTATCGGGGGCGACAACATGACGGTCATCATCGTATGCTTTCTGCACGGGCAACCGTTTGAACAGCTGATTGGACGGTGCAAGGAGGCGGTGGCGAAACGGGAGGCCAAACTGTTAAAGCGATTCCAGGCTAAACATTCAAACGGGGAACAGACGACGGTGACGACAACAGCCGCCAGTCCGCTAACCGTGACGACGGGTTCGGATGGTTCAGAAAAGACAGGTGCGAATAACGAAGATGATGATGATGATGATGATGATGATGGGGATAAGAACCGATACGCTCGAAATGGTCGATCAGAGGACGAATCTTCCGGCAGCGATAATGAGCTGTTGGAGGGCGCACGAACACCTTCCCTACAGACACACGACGTGGCGGAGAAGGACGCCTCCCAATCTACACCGAAAACCTCCGTACTACCCGCACAGGAAGACAGCTCTCCCTCGGCACAGGACAAAAGCGTAAAAAAGTCACCAGACAAAAAGAAATCCGCACTAGTGGAAAGTGAGGACGATACTAGCGAAGAAGGGGTGGATTTGAAGTGAAATCCTTGAGCAGTCAATGATGGCTCGAGACTAGGGTAATTTTGTGTTGGTTGTTATTGACTCGGTGCCGTTCGGAGACCGATGCGATGTGAGATATGCGTGTGGTTGTGTGGAATAGTAGTCTGATCGTAATTGTGGCTCGAGCTAGACATTGGCCATGAGTATAGTACCATAGTTGTCCGATAAGAGTTGTGGAAGGGGAGATTGTTTTTAGCCTTTTTGTTACACACCTGTCCGTCACCGTACGTTTAAACGCCGGTTGCGAACGGTCGTGTCCCATCTGTTGTGCTCCCAGTTTTAGCATTAAAATATTTCCCCCTTTTTTAACGCTATTTCTTTACCTTTCGGTGGATAGTCATATTGGTAGGGAAGGTTAACTTTTTTATTTTTTACTTGTATCTTGTTCGATAACGCTAGCGAATACCAAATAATTAAAAGATAACTCATGTAAGCCCAAGCTGATAACGTCGAGGATCTGACGATCTACACGACAGTCTTGGTGAGGAATAGCATACCAATATGCTTACATATTAGATTACATAATATGCATGCAATATGCAAAAAAAAAAACATCCTTAAATGGTACTCTGCTCCTCGGGTGCGACACGGCATGCGTGTGAGTGCGTGTGTGTGTGTACGCTCCCGTCATCGTAACTCTGATACGCTTCTTAGTGAAAAATACGTAGCAAACAAAAAAACGGTTCTGGATGGTAATGGATTTTTTCCTCCTTCCTACTGCAGGCATGCATCCTCTCTACAGCCCTGTGCGTACAGGGAGCTAGAAAAAAAAAACCGGTAGAGAAAAACGGTAGTGTCGAATGGAAATATTTCTAATCAATAACACACACTCTCGTGCCCCGATTTATCTTGCCGTGCGATCCCCTAAAGCGATACCGTTCCTGTACATATGCTAAACTTTTTATAAAAAAAAACACTGCTAATGAGAGTTTAACAAAACCAAAAGGGTACGAGACATCACTAGGCGCTAAGCAAAAAAGCATAAGAAACAAAACTACTGGTAGCAAAAGCAAAACCAACACAACTGTGTTAGTTAGTTCAATGCGTTCGGGCTTTGGGCAGGGATTTAATGTCTACCGGAGAAACGCGCGCGAGGCGTCTGATAATACTAGAACTGATGTTGATAGAAAGAAATATCCTTCGCTGTAAACTATCCTACATACAGATACAAAAAGCATATACCTATATATATATATATATATAAATATATATTTTCTACTTTCGAAGTATAGATCAGCCGAAAATAAATTCGCGGGCGTTAAGAGCTACGTTCTTTGAAGTTGTCTCAGTTTTTATTGCTTTTCCGAAAGTACATTTCATTTAGTCTGCTGTAGAATGACTCATTTCGAGACGTAGCACGTGCTAGTTGATCGGAACAAGTTTTTGTCATAATTGTATCGGGTACACATGTTCTGTGATGGTTTAATGTGTGGTCTAGTGAACTCCTCGTAAACTCTATTTTTAAAACAAAGAGTGATACGTTCAAAATATACTTGGCAGTATAGCAGTTCTATTAATTCCTTTTTTAATTTGTTCCAAAAAGGAAATGCCAGTTTGGTTCAAAACGTAAACCAGGGGTAATTTTTAAATTTTGCGCTACTAATAACATACCCTCATTGTTGGCGGTAAAACTATGATTTTGTCATAATTGAATCAAAACTAGGGAAATATAGTGCTATTCTACTATCAAGAAATATGAAAAAAAAGAACAATAAAAATGGGAAATATTGAAACAAAATTCTAGATAAGCTAAGATAAATTTGCGTTACAACTTGTCTAAAATGAAAAAAGTTATTCAATGATGGTCGTATTCGTTTCAGCATGTAATTCTTCATCACTACACGTTTCATTCTTTAACGTTTACTTCATTGAAGCTCATTCGGCCATGTCCAGTGTTATAACACATTCTGCTAAAACCATACATCCTTCAAAAGTTGTTATTACCAATTCATTATCAATAAATGTTCGGAATAGTCTTTTATAATATTATTTTTTTCATGTTCATTTTCTATTCTAAATGTATTTATTTATTCGTATATTAACGATTGTTAGAGCACCTAAAAACCATAAACAATTTTTAAATTAATATATGATGTATCTTGGTATTGTTTCATATGTATGCCATTTTGATACGGACGGGCCAGACGGTGTTGTTTTGTATTCTACGTTCAACTGGTTGTTTAACTGGTAACCTATAATGAAGGTGGCAATGATTGTTTTGGTACGGAACTATCGGTAACTATGGCAACGATATTTTATATCTAATCCATCCAGTACACGTGCACTTCAAAATCGTGGATAAACTCCAACCGTCTCCTCCGGTACGTTTTTGCCATCACGGTTAGTTTGTACGGTTTGCCACGCTGGAGCTTTCGGTTCGCGTACAGGTGTACCGCACCGGATGTCTGGTGCATCTTTTCCATCGAGAAAATGTGCGCGTACCGTCGATCACGCAGCGTCCACGAGGTGGTATACTCCAGTGCACGTTGTGCCACCGGAATGGTCACGATGGCAAGGGCCTGATACGGGTTGAATCGGTCCAGTTCGACGATAAGGAACGATACCGTTTGACCGGCATGTACCCCGTTCGAGCAGCGGGCCCGGGCCATCGTGCAGTTGAGGACGCAGATATTGCGCTCGTAATCCTGTTCGTACTGCGGCGGACACGAGGTAAACACACACAGGTAACTTCCGCGCGTGTTAATGCAGGAATACTGTTCGCCACACTCGTCCATCTGTAGGGCACACTCGTCAATGTCCTGACAGCGTCCATTTTCCCACTGTAAACCCTTCGGACAGCTTGGAGTGACGCGCATCATCGGTTCATTCCGTTTGCGCTTGATCGTGCAGGTTTTTCCGTCCTTGGAGAGCAGTGCCCGTTCCGGGCAGAAGCATTGGTAGCTGCCGGGAGTGTTGGTGCAAAAGTGGGAACACTCGTGTGTACCCTCACGACATTCATTCACATCGACACACTGCATTTCCTGGAACAGGTACCCGTCGGGTCCCTCGGAGTCGTCGTATTTGGCAGCATATCCTGCCGCACAGTCACACCGGAAGTTTCCGATCGTGTTCGTGCACACCTGGCCTGGTTCGGAGCAGTAGCCTTCGGCACACTCGTCCACATCGATGCAGGTATGGTTGGAGGGATTGTATACGAAACCCTCCATACATGTGATGATCGTAGGAGAGGATGATATTGTTGGATTGCCGAAGTTTAGTGTGAATGCGGTAGTGTCGTTGGAAAGGCGTACCGTATTCGTCATCGTCACCGTAATACCGAGTGGACTGGGATTTGGCACCGGTGCAGGTATGTCTACATACTCGATCGGTGCCGCCTCGGCGTACTCATACTTGCGTACCACCTGGAAGTCCCTCTCATCTTGCGAGTTGTCGTTCTCTTCATAGTCGGAGTGATCGAAATCGTTCGAAGGTTCGGAACGACCCGGATGCCCTGCCGACGGGTGGGTCTGCGTATCGTAGACCAGTAGTGGCGTCAGCGGTTTACTCGGTTCCATCGTCTTGATGAGGGCATCGTTGCGGCACCGTTTCGTGCCACACTGTTCATGCTCGACGTTAGCCCCGGCGCACGGTTTTCCGCCCGCTTTCGGTTCCGGATTGTTGCAGAACCGTTTGCGGCTCTTGATTCCTTTGCCGCACGTTTTGCTACACCGTGTCCACGCTGTCCACTCGGACCAACCGCCATCGACGTGGCACTCTTGCTGCTTGCAGCTCTTCACCTCACTCTCCGAACCCTCGCACGCTCGCCCACCATGCCGTGGGGTCGGATTGGAGCAGCTTCTCCAGCGGAGGCTACGACCAAAGCCACACGGTTCGCTGCAAGCGGTCCAGCTAGACCATTCCGTCCACCCGCCATCGACGGGACAGTACTTAGCAGGACACGGTTCCTCTTCGGCGTCCTCTCCGATGCACGGTTTGCCACCGAGCGATGGAGCCGGGGAGTTACATTTTCGGTGGCGACTACGCACCGATCGATTCCCGCTGAACTCAGTCACGCACCCGAGCGAGCAGTTGCTCCAGCTGCTCCACTCACTCCAGCCCCCGTTGACGGGACACGGTAGAAGCTCGCAGGATTTCAGCTGAACGTTTTCACCGTGGCAATTGTACTGATCTCCGTGTGCCGGGGAACCGTTGAGTAGGAGACAGATGCGCGATCGGAACTGCGTACCAGTGCCGCACGTGGCACTGCACGCCGACCAAGCACCCCAAGGGGACCAACTCACCGGGACTGCGAAAGACAAACAAACAAGGACAAGGGGAGGGTGAATAAATCAAACTAATCTAATAATCATTTGATTGTGAACACCCACCATCGATCGTCACATGGAACTCGCGGCTGATCTGTCCCAGTACGTTGCTTGCCGTGCACTGGTAGCTCCCTGCGTTGGTCAGTTTAGCCGCTAGCATCCGCAACGTTTGTCCATTCGCACCGAAGAAGTAGTCCGCGTCGTGCTTCTCCAACCGGGTGCCATCTTTCGTCCACGTTACGGTCGCTTCCGGGCTTCCGTCCGTTTCGCACGCCAAATCCAAACTATGGTGCAACGAAACACGCTGCTCGAAGGAGTACTTCGGACCGGATTTCCACGTTGGAGGTGCCTGCACGACCAGGTGGAATAGTTTCTGGGCCGAACCGACCGTATTGTTCACGAAGCACGAGTACGTGACGGTACGCTCGATGGCGAACAGCTCGAGAATCGGATCCCGCTGCGGCAGCAGCTCGTTCCGGCGCTCGTCCAGGTAGTCCACCTTCATCCAGTGTACCGCGGGGATTGGATGTCCCAGGCTGGAGCAGTCGAGCGTAACATTGTCGCCGGCGGCAAGGGGAATTTCCTCCTGATCCGGCTGATCGGCGGACAGGTAGTTTTCTCCGAAGAGCAAACTGCTGATGATGGACGGTGGTACCATCACTTCCAGCTCGTAGTGCAGCTCGGTCTTACCGATTGGGTTCTCCCCGAAGCAGGTGTACGTGCCGGCGTCTCGCTGGCTTACGGAGGGCAGGAAGAAAGTGCTGCTCGATTGCTTCAGTCGGTTATTGTTCCGGTACCAGCCGATGGTTGGCTTCGGACTGCCGTCGATTGGACAGAACAGGAACATAGGTAACCCTTCCAGCAGCCGGATGGTCGTTTCGTCCGATTTCAGCCTTTCCGACCGTACGTACGGTGGCACCATGACGTCCAGTTTTGCCAGGTGCTCATCGAATCCGATCGCATTTTGTGCCATACACAGATATTTGCCCTTGTCTAGCAGGGAGGCCTTCGGTTGGCGCATTGTAAACCGGACGGCATACGGTGAAACGCGCACCGCGGAGAAACTGTGCATTTGTAGGCTTTTGTATAGGTTAGTTTTGACGCGATAGTTCTGGCCGATTACCATCGCCGGGCCATCGAGTTCGGCCGTGGATGCAAGCACTTCTCCTCGGTGGATGATACTTAGCACTGGAATAGGGTTACCTATGGCTTCGCAATCCAATTCGATGTTGTCACCGGCCAGGAGTGTTTGGCTTGGTGAGTAGGAGATTATTTTGGCAGGTTCTGCAAAGTTAAAGAATAACATAATTTATTTCAGAGTTTAAACTATAGAGATTGTTAAAGGAACTACAAAGAACTAGTAAAAATGTTGACAAGTTGAGATGTCTGTTTGCAATTTAAAAAAAAAACTATAACGTATAACGTAAACGTTAATTTCAAATTTGTCTATCAATGGAGCGTTATAGTGAAGTATTTACTTTATTTTATTTTATTTTTATAAAAAAAAATGTAAACCCCTAGCGGCGCCTTACTGTTTTCAAACAAAGCACCGAAATCTGACAAAAACGTCATTTTAGTTCTGGTTTACACTAAAAGATGCAATATATTGTTGAACTAATGTTCTTACCACGACTTTAAATTCAACCATCAACCAACCGAAAATATGCAAGTAGATTAAACTGATAAAAAATATACTTACGGTAAACAAGCACTTTGAAGGACTTTTTGTTTTGCCCAAAAATATTTTGAACATCACAGTGATACATTCCCGAATCATCCGGTTGTACATTCGTAAAGCTCAGCACTGTATCAAACTCATCCAGGGCATTGCTGAAGAAAATAGGAAGTTTTAACAAGAATTCTTCAAAAAATGGATGAAATAGACTTACTGCTCTTTAAGCCACTGATAGGAAGCGGGAGGGTTGGCTTGCATCTCACAGTCCAGCTCCACGTTATCACCAACGAAAACCTCGATCGATTGCAACGGATCATCGTAAAACTGTGGCGAAGTCATCACATCCAGCCGGTACACCTGGGTGGATTTGCCGAGTTCATTTTCAGCCACGCACGTGTAGAGATCGCTATGGTGCAGTGCAACATCGGGAATCGTAAGGTTGGCCGTCTGCGATACGACCTGATCCATTTCCACTCCGCGGTTCCAGTAGATGTTTGGCTTCGGTGATCCACTCGCCCGGCAAACCAGCTGGAAAGTTTCTCCGGACAGAAGGTTCACTTCCACCGCACTTTCATACGGTTTACCGGTTGACCACTTGTCGGCATCCTCGGGCGCCAGCTCACCTAACTCATCGCTCAGCTCCGCCGGATGGATCCTCTGGATGGACGGAGGTGACAGCACGCCTACCACGAACGACTGCCTATCACTTCCGGCACGGTTCTGCACGACACACGTGTACGTGCCTTCGTGCCGCGAGCGGATGTGCTCGATGATGAGCAGATTTTCACGCAGCTTCACGTCGGCCAGGTCGAAGTAGTCCTCGAGATTGCGCTCGTTCAGTTGCCACAGTAGACTCTTGTAGTTTTCAAACGGGCAGACGAGAATCAACGGATCATCGGCACGAACTTTCAGCGGCTCTATACTGTTGGTGAAATTTGGGTTGGACAATCTTTGCGGGGGACGCAGCACATTGACGAACATATTTTGACGGTCGACTCCTTCTGAGCTTTCGAGCAAACAGGTATAGGTACCGATGGAGGCGTTACTGTACGAAAGGTAAAGCTGACGATCGTTGGCCATTGTTGTACCATTGTATAACCACTTTGCATTTGGGGGAGGACTACCAGTTCCGAAGCATTCGAACCGAAGGGTGTCATTAGGTAGAAGCGTTACGTCAGAGTCCAGGGAAGATGTTATTTTTGGAGGATCTGAAAATGAAAATTGGTGGCAAGAAAGCATGAATTTATTTGTTGATGGTACGAAATTCAACCCATAGAGATAGTTGACTTGGGAGTAGTAAGCATTGACAATAAAAATTAATCAAAGTAGACGTTTTAAAATATTGTGCGCATTTAAACGGCACAGGTCACAGTGCAGACCCTAATCTTAAAAAATGAAATTACCGACATTTTACCAACGGGATTTGTGGTTCCGAGAGCGCATCAAAGCGGAACAAGTATCCCGCCTGCGGTTCGAGCAGAACTGGCAATCGCGGTTCAAAAACTGTTGCCTAGTACCTCAGCCAACCTGGAAACCCCCGGATGGATGGCCCGAACGACCGGTAACTTCCAGTGGTGAAATAGGAAGATTCGTTGGAGTACCCTTGCATCAAATTCTCCAGCCGGTGCCAACCTCATCATGCTGCTGTTGCAACCCACAATATGAAGATGGATGCACAATGTGATAAGAAATCCAAATTATTTACCTCGCACGGTCAAGTAGTGCATTTTTTGAAGGGTGCCATACTCATTCTCCACCACGCATCCATAGATACCGCTGTGGTCGTACGAACTGTTGGAAATTTGCAGTCCTTGCTCGGTAACTTCAACTCCAAACCCTTGTGCAATCGGTGCTCCGTTAAACGTCCAGTGAATAGTAGGCTGGGAAGTAAACCAGAAACGATGCAGTGCTAAGATTTTTTGTTCTTTTTAATTTGTGTGAATAAAAATTTACCTCCGGTATTCCCCATCCAAAACATTCCAGCAACGCATCTTGTCCTGTCGTGATTTGCAAGGAAATATCCAACGCACCCTTCACTTCGGGAGCTCCGAATACTTCAACGCTGATAACTTGCTCCGCCGTACCATACTCATTTGCTCCGATGCACCGATACAGTCCAGCCTTGTCGTAGGATACTTCCAGAATTTGTTGTTTTAATTTAGGATTTTCAAACGAAGTTACCGGTTCCCACGTAATCTTAGGTTCCGGAATGCCGTCGATTGAGCAGTTTAGTTGTATCGAGTCACCAACCTTTGCCTTCACATTTCGAGGTGCTAAGGCGGTTGGAACTGCACCAAGGATCAATTCGAGTGAGGAAGATGTGTTTCCTAGTGGGTTACTAGCAACACATGCATACTTTCCCTGAACGGCCTCGCCAAAGGAGTCTCTAAAGGTGAGCGTTTTATTGTCGTTTTCTAGTTGAAACTGTCCGCCGGACATGTCGATCGGTTTGCCATTCAACTGCCATTGGACGGTTGGTTCCGGTAGGCCCACTACTTCGCATCCGATGGAAGCTACTTTGCCCTCACTGCGGACCACTTTAGCATCTGTTGGATTAACAGTTTCACCATCCAGTACCATTGCTTCTACCTCCGGTGGAACCATCATTCGTAGCTGAAGGATCATTGCGTCCGCTCCGTGTTTATTGGAAAAGATGCACGTATAGCTGACCTCGTTGTGTGCTTGGAAGTCGTCGATCGTAAGCAAATAACGCACAGCATTACGCGACTGATCGTTATCGAGCGATACGCGTATGTTGTCGATTGATTCTTCCGGGCTGCTCTCAAACGTTCCTCCCTGGCTGGTCCAGATGTATTCGTTGAGTGGCTGGCAGAGCTCACAGGAGCAGTTAAGCGTGATCGACGATCCAGGTGCCACGTAGATGGTCGTATCCTGAGGTTTAATGATAACTGGTGCATCTATTAAGAAAGATAGGAAAATGGATTTGTAGGAAGACCTAATGCAACACACGACCATTTACAGTCTTACCATTAGCTGCACCTTCCAGGACAAACGTTTGCCTCACAAATCCATACACGTTTCTTCCCTCGCATACGTACAGGCCCTCCTTCTGCGGTGCCATGGTGAATCGGATCGTGTTCCCACTCGCGTCATACGGTTCGAGCTCGTCGGTTTGATCCAGCGACTGATAGTACCACTGGTATTCCGGTGCGGGCAATGCATCGATTTCACATTCCATCTCGACCAACGTTCCGTATTCCTCCAGCAGTGCCACATTGGCCAACGACGTCTTGGGAGCGTATTCGACCACTATCGTACTGTTCTCACTCGTCACACGCTCTCCAGCGATGTCCGCGTAGCAGGTGTAGTTACCGGAATGGCGTTGCCCAATGTCCTCCAATTCGAGGTACGATTTTCCCGTAGCCATCTCCAGTGGATTTCCATTGTGTGTCCAGTGGAGCTGCGATTTTCCATCGATTTGATCCAAAATACATCGCAGAGCGATGAACTGTTCGAATTCGATGGCAAGGGTGTACTTTGGTAGCAGCCTAATTGTAGGCTTGTGTTGAGGAGTTACTGCACAAGGCAAAACCATTCAATTTATAACAAATATAACGAAACCTTCTCGGTTCATTCTCACCTCGAACGGAAACTACTTGCTCGTCGTTTCCAATTTCGTTTTTTGCTGAACAAGTGTACTTTCCAGCATCCTTCGTGGTCACATTAGCTAGCAGCATCGATAACACATTCGATTGGCTTAGAAAAGAAAAGTAAAAGGAAAGGTGTACTTATTTACTTAATTTGAAATTAACTGCTTTTTTGTCAACAATTGAATTCGTAATGCAGGAAGGAATTAATGGGATTAATATATTTTAGAAATGATTGATTAAATTTTTATATTTATTTTTAGACAGCGGGTAATATTTATTAAATTAAAAAAACAAATACTAAACATCATAGAGCGTGTCGTCTTGTACAAACCCAAAGATTGGGTCGGAAGTCAATCTTACGACACCAGAGCCCTAAATGGTTGTAGGTCGTGTTCGAACTCAAATGTGAGCTGTAATGTACTGGCCATCTCTGATGAATACATATTTTACTAACAATTATCGTCAATGTCTAACAGACGCAAATATCAACAAAGCGACAAGCGAGTAAGATCCAAGTAAACTGAAACAGTTGCCTTTATGACGAGAAGATTACGCGATGTGACTACTTTGATTCGACCCCTGACCTACCCTCTAGGATCGTACCGCATCGGGTTAGTTCTTTTGGAGAGAAGTAAAATCATAATTCAATTCAGGCAAACCAGCTACTGAATCGTTTAGTACTACCCATTACTACCCAAGATTAAGCAATGTATACTGATGTGTTCGTAGACAAACATGAAAATCATCTCAAGACCAAATAAAATTCTACTCCATTTTTTAAATGTTACGACACTCATCTAAAAGAGTTCATCATCAATGGTTAACATCGCCTTATAAAAGAAACGACTAATAAAAGTTTTATTACATCAAGGAAAGCAAATTATACGCAAAGAAAGATTCGCTTCGTTTAACATGATATGAAGATTTCTTACTCAAAGTGTCGTTGAAGGATCTCTGTTCCATTTAACTGCCAGCTTGCATTCAATGGGAATGGCGACTGAATTCGGCAGTCCAACATGAACGTATCCCCTTCGATCAGGTCCAGCACGTGGGCGTAGCCAACGGTGACTTCCGGCGGAGTATGAGCGATCGCCTGAAGGGCCGTCGAAAGCAGCCGCTGCAGTGGTTCATCATTACTACTTTTCCCATTGATTGTTAGCTTAAACTGTTGGCGTGGTGTATCGAACGCATCGGTACGATAGAGCGCCTTCGTTCCCGGAACCAGCTGAAGTGGGAGGGAAAACTCAAACATTTTCCCTCCGGGAGAGCCCGCGTTGTGCGACGCGATCGTGACCGAATCGAGCGAACGGATCAAGGCCGGATCGGATGGTTCGATGGCGAGAAAGTTTGGCTTATGAAGAACCGGTTGATTCGAGAGTGAAACTGTGTCCTGTGGCTCTAGGAGGGAAAATCCAAACTTAAACTGAACCTCACTGTGGCCGGACAAGCGGACGGAGTGGGATGAGTTGGACGTCGCCTTGATGTTCCACTTTCCAGGACTGGGGTCCGCGACATTTACTACGCGTAGGTTTTCCAGGTTGAGTATATCGCGCGTCCGATTGTAGGGTGCATGCTGAGGATCAAGGATCTCTATCGTAGGTTTTACGCCTGCCACACTCACGCTAAACTCTTTCAGCGTACTGTCGACGTTGAGGTCAATGCTGTGCTGCTCAGGCAGAGCGGAGTCGATTGCCTTCAGCGGAACGTGACTTATGTCCATTGTGTTGCGGATCGCCAGCAGGACTTCTTCGATTTGATCCTTGCGTAGATCAAACACCTGCCCATTGCTAGCAGCGGCAATGTTGTTCATCACCTGGTAGCCCGGTGTCGTCTTCCCATCACAGAAACCCGTCAGCAGGAAGGTGATCGGAGTTTGCTTCTTCTGCACCAGCTGCATCACGCGCTGATCGAGCCGGAAGTCCTTCGCCGTCGCATCGGTGAACACGTACACAAACGAGTGAGGCAGTGCGGCCTCGATCGCGCTAGAAATGGCCTCTAGAGCCGCCTCAGGGCAATCGCCACCACCGATGATCTGCAGTTTGTCGAGGGCACTGAGCAGTTCGTCTTTGTTGCGCGTTACCAGCCTGGGACCAACGTGAGGATCGCGGAATGGGACGAATATGTAGTTAAAGATCGGATTGTTATCCTTCTGTGTAATTTCGGCGATGATGAGCCTAGCGGCATCGCGCAGCTGCTGTAGGTCGTCGAGCATGGATCCGGTTGCGTCAAAAACAATGACCAGACTTCGCTGGCCTTGCTTTGGTGGAAGCAGCGATTGCCGGTGCGCTGCAAGGGTGCGATTCAAATCCGGAAGGAGTACACTCGTTGGTCGACCTAAATCGCGTTGATCGGAGGACAGCGGAGCGGGCGTGACCAGCGGTTCCAAATTATACTCATTTTCCGCGATCGTCGGAAGAACTTGATGGTATTTTCTCTTTCCCAGGGGTTGAGTAAGGATGTTTTTTAGCTGTTCCTTCACCACTCGCGGATCACTGGATGCGTTGGATTCGTTGACCGTTTTTGGTACGCCAAGCAGGTCCAAAATCTCGCGGGATTCGGGTCGACTACGCAGAATGCTAACAATTTCCTTATCAAAGAGCGACGGTTCGTCACCCTGTGGAAGCGAATCCTGACCACTGCCATCGATCACGTCACCTTCGATGCCGAGCTCTGCTTCAGGAGCTTTATTATCATCGTTAGCAGGTTCCCACCACGGACTATCAGCGCTGTCGTGCTTGACCGGTGCCGCGGCGCTTCCATTGCGCGCGAGAAACTCCTCCGGATCACCGTTATCAGTATCAGTGCTGGTGTGGTTGATGCCTCCAGCATGACCATCGATTAGACCGCCATCAACCCCACCATCACCACCGTTCATTGATTGCTCCTGGTCCAACTGATGACTGGATGGGGTCACCCCGCGTCCGCCGGAGGAATCTTCAGCGTCATCTCCCGGGACGTTTGTTTTGATTTCATGTAAGTTGCCTTTGAGCAATCGGTCCCACAGTTCATCGTTATCAAGCTGATCCTCGGTTTCGCCAGCAGCAAGTGCACAGAGAATGACGAGAATCGCCAGAACAAGGGGCTCTTTTTGCATGATCAGTTTCATAACGACACACACTTCCTGCCGGATATTGAACGAGTTGCTCGATATTGCTTTATGAATTGCGCTTTCTATTTTGCATCACACCGACCCTTGCAGTCGACATCAATCCCGCTAGTTAATAAAACACAAATAACTGATTTTTCACCACGTTGAGAGATTGTTCAATTGTACACTGTGTTTAATTGTTGATCACTTCACCGCGCTGGTTTTTGAAGGTTAGTTTTTTCCCCTAATTGTTGATGAGATCACACCAGTTTTATGCTAGTATTTTTCAAAATAAATTAAATGATTTCAATCCGGAAACGCGATCGTCACTGCGGAGTGCACTGAAAACACGTGCGCATTGAAACGCGGCTACCGAGCAACTGATTAGTCTTATGGCGTGTGTTTGGTAGCTCCTTCTCGTTGAACAAAACACGACGATGACCAATTTTACATACGAATAACGGTTTTTTTGTATTCTCGCGGAAAGTCGCGACGAAAACGTTGGCCAGATGAACCAACGTCGCGGGCCAGTGCCGCCGCGAGTTTCCGCGACTTGTTTGAAATTAAATATGGCCGATTAGGGCTACTTTTAGGTTACTTTGACATTTTGGGTGATCACAATTTGTCGCAGAAAAGCCAGTAGCGGGATTGTCGCAGCGCCGTGTAGACGTTCGGTAAGTTTGTTGTAATAATCTTGGTTCGAAAACTAGAATAAATAGCAAAATTATACTTTCAACAAAATAGTCTGTCGTAATAGAACTTTTTTTTAGAGGTCACATGCGTCCCTCTCCACGTCGTTAATTCCGGCAAATTATCTATTATTTCACGCTTCGTAACCCGGGGTTTCTTACCTTTGTTCAAGTAACCCTAGTCAAAACGTAAATATTTTGCATTGACAACTGTCAATTGTTGAAATTGCTGCCGAGTGTTTTGTTTATCTGGCTTCATTTCATAAATAAGAAAATCAATCTGGAACGATGTTCACAGACGTGAACGTGGACGTTTTTGTGAGCAATTATACGATTATTGACCCAGAAATTTACCAACTATGGGTAGAAGGTTATTCCTGTGAGTAAAAAACCGATCCCTGCTTCAGGACCAAAACAGGTCAGAATGTGTAATTGTTTTAGATCTTTTCAGCTTTGGAAGCAGTTGCATTGCTTAAGCAAAAGGGAGGTATATTTGTCGAGGTGCAGCACGAGTTGATTGCATCGGACGTACAGGACCACTATCGCACCTACGCCATGCTGGAAAAGTTTCTCCATGCCCCGCCGAAGCTTTCCGGGCAGCTTACATTCCAAATCTGCCCACAGGACCGGTCGTTACTGATCGACAGTTACTACTCGCTCGATGATACGGTTGCCCGGGAGTTGTTTGGCAAGAAGTTCAACTCGCGCAATCGGAAGGACCTAGACGAGGTGGCAGAAAAAACGGGGGTGCGATTGAAGTCCTGCCGCCGTCAGTTCGATAATGTGAAGCGCATTTTTAAGGCCGTTGAGGAAACGCAGGGAAACATTGCGAATAACATTCGTCAGCATTTTGTACTGCCGGAGGAGTTGGCGCAGAAGTACGCAGCGGTAGTGTTTATAGCCTGTCTACGGTTTGAGACGACCAAGCGGAAGCTACAATATTTGAACTTTAAAGATTTTTACGAATGTGCTCAGGTGAGTTGAAGGTGCTGCACACCATACGACAGAGCAGTTTGTTACTTTAGACTTTTTTTACTTTAAAGGTATTGATGACTTACTGGACATATACTTATCAACACTCCGGTGCTGACTATTTGGATACCGAAATGGACAAAGAGTTTCTGCTGGATCTTCGCGACATACGAGATCTGTTGGACAAGGAAAAGGAAATAAAACAGTAAGTAATTTGTTGCTAATCAGATTTGCTCCTGTTTATCATGTTTGAATTAGCTTTTGGTTTCAATTTTGTTTGTTGGCTTGTAATATGACGGTGGAAAAATTGCACATCCTAAATTTTGTCTGCATTCATTTGTGCATGTACATTTCATACATTTCATTTCTATTGCGACTGGATAGTAATATCGTTGTTTATGTTTCCAGTTTAGTAGCTCTGCGTCTCAAGCCCACCCTTCTGGAGCGAGCATATCAGGAAGTTGAGAATAATTTTCGTACTTACTACCGGGCGATTATAATGATCGCTTGTAATCTACATCGAACGCGCGAGATGAGATTACTGTTTGTTGAGATGACGGAGCGTTTGATTGAGCCGTGGAAGCAAAACGGGTGGACAAAGGATCAAGTTCAGTTGTTTCTGCAGTGTATCTGGAAGTGCGTCTTGGATCTCGAGGTCCCCCGTGATAATCAAGACATCCGTTGTTTATGGGACCGGTACATGCAGGTCATGAATGTGTGTTTGTGTCGAATGTATCACTCTTAAACCTAAGCAGGTTCTTACATTACTGTACTTAGAATAAAGAATAACCTATGCAGTCAGTTGAAGTAAATACAATTAAATTATGCTGATAAAAACAACGAAGGAATACACTGTGAGCTTCTAATATTAATTTAATTCAATTCAAAAGTTTGATGCATAGTTGCAAATTAGTTTTAATTAATGAGAAAATCAAATTTCAAGAGCTTTAACATTTTTTTTAGTAACATTTATTTCAGGTTCAGTTTGAATAAATCCTTGTACATTAAGATTGTTTAAACATATTACTCCTAATTGGTCCATGGCAATGTTCCCGACTATTGTACGGGTAATACTATTGTATCTACAGTACTTAGTTTGACGACCCCTGCTCATAGCAGTGAACTTGCTATGGGATTAAATAATGGCCTGTGAGTGTTTCCTTGGTGTGAAAAAAATATTCTGCGTTGTTTTAGAGCTGCATTATTCCTTTTTTCAATTACCTACGTACTGCGTTGTTTGACGTTCTATGTAGGTTTCAATTTACACTACGTACCGGAAGTCAACAGGAAATGGTACATCCGTTATCTTTCATCTTTCAATCAGAATTTTCCGGCAAGAAGGAAAAAGAAAAGTCGAAAATAGCTGGTCCATTCAGTGAAATGAAACAGTCGATGAAAACAATCAAATTGAATGAAAGAGTAAATGTGCAAAGGAATGTTTGCCGTATCTAATTCAAAGGTCCTGTGCTTGTATGTTATCCACTGTCATCATTTCGATGGTATGAGGTAAGTTCCGAGTTATCTCTTAGGATTCCTTTCGATTTTAAATATTCATATGCAAAGTTGGAAACTGTACAATGTATTAGAGATTTTCAAAAGTAATGGTATTTGAAAGTAAAACATTAATTTTTTTTAACATTTTTATTTGTTTTTATTATTTATTATCTTTAAGCATATAATTTCGATATGGCCGGTTGCATTGGAATAGATCGTCATTTATTTTCTAAAGTTCAAGGAAATAAGCAACTACCTGAGATTAAGTTGGTCTGATACAATTAAACACTTTATAACGATCAATGATTTTTGATATTTTTAAAACATAATATTACACAATATCAATCCAAAGAGCATGTGAATGCTTTGGTATGTCCTCGAAAACTATTGAAAAAAAAAAATAGGGAAAAGATAGGAGCCTAGCTGTGTTTAACAAAGGGACTGTAAAATTGCAAAAGAACCCATAAAACCCACACGTAAACAATTTTACATTATGCAACCGTTCTTCCTTCAAGTGGGCTTCGCTGTGTGTGGGTGCCAAACAGGAGGGCCCTTAAGCGTTTGCGTTGATGGCAGTGCAGTCGGTAGTAAAGATACAGTTCTTTTCAGTTGCAGGATGCTCTTTGTCAGTCCTTGGTTTACTGGTTTGGCATTTAGGATATCCTGAGACGGTTCCCAGTGTGATGAACCGGTAGAATGTGTCGCACACTGCAAACGCTACCTTTTGATTTCGTAGGTGCCAAGAAGCATTGTGAAAAAAACGTTCTTTACTAAGAACATACTTGTTAGATAGGATTTTTAATTAGTTATTCACCTTAAAAGTTTTCCAACTCAAAGTAAATGTAGGCAAAAACTAATCATTGTGAAGAGTGCTCGAATGGATGTACGCTTTGTAACTTGCTGCTTGTTCAAAGAATGAAATGGTTTCTTCGGAAAAGAAATCTTCGGAAAAAAAGAAATGTAACTTTTGGCCGAGTACCCACATTTTTCAATTTCTTTAATGGAGCGCTTCCAAAACAGAAGAATGCTGTAAGAAAAGTGTACACATGACAGAGGAAATGTAACAAACAAGTTCATACATTGGTAGAATGAAACATCAATTATCGAAAGAAGCGTATTTGAATCGATCTACCGATTTAGAAGTCAAACAATGAGAAAAAAAAAACATACAATGAGAAGAAGCATTTATGCAACTTGCTATGGTTTGTTTTCTTCATGTTTATGCGCCTTTGATTACACATTATGAGTCATCAAGTCGCTTAAAAACAATCACATACCAGGTTAAAGGCACTTAAAGCAATGCTGTTACACAAGACAAACCAGAAAATGTTAAAATGTTTTCATTGGTATTTTCTTTTTGTTTTTTTCCTTTTTTGTTTTTCCGCAGCCCGAAAGTTTGTATGCAAATTTATTGAAACCATTCCAACGCCAAGTTTCAAAATGTGAAGCCTGGATGTTAAGAATGCCGAAACGATGCCCACGTTTTAAGGATAAAATGTGTGCCAGTTCCCGGTAGATTAGCTCGATTCGATGCCAGAGACACACGAACTCGTTGCTACAGTTGAACAAGCAGCGGTGGAGCAGCTCATGGTTTGGCCAGGATATCCACTTCATTCGGTAAGCAAACTGTAAAACGCTTGCGGGGCCATTTCCCTTGCTTTAGTTATTTACCAGCAGAAAAACACGGTTGGCGCCAACCAATGAGCTCATCGCAGACGCAATATTAGTTTTCTGGTGCCGATCTCTTCGTTACGTTGTGGGCAATCGACCTACGCGACCGATTAGACTGATCGAAGCGGTATCGCTCGTTAAGGGGAACGATTGAAATGACAGAGGAAAGGGAATCTCAGATGAACAGATTTTGTTGGTTAACGATATTCCTGAAGAAGTAACAAACAAAAAATGGGTAAAAGCTATGGCCAAAATTACTCATCAGATGTACGCACACTCACACTGGCAGTGAGTGAAGGAAAGTTAGATGATGCCTAGGAACCGATAATAATCTTCTCCTTCCGTTTCACCATCGTGTGGTTTTTCAGGAACGCCATCCATTTAGCACATTCGCCCGAGGAGGCAAACCCATTTCTTGCGGAGCACTTGGAATTTTTCATCGACTCCTCGCGGGACTCATGCGTCGTGTAACGTTTCCTAGTTTAGTCGGTACGAGTGCGAAGTGAAGACGGGGTGGCGATAGCGAAACCATTGCGTAACCTCCAAATGTCCTTCAAGCGCTTGGACCCGTTTACTTGATTTTCATGAAAACGAACATTTTGCAAGCGGGCGGGACGATTCATTGGACCATACCCACCAATCCATTCCATTTGCTCAATGCCCAAATACGGAGCCGTTCTGCCTTCTTACGTTGGCAGTGGTAACATTTCCATTGTGCCGAGTTTGCCATCGCTTTTTCTACTGAACGATGAGAAATGTCTTTTGAATAATTCGGTGTAGGATTCCATAAATCACTGCATGCACCGTTTGGAGTTCGGGACGAGTGCATCCAAAATGCACACAGCTGTTTATGCATTCACCGTCTTGACGGAAGGCTCTCGCCGATGGCATCGAGCATCGACGAGCGTTTTGATGCCCGTCATGGTGCCGTGTGGTAAAAGTCATTGTCCTTCGAGTGCATCTGATTTCGTTCCGATGAAAGGATCACCGTTATCAGCGGAGGCAATAAAAGGGAAAAAGTAGGAAAATTGGCATAAGCGTCGGAAGGCAAACAAACCGAACACAAAACCGAACGATACTGCGCGGCCCGGTTCGGTTCCGTCCGACTGTGGCTGCAACATCTCGGCTTCGGCTCCGGAACTCCCGGGGGCTCTTCCGGTGTGACCATGTTGTGCGACCGATGACTTATCAGTGAAACGTTGCACCCGAAACGTTTGGTTTCGATGGTAAGTTGTGAAAAATAAAAAATTAAGAAAAAGATTCATCCCCCGAGTCATGTGACTGGCCTATATGGTGGAAAGTGGTACGGCAAAGCTTTGGAAAAAGTTTTCCTAATCTATTTTTAGTCGCAAAACCGTGGCCGTAGATTAAGCCACAACATGTATTTTCATTGATCGTTTACTTTTTATTGTGGCAGTAAACTTAAAAAGCGGTAACGAATTCCTTTTTTTCCTATTAAGGTTTTTGTTATATTTTGGCGGTTCCTTGTACCGTTTTGGATGATGATGATGAAGAACCAGGCGCCTCCATTGGGTTAAGTTTTTCCGGAACTTTCTTGCAGTCGCTACAAGATTTGGAAATAAAACGATTTGCCAGTGGCCAGTAGATTATTTGAAAATCATGAATAATATTTGTGTGTGGAAATCCAGCTGATTGCAAGGGTATATAATCTTTCTATTATTTTTTAACATTAAATTGAGAAAACTATGATAAAGTTAAATTTCGTAGGATGCTTTTCTGAAAATAAACAGCATTTTGGAGTTCTCTAGTATTAAGCTATTTATATGATATTAAAAATTTAACTGTACAAATAGAATAAACTGTAAATGTACAAAAAGTCTGCTGCAAGATTGTCTTTCAAACTTTTTTTGGAATCTTTATATGTTAGGAACATAGGTTGTTTCCACAGTGAGATGAGGCGGATTTTTCCATGTTCTGCATGGCGACGCTTTCGCAAGCTCCCTTACCCTAACCAGGGGGACATTTTTTTGCACCGTTTACCAGACCCTTCCAACCTGATACGAAGATTCACCCTCTCGAGCTTCCCTGCCATTCACCCTTACCCGATGTCTTTTGTTTTGCAACAACGTGCGCTTCGGTCGAGGCGCCTTCGAGACGACAGCGCTTCTACTTATTGCCTTGGTTTTGTCTTTGGAAATTTGGAATTCATCGTAACGCCACCTCGTTTCGGGGTAGAGTTTTCCCTCCCACAGTTTCCCCACCCGGGCCACGGTCTTGTGTGGAAAGCTGATAGGCGACGCGACGCTTCCCGAGCGCGCGTTTGCAACGTCACGCGCGGACCCGAGTCGAGTCGAGGCGTAGCGTCTAGAGCTACCCCTGCCCGCGGGGAGGGGATGTGCGGGTGGTGGTTTGGGTGCGTGGGCGTGCGCGCGGGTGCGACTGTTGTTGGAAAAGTCCCTGCACTCGGGAGCATCGCGTCTGGTGGTTCGGCGGACCGAAGCCGTCCTCATTCCGTCGTCAAACTCGGACCGTGAGTGATCGCGTGAGTCGCGCGTGCTTTCGTTCCCTTCCGTTGTTTCGTGCGTGAAAATCCCCGTGGTTCACACGTTACAAGTGCAGAGAAAAGTGTGAAGAAAACGAAAAAAGATAAACAGTGTGTGAGTGTATTGTTGTTAAATCTGTTTGTCGGGTGAAGTTGTGAATTTAAAAGCAATTGGAGTATTAAGCTTAACCGTCACAGATTAATTAGTTTCAAAAAGTATAATTTGGAAAAAGCTAAATCCAGAGCGATAAGAAAGGTGAAATTAATCTTCATAACACTTTCCTCTTTTTTGCTTTACATGTACATGGCGCCAAAACCTCAGCTTAAGTTCCAAAATCCTGAAGCAAAAATCAACCAAAATTTGTCGAGAAAAAAGGAATGAAAAAGAAACGGTATTTTCACGGCGTGAAGCCTTAGAACTGAAGAAGCGAACAAACACAAATTATCCCTCGAAAAAGCGAAAAGCGCACACACAATCTACTAACCGAAAATGCTTACGTGGTCCCGGCTCCGTGGGTCGCCTTTGCCAGCGCCGCTGCCGGGTGGAAAGTGATTGAGAAGTTTGCGATAGGAGCAAAGTTTTGGGAAGTTTAAAATACTTTGACATGCCCACAGATTGGCGGTAGCCCGCGGCATACAGCATCCGGTTTTTGGCATTCTAAGCGGCCCCATCCTTCACCGAGGGGTGGGGATAAAAAGGCACATCCACGGCACTATCTACACATTAAGTAGACGTATTTGGGCGTGTTTGAGCCATTTATTTTCCAAAATTGTTCGCGAGCATCACGTGGCACTGGGGGGCGAAAACGTTCAGTGTTTCGTGCTCAACGACGACGGTGTTTGCAAGTGTTAAATGGAATGAATTTTCGCTTCCATTTTTTTTCCATACAACACGTCCGACCTTAGGGTCGTGCAAATAATCGAGCTGTAAAAAATAACCTTAAAATATATATATTTTTTAAACACACTTCTCTCCAACCACCACGTCCCCATCGGTACCGTAAAAGTGCACATTTTCAACCCTTGTCAACAGGATACATTTGCAGCAACTCCGTTTTCCCACGGCCGGGCGCGGACACTCAGTTCGTGTTCGAACCCTCGAGGGAAAGGAACTGTTTATTTCGTGCCGTGGTAGCGTGTCTTTGCTTGCCAACCCTCTTGCACGTTGGTCGAGGGTGAGGGATTTTGTTTCAAAATTTGCTTACACTTCGCTCATCTTTCAACATTAATTTCAATTCTAGTTCGGGTTCGGGGTCGTCGTTGGAAACCGTCGCCAGGATGGTGAAATCTGTGGTTTCTCTTTAATTTGGCGCTCGGGTTGGGTTGGTTCGTCGGTGTCTAAAGGTGTTCTCGATTAATTAAACGGCCGGAATCACTCGCATGGAATGAGCGTTGGTGAATATTAATTTGTTGGGAGTGTTCCGTACACTTATCATCTTTACAGCCCTTCGGTCTTATTGAACGAGTAATTAGGCAAACTAAACGTAAAGAAACACGCGGTAGAACGGTGAGATGTTTTAGAGACGTTCTTTTTCGTATAAAATTATTTGCTATGTTTCGTAGGGGAAAAGAAAGTACTTCACGGATCGTGTCAATTAAACTTAATCGTGGGTGAAAATGGCATTTGCGAGTTTGTTCCCGAATTGAATTCCCGTTCTTTGCCTTACAGCTCCTGTGCCACTCATTAGTGTGATTTGTGGTGGTGGTGGTGATGGTGGATCGTTCACCGCCACAGGAAAAGTTAAACAAATTAATTGTGAAATGTACTACACCGTAGTCATCGCTCTCTCGTGCTCTACGAAAATAGATTTCTCGTCTAAATTATTATAAGTGATTGACTTCATCTTGGGCTGTGTACATTGGGTGGATGCAATCGGTAAGTAGAAGCAAGGCAAACAGCAAAACCGCACATTTCAGCGTACGAAAACAAATGGCATGTTTACGATCGTGAGTGATCGGGCAGCGTGCAACGTTAAACAAGCCGGTTTGGAAAGCAGGATGCCAATGGAAGAGCAGTTTTATGAGGCGCCCGAATTGATCCTACTGATGGATGGGTAGTAAAACATATCGCAGCGAAAGGTACACACATTAACGAACGGCGCAAGGTGTTTATAGTGTTTTAGACAGGGTCTGCACCTGATACCATGAAGGAATAGAACAAATGTGCAATAACTTCTGTATCTAGGTTCCGCAATATGTTGCTGTTTTAATTTATAAACTTCCCATAAAATAATTATTTCATTTTAGCACATGCACAATTGTTGTCAGTGCTTCTTGGAATGTGTGAAATACGAATAGGCTATGTGTGGAGTACACTGAATTTGATAACACTAAATATTTTGTCCATGTCGCCATGCTAAAAACATAGACAAGTATTCTCCTTAAAATTATTCTCATATGATCAGGAAAACTAAAAGGAGATTAAGAGCGTGTGGCACCAATTTATTTTAACATTCAACACTTATTTTCCGTCATAAGACTTTGAACGTGCGGCCCATGTACGCCAATATTCGTTTTTAGTCACACCTGAGGGTTTTTAAAGCTCGGAAATGTTTCTGGTAATAAGATTGCGAAATAAAACACTTTCTTTTTTATGGACGCATATTGTGGTGCCATTTTATAGGCAAATTTGTTGCAACGGTGTTTTAAAAGCCTATAAAAAAGCCCCGCTAGTGCTCATGACATTTAACGTTAAATTGAGGAGAGGAAGTAAACTTTATGTTTTGGTTGTCTGGAGAAATGTTAGAGGAATATGAACACCGTGCACCAAACGTTATGAAAGACGCCCTCAGTATGTCAAAGCAATATTTTTATTATTCAATTTGTTTGCCACAGTAAATCCAGCGCTCGACACGGAACCGGAACGTCCAGTCGGTTCTCCACGCGGTCGGTTTTACGGCTCCAGATTGTCGATGACCCAGTCGACCAGTCCGCCTACGTTGGTGTAGACCGCCGGCTCGCCAACATTGGCACACTCCTTCCGGAAGCTTGCGATTCCCATGAGATACAAAGTCCCCGAGTGTCCATACATCAGTGGTCCACCGGAATCTCCCCGGCACGTGTCGACGGCCCGTTCCGGTTTGGCACATACTTGCCCTTCGTCAATGTTGGCATGGGGATACTTGCTACGACACTCGTCCCTCGAGACTCCGATCGAGTAGGCGTTCATTTTGTTGTCACTACCGGTGGCTGGGGAAAGAGTATTGAAGTGCGCACAGCATTAAGAAGAGTTAGAGTTGGCGTGTACACAAAATGTTGGCATGTCAACAGCGCATGTCGTCACGTACCGTCCGGGGTTTTACCCCAACCGGTTTCCACGAACCGGCCGTTCTCGAGATCCACCTGTCGGCGTACCTCAGGATCGAGCGGCAAGCAGATCGGTGCGACCGAGGAACTCGTCGGTACCTTCCGGGCCAGACGAAGGAGCGCGATGTCGTGCTTTACCGCCGGTGTTCCGGTGCCGGTGTAGTTTGAGTGTATCGTTATTTTTGCGATTCCAACGTCCTGAGCTGGTTCGGCACATTCTGTGAGGTCGTCAGTCTTTGCACAGTCTACTTCGTTCTGTAAATCCCAGTCACCAACACGGACCGACTCGCTGGAATCACAGAGGGGAGGAGTTGCCAAACGGGGAGTTTGCAGATGCCTTGCATATGATACTTACACCGTCCATGTTTTCTTGATCCCCATAATGCACCGGGCCGCAGTTAGCACGTATCGATCACTTATCAAGGCTCCTCCGCAGTGGAAACGAGTATCTCCCTCTGGTGAAAGCGTGTAAGCTTATGAGTGTCTAACATACTCTCTTTATGTAATTGAACCGTTCTCAATCGCTACCTTTCGTACGGTGACGTATCAGTACGTTCCACGGGTGATGGAACAAAACCGCCTGCTCGCCAGGCAATGGACCCCGATTGCCATCAACTCCACATACGGCCGGTAGTAGCTCACGCTTCTCCTCCGGTGTGTTGAACCGATTCTCGACCAATCCCGCGATCGTTTCCGCATCCACCGGCTCCGCCGTTTTCGTCACGTTCGGGGCATTGCAGCAGACCAGGGCCAGTGTTTCCAGCGTCCCACACCGGACGGCTTCCACGTAGCGGATATCGTTATTGCTTAGATGCTGCTTCTTCAACACGGCCCGAACGAAGGGACACTCGCGTACTAGCACACACGTCCCAGCTTCCCCGTCGGGAGTTTTACAGCTGGAAAGATCTGAACCCAAGGTTAGGCCAGTGAGAGTGTGATCCAACGCACTCGACTCAGTGTTATCAGTACTTCACCTGAGGTTACACTTACATTGCGCGAACGTCACCTGTATGCACAATAGTGCACAGGCCGCAGCGATGGCCCACTTGATGGTCCCCATTTTGGAGCTAAATTTTGGGTGCAAACAAAAAGAACCAAACCTCTGCGGGACGTCTGCTTAAGAAACCTGTTAGACTGGCTCAGGCGCACTCGAACGACTGTCTGCCGGGGTTGGATCGCACCGTTCTCGACTCATCCCGAGCCGCCCGGTCCGGGGTGGACTACTTTAGAGCGAAACCTGTTTTCGCGCCCCGTCATTCTCGAGGTGGTGTCTCGTGCGCGCCGAACCGTTCAACATATTGATGCATACGACCCGCTGTCGTTGCGGACAAGGGGCTCGGACGGTTGTTCACCTACCTCGCTTTGCATTGGCAGATTCTCCCGGGCTGAAGTGAGACTTGTGCGCGAGTGTCTGTGTGTGTGTACGTGTTTGAAAACATTGGGAATCCACAGCCTCGCTCTGGCCGAGCGAATGAAGCCGTTAGCATCGGCTCGATCGAACCGGAGATAACAATTATTTAGTGACGTTGGAAATACCGGACGATGCCGGATCGCGTGGTCCAGCAAAAAAAAAAAAAAAAACTAGAAGGAGATACAATCACGTTTAATAGGATTGGAGTTTTGTTTTGACGCAAATGTTTTCCATATCCAACGGAGCGAAACAGGTTCTCTGTGGTTTAGGGTCTCGATTGAAGGCTTGGGGTTTTGATGTTAGAACGTGTCCATATGACGATATGGAATTAGAATTTTTTTATTTGGTAATGAGATAAGTGGCCAAATAAAATGTTGCGGAAAAATCTTCGCTATGGATGGTTGAAATTGTGTGAATTTTAAACAGATTCCGCCTTACACCTTAGTTTAGTATGATTTTTTATTTTTATTTTCTTCCACCTTTTTGCCATGTTTATGATTTTCGAACACCTCTACTGTAATTTTTATTCAAGTTGGATCTTGTTCGCCACAAAGAGAAAAGTTAAAATATTCTTTATCTTATGCAAATCGAAGTTAGATAATTGTGTTGAAGTTCATCCAACAATAATCATTTGTTTGAATCATGGAACATTCTTTGCTGTTTGCATAAAATAAATAAAGTTAATAAAGTTAAGCGTAGAAAAATTCGTTTGATAAAAAACATACCGTGATGTCGTAAAATACGAGTATGAATAATATGTATATACTTCGAACATTGCTTGAATACCATATTCTTTTGACCAATTCCCATGACCTAGCAATTCCTAATAACGTTTTGTTATTTTTGTTAGTAAAATGTTTTTTTAAATGTAGTAACCCTCTTATATGTGTGGCATCGGAGCATTATTGAGTGATTTGCGCTAAATGAACGGTGGTTTATCTTACTCATAAGAGTTATATTTTGTGTAATGATGGTATGATAATATTATTTAAAAAGCTCCCCATCTGTTCCCCATCCTATCACATAATATCGGTTGCTTAATCGGTCGATACCATATCGATACGTTTTAATGTGACGCCTGTCTACATTTTGCTGAAAATGAATTTTCATCAACCCGCCAGCAACCAGGGTGAAAAAAAGGAATGGTAAAAACAAGTGCCAAAATTGGACGTCCTGGCTAGCGCCCGTTTGCTTATTCAGCTCTTTAATTAAAGCGACCATAAAGGTTATCGGTGTGCGATGGAAAACTGGTTAAATTTAGATCATCCCCAACTCATCTCATCTCATCCATCGGTCAGGATAGTTATCTCCATGTTTTTTTCGCTCGCTCTCTCTCTGTCTCTCTTCGCCTACCAACGCATCCAATACCAGCTGATGTGGAGCTCTATCGGCCCTTCTTATCCGATGTTTTATGCAGGTTTCATTGAAACTCGATCAATTTCGCCAGATTGTCGCCTCGGTGGAATGGGAGTCTACCGTACTGTCGAAGCGTTTCCAGGGATTGAGGGATCGGGTTCCGGTAAAGGGCACGGAAGGGGTCCGATTTCCGATCCCTCCCACCCCTCCTCCCGATAGACAGACAATGCCTGGAGCCGGACGTGGTACGGTCCGCCGGGTTTACGTAATACGGTGCTCACATCCTGGCATACTCGTACACCCATTTCCCGTAGGAGGGCAACACAGGCTGTCGCTTGCGGTGGACATTTGCTGGGTCGAAACTGCTAGCACAGCAACACAACTCACGGTTCATTAAAAGTTCATTTGGCTAAGCGCTTTAAGTGGGCCCCAACTCGGCAACCGAATGTTGATGATTAGAAACCGTCAGCGTTGCAATCGGCCGCGTGCAAAGCATCGCAACTTGTCCATTCTCGTAGCGACAGTACCATTGGGAATTTGGTATCCAGAATAATTTAACTGGTCGAAAAAGTGTTTTTTAACAGATTCAGTTCAGTTTTGCTTTGGTGTCAGGTGTCTTACCCGTATTGTTGCTACAGGTTTTGGGTTTTTATCATGGGAGGGATATTTTCAAATACAGTGGAAGGCAATCAAAGTAGCACGTTTTAAAATTGTAACATCTTAGAACGTTCAGGTAAGCTATCTTCTTTGTTGAAGTTGGTATCGACACGCAATGTTAAAGAAAAATTGTTTTATCTCTCTTCTCTATTGTTCTGTTATTTCGTGATTTCATTGTAATTGACATTTGTACCTAGCAAGCAACAAAAGTTTAGAACATAACGAAAAAATATGTCGTAATTTTTCCTTCACTTTCTTTCATATTATTAAGTAAAGCAGAAGAGCAGGTAACGTCCCATGTAAAGGTTCAAGTCACTATATGCTTTAGAGAAGAAGATAAGAAACTCAAAGTTTGTCTGTTTTTCAGGAATCCGACTTTGCCTGCCTGCCTCTGTAGTTCTTCTATTTCTTAGTTTCATACATTGCTCGTCTAAATAATATTCAATGAGCAGATTTTCCTCCCTGCATAGTGTCGATTGGATGCAACTAAGCCCGTTGAAAATGAATAATAAACCTCATAACTTTTCCGTAGGTCAGGCAACCTAGCAAGGATGTTACTTAGAAAAAACGGAAAATGGATAAACGCCACAGATTAACGCGTTGCTTGGGGGAGAAAAAAAAACTGTGATGAAAAATCTGATGTTTGCTCGCGGTTAGTTGTTTGCGTACCCTCTTTCATCGCGTTTCACCTATTGTTGACGGCCCATGGGCGGAACCCATCGGTGCGGAAAACCAGCTGCACATTGCGTCCAAGGTCCGGGAGACTCCCAGCAATCGCCCGAAGGAACGTCGAAGACAATGCTACGGACGTAGCGGGGTTTCGCGTCGTCGTCATCGCTTGTCCGGAATATCCTGCTCGACGGCTCAGAAACACTACCTCGGTGGAGCTTACCGTCGCTTCCGGGCGGTTGTGTTTGTGCTGGGCGGGCAGTAATTTGCAAACAATCCCTCGTCACGCATCTTTGGCCCAGCGCTGAAGTTGGCTGGACTCGCCTAAGCGTTGGGGGCTCGCTCGGGTGGCCCTTGCGTGCAACCCAATTATGGGCCCGGGGGGCTGAGCCGGCTGAGGGAGCTGGCGTAGTTGCGATGTCGGCGAGCGCGTGATTATGAGTCAAATTAAGTTTTATTATTATTCGTGCACGGTTTGCTCCCGTTTTGTGCCTGCTGGAAGGGATGCAAATACCCGTCCAATAAGCTGGACGACGATGGGAGGTAGAAGCGGAGATGGCTTGGACGGGAAAAGAAACTTTGGGTGCGTTTGGTGTCACGTGAAAATACGAGCAGGCGGCCAGGAAGTAAAATCGTATCCTTTGGGTGTGATGAACCATTTTCCCCACCTTCACGAATGTTGCGTTGCAGTGCGATGAAACAGGATACACGCGTGCTGCGTATTACGAGGCGCATTTTGACGTTTTGGTGACGGAGGGACCAGTAATAAAGGCCGGAAGCAGGGCGGAAGGGGAGCGTGTGCCGTGGGGTGGAGAAGCTTGGCGCGACAGGAAATAGCACAGGAGCGTGCCTTGCAATACCGGCGACGGTTCGCGTAGAGGTCATGTAGAGGAGAAAATATGGGAGTGGTGTGGCGCAAGGACACGCCGGAGGCAGGATCCGAAGGTGGCTGGGGCATCGACACGGATGCATGCGCTTCTATTTTTCTGAGGCCAGCAGCCTTTTGGCGCCAGCACGGCGAGGGATGCTTTATTTCTTGGAACTCGCGAGGTCGTATCTCGCATGAGTTTTTATTAACAATGTGGAAGACGTTTCTCTCGTTTGGTTAATCGATAAAAGGGAAAACATTTGACGATTTTTTGGCCACGATGCTATGCACAGGAATTAATCGTGGAAGATTCGACAAAATTACTTGTGAGCTTTGAAACTGATGCGCTTGTTAGATACTTCTATGGCTCAAGTCCTAACCACTTTTCGGAAATATTTAACTAATTTAATTGTGTAAGAGATTTTCAGGAGAATGCTAAAGTTTGCAAGAGGTTAAAGGCTAACGAGTTCGATTTTTAAGGATTCATTGTGAATTCATATTTGTTATAACACTTGGCAAATTTCAGTTTTGCGTTTTGTCGATAGTTGTTAGAATGAATCTATATGACAATATTTTTATCTGTTTAATAAACGGAATCGCATCTGAAGTTAACAAATCTGTTTAGGTCCTGCTACATTTAGTACTGCGGTGAGAGAGTAATGCTATAAAATTGTGTTAATGAGAGGCCTGGTGATATACATTTCTTATTTATTTCTCTCAAAGACGACAATTACCTCAACAACTTTATTCCAGTAATGATGGACAAATTGTTACTGTGTGCAAATAATTTTCCTATAGCACCTTCCAGGAGTCTTTTTCTTGTCACTTTCAACTAATACCATTTTGTTTGGCTTTCGTTTCAGATGTGAATCATTAATGAATGAATCTTTACGTGTGAGTTGTCGTTTTACTTATGGTATCATAAATTATGCACGATATCGGGCGGTGTTGTGTTTCCAAGTGTGGTGGCGCTTAGTTCTATATTTACAAGCCGGAAGGGTCGCCTATAGTCGCACCCGGTTTTCTATCAATATAAAGTTATCGTTAAAATAATCCTAAAGCTAATCTTGACGTATTTGCATGGTGAAGAAGTGGAAAAGCAAAATTGTCACACCATTCTTATAATCCGTACGCCGATAGCAGATAGAAGCGATATTTAAATCTTCACCATACGGCTTAAGTGTTTGTGTGTGCGTGTTTGTATACGTGAAAAATAAACATAGCATAGAAAATGGCCCAATTTGTGACACACATCCAGCCGACACTGATCGAAGCCTCCCAGGGGCACGTGCCGCACCACCATGGCCATCAGGTTGGGGTGCCCCATTCGTCCCATTTGCCACACAGTGGCCACAACATGCCGTCCCCTCCGACGGTGCACCACGGTTACAGCCATGGCCATGTGCACGGGCACGGCCATCATCATCCGCCGTCATCGCTCGTCCACAGTGCCAGCCGGGATATGTCGAACAGCAAGGGAGCATCCATCCACAAGGTACCGACGCATCTGGCTCTCTCGCCGAAGGCCGACGACCATCACCAGCAGCATCATCAGCCGCATCCACACTATCAGCACGTGGAAGGATACTATCAGCACGCACCGTTACATTACCATCAGCAGCATCATCATGGGCACACTCATGGGCATCACCATTCGGTGGTAAGTAACTTTTTCCTGTGTTCTTTACCAGTATTATTACTTTCTTTTGTATATTACAACGTTATTGCAATCTATCAATGGGTAAAACATGAAAAATATTTCTTGTATTTACGTTAACAAATTCAAACATTTGTTTGTATTGAGAAGATTGAAGTCATACTCTTTCAGTTTTCATGCAAACATTTTTCTTCAACCAGGTTTTACGATCCATCAATTCATATTTGAAGGTCAAACTCTGATATGCTGGATGGGTATCTTTTTTTTTTATTTGAAAATATTTCCTCCCCGAAAGTACAACATTCGTTTTATGGTTTGCAAATATTGATATCGATGTTTATGGATTGAACAAATGTTATGGGATGGTTTAACCCTACGCTCGTCCATTTTCACCCTTAAGCGTGTATCGCCTGTTTATTTTAGTGCGTTCGAGAATGCTTCTGCCGTTGTTTATCTTTCAGCGAAACGGTATTTGATCTTCAAATTAAGTTTGTTGATGGTGTCCGTTTTCAGTTTTGGTAGCATATGTTTCATTTTCAGTCAAGGTAAAAAAAATCTTCTGTTACGTGTTATCAAACAACAGATGACATACGGCATTTTTGGCGAAGTTTATACGAAATGTACTTAAGTTGTTATGTGAAAGTGTTTTTAACACGTTAACTGCCAAGCATTTTTAGCACACTTTTTTAATACAATCGCGTTTGATAGGTTTACGGGAACCGTTATTTTGACAGATTTCTAGCTTTGGCGGAAAACTTTGAACTATTGTTATTGTTTCCGTGGTAAGTTTAAACAAAGCTTTCAGTAATGATTTATTGTTACGTAAAGCTTAAAGTCTTGTGCAATTCCGACCAACTATGAATAAATTTCCCGTCAATTTGACGTCAGAATCGTCAGAAGACCTAATGTTAAATTATACATCAATCTGCAAAACTAATAAGTGTAAAATATTATGGTTGCAATCAAGTTAAAAAATGTATTTGCTTTGTAAAAGAGAAATACTGTACTTCTTTCAGTACATTTTGTCTGTTGACAGACTTCTGCTAAATATAACATTTTTCAATATTTAATTATTGAAAGGCGAATTAGTAGACTTTAGTTAGTGGAGAAAAACTAATCATTTATATGAAACTTGATACCGAAGGAAATTTGCGTTTTGATGAACACGTATTCGGCTTGAGTAAGTTACGTAGAAAAAGGATTATTTGAAGCTAGGCCCCCGACCGTACGGAAAACAGAAACTCCAACACACCCTCAACATCGACCAGAACAGCACTAGCTCAAATCCCATTAAAAAGTTGAAAATTTATTGCTCCAGCACCGCGTCAGGCAAATGGAGCAGTAGTAATACAGTTCGGTTTCCATTCCCTGGCCTCCTGCAGGAATCTCCCCTCGGTAAGGCAAGGGTTATAAGTTGGCGTGGCGTGGCCTGACACGATTACCATGGGAAATCATGGAAGTTTGGTGTTTTGCCTAAAGGCTAAAGCGGTAAACTCCGATAGTGCGAAATAGCTTCGGCATGTCGTGGAGGCCACCACGAATCGGTCCGGTATGAAACTACGGGGTGTGCAAATACGAACGTGTCTTACATTTGCAAACGTATTTGTTCGTTGCGTGCCCATAGAGCATGTTTCGAGGCATGTGCTTTCGTCCAACGCATACGCTTGGAGGCTTGGAGTAATGCTCATCCCGTGGAGTTTACTGAGGGAAATTAATTCGGTGGGTCTCCATCACGGAGCTAAATTGATAAGTTGCGTGTGGCTGTGATAAGGTTTCGTTGCTGGCGATCTCGTGAGAGGGTGGTTTTTATTTCTAAGTAAGTTATTAACAAACGACACCTTCCCACGCACCTCAGTACTTGTTGAAATAAACCAACAGCTTTAAAAAAGGTTCCACAAGGTAGAGTAACATATTTTAGTACAACCAACGAATTCGTTTAGTACATTTATTGTGACGGTATATCTCCTTCGCTAACACATAAGAAAAAATAGTTTTACAATGGAACAACATATGTTCTTCATCACGAAAATGTAAATCATTGGGAAAGATTCTATCTTCTTCTGCAAGCAAATCTTTCGATGCCGCACGTATGTCCAAACCACGGGCACGTAAATCATGTAGCAAGATAAACATTGACTTAGCGTTTTTGGCGTGGTTCGGCTTGTTCGCCGGAATGCCTGGACAACTACTTCATCCCAATGCATGGGGGCCCCGGCTCAATCACGTGCCGAGGCCAACGCGCTGGTGGAATGCATAACAAGATTATAAATGGTCAAATTGCCTGCCAAGAACCAAATGGAGCAACCGCTACTCTTGAGGGGGAAGGAAGAAAATTGGTTTCCTCAAAAAAAAAAAAAAAACGTGTGGCGAAAGCGGTACGATGGATCTGCGGAACTGTCGAAACTTTTCTTGCTTGCTTCTGGAGGCATCTGCGTGTTGATTCTGGGTCAGCCAAAAAATCCCGCAGGAACAACAACAGCGAGCGCCAACCGAGTAGTGGGGAGGTTTAAATATTTTGACAATTGTTGCGAAACAACCATTATGGGCCCACGATCATCGGTTGGGGTTTGAGCGTGTGCCAAGAAAACTTTATCTTGGCCAACGCTTCGACGGGCCAAAACGGTGCCAAAAGCTGTCGCAAGCTTACAATGTAGAATGGGGGGGGGTTTTCGGAAACAATCCTTATGCCAGCGGGACACAGGGTTTGCGTTCACTTTTTCCAGGTTGTAAGTTTTCCGCCGTATCATAATTTGGCAAATGTGCTTGGGAGTTTGTGCTGGTGGCGCGATGGTTTCTTTATTTCTTTCGTGATGAAAGAGAAATAGTGGTCTGATTCGATTGATGCGATGAAATGCACGGTACGGTCGTAAAAGGGAAATAAAACCACACAGTTGAAGGCACTTGCTCCGACAGCTGGAGAATGTCGGTCAACGGAAGAACGGGAGGTCGACTTCCGGGTTGAGTGGGTGGACCTTTGCGACAAACTTGCATCACACACATACACACGGGGAGGTTGGGGGAGGGTTTGCTGCTCTGCAGTTCCGGCTGCGTTGGCGCCAGGCACGTCCCGATCCGTAATCGGAGCCATTCGGCTTCGCAGATGATTGAGTTTGTTCCCGACACTGCTCTCGTTCCATTTGATGGAAGAGGATCACGTTACCGCATACCGTGAGCGTAGGGGTTCGGGTTTCTTTCCATGTTCGATTGCATCATTTGTTATATTTTTTGGCCTTCCCTTTGCCGCGGTGGAAGTAACCCTAGTGACCTAGTTGGGGTGTCGCTGCACCGGAAGTAGTGTGGCAAGGTGTGACACAATTTATTTGCCCCGGTTCGGATGGTTCGGATGGCAACCGGAAGTGCCCCGGCGTACGTACCATGCTGGGCCGATGCAGTGGTCACTCGCTGCAGTGGTCGTTTATCGTTACCCGGGCTTTGCATGAAGGCGTGGACCGGTGAAGGTAGTGTAGCGTACGGTGACGGGCTACGATGGCCTCGCCTACTCGTGGGTTTTCGTGATGGGCATCGATAATTCGTCCTGGCCATGGTTTATGTGTGCTATGGCAGCTTTGGGTAAGGCCAGCGAAGGAGTGAGAATGCCAGGAGTACTAGGCCTGCAGACCGGAGCGAGCGATAAAATGGCAAATATTATGCAACACTGCTACAAACCGCCAATCAGTTAGTGCGGCGCGTGGGACGGTTCCTTCAAGGATGTTTGTGGTCGAGGTATATGGTGCAGAATGTTTAGATTAGCTGCGGATGGAGCTGCCGGAAGTGACATTAGCAGTCGGAGCGTGTGGCCACTGCTTGAGATATGATTGCGTCTTCCATAACTCTATAGCAGCCTATGTTGTGTATAATCTCAAACCATAACTCACGGATTGCGTAACGTGGAACTTTCTCAAACACTTTTGGGATTTTTATAGTTATCTTCTCCCTTGAACCTAGTTTATATAATTTATGTTAAATGCTTAAGACATATTTGGGAGATTTTTTATAATGCCATATTTCAGTGTTTTATTGGTAGATTAGTGTCTGCCGAAATTTATTAGTTGTTTTCCTCCATGTAATTATTTAATCTACTGGGTGAGGGATTGAAACTTGATTCAATTGAAACGTTGTCAAAAAGAAATGTTAATAGACTTATTTAAAAGACGGGTTTCCGAAATTTTGTTGCCACAGAAACCAGACTGCCAAACGCTTGACAAACGGGAAGTGGGCGTTTGCCGTCAAGTTCACATTTACACGAGTGCCGTTTTTCATTGAAGGATAATGTGCCCTGGAAAGCGCGCTCCTCCGATTTTGGGTCCTGCTACTTCTCTAAGGCAGGGGTCGGCATACATTTCCCTAAAGGGCCAGATGATTCAAAGGAAACTGAAACCGCGGGCCGGATACCTTAAACGATGCCTGAATATTTTCAAAGTAATAACCTTTTTAATGGAGTATCATCTTTCTAAATAGTAAAGTTATATTAAAAGTGTTATAATGTTATATAAATTTTAGCATTATACTTTTTAAAACATTTGCATACTTGGTTTTGTTGAATTTTGATTTTGGATCTAAACATATAACAGGAACAGCTCGTTGAACAATTTTAATCAAATTTTTGGCAAGAAAACAAACCTGACAAATCCAATAAAAGTTGAGATGGGGCTTTTGTATGAACCACTAAAATTTTCTTACGGGCCGGATAAAATCAGTTGGCGGGCCGGATTTGGCCCGCGGGCCGGACATTGCCGACCCCTGCTCTAAGGTATTATGTCAAATATATCGTTTAAAAAGACAAACTCCGGACGCTATAAGATTTCAACTATTTTAACACAATACGCCATTGGTAACATTGGAGTGAATATATTCGTAATAGGTCAGTAAAATGTCAAAAAATATTGTTTTTAAAATCACATAAACTGCAATAAACTAAAACAAACTAATATGATATGTTTGCACTTTTTCTAATAATGACTTATCAAATCAAGTCTCCCTGGATCACCCTATGGATGTATAAATATATTTATTAGAAGCCCAGAATTTTGAAAATGATATGGAGTTTTCCAGTAAATTATTTTCAACCATTAGTCAGCTAAAATATGTTTACCAAAATTAAACCGTTTTTCATATGATACCGATAATGAATTAATTAAACAGATGCCCAAGAATCGTCGTGTTCATGCTCATGTCTTTTATGGCAAGCAGTTCAGTTCGTTTTAAAATACTCTGAGGAAGGTTTGTTTTTACTTTGTAGTTCATGTTTCTTCGTTAACTTTCATCGTTCATCCTGTACATAAGTTAGTCTTGTGGTTGTCGTTAAGTTAATGGAAATTCATGTTGCCACAGTTTGCCACAATGTTTGCATTCTGTTTTGTTTGCTTGGGGTGACCGACATTTATACCGTATTGTGCAAACATTAAGAATGCATTATTCATGATGAATTGAAATTTCCTGTCGTGCGTGTGGGAAATCATGAGGAAATAATCATAGGCAGGCATCCTAAATTTTACTGTCCAGCAATGTAGAAATTGTTGGAAAGTTCCAAACGAACAGTCTACCTAGTTTTCGGTGGCTAGATGTTTGGAATGTTTGTTATTGGTGCAATAACGACTTTTCATGCACAAACGGAAAACTCTTGCAACTTTTTGTTAAAATAAAAAAAAGAGTAGCATTTCTTTTAAATTCAGAAAAAGTTTTACAACTGTATCATTAAATTTGAATCCGCCGTGGCCGAAACGTTAAACCAACTACGTTTCATTATATGTTGAAACATTCAGCTTTATCGCGGAACGAACTTGTTTGATACTGTGAGACATTTCTTCTTTTATCGCCGTTGATTTGATGATGAAATTTGTCTATCTTTTTTAATGCAAACATTATGTTGAAAGTGTAGAATTTTTACTTTCAAGCAAATGCAATACAACTCTTCATTATTGCCAAATGTAATCTAGGTTTTAAAAATAATAAAATGATTCAAAATACTTTCTTTTTTTTATTCACGCTTTAATGTCGTTTGAAATTATTTAGCATTTGTCGTATATTTACATTCATCGATGTTTTCCAACTATTATCGATCAATATTGAAGTCCATTTTTGATTGGATAATCAGTCATGCATGCCAGTCAGCGGCCCGAAACATCTTTTACATGGGAACACAACCTATTGAAACCGGTCGAAAGCTATACCTTCCGACCCTAAGTGAGCGAGCTGGATTTTCTTTGCTTTTGCAATTCATTTGTTGTTTCACTTGATTGCAAGAAAACGGACCCCCGATGATGGATGACTAATACCGAGGGTAGGTCGACGTTGGGGGGGGGGGCTAGATTTTCGTGAAGCTCTATGTCACCGAGAGATATAAAATTACCCGTCTGGGGTGGGTCGTAAATACGTAGATCTTCGCAGTCCGCCGCTATTGATATGATCCGATAGAGCGGATCTTGTTTACACCATTCCGTTCATAAGCAAACAGACCAGTGTGTACCGGCCATCGCTCGTGGTCGCGGCCCTTGCGTTTCCCACTGTGCGCCACTTGGCATGGCGTTGGGGATGCTGGGACGCCAGCAGGGACGGCCATCAAACCCTCAGTTGCGAAAGATGAACGTGCAAACACGGTCGCAAAAGTCCGTTGATTTCGAGCGTCGCGTCTACACCGTCGGCTCGAGCGGTCGACTCGGTTAGTTTCTGGTTCGGTTGGTATTGCTCGATGCCAAAAATAGCGCCACCTGATGCGGGAATGAATGTCACTACACGCACTCGGCGCGGATACGAATGGAAGCGACCCGCGATCGATCACGCGTCGTCCTCAGTGACAGAGTGACAGTGAAGAGTTTTCCATCGCGCGTTTCGTCATCGTGGGACGTTGCCAGTGTCCGGTTTGTCTCGGGACAAGAGATTGCGCAAGCACCTCCTGACGATCAACGGGATTTGTGTGTGTTGGGAACGGGAGGGCCGGATTGTTTGATAAACTGTTGCAATAAACAGGAGACAACAGTGCGCCTGCATTTCGATGACGCAGCATGGCCTTGATTAAATTGTGATGAATATGGTTTCATTTGTTTACCAGTGATCGTATCAATGACCTCCGGCATTGGTTTATCCTTCTGCCCCAGACAGAAAAAAAAATCTACTTTCCCCGGGGCAGATAAGTTCCTGTGTCCTCGACCGCCCGGTGATTCAGTGTGTGGTGTGTTAGTTCATTCGAAATTTGTTTAAATCCACTTGTCAAATCTACTAAACGGCAAACGTGGGAGTGCTCTCTGGTGCGGGGGCGAGCGGAAGCGAGACTTGTTAAATATTAAAACCGTGCGAGGGCCACATTTTCACAGCACTCGGCGTCAGCTGCCGCACGTAATGCCGCCGTCGGTTGAAATCATGTTCTGGCACAGACTCACACGAGAACGACGGGCACAACGTTGAATTTATGTGCCCACATCCTTCTTTGGTGAGATCTACTCGGCTAATAGCAGCGAGCCGGATGAAGCACATTCCTTTCGTGGTTTCATTTTGTGTGCTTCACGCCCCTCCACAACGACCACCCCGGTTATGTCTGGATGCTGCGAAACTCTAACACCAGTTTTATATTCCTTGGCAAGATCCGGTCGGGCTGCGAAAGTAACAGCGGAACGAACGGGTTGTTAAAGGTTAATATATAAATGGTTCCATCCGGCCCCGAGGGCGCTCGGCTAAACTGTTTATTGGTCTCCGACCTCGGACCGTCGTGTGCCACGGGATGTGGCTGGATATATCCTTCCCAGTGCTCCCAGTGTCTTGAGTACAACCTTCGCACATGGGCGTTTAATGGAAAGGCCCGCGCTAAGACGCAGTAAATGCAAAGTGCAGTAAAAATAAGCTCCTTCGGTATGTGGGGAAAACTTGGGGTTGGAAGATTGGCGAGAGGAACACAGCTGTGTACACAAAACCGCACAGGCAATCGCACGTAAAGAGGGGTTTTTTTCACCATAATCCTAACTTTTCCGCCGGCCACTAAGTGCTTTTACCGGTGGCACTAGTGAATGGGACCAACACGCATACCACATGCGATTGATATTAATGCACGCTGACGGCGTGACACGGAAAGCAACGAAAAATCGTAATTATATTCATCACGTGGCACCACATGTGGTGCTTCTTTTCGTGCAATTACTTTGCGCTAGAAGGAACGGATCATGGATGAGAAAAGTTGGATTAATAGTCGTTTAGTTTTCCAAAGCAAAGGAAAGCGTCGGACTACAGGGGTTTCTAGATTTTTGCATTTACAATGCAGGTAGCACATAAAAGAAATTAAAACAAGTCAATCAAAGATAGCAAATTTTACAGTATAGTAAATTGCTGATATCGAATGAATATAAGAATGTATAAAGTTGTTATTATGTTTTATTATCAAATATGGTTTAGTTTTTTTATTTTTGCTTCCAACGTTAGGGACTACTCGAGAGAAAAAAATTTTTTTTGTTCTTCAGTAACAATTTTAGACTATATAAAAGTGTAATAGCAATGGATACAAATTATTTAGAAGCTGTCATAAAATGGTTCTTATCTTCTTCGGTTTGAATTACTTCGGTTAGTAAAAAAAACATTTTATTTTGTTAACTCGTTTGATTGCGACAATAGCTGCTTGAATGATCATAAAACTTTTTATAAAATAATAGTACGTTAGATTTTACATTGTTTCACGTAGGGCAAAATTATTTAATTAAAGCATATTGTTATTTTATTTGAACTGTCCAAACGAAGTACTGACGTGCTTATCCTTGAGAATGATACTTTTAATCCATTGTGCGGTTTTCATCTATGAACTCAGAATCATGCGAAATGGTTTTAAATTGTGTTTTTTTCTGTAACTTATCTTATGACTATAACTACCCTTCCATTTTAAAGCTCCATGTTTTTTTTTTTAAATAATTTCAAGTAAATTTGATACTGTAAAATTTAATTAACTTCCAATTTGTTTTGTTCCTATCAGAAAATTTCACCTAGTTTAATTCAAGGTATTTTAGTTTGTTATTATTACGTGCTTAATTTAATTAGTATAGCATCAATTAATATAGCATCAATGAAGCAATGACAATGATCAAAAGAAAACACAAATGAATATTTGAATAGAAAACTGTAAATATTGGCATCAAAGTGAATCATAAAGCTTTGGCGTCATATCCTTAACGGTCGTTTAGATTTATTTAGTTTGTGTTCTTTAGCAAAATTCCGTTAATTTAAATTTTTTTTAATGTTAAACAAATCAAATTTGTTGTTTTTATACTTCGGTGAAATGTTGACGCAAACAAAATTGTTCTATGAAAATGCATTAGCAAACGGAACACATTCAGTGGCGTCTAAGTCGTTGCCCGCCGAGTCATAACGTCATAACATCCATGCGCAGAGTTAGTGGTAGTTTCCACGCAGAATGCAAGTTTTCACGAACACGGCCTATTTAGGAGGATACCACTACAAACGGGCTGTTAGAAACGCATCGTTTCAAATTTTCTACTTTTCCAATAATGTTAAAAGGTCTCGCGTCATCTTCACTTTCCGCCTTCGCGTCCGAGCTCTCATTTTCTCTTCACGTCGCGTGTGCGATCTCTCCCGTTTCCATGCTATTTTTGGATGTCTGCTACACCGAGCCAACACCGAACCCCTTCGGGGGTTTCCTGTCGTCGACCTAGTCCCACCGGTTTAGCGATTTTAACTCGTCGTACAATTCATTTCCGTGCTCTGGCATGCTCTCGAAATGTTTGTATTTTCGCGTCCACAGACGTCCCCGGCATCATACGCATACGTCAACTTGGGTATGATGAAAATGTTGTACCACCAGTGGATCGGTTTCGGTCCATCGCAAATGGCATGTCTTCGTTCGGGACTATCTGGCTGGTGGTTGGCGTTTTCTTTTTTCTTTTCGCGTTTCTAAACGAGCTCCCATACAAACACACTTTTTCCCGAATCCGTCGCACGTAGTCGATCGCACAGTTTTCCCCACTTTCGCTTTGCACAACAACAAACACCGAACCGTTCTCTAGTCCGTGACTTGGTCACGGTTTGAGCTGGTCCGGTCGAGCTCTAGACAGTTTTCGGGGGAAATTTTCCAATGATCGCACGATCATTGACGTCGTCTGCTAGTCGTCTGGTGGTTTGTGGTTCGACGGATGGTTTTTGAATAACGAAAGTTCACTGAGTTTTAAGGGCCAAAAGACGACTTAGTCAGTTTTATCCTCCTATTGTTTTCGTGTGCGGTGGGAAAAAACGGTGTTCCAAAAAGGGCATGAAAATGAAGTGTTGAAGAGCCATTCTGCAGCAAAGTGGTGCGCCGAGTGTTACAACTTTTAAGAAGCGAGCAGTTAAACCGGTACCGTTACCAGTGCCTGAAGTGGGTCAGTTAGAAAAGTAATCGGAAAAGTGATACCCCCAAGGCTCGGTGAAAGCTCATCGTTCCAACGCAGAGTGAAAAAAAAGTGAAGAAATAAAACGTGGAACAAGGACCGCCCAAGCGGGTGCCTTGTTGAGGGTGGGTTTGGCTAGCTGTTTGTGGGCGAAAAAGCAGAAAAAGATAGAAAAAGAAAAGGCACCAACACCACCAACATGCTGACGCTGAAGAAACGGTTTCCATCGCTGCAGAGCCTTGGCGTAAGTTGTATTTTATTTTTATGCTTTAATTCTCCCTTCTAGTGTGTCAACGGATTTCGGATGTTTTGTGGGGTGGTCGAGTGGGAGGTGGGCCTCCCATATGCTGTGGGAATATTTGATCGTAGGGAAAACCGGCCGAACGGCTCTGCTTTCTCGCTTTGATAATTTCACCCCACTCGGGACGGCTCTTCATGGCGGCTCAAGGGTGGAAAATGGACCATGGGGGAGCCAGGAAGAGGATGAGTTTATTTTTCGTGTTCACCCTGAGGCGCTATTTATGTAGCGCTTGTGTTGTTTGAGTTCGTGTGAACGGTATAAATCTCTAGTATGGCACTTGGAATCGCTGAAGGGTAGGCCCTTGACTGTATGTCAAGCAAGTGTCCTCAACGGGGTGGATTTCGTGAAAAACCTCGTTGGAATCGCATTTCTGACGTAGTTTATTGTCAATTTTGGGGCATCTCGAAGTTTAGTGCTAAGTGAATGGAAAAGCAGAGCAAAATAAAATCGATTTAAATTACCAAATTCCAATTCGTTGAAATCCTTTGAAATGAGATCATTAGAAATAATGTTTGTAAGATGCAGTTTTGGACCAAACTAAACTGTTGGGATTTTTAGGGTCTGACCAAACTGAACAGTAGGAATAGTCGGAATGTTAATTGGAATTTCAAGCATTGAAACTTTCCTGGCATACTAATGAGTTGGTTATTTCGCAATGGGATGAATATTGTCACAGTATAACTGGCTTTTGGTTATTTGAAAAGAGAAAGATGTCTTCTGAGATAACAAAGTGGCGTGTACCATCTTACAAATATAAGGCCATGGACTAACCATGTCCAAGAAAGGACAAAGAGAAAAGCACAATTTGTTGGCAAGAGTCTTAAGACAGCTATGTTGATGACTGCAGGGCACAAACAAGGCAATAAAAGTAGCGTAGAGAATGGAAACAATTTGGCAGCCTATTATCACTAACGTACACTTTCTTGGCCGTGCTTCATGGTCATAAATAATGATACGAGCAACCGGAATGGCGTCTCTTGGGAACACTGGTGACGGATTCTTATTGGCAAGGCCAGAGCTCAACCAGCTGGTAGGGAAAATTCGGTTCATCTGGCTGGCGTTCGTTCGTTTGGAATAGGTTCATTAGCAACGATATTCCATTAGGCCGCTGCTGCCTGAGGTCAAGGTTTCGCTAGTTTAGCCCATCGTTGCGTGCTATGTTCGCCATGAAAAGCGCCTCGATCTTGGGCAAGGTTTTATTTTTCATTTTTGGAAGCGACAGGCATGAAAATCGAGCAATGTGTCGAACATTGATGGAGAAATTTAGTCAAAATGTGAATTTTGTGAAATTGGTTAGATCAGTGTTAGATAAGTTGAGAGCACGCGATGTTGGAACAACGGTAAAAAAATAAACGCTACCAGCATGCTATACAGAATTGTTTGCTATGAATAAACAACAAAGCACAAAACAGCAACCAACCAGATCTTATCTAATAAGGAACTGTAGGAGAATTCAGTATAGTTTTAGATAGTTGATATTCTAGACATTTCTACACAGGCGTAGGATAGTTTTTCGATGTTAGAAATGGGCATTTATAGAAACGAAAAAAGCAATTTGTTATCATGTTTTCTAGTGACCGATCTGATTCGCCGAACCTCGAGCCACATAGAACATATCTCGTATGAAAGGTTTTGAGGTTTTGAGTTAGTAAGTTTTGAGTTGAATTTTATAAACAAATTTTTTTTAAAAAGATTGTACTAAACATTGTGCTAAAAATGCTTGGTACGTAACGTGTTAACACGTTGACTGCCAAGCGTTTTTAGCACACCTTTTTAGTGCAATCTTATTTAATATAATTTGTTTGTAACATTTATTAAACCAACGATTTTTGAAGGCTAAGCAAAAACTTACCTTTTCAAAGAATTGATATAAAATATTACTATAGTTTTTATGTTGCATTTTCATTTATTTATATTTTTTGCTGTCACCCACTTTTGGGTGACATGGCAGTCAACGTGTTAAAGATGTAGAGATGTAATTGCCCGGTTATACAAGATATTTAGGTTTATATTGATGATTATCAGGAAAATATTAAACATATCTTTTCCAGCTATAAAGAGACGCTTAAAACGTTATGTATAATGTAAAATGTTGACGCTGAAATAATTTATTTTCCGGCATTAAAACGACATGTTGTTTGAAACCAGCATGCCACCATTGAGTAAAACAAAAAACAACTTTTTAATCAAAGGTTTGAAATAATTACATAGATTATACAATCGAAATATTATGAAAGTAAATACAAGCATCGAGCACGGCTGGAGAGTAGGGATAATGAATTTAATGAATTGCCGAAAAAGTGAAGGGAAGGTCCCATTTTTTCCTTTTCTTCGCTCGTGCCAATCGCTCCAAGCAATATAGTTGACATGGATAACACCTCTATTAGCGTGAATCACATTCCACACACGCAACGCCCTTCTCTCTACCCCACCCCTCCCGACGTACCAAACAATTGTTGTGCTTGTTGTGTGTGCCGTTTTAATGAACGAGCAAATCGGGCGAATTCGGGGAAAAGTTGAACCGTCCGCGAAGGGTGCGCGTTCAAGTTCACCGCGCTGAAAGGCGCCGGCACGGGCATCCATAATGTGCACACACCGCACGATGATGTCACGCAAGGACTGCAACACCCCTTGCAGTGTTTCCACCGCTTTCTTGATTTTCCTTTCGATTCCTTGTTCTTTCTCGCTGCGGAAAAGCGGAACCTGCGTCCCCTTTGCGCGGAAATGGCACAGTGAAGGAAAAGCAAAACAATGCCTTGTGTTGTGCTCGAAGGGTTGATTCTCAAGGCGGGTGGCGGTGGTGGTGATTGCATTCGAAACGGCACCCCCGCGGTCGTACCTTTGTTTGCGTGCCCCGAATACGCGGGGTAGCACGTGTCCAGGCGTCAGGATTCGCTTCCTACAGGACGACGGGCTGCCTTACGGTTTCCTTTGGTGTGTTGGTGAAACACGCGGATGGGTGTGTTTGTGTTCTCCCCCCCTCCCGGGGTGCACTGTTTACGTTCTGGCAAGTGCAGAATGCCGGCAAAAGTCACCGAGCGCGACTTCTGCGCGGATGTCCTTGCGAGTTTTCGAAACGAAACGGGAGGCGGCGGGACGGGACGGGACGGAACGGAATTTTCGAAACTGTCTCCAGCCCATCGAAACGGGGAATCGGATGCGCCGGCGCACATCCCGCGGCCAGTACCTGTTCGGGTTCGGGCTGGGGAAACCCGCTGGACGATCGGGCACCCGGGACCGAATATATCCTGTGCGGCACGGACCGTTTCCCATTCAGTCTTCGAGCAACCGTCGGTACGGACAAGTGCGAAATATTTATTGTGCAACTCACCTGGACCACCGGTGGATCCTGTTGGAGTGAAAGAGAGCGAAGTGGTGGCGTTGAAGCAGTGTTCCCGTGTGATATATATATCTAGTTGTATTTCTTTTCCCCCTTTGCTGTGTTTTCCCTCACTCGTACGCTCGCGGTACCCCAAAAGCGCACACTGCAGATTAAGCTTCCAGTATTAAAGAGCCATCTCCCTGTCGGTGGTAACCGGAGTTGTGAAGGGATAGTATTTTAACGGTAAAAAGGAAAATCTCTTGCCTTTCCACTTGCCACTTGCCGTCCTATCTTTTGCTGGTGCAAAGGACATGCAGTGGCAGTAATATCCTTACGCCCGTATTTTTTTCTCCCTCTTCTTCGCGGTTGTGGTGGTGGTGGGTTTTCAGCCCAAGGAAGGTTGCTGCTCGGTACGGCACTCCATTTAGCGGCCATCTTGCTCGGGCAGGACCGACCACCATTTGCTCGGTGAAAAAACGGGAATTCGTCTCGTTTGGAACGAGTTTTGATTAATCGTTTCGCTTTTCCTGGTGCCGGTGTAGAGTAGCTTCGGTTTAAGACTAGGATAGTGCTTAAAGAAAGGGAAAAGGAGAAAACGCAAATAAATTCATACCAGCGCCCTCGCAGCACCTCACGGATGTAGGACAGTGCGCTCGTCGGTATATTATGCAATCAATCGAACCGTGGGTGCGCTTATTAGTGGTGGCAAGTTCAACGGTGGCAGCACACACCGAGGGTTCACCGTAGAAAAACAGCGCCGTGGGAGCGAGAGAAAGCAGAAGTAAAACGTGCCCCACCACGCCAGCCGTCCTCTGGTTTGATCCGTGCCGTAGTTGGTTTTCCCTGTACGCTCTCGAATACACAAGGGCTAGGGCACGTACGGCAGAGGAAAAAAAGGAAACACAAAAAAAAAAAAAACAAGCGAGCCCACTAAATCTGGTACGGTCACGTTGCAACTGGGCAACGTTTATGCAGGGCATTGCAGCACGCCACGGAAGGGTTTGCGACCGGCTTGGGGCTTAATCGATCGAACCTGAGGGACCTGCCTTGCAATGGTCACGGAAAATGGAACACAGGTGAGTGGGAGGGGGTGGTAAATGCAGTAAAGGACAGGAAAAACTGCAGTAGCAAGACGATACTTTGGTTGTATGGTTTGATTTTTAATTTGGGTCATTACAAGGGTATGGAGTAAGATTGCGGGAACAGAGAGTAGAGAGAAAAAGATTAACGACGGTTTGAGTAGAAAATTTAAAAAATATGAAAAATACATCACTTTTTTTTTGTCGAATCAATATCATGCCCATACAAAAGGATTACTCATGTACTCATTTTAAGAAACATACTATTCCACTACTACCAAAACTCAAACCAAACGCAACTCAAACCAAACTAGCTATCCGTAAAAATCCTTTGTGTGGAAACAAACATCTCTATTACAAAAGAAAAACTTCTGTATCTGCCGGAAATGGCCAGCAAGCGCGATGAAAAGCACTGACGGAAATTTTGCTCCCATCAGGGAAAAAATCCCATCAATGCCGCAGAGCGATCGATATTGTGCCCCGGTCGACGCGCTGTGCGCTGTCGTGTAGTGGTGTGCATGCACACTGCGAGAATCACCATAGACCGAGCAAGGAAGAGAGAGAGAGAGCAAAGAAAACCAAACTAAGTGGAAATAGATGCGAGAAAGAAAGAGAGCGAGATAGAACGAGGGAAAGAATGGGATGTGTTGGGAAAAGGGACACGAAAAGGATATAGAGGGTCCAGACCAAGAGCAGATCTGATGGAAGGGAACGGGAACGGCACATTTTTCGTCGAAGTTGAAACCGTTCAGCTCCAAGCACTTGCCCGTCTCAGAATGTCTCAGACAACGCGAAATACAAAGCGCTGTGGATTCACCGCAGGACCTTTGGTGGGTCGGTGAAAATGCGGAAAACCATTGCGGAAAGGACAACCATCGTGAGCTCTAAGGAAGGTTGCCTCCCTTTGCGGAGCTCACGAACACAGACGCAGGCGAACGGAAAAAGGCCTGACCGGAACAACGGAACCGACACGCACATACTCTCGCTTGCAGGATATTTTCCGCACACATACACGCACACACACACACACACACACACACACACGTGCAGGCACGGAAACCGTCTACCATGGCCGGCGGATGGTATCTCGCAAAATGGCAGTCTCGGTAGAGTATTAGCAGGAAAAAAATCCCTTCCAAGTACGGCTTTTCCCGTCTGGGTCGTTTCGGAAAATCTGGCTGATGATGAAAATCATTCTCAGAAAAAGAAAATAAAATGAAATCAATCCGTCTACCACCTGGCTCGCAGTATCGATTATACGCCCATTAAGCGGAAAAACGAACAACCAGCTACGGTGGATTTGTTTCTGGCGAGAAATGTCCTCTAGAACAAACAACAAACCAATGCCTACTGCCAACAACTTGTCGCTAAGGCACATCAATCACGCAGTTTGTGTGTGTGTATGTGTGTGTGCATGGAAATTGCCCTCCACACGATATGGTAATTTGACATTCTAGCAAATGAAACGAGCCCTATTCTCCTTCGCTCCTAGCCCTCACGGTTCCACCCGAAGGTAATCAAGCCGACAAGCCTACCGGTTGGAAATACGGCTTGTTTGGGTTTGCGGCAAGGTTGAAGGGAAGGGGTGCCGGACGGTGGCAGCCTGAAATTTTGCCTGTAACATTTTCAACTGTGTTTGGGTGCGGTCGTCCTCGTGATCGAACGGGTTGAGCAAACTCCGTACGTATGTGGATACACCTATGACCGCGTCCACACGGCATCGTAGCGTAGCGATTTTGACACTCCGTCGTAGTGTCAACTATTTTTTATGGCCGTGGCTAAGGCCTCTCGACCAACATTTTCACTACGACGGAGTGTCAAAATCGCTACGCTACTATGCCGTGTGGACGCGGGGTATGACGCATGGTGTTTTGCTCTGGGATCCCATGGTTCATGGATCTAACATTCAAACATTACTCGAGTCGAAGAAGGAAAAGGCAAACGGCTGCAGAAAAAGAGGAGTATTTTACTGGTTATGTGTAATAAAATGACGTTTGATCTACCCATATGAAATGCGCCAAATATTGAAATGTTTGTATAACTGTTTGATTTATTAGAAATTGGTATAATTTGAATAATTACATTCGAGGGTTTATAGAAACTTTGAAAAATGTCATATTCAACAAAAAATACATCACGCTCCACAATTTTGGCCTAAGCGAGCTGTGTATTAAGATTACATACAAAAATGGCACAGTTAGATCTAGATCGACGTTACTAATATTATGGCTTACTGTCTTATAATGCTTTTAGTCGTTCGCTTGATACTTTTCTTGGATTGTTAATACCAACCCTTGTAAACCCTTATTAGACGAGGGCATTTTCTGTCATCTTTGCCCAGTATTTTTCTGCCAAAATTGGTTTTTGACATAAAAATGCTGTCCGCTCGTGTAATAACGCAAAATTCCACAAAATGTGTTTTGCAGTTAATTGATCATTTTCATGTTTGAATTTAGCGTATTTTAGCAACCTAGAGTAACGAACCAAATCTGTTGCAAACAACAGAGCAAAAAGTAAATAAATCGCCACTTTGACATAAAAATACTAGTCGAAAGAAAATCGGAACCGGTCGTGCCCGGCCACTTGACACTATCTTCCAAAATCGACGGACAGAAATATTCCTCGTCTAATAAGGGTATTATACGCGATTGATCGTCACACAGAATATTGGCTATTCGAACAAATAAATGGGATACAACAGAGGTTTTTACCGTTATATCCATTTACACAATGTCATTAACTACACTTAGTTCGTAGCTTTCTAGAATTTTTACAGTGGAACATAACAAAATTCTCATTACAGTTGTAAAAGGAAATGAAAGTTGTTGTTTGTTTTACTCTATTGAATATTATTAACAAATATCGTAGAGACAACTTGTATCGAGAAAAGGCATTTATATAATTGAAGCTTGGATGATATTCGGAGTTGTGTTCAAGTTTCGTAGAAATTGTCTAAAAGTATTTTTTAAAAGGATAAGAAAATTTAGAATTGTATGTCAACGCTTGGGTTCGTAAGTGCGTATATTGTGCCATGAACATGAAAGCAAAACATTAATCTATTCCTTGTTCTATCACACGGTTTTTCTATGTATGTTGAAAAAGGTATGTCAAAAGCAAAGAGCTCAAGCTAGACGATGGATACATACCTTTTGACATTTAATCATAGGTATGTAGAATCGAATTAAAGTGAAATAAGAAAACTTCGACATGTGCTTGCTTGGGACGCAACTGTTCGTTATCCGAAAACTTCGAAATTGAACACACCGTATTCCATTTTGCATGCCAAATGCAACGTTTCATCTGGCAAAGTTCCAGCAAACACTTTGCCTGCATTAATTTGAAAGCACTCTAACACTCTAGCGTATCGTGCGCTGCTAAAGGGAAGATTCTGCGTTCGTACTGTGCGTGATCGAAATCATTGATTGTTTGGAGGACGAAAGAAACCAAAAAAAAAAAAAAACGCCATCCCACCGGCCCAGTTTGGTCATTAGGCGGTTGGTGGTAGGAAGGTTTTTGGGCGGTGGCCAATAAGCCTGCTTTTCGCTTAACTTGCATTCGCAGTGAGTAAAAAACGAGTTTTCCAAATTTGCCTCATTTGTCAATGCACGAAGTTTGTTGGCTTGTTGGGTATATAAAATGTCGTCTGTGTGTGTTTGTGTGTATTTTTGCGACTCGAGGAAAAAACGCTATAAAGCATGACGCAAATAAACAAATTCAAAGGCTTGCCAGCTAGTTTATGCTTCGTCCTGAAGAACTTTTGTCCTCTCATCCTTTTGAAGTTCGTAGCTCCCTTTCGATCGATAGTTCCGTACAACTGAGCTACTTTAGCTGCGTCCGAATGTGTCGCAATAAAGATTTTGTCACGCTGGCACGGGTGAACTTTGGCCGAGCAGGTCTTGCTAGGGATGACCTTTGCCGTCCGGCACCGAGATGGCGCGTTCGGGGCGCAGTGGAACACATTATTCACAATTATATCACCGTCGGAAATCCGGCTCGCTGTATCCGCCCAGCGTCCAAATGTCAGCCGATGTGATGAGGTGTATGCTTGGTGTACGCCAGACAGCCTGGCTCGGTCGGGCAACCCGCCTTAACGGCCGTGTGCAACACGACGAAAGCTGGCATGATGTAATGGTGCCCATGCTGTCAGCGGAGCTTCCGGCGATAGTTCTGCTGACGCCAGCGAAAAGCTTCCTCTCCTCCCCACGTAGATGCTTCCTGGGAGACGGTGTCGGACGAATGCTGGCACATAAAAGTATTTCGTGGTATCAAGAAATATGGAGTACACTTTGGGGTATTTTTTTTTTTTACCACGTCTTACCAGCCTCGAGCACCTTGGCGCAGAATGAAGGCAATTGCGAGCACGGAGTTGACCGGCTTGCCTGGTGGCACGGAGATTCCTGCACGGCATTCCCAGTATACTGCATTATGACATAGGCACGGATCGATCCGCTGGCTCTCTCTAGCGCCCGCCCGGAGGCCGGTAGGTTCAACCATTCGGTACGGTGAAGAACAGCCGGAGCTCTATGGCACATCTCGGACTGGCTACCGTGCCATTCGGTGACTGGAAGCCATCGGAGATTGATGAAGTCGAGCATCCGAGAGTAGTAGTGATACGTTCTTGCGTACCGGAACTTAGTATGCTGCCGGAGGCGCCTGTGTAAACTCTTGTGCTTTCGTGTGTGCGCAGGAATTCTCGGAATCTGGAGCACTTTTTCGCAGAAGCTCCAATTCAGTGCAAGAAGTGACGCTGGACAGAAAGGGAGTGTGTGTTTGGTGAAATGAAACGTTCATAAGAAAATTTATACTTCATAGAGTTAATCTGTTGTCAAAGAACACTATAATGGTAAATGAATTGATGGAATAAATTATGAGCATAAGTTGTGCATAGTTTTATCTTGATATATTCGGTTGAAAGAAAGTTTAAAAAAACTTGTGTGTAATTAAAAGAAAATGTGAAAAAAACCTACTCTACGTGTAGAACATCGTATCGCCCAAGGATGATTTTTAATTTGAATCAACAATATCAATTCTAATGAAACGGAGTTTTATCTTTCAAAGAAGTTTTTAAATTTAAACCTAGGATAAGTAGTCCTATGTTGAAGAATTGTGAAATTTTGCTCGCATCTATTCAAACCTCGTGACGTTTTATTTGTTTTATCTTGTTTAAAAAAAAGTGAATTTTCATTATATTTTCATTATTCAATAAGTTCTAGTGTAGTTAAATTTAAGTGATTCTATTTTTGTTTCAATCGTGGTATGTAAGATGATGTATAAATGTATTTCTTCTGTTCTGTTTCATTGCAGTCTGATGGAAACACATCGTTCCTGCGTGCCGCTAGGGCAGGCAACTTGGAGAAAGTACTGGAACATCTAAAAAACAACATTGATATTAATACTTGCAATGCGGTAAGTAATGTTCATGCGTATTTTGCAACTGGTTGTGAAATTCCTCAGATCATAAAGGGTGGCGATAGGTGAAGTGTATTTCATGGTGAGAGTTGAGTTTATTTGTAACGGCAGTTACAACGAAGTACACTGGATACGTCCGAGCAAAGGAAGTTAAAAGAAGTGGTGCGAAAAATGGAACGTAAATTTATCTTCTTTCCATGGGAGAAAATGGTGCAAAATCCTGTCGTAAAATTTCTGCTTCATGCTGCAAGTAAGTAACGCCAGATGTCGCCACCGCGCTGATCATCGTCCAGGATCGGCGTATTCTTTCGCCGTTTGAGTTTTCGTTTACGGTTCGTCGTACGCCGGAAGTGCGCATGCCTCTTCGTCAGCCGAGACCGCGTCCTCCACGAACACTGCGTGTGGTGGTGGAGGGGAAAGTTAGCACTCGTACTTCCTGAATTCGAAGAAGATTTCAATGCGCAGGACAGTGATGTCGGGTGGTTGGTCCTGCGCTCACGAACGCCGGGACCCCTCGGATCCATCGTCGGGCCGGCGATATGCCGAATGGTAGGTGCGCTACGATGTGTCAGGCTAACGACGCCGACAGCGACATCTGTCGGAAAACAGTTGTCGTACAGGACACGGCCTATAGCAAAACAAGATGAAATGTACGAAACGGTGTGTTAGGTTATGGTTCGGTGTCGGGTTTCCGTGAAAGTGAAAGTCATCAGCATCGGCATGGCCGACCCCGTGTTGAGTGGTATTGGTGTGCACGATCGGTGACGGGGCCGCTGAGTGAGTGATTGTGTCATGACAAATCAACAACCTGCCCGTGGGGGTTTTGTGCCAGACTGACATGGGATACGTATGGACATTAATGGGGGGCAAATAGAAAAGAGTGAAAAGGACTGTTACGAAGCGAAAGTGTGTCCTGTGTGTCGCTTCCCTTTATAAAACAATAAACAGGTGCGCGTTTGGTAGCGTTTGACGTTTCGTATTTTCTTTTCCGCCCCTCTCTCGTTGCTCACAGAATGGCTTGAATGCACTGCATCTGGCGTCGAAGGATGGCCATGTCGCGGTCGTGTCGGAGTTGCTGGCCCGTGGAGCCACGGTCGATGCGGCCACGAAGAAGGGCAACACCGCGCTGCATATTGCGTCGCTGGCCGGCCAGGAAGACGTGGTGAAGTTGCTAATCAAGCACGGAGCCTCGGTGAACGTGCAGTCGCAGAATGGGTTCACGCCGCTGTACATGGCGGCCCAGGAGAACCACGACTCGGTGGTGCGACTGCTGCTGTCGACTGGCGCGAACCAAAGCCTGGCCACCGAGGATGGCTTTACTCCGCTGGCCGTGGCTATGCAGCAGGGCCACGATAAGGTCGTGGCGGTGCTGCTCGAGAGCGACACGCGTGGCAAGGTGCGCCTACCGGCCCTGCACATTGCCGCCAAGAAAGATGACGTGAAGGCGGCGACGCTGCTGCTAGAGGTAACGATCAGTAGTCCACGAGGTGGACGGAACGAGAGAGTAATTAAGCATTTGTCTGCTTTTCCGCATCGTGTAGAATGACCATAATCCGGACGTGACGTCCAAGTCGGGCTTCACGCCGCTGCACATCGCTTCGCACTACGGCAACGAGGCCATGGCCAACCTGCTCATCCAGAAGGGGGCCGACGTGAACTACGCCGCCAAGCACAACATCAGCCCGCTGCATGTGGCCGCCAAGTGGGGTAAGACTAATATGGTGGCGCTGCTGCTGGAGAAGGGCGCCAACATCGAGAGCAAGACGCGCGATGGCCTCACGCCGCTTCACTGCGCCGCTCGCTCAGGTCACGAGCAGGTCGTCGATATGCTGCTCGAGCGAGGCGCCCCCATCAGCTCGAAGACGAAGAATGGGTTGGCCCCGCTGCATATGGCCGCACAGGGCGAGCACGTGGACGCCGCTCGTATCCTGCTCTACCATCGCGCTCCAGTCGACGAGGTGACCGTCGACTACCTGACGGCGCTCCACGTGGCCGCCCACTGTGGTCACGTGCGCGTCGCGAAGCTGCTTCTCGATCGTAATGCGGACGCGAACGCCCGTGCCCTGAACGGGTTCACGCCGCTGCACATCGCCTGCAAGAAGAATCGCATCAAGGTGGTGGAGCTGCTGCTGAAGCACGGCGCCAGCATCAGCGCCACGACCGAGAGTGGCCTGACGCCGCTCCACGTGGCCTCGTTCATGGGGTGCATGAACATCGTCATCTATCTGCTGCAGCACGACGCCAGCCCGGACGTGCCGACTGTGCGCGGCGAAACGCCTCTGCATCTTGCGGCCAGAGCCAATCAGGTGAGTGTGGGATTGGAATACTACCACGATGTCACCAAATAATGGAGCTCGTCACGCGATGGAGACGCCTAGTACTTTACACGTAATTACTTCTCCAAAAGCACACACTATCTGTACTAGCAATTAAAGGGTCTATGGTTGACTCAAAAGAGTTCAGCTTGTTAAACTAATACGAGTTAGCTTCTTGTATATTTCTTAATGTTTTGAACATTTTTCCTTTATTCACGGCAGTAACGGCCGTCTTCGAACATGAATGCCGATATTTACTCACCTTTTCCTTCACTTGGCGTACAATCGTTCTTGACTTCTGAAATATATGAACAAATATTTTGCTGTTCAGTTTCAGTTCAGTTATTTACAAAAAATCTTTTATAACCAACAAACAAAGTTGTTATTAATTCAAATATTGAACCGTTTTTATGTATAAAATATTTTTATTTAACCCTATATTCACATCAGTAATAATGTTATGTACTGAACTCTGGAAACTTTACCTTCAGATGAAACAATAATTGGCACGTACTAAGAATAATTAACTTTTATCTTCATCATTTTTTTAAGATGGTAAAGAATACATTTATAAAGCCTGTCCGTCATTTTAAATTGCAGATAAAACTTTGTGTCTCATGATTTTGCAATAAAGAGATGCATTGAACTTAACTTCATGCCATTGGCACAAGACAAATCTTGCCAAGTAGCTGGTGATATAATCACCTTAATTTTATTAATTTTGATAGTATCATAAATATACAAGAAAACGAAACCGAAAACTTACAAGAATACTTAAAATACGCCACTTGTAAAACACAATTTAAGTTTACAGTTTTAATACCCAATAACTGCAACACTTTGCTAACATCTTCTCTTCAACGTTAATTCATCTTTAATTCTCACTCACTATATTCCTTTTTCCAGACCGACATCATACGCATTCTGCTACGCAACGGTGCGCAGGTTGATGCCCGCGCCCGTGAACAGCAAACGCCGCTGCACATCGCGTCGCGCCTCGGCAACGTCGACATCGTCATGCTGCTGCTGCAGCACGGTGCGCAGGTTGACGCGGTCACGAAGGACATGTACACCGCCCTGCACATCGCCGCCAAGGAGGGCCAGGATGAGGTAAAGAATCTCGTTGCCAAGAAACTCATGGATCACATAGACACCGTCTATCTGATGCAGCTGTTTTGGATACGGCATCAGGAGTATTTCATTTAAACAGTGCTGATGGTGGGTGGGCACTCTTATGTAGCGCTAACATTGCCGGCGATCCTCTTACGGTGCGTGATGCAACCAAAGATTCAACCGCATAAGCCGGTGGAAGCTAGAGACAGGGAGAAGAACGACGAGCGCAGCTCGAAGGAAGCTAGAAACAAAGTGTTTGTGTCTGTGTGCCATAGTAGACATATCATGTACGACGAATTTACAGGGAACAGGGAAAACAATCATTAAATGACTTAGGCTTAATCGATGCATCGACAAGTAAAAACAACAAAATGCACAACGAACGCTATGAGCAAACTGATGATGAAACGACGAACGACTCCGCACATCAACTGGGAATGGTTTAATGTTGATTGCTTCGGGTTATTTCATGCCTCCGTAAATTATTCTTTTATCCCTAGCTTAAGTTTATGCATATGATTTTATAATTTTCTTACTATACGTTTAATAAAGTCTCTCCGGCTGATGGGTTCGAGTAGCTAAACAAGCGACTTCACCCAAGGACCAATAATCAGGATGTTCTGTTTCGTTTTCCTTCTTTCATTCATTATAATTATTTCACTTTATGTTCATTCGTACTACGCGGTAGGCTTTCCCTAGGATGGTTCCAGCAGATTTTATTTTCAAGTGCTTGCTTTTATTTCGAATCAAGGAAGGTTGAGATCAGGTGCTTCACCACGCAATGCGGAAGTATTCCACCGTAACAATACCAGGCAGGTAAAGCGAGTGTAGTTGTTCGAGTTTGGTTTTGTTTTTCGTTTGAACGTTCCGTTGACCGTTAATATACCTCCCTTTTTTGAGTTTGCATTTGCTTTCGTACACTTTAACGTTCGCCACGGTGCAGGTTATCGCCGTGGCTGTTTGTTTGGTGTTTGGAATAACCGCTTGTGTTTCCGTTTTTTCTGCATTCAAATGGTTGGTGCCCGAACAACCGTTAACTGTTAATCATTCCTGCGTTTCTCGACTATGAACCCGTTACCCACGCACCTGAGAACGCTGAACGTGTATCAGCCGAGTCGGGACGAAGGGCTGTTGAGGAAAGCCAACGGAAACGTGTACACATACGCAAACAAAGACATAGGCGGTGTCTAATACGGTTCCACTTTCCATCGTTATAGGTCGCTGCTGTTTTGCTGGACAACGGGGCGCAGATCGATGCGACCACCAAGAAGGGCTTCACGCCGCTGCACCTGACCGCCAAGTACGGCCACATGAAGGTGGCCGAGCTGCTGCTGGAGAAGAATGCACCGGTTGACGCACAGGGAAAGAACGGCGTTACCCCGCTGCATGTTGCCAGCCACTACGATCATCAGAACGTGGCGATGCTGCTGCTAGAGAAGGGCGCTAGCCCGCACGCGACGGCCAAGAACGGCCATACGCCGCTGCATATCGCGGCGCGCAAGAACCAGATGGATATCGCCAACACGCTGCTACGGTACGAGGCTCAGGCGAATGCGGAGAGTAAGGCCGGTTTCACGCCGTTGCATCTGAGCGCCCAGGAGGGCCATACCGAGATGTCGGGACTGCTGCTGGAGCATAAGGCAGATCCGGATCATCAGGCTCGCAATGGGCTTACGCCGATGCACTTGTGCGCACAGGAGGATCGCGTCAGCGTGGCGCAGGTTCTTGTGAAGCACGGTGCTAACACGCAGGCCGCCACGAAGGCCGGCTATACGCCGCTGCACGTTGCGTCGCACTTTGGACAGGCCAACATGGTACGCTATCTGATCGAGCAGCAGGTCGATGTCAACGCTTCCACCGGCATCGGCTACACTCCGCTCCACCAAGCTTCGCAGCAAGGACACTGCCACATTGTTAACATACTGCTGGAGAACCAAGCTGATCCAAATGCTATTACTAATGTAAGTTGGTTATGGACGGCTACCGAGGTCCCATCTGATCAACCTTTTTTTTTTCTCACCTACATTCAGAATGGACAAACATCGCTGAAGATTGCCCAAAAGCTAGGGTACATCAGCGTGCTCGATTCGCTGAAATCCGTCACGGATTCCAAGAGTACTCCCGAGCAACCGCCATCGGAGGAGAAGTATCGCGTCGTCGCACCGGAGGCGATGCACGAAACGTTTATGTCCGATTCCGAAGAGGAAGGAGGTGAGATACCAGCGGCTTCACCAGGGGCGATCAGTTCGTCAAAGGGTTCATTTTGCGCATTACAGGTGAAGACACCGTCCTGTCGGACCAACCGTATCGTTATCTAACGGTGGACGAGATGAAATCGCTCGGCGATGACTCGCTGCCGATCGATGTGACTCGCGACGAGCGGATGGACTCGAACAAGATGGTGCAGAGCGGTGACTCGCACCAGTTCCCGCCGACCGCGCTGGAAGATTCGATCAGTCCGCAGCACGCATCGATGGTGCAGTCCGGCATCTCGGCCGCCGACTTTACCGACAACATCAACATCGAGCGTCACTCGCACGTGGGGTAGGTTCGGTGGGATTGGGTGGGATTGGTCTGAATGCTAATGGTGATGGGTTTTGTTGACTAATCCCGAAATGTTGCACTTTACCACTTGTTTCCTCGCATTTTTTAACGCTTTCACTGACGATTGGATGTTAATGTTCATTTGCTTGCGTACTAACAGAAAGCTTCACTGGAAGAAGTAAGTTTCGCCAGAAGATCGATCGCGAACCAAGAACTCGGATCGCGCTGGATCGTATGACATAATGAGCTGACGATTAATTTTACTCCACATTGCTGCCGCAGCTTCCTGGTGTCCTTCCTGGTAGATGCTCGTGGTGGAGCCATGCGAGGCTGCCGCCACAGTGGAGTACGCATCATCGTACCGGCCCGGTCGGCCGCACAGCCGACGCGCATCACCTGCCGCTACGTGAAGCCGCAGCGCACGATGCATCCGCCGCCGCTGATGGAGGGCGAGGCGCTAGCCAGCCGGGTGCTGGAGCTGGGCCCGGTCGGTGCGAAGTTCCTCGGACCAGTCATCATGGAGGTGCCCCACTTTGCGTCGCTGCGGGGTAAAGAGCGCGAGATCGTCATCTTGCGCTCGGACAACGGTGAAACCTGGCGCGAACACAACATCGATATGTCGGACGAGATCATCCACGATGTTCTGAACGACTGTTTCGAGCCGGAAGGTGAGTTTCGCTTGTGGTTAAGGTGGTTGAACATCCGAGAAATGTTTGCTATCGTTGTAATTTGCCGAACCGGTCGTTGAGATAAATCTAGGTGCATGGTTTCGGAAAACTTCCTAATGTTCCTCGATCCTTGATTACGCAAAATAAGGAAACTTTACCCAACATTATGCAACTTTAATGTTGTTTATGTTTTGCTGTGCACGGTGCATTGAAAATCAAGAGCGTGTTATTAAAAATCAAGCAATAGTACTGTAGGATCCAAAAATATTGTTCGTATATAAAAAGTGTCTAGTATTGCAGCTAGGAATACTTTTCGCTATTGCTGGTGCAGGAGAAAAATAGGAAAATTATTTTCCCGTTTTTAGTTACAAACCATCAGATGATTTGTATGGTGCTCAGAAATGTGCTTCTTGGTTATCACCAAATAATTGAATCTCGAATAACACTAAATGATATGTGTTGAATAAAGAGCTTTAAAGTCTCTTAAAAAAAAAAAAAATCTGGAGAATAATGGCGACTTGGCAGTGTCAGCAAGTTGCACATAACAGTAAAAAGAGAATATTGTAGCGTTCGTGGTTTTCAGAATTATTAATTATCATACAATATACCGTAGATTAATAAACGAAATAATATTAAACGATTTAGATGATTCAAAATACTTTTAAAAGCCAAACATTGAGCAGAAATTATGTAGCATATAAAATGTAATACATAGATCCGGCACAGAAAATTGACGAGATTATTGATGAAATTTGAATATTAAGCATAAGACAGGGTTGGATTTTTCTAGTTCATAGGTTTACCCAAAACACTACTAACCACTGACTTTTCCTTTCACAGATCTGGCGCAGCTGGACGAATTAGGCGGTGGCCGCATCTGCCGCTTCGTGACGTATGACTTCCCGCAGTACTTTGCGGTCATTTCACGCATCCGTCAGGAGGTGCACGCCATCGGACCCGAGGGTGGCATGGTGTCGAGCACGGTCGTGCCGCAGGTGCAGGCCGTCTTCCCACAGGGAGCGCTCACCAAAAAGATCAAAGTGGGCCTGCAGGTAAATCTGTTCAAACCACGCAAGGGTGTGGCGCCGGAGAAGTTGCGCAAGATAAGCGTCAACCATGTGCCGAAGAAGAAACGTTTCTCGCTGATCTGGTAAATGGGGCAGGCTGTCGACAGAGAGAGAGAGGGGCCTTGCGTGACTTTTATTTGGCAAAATGCAATGATCAAATATTACCCTGCGGGATACGAAAATCGGCAAGGCCGGGACAAACAAATCTCCAAACAATTTTGAATCTTCTACTTGAAAAAAAAGGTTACACTAATTTGACCACGAGGCTGCGGTGCGAGCCCTAATAATGCTCAACTTGATTTACTCTAGTCAATGCAATCAACTCAAAATCTACGTTTAATCTATATGCATGTTTACCAGTAACTTTTAAAAACATAATTTGGTTAGTAAAAGCTTTTTCTACGCGTTTATGAGTTTGTACGTACCACTGGTTTTTTCTATTTTCCTACAAAAAATGTGTCCTATGTGGGGGGCCACCACTTGTGTTGCTTTTTTATCAGTGTGATTTTACGTTTGCCGGTAGAGCATTATTGTAACAGCCAGAACACGGAACCGAGTGTATTCCAATGAGCAACGGCGAAAGTATAACAAAAGTTTTAAAATGAAACAACTGTTTGAAATCGCTTATACAATATCGAACTATCTTGTAATCGACAATATATGTTTGGCAATATAATTCCTCGGACATAAGTTCATGAGCCGTTTTGTGGTACACACATGTACAGGTCGAAACGCAAGACACGGTCGAGTAGAAACAGCTTGAGGCTTTATGCAACGAAAAGAATTGTCTTAGGCAGATGAAATCGAGGGGCACGTATGTGGCAAATTTGCTTTCTGATATGTGGTTTCCGCGTCTACGCGGATTGCTTATGTTAAATGAATTCATGAAAGAATAACTTTACATACCTTTCGTGCTTACTGACTAAGAATACAACTAAGCTTTTATAAGTACGAAGAATCAAATATTGTGTTCGGTTCGTTTTGTCATGAACATGCAATAACTATGAAATAGTGTAACGAAGTGGTTTGTAGAGCCGGGAAGTTTTGCTTAAATTTGTTACCAAATTTAAATTTAAACTTTATCCGATCTACACCATCTGTACTCGAAGAGAACAATCACTATCAATTTACAATCAAAATGTTCAACCAATTACTCTTCATAAGTTAGCTATCATATCCGTAACTCAAATAACCATCAATCCAATCTTGACATCACATGAAGCACTGCATTTCTGCTACACGCATGTCCGCTCATCCGTTCCATTTTTGCTGAAAGCGCTGAATGTTGACATAGACGTACCCAGAACTTGAAAAAGTATTAGATTACTGCCAAATATTTGAAACGATCTCAACCTTCTACAACCAAGAAACACTTTATGATCTCACAAACTCGTGAAACCAAAGAGCGTCCGTCTGTAGGTTAGCTGGAGGCCAGAGAACAGGAACTATTGCGAGCAAAAGGCAGAGAAATATTACTCGATAGGAGGAGTGTGGCGATGAAAAGAAGAGGGATGGGTTACTTAGCGGCTATATCGGTTCAGATACGACACAGATTCAGTCTACTGAAGGACGAGCAACTGCTTTTGACGCTAGGCGAGAAGTTGACCACTGACGGAACCAGTCGGAAGTCGGGAAAAGTCCTGCTAGAATATATCGAACAGTATAACACCTTACCATAGCTATGCAATCAGAAGCGGTACGCCATAGTGAAAGAGTCTGCTGGCGAAAGGATACGGTGAAGGGACGATCTTAGACTTCAACTACTCACAACTGGAATATCTCGATAATACTACAATTTGAGTGCCCAATAAATTTAGTTCATGTGATGAAAAAAAAAACCAAATCCAAACTACTGCTGCGTTGCAATGAAATTGTTTCATTTCTTGCTTGTGTTATGTGTTTCTTCGGAGTCACCAATCGATCGGAATATATCTCAGGAAGAATGATACACCCAAGCACCAACGGCAAAATTCAAACAGTAGAGGCAGGGTCGATTGCGGTCCGAGCGGTTAGCTACACTTGGCCGGAACTGTGTGTTGAGTTTAGTTTTGCGCTTTTGTTTTATTCGGAACAATCCAGCTCCCGTTGTGCGTTAGTAAATTTGGTCGACTAGAAGCTCGTAACAACAATAGTTTTCCGCAATCGCGAACATCAATGCAATGAGAAATGAAATTAACTTTCGCAATACTTAACAAACAGACGTCCTGCCAAGAAAGAAAACTGGAGAAATGTTAATTATTTAGATTAATTTCTTGATTAATTAAAACTGCAAATGAAAAATCGAATCGTAAAATGTAACGAAACCGTTGCAAACCGTAATCGCAAAACTTATTACACGAAAATGTACTAAATTTATTGGGCATCTTAAAATGCTCAGTCTCCCTCGTGGGAACTGCATCCGTTCCCTCGCACTTATACAAGACACTAACGGAGTGACTAGTGGCAACCCAAATTGGATATCACTCAAAGACCCCGGATTGCATCGAAACACAAGTCTATCCATCTAGTTTAAATAATTGTTAAGCAATCGGTACGAAGATGCTACTCACTTGAAAAGAAAAAACAAACCGTAACGAATTGTGCGTAAATGATGTCAGATACATAGATGATTTGTTGATACATAAATGATTCATGGCACTGCGTCACCAGGGTCTTGTGCACGTACGTAGGCAGGTTTTTGTCCTGGCAGACTGGAGCTAGTATGTAAACGAACGATAAAGTGCATGGCTACCACCTGTCAGGGAAGAATTCGATAGTTTACTCAAAACATTGCCTATGTTGCTCACAGCATAACGGGCGTTGTGGTAGCGAACGATTCCTTTATTTTTCATTTGCTTGTTGAATTGAATCAATTATGATTTTGTACCAGCTTTCAACCTGTTTGTTGTCGGAAATCTTAGTTAAGCGCTTGCTCGCACACCACGAGCTCATGTCCCCCCGCCGTATTAGGAGGCTCGTGAAATGGGTGAACATCCATCGACCACGCCTTGCTTCTATTGTTTGTTTGTGCTTAGACCGTTTTGAATCAACTTAATTCGTCTGCTTTGCGAGTGTATCGGATAGGGGAAAGATGCCCCCGCGATGAGAAAAGAAAAAAGAAATCGGATGAGTACGTTTCCATCGGATTTGGTGGCTGCCGGCTGTTCTGTTTCTCCTTTCCTGAGTTTAAGTTACGCAGCTTTCCATTACAATTTGTGGAGTAGCCGGGAGAGGGTCGAGGTAAGGTTGACAAGTTTCCTCTGGATCTGCTTAAGACAGTGTTGCGCTTAAAAACATGGGCAACAAAATTGTGGTTAATCTGTTGGTTAAGAACTTGCCCTCTATGTACATACGCGCCGTCGGTTCTGCCCGGGGTTGAAGTGGTCGTTATCGATATTTCCTCTCCGCCTTGCATACATCTTCTTATCCATATTTCCAGCGTCCACTTCACAAAAAAGCAGTTCGTTTCTTGTCGGCAGCAATCGCAGTATGTGAACCGTTTTTGTTAACCGATCCCAATTCCATTTTACCAACCGTAGGCCCAACCGATCGATCCGGATTTAACAGCAAAATTATTAGGACGTGGTGTCGCCGTTTCGCCGGTCGTGACGGTGGAACCGAGGCGTCGCAAATTCCACAAGGCCATTACGTTGAGTATGCCGGCGCCGCGGGCCCATAGTCAGGGCATGATCAATCAGTACTCGGGCAGTGCCCCAACGCTGCGCCTACTGTGCTCCATCACTGGTACGTACGAATCACTGCTTAACTTGTATTACGCAACAAACTACCCATACGAATCATTACTCGAACAACCGTTACTACTACTACAAATGCTGACACAGCCGTAGTCCTCATCAGTTCTCATGTTCTAATCAAACGATCAGAAGTGTCATGAACGTATCGTTGAAATTATTGTTCTTTCATACGCAACTAAAAACAAACCATAGCCTTTTTGCTCGCCGTTAGTCGATTACACTCAGATTTTCATTGTCATTATAAGCGAAACAACATCAAACATTGGTACGTCCGTTACTGAACGAACATCAACCATAGTGGCTGTATACTCACAAAATAGCCAAAGCCTTTGTAACGGTTAAAAACTGTTACCTGGTGCCTGCTACTATCGCTACTACTTTCACGATGAAACATAACTAGGCATAATTTTGTAGAATTTTTGTTATACCTTGTCTCAAACAATTTGCTAACTAGAAGGCTTCAAGAAAAGAGAAAACCAAAAACAGGTTTAACTCTTCGACACTAAACTCTTCCCTAAAAATGTAGAAGCTTAGTGATAGGTCCCAAAACTCCGCTCCGTTCCTAGTAATTCTTGTGAACCGCCCGGATGCGGATCTCAAAGTTGTCGATTGTATCGTTCTCCCATATGAGACAATTAGCTAATATTATGTTCTGTTTCATATTTTTTTTTTATTAATTGTACTTGGGCTCAATATGTTCATCGCTCCATCACTCTTCTAAATTTAAATTGTTTCAGAAGAGTATAATGTACGATGGTTTTTTTGTCCCCTCTTCTGATCAGTACTAAGAAGCAAACATGATTTCCACATTCCGTCTCTTCAGCGTGTATTATTGCATCTCACCTCTTTGTTTTTCTTAGTGTGCGCGAGTGGTATTGCTGTTATGTTTGTCTGATTTCTCAATCGTCTGTCTCGCTAGATCATTGTACGTACTTTACTTTGTTAGTTGTTTTCGATCGCTTTTGTTTTCTTTCCAAGTCATTTTGATGTGTGTGAAACTTTTTCAGATTCTTTACCCCGTCAAACTGATTGTTGAAATTACGCTGCTGAATAATGACCTTTGTCAGCAAGGATATGATTTAAATTGAATCCTTATATTCGGCCTTTTTCTAATGTTGTATTTTGTGCCATTGTTTAATCATTCGTTGTTTTATTTGTGGCAAAATCATATTTATTCATCACACAGAACACCATCTCAATCGTTTTGATGTTAGGGGTTTATTTTCCATCTTTTAAACTTTTTTTTGAGACTCATGTTTCGTTCGGTCAATGATGAAAGTGTCCAGGATAGGGCAGAATGTTTACAAATTTAATTTTATTTTCATCCACACCTTTTATGTTCCCGTTAAGTTATGGTTATGTAAAATGTATCCATCCAATATAACAAAACCTGAATCAATAGTAAAAAAAACAAGCATAAACATTACATCACATTTCGACACCAAGATGTTCCGATTTAGTACTAATGCCTCGACAATATGCCTGTTACCGCACGCATTCCCATATTGCGCCCTACCATGAAGGTGTGTTTCGGAAAAGATCTCTGAAAGGTAACTAACAAAAACCAAACAAACAAACAAAAAAAAAACAACTACAAACGAAACAATTTTTTTAAAACCTACCCCTTCCGACAATAATGCAGTTTTGTTTGGATGTAAAACGAAAAGCAATGCCAAACATAAACAAGTTTTAAAAAGCTGACTTAAGATGAGGATTTTTGAACATTATTTTTCTTATTAGTCGGAATCGTTGGAAACTTTTGCCTTCTCTTTCTTTCCTCTCCCTCTCTCTCTCTCTCTCTATCACTCTCTGTTTCACTCTGTTTCCATTTCTCTCTTTTTCTTCGTCACTATGCTAGTACTCTCCGGTTGTATAATTTTTTGCGATCCTAAATGCAAGTTATATACATTGTGCGCCTTCTATTGACTTATGGAAGTAATTTTGTTTTATCATTCAGGTCGTTTGGTATAACTTTTCGTTGGTCCAGCTCTTTATGTTGTTTCTTCTTTTCTGCCTGAAATTTGTTGAACGTTTTCCTCCATTTGGGGATGTTTTACCGAGGGTCAACACTAGTATCGATTGTTTGTTGATGCAGTTTCTTGTAAGGGCCTACCCATTTACCCGTTTGCTATACGCTGATGATTGTGCTGGTTAAACATCGTACTTTAACATATGTTTGTATCTTGATTTATATGAGCTGAATGCGCCACTTTTCTACTGGTTTCAATGCGTATGTTTGTTTTATTCGTTAGATAATGATTTATTTTAGATTTAATTTAAATTGTGTTTATCATTAAATTAAGTTTTGTTCGTTGCCACAGTGGTTTTTGGTTCATTTTTCGATACTGTCGTTACTGATTACTTTTCTATAATAACACTTTCTGCATTGGTTCTGTTTAAGTTAGAGAAATTGCACCGGAGAGCATCGAATCGTGGATAACTTATTATTGGTCGTAAGAACAGACGGCAATGTATTCTTATTCCATTATGTAGCTTTCGCGACAACACCCTGTGATCCAAAAGATCATCCAAACCGGAAAATATATACTCGTACACGTATAGAGTATTTAGAGTTGCTTTTAAGGTTAAAAAAATTAATTAAATACTGATATTTGCTGAATTTGGTTCATTAAAGGAACTTCCGTACAACATTAACAATCACACAGCTCAGCACCAATTTAAAGCGTGTAGTTTCTTTTCACAAATTTCAATACTGCACCGATCGTCGCTACAGCAAATGTTCAAACTATTACCGTTAATCATATTTGTTCGATTTGTTTTCTAATCGTTTTTCGGTTGTAATTCAACATTGGAAAAAGTATATTTCGAAACATTTTCAGTAACTGAACAAGTGCTTACATAAAATAGTTTTAAAGTGAAACTATGTTGAAAATAATAACTATCCACTCTTTGTTCTGATGTTGCTCTGGCAGAAGGCATTCTTCGAAACGGATCAAACGGGATTGTTTACAATTTGCGAAGATCTTCGATACAGATTATCGTTACGAAAGCCTTAGCAAATTTGCTGATTCTTTTTTTTCATTTTACTCAAACATCACCACCATCAACGAATGAAGATCTCATGCGAAACACTTCGTTTTCATCAGACTATTGGATTTATTTGCAATTTCAATAGCATTGCCTTGCATTTCCTCGAAATATCACTCCTCCACCGCCCTTTTTGTTTTTGGTTTTGAGAATAAAAATTTCCATAGTTGTGGTTATTCAATTGATCTACCATAACGAAGCCTTCAAAGAAAAGTTTTTTAGAATTCTACTGTACAGCGTTAATAATGGGTTTTGTCTTAAGTTACGCTTCCGTTTCTTAACCATGAAACTACAAGTACACCTGTGTTGTGCAGAACGAAAGATTTCAAGATACATAGGCCATAGAAAGGAAAAATGGAAAACGAAAGTTAAAGGTGAACCGGTATAAATAACAAATGTGTTAGTTGCCCACAGGAGAACTTTTCTGAAACCGTTGCTAAAATCCAGGCTGAAAAAAAGTGTGTCTCGCACTGAGCGTTGAATTTTGTCGAGCCGTGTTCGTACCAGGATTTTCATGCGGATTTCAAATTGTACGACAAATAGATTTTCTGTAATTCTTTACTCCGCCTAAAAAGCACACCACCACACTGTTGTAAAGCAGCCCAACATTCCCTTTTCATGCTCGCTCTTTATAGCTTTCCATCGATTCCATTAGCTCTTTCGATGCATCAGTATTCATTCCGCCGTATGCTTAATTTTTCATATATGAACAGAATGCATACCGATGCGAAGGGCATTATTATAGGAGCATGTTCACCATAGTGCTCACCATTTTATCCGATCGCCTTTCACATACATACAAAACACATAGACACATAAAAAGTTCGAGTACGGGCGATTGATAACCTTCACTGTTTTGATAGCACACAACTCATATTTATCAGGTTTTGAATTCCATCAATTGTCCATAGAATGCCTCTACCATATCATCCCAGTATTGAGCATATCTACATATCTTGTGTTGTTGCGCAAGTGGAGTAATGTGAATATAGTTACAATGATTTCATTTATTGTTTCGTTCAAATAGTTTGTTTTTTCAAATTTAAAATAAACGCTGGATAGTAATGGTTTCGAACAGTTATCTTACTCAATGCTCTTTGTTTACATCCTTCAAATGATTAGCAATGCTGAGTTTACTTAGGCCGATATGTGTATGTTCCATTTGGTAATCACACATCACCCTGCTTCTTATCTAAATAGTTTATCAATTGCACCATTCCTCTAATTCATACGAAGTTTTCTTTATTTAACACTGACAAGGCTGTTGGTGTCACATGTTTTGATAAGTTCGTGCTTCAAAGAATTACACCGCCACGTTGATCTCTCTTTTTGTTTGTTCCTTTGTACGATAGCTCTCAGTTTTTGGTTAGCTACATTTAGGTTTTACCACTGAAATTGGCCTAATTACGATAGTGGCATCCTTTTGAATATCGCTCTATGTTCAGTAATGTTTTTCTCGCATTTTCGGCTCAACTCGAAGCGTTCCAACCAAGGCTCAAAGATTGTTGTGTTTTTACTTTGGTTCATTAATTTATCATTTCCCAACGTACAGCAGAACCATGTTTGATTCCATGCCGGAATGGTGAGACATTCTCACATTCGAATCGATGTTCGAACCTTGACTTCACGAACGCCAAATGAGGCTGTGCTATTCGCTGTGTAGTTCTTATCCATCTCGATTGTCCATAGCTTCGCGTTCGTCCGAGCTCAGATCCCGGTTCGATCGATTCACTGTCGAAGCCTCGAGAAAATCGAAAAAAGGAATCGAAGAAAGTAACATAATGATCGATCAAACCGAATCGTAGTCGGCATTGTCGATTTGCAAAAGCTTTCGATATTCGTCTTGCATCCTAAGTTATGTTTTCCTTTATATCAGCTTGCGTTTGTGCCGCGATGTTGTGAGCAGAAGTGTTTGCTAATGGTTCGATACCATGTTTTTCGCTTCTTGTTTCATTTTCCTTTTCATTACACTTACGCATCTTTGAACCATACATTACAACACAAATATACACACCAACACATACATACACACAAACAAACACAAACATACACATATCTAAACATGAAATCACATTTCTAAACACCAATCAAAACATGCACGAACGTTCTGCACACATACCTTTCCTTCGCCTCATGGAACGTTGGTTCCGACGATACACACGACTCTCTCCTACCAACTCTATGCCTCCTGCAACCCCCCAATCGAAAACCACTGATCGTCCCAAACCGTACACGTATACATCGACAAAACTAGGTGGTACGACACGTGCCCAGTGGGAGGATGTGACCGGATCGACGCCGCTGACGTTCGTGAACGACTGTGTGTCCTTTACGACGACCGTGTCGGCTCGATTCTGGCTGATGGACTGCCGCAACATCGCCGACGCGACCAAAATGGCAACCGAGCTGTACAAGTAAGTGTATTTCCCGTTCCGTTAAAAGGGGAAGCAACGTGGGAGAATAAGTATACGATTATTTTCAAGAAATTATCAAGATGCATTGCCAGTTGCAGATTTTTATTTTTAGCTTTCACATGATGAACGTATCGAAGGTGAAATGGACACCTTGCGATAGAATGTAGAAAGTATCTTCTTTCAATAATAGTTTGATGTTTTTTTTATTATTTAAAACCATTTAAAAAGGAAAAAAGAGTAATTCTTGATAGTTTTGATAATTTTAGTTTTGTGAAGAAAAGCATGGTCTCTCGGTTTTATTTGTTGATTATTATGTGGAAAATTCATATTTTCTAATTTCAACTTGGGTCCATTGTGATGGAGGCGCCTAGTCCCTTTTGAGCCATACCGAAGAAAGAGAACAAAAATAACTGCCATTTACTTAAAATATGAGCTTTTCTGATGATATTGAAAAAAGTCTTTCTGTTCTAAGAATTCTTTCCCTGTTTTGTGCTGGTTTTGTCTTATTCAGCATCTCTGATGACGAAATAGTTGATAAAACAAAAGAATTCCAACCCGGTTGACAAAAATTCAAATTTTTTGCAGCTGTCATGTAGTACCAGCAAGTTTTTCCATGGCAGATTGCTGGGACTCTTGCAGGAACTACATAGTACCAGCAACAATGTCAATTTCTGTCAACCGGGAATGGTTAAAAAAAGGGAGATGCCTCAATCTGTTTACATCCATGTCGTCAAAAATTAGTATGTATTGATAGGTTTTTCTATTCTTCATGTTGTATGTTGATTAAAAAACACATTTACGCTTAATTCGAACAATCAATCTTCGAAAATTGTTCCCGCCAAATAGAACCCGTTAAATGTAAACAAATCGGTGTCACTGTCATACAACACTTCCAGTTTGTGCTTTGTTGTTTAAGCAACCTAAAACCCCACTAGATAAAATTCTATGAGATGTATCCTTAAATTTTACATACCGTTGCTCCCCTTAAGTTTTTTTTTTCGTTTTGCGGATTCTTATTTAAACCGATCGCTGTTGTTTCATTCTGTTTGTGCACCATAGAGAAGCCATACACGTACCGTTTATGGCCAAGTTTGTCGTGTTTGCCAAGCGCACCGATCCGCTGGAGGCGCGTCTCCGTGTCTTCTGCATGACAGACGATCGTGAGGACAAAACGCTCGAGCACCAGGAGCACTTCACCGAGGTGGCCAAGAGCCGAGACGTGGAGGTGCTGGAGGACAAACCGCAGTACATTGAGCTAGCCGGCAATTTGATTCCGGTGACGAAATCAGGCGAGCAGCTAGCCCTACCGTTCAAGGCTTTCCGTGAAAACCGGTTACCGTTTGCGGTCCGCGTGAAGGACCAGCATGCGGACATCGTTGGCCGAACGCTGTTTATGCGCGAACCAAAGATTGCCAAGGGCGAACCACCGCAGCAGCCGATCTGCATACTGAACATTGTGCTGCCGGAAACGATTATTCCGGAGCAGACGACCACCATTTCCGACTCGCACGAAATCATGCTGCGTGTGGGGCGTTCGCGCGCGGTTGCTCCACCGCGACATCTGGTTGACGACCAGAACTATCTCGGCGAGTTGCGCATCGTGGACATTTCCAACCTGCTGGGCGAAGACTGGATCAAGCTGGCACCGGAGATTGGCGTGAGCGAGACGGATGTGGAGAACATTGTGGCTCAGATCCCCGCCAGCACGGCGCAGCAGGCACAAGCCATGCTCAAGCAGTTCCAGTCCAAGCCGAACAACGACTTCAATATTCTGGAGAATGGCCTTCGTACGATACACCGTGACGACATCGTGGAACGGTGCATACGGAGTACGACGACCACCGGAACGACCACTACCGTTACCATGCGCAACAAGACCTCCTTCTCGATAGGTAAACGCAACGTCGACGCTGTCGAGATCCTCTCCGAAACGGATTCTTTAGCAAAGATGGCACAAAAAGATGGTAAGTTACCGGTAGTGCTTTGTCTAGCCAGCCAGTCAATCGGACACGTTAAATGTTTCATACTTTTTTCGCAGACCGCCTCTCCAAGAAGGAATCGACCAAGTATTCGGTAGAGGAAAAAACCGTTGAAGAATCGGAAGAATCAGAGGAAGAAATGGTGAAGAAGACGGTGGCAGAGCGGCGGAAGCAGATCGAAAAGCGGTTGTCGGCCGACAGATCGATACCGGCGTCGACGCAGAAGCGCGAGATAGTAGAAGAAATAATAACCATCAAGCGCCAGAGCGTCATCGACGATACGCGGGCCAAGCACGAGGAGGAGATTCTGATGCAGAAACCGATCGACAACTCCTACAAGTCGGCCACCATGCCCGAACCGGTGGTGAAGCTAAAAACGGCCGTAGTGAAAGACGGCCCAGTGGTTAGAAAGGATGAGTTCGAGCAGGAGCTTCAGGATAAGTTTAAAACTACGCTCAAGAACGTGGAAGAGTTTGAGCACAAGTCGGAAGTGATCGAACACCAGATGGTAACGGAAGCAAGTGAAACTTCGCCCCGGGTTGTAGAGGAGATTATGAAGAAGGTGGACCAGACTATTCCCCAGGTTCGTGAGGGTATGAAAGATGACACCACACCGGAAGATAAACCTTCCGATGAAAGCGTTATAGCACCGGTGCCGAAGGAACGACCGGCACCTGTACCGGCAAAGCGCACCAGCCTCACAAAAGAACCGGAAGAATTCCAAGGCGTGGTAGAGGAATCGATCAAGGATGTGAAAAAGCGCATCAGTTCATTCGAGACAAAAACAAAGACTGAATCTCTCGTGGACAGCAAGCAATCGTCAACGGAGACGCAAAGTGGTCGCGATTCGTGGAGTGAAGAGCATCGCATAGAACATCAGCATGCCATTGAGGAGCAGCACACGGAAACGGAGCAACTTTCCGAGGACTCTGAGCGCGAACAGTTGCTCCAGCGAGAAGAATTCAGCAGTCACACGCGTACCGTGGATGAATCGTCCAAGATAACTTCACACCAACAGAAAACCACCAAGTTCGAACAAATTACAACTCTCGGTGGTGCACATACCAATGAGAAAGACAGTCAAATGACAGATCTAGTTGGCGAGGCAGCCAAAGATTCAGAGCCGTCATCACTCTCAGACTCGACACCGCTCAAACAAGTGTCGAAGGTGGAAGAGAAAATATCTCAACAATTCAAATCGGAAACCGTCAGTAAGACAGAAGAAACGGTCACAAAGATGTCAGCGAAGACGGAAACCAAACTGTTGGACTTTGAGTCCACCTTGCTCGACACCGGTTCACTTTCGTTCGGCAAGGATGATGAAACGGTTGTTCGTGAAGAGTTTGTAGCTCGGAGCGCTGAAAGTAGCAGCTTCGTGGATCGTAAGGTGGAATCAGTTGTGCGAGAAATTCGGGATCAGGAACCGGCCGTTGAGAAGCGTGACGTTCACCGAGAGGTGCAAGAAAGCACGGATAAAATGGCGGCTGCTATGATGAAGGAAACGATCCTATCTGGTGATGGTGGCGAGCCTCAAGAGTCCTCGACCGAGGCTTACACAGTAGAAAGTTTCGATGGGCTACGTACTGAGGTGCTGAGCGAGAATGCCTCGGGCTCGGTAGCAGTTGTTAGCGGCAAGAGCGTATCAACCGTCGAGACAGGTGTGCGTCAAGGTGAGGAAGCGGTGAGCGAAAGAATTGTGGATAAAGAGGAAGAAATCCGCCGGACGGAGCAGAAAGCATCCACGCAGCCGATCGATAAACCGATGGTGATGGAAACAATTTCACGCACAATCTCCCAAGAAATCACTTCTAAAATACCGGTAGCGTCGAAGAAAAGCTCACCAGAAGCCAAGGAACAGCCTACTTATCCGCAACAGGCAGCGCATGCCGAAGAGCCTGATACTGCTGACCAAGCTAAGAAGCCAGAAGCAACCCGGCTTGCAGGACTAACTGAAACAACAACTACCCTGGTAGATCAGGTAGATCCGACTGTATCGAAAATTCCACGATTTGGTGTTGCCTCAAAACCGGACCTTACGTCACCAGAGTTTGGCAGGGAGGAAACTGATGAAAAAGAAACCATTTTGGTCTCCACCCAAGCGAAGAATATGGTACAAAGTGTCGTTGAGCAGGTGGAATCGACAGTATCGAAAATCCCTCGCTTTGGCACGGCATTGCCAGCGAGCAAACCAGACGTAACACCAGTTAAATCGCCCGAACCAGACAGCACGAACCTGTCGAAGATTCCCGTACTGAAAGATCGGAAAGTATCGGAACAGTTCTCGAGCGATTCGTGCGAAACTGTTATCGTACAAAAAACGCTTATCGAGCAGAGTTCCGTATTGAGCAAAACCGATAGTGACGAGAAGTCCATCGAACGGACTGCTAGCGAAGATATGCACCGAGAAGACGACGAAGAAATTGTACGGGTCACATCGTTCGCTAGCGAGCCGGCGGACGTGACAGAGATCATCACCGAGGACCATCGTGCAGTCACGCCGGACGATTTCATCGATGAAATCCTTGAAGAAGCCCACGATAAGGTGCAGCAGTTACAATCGGCCGAGATGACTGTCGGCACGCTGGATCTTAGCCACTCCGAAGAAGGTAAAGGTTTCCAGGGGTTTATGTTGCGTGAGGATGAGATGTCGCTCATATGTATTTTTTCGCATTTACAGAACATTTCGACAAGTCTGCCTACCCTATGCCTGAGTACGTAACCGAAGCCGGGCCAAGGCAGTACGATCCCAACGACACCATCGAAGACGACGAGCAGGATCAGGAGAAGTGGAAAGGTAGGTGCCAGTACGATTACTTCATATATCATGCAGCCAACGGGAGTCCCCATCGTGGGCACACACCTCTATTGTTGAGCTATAAAACTTGATCATACCTGCGACTATATGCGCCAGATCACAACATCACACTAAGCTACACTTGTTCTACTATGCGAAAAAGCACCTTATCAGGGACGCTAGAGCATCAATGATACAAGCTACTTCCCCTACCTACTCACTTACGTTTGAATCTCTGATATCTGTCTTGCATCCTCTCTGTCTTTGGGTGAACACATTTCGATGGTGGTATATGAGATATGTTTTCCCTTTACCCATTGCGAACACTGCTTTTGTGGTTTGGTTGTTTGATTTAATTTTCCTATTCTTCTATCTGCTCCATGATTTCCTGCTTAACATTGACGTGCGTTTTACCCTTGTTCAAATCTATGTTTACCTATAGTTTCACATGTACCGGGACTGTTTTTGTTTTATTGTTTATTTATATCGGATCCTTTCTTTGAAATAATATGACAACAATGTACCCAATCTTACCAACACCTCATACTCATTAACATTGCTAGTTTTGGTTCACTTTTGTGTCTTCAAGTATTAATTTTCTTACGTAAGGGTTGCAGTATAATGGTTTGTCTTTTTATCGTTTTACAATTTGTCCCTCACCGTTGGTAGTCTGTTAATTAGGCACTGTTGTTGATTCTGTTAGTTTTGAAACATTATTTTAGATAATTTTACACAATTGTGGTTATAGAGTGTAATAGACTGGTACGTTCGAAATTGTTATTGGCTCTACTGAAACTGATACAGATAGCAAAAATAAACTGTTTTTGCGTTAAAAAATGGGTTTGATCAAAGTTATGTTAGATTTTGTAGATTACTACTATAGCCATATAAAGTATGTATAATGAAATTGAAAGGACTTTACGGTACACAAAATCATTTTATTTGATACCCACGTTCAATTTCGTGTTCGCAATTGCTGAAACACATCAATTTTCCCACCGCTGTAGCCACTTGTTGATTTTCATGCAACGCATTCCCCAACCGCCAACCGATACGCCCACTGACAGTTTAGTTTCTGCCAAATCCATTGCGCGGCTCAAACCGAAGCATAGTGTTTCACCCCGATCATCACCTTCATTGAACGTCTTTTTCAACTCATAATCATATCATCATTCGCTCATAAGCTCCAGTACGCAAACCAGTGACGATATCCCACCACAGAGGCATTTCATGTAAATGAAAAATTGATTTTCAATATCACCAACACATTTCGACGCTTTTGAATTTGGTATTGGCAAGGTGAAGCCGAAGGTAACCACTTCCATAAATTAGCATTTCTAGACCGAACCACTCCTGCCGAAACGGTTTATTTGCTAGGACTGCCAAAATCGTACCATTCCACGCTGCGTGGCCGCTTCGTTGTCAGACCATCAGATAGCCCTCCTTGGTTAAATCATCAATCCTTTTTCTTCACCAAAGTTTTCCCCGGTGTACGGCTTCAATAGGCAATCATCTATCCGAGTCTATCGTACGCACCGTCGACTCGAGCCTAGGACTCGAGCCTAGGATTCGACGGTGCGCGCACGTCATCGTCCACCGCAGTGGCCTGCTCCCATATTTGCCAACCATTGTAGCACACTTCTTCTACTTCTTCTTGTTATAGAATCTTTTGGTTCGGTAGAGTGTTTTCCATTCATTCTCGGTGCGTCGCGTACAGGCATGACGTTCTTCCTTTGGCATCCATTGCCAGCACGAAACCACATGCATCGATCGCGCACCTCATGGGCTTTCGCCCTTTCGGATAAACATTCATATTTCCCTAGCCGCGCTCCAGTACATTCGCACATCCGTTTACACACATACACCAACACTAACACGAACACTTGCGTTTTCTACATTGGAATTTATGTTTTTCTTAGCGTCTTAAGGAAATTACTGGATCTTTTCTAAAAGAAAGTCAAGGAACTTTTAGTACGGGACTTTTTTTTGGGTATCCCGGCAAACATTGGCTTTCAAAATTAGCGATTAAAACGTTGCATCGAAATTAGTTTGATGTTATAGCGCATAGGGGAATGGATTTAGCTTAGAGTATGTGTGCAAGCAGATTAGTAATTTCTCATTTGCTCATCCTGACCTGCCGCTACAGTGTAACAGTTTAGCAGATTGGTTTATACATTTTACTAAAATAGTTACCGGTGTGTTTGTTTTTGGTATGCAGCACAAATGAATTTATTACTATAAACGTTTCTGGTTAGGTCTTGGTTGGTTGGAAATAAAATATATTTGATTATAAGGCAGTTTTTCCGCCTTGAAAATAAGGTCCTTCCGAACTTCGTTCATGCTGCTACTAATCACACTCAAGTTTTGAACACGCACGAAATGCTTAAATTTGTAGGCAAATGATAATGTAGCTCTACCTTCTGCTACGCCATGGTTTCATTTTGACTATGCAGAATCGATTTCCGACTCGGTCAATGTGTCCTTCGACAGTTCATTGCGCAACCTGGCAGGCACAGTGTGTAGGGCTTCACGTTGATGAAGTTGAGTGTGCCTGGCCTTTGGCGAGTTGTGCATGGTGCGGTTTACGGTGAGCAGCGGACACTTACCACGGCCATCTAATCCTCTTACGAACGCTAACATGCGGAAGTGTTCCTGGTAGGTAGATAGGTAGCTCCGCAGTCCGGAGGCCTGCAAAAGTCATCGGGCGTTAAGTGTGATGGATAGAAGCGTATGATACACAGTTGCACGGCGAGGTTTTTATTAGTTTCGTTTTGAGCTTCCCCAGAGCAGGAGCTACGTAACACTTGTATCGTGTGAGGATATTTTCAAGGCAAGTTTCATTAGTTGTTGGAGCAGTGAAAAATTACCCACGGCCACATATAAACTGTGCTTTGTTTTAACGGTTTTGTGAAAGTGAACTTTGGTTCGTCTGAATATTTCGGCGTTAAAAGCTGTTAGTCTGGACACTCCATATTAGAAAAACCTGCAAACCTTCGGTAAGCGCGTGTATATCTGTGTGAAGACTATTTCTTTCAAAAAGGCAATTGCAAGGCAAAATTACTAAATATTTGTAGTGTATGATTGTGATTCGATCGAATGTAAAATCGTGTTTAAGCGAAATGAGCTTCAAAATGATCATATTCGTTCGATGTAGAATTACTCTTGGACTCTTGAGTGCCGTTTTAGAATAGACAACGGTAAAGTGTACAACATATATACTTTTTCTAAGTGTGCTTTACAAACGGTTGAGATTATTTTTTCTGTTCGAAAACAAATTGGTTTATTCCAAGATTAGATCGGTTTAATTTATGTTTTTACTGGACAAGTGACTTATGTTTTAGAATATGTTGTTTGAAATTTGCGAGCCGTTTTTAAAAAGGAACAATTTTTTTATTTAAATTTGTTGGTTTTAAAATTGGCTTCATATGACAAACTCAAATTTAAATGGGTTGAAATAATTTCTTCTGGTGTACCTTGTAGCTTATGAATGTTTATAGCATGTCTCCTCAAAACTCTTTCATGTCGAATGTTGGTGTTCTCGAAAATAAAAAAAAAGCCACCAAAGAAGACAAAACCCAATTAAGATACAATATACGCTTCTGTGTCATCTGCTATCTCTTAAACATTCTCAAAATCACATACCAAGATCCAATTGTTTTTCAGATCAATCTTTTATGCACATTTGATTATGTGTAACTTTTTGTTTGGTTCTGTCCTTCTTAATTTTTGCGACGCTTGATATCCTCTTTTCTTTCATTGCACAATATTGCATCACAAATCACAGGATTCGAAAGTGTCAGGATATCGATTGTATTCAAGCATTTGGTGCTGGATCGTTATAAGGCTCGCTTAACGAAATCTTTGCTTTAAAGGGCTCGAATTTTTCAATTCTACCTTACTGCAACCTTGCTTTGTTGGATTATTTACAATATTTTCATGAAATAAACATGATCTTCCTGGCATCAAAAGTGGAATTTTGTAATTGATTCAAATCTATTCGATGATACCATTTAGAACGACTCATGGATATGAACTTTTACCGTCAAACAAACGAGTCTACGTAACGATACGCATAAAATGGGCAACGAAATAAAATATTTTTGGCAATTTGAAATAACATAGACTTAAAAGAAAGCTACGTCTCTTGGCTAAATAACATACATACTCAATGTCCTAGTTTCATTCCAGTGCTTTGTGAATTTTAAAGCTTTTTCTTTTTAAGTAAATGCATTCCCATACAACCTATGACAGCTATCTCATTACAAAATCTAAAATTTCTAAAGGTTCCATACAAGTGGAAATGAAACCATAGTCCAAACACTTTCTGGATGATTTTGTGTTTTTATTTCACATACACACACATGTACACACCGACATACTCATAAGCTCTTTTGCGGAAATTTCACAGCGCAAAATATGCTGACACACAACATTTTTCCAAAGCTACACTCGCTTTTAGGGAAACATTAAGCCATTTCGTTGGAGCTATCGATACTAAAAAATCCGTTGGTACTAAAGAATACTATTTCACCAGTACCGAGGGTGATAAATTTAATTCATCTCTGATGTCTTCCAATGCAAATCAGTTCATCCATATTCACCTGTGTAGCAGTATTCCATTATGATGAAACGAGCAAATATCTACTACACATTGTTTTCCTCTGATCCTTATTAAATTGTTATGATTAATTACACGCTGCATTCAATGTTCTTACCCGTGATGGATTTATCGATAACACACATAACATACCACCCGGTGTTCGAAATTGAAACCCATCGATTTCTCGATCCAAACTTGCCAAAATTCCTCCATGACGTGAAACCAAAACCATGATCTTCCTTCCTAATACGCACATGTTAACGCGCATGCACGACAGAGGATGCAAACTCCTCGGTGCCCGATGACATGTCGACGACCGATTTCGAGGCTTTCCGCGAGTACCATTGGTTGGATACACCGGATGCAGCTGGCCCAGTGGGTCAAAGGCATGGTTTAGCCCGAACGTCTACACCGATCCGGGATGCTACGATGGCTGCTGCTGTGGCACTCGCTTCGCTCGAGGATCTGGACACCCTAAGTCCTCTGTCTAGCGATGTGAGCGATGGAAGGAAAATGGCGCTCCCGGACGAACAGAGTGCTGCTGCTGATGAAGGATGCACAGCGGTGCCAGCGGCTAGCGCCGCTAGATCAGCGCGTAAACATTTCAATCTTGACCTAGACATAGACGGTACCACAACTCGAACGTCCACGACAACGACTTCGACTAATACAGCGACTAAAGCACGTAAAACGACGACGTTTGAAAAGGCTTCCAAACCAGAAAGTCATTTCAATCGTGGTACTTCGCCGATGTCCGAAATAGTGGAGTCCCCGGATAGTGTGCACAGTGCACGCTTCAGTCGGGGAGATTCACCTGCGATTAAGCTCGTGATTGGACGCAAGGAGATCAAAACGTCTGACACTTCCGCAATAACCGAGAGCCGCCTAACGGTGTACGGTCACAAGGATGTGGAGATATCGATCAGTTCGCAGTCAACAATAAGCCTCACTACCACGCACACTTCCAAGGATGGGCGTGAAAAAACTGCCGAGACGAGTACGACGAGCGGAGGTGAGGTAAAAGAAGTGAGCAGTGGCAAGCGTTACAAACAGTTCAAGCTTATAGACGACCCTGACTCGGAGCAGATTGAACGAAAAAGGGACGATGCGGTTTCCTTCTCGAAGAAGAAGAGTGTGTATCTTTTTGGAAGCTTCGATTCCAGCAGTGGCTCACCGATCACCGAAGCTAGCGTGTCGCAGCACGTGACGGATACTGGAATATCACTTACCAGAGGGTTTACAGAAACGATGACTTCTCCGGGTGTTGCATCCTCTTCCGGCGAGGAGAAGAACAAGAAAGTTAGCATTATCACTGACACGGCTGTCGATGTCGAAATTGAAGAGCTAGAGCTCACCGACGCGGGCCTTAGTCCCATTCAACCGGATGAAGCTGATATTACGGCCGATTTTCAAATGGCTGAAGATGACGTTCACTTTGCCCATACGGGCACAAGTCCAATGGATTTCGAAGAACAGTCTGTGTCGGCGGCGTTTGACACGTCAGAAGCTGCTACGCTCACTGATCGCGTAGAGACTAAGGATGCCTCGAACAGTCCTCTGGATGTACCCATAACATCCATTCTGAAGCGAGACGTAACGAAGCTAACTGATGAAGAGCTTCTGACGGGTCGGCGTGGGTCGGGTGATGTGAAAGCTAAGATTAAAATGCTTGAGCAAAGCCAAAAAGTGCATAGTGTGCAAAGCTCACCGAAGAAGAAGGTAGAGTTTGAAGATCATGCATTGAAGGTCGACAGACAAGATTCCCCGAAACGCCAGAAAGCGTCAGGCAAAATAACTGAACTACGCAAAATATTTGGCGAAGAAGAGGAACCGGTTGAGTCAAATATCATGTCGGAGTCGATTCCTCCAATACATGAAGTTATTAAACAGTTGGAAAAGCGGATAGCTGTCGAGCAGGTAGAACGTAAACCGATTAATGATTTACCGGACAATTCTTTCCAGACGGACATAACTTCAAAGCGTGATTTGCCAGAGGAAGTGATTTTAGCAGATCTGGAATCTCAAATATTGCCTGCAACAACAAATGTACAACAGACAAAGCATGTAGTCGACACAGAAGAAGGGCAAAGAATCACAATGCTTGTTCACGGGCTTCAATGTCTTAGCTCCCGAGAACAAACTGTCCGACAATTAGGAGAAGAGAAACGAATCGCAGCAGAGAGAGCACAGTTAGACGAGCCTGTATGCGAAAAACTCGTTGGCCGTAAACATGTCCCTGACCTAGTGAAAGAAGAAGCTGATGTGGAGGAGATTGAATTACGTAAAGCAAACGATCTTATTAAAATGTTTGAAATGAAGCAATCGTCATCAGAGGAAAAAATCAAAAGCAGTCCCAAGCGGAAGTTCACTCAGTTTGATGTTATCAAGGCAAACGTTCCTGACATTTCTGTGAAGCAGGGAAAAATTCCTCATTCAGCAACGAAACAAGTAGAAGACAATGCGCATCGCTTGGTAGAAACAAAAGAAAACCAAACCATTTTACACGATGAACGAACTCACGGAAAAGTATTGTTGAAGAAACCAGTTCATGGAGAACAGCTCACGAATGATGAATATAAAATAAAAAACATTCAAGAATTGAAAGCGAAATTCGAAAACCTACAGGAAACGAAACAGATTCTAACTCGTACACAAATAACAGCACAAGACACTGGAACTACGCCTGATACTTCGAATAGCGAACAAGATACCATCCAACTAACAGAAAAAGTGCAAACGTATTATAGCAAACAGAAGAAACAAGAAATTTCAAAACTAAATCAGAATATATTAAAATTATTTGATGGTGAATCCGAGCCAGGTCAAATAACAAACACCATCCAAGCTACTCAAGTAACACAAACAACAGCTTCAACTGCAATTCAATTAGTAAAGGAGCATGCCAGCATCGAAGAAACAAGACACGATAAAAATAAATTAATTCAACAACAAACTAAACAAACAGAATCGGAGCATGTATCCGAAGCTGACAAAACGAAAGTTTTCGAGGATGATAAACAACTACCGACAAAGGAGTCAGATCCATCGGAAAATATTTCTGAAGTTGCCATGAAAAAGGCCGTAGCCAAGGTAGTTGACAAACCACAACCAGACGAGAAGCCAGAACCATCAGAGCTTGTCTCTGAAGTTGCTAAAGAGAAGGTGACCGAAGTTGTCGAGGAACAGGTTATCGAAACTGTTGTCGAGAAGGCCGAAGCCAAGGTAGATGACAAACCACAACCAGACGAGAAGCCAGAACCATCGGAGCCTGTCTCTGAAGTTGCTGAAGAGAAGGTGACCGAAGTTGTCGACAAACAGGTTATCGAAACTGTTGTCGAGAAGGCCGAAGCCAAGGTAGATGACAAACCACAACCAGACGAGAAGCCAGAACCATCGGAGCCTGTCTCTGAAGTTGCTGAAGAGAAGGTGACCGAAGTTGTCGAGGAACAGATTATCGAAACTGTTGTCGAGAAGGCCGAAGCCAAGGTAGATGACAAACCACAATCAGACGAGAAGCCAGAACCATCGGAGCCTGTCTCTGAAGTTGCTGAAGAGAAGGTGACCGAAGTTGTCGAAGAACAGGTTATCGAAACTGTTGTCGCGAAGGCCGAAGCCAAGGTAGATGACAAACCACAACCAGACGAGAAGCCAGAACCATCGGAGCCTGTCTCTGAAGTTGCTGAAGAGAAGGTGACCGAAGTTGTCGAGGAACAGGTTATCGAAACTGTTGTCGAGAAGGCCGAAGCCAAGGTAGATGACAAACCACAACCAGACGAGAAGCCAGAACCATCGGAGCCTGTCTCTGAAGTTGCTGAAGAGAAGGTGACCGAAGTTGTCGAGGAACAGGTTATCGAAACTGTTGTCGAGAAGGCCGAAGCCAAGGTAGACGACAAACCACAACCAGACGAGAAGCCAGAACCATCGGAGCCTGTCTCTGAAGTTGCTGAAGAGAAGGTGACCGAAGTTGTCGAGGAACAGGTTATCGAAACTGTTGTCGAGAAGGCCGAAGCCAAGGTAGATGACAAACCACAACCAGACGAGAAGCCAGAACCATCGGAGCCTGTCTCTGAAGTTGCTGAAGAGAAGGTGACCGAAGTTGTCGAGGAACAGGTTATCGAAACTGTTGTCGAGAAGGCCGAAGCCAAGGTAGATGACAAACCACAACCAGACGAGAAGCCAGAACCATCGGAGCCTGTCTCTGAAGTTGCTGAAGAGAAGGTGACCGAAGTTGTCGAGGAACAGGTTATCGAAACTGTTGTCGAGAAGGCCGAAGCCAAGGTAGATGACAAACCACAACCAGACGAGAAGCCAGAACCATCGGAGCCTGTCTCTGAAGTTGCTGAAGAGAAGGTGACCGAAGTTGTCGAGGAACAGGTTATCGAAACTGTTGTCGAGAAGGCCGAAGCCAAGGTAGACGACAAACCACAACCAGACGAGAAGCCAGAACCATCGGAGCCTGTCTCTGAAGTTGCTGAAGAGAAGGTGACCGAAGTTGTCGAGGAACAGGTTATCGAAACTGTTGTCGAGAAGGCCGAAGCCAAGGTAGATGACAAACCACAACCAGACGAGAAGCCAGAACCATCGGAGCCTGTCTCTGAAGTTGCTGAAGAGAAGGTGACCGAAGTTGTCGAGGAACAGGTTATCGAAACTGTTGTCGAGAAGGCCGAAGCCAAGGTAGATGACAAACCACAACCAGACGAGAAGCCAGAACCATCGGAGCCTGTCTCTGAAGTTGCTGAAGAGAAGGTGACCGAAGTTGTCGACAAACAGGTTATCGAAACTGTTGTCGAGAAGGCCGAAGCCAAGGTAGATGACAAACCACAACCAGACGAGAAGCCAGAACCATCGGAGCCTGTCTCTGAAGTTGCTGAAGAGAAGGTGACCGAAGTTGTCGAGGAACAGATTATCGAAACTGTTGTCGAGAAGGCCGAAGCCAAGGTAGACGACAAACCACAACCAGACGAGAAGCCAGAACTATCGGAGCCTGTCTCTGAAGTTGCTGAAGAGAAGGTGACCGAAGTTGTCGAGGAACAGGTTATCGAAACTGTTGTCGAGAAGGCCGAAGCTAAGGTAGATGACAAACCACAACCAGACGAGAAGCCAGAACCATCAGAGCCTGTCTCTGAAGTTGCTGAAGAGAAGGTGACCGAAGTTGTCGACAAACAGGTTATCGAAACTGTTGTCGAGAAGGCCGAAGCCAAGGTAGATGACAAACCACAACCAGACGAGAAGCCAGAACCATCGGAGCCTGTCTCTGAAGTTGCTGAAGAGAAGGTGACCGAAGTTGTTGAGGAACAGGTTATCGAAACTGTTGTCGAGAAGGCCGAAGCCAAGGTAGATGACAAACCACAACCAGACGAGAAGCCAGAACCATCAGAGCCTGTCTCTGAAGTTGCTGAAGAGAAGGTGACCGAAGTTGTCGACAAACAGGTTATCGAAACTGTTGTCGAGAAGGCCGAAGCCAAGGTAGATGACAAACCACAACCAGACGAGAAGCCAGAACCATCGGAGCCTGTCTCTGAAGTTGCTGAAGAGAAGGTGACCGAAGTTGTCGAGGAACAGATTATCGAAACTGTTGTCGAGAAGGTCGAAGCCAAGGTAGATGACAAACCACAATCAGACGAGAAGCCAGAATCATCGGAGCCTGTCTCTGAAGTTGCTGAAGAGAAGGTGACCGAAGTTATCGAGGAACAGATTATCGAAACTGTTGTCGAGAGGGTCGAAGCCAAGGTAGATGACAAACCACAACCAGACGAGAAGCCAGAACCATCGGAGCCTGTCTCTGAAGTTGCTGAAGAGAAGGTGACCGAAGTTGTCGAGGAACAGGTTATCGAAACTGTTGTCGAGAAGGCCGAAGCCAAGGTAGATGACAAACCACAACCAGACGAGAAGCCAGAACCATCGGAGCCTGTCTCTGAAGTTGCTGAAGAGAAGGTGACCGCAGTTATCGAGGAACAGATTATCGAAACTGTTGTCGAGAGGGTCGAAGCCAAGGTAGATGACAAACCAGAACAGAAGCCAGAACCATCGGAGCCTGTCTCTGAAGTTGCTGAAGAGAAGGTGACCGAAGTTGTCGAGGAACAGGTTATCGAAACTGTTGTCGAGAAAGCGTTAACCAAGGTAGATGACAAACCACAACCAGACGAGAAGCCAGAATCATCGGAGCCTGTTTCTGAAGTTGCTGAAGAGAAGGTGACCGAAGTTGTCGAGGAACAGGTTATCGAAACTGTTGTCGAGAAGGCCGAAGCCAAGGTAGATGACAAACCACAACCAGAAGAGAAGCCAGAACCATCGGAGCCAGTCTCTGAAGTTGCTGAAGAGAAGGTGACCGAAGTTGTCGAGGAACAGGTTATCGAAACTGTTGTCGAGAAGGCCGAAGCCAAGGTAGATGACAAACCACAACCAGACGAGAAGCCAGAACCATCGGAGCCTGTCGAGGAACAGGTTATCGAAACTGTTGTCGAGAAGGCCGAAGCCAAGGTAGACGACAAACCACAACCAGACGAGAAGCCAGAACCATCGGAGCCTGTCTCTGAAGTTGCTGAAGAGAAGGTGACCGAAGTTGTCGACAAACAGGTTATCGAAACTGTTGTCGAGAAGGCCGAAGCCAAGGTAGATGACAAACCACAACCAGACGAGAAGCCAGAACCATCGGAGCCTGTCTCTGAAGTTGCTGAAGAGAAGGTGACCGAAGTTGTCGAGGAACAGGTTATCGAAACTGTTGTCGAGAAGGCCGAAGCCAAGGTAGATGACAAACCACAACCAGACGAGAAGCCAGAACCATCGGAGCCTGTCTCTGAAGTTGCTGAAGAGAAGGTGACCGAAGTTGTCGAGGAACAGATTATCGAAACTGTTGTCGAGAAGGCCGAAGCCAAGGTAGATGACAAACCAGACGAGAAGCCAGAACCATCGGAGCCTGTCTCTGAAGTTGCTGAAGAGAAGGTGACCGAAGTTGTCGAGGAACAGATTATCGAAACTGTTGTCGAGAAGGCCGAAGCCAAGGTAGACGACAAACCACAACCAGACGAGAAGCCAGAACCATCGGAGCCTGTCTCTGAAGTTGCTGAAGAGAAGGTGACCGAAGTTGTCGAGGAACAGGTTATCGAAACTGTTGTCGAGAAGGCCGAAGCCAAGGTAGATTACAAACCACAACCAGACGAGAAGCCAGAACCATCGGAGCCTGTCTCTGAAGTTGCTGAAGAGAAGGTGACCGAAGTTGTCGAGGAACAGGTTATCGAAACTGTTGTCGAGAAGGCCGAAGCCAAGGTAGATGACAAACCACAACCAGACGAGAAGCCAGAACCATCGGAGCCTGTCTCTGAAGTTGCTGAAGAGAAGGTGACCGAAGTTGTCGAGGAACAGGTTATCGAAACTGTTGTCGAGAAGGCCGAAGCCAAGGTAGATGACAAACCAGACGAGAAGCCAGAACCATCGGAGCCTGTCTCTGAAGTTGCTGAAGAGAAGGTGACCGAAGTTGTCGAGGAACAGGTTATCGAAACTGTTGTCGAGAAGGCCGAAGCCAAGGTAGATGACAAACCACAACCAGACGAGAAGCCAGAACCATCAGAGCCTGTCTCTGAAGTTGCTGAAGAGAAGGTGACCGAAGTTGTCGAGGAACAGATTATCGAAACTGTTGTCGAGAAGGCCGAAGCCAAGGTAGATGACAAACCAGAGGAGAAGTCAGAACCATCGGAGCCTGTCTCTGAAGTTGCTGAAGAGAAGGTGACCGAAGTTGTCGAGGAACAGGTCATCGAAACTGTTGTCGAGAAGGCCGAAGCCAAGGTAGATGACAAACCACAACCAGACGAGAAGCCAGAACCATCGGAGCCTGTCTCTGAAGTTGCTGAAGAGAAGGTGACCGAAGTTGTCGAGGAACAGGTTATCGAAACTGTTGTCGAGAAGGTCGAAGCCAAGGTAGATGACAAACCACAACCAGACGAGAAGCCAGAACCATCGGAGCTTGTCTCTGAAGTTGCTGAAGAGAAGGTGACCGAAGTTGTCGACGAACAGGTTATCGAAACCGTTGTCGAGAAGGTCGAAGCCAAGGTAGATGACAAACCACAACCAGACGAGAAGCCAGAACCATCGGAGCCTGTCTCTGAAGTTGCTGAAGAGAAGGTGACCGAAGTTGTCGAGGAACAGGTTATCGAAACTGTTGTCGAGAAGGTCGAAGCCAAGGTAGATGACAAACCACAACCAGACGAGAAGCCAGAACCATCGGAGCCTGTCTCTGAAGTTGCTGAAGAGAAGGTGACCGAAGTTGTCGAGGAACAGGTTATCGAAACTGTTGTCGAGAAGGCCGAAGCCAAGGTAGATGACAAACCACAACCAGACGAGAAGCCAGAACCATCGGAGCCTGTCTCTGAAGTTGCTGAAGAGAAGGTGACCGCAGTTATCGAGGAACAGATTATCGAAACTGTTGTCGAGAGGGTCGAAGCCAAGGTAGATGACAAACCAGAACAGAAGCCAGAACCATCGGAGCCTGTCTCTGAAGTTGCTGAAGAGAAGGTGGCCGAAGTTGTCGAAGAACAGGTTATCGAAACTGTTGTCGAGAAGGCCGAAGCCAAGGTAGATGACAAACCACAACCAGACGAGAAGCCAGAACCATCGGAGCCTGTCTCTGAAGTTGCTGAAGAGAAGGTGACCGAAGTTGTCGAGGAACAAGTTATCGAAACTGTTGTCGAGAAAGCGTTAACCAAGGTAGATGACAAACCACAACCAGACGAGAAGCCAGAATCATCGGAGCCTGTTTCTGAAGTTGCTGAAGAGAAGGTGACCGAAGTAGTCGAGGAACAGGTTATCGAAACTGTTGTCGAGAAGGCCGAAGCCAAGGTAGATGACAAACCACAACCAGAAGAGAAGCCAGAACCATCGGAGCCAGTCTCTGAAGTTGCTGAAGAGAAGGTGACCGAAGTTGTCGAGGAACAGGTTATCGAAACTGTTGTCGAGAAGGCCGAAGCCAAGGTAGATGACAAACCACAACCAGACGAGAAGCCAGAACCATCGGAGCCTGTCTCTGAAGTTGCTGAAGAGAAGGTGACCGAAGTTGTCGAGGAACAGGTTATCGAAACTGTTGTCGAGAAGGCCGAAGCCAAGGTAGATGACAAACCACAACCAGACGAGAAGCCAGAACCATCGGAGCCTGTCTCTGAAGTTGCTGAAGAGAAGGTGACCGAAGTTGTCGAGGAACAGGTTATCGAAACTGTTGTCGAGAAGGCCGAAGCCAAGGTAGATGACAAACCAGACGAGAAGCCAGAACCATCGGAGCCTGTCTCTGAAGTTGCTGAAGAGAAGGTGACCGAAGTTGTCGAGGAACAGATTATCGAAACTGTTGTCGAGAAGGCCGAAGCCAAGGTAGATGACAAACCACAACCAGACGAGAAGCCAGAACCATCGGAGCCTGTCTCTGAAGTTGCTGAAGAGAAGGTGACCGAAGTTGTCGAGGAACAGGTTATCGAAACTGTTGTCGAGAAGGCCGAAGCCAAGGTAGATGACAAACCACAACCATATGAGAAGCCAGAACCATCGGAGCCTGTCTCTGAAGTTGTTGAAGAGAAGGTGACCGAAGTTGTCGAGGAACAGGTTATCGAAACTGTTGTCGAGAAGGCCGAAAACAAGGTAGATGACAAACCACAACCAGACGAGAAGCCAGAACCATCGGAGCCTGTCTCTGAAGTTGCTGAAGAGAAGGTGACCGAAGTTGTCGAGGAACAGGTTATCGAAACTGTTGTCGAGAAGGCCGAAGCCAAGGTAGATGACAAACCACAACCAGACGAGAAGCCAGAACCATCGGAGCTTGTCTCTGAAGTTGCTGAAGAGAAGGTGACCGAAGTTGTCGAGGAACAGGTTATCGAAACTGTTGTCGAGAAGGCCGAAGCCAAGGTAGATGACAAACCACAACCAGACGAGAAGCCAGAACCATCGGAGCCTGTCTCTGAAGTTGCTGAAGAGAAGGTGACCGAAGTTGTCGAGGAACAGGTTATCGAAACTGTTGTCGAGAAGGCCGAAGCCAAGGTAGATGACAAACCAGAACCATCGGAGCCTGTCTCTGAAGTTGCTGAAGAGAAGGTGACCGAAGTTATCGAGGAACAGATTATCGAAACTGTTGTCGAGAAGGCCGAAGCCAAGGTAGATGACAAACCAGACAAGAAGCCAGAACCATCGGAGCCTGTCTCTGAAGTTGCTGAAGAGAAGGTGACCGAAGTTGTCGAGGAACAGGTTATCGAAACTGTTGTCGAGAAGGCCGAAGCCAAGGTAGATGACAAACCACAACCAGACGAGAAGCCAGAACCATCAGAGCCTGTCTCTGAAGTTGCTGAAGAGAAGGTGACCGAAGTTGTCGAGGAACAGGTTATCGAAACTGTTGTCAAGAAGGCCGAAGCCAAGGTAGATGACAAACCACAACCAGACGAGAAGCCAGAACCATCGGAGCCTGTCTCTGAAGTTGCTGAAGAGAAGGTGACCGAAGTTGTCGAGGAACAGGTTATCAAAACTGTTGTCGAGAAGGCCGAAGCCAAGGTAGACGACAAACCACAACCAGACGAGAAGCCAGAACCATCGGAGCCTGTCTCTGAAGTTGCTGAAGAGAAGGTGACCGAAGTTGTCGAGGAACAGGTTATCGAAACTGTTGTCGAGAAGGCCGAAGCCAAGGTAGATGACAAACCACAACCAGACGAGAAGCCAGAACCATCGGAGCCTGTCTCTGAAGTTGCTGAAGAGAAGGTGACCGAAGTTGTCGAGGAACAGGTTATCGAAACTGTTGTCGAGAAGGCCGAAGCCAAGGTAGATGACAAACCACAACCAGACGAGAAGCCAGAACCATCGGAGCCTGTCTCTGAAGTTGCTGAAGAGAAGGTGACCGAAGTTGTCGAGGAACAGGTTATCGAAACTGTTGTCGAGAAGGCCGAAGCCAAGGTAGATGACAAACCAGACGAGAAGCCAGAACCATCGGAGCCTGTCTCTGAAGTTGCTGAAGAGAAGGTGACCGAAGTTGTCGAGGAACAGATTATCGAAACTGTTGTCGAGAAGGCCGAAGCCAAGGTAGATGACAAACCACAACCAGACGAGAAGCCAGAACCATCGGAGCCTGTCTCTGAAGTTGCTGAAGAGAAGGTGACCGAAGTTGTCGAGGAACAGGTTATCGAAACTGTTGTCGAGAAGGCCGAAGCCAAGGTAGATGACAAACCACAACCAGACGAGAAGCCAGAACCATCGGAGCCTGTCTCTGAAGTTGCTGAAGAGAAGGTGACCGAAGTTGTCGAGGAACAGGTTATCGAAACTGTTGTCGAGAAGGCCGAAGCCAAGGTAGATGACAAACCAGACGAGAAGCCAGAACCATCGGAGCCTGTCTCTGAAGTTGCTGAAGAGAAGGTGACCGAAGTTGTCGAGGAACAGATTATCGAAACTGTTGTCGAGAAGGCCGAAGCCAAGGTAGATGACAAACCACAACCAGACGAGAAGCCAGAACCATCGGAGCCTGTCTCTGAAGTTGCTGAAGAGAAGGTGACCGAAGTTGTCGAGGAACAGGTTATCGAAACTGTTGTCGAGAAGGCCGAAGCCAAGGTAGATGACAAACCACAACCATATGAGAAGCCAGAACCATCGGAGCCTGTCTCTGAAGTTGTTGAAGAGAAGGTGACCGAAGTTGTCGAGGAACAGGTTATCGAAACTGTTGTCGAGAAGGCCGAAGCCAAGGTAGATGACAAACCACAACCAGACGAGAAGCCAGAACCATCGGAGCCTGTCTCTGAAGTTGCTGAAGAGAAGGTGACCGAAGTTGTCGAGGAACAGGTTATCGAAACTGTTGTCGAGAAGGCCGAAGCCAAGGTAGATGACAAACCACAACCAGACGAGAAGCCAGAACCATCGGAGCTTGTCTCTGAAGTTGCTGAAGAGAAGGTGACCGAAGTTGTCGAGGAACAGGTTATCGAAACTGTTGTCGAGAAGGCCGAAGCCAAGGTAGATGACAAACCACAACCAGACGAGAAGCCAGAACCATCGGAGCCTGTCTCTGAAGTTGCTGAAGAGAAGGTGACCGAAGTTGTCGAGGAACAGGTTATCGAAACTGTTGTCGAGAAGGCCGAAGCCAAGGTAGATGACAAACCAGAACCATCGGAGCCTGTCTCTGAAGTTGCTGAAGAGAAGGTGACCGAAGTTATCGAGGAACAGATTATCGAAACTGTTGTCGAGAAGGCCGAAGCCAAGGTAGATGACAAACCAGACAAGAAGCCAGAACCATCGGAGCCTGTCTCTGAAGTTGCTGAAGAGAAGGTGACCGAAGTTGTCGAGGAACAGGTTATCGAAACTGTTGTCGAGAAGGCCGAAGCCAAGGTAGATGACAAACCACAACCAGACGAGAAGCCAGAACCATCAGAGCCTGTCTCTGAAGTTGCTGAAGAGAAGGTGACCGAAGTTGTCGAGGAACAGGTTATCGAAACTGTTGTCAAGAAGGCCGAAGCCAAGGTAGATGACAAACCACAACCAGACGAGAAGCCAGAACCATCGGAGCCTGTCTCTGAAGTTGCTGAAGAGAAGGTGACCGAAGTTGTCGAGGAACAGGTTATCGAAACTGTTGTCGAGAAGGCCGAAGCCAAGGTAGACGACAAACCACAACCAGACGAGAAGCCAGAACCATCGGAGCCTGTCTCTGAAGTTGCTGAAGAGAAGGTGACCGAAGTTGTCGAGGAACAGGTTATCGAAACTGTTGTCGAGAAGGCCGAAGCCAAGGTAGATGACAAACCACAACCAGACGAGAAGCCAGAACCATCGGAGCCTGTCTCTGAAGTTGCTGAAGAGAAGGTGACCGAAGTTGTCGAGGAACAGGTTATCGAAACTGTTGTCGAGAAGGCCGAAGCCAAGGTAGATGACAAACCAGAGGAGAAGTCAGAACCATCGGAGCCTGTCTCTGAAGTTGCTGAAGAGAAGGTGACCGAAGTTGTCGAGGAACAGGTTATCGAAACTGTTGTCGAGAAGGCCGAAGCCAAGGTAGATGACAAACCACAACCAGACGAGAAGCCAGAACCATCGGAGCCTGTCTCTGAAGTTACTGAAGAGAAGGTGACCGAAGTTGTCGAGGAACAGGTTATTGAAACTGTTGTCAAGAAGGCCGAAGCCAAGGTAGATGACAAACCACAACCAGACGAGAAGCCAGAACCATCGGAGCCTGTCTCTGAAGTTGCTGAAGAGAAGGTGACCGAAGTTGTCGAGGAACAGGTTATCAAAACTGTTGTCGAGAAGGCCGAAGCCAAGGTAGATTACAAACCACAACCAGACGAGAAGCCAGAACCATCGGAGCCTGTCTCTGAAGTTGCTGAAGAGAAGGTGACCGAAGTTGTCGAGGAACAGGTTATCGAAACTGTTGTCGAGAAGGCCGAAGCCAAGGTAGATGACAAACCAGAACAGAAGCCTAAACCATCGGAGCCTGTCTCTGAAGTTGCTGAAGAGAAGGTGACCGAAGTTGTCGAGGAACAGGTTATCGAAACTGTTGTCGAGAAAGCGTTAACCAAGGTAGATGACAAACCACAACCAGACGAGAAGCCAGAATCATCGGAGCCTGTTTCTGAAGTTGCTGAAGAGAAGGTGACCGAAGTAGTCGAGGAACAGGTTATCGAAACTGTTGTCGAGAAGGCCGAAGCCAAGGTAGATGACAAACCACAACCAGACGAGAAGCCAGAACCATCGGAGCCTGTCTCTGAAGTTGCTGAAGAGAAGGTGACCGAAGTTGTCGACAAACAGGTTATCGAAACTGTTGTCGAGAAGGCCGAAGCCAAGGTAGATGACAAACCACAACCAGACGAGAAGCCAGAACCATCGGAGCCTGTCTCTGAAGTTGCTGAAGAGAAGGTGACCGAAGTTGTCGAGGAACAGATTATCGAAACTGTTGTCGAGAAGGCCGAAGCCAAGGTAGACGACAAACCACAACCAGACGAGAAGCCAGAACCATCGGAGCCTGTCTCTGAAGTTGCTGAAGAGAAGGTGACCGAAGTTGTCGAGGAACAGATTATCGAAACTGTTGTCGAGAAGGTCGAAGCCAAGGTAGATGACAAACCACAACCAGACGAGAAGCCAGAACCATCGGAGCCTGTCTCTGAAGTTGCTGAAGAGAAGGTGACCGAAGTTGTCGAGGAACAGGTTATCGAAACTGTTGTCGAGAAGGCCGAAGCCAAGGTAGATGACAAACCAGACGAGAAGCCAGAACCATCGGAGCCTGTCTCTGAAGTTGCTGAAGAGAAGGTGACCGAAGTTGTCGAGGAACAGATTATCGAAACTGTTGTCGAGAAGGCCGAAGCCAAGGTAGATGACAAACCACAACCAGACGAGAAGCCAGAACCATCGGAGCCTGTCTCTGAAGTTGCTGAAGAGAAGGTGACCGAAGTTGTCGAGGAACAGATTATCGAAACTGTTGTCGAGAAGGCCGAAGCCAAGGTAGATGACAAACCACAACCAGAAGAGAAGCCAGAACCATCGGAGCCTGTCTCTGAAGTTGCTGAAGAGAAGGTGACCGAAGTTGTCGAGGAACAGGTTATCGAAACTGTTGTCGAGAAGGCCGAAGCCAAGGTAGATGACAAACCACAACCAGACGAGAAGCCAGAACCATCGGAGCCTGTCTTTGAAGTTGCTGAAGAGAAGGTGACCGAAGTTGTCGAGGAACAGGTTATCGAAACTGTTGTCGAGAAGGCCGAAGCCAAGGTAGATGACAAACCACAACCAGACGAGAAGCCAGAACCATCGGAGCCTGTCTCTGAAGTTGCTGAAGAGAAGGTGACCGAAGTTGTCGAGGAACAGGTTATCGAAACTGTTGTCGAGAAGGCCGAAGCCAAGGTAGATGACAAACCAGACGAGAAGCCAGAACCATCGGAGCCTGTCTCTGAAGTTGCTGAAGAGAAGGTGACCGAAGTTGTCGAGGAACAGATTATCGAAACTGTTGTCGAGAAGGCCGAAGCCAAGGTAGATGACAAACCACAACCAGACGAGAAGCCAGAACCATCGGAGCCTGTCTCTGAAGTTGCTGAAGAGAAGGTGACCGAAGTTGTCGAGGAACAGGTTATCGAAACTGTTGTCGAGAAGGCCGAAGCCAAGGTAGATGACAAACCACAACCAGACGAGAAGCCAGAACCATCGGAGCCTGTCTCTGAAGTTGTTGAAGAGAAGGTGACCGAAGTTGTCGAGGAACAGGTTATCGAAACTGTTGTCGAGAAGGCCGAAAACAAGGTAGATGACAAACCACAACCAGACGAGAAGCCAGAACCATCGGAGCCTGTCTCTGAAGTTGCTGAAGAGAAGGTGACCGAAGTTGTCGAGGAACAGGTTATCGAAACTGTTGTCGAGAAGGCCGAAGCCAAGGTAGATGACAAACCACAACCAGACGAGAAGCCAGAACCATCGGAGCTTGTCTCTGAAGTTGCTGAAGAGAAGGTGACCGAAGTTGTCGAGGAACAGGTTATCGAAACTGTTGTCGAGAAGGCCGAAACCAAGGTAGATGACAAACCACAACCAGACGAGAAGCCAGAACCATCGGAGCCTGTCTCTGAAGTTGCTGAAGAGAAGGTGACCGAAGTTGTCGAGGAACAGGTTATCGAAACTGTTGTCGAGAAGGCCGAAGCCAAGGTAGATGACAAACCAGAACCATCGGAGCCTGCCTCTGAAGTTGCTGAAGAGAAGGTGACCGAAGTTATCGAGGAACAGATTATCGAAACTGTTGTCGAGAAGGCCGAAGCCAAGGTAGATGACAAACCACAACCAGACAAGAAGCCAGAACCATCGGAGCCTGTCTCTGAAGTTGCTGAAGAGAAGGTGACCGAAGTTGTCGTGGAACAGGTTATCGAAACTGTTGTCGAGAAGGCCGAAGCCAAGGTAGATGACAAACCACAACCAGACGAGAAGCCAGAACCATCGGAGCCTGTCTCTGAAGTTGCTGAAGAGAAGGTGACCGAAGTTGTCGAGGAACAGGTTATCGAAACTGTTGTCAAGAAGGCCGAAGCCAAGGTAGATGACAAACCACAACCAGACGAGAAGCCAGAACCATCGGAGCCTGTCTCTGAAGTTGCTGAAGAGAAGGTGACCGAAGTTGTCGAGGAACAGGTTATCGAAACTGTTGTCGAGAAGGCCGAAGCCAAGGTAGACGACAAACCACAACCAGACGAGAAGCCAGAACCATCGGAGCCTGTCTCTGAAGTTGCTGAAGAGAAGGTGACCGAAGTTGTCGAGGAACAGGTTATCGAAACTGTTGTCGAGAAGGCCGAAGCCAAGGTAGATGACAAACCACAACCAGACGAGAAGCCAGAACCATCGGAGCCTGTCTCTGAAGTTGCTGAAGAGAAGGTGACCGAAGTTGTCGAGGAACAGGTTATCGAAACTGTTGTCGAGAAGGCCGAAGCCAAGGTAGATGACAAACCAGAGGAGAAGTCAGAACCATCGGAGCCTGTCTCTGAAGTTGCTGAAGAGAAGGTGACCGAAGTTGTCGAGGAACAGGTTATCGAAACTGTTGTCGAGAAGGCCGAAGCCAAGGTAGATGACAAACCACAACCAGACGAGAAGCCCGAACCATCGGAGCCTGTCTCTGAAGTTACTGAAGAGAAGGTGACCGAAGTTGTCGAGGAACAGGTTATCGAAACTGTTGTCAAGAAGGCCGAAGCCAAGGTAGATGACAAACCACAACCAGACGAGAAGACAGAACCATCGGAGCCTGTCTCTGAAGTTGCTGAAGAGAAGGTGACCGAAGTTGTCGAGGAACAGGTTATCGAAACTGTTGTCGAGAAGGCCGAAGCCAAGGTAGACGACAAACCACAACCAGACGAGAAGCCAGAACCATCGGAGCCTGTCTCTGAAGTTGCTGAAGAGAAGGTGACCGAAGTTGTCGAGGAACAGGTAATCGAAACTGTTGTCGAGAAGGCCGAAGCCAAGGTAGATGACAAACCACAACCAGACGAGAAGCCAGAACCATCGGAGCCTGTCTCTGAAGTTGCTGAAGAGAAGGTGACCGAAGTTGTCGAGGAACAGGTTATCGAAACTGTTGTCGAGAAGGCCGAAGCCAAGGTAGATGACAAACCACAACCAGACGAGAAGCCAGAACCATCGGAGCCTGTCTCTGAAGTTGCTGAAGAGAAGGTGACCGAAGTTGTCGACAAACAGGTTATCGAAACTGTTGTCGAGAAGGCCGAAGCCAAGGTAGATGACAAACCAGACGAGAAGCCAGAACCATCGGAGCCTGTCTCTGAAGTTGCTGAAGAGAAGGTGACCGAAGTTGTCGAGGAACAGATTATCGAAACTGTTGTCGAGAAGGCCGAAGCCAAGGTAGACGACAAACCACAACCAGACGAGAAGCCAGAACCATCGGAGCCTGTCTCTGAAGTTGCTGAAGAGAAGGTGACCGAAGTTGTCGAGGAACAGATTATCGAAACTGTTGTCGAGAAGGCCGAAGCCAAGGTAGATGACAAACCACAACCAGACGAGAAGCCAGAACCATCGGAGCCTGTCTCTGAAGTTGCTGAAGAGAAGGTGACCGAAGTTGTCGAGGAACAGGTTATCAAAACTGTTGTCGAGAAGGCCGAAGCCAAGGTAGATGACAAACCACAACCAGACGAGAAGCCAGAACCATCGGAGCCTGTCTCTGAAGTTGCTGAAGAGAAGGTGACCGAAGTTGTCGAGGAACAGGTTATCGAAACTGTTGTCGAGAAGGTCGAAGCCAAGGTAGACGACAAACCACAACCAGACGAGAAGCCAGAACCATCGGAGCCTGTCTCTGAAGTTGCTGAAGAGAAGGTGACCGAAGTTGTCGAGGAACAGATTATCGAAACTGTTGTCGAGAAGGCCGAAGCCAAGGTAGACGACAAACCACAACCAGACGAGAAGCCAGAACCATCGGAGCCTGTCTCTGAAGTTGCTGAAGAGAAGGTGACCGAAGTTGTCGAGGAACAGATTATCGAAACTGTTGTCGAGAAGGCCGAAGCCAAGGTAGATGACAAACCACAACCAGACGAGAAGCCAGAACCATCGGAGCCTGTCTCTGAAGTTGCTGAAGAGAAGGTGACCGAAGTTGTCGAGGAACAGGTTATCGAAACTGTTGTCGAGAAGGTCGAAGCCAAGGTAGACGACAAACCACAACCAGACGAGAAGCCAGAACCATCGGAGCCTGTCTCTGAAGTTGCTGAAGAGAAGGTGACCGAAGTTGTCGAGGAACAGGTTATCGAAACTGTTGTCGAGAAGGCCGAAGCCAAGGTAGATGACAAACCACAACCAGACGAGAAGCCAGAACCATCGGAGCCTGTCTCTGAAGTTGCTGAAGAGAAGGTGACCGAAGTTGTCGAGGAACAGGTTATCGAAACTGTTGTCGAGAAGGCCGAAGCCAAGGTAGATGACAAACCACAACCAGACGAGAAGCCAGAACCATCGGAGCCTGTCTCTGAAGTTGCTGAAGAGAAGGTGACCGAAGTTGTCGACAAACAGGTTATCGAAACTGTTGTCGAGAAGGCCGAAGCCAAGGTAGATGACAAACCAGACGAGAAGCCAGAACCATCGGAGCCTGTCTCTGAAGTTGCTGAAGAGAAGGTGACCGAAGTTGTCGAGGAACAGATTATCGAAACTGTTGTCGAGAAGGCCGAAGCCAAGGTAGACGACAAACCACAACCAGACGAGAAGCCAGAACCATCGGAGCCTGTCTCTGAAGTTGCTGAAGAGAAGGTGACCGAAGTTGTCGAGGAACAGATTATCGAAACTGTTGTCGAGAAGGCCGAAGCCAAGGTAGATGACAAACCACAACCAGACGAGAAGCCAGAACCATCGAAGCCTGTCTCTGAAGTTGCTGAAGAGAAGGTGACCGAAGTTGTCGAGGAACAGGTTATCGAAACTGTTGTCGAGAAGGCCGAAGCCAAGGTAGATGACAAACCACAACCAGACGAGAAGCCAGAACCATCAGAGCCTGTCTCTGAAGTTGCTGAAGAGAAGGTGACCGAAGTTGTCGACAAACAGGTTATCGAAACTGTTGTCGAGAAGGCGGAAGCCAAGGTAGATGACAAACCACAACCAGACGAGAAGCCAGAACCATCGGAGCCTGTCTCTGAAGTTGCTGAAGAGAAGGTGACCGAAGTTGTCGAGGAACAGATTATCGAAACTGTTGTCGAGAAGGCCGAAGCCAAGGTAGATGACAAACCAGACGAGAAGTCAGAACCATCGGAGCCTGTCTCTGAAGTTGCTGAAGAGAAGGTGACCGAAGTTGTCGAGGAACAGATTATCGAAACTGTTGTCGAGAAGGTCGAAGCCAAGGTAGATGACAAACCACAACCAGACGAGAAGCCAGAACCATCGGAGCCTGTCTCTGAAGTTGCTGAAGAGAAGGTGACCGCAGTTGTCGAGGAACAGATTATCGAAACTGTTGTCGAGAAGGCCGAAGCCAAGGTAGATGACAAACCACAACCAGACGAGAAGCCAGAGCCATCGGAGCCTGTCTCTGAAGTTGCTGAAGAGAAGGTGACCGAAGTTGTCGAGGAACAGGTTATCGAAACTGTTGTCGAGAAGGCCGAAGCCAAGGTAGATGACAAACCACAACCAGACGAGAAGCCAGAACCATCGGAGCCTGTCTCTGAAGTTGCTGAAGAGAAGGTGACCGAAGTTGTCGAGGAACAGATTATCGAAACTGTTGTCGAGAAGGCCGAAGCCAAGGTAGACGACAAACCACAACCAGACGAGAAGCCAGAACCATCGGAGCCTGTCTCTGAAGTTGCTGAAGAGAAGGTGACCGAAGTTGTCGAGGAACAGATTATCGAAACTGTTGTCGAGAAGGCCGAAGCCAAGGTAGATGACAAACCACAACCAGACGAGAAGCCAGAACCATCGAAGCCTGTCTCTGAAGTTGCTGAAGAGAAGGTGACCGAAGTTGTCGAGGAACAGATTATCGAAACTGTTGTCGAGAAGGTCGAAGCCAAGGTAGATGACAAACCACAACCAGACGAGAAGCCAGAACCATCGGAGCCTGTCTCTGAAGTTGCTGAAGAGAAGGTGACCGCAGTTGTCGAGGAACAGATTATCGAAACTGTTGTCGAGAAGGCCGAAGCCAAGGTAGATGACAAACCACAACCAGACGAGAAGCCAGAGCCATCGGAGCCTGTCTCTGAAGTTGCTGAAGAGAAGGTGACCGAAGTTGTCGACAAACAGGTTATCGAAACTGTTGTCGAGAAGGCCGAAGCCAAGGTAGATGACAAACCAGACGAGAAGCCAGAACCATCGGAGCCTGTCTCTGAAGTTGCTGAAGAGAAGGTGACCGAAGTTGTCGAGGAACAGATTATCGAAACTGTTGTCGAGAAGGCCGAAGCCAAGGTAGACGACAAACCACAACCAGACGAGAAGCCAGAACCATCGGAGCCTGTCTCTGAAGTTGCTGAAGAGAAGGTGACCGAAGTTGTCGAGGAACAGATTATCGAAACTGTTGTCGAGAAGGCCGAAGCCAAGGTAGATGACAAACCACAACCAGACGAGAAGCCAGAACCATCGAAGCCTGTCTCTGAAGTTGCTGAAGAGAAGGTGACCGAAGTTGTCGAGGAACAGGTTATCGAAACTGTTGTCGAGAAGGCCGAAGCCAAGGTAGATGACAAACCACAACCAGACGAGAAGCCAGAACCATCAGAGCCTGTCTCTGAAGTTGCTGAAGAGAAGGTGACCGAAGTTGTCGACAAACAGGTTATCGAAACTGTTGTCGAGAAGGCGGAAGCCAAGGTAGATGACAAACCACAACCAGACGAGAAGCCAGAACCATCGGAGCCTGTCTCTGAAGTTGCTGAAGAGAAGGTGACCGAAGTTGTCGAGGAACAGATTATCGAAACTGTTGTCGAGAAGGCCGAAGCCAAGGTAGATGACAAACCAGAGGAGAAGTCAGAACCATCGGAGCCTGTCTCTGAAGTTGCTGAAGAGAAGGTGACCGAAGTTGTCGAGGAACAGATTATCGAAACTGTTGTCGAGAAGGTCGAAGCCAAGGTAGATGACAAACCACAACCAGACGAGAAGCCAGAACCATCGGAGCCTGTCTCTGAAGTTGCTGAAGAGAAGGTGACCGCAGTTGTCGAGGAACAGATTATCGAAACTGTTGTCGAGAAGGCCGAAGCCAAGGTAGATGACAAACCACAACCAGACGAGAAGCCAGAGCCATCGGAGCCTGTCTCTGAAGTTGCTGAAGAGAAGGTGACCGAAGTTGTCGAGGAACAGGTTATCGAAACTGTTGTCGAGAAGGCCGAAGCCAAGGTAGATGACAAACCACAACCAGACGAGAAGCCAGAACCATCGGAGCCTGTCTCTGAAGTTGCTGAAGAGAAGGTGACCGAAGTTGTCGAGGAACAGGTTATCGAAACTGTTGTCGAGAAGGCCGAAGCCAAGGTAGATGACAAACCTAAACCAGACGAGAAGCCAGAACCATCGGAGCCTGTCTCTGAAGTTGCTGAAGAGAAGGTGACCGAAGTTATCGAGGAACAGATTATCGAAACTGTTGTCGAGAGGGTCGACGCCAAGGTAGATGACAAACCAGACAAGAAGCCAGAACCATCGGAGCCTGTCTCTGAAGTTGCTGAAGAGAAGGTGACAGAAGTTGTCGAGGAACAGGTTATCGAAACTGTTGTCGAGAAGGCCGAAGCCAAGGTAGATGACAAACCACAACCAGACGAGAAGCCAGAACCATCGGAGCCTGTCTCTGAAGTTGCTGAAGAGAAGGTGACCGAAGTTGTCGAGGAACAGGTTATCGAAACTGTTGTCGAGAAGGCCGAAGCCAAGGTAGATGACAAACCTAAACCAGACGAGAAGCCAGAACCATCGGAGCCTGTCTCTGAAGTTGCTGAAGAGAAGGTGACCGAAGTTGTCGAGGAACAGGTTATCGAAACTGTTGTCGAGAAGGCCGAAGCCAAGGTAGATGACAAACCACAACCAGACGAGAAGCCAGAACCATCGGAGCCTGTCTCTGAAGTTGCTGAAGAGAAGGTGACCGAAGTTGTCGAGGAACAGGTTATCGAAACTGTTGTCGAGAAGGCCGAAGCCAAGGTAGATTACAAACCACAACCAGACGAAAAGCCAGAACCATCGGAGCCTGTCTCTGAAGTTGCTGAAGAGAAGGTGACCGAAGTTGTCGAGGAACAGGTTATCGAAACTGTTGTCGAGAAGGCCGAAGCCAAGGTAGATGACAAACCACAACCAGACGAGAAGCCAGAACCATCGGAGCCTGTCTCTGAAGTTGCTGAAGAGAAGGTGACCGAAGTTGTCGACAAACAGGTTATCGAAACTGTTGTCGAGAAGGCCGAAGCCAAGGTAGATGACAAACCAGACGAGAAGCCAGAACCATCGGAGCCTGTCTCTGAAGTTGCTGAAGAGAAGGTGACCGAAGTTGTCGAGGAACAGATTATCGAAACTGTTGTCGAGAAGGCCGAAGCCAAGGTAGATGACAAACCACAACCAGACGAGAAGCCAGAACCATCGGAGCCTGTCTCTGAAGTTGCTGAAGAGAAGGTGACCGAAGTTGTCGAGGAACAGGTTATCGAAACTGTTGTCGAGAAGGCCGAAGCCAAGGTAGATGACAAACCACAACCAGACGAGAAGCCAGAACCATCGGAGCCTGTCTCTGAAGTTGCTGAAGAGAAGGTGACCGAAGTTGTCGACAAACAGGTTATCGAAACTGTTGTCGAGAAGGCCGAAGCCAAGGTAGATGACAAACCACAACCAGACGAGAAACCAGAACCATCGGAGCCTGTCTCTGAAGTTGCTGAAGAGAAGGTGACCGCAGTTGTCGAGGAACAGATTATCGAAACTGTTGTCGAGAAGGCCGAAGCCAAGGTAGATGACAAACCACAACCAGACGAGAAGCCAGAACCATCGGAGCCTGTCTCTGAAGTTACTGAAGAGAAGGTGACCGAAGTTGTCGAGAAACAGGTTATCGAAACTGTTGTCGAGAAGGCCGAAGCCAAGGTAGATGACAAACCACAACCAGACGAGAAACCAGAACCATCGGAGCCTGTCTCTGAAGTTGCTGAAGAGAAGGTGACCGAAGTTGTCGAGGAACAGGTTATCGAAACTGTTGTCGAGAAGGCCGAAGCCAAGGTAGATGACAAACCACAACCAGACGAGAAGCCAGAATCATCGGAACCTGTCTCTGAAGTTGCTGAAGAGAAGGTGACCGCAGTTATCGAGGAACAGATTATCGAAACTGTTGTCGAGAAGGTCGAAGCCAAGGTAGATGACAAACCAGAACAGAAGCCAGAACCATCGGAGCCTGTCTCTGAAGTTGCTGAAGAGAAGGTGACCGAAGTTGTCGAAGAACAGGTTATCGAAACTGTTGTCGAGAAGGCCGAAGCCAAGGTAGATGACAAACCACAACCAGACGAGAAGCCAGAACCATCGGAGCCTGTCTCTGAAGTTGCTGAAGAGAAGGTGACCGAAGTTGTCGAGGAACAGGTTATCGAAACTGTTGTCGAGAAAGCGGTAACCAAGGTAGATGACAAACCACAACCAGACGAGAAGCCAGAATCATCGGAGCCTGTCTCTGAAGTTGCTGAAGAGAAGGTGACCGAAGTAGTCGAGGAACAGGTTATCGAAACTGTTGTCGAGAAGGCCGAAGCCAAGGTAGATGACAAACCACAACCAGAAGAGAAGCCAGAACCATCGGAGCCTGTCTCTGAAGTTGCTGAAGAGAAGGTGACCGAAGTTGTCGAGGAACAGGTTATCGAAACTGTTGTCGAGAAGGCCGAAGGCAAGGTAGATGACAAACCACAACCAGACGAGAAGCCAGAACCATCGGAGCCTGTCTCTGAAGTTGCTGAAGAGAAGGTGACCGAAGTTGTCGAGGAACAGGTTATCGAAACTGTTGTCGAGAAGGCCGGAGCCAAGGTTGATGACAAACCACAACCAGACGAGAAGCCAGAACCATCGGAGCCTGTCTCTGAAGTTGCTGAAGAGAAGGTGACCGAAGTTGTCGACAAACAGGTTATCGAAACTGTTGTCGAGAAGGCCGAAGCCAAGGTAGATGACAAACCAGAGGAGAAGTCAGAACCATCGGAGCCTGTCTCTGAAGTTGCTGAAGAGAAGGTGACCGAAGTTGTCGGGGAACAGATTATCGAAACTGTTGTCGAGAAGGCCGAAGCCAAGGTAGATGACAAACCACAACCAGACGAGAAGCCAGAACCATCGGAGCCTGTCTCTGAAGTTGCTGAAGAGAAGGTGACCGAAGTTGTCGAGGAACAGGTTATCGAAACTGTTGTCGAGAAGGCCGAAGCCAAGGTAGATGACAAACCCCGACCATATGAGAAGCCAGAACCATCGGAGCCTGTCTCTGAAGTTGTTGAAGAGAAGGTGACCGAAGTTGTCGAGGAACAGGTTATCGAAACTGTTGTCGAGAAGGCCGAAAACAAGGTAGATGACAAACCACAACCAGACGAGAAGCCAGAACCATCGGAGCCTGTCTCTGAAGTTGCTGAAGAGAAGGTGACCGAAGTTGTCGAGGAACAGGTTATCGAAACTGTTGTCGAGAAGGCCGAAGCCAAGGTAGATGACAAACCACAACCAGACGAGAAGCCAGAACCATCGGAGCTTGTCTCTGAAGTTGCTGAAGAGAAGGTGACCGAAGTTGTCGAGGAACAGGTTATCGAAACTGTTGTCGAGAAGGCCGAAGCCAAGGTAGATGACAAACCACAACCAGACGAGAAGCCAGAACCATCGGAGCCTGTCTCTGAAGTTGCTGAAGAGAAGGTGACCGAAGTTGTCGACAAACAGGTTATCGAAACTGTTGTCGAGAAGGCCGAAGCCAAGGTAGATGACAAACCAGAACCATCGGAGCCTGTCTCTGAAGTTGCTGAAGAGAAGGTGACCGAAGTTGTCGAGGAACAGGTTATCGAAACTGTTGTCGAGAAGGCCGTAGCCAAGGTAGATGACAAACCACAACCAGACGAGAAGCCAGAACCATCGGAGCCTGTCTCTGAAGTTGCTGAAGAGAAGGTGACCGAAGTTATCGAGGAACAGGTTATCGAAACTGTTGTCGAGAAAGCGGTAACTAAGGTAGATGACAAACCAGAACCATCGGAGCCTGTCTCTGAAGTTGCTGAAGAGAAGGTGACCGAAGTTGTCGAGGAACAGGTTATCGAAACTGTTGTCGAGAAGGCCGAAGCCAAGGTAGATGACAAACCAGACGAGAAGCCAGAACCATCGGAGCCTGTCTCTGAAGTTGCTGAAGAGAAGGTGACCGAAGTTGTCGAGGAACAGGTTATCGAAACTGTTGTCGAGAAGGCCAGAGCCAAGGTAGATGACAAACCACAACCAGACGAGAAGCCAGAACCATCGGAGCCTGTCTCTGAAGTTGCAGAAAAGAAGGTGACCGAAGTTGTCGAGGAACAGGTTATCGAAACTGTTGTCGAGAGGGTCGAAGCCAAGGTAGATGACAAACCAGAGGAAAAGCCAGAACCATCGGAGCCTGTCTCTGAAGTTGCTGAAGAGAAGGTGACCGAAGTTGTCGAGGAACAGGTTATCGAACCTGTTGTCGAGAAGGCCGAAGCCAAGGTAGATGACAAACCACAACCAGACGAGAAGCCAAAACCATCGGAGCCTGTCTCTGAAGTTGCTGAAGAGAAAGTGACCGAAGTTATCGAGGAAAAGATTATCGAAACTGTTGTCGAGAGGGTCGAAGCCAAGGTAGATGACAAACCAGAGGAAAAGCCAGAACCATCGGAGCCTGTCTCTGAAGTTGCTGAAGAGAAGGTGACCGAAGTTGTCGAAGAACAGGTTATCGAACCTGTTGTCGAGAAGGCCGAAGCCAAGGTAGATGACAAACCAGACGAGAAGCCAGAACCATCGGAGCCTGTCTCTGAAGTTGCTGAAGAGAAGGTGACCGAAGTTGTCGAGGAACAGGTTATCGAAACTGTTGTCGAGAGGGCCGAAGCCAAGGTAGATGACAAACCAGACGAGAAGCCAGAACCATCGGAGCCTGTCTCTGAAGTTGCTGAAGAGAAGGTGACTGAAGTTGTCGAGGAACAGGTTATCGAAACTGTTGTCGAGAAGGCCAGAGCCAAGGTAGATGACAAACCACAACCAGACGAGAAGCCAGAACCATCGGAGCCTGTCTCTGAAGTTGCTGAAGAGAAAGCGATCGAAGTTGTCGAGGAAAAGATTATCGAAACTGTTGTCGAGAGGGTCGAAGCCAAGGTAGATGACAAACCAGAGGAAAAGCCAGAACCATCGGAGCCTGTCTCTGAAGTTGCTGAAGAGAAGGTGACCGAAGTTGTCGAGGAACAGGTTATCGAAACTGTTGTCGAGAAGGCCGAAGCCAAGGTAGATGACAAACCACAACCAGACGAGAAGCCAGAACCATCGGAGCCTGTCTCTGAAGTTGCTGAAGAGAAGGTGACCGAAGTTATCGAGGAACAGGTTATCGAAACTGTTGTCGAGAAGGCCGAAGCCAAGGTAGATGACAAACCAGACGAGAAGCCAGAACCATCGGAGCCTGTCTCTGAAGTTGCTGAAGAGAAGGTGACCGAAGTTGTCGAGGAACAGGTTATCGAAACTGTTGTCGAGAAGGCCGAAGCCAAGGTAGATGACAAACCACAACCAGACGAGAAGCCAGAACCATCGGAGCCTGTCTCTGAAGTTGCTGAAGAGAAGGTGACCGAAGTTGTCGAGGAACAGGTCATCGAAACTGTTGTCGAGAAGGCCGAAGCCAAGGTAGATGACAAACCACAACCAGACGAGAAGCCCGAGCCATTGGAGCCTGTCTCTGAAGTTGCTGAAGAGAAGGTGACCGAAGTTGTCGAGGAACAGTTTATCGAACCCGTTGTCGAGAAGGCCGAAGCCAAGGTAGATGACAAACCACAACCAGACGAGAAACCAGAACCATCGGAGCCTGTCTCTGAAGTTGCTGAAGAGAAGGTGTCCGAAGTTGTCGACAAACAGGTTATCGAAACTGTTGTCAAGAAGGCCAGAGCCAAGGTAGATGACAAACCACAACCAGACGAGAAGACAGAACCATCGGAGCCTGTCTCTGAAGTTGCTGAAGAGAAGGTGACCGAAGTTGTCAAGGAACAGGTTATCGAAACTGTTGTCGAAAAGACCGAAGCCAATGTAGATGACAAACCACAACCAGACGAGAAGCCAGAACCATCGGAGCCTGTATCTGAAGTTGCTGAAGAGAAGGTGACCGAAGTTGTCGAGGAACAGGTCATCGAAACTGTTGTCGAGAAGGCCGTAGCCAAGGTAGATGACAAACCACAACCAGACGAGAAGCCAGAACCATCGGAGCCTGTCTCTGAAGTTGCTGAAGAGAAGGTGACCGAAGTTGTCGAGGAACAGGTTATCGAAACTGTTGTCGAGAAGGCGTTAGCCGAGGTAGATGACAAACCACAACCAGACGAGAAGCCAGAACCATCGGAGTCTGTCTCTGAAGTTGCTGAAGAGAAGGTGACCGAAGTTGTCGACGAACAAGTTATCGAAACTGTTGTCGAGAAGGCCGTAGCCAAGGTAGATGACAAACCACAACCAGACGAGAAGCCAGAACCATCGGAGCCTGTCTCTGAAGTTGCTGAAGAGAAGGTGACCGAAGTTATCGAGGAACAGGTTATCGAAACTGTTGTCGAGAAAGCGGTAATCAAGGTAGATGACAAACCAGAACCATCGGAGCCTGTCTCTGAAGTTGCTGAAGAGAAGGTGACCGAAGTTGTCGAGGAACAGGTTATCGAAACTGTTGTCAAGAAGGCCGAAGCCAAGGTAGATGACAAACCACAACCAGACGAGAAGCCAGAACCATCGGAGCCTGTCTCTGAAGTTGCTGAAGAGAAGGTGACCGAAGTTGTCGAGGAACAGATTATCGAAACTATTGTCGAGAAGGCCGAAGCCAAGGTAGATGACAAACCAGACGAGAAGCCAGAACCATCGGAGCCTGTCTCTGAAGTTGCTGAAGAGAAGGTGACCGAAGTTGTCGAGGAACAGATTATCGAAACTGTTGTCGAGAAGGCCGAAGCCAAGGTAGATGACAAACCACAACCAGACGAGAAGCCAGAACCATCGGAGCCTGTCTCTGAAGTTGCTGAAGAGAAGGTGGCCGAAGTTGTCGACGAACAGGTTATCGAACCTGTTGTCGAGAAGGCCGTAGCCAAGGTAGATGACAAACCACAACCAGACGAGAAGCCAGAACCATCGGAGCCTGTCTCTGAAGTTGCTGAAGAGAAGGTGACCGAAGTTGTCGAGGAACAGGTTATCGAAACTGTTGTCGAGAAGGCCGAAGCCAAGGTATATGACAAACCACAACCAGACGAGAAGCCAGAACCATCGAAGCCTGTCTCTGAAGTTGCTGAAGAGAAGGTGACCGAAGTTGTCGAGAAACAGGTTATCGAAACTGTTGTCGAGAAGGCCGAAGCCAAGGTAGATAACAAACCACAACCAGACGAGAAGCCAGAACCATCGGAGCCTGTCTCTGAAGTTGCTGAAGAGAAGGTGACCGAAGTTTTCGAGAAACAGGTTATCGAAACTGTTGTCGAGAAGGCCGAAGCCAAGGTAGATGACAAACCACAACCAGACAAGAAGCCAGAACCATCGGAGCCTGTCTCTGAAGTTGCTGAAGAGAAGGTGACCGAAGTTGTCGAGGAACAGATTATAGAAACTGTTGTACAGAGGGTCGAAGCCAAGGTAGATGACAAACCAGACGAGAAGTCAGAACCATCGGAGCCTGTCTCTGAAGTTGCTGAAGAGAAGGTGACCGAAGTTTTCGAGAAACAGGGTATCGAAACTGTTGTCGAGAAGGCCGAAGCCAAGTCATATGACAAACCACAACCAGACGAGAAGCCAGAACCATCGGAGCCTGTCTCTGAAGTTGCTGAAGAGAAGGTGACCGAAGTTGTCGAGGAACAGATTATCGAAACTGTTGTCGAGAAGGTCGAAGCCAAGGTAGATGACAAACCACAACCAGACGAGAAGCCAGAACCATCGGAGCCTGTCTCTGAAGTTGCTGAAGAGAAGGTGACCGAAGTTGTTGAGGAACAGGTCATCGAAACTGTTGTCGAGAAGGCCGAAGCCAAGGTAGATGACAAACCACAACCAGACGAGAAGCCAGAACCATCGGAGCCTGTCTCTGAAGTTGCTGAAGAGAAGGTGACCGAAGTTGTCGAGGAACAGATTATAGAAACTGTTGTCCAGAAGGTCGAAGCCAAGGTAGATGACAAACCAGACGAGAAGCCAGAACCATCGGAGCCTGTCTCTGAAGTTGCTGAAGAGAAGGTGACCGAAGTTGTCGAGGAACAGGTTATCGAACCTGTTGTCGAGAAGGCCGAAGCCAAGGTAGATGACAAACCACAACCAGACGAGAAGCCAGAACCATCGGAGCCTGTCTCTGAAGTTGCTGAAGAGAAGGTGACCGAAGTTGTCGAGGAACAGATTATCGAAACTGTTGTTCAGAGGGTCGAAGCCAAGGTAGATGACAAACCAGACGAGAAGCCAGAACCATCGGAGCCTGTCTCTGAAGTTGCTGAAGAGAAGGTGACCGAAGTTGTCGACGAACAGATTATCGAAACTGTTGTCGAGAAGGCCGAAGCCAAGGTAGATGACAAACCACAATCAGACGAGAAGCCAGAACCATCGGAGCCTGTCTCTGAAGTTGCTGAAGAGAAGGTGACCGAAGTTGTTGAGGAACAGGTCATCGAAACTGTTGTCGAGAAGGCCGAAGCCAAGGTAGATGACAAACCACAACCAGACGAGAAGCCAGAACCATCGGAGCCTGCCTCTGAAGTTGCTGAAGAGAAGGTGACCGAAGTTGTTGAGGAACAGGTCATCGAAACTGTTGTCGAGAAGGCCGAAGCCAAGGTAGATGACAAACCACAACCAGACGAGAAGTCAGAACCATCGGAGCCTGTCTCTGAAGTTGCTGAAGAGAAGGTGACCGAAGTTGTCGAGGAACAGATTATCGAAACTGTTGTCGAGAAGGCCGAAGCCAAGGTAGATGACAAACCACAACCAGACGAGAAGTCAGAACCATCGGAGCCTGTCTCTGAAGTTGCTGAAGAGAAGGTGACCGAAGTTGTCGAGGAACAGGTTATCGAAACAGTTGTCGAGAAGGCCGAAGCCAAGGTAGATGACAAACCACAACCAGACGAGAAGCCAGAACCATCGGAGTCTGTCTCTGAAGTTGCTGAAGAGAAGGTGACCGAAGTTGTTGAGGAACAGGTCATCGAAACTGTTGTCGAGAAGGCCGAAGCCAAGGTAGATGACAAACCACAACCAGACGAGAAGCCAGAACCATCGGAGCCTGTCACTGAAGTTGCTGAAGAGAAGGTGACCGAAGTTGTCGAGGAACAGATTATCGAAACTGTTGTCGAGAAGGCCGAAGCCAAGGTAGATGACAAACCACAACCAGACGAGAAGCCAGAACCATCGGAGCCTGTCTCTGAAGTTGCTGAAGAGAAGGTGACCGAAGTTGTCGAGGAACAGATTATCGAAACTGTTGTCGAGAAGGCCGAAGCCAAGGTAGATGACAAACCAGACGAGAAGTCAGAACCATCGGAGCCTGTCTCTGAAGTTGCTGAAGAGAAGGTGACCGAAGTTGTCGAGGAACAGATTATCGAAACTGTTGTCGAGAAGGCCGAAGCCAAGGTAGATGACAAACCACAATCAGACGAGAAGCCAGAACCATCGGAGCCTGTCACTGAAGTTGCTGAAGAGAAGGTGACCGAAGTTGTCGAGGAACAGATTATCGAAACTGTTGTCGAGAAGGCCGAAGCCAAGGTAGATGACAAACCACAACCAGACGAGAAGCCAGAACCATCGGAGCCTGTCTCTGAAGTTGCTGAAGAGAAGGTGACCGAAGTTGTCGAGGAACAGATTATCGAAACTGTTGTCGAGAAGGCCGAAGCCAAGGTAGATGACAAACCACAACAAGACGAGAAGCCAGAACCATCGGAGCCTGTCTCTGAAGTTGCTGAAGAGAAGGTGGCCGAAGTTGTCGACGAACAGGTTATCGAAACTGTTGTCGAGAAGGCCAAAGCCAAGGTAGATGACAAACCACAACCAGACGAGAAGCCAGAGCCATCGGAGCCTGTCTCTGAAGTTGCTGAAGAGAAGGTGACCGAAGTTGTCGAGGAACAGGTTATCGATACTGTTTTCGAGAAAACCGAAGCCAAGGTGGATGACAAACCACAACCAGACGAGAAGCCAGAACCATCGGAGCCTGTCTCTGAAGTTACTGAAGAGAAGGTGACCGAAGATGTCGAGGAACAGGTTATCGAAACTGTTGTCGCGAAGGCTGAAGCCAAGGTAGATGACAAACCACAACCAGACGAGAAGCCAGAACCATCGGAGCCTGTCTCTGAAGTTGCTGAAGAGAAGATGACCGAAGTTGTCGAGGAACAGGTCATCGAAACAGTTGTCGAGAAGGTCGAAGCCAAGGTAGATGACAAACCACAACCAGAAGAGAATTCAGAGCCATCGGAGCCTGTCTCTGAAGTTGCTGAAGAGAAGGTGACCGAAGTTGTCGAGGAACAGGTTATCGAAACAGTTGTCGAGAAGGCCGAAGCCAAGGTAGATGACAAACCAGACGAGAAGTCAGAAACATCGGAGCCTGTCTCTGAAGTTGCTGAAGAGAAGGTGACCGAAGTTGTCGAGGAACAGATTATCGAAACTGTTGTCGAGAAGGCCGAAGCCAAGGTAGATGACAAACCACAACCAGACGAGAAGTCAGAACCATCGGAGCCTGTCTCTGAAGTTGCTGAAGAGAAGGTGACCGAAGTTGTCGACAAACAGGTTATCGAAACAGTTGTCGAGAAGGCCGAAGCCAAGGTAGATGACAAAGCACAACCAGACGAGAAGCCAGAACCATCGGAGTCTGTCTCTGAAGTTGCTGAAGAGAAGGTGACCGAAGTTGTCGAGGAACAGATTATCGAAACTGTTGTCGAGAAGGCCGAAGCCAAGGTAGATGACAAACCAGACGAGAAGTCAGAACCATCGGAGCCTGTCTCTGAAGTTGCTGAAGAGAAGGTGACCGAAGTTGTCGAGGAACAGATTATCGAAACTGTTGTCGAGAAGGCCGAAGCCAAGGTAGATGACGAACCAGACGAGAAGTCAGAACCATCGGAGCCTGTCTCTGAAGTTGCTGAAGAGAAGGTGACCGAAGTTGTCGAGGAACAGGTTATCGAAACAGTTGTCGAGAAGGCCGAAGCCAAGGTAGATGACAAACCACAACCAGACGAGAAGCCAGAACCATCGGAGCCTGTCTCTGAAGTTGCTGAAGAGAAGGTGACCGAAGTTGTCGAGGAACAGATTATCGAAACTGTTGTCGAGAAGGCCCAAGCCAAGGTAGATGACAAACCACAACCAGACGAGAAGTCAGAACCATCGGAGCCTGTCTCTGAAGTTGCTGAAGAGAAGGTGACCGAAGTTGTCGAGGAACAGATTATCGAAACTGTTGTCGAGAAGGCCGAAGCCAAGGTAGATGACAAACCACAATCAGACGAGAAGCCAGAACCATCGGAGCCTGTCACTGAAGTTGCTGAAGAGAAGGTGACCGAAGTTGTCGAGGAACAGATTATCGAAACTGTTGTCGAGAAGGCCGAAGCCAAGGTAGATGACAAACCACAACCAGACGAGAAGTCAGAACCATCGGAGCCTGTCTCTGAAGTTGCTGAAGAGAAGGTGACCGAAGTTGTCGAGGAACAGATTATCGAAACTGTTGTCGAGAAGGCCGAAGCCAAGGTAGATGACAAACCACAACCAGACGAGAAGCCAGAACCATCGGAGCCTGTCTCTGAAGTTGCTGAAGAGAAGGTGGCCGAAGTTGTCGACGAACAGGTTATCGAAACTGTTGTCGAGAAGGCCGAAGCCAAGGTAGATGACAAACCACAACCAGACGAGAAGCCAGAGCCATCGGAGCCTGTCTCTGAAGTTGCTGAAGAGAAGGTGACCGAAGTTATCGAGGAACAGGTTATCGATACTGTTTTCGAGAAAACCGAAGCCAAGGTGGATGACAAACCACAACCAGACGAGAAGCCAGAACCATCGGAGCCTGTCTCTGAAGTTACTGAAGAGAAGGTGACCGAAGTTGTCGAGGAACAGGTTATCGAAACTGTTGTCGCGAAGGCTGAAGCCAAGGTAGATGACAAACCAAACGAGAAGCCAGAACCATCGGAGCCTGTCTCTGAAGTTGCTGAAGAGAAGGTGACCGAAGTTGTCGAGGAACAGGTCATCGAAACAGTTGTCGAGAAGGTCGAAGCCAAGGTAGATGACAAACCACAACCAGAAGAGAATTCAGAGCCATCGGAGCCTGTCTCTGAAGTTGCTGAAGAGAAGGTGACCGAAGTTGTCGAGGAACAGGTTATCGAAACAGTTGTCGAGAAGGCCGAAGCCAAGGTAGATGACAAACCAGACGAGAAGTCAGAAACATCGGAGCCTGTCTCTGAAGTTGCTGAAGAGAAGGTGACCGAAGTTGTCGAGGAACAGATTATCGAAACTGTTGTCGAGAAGGCCGAAGCCAAGGTAGATGACAAACCACAACCAGACGAGAAGTCAGAACCATCGGAGCCTGTCTCTGAAGTTGCTGAAGAGAAGGTGACCGAAGTTGTCGACAAACAGGTTATCGAAACTGTTGTCGAGAAGGCCGAAGCCAAGGTAGATGACAAACCACAACCAGACGAGAAGCCAGAACCATCGGAGTCTGTCTCTGAAGTTGCTGAAGAGAAGGTGACCGAAGTTGTCGAGGAACAGATTATCGAAACTGTTGTCGAGAAGGCCGAAGCCAAGGTAGATGACAAACCAGACGAGAAGTCAGAACCATCGGAGCCTGTCTCTGAAGTTGCTGAAGAGAAGGTGACCGAAGTTGTCGAGGAACAGATTATCGAAACTGTTGTCGAGAAGGCCGAAGCCAAGGTAGATGACGAACCAGACGAGAAGTCAGAACCATCGGAGCCTGTCTCTGAAGTTGCTGAAGAGAAGGTGACCGAAGTTGTCGAGGAACAGGTTATCGAAACAGTTGTCGAGAAGGCCGAAGCCAAGGTAGATGACAAACCACAACCAGACGAGAAGCCAGAACCATCGGAGCCTGTCTCTGAAGTTGCTGAAGAGAAGGTGACCGAAGTTGTCGAGGAACAGATTATCGAAACTGTTGTCGAGAAGGCCGAAGCCAAGGTAGATGACAAACCACAACCAGACGAGAAGTCAGAACCATCGGAGCCTGTCTCTGAAGTTGTTGAAGAGAAGGTGACCGAAGTTGTCGAGGAACAGGTTATCGAAACAGTTGTCGAGAAGGCCGAAGCCAAGGTAGATGATAAACCACAACCAGACGAGAAGCCAGAACCATCGGAGCCTGTCTCTGAAGTTGCTGAAGAGAAGGTGACCGAAGTTGTCGAGGAACAGATTATCGAAACTGTTGTCGAGAAGGCCGAAGCCAAGGTAGATGACAAACCACAACCAGACGAGAAGCCAGAACCATCGGAGCCTGTCTCTGAAGTTGCTGAAGAGAAGGTGACCGAAGTTGTCGAGGAACAGGTTATCGAAACTGTTGTCGAGAAGGCCGAAGCCAAGGTAGATGACAAACCACAACCAGACGAGAAGCCAGAACCATCGGAGCCTGTCTCTGAAGTTGCTGAAGAGAAGGTGGCCGAAGTTGTCGAGGAACAGGTTATCGAAACTGTTGTCGAGAAGGCCGAAGCCAAGGTAGATGACAAACCACAACCAGAAGAGAAGCCACAGCCATCGGAGCCTGTCTCTGAAGTTACTGAAGAGAAGGTGACCGAAGTTGTCGAGGAACAGGTTATCGAAACTGTTTTCGAGAAAGCCGAAGCCAAGGTGGATGACAAACCACAACCAGACGAGAAGCCAGAACCATCGGAGCCTGTCTCTGAAGTTACTGAAGAGAAGGTGACCGAAGTTGTCGAGGAACAGGTTATCGAAACTGTTGTCGCGAAAGCTGAAGCCAAGGTAGATGACAAACCACAACCAGACGAGAAGCCAGAACCATCGGAGCCTGTCTCTGAAGTTGCTGAAGAGAAGGTGACCGAAGTAGTCGAGGAACAGGTTATCGAAACAGTTGTCGAGAAGGTCGAAGCCAAGGTAGATGACAAACCACAACCAGAAGAGAAGCCCGAGCCATCGGAGCCTGTCTCTGAAGTTGCTGAAGAGAAGGTGATTGAAGTTGTCGAGGAACAGGTTATCGAAACTGTTGTCGAGAAGGTCGAAGCCAAGGTAGATGACAAACCACAACCAGACGAGAAGCCAGAACCATCGGAGCCTGTCGCTGAAGTTGCTGAAGAGAAGGTGACCGAAGTTGTCGAGGAACAGGTTATCGAAACAGTTGTCGAGAAGGCCGAAGCCAAGGTAGATGATAAACCACAACCAGACAAGAAGCCAGAACCATCGGAGCCTGTCTCTGAAGTTGCTGAAGAGAAGGTGACCGAAGTTGTCGAGGAACAGATTATCGAAACTATTGTCGAGAAGGCCGAAGCCAAGGTGGATGACAAACCACAACCAGACGAGAAGCCAGAACCATCGGAGCCTGTCCCTGAAGTTACTAAAGAGAAGGTGACCGAAGTTGTCGAGGAACAGGTTATCGAAACTGTTGTCGCGAAGGCCGAAGCCAAGGTAGATGACAAACCAGACGAGAAGCCAGAACCATCGGAGCCTGTCTCTGAAGTTGCTGAAGAGAAGGTGACCGAAGTTGTCGAGGAACAGGTTATCGAAACTGTTGTCGAGAAGGCCGAAGTCAAGGTAGATGGCAAAGCAGACGAAAAGTCAGAACCTGAAGTTGCTGAAGAGAAGGTGACCGAAGTTGTCGAGGAACAGGTTATCGAAACTGTTGTCGAGAAAGCCGAAGCCAAGGTAGATGACAAACCACAACCAGACGAGAAGTCAGAACCATCGGAGCCTGTCTCTGAAGTTGTTGAGGAGAAGGTGACCGAAGTTGTCGAGGAACGGATAATCGAAACTGTTGTCGAGAAGGCCGAAACCAAGGGAGATGACAAACCACATCCAGACGAGAAGCCAGAACCATCGGAGCCTGTCTCTGAAGTTGCTGAAGAGAAGGTGACCGAAGTTGTCGAGGAACAGGTTATCGAAACTGTTGTCGCGAAGGCTGAAGCCATGGTAGATGACAAACCAGACGAGAAGCCAGAACCATCGGAGCCTGTCTCTGAAGTTGCTGAAGAGAAGGTGACCGAAGTTGTCGAGGAACAGATTATCGAAACTGTTGTCGAGAAGGTCGAAGCCAAGGTAGATGACAAACCACAACCAGACGAGAAGCCAGAACCATCGGAGCCTGTTTCTGAAGTTGCTGAAGAGAAGGTGACCGAAGTTGTCGAGGAACAGGTTATCGAAACTGTTGTCGAGAAGGCGGAAGCCAAGGTAGATGACAAACCAGGCGAAAAGCCAGAACCTGAAGTTGCTGAAGAGAAGGTGACCGAAGATGTCGAGGAACAGGTTATCGAAGCTGTTGTCGAGAAGGCCGAAGCCAAGGTAGATGACAAACTAGACGAGAAGCCAGAACCATCGGAGCCTGTCTCTGAAGTTGCTGAAGAGAAGGTGACCGAAGTTGTCGAGGATCAGGTTATCGAAACTGTTGTCGAGAAGGCCGAAGCCAAGGTAGATGACAAAACAGGCGAAAAGCCAGAACCTGAAGTTGCTGAAGAGAAGGTGACCGAAGATGTCGAGGAACAGGTTATCGAAGCTGTTGTCGAGAAGGCCGAAGCCAAGGTAGATGACAAACTAGACGAGAAGCCAGAACCATCGGAGCCTGTCTCTGAAGTTGCTGAAGAGAAGGTGACCGAAGTTGTCGAGGAACAGGTTATCGAAACTGTTGTCGCGAAGGTCGAAGCCAAGGTAGATGGCAAACCACAACCAGACGAGATGCCAGAACTATCGGAGCCTGTCTCTGAAGTTGCTGAAGAGAAGGTGACCGAAGTTGTCGAGGAACAGGTTATCGAAACTGTTGTCGCGAAGGCTGAAGCCATGGTAGATGACAAACAAGACGAGAAGCCAGAACCATCGGAGCCTGTCTCTGAAGTTGCTGAAGAGAAGGTGACCGAAGTTGTCGAGGAACAGGTTATCGAAACTGTTGTCGCGAAGGTCGAAGCCAAGGTAGATGACAAACCACAACCAGACGAGAAGCCAGAACTATCGGAGCCTGTCTCTGAAGTTGCTGAAGAGAAGGTGACCGAAGTTGTCGAGGAACAGGTTATCGAAACTGTTGTCGCGAAGGCTGAAGCCATGGTAGATGACAAACCAGACGAGAAGCCAGAACCATCGGAGCCTGTCTCTGAAGTTGCTGAAGAGAAGGTGACCGAAGTTGTCGAGGAACAGGTTATCGAAGCCGTTGTCGAGAAGGCCGAAGCCAAGGTAGATGACAAACTAGACGAGAAGCCAGAACCATCGGAGCCTGTCTCTGAAGTTGCTGAAGAGAAGGTGACCGAAGTTGTCGAGGAACAGGTTATCGAAACTGTTGTCGCGAAGGTCGAAGCCAAGGTAGATGACAAACCACAACCAGACGAGAAGCCAGAACTATCGGAGCCTGTCTCTGAAGTTGCTGAAGAGAAGGTGACCGAAGTTGTCGAGGAACAGGTTATCGAAACTGTTGTCGAGAAAGCCGAAGCCAAGGTTGATGACAAACCACATCCAGACGAGAAGCCAGAACCATCGGAGCCTGTCTCTGAAGTTGTTGAAGAGAAGGTGACCGAAGTTGTCGAGGAACAGGTTATCGAAACTGTTTTCGAGAAGGCTGAAGCCAAGGTAGATGACAAACCACAACCAGACGAGAAGCCAGAACCATCGGAGCCTGTCTGTGAAGTTGCTGAAGAGAAGGTGACCGAAGTTGTCGAGAAACAGGTTATCGAAACTGTTTTCGAGAAGGCCGAAGCCAAGGTAGATGACAAACCACAACCAGACGAGAAGCCAGAACCATCGGAGCCTGTCTCTGAAGTTGCTGAAGAGAAGGTGACCGAAGTTGTCGAGGAACAGGTTATCGAAACTGTTGTCGAGAAGGCCGAAGCCATGGTAGATGACAAACCAGACAAGAAGCCAGAACCATCGGAGCCTGTCTCTGAAGTTGCTGAAGAGAAGGTGACCGAAGTTGTCGAGGAACAGGTTATCGAAACTGTTGTCGAGAAGGTCGAAGCCAAGGTAGATGACAAACCACAACCAGACGAGAAGCCAGAACCATCGGAGCCTGTCTCTGAAGTTGCTGAAAAGAAGGTGACCAAAGTTGTCGACAAACAGGTTATCGAAACTGTTGTCGAGAAGGTCGAAGCCAAGGTAGATGACAAACCACAACCAGACGAGAAGCCAGAACCATCGGAGCCTGTCTCTGAAGTTGCTGAAGAGAAGGTGACCGAAGTTGTCGAGGAACAGGTTATCGAAACTGTTTTCGAGAAGGCCGAAGCCAAGGTAGATGACAAACCACAACCAGACGAGAAGCCAGAACCATCGGAGCCTGTCTCTGAAGTTGCTGAAGAGAAGGTGACCGAAGTTGTCGAGGAACAGGTTATCGAAACTGTTGTCGAGAAGGCGGAAGGCAAGGTAGATAACAAAGCAGGCGAAAAGCCAGAACCTGAAGTTGCTGAAGAGAAGGTGACCGAAGTTGTCGAGGAACAGGTTATCGATACTGTTTTCGAGAAAACCGAAGCCAAGGTAGATGACAAATCACAACCAGACGAGAAGCCAGAACCATCGGAGCCTGTCTCTGAAGTTACTGAAGAGAAGGTGACCGAAGTTGTCGAGGAACAGGTTATCGAAACTGTTGTCGCGAAGGCTGAAGCCAAGGTAGATGACAAACCAGACGAGAAGCCAGAACCATCGGAGCCTGTCTCTGAAGTTGCTGAAGAGAAGGTGACCGAAGTAGTCGAGGAACAGGTCATCGAAACAGTTGTCGAGAAGGTCGAAGCCAAGGTAGATGACAAACCACAACCAGAAGAGAAGCCAGAGCCATCGGAGCCTGTCTCTGAAGTTGCTGAAGAGAAGGTGACCGAAGTTGTCGAGGAACAGGTTATCGAAACAGTTGTCGAGAAGGCCGAAGCCAAGGTAGATGACAAACCAGACGAGAAGTCAGAAACATCGGAGCCTGTCTCTGAAGTTGCTGAAGAGAAGGTGACCGAAGTTGTCGAGGAACAGATTATCGAAACTGTTGTCGAGAAGGCCGAAGCCAAGGTAGATGACAAACCACAACCAGACGAGAAGTCAGAACCATCGGAGCCTGTCTCTGAAGTTGCTGAAGAGAAGGTGACCGAAGTTGTCGACGAACAGATTATCGAAACTGTTGTCGAGAAGGCCGAAGCCAAGGTAGATGACAAACCACAACCAGACGAGAAGCCAGAACCATCGGAGCCTGTCTCTGAAGTTGCTGAAGAGAAGGTGACCGAAGTTGTCGAGGAACAGGTTATCGAAACTGTTGTCGAGAAGGCCGAAGCCAAGGTAGATGACAAAACAGGCGAAAAGCCAGAACCTGAAGTTGCTGAAGAGAAGGTGACCGAAGATGTCGAGGAACAGGTTATCGAAGCTGTTGTCGAGAAGGCCGAAGCCAAGGTAGATGACAAACTAGACGAGAAGCCAGAACCATCGGAGCCTGTCTCTGAAGTTGCTGAAGAGAAGGTGACCGAAGTTGTCGAGAAGGCCGAAGCCAAGGTAGATGACAAAACAGGCGAAAAGCCAGAACCTGAAGTTGCTGAAGAGAAGGTGACCGAAGATGTCGAGGAACAGGTTATCGAAGCTGTTGTCGAGAAGGCCGAAGCCAAGGTAGATGACAAACTAGACGAGAAGCCAGAACCATCGGAGCCTGTCTCTGAAGTTGCTGAAGAGAAGGTGACCGAAGTTGTCGAGGAACAGGTTATCGAAACTGTTGTCGCGAAGGTCGAAGCCAAGGTAGATGGCAAACCACAACCAGACGAGATGCCAGAACTATCGGAGCCTGTCTCTGAAGTTGCTGAAGAGAAGGTGACCGAAGTTGTCGAGGAACAGGTTATCGAAACTGTTGTCGCGAAGGCTGAAGCCATGGTAGATGACAAACAAGACGAGAAGCCAGAACCATCGGAGCCTGTCTCTGACGTTGCTGAAGAGAAGGTGACCGAAGTTGTCGAGGAACAGGTTATCGAAACTGTTGTCGCGAAGGTCGAAGCCAAGGTAGATGACAAACCACAACCAGACGAGAAGCCAGAACTATCGGAGCCTGTCTCTGAAGTTGCTGAAGAGAAGGTGACCGAAGTTGTCGAGGAACAGGTTATCGAAACTGTTGTCGCGAAGGCTGAAGCCATGGTAGATGAGAAACCAGACGAGAAGCCAGAACCATCGGAGCCTGTCTCTGAAGTTGCTGAAGAGAAGGTGACCGAAGTTGTCGAGGAACAGGTTATCGAAGCCGTTGTCGAGAAGGCCGAAGCCAAGGTAGATGACAAACTAGACGAGAAGCCAGAACCATCGGAGCCTGTCTCTGAAGTTGCTGAAGAGAAGGTGACCGAAGTTGTCGAGGAACAGGTTATCGAAACTGTTGTCGCGAAGGTCGAAGCCAAGGTAGATGACAAACCACAACCAGACGAGAAGCCAGAACTATCGGAGCCTGTCTCTGAAGTTGCTGAAGAGAAGGTGACCGAAGTTGTCGAGGAACAGGTTATCGAAACTGTTGTCGAGAAAGCCGAAGCCAAGGTTGATGACAAACCACATCCAGACGAGAAGCCAGAACCATCGGAGCCTGTCTCTGAAGTTGTTGAAGAGAAGGTGACCGAAGTTGTCGAGGAACAGGTTATCGAAACTGTTTTCGAGAAGGCTGAAGCCAAGGTAGATGACAAACCACAACCAGACGAGAAGCCAGAACCATCGGAGCCTGTCTGTGAAGTTGCTGAAGAGAAGGTGACCGAAGTTGTCGAGAAACAGGTTATCGAAACTGTTTTCGAGAAGGCCGAAGCCAAGGTAGATGACAAACCACAACCAGACGAGAAGCCAGAACCATCGGAGCCTGTCTCTGAAGTTGCTGAAGAGAAGGTGACCGAAGTTGTCGAGGAACAGGTTATCGAAACTGTTGTCGAGAAGGCCGAAGCCATGGTAGATGACAAACCAGACAAGAAGCCAGAACCATCGGAGCCTGTCTCTGAAGTTGCTGAAGAGAAGGTGACCGAAGTTGTCGAGGAACAGGTTATCGAAACTGTTGTCGAGAAGGTCGAAGCCAAGGTAGATGACAAACCACAACCAGACGAGAAGCCAGAACCATCGGAGCCTGTCTCTGAAGTTGCTGAAAAGAAGGTGACCAAAGTTGTCGACAAACAGGTTATCGAAACTGTTGTCGAGAAGGTCGAAGCCAAGGTAGATGACAAACCACAACCAGACGAGAAGCCAGAACCATCGGAGCCTGTCTCTGAAGTTGCTGAAGAGAAGGTGACCGAAGTTGTCGAGGAACAGGTTATCGAAACTGTTGTCGAGAAGGCCGAAGCCAAGGTAGATGACAAACCACAACCAGACGAGAAGCCAGAACCATCGGAGCCTGTCTCTGAAGTTGCTGAAGAGAAGGTGACCGAAGTTGTCGAGGAACAGGTTATCGAAACTGTTGTCGAGAAGGCGGAAGGCAAGGTAGATGACAAAGCAGGCGAAAAGCCAGAACCTGAAGTTGCTGAAGAGAAGGTGACCGAAGTTGTCGAGGAACAGGTTATCGATACTGTTTTCGAGAAAACCGAAGCCAAGGTGGATGACAAACCACAACCAGACGAGAAGCCAGAACCATCGGAGCCTGTCTCTGAAGTTACTGAAGAGAAGGTGACCGAAGTTGTCGAGGAACAGGTTATCGAAACTGTTGTCGCGAAGGCTGAAGCCAAGGTAGATGACAAACCAGACGAGAAGCCAGAACCATCGGAGCCTGTCTCTGAAGTTGCTGAAGAGAAGGTGACCAAAGTAGTCGAGGAACAGGTCATCGAAACAGTTGTCGAGAAGGTCGAAGCCAAGGTAGATGACAAACCACAACCAGAAGAGAAGCCAGAGCCATCGGAGCCTGTCTCTGAAGTTGCTGAAGAGAAGGTGACCGAAGTTGTCGAGGAACAGGTTATCGAAACAGTTGTCGAGAAGGCCGAAGCCAAGGTAGATGACAAACCAGACGAGAAGTCAGAAACATCGGAGCCTGTCTCTGAAGTTGCTGAAGAGAAGGTGACCGAAGTTGTCGAGGAACAGATTATCGAAACTGTTGTCGAGAAGGCCGAAGCCAAGGTAGATGACAAACCACAACCAGACGAGAAGTCAGAACCATCGGAGCCTGTCTCTGAAGTTGCTGAAGAGAAGGTGACCGAAGTTGTCGACGAACAGATTATCGAAACTGTTGTCGAGAAGGCCGAAGCCAAGGTAGATGACAAACCACAACCAGACGAGAAGCCAGAACCATCGGAGCCTGTCTCTGAAGTTGTTGAAGAGAAGGTGACCGAAGTTGTCGAGGAACAGGTTATCGAAACTGTTGTCGAGAAGGCCGAAGCCAAGGTAGATGACAAACCACAACCAGACGAGAAGCCAGAACTATCGGAGCCTGTCTCTGAAGTTGCTGAAGAGAAGGTGACCGAAGTTGTCGAGGAACAGGTTATCGAAACTGTTGTCGAGAAGGCCGAAGCCAAGGTAGATGACAAACCACAACCAGACGAGAAGCCCGAACCATCGGAGCCTGTCTCTGAAGTTGCTGAAGAGAAGGTGACCGAAGTTGTCGAGGAACAGGTTATCGAAACTGTTGTCGAGAAGGCCGAAGCCAAGGTAGATGACAAACCAGACGAGAAGCCAGAACCATCGGAGTCTGTCACTGAAGTTGCTGAAGAGAAGGTGACCGAAGTTGTCGACGAACAGGTTATCGAAACCGTTGTCGAGAAGGTCGAAGCCAAGGTAGATGACAAACCACAACCAGACGAGAAGCCAGAACCATCGGAGCCTGTCTCTGAAGTTGCTGAAGAGAAGGTGACCGAAGTTGTCGACAAACAGGTTATCGAAACTGTTGTCGAGAAGGCCGAAGCCAAGGTAGATGACAAACCACAACCAGACGAGAAGCCAGAACCATCGGAGCCTGTCTCTGAAGTTGCTGAAGAGAAGGTGACCGAAGTTGTGGAGGAACAGGTTATCGAAACTGTTGTCGAGGAGGCCGAAGCCAAGGTAGATGACAAACCACAACCAGACGAGAAGCCAGAACCATCGGAGCCTGTCTCTGAAGTTGCTGAAGAGAAGGTGACCGAAGTTGTCGAGGAACAGGTTATCGAAACTGTTGTCGAGAAGGCCGAAGCCAAGGTAGATGACAAACCACAACCAGACGAGAAGCCCGAACCATCGGAGCCTGTCTCTGAAGTTGCTGAAGAGAAGGTGACCGAAGTTGTCGAGGAACAGGTTATCGAAACTGTTGTCGAGGAGGCCGAAGCCAAGGTAGATGACAAACCACAACCAGACGAGAAGCCAGAACCATCGGAGCCTGTCTCTGAAGTTGCTGAAGAGAAGGTGACCGAAGATGTCGAGGAACAGGTTATCGAAACTGTTGTCGAGAAGGCCGAAGCCAAGGTAGATGACAAACCAGACGAGAAGCCAGAACCATCGGAGCCTGTCTCTGAAGTTGCTGAAGAGAAAGTGACCGAAATAGTCGAAGAACAGGTTATCAAAACTGTTGTCGAGAAGGCCGAAGCCAAGGTGGATGACAAATCACAACCAGACGAGAAGCCCGGGCCACCGGAGCCTGTCACTGAAGTTGCTGAAGAGAAGGTGACCGAAGTTGTCGAGGAACAGGTTATCGAAACCGTTGTTGAGAAGGTCGAAGCCAAGGTAGATGACAAACCACAACCAGACGAGAAGCCAGAACCATCGGAGCCTGTCTCTGAAGTTGCTGAAGAGAAGGTGACCGAAGTTGTCGAGGAACAGGTTATCGAAACTGTTGTCGAGAAGGCCGAAGCCAAGGTAGATGACAAACCAGAGGAGAAGTCAGAACCATCGGAGCCTGTCTCTGAAGTTGCTGAAGAGAAGGTGACCGAAGTAGTCGAGGAACAGGTTATCGAAACTGTTGTCGAGAAGCTCGAAGTTAAGGTAGATGACAAACCACAACCAGACGAGAAGCCAGAACCATCGGAGCCTGTCTCTGAAGTTGCTGAAGAGAAGGTGACCGAAGTTGTCGAGGAACAGGTTATCGAAACTGTTGTCGCGGAGGCGGAAGCCAAGGTAGATGACAAAGCAGGCGAGAAGCCAGAACCTGAAGTTGCTGAAGAGAAGGTGACCGAAGTTGTCGAGGAACAGATTATCGAAACTGTTGTCGAGAAGGCCGAAGCCAAGGTAGATGACAAACCACAACCAGACGAGAAGCCCGAGCCATCGGAGCCTGTCTCTGAAGTTGCTGAAGAGAAGGTGACCGAAGTTGTCGAGAAACAGGTTATCGAAACTGTTGTCGAGAAGGCCGAAGCCAAGGTAGATGACAAACTACAACCAGACGAGAAGCCAGAACCATCGGAGCCTGTCTCTGAAGTTGCTGAAGAGAAGGTGACCGAAGTTGTCGAGGAACAGGTTATCGAAACTGTTGTCGAGAAGGTCGAAGCCAAGGTAGATGACAAACCACAACCAGACGAGAAGCCAGAACCATCGGAGCCTGTCTCTGAAGTTGCTGAAGAGAAGGTGACCGAAGTTGTCGAGGAACAAATTATCGAAACTGTTGTCGAGAAGCCCGAAGCCAAGGTAGATGACAAACCACAAACAGACGAGAAGCCAGAGCCATCGGAGCCTGTCTCTGAAGTTGTTGAAGAGAAGGTGACCGAAGTTGTCGAGGAACAGATTATCGAAACTGTTGTCGAGAAGGCCGAAGCCAAGGTAGATGACACGAAGCCTGTCTCTGAAGTTGCTGAAGAGAAGGTGACCGAAGTTGTCGAGGAACAGATTATCGAAACTGTTGTCGAGAAGGCCGAAGCCAAGGTAGATGACAAACCAGACGAGAAGCCAGAACCATCGGAGCCTGTCTCTGAAGTTGCTGAAGAGAAGGTGACCGAAGTTGTCGAGGAACAGGTTATCGATACTGTTGTCGAGAACGTCGAAGCCAAGGTAGATGACAAACCACAACCAGACGAGAAGCCAGAACCATCGGAGCCTGTCTCTGAAGTTGCTGAAGAGAAGGTGACCGAAGTAGTCGAGGAACAGGTTATCGAAACTGTTGTCGAGAAGGCCGAAGCCAAGGTGGATGACAAACCACAACCAGACGAGAAGCCAGAACCATTGGAGCCTGTCTCTGAAGTTGCTGAAGAGAAGGTGACCGAAGTTGTCGAGGAACAGGTTATCGAAACTTTTGTCGCGGAGGCGGAAGCCAAGGTAGATGACAAAGCAGGCGAGAAGCCAGAACCTGAAGTTGCTGAAGAGAAGGTGACCGAAGTTGTCGAGGAACAGGTTATCGAAACTGTTGTCGAGAAGGCGGAATGCAAGGTAGATGACAAACCAGAGGAGAAGTCAGAACCATCGGAGCCTGTCTCTGAAGTTGCTGAAGAGAAGGTGACCCAAGTTGTCGACGAACAGGTTATCGAAACTGTTGTCGAGAAGGCGGAAGCCAAGGTAGATGACAAACCACAACCAGACGAGAAGCCAGAACCATCGGAGCCTGTCTCTGAGGTTGCTGAAGAGAAGGTGACCGAAGTTGTCGAGGAACAGGTTATCGAAACTGTTGTCGAGCACGTCGAAGCCAAGGTAGATGACAAACCACAACCAGACGAGAAGCCAGAACCATCGGAGCCTGTCTCTGAAGTTGCTGAAGAGAAGGTGACCGAAGATGTCGAGGAACAGGTTATCGAAACTGTTGTCGAGAAGGCCGAAGCCAAGGTAGATGACAAACCAGACGAGAAGCCAGAACCATCGGAGCCTGTCTCTGAAGTTGCTGAAGAGAAAGTGACCGAAATAGTCGAAGAACAGGTTATCAAAACTGTTGTCGAGAAGGCCGAAGCCAAGGTGGATGACAAATCACAACCAGACGAGAAGCCCGGGCCACCGGAGCCTGTCACTGAAGTTGCTGAAGAGAAGGTGACCGAAGTTGTCGAGGAACAGGTTATCGAAACTGTTGTCGAGGAGGCCGAAGCCAAGGTAGATGATAAACCACAACCAGACGAGAAGCCCGTGCCATCGGAGCCTGTCTCTGAAGTTGCTGAAGAGAAGGTGACCGAAGTTGTCGAGGAACAGGTTATCGAAACTGTTGTCGAGAAGGCCGAAGCCAAGGTAGATGACAAACCAGAGGAGAAGTCAGAACCATCGGAGCCTGTCTCTGAAGTTGCTGAAGAGAAGGTGACCGAAGTTGTCGACGAACAGGTTATCGAAACTGTTGTCGAGAAGCTCGAAGTTAAGGTAGATGACAAACCACAACCAGACGAGAAGCCAGAACCATCGGAGCCTGTCTCTGAAGTTGCTGAAGAGAAGGTGACCGAAGTTGTCGAGGAACAGGTTATCGAAACTGTTGTCGCGGAGGCCGAAGCCAAGGTAGATGACAAACCACAACCAGACGAGAAGCCCGAGCCATCGGAGCCTGTCTCTGAAGTTGTTGAAGAGAAGGTGACCGAAGTTGTCGAGGAACAGATTATCGAAACTGTTGTCGAGAAGGCCGAAGCCAAGGTAGATGACAAACCAGACGAGAAGCCAGAACCATCGGAGCCTGTCTCTGAAGTTGCTGAAGAGAAGGTGACCGAAGTTGTCGAGGAACAGGTTATCGATACTGTTGTCGAGAACGTCGAAGCCAAGGTAGATGACAAACCACAACCAGACGAGAAGCCAGAACCATCGGAGCCTGTCTCTGAAGTTGCTGAAGAGAAGGTGACCGAAGTTGTCGAGGAACAGGTTATCGAAACTGTTGTCGAGAAGGCCGAAGCCAAGGTGGATGACAAACCACAACCAGATGAGAAGCCAGAACCATCGGAGCCTGTCTCTGAAGTTGTTGAAGAGAAGGTGACCGAAGTTGTCGAGGAACAGGTTATCGAAACTGTTGTCGAGAAGGCCGAAGCCAAGGTAGACGACAAACCACAACCAGACGAGAAGCCAGAACCATCGGAGCCTGTCTCTGAAGTTGCTGAAGAGAAGGTGACCGAAGTTGTCGAGGAACAGGTTATCGAAACTGTTGTCGAGAAGGTCGAAGCCAAGGTGGATGACAAACCACAACCAGACGAGAAGCCAGAACCATCGGAGCCTGCCACTGAAGTTGCTGAAGAGAAGGTGACCGAAGTTGTCGAGGAACAGGTTATCGAAACTGTTGTCGAGAAGGCCGAAGCCAAGGTAGATGACCAACCACAACCAGTCGAGAAGCCAGAACCATCGGAGCCTGTCTCTGAGGTTGCTGAAGAGAAGGTGACCGAAGTTGTCGAGGAACAGGTTATCGAAACTGTTGTCGAGAAGGCCGAAGCCAAGGTGGATGACAAACCACAACCAGACGAGAAGCCAGAACCATCGGAGCCTGTCTCTGAAGTTGTTGAAGAGAAGGTGACCGAAGTAGTCGAGGAACAGGTTATCGAAACTGTTGTCGAGAAGGCCGAAGCCAAGGTAGACGACAAACCACTACCAGACGAGAAGCCAGAACCATCGGAGCCTGTCTCTGAAGTTGCTGAAGAGAAGGTGACCGAAGTTGTCGAGGAACAGGTTATCGAAACTGTTGTCGAGAAGGTCGAAGCCAAGGTAGATGATAAACCACAACCAGACGAGAAGCCAGAACCATCGGAGCCTGTCTCTGAAGTTGCTGAAGAGAAGGTGACCGAAAATGTCGAGGAACAGATTATCGAAACTGTTGTCGAGAAGGCCGAAGCCAAGGTAGATGACAAAGCAGACGGAAAACCTCTCTCTGAAGCTGCTGAAGAGAAGGTGACCGAAGTTGTTGAGGAACAGGTTATCGAAACTGTTGTCGAGAAGGCGGAAGCCAAGGTAGATGACAAACCTCAACCTGGTGAGAAGCCAGAACCATCGGAGCCTGTCTCTGAAGTTGCTGAAGAGAAGGTGACCGAAGTTGTCGAGGAACAGGTTATCGAAACTTTTGTCGCGGAGGCGGAAGCCAAGGTAGATGACAAAGCAGGCGAGAAGCCAGAACCTGAAGTTGCTGAAGAGAAGGTGACCGAAGTTGTCGAGGAACAGATTATCGAAACTGTTGTCGAGAAGGCCGAAGCCAAGGTAGATGACACGAAGCCTGTCTCTGAAGTTGCTGAAGAGAAGGTGACCGAAGTTGTCGAGGAACAGATTATCGAAACTGTTGTCGAGAAGGCCGAAGCCAAGGTAGATGACAAACCAGACGAGAAGCCAGAACCATCGGAGCCTGTCTCTGAAGTTGCTGAAGAGAAGGTGACCGAAGTTGTCGAGGAACAGGTTATCGATACTGTTGTCGAGAACGTCGAAGCCAAGGTAGATGACAAACCACAACCAGACGAGAAGTCAGAACCATCGGAGCCTGTCTCTGAAGTTGCTGAAGAGAAGGTGACCGAAGTTGTCGAGGAACAGGTTATCGAAACTGTTGTCGAGAAGGCCGAAGCCAAGGTAGATGACAAACCAGACGAGAAGCCAGAATCATCGGAGCCTTTCTCTGAAGTTTCTGAAGAGAAGGTGACCGAAGTTGTCGACGAACAGGTTATCGAAACCGTTGTCGAGAAGGTCGAAGCCAAGGTAGATGACAAACCACAACCAGACGAGAAGCCAGAACCATCGGAGCCTGTCTCTGAAGTTGCTGAAGAGAAGGTGACCGAAGTTGTCGAGGAACAGGTTATCGAAACTGTTGTCGAGAAGGCGGAAGCCAAGGTAGATGACAAACCACAACCAGACGAGAAGCCAGAACCATCGGAGCCTGTCTCTGAGGTTGCTGAAGAGAAGGTGACCGAAGTTGTCGACGAACAGGTTATCGAAACTGTTGTCGAGAAGGCCGAAGCCAAGGTAGATGACAAACCAGATGAGAAGCCAGACTCATCGGAACCTTTCTCTGAAGTTTCTGAAGAGAAGGTGACCGAAGTTGTCGACGAACAGGTTATCGAAACCGTTGTCGAGAAGGTCGAAGCCAAGGTAGATGACAAACCACAACCAGACGAGAAGCCAGAACCATCGGAGCCTGTCTCTGAAGTTGCTGAAGAGAAGGTGACCGAAGTTGTCGACAAACAGGTTATCGAAACTGTTGTCGAGAAGGCCGAAGCCAAGGTAGATGACAAACCACAACCAGACGAGAAGCCAGAACCATCGGAGCCTGTCTCTGAAGTTGCTGAAGAGAAGGTGACCGAAGTTGTCGAGGAACAGGTTATCGAAACTGTTGTCGAGAAGGCCGAAGCCAAGGTAGATGACCAACCACAACCAGTCGAGAAGCCAGAACCATCGGAGCCTGTCTCTGAGGTAGCTGAAGAGAAGGTGACCGAAGTTGTCGGGGAACAGGTTATCGAAGCTGTTGTCGAGAAGGTCGAAGCCAAGGTTGATGATAAACCACAACCAGACGAGAAGCCAGAACCATCGGAGCCTGTCTCTGAAGTTGCTGAAGAGAAGGTGACCGAAAATGTTGAGGAACAGATTATCGAAACTGTTGTCGAGAAGGCCGAAGCCAAGGTAGATGAGAAAGCAGACGGAAAGCCTGTCTCTGAAGCTGCTGAAGAGAAGGTGACCGAAGTTGTCGACGAACAGGTTATCGAAACTGTTGTCGAGAAGGCGGAAGCCAAGGTAGATGACAAACCTCAACCAGACGAGAAGCCAGAACCATCGGAGCCTGTCTCTGAAGTTGTTGAAGAGAAGGTGACCGAAGTAGTCGAGGAACAGGTTATCGAAACTGTTGTCGAGAAGGCAGAAGCCAAGGTAGATGACAAACCACAACCAGACGAGAAGCCAGAACCATCGAAGCCTGTCTCTGAAGTTGCTGAAGAGAAGGTGACCGAAGTTGTCGAGGAACAGGTTATCGAAACTGTTGTCGAGAAGGCCGAAGCCAAGGTAGATGACAAACCACAACCAGACGAGAAGCCAGAACCATCGGAGCCTGTCTCTGAAGTTGTTGATGAGAAGGTGACCGAAGTTGTCGACGAACAGGTTATCGAAACTGTTGTCGAGAAGGCCGAAGCCAAGGTAGATGACAAACCAGACGAGAAGCCAGAATCATCGGAGCCTGTCTCTGAAGTTGCTGAAGAGAAAGTGACCGAAGTTGTCGACGAACAGGTTATCGAAACTGTTGTCGAGAAGGTCGAAGCCAAGGTAGATGACAAACCACAACCAGACGAGAAGCCAGAACCATCGCAGCCTGTCTCTGAAGTTGCTGAAGAGAAGGTGACCGAAGTTGTCGAGGAACAGGTTATCGAAACTGTTGTCGAGGAGGCCGAAGCCAAGGTAGATGATAAACCACAACCAGACGAGAAGCCCGTGCCATCGGAACCTGTCTCTGAAGTTGCTGAAGAGAAGGTGACCGAAGTTGTCGAGGAACAGGTTATCGAAACTGTTGTCGAGAAGGCGGAATCCAAGGTTGATGATAAACCAGACAAGAAGCCAGAACCATCGGAGCCTGTCTCTGAAGTTGCTGAAGAGAAGGTGACCGAAGTTGTCGAGAAACAGGTTATCGAAACTGTTGTCGACAAGACCGAAGCCAAGGTAGATGACAAACCAGACGAGAAGCCAGAACCATCGGAGCCTGTCTCTGAAATTGATGAAGCTGAGGTGACCGATGTTGTCGAGGAACAGGTTATCGAAACTGTTGTCGAGAATTTCGAAGCCAAGGTAGATGACAAAGTGCAACCAGACGAAAAGTCAGCACCTTCGGAGCCTGTCACTGAAGTTGCCCACCAGAAGGTTGAGGGTAAAATTTCAAGTTTGACGGCCAGTCTTTGCAGGCCAGATGATTTCTCGGTTGCTTTCGAAACATTTGGCACGGATGAAAGAGATTTGATTAAAAGGGAAGATATTCTTGTTGTTGATACGAGAAAAAGTTCTTTATCTGCTATTGAGGCGTCTGGTTTGGATGATGATTCGCCACTTTTAACCGACTTTACAACTTCTTCAATAACTTACGTAAGTGACAGGTTCGATTCGTCATCACTTGATTTGATGGTGGCTGACACGTCACTAGATTTCCTCAAGGTAGGAACTGGAGCTGGCTACGTGATGCCCGGTGAGAAGAAACACGATGTCCAATCACCAGGCTCGTGTATGTCCTTTACTACTACTAGTGAAAATATTGAATCGATCACCCAAGACGTAGAGAAACTGATACATCCTCTCGGAGCACTGTATCCGGAAGCTTCGACGGAGTATGAGCGCTCCGTTTCGCTGAGTGATAACGCTGCTTCAGATTATTCAAACGAATCGGCCACGAAATACAATTTGCCGTATGATACCGAGTCGGATGGGCATGAGGCGGTAACAAACACGACCAAAGTTAAAGTATTGAAATCGAGAGAGGGCCCTACCGAAATGAGACATGTTAAACCAACTAAGTTGATGTCAGTTGACCATCGTCACGAGTCAGCATCTCCTCAGAGCGACATAACGGAGTATACCGAGAGCGTGTCGTATGTTGATTCAATTATAGACAGTACAAACTATGAAAGCGCCTTAAAGAAGATAGACACAAAGGATGATTCTCTAAGTCCAGAGGATGAACCTGAAATGAAAGAAAAATGTATCAAACCCGATTTACTGGCAGCTGGTGACGATTTGAAAAGGGTGAACAACAAGAATATTAAGAATGAAATAGAAGCTAAAACAATGATAGAACCGATAGAATCTACTCAGGTAAAACGACGGCCCAAATCAAAGGCCACTGTTACAAAAGTGAATTTACAAAAACAAACACCAATTGATATTTCAAAACGAACTACTAAAACCGTAGACATACGCGTTGGTTCAGGTGATACCACCAAACTGTCGGAGATGAACGGAACCGTGAGCAAATCTACTGTCATTTCTAACCGCGGTACAACCACTACACGCACTCACGGATACATGCAATCGACATTGTCCCGCGATCAGAAAGTGCTCAAACCTCTGAATCTTACCGATTCGCCGCATTCTTCGCCATCCAAATCTTCCTACCGCACATATACAGCATCAGCAACTTCCACGTCGCAAACTTTAACGTCCTCCTCGGGGCATACAATCGAGCGAAAAGTAAAATCAACCAAAGAGGTACTTAGCGTTAAACAGGGGCTTCAAGAGCAGCACCAAAAAACGACCAGCTCAACCGTGGGTTCCAAGAAGATCGAGTCAAAGGAATCAAAATCGGCATCCTCCAAAGCGATCAGTACACGATCATCGTCTGCCATTGTTTCTACAGCCAGCACTGTGTCAAGTACCAGCGCAACCCCACACAGAGCTTCACGGGCAACAACGACGACTTCCGGACGAAAAAGTAGTGAGAAATTCGACAAAAAAGAACCACCCGCGGTGAAGAAAGCAGACAAGGAGCAAGCTAATTTGGCTACAAAATCGACTTTACCGCCAGCCGTCAAGACCAGCAAGGACCGTGTAAATAAGAGTTTAATTCCGGTGAAGGTGCAAGGTCCAGGAAAACGTGAATCTACACCATCACCAAGCAAGACAATGAAGCCAAAGAGCAAGAAGATGGCCGGACCAAAAATTGGCGAAGAAAAGCTTTCTAAGCAAATGGGAGAGTTGGGGCAACCTGCCGCCAAAAAGGAATCCACGGTGGTGCAACTGATCACGAAGTCAGTTCCACGGGTTACGAACACCGCGCGTACGGACAACACCAAGCAAACCGCCGACGACGTCTTCCGCTGCAAGTCGGCCATGCACTACTCGTACAAGGATGCAGTCACCTTCGATCACGCGGAAGTACCCTCGTCGCTTCCATCCAGCCCGAGCCGATTGAACAAGAGTTCCTCGAACAGTACAAACGTCCTCACCAGTGAGGTGTTTACGCGAACGATCGATTCGTCCAAATCCATAGAGGTGATCTACAAGCAACCGTCCACATCACACGAGCTGTATCGTAGGGTTAACGAGTATCGCTATAACGACATTGACATGAACTTTATTGAAACGACGGACTCGAGCCTGTCGGATTCGATCGCACTGCCTTCCTCCTCCTCGGAGCAGGAAAGCGATGCGGCGGGCAAACTGAAGCAATCTGGCAGTCCCGGTTCGCCGAAGCAGACGAGCTCCTCGTCCGCCGTGACGACCATGACGACACTGACTAGCAAAAAGAATCAGCACGCCCAACCGCACGTGCACCCTTCTAAGTCGGCCGGCACCGGTAAACGCGCCCGGACCCACTCGCCCGCGGAACCCCGGTACCGCAAATCGGACATCTGGAGTCGAACCGAGCCGCCAGCGTCCAGCCAAGAGCTGCCGGACACGTCGGAGGACAGCGATTTGTACTACTATCACCACCAGCAGTACCAGCTGCAGCAACAGCATCCGCAGCAACATCAGCTGCCATCGATGGCTGGGCATGTTGCTGACCGGCGTTTAACTACGTCGCTCGATGGCATCGTGCTCGAGAGTAGCATCTCGCCGATACTAGACTTCCGGGCATCGACACCGCCACGAATGAAGTATAAATTTGATTACGATAGTTCTATGTTTACAGGTAAATCTGCTTAAAGACAAACAAACCAAAAAAAAAAAAAAACAACCAATACCAAACTATCCAAACACATTCTCTTTGATCGTCCATCCATATTTATCTATCTCTTACTCGTATATGATACTTATGCAATCGTAATTACCAGCTATCGTTGTACTCAAAACATGGCTAAAGCCAAGCATGGTGCCACCACCGTATGGGGTATTCAAAAAACGCGAATACCCCATGCCCAATATGGCGACATAATACTATTATAGGGTCAAATCCGTCGGGATTCGGTTTGCCGCTTGTCTTTCTGGTTTCCCATGGTTCGGCGGGGTTCAGTTGCATCATTCGCATCCGTTACCACTGGTTCGCGGGAATCGTTTCGTATATTCGCATTTCGCATCCTCGTTTCGTTCGCTCGTTTTGCTCGCCAAACTGGTACGCATCCTTTTTACCGTTTGTGTTTTTCCGTTATCCCGTACGTTTCGCAGCGTGTCTAAATTTTGCGCTCCAAAAACTCTCGCTTAAGGCTCGTCCAGACGGATCGTTCATGTTTGAATGGACAGGAAGGAAACTATAGCAGTATTATGTCTCTAGCGTCGGTTGGGAAAAAAAAACGCACAAAAACCGAAACAGCGACATCGCAACGCCCCCTGTCCCGCGGTGGAAATGAAAGAGGAGAGCGAAAAGGAGGCGAATGTCCTTGCGCTGCATTTGTTGCATATATAGTTTGCGGTTTGCGAAAACCACTTATCTGACTACGGGCGTGCCGGAAAAGCTTTCCCTCTCGGTGGTGGCGATGGTGGTGTTGTTCCGAAATTCTGAATTGAATCAGTTCACACTTTGGTTGTTGGTTTGTCTCGGTCTCGAATGTTTGGTTGGATTACGTAAACGGGCGGGCTCAGTAGTCAGATAGTTTGTGGATTTCCGCCGAACTCGCAATTTCGTGTACGCTGATTTATTATTCTGCTGTATTGGACAGATATGTTAACTTTCCATATATCCACCGTATGATTTGCCTTGCAATGATGCCTTTTTGCCGTTCGATGTTAGACCTTCTGTTTTGCCGACTGTGCTATGATTTCGAAAACTTTATGTGTTTTACTTACTTTCGCTTCGTTGCGTTCTACTTTATTTTTTATTTCTCGCCATTCCCCAACCTGAATGCAATATAGGATAGCAATCAACGACCGATTTGTTCAACATTTAACATTTTGTGAGTAGCAATCGGCAAGCGCACACACCGAAGCCGACACACAACGCGCACGAGCCAACCGCTGATAACGTACAGACTACGATGGCCGACATTCCACTCATATCGATAACAAAGGAGGCTTCGGATGATGACGAGCTCAGCACTTCCAGTGCGGTGAACAAACTGAACATTGAGGATGCACTCACCGACACAGAGGACCTGATCATGGATCCGACGCACCGGGAGAAGAAAGGGTCCCCGGCGACACCCATCCCGCCGGCCGATTCCTCATCCTTGCTAGACGCGCTGCAGTCGCAAACGAACGGTGCGGTGACGGACGTGGAAGACTGCAGCGATACATCCGACGAAGAGGACGGCGATAAAAAGTCGGCCCGTGAAGTGGAGATATCGTTGGATGACTTTCTGGACCAGGGCTATGTGGATGAAACGACCAAATCGAACCAGGGTGGTACTAAGCCGAAAATTTTGACCCGCTCGTGCTCGAAGGCTACCACCGACTCGAGCGTAGGTCGAACGTTGCAGGTGTTCGTCGATTCCGGCGCAGCGCTGACGGACTGCGAAGATTGTGCGATGTCGGAGGACGAGGGCGACAATGAGAACGCCATTCCCGACTGCCCCGAGGATATTCTGATGCACGGTGACGAGGACAACGGTACGGTAGACATTCACAACGCGGTCCGCCGGCGGCAGGAAAAACATTTGCCCCGAGCGGAACCGGTCCAATCGAGTAGCTCCGATTCGGAGGAACCGGAGTGCAAGGTCGTACGCCACCGGAAACCGCATCGTAAGGGACAGGCGGCGCCGGAAAACCGCAACACGTCGGACTGCGAGAACATAGTGGTGTCGGACGATGAATCGGGGGCGTGTGCCCGTCCGCGTACGGAATCGATGTTCGAGGCGGATGAAATTACACTGGAGGGAAGCGATCGTGAGAACGAACAGTCGACCGTTTTCCCCGAGATTAACATTTGTTTCGTAACCGATGAGGGCGGCGCAGAGGGGATTGGCAAGGCGAAGACACCGAACGCGTCCCGACCTTCGTCGTTGTCCGTCGGTCAGGCTAATCCGGACGAAGCGGTGACGGATGTCGAAAACTTGGACTCCTCGGATAGTGATGCGGAGGCACCCCGGCAAAGCAAGAAGTTAATGCCCCGGGCAGTCGCGCGTGGCGGCAAGGGTGGTGGATTGACCGATGTGGAGGATTTTAACGCCAGCGATGACGACAACGACGAAGGTAACCTCTTGCACCTGGGAGGTGAGGATCATTCGTTTTTGCCTTCGCCTACACGCGAAATCTCGATCATGCGCGGCGACGGTTCCGGGGAGCAAACGGCAAACGTGATGCCCCTGAACCAGTCGTGTCTGCTGGTCAGAACTCCGGACATCGAACAGCCGTTGACGGACTTTGAAGATCTAGACGTGAACGATGACGAGGAAAAGATGTACGATGACTCCAAGTACACGATAGAGGCACTGCCGGAGATGGACAATGACAATGTGTACGCCAGCGAGAACAGTCCGGTTGCGCAGAAGCAGCACTGGGTGGAAAAGGTGCATGATCCTGTCACGGACACGGAGGACATCTATCTGGATCGAAGTCAGGAGAAATCGTGCCCCGCCACGGTTACGTTTGGGTCGAACGAATTACGTCGCCGACGTAAGCCAAAGTCTTCTGCCGGGGCCGCTGGTGGTGGTTGTCCGCACTCCTTCAAAGGTAAGACGTTCCTCGACACCAGCGCCACGGATGCCCAGGAGACTGGGGCCGCAACAACCGACGTGGAAGATCTGTACCTGAGCGATGAAGATGACGGCTTCGCGGTGCCTTCGGACCGTGCCAAGCAGCGTCGTGCCACCATCCAGGTGCCTCCGAACCAGAATGCTGAGTGTGCCAAAACCGACATCGAGTATCTTTCCGGCGATGAGTACGTGTCCGAGCGTACCGTACCATCGCCGACGGTCTGCCCGGACGGGTTCCGAAGCACGGTAAAGTCCCGCGAGCGAACGGGTGGCCTGTTCGGTGGCAGTCCGGATGATTTCCACCGCCAAATGCCGATCATCCGGAAGGTATCGCCCAGTCCCGAGGCGTACAACTGCACTACCGACTGCGAGGAAATACAGGGTGGTTCGGACGAGGATGACGGTACCGGCAAGCTGGACGTGTACGGCGAGGATAGCTACTCGCGCGCCCAAACGGCGACCCCGCTGGAACTGCGCCGGGCACTGGACGAGAGCGGAAGCTCCGAAATTCACGACGCACTGGTCGGGCCGCCGAGAAGAATGCATGTGGATGGCAGGGACCGTCATGCGACCGACGCCCAAGAGATGCCGACCGATGTCGAGTTTCTGGACGACGATCAGGTCGAGGCACCACCGCAGGCCGAGTAATCCTTCGTCCGTCCAGAGTGTGCCTTCGTAATCGTTACTCGGCCGACCAGGTGGGAGTGGGGAACGGTAGGGCGGGCATTGGCTTTTTCAGTAGTGCTATTATCGGCAGGCAAGCCGCTTTCATCCACTGTACGCTTCCATTTTCGCCCATGCCAAACCGAAGGACTACTCGCTCGGAAGTACTTGCTTGCGTGATACTATCTTGCTGTTTTGTGTTAGCTTACGGCTAGTGTGTGATTTATTTGATATCCTGGTTTGATGTATGATTTCTCCGTAGGCTTTTGAAACGAAGGGAATGGAAACGTTCCTTCAGCGAAGTTCATGTTAGTGAATGCGATGCGTTTGCTTTTGGATTTGATTTCGCTTAGTTTTTTATATGCACTGTACACGCTGCACCCGGTATTCCATAGTGCTCCCTAGTGCATCTCATCTAAGTTAGTTTCGAATTTGTTTGCTTCCCAGAACGATCAGTCATTCGCATTGATACAAACACACTATATATATATATATTCTCGTTCCGGTCTATCGGGATCCCACATCTGTACAGTATTACATACACAACTTCCCTCACTTTTACCCAGTGTTCCTATATGCTATTGAATGTGCCTCGCTGTTCAGTGTGCATACATTCCTGACATCCTCCCAAATGTCATCCCTGCTCCCCTTCCCTACTAACACATCGTCGAACAAACGATCCTTCCAGAGCATCCGTGTACAAGTGCGTTGTGTTTGATCATTGTGCTTTCTGTTGCTCTCTCTCTTCTCTCCAATCTCTGTGCCTTCCAGATACGTGCACCGAACGTGACGATGCATTACAGACGTCGGACAAACCTGAAGGTTAGTATGGCGATCTGGCGCCCAATCACAACGGTTGCTCCAGCTGGTGTTGGCGGGTGTGTGAGTGAATATGTATGTGCGTGTGTGTGTGTTGTACGCGTGGGACTGTTTTCAGTACGCCACCACTCAACACCCGCCGCAGGACTTCCGGTTGCGATTGTTCGCATACGATCACGTTCGCGACGATCGCGTTAATATGCTCCTCCGCTGCTGCTGCTGTTGCTGCAAGTCATACACCTAAGCACACTACAACCTCGTCACACGCACACATACACACACACACACACATATACTAAAATAAACCACAAAAACAGACACACACATACAGCACACAACATCCTCGAATAAACTTCCTTTCATTAGAGACACACAGGACGCCACGAAACAAGTGCAACACGTTACCGAGGCGGCACACTATGGTTCCGATCATGAATTATCTGTGTTTCGCGTGCAATTAGAGAATGTCCAAAGGATGAAGGTTGAATTCTGATTCTGGTATCGGTATGTCGGCGTCGAATCCGTTGTTCTGCTTGATTATGTGTGTTGCGTTGTTGAATGCGGTCTCTTCGGTCTGGCGTGAAACTCGAAGCCCTGTTAAAATTGTACGATCTATTACTACGTGCTGAAGGTTCCCTAGAAATGCTAATTTCTCACTAAAAACTGATTATAAATTCTATCAAACTTACACACGGGTTACGAATCGGAGTCGATAAGAACAAGAACGCATGCAGTTGAAAATGTTACCAAATTTATTGACTGAAATTATCGACGAATTAAAATGCGAAATCACATCCAATTGAAGTATTCTGGTAGACGAAATTCATCTCATGCAACCATTGAATCTCACATCACATCAATAATCTCGACACAAAACCTCATTCTCATTGCCGGTACATCATCTGCCTTCGCAATGAGCCAATTCCTTTGCCATCTCAATCCCCACAGCCTGTAATGACTAAACCACATCCCGTATCAGGGTATAAGCGCGACCCCGATACAGGGTCGGGCGTCCTGCTGCTTCCAATTCCCCCCTCTCACGAACAACCCTAGCCCACCGGTCCTGCTGCTTCCCTTTCAACACTCGATCTTCTTCTCTCATTGCAGGCGATGAGTATCTAGTGCTGGTGCAGTCGGAGGCTGGCCGACTCGTCGACAGTGTGCTGGAGCAGAGTGTATCGATCGTCACCAGCTCGCAGCCGGGCGCGCTGACGATCGATCGTGACCTGCAGGCACCGTCCGAGAGCGAACAGTACGCGATCCGGAGCGACATCCTGTCGTCTACCGATGGCGATCTGGTCGTGAAATCACCGACCATCGAGTCCATGTCCGGGAAGTCGTTCGATGATAACATGAGCAATCCCGAGTATGACGCACTGCTGCACGCCAGCACAGCGCTCGCCACTGGCTGTGTTGATGGGCAGGGCACGGTGCTGCCATTGAGTTTGCCACACGATGTCAAACGACGCGATAGCGATAAAGAGGGCCAAGCTAAAGCTGATGCCTATGATGATGATGAAGATGATGATGATGATATGGCTGGCGGTGCCGCCACCGGTATCAGCTCCGGTAAAAACTTTGACGTGCGTGAAGAAACGGACAGACAACCGGAAGATTCAACGGTCGCGGCCCAACGTGCCGAAGTCGACGCTGCGCGGCGAGCGAAGAAAGTCGATCGAAAGTATGCACGGCTATCGTCGGAGCTCGGACCGGAGGTGCTGCTCGATAAAAACCAAGAGTACGATGACGCCATCTCGCAGATTAAAGACGAAGTGTCCATGCTGCAGAGCGAATACTCCAAAATGAGCTGGGACGAGAGCGTGTCGGTAACGACTGGAGACTTCGGTTCCAGCACACCCGATAACGACCTGCAAGGTAGATGAAGTGGTTGAGCTAGGGAAGCGCTCGCCCGAAGGGAGGGGGTACCCCCGTCTGGGTGGAGTCCAACTGCCTGGCGGACTACTCCCATAAGCGAACAGACTACCGAGGTGTCGCTCACCTACACACCCGACCGTCTGTAGTCTCTTCGCATGCGATTAATCCTTCCTTGCTTAGACGCATCTCATTCCGTGTCTGACTTTGCATTGTTTTGTATGTCCGTTTGGTTAGATTCTTCATTCCACACATGGTTCTGCTAAGTTGGTTTTGTTTTTCTTCACAAACGTTTTATTCACCGTGCAAATTTATGTTTCTTCTCATGCCACTTTCGAGCTGCCAACGGTAAGAAACGCTTACTGAAGACGGGATGCTGCTGGAGCTCCATTTTCCAAACACAAAAACCTTAACGGCCCTGCCCCACAATGACCCATGGTGCTGCAACAACGTGTTAATACACTTACCCATCTTAACGAACCACCATTGTGAAAAGAGCGTGTTGCTGTAATTTCCTTCTTGCACTCGCTTCCTTCAACACGTCTATCTATTTATTTTGTTGGCATCTTTCTTAAACCCCACAAATTCGCCTTCCAAGCACTGCAATCGTGCAATCCGGACTGTGGTTTCGCATTTTAATTCTTCCGTCCATCCATTTTCCGGCATCCATGACACCTTCAACTTTAATGCGTGTGGGTTTAAGCTTACCAAACAGTCTGACCATCGGGAACTAAATTACATCGAATCAGAATCAGAAGCTTCATCCAATTGGGGTTACGTCAAAATGGCGACGACGTTCTTGAAAGGTCGGGTCCAAATCGGCACGTGTCGTACTATGTTAGCTATAGCTTACGAGTGGCGTGATGTGTGCAGTGAGTGAACCAAACGTAGAACAAAGGATCGAAGGATAAAACCGACCGGTTTTCCGTTCGTTTCACTGTGTAGCTCTTAACACAACCTCCTCTAACAACCATCCGCCTGCCAGCGCAGTGCAAACAAATGAACTAACCAAAAACCAACCAACCGATTTACCGAAAACCTTAACACGCTTTTTTCACCTCGCTTTTATTTCCTCTTTTATTAACAGAGACAGAAACGCAACTACAAACAGACTATAACATGCCAATGCAAGCTCCCCGTTCCCAAACTATAGCCGAAGAAACTGGCGATGTTGACCATGTTTCTGAAGCTTCCGCTAGCGCCACAAATGTCGTCACGCGTGTTGATGCTGCTCCGACTTTCGCTTCTACTAACATTGCGGACGCCACTCACGCTGCCACTGCTGCTGCTGCTGCTGCTCCGCTACCGTTCACTTCCGTTACGGCTGTAACGTCCAGCAGTGTGGAATCGAAGGAACTTACCACCACAACGACGTCCTCTGCCGAGTCTACCGTAATGTCATCGGCGATCGCTAGGGAGGAACATTCGACGTCGATCACATCGACGGAACCGGAAAAGCCTAGTGACTCGTCCAGCCTGGAGGGTCAGCCGGTGCCGAAACCACGCACCAGCATATCGTCCCGTACGGACACGGCCACTCGCTCGAGCCTCCTGGAATCGTTCGAGCATCAGGACTCGATCGAGCAGTACCCGGAGCCGGTGGTACAACCGGCCGAGTCCGCCGACCGCTTCCGGCAGGGTTCGATCGCATCGGACGATCTGTCCCATGTGGCGCAGAAAGATTCGAGTGAAATGGTCACCAGCGAGGAGGACATTTCGACCGGGGCGAAGTTTTTCATCGGCGAATGCAGTAGCGACATTATAACGCGCACGACGGCCGACAAGCGGTCGGAGTACGCGTTCGATAACGATGGCTACACGTACTCGCAGGAATCGCAGGGAGCGGACGACGACTCCCGGCGGGATGCGTTTGAAGCGTACCAGCAGCAGATTAAGCAGGAAGATGGCTTTACACTGGATTCGCTGAAGGAGCTGGAGATGGAGATGAAGCCAACGTCAAAGCCACCACCCGTTGTACACTCGCCGGTAGCGCCTCCCGCCCAGCCGACGCTGGCGGCGGAGTCAGCACAGACGAAGCCGGTTGAAACGAGCAGCGCCGAATCGACGGTCCAATCACTGCAGATGACGATCGATGAGCTCGCAATCGAGAAAACACTCGAGGAAGTCAAGGAATCGCTCGATGCGGTGCAGGAAGAACTGGAAGCGGTTACGGATGGGACACCGATCAAGCAGTCTCCGTCGGAGTTTGAGTTCAAGATCCTACCATCGACGCGGTACGTGCAGGATCCAATCTACGAGACGAACCAAGAGGAAGCGATTGCGGTATCGACGGCCACGTCCGCCGCCATTACCACCACCACCATCGTTACCGAGAGTAGTGTCCATGGCGAGCTGGAACCGAAACCGTTTATGGCTACTCCCCCGATCAAGATCGACGAAGCAGCTACCAGTGGTACGGCCGGATCTTCCGATAGTTCCCAGACAAAGCTGGACGTTTCGCCGCGCATGAGAAAAGGTCCTCATGGTACCCACGTGAAGGGTAGCCGCTGGTCTGCAACCGATGTGGACAGCTCCGGTGAAAGCCATTACCAGAGCTTTGAGCACACCGACAGTAGCCGGCCACAGTCTTCGGACATTGAAAACGTTCTGCCATACGCTTCGTCCGAATATGAAACGGCCTTGGATCACTCGATGGTTCCAACATCCACCGGTACGGAGTACCACAGTGCGGCCAGCACGCTTAACTCGTACCAGGTAAGCTCGCATGATAGCATGAAGAGCTTCGACTCGGAGAGCTCCGGCAACTTGGCAAGCATCGAATCGGAAGCGACTGAGACGCTCGTCCCCTCGACGATGGATGTCGATTTCGACTCGTCCGATGCGGCACTGATCCACGATGACTCCGAGGATGATCTGCGCGATAAGCTGCTTTTGCTCGACGACAGGGAAGAGCTGTCGTCGGCTGCATCGAGCAGCATTCCGATAGCGATGAAGCGTTCGCACGAGATGGACTTTGCCGAACTGAAGGGTGGTGAGTCGATGGACAACGACGATCGGGCACAGCCCGCCGGGCGTGAGGAGCTGCCGGATGAGAAGTTGCTTAGCTCCAGCATCGGAACGGCACGGGATCTGGTTGAATCGATGCAGGCCTCTAGCCTGGAGGATGTTAAAACCGAAGGTGCAGATGAAATGAAGCTGGGCACGAGCATGGAAGATGGAAGCATCCTTTCGATAAGCCTTTCGAGTGCCTCCAATCTGGAAACCATCATGGAAAACCTCTCCGATAGGACGGCGGCTCAAAGCGTACCGACCCATGCGGAGATCGGACTGGATGCCGTCACTCCGACCAGTTCCGGTGCGGTCGGCTTCATTGGTGACATAACGCTGACGTCGACGGTACTGACCGAAGGGGACGTAAATTTCCTCAACACCCAGGCCACGACGGAAATCGTGGAGATGTCCTGCGCTAGCTCAGGCATCCGGGAAGACGGTGAAGAAACGGTACGCAAGCGCGGTCATAAGCGCACCGAGAGCACGTCCATCATTTCCGGCAAGTTTATGGCGGAGATGGGTGAGAACCGCGACTCGATCGAGTCACAGGATGAGTCGCTCTCGCAGGAAGCTTCGAAGCAGTCGAGCTCGGAACGTGACGAAACCCGCGACGAGTCGTCCGACTCCGATTACGATCGGTACGAGAGCGAGTACGCCCGGTCGTTCCGTGCGCCCGTTGTGCAGCCAAAGAAAAAGGACAAAAAGGCGGCGGCCGAGGTATTCGAGAAAGACTTCGGTGAGCTGGATCGGCGTAACTCGTTCTCGCCCTCGCAATCGGTGATCGAAACGATCGTGGAGGATGTGCATGCCGAGATCGAGCAGAGCGACGAAGCGCAACGCATTATGGCGAGCAAGAGCCAGCGGCTGCAGGAGTATCGCGAAACGTCGACGCACAACATTCCCGACATTCACGTCACCGATGACTTCGCGACGGAGTTGGCTTCCGATGGGCTGGTGGAGGAAATCGTCGAAACGCCGACGCCATCAACTTCGGTGCCGGAAGTGACGGAGAGCAAGAAACCCGAACCGCCAGTGGAAGCGGCACCGTCCACCAGCCGTACGGTGGAGAAGCAAGCCGGGGTGCAGTATGCCAAGCAGGAAGAGTACAAGCTGACCGAAGAGCAGTACCACGAGCTGATCGAGCAAAAGTACAAGGCCAAGATGGCGGACTCGACGACTAAGTACGGGTTCGAGGCGGACGACAAGGACGATTCGGTCGGATCGGATTCGTTCGAGATGCTGGAACAGCCGGACATTTCGGACGAGTTTGTCATCGTTGAAGAGGTGGCCCGGGAGGCGCATGAGTTCGACTCGGAGGGCAAAAGTGTAGCCATCAAGCCGACCAAGATCGAAAAGAAGCACGATGAGGATGTGGAAAAGATGCTGGTTAAATCGGCACCGGCGCACACGAACGCCGGGTCGTTGTACGCGGCGAACATGCGCGATGACATGATGTACGAGTTTGAGGAAAGTCCACCGACCGGCGGCGAAGACGTCGATGCTGCGGCGGGCGTAACGATGGACCTGCTGAACAATGGCTACCCGCTGGAGGAAAGCAAACGCTGGGTGGAGATGCAGCTGGCGGAGACACAGAACTTCCGCTATCCGTACGAGGACCGGCTGGAGGATATCAAGGAGGAAGACACGGATTTCGAGGTCGGTAGCAGCCGCATCGGGTCGATCAAGGACTCGTTCTCGAGCACACCGGACTACGACCTGCTGGCCAAGCGGATGGCATCGCGTGAGCATGACGACATTTCGATGAGCAGCCTGCAAGAATTCGAGAACCTGGAGCACGTGATCTCGCTGGAAAATCGCAAAATGCAGCAAGGTTCGCAGGATTCGCTGAGCAATGGCAGCTTCACTAGGCGCTTTGTCCAGCGCGGCGTCCACGGTGACGACATTAGCCTGTCGAGTTTGAAGGAGTTCGAAGGACTGGAGAATGCCTGCATCGAGGCGCACCTGATCGAGATAAAGGCAAAGGAAGAGGCGGCTCTGCTCTTGTCCCGCTCGGATGAATCTAACAAATCGGACCGTTCGAACGGTGCCAAACGCAGCCCACCAACCACGGTAGGACCGTTGGCGGGTGGAGGGACAGTGTCAGCAGGTGGTGCCACCAGTGCATCAACGACACACGTCGTTACCACCAGTTCCATCACAAGCGCTACGGTTCTCGGAGACCCGTCGGAGCTGATGGCCGGGGTGAAGGTGGAAAAAAGAACCTCGTCCGATGTGAGTCGTGATTCGCTGTCGGGCACCACCACCACCACCACGACCATAACGACCATTTCGCACGAGAGTCAAGTACGGCAGGCGCTCGATGAAGAGGATACCAGCTCTCACCTGCAGCTAACCGTATCCAGTGACAGCTTGGATGGTACGAAGGCACCGAAAGTTCCGCCACCTCCAGCGAGAGACACGCTCCCATCGGCGCACTCGAGCAGCGACAGTCTGGAGATCAACAACCGAAACGTGGACGTGATGACGAGCAGCATCGACTCGATCGAGTTCTCGAAAACGGGTATCGCCACCACCAGGTCGTCCCAATCGGATTCGATCGAGCATATGCTCGGTCAGCAGCAGCCCCACCGTAGCGACAGCACGGACTCGATCGAAGCGCACCAGCAACAGCTGCAACAAAAGCTGCTACAGCAGCAACAATCCGGTGCCGGCAAGTCACGCACCCTCAGTGACGCCAAGCGTGACTCACTGGAATCGTTGGCGTGCAGCAGTGACAATCAGAGTGGCTTCAGCAGTCCAACGAAGTCAGCCCACGGAACCCAACGGGGTATCGGATCGGATGGATCGGGAACAACCGGTGGCGGTGTTTACCAGCACACGGTCCTGCACACCCAAACCGTCCACAGCACATCCACCATCGGTGGTCCGATGCAGAAGGACATCTCGGCCGATTCACTCACCGGACCGGATGCGGCCTTCCTTACCAGCACCGAAAGCTTGGAGACAAGCTCGACGGCCACGAACGCTACCTATCAGAACGAAACCGACTCCCAGATGTCGTCCAGCGTGACCAGCTGCGATTCCATCACGATGGTCGATACGCTCGGGCCACACCACGGTTCCACCATGGGAGACTTCGATGTGTTTGGCTCGTCGGCCACCGTCGGTTTCGGTGGCTCCGCGATGACAAGCTCGATCAGTGCCGCCGCCGCCGCCTCCGCCAGCTACAGCTCGACCTCGGGCAGCTTCAGCAGCAGCAGCTTCACCACCTCGACGACCGCGACCAGCGTGAGCTCGTCGGCAACATCCTCTCAGCAACAGCAGCAGGTATTCCGCAGCTCGCAAGTGGGAGCCGTGTCCTCCACGATCACGGCCGCGGTCTCCTCCAGCTCGTCGACGTTGGCTTCAGCGTACCGCGTGCAGCAGCAACAGATGATGGGGGATATTGAGCTATTAAGTAGTGAAATGTTTCCAGGTTAGCGTGTTTTCTTTACCAAAAAACCAAAACCAACAAAACAAAACGATCAAATGATAGACAACAGAGTATCCGCCAAAGTTTAAAAAAAAAAAAAAACAAACAAAAAGAAACTTTTACCCTAACTCCATCAGACGCGAGTACCGAGCGTTTCCCGGGATCTTTCAGTTCAATCACACTGGGTCGTCCTTCAGTCGCTTTAATTTCACTTTTCAAATCGTTCAATAAGTTGTACTTTTCATTTATTATTGCTGTTGTATAATGGCTTCCTAAATACACACAAATGCGCAGTGCTCTTAGTAGATCGCTTAGAAAAATTAGCAAAACAAAAAAATAACACGTTACATTTGCCTTTCGACCTACAGCAGCTAGTTCTTCTTCGGTACACTTGCTTGCCTTTCCGGACGCCGGTAACGGCCGTTAGTGCGAAGTTTTACATTTCGTTTAGTTGTTTTAAAATTCGCTCGCCGAAACACACCCACACACGTACTTCTCGGAGGAAATGGAGCTCGCCAGTCTGGGGAAGAAAAAAAAAAGCTAAAAGGATCATGACTACTTTCGCAAAGCTAGTTTTTGTTCATAACCGTACCACAAATCTCATGGAATGTTGATCGATTTGAGTTTATGCGTTTTGTTCAAGTGTACCCCTCGTTTTTTGTGCTTCGAGTTTCAGTATTTTGTTTTACACATTCTTACCAGTTTTGCATGCGCCAATGGAAGTGAGAAACGGTGTGTGCCATCGCTTTTTTCACTAACTGAAAAACCTCTTTGATTTTCTTTCCATCTTTCTTCGCCGACGCAACAACACGACAGGCGACATAGCGTTCGATGATGTGAAGGAAACGGCCAAGGAACGATTGCACAGTGTGAGTATGGCACAATGAAGGATAAATTCGAAGGGATTATAATTTAATTTTTTTTTTTACTTGGCACTGAGCAGAAATCGACCGAAAAGGAAGACTAAGGAGAAACGACTAGCCACGCGGTCGGTGGGAGAACGCTACGAGGACAGTCACGAATTGAAGCAGTGTTATTCCATCGCACTTTCATCAAGCAGCAGCGGGGTTTTGGGATAATCGCTTAGCGAAACTTTACGCAGTAGACGACTCTACTTTTCTCCATAATTTTACCAATCTTCTAACCTTTCATAAACGGGAAGCCCCAGGGCAAGGCTACGTACCAGCGGTACATGTTATTATCACTTAGATAAGTATTTTTTGACCGTCAAATCTTAACGAACAGAACCTTATATATGCAACACGTGTAACACATTATTGTGGATTGACAATGGCTGTTTCAGCCTGGACGGAAAAGCACAGCGAACGAGACGTAGATGTACCACTACCAGCAAACACTAGAAAAAAGCGGCCAACAATGGACGATGTGATGATGATTGAAAATGGAACCACGATTCCGCAGAGGAATGCATAAGGCTAATAATCTTTTAAATCCATAAATGACGACACTCTAAAGTCTTAGCTCAATCTGTATGCTTTGAGTTGGAAGTCAATGTAACGCAAAACGGTGTACGGTAAACTTGTTGCCATTTTTTTAATCAATCAGAAAAATCAGATAATAATGTTTTATAAAGTATCAAAACATAATGAAAAGAAAAACAAATCTGACCAATCAATAATGCACTGAGGTTCGGAGGGCAGCACGTACCAGCGATCGTAGGTTTGTACGATATTTAAAAAGTTCACCAAACTCAAACCAACTACGAGATCGAATACGTTTCGATGTGAAGTAAAACAATGTCCCATGCCATGTAACCCGAACATATATCATTTGCGGAAGGCATTACCTTCGCTATTTCTGGGTGTCCTTAATTTTAGGCTTTAAGCATACGAACCCTTCTACCCGCTTTACGCTATTTAAATTTGCAAAATGTAATCACGCTTCTGTTGCTTATGGCGAATTTTTGTTGCGAATGGAGAACGAACGATGTGAAACGATAAAAATTAAGAAGAAACATACTTTACGCGGTAGTGGCGTACAGGGGGACAGAGGAAAACAGACAAATGATTACCGAAAGGGGCAGTTCGAGTTTTTCTTTTTAATAAAAAAAACAAAAATGCGATCCAATGTTGCAGACACACTCCAGTCGCAAAGTTATAGCTAAAATTTACAACTAAAGATCAAACCAAACTAAATTTGCAAACACTTTACCGAACGCGCCTGCAACTAAAGACAAAAGCCGCACCGGTACTGAGATAGATAAAACGATCAATGAAATCGACAAATGATAGCATTCTTTTGCGAAACGTATCGAATAAAAAAATACAGAAAGTTAGACATTTTATTGCAAGCATATTGCGCCATTTGCGTCTGAACAGATTTTAGGCCGAGAAGGCAAAAAAGAAACGAAACCAACCAAATATACCCACTGAGAAGTAGCAGAAAGAAAACGTTTGCGTCGCGCGAAGACAGTTGAAACGATAAAAAATGATATAACATTTAAATCGCTACCACGTGCTACCAATGAAATGATAAATGATGAAGATGAATCAACTTACTTCAACAAAACCAAAACAAAAATAAACAAACATTATTAGTGAAACGAACAAACACAATACAACACTTAACATACTTACATGGATGTACTATTTGCAAAAGCTATGAAGAATAAAAGTGCTTATGAAAATATTATAACATTAATGAGGCATTGCGTTGTCGTAATAAAAACAAAACTATGAAAGAAATGCACACAACATCCATTCCACCGTAATGACTTTAAACGAATACGTCCTTTGTTTTAATGCTTGCAAATAACTATCAATTTCACGGGTTTTCAATTTTCTGTTCTTCAAAACGTAGTAAACAACTGAAAATGTTTTTAAATTTTTCTGAAACCTTAGCTCACAGACACAACGCAATCAAACCCTCAAGCGGAAGGTAATTTTTAACCGCTAATGATTATGGTTTAGTACACCTGTTGACTATGATTTAATTCTCTCATTCTAACCTCCACTAGTAGGATGCAAACGAAAACAGATCGGTTCAAATCCAAAGGTTTTTCCTTACTTCTATAGCAGGGGTCGGCCAACTGGTTTTATCCGGCCTGTGGAAGCTTGTTCGGATGATGTTTCGGATTTGATCTCGTACGTCTTACTCGCCTGAAGGTTCGTGGTAAAGAGAGCGTCTTTATTCTAGACTACTTACAAACTAAGGTGGAATGAATGATCGGATGACCGCGTGAATGCATGAACGCATTATGATTAACATTAGGTTGGTCAGTTTATGGAATCCGTTTCAGGTGTCGGACTCGTCTGTGTCCGCCACAGGCCCATAAGAAAATTTAGATCTTCTTCTTGGCGTAACGACCTCTTGGTAATGCCTGCCCGTTAAGGGCTTACGAGACTTGTTTCCCTGTTGTACGTGGATAGTCAGTCCTCTCGTACAGGGGAGGGTCCGGTCTCGGATCGGATTCGAGAACCCACGCGTCGAGGTGGTGAGCCCCGGCGCTCATGGGCCGATTTTCTAACCGGCGCTACCGCTCGGCTGTCGCGGACCCCCACATATTTTTTTAATCATCTGACTCTTTATAAATTGTTTGCCGAGCCCTGTTTAAAACAATCGTGTTCTATGCTAAACACGATTTCGGACAATAGGGGTTCATTTCGCTTCGATGGAGAAACATCTGTGTTCTTTTCACCAATTCTACCAATCTCTTGAAATACCGTCCATCGTTTCGGTACACTCAGCACAAATTCTGTTACGAACGGACGATATGTTTCGTTTATTTTTTAGGATTTCGCTTAACCGAATTATGGCAGAAATTAAATTTGAAAGAATAGAGGTCGAATATCCCCTTTAAAGTGCGGCGAGATCGCCAGGCGCAGAAAATCGCGCCGGAAACATATTTTTTATACTTTACGATAGGGAACCTTCGGAAGAACTTGCGCGCTTAACTGAAATCAACTACGAGAAAGATCGTACATCCAACGCCTTTTAACCTGTCCAACCGCACGTCACGCTGCAGACCGGCTTCTCGTAAGAACCTTCCCTAACTTTGAGAAAATTCCAAAGGCTTCTCTCCGATGTCGGCACGTCACGGCTCGGACGGAATTTTGAGAAATTCAACAAGTTTCACACTAAAGCACCCCAATTCCTCGTCCAAAAGGAGTTAAGGATAACTCGCGGAACACCTCTCCGTTAGCGGCACGTCACGCTGCGGACCGGGTTCTCGGTTTGACCTAACTCGAGATTGAAGTATCATACGTCGATCGCACCGTTGTTGGCACGTCACAACACGGGCCGGACACGTTGATACCAAAATCGACGGACCTCCAAATCCGGCGGAAATTCTCGCGTGACAAACGACGACGCACTCGGTCGGGTCCACCTTCGCGCCCGCTCGGATAACCGCCTGGTTACAACTTCATTCAAATGTTTTCACTGCTTTTTCTGGATTCGATTCATATTGTTTTGTTGTTGATAGTTTTCAGTATGTGCCCAACGAAGTTTTCGTAAATTCTATTCTTGATTAATATCTGCTTACCGGCACCAGTTCACCAACTGGCCATGTCAACGCCAACAAATTCAACAGCCACAGGCCAAGAAAAAACAAATTTTGGTTAGTAAGATAAAACGAAAACATTACACGTAGTAAATATACACCTCAGATGGTTTACCATGTTGAACGCTGGTGCTAACTGGAACCTCAGTGTGCACTGAGACCTAAATAGAAATTGCGAAAATGTAAAATCAAACCGATTGCATCTAGTAGACTATGAAATGTAATTTGCGGCCTTCGAAACAGTCTATAAGTCAATCGCAGTATACGTATTTCATTATTTGAGCATTTGTAGCGATTAGATACAGATGCTAAAATCATACGGAATGAGATTCAAAGATTTCTTCTGTTGTTTCAGGTGTCAGAAGGAGCCTGAAGAGGACGAAAATAATCTTGTTGAGCTTGGGGAAGAAAATGGCGTTGAGCCGGACGTAGAAAATGTGATTGAGCTGGAGAAAGAAAATGAACCTGAAGAGGACGAAGATAATGTTGATGAGCTCGGGGAAGAAAATTGCATTGAGTTGGACGTAGAAAATGTGATTGAGCTGGAGAAAGAAATTGAGCCTGAAGACGACGAGGATAATGTTGAAGAGCTCGGGGAAGAAAATGGCATCGAGTTAGACGTGGAAAATGTGATTGAGGTGGAGAAAGAAAATGTGCCTGAAGACGACGAGGATAATGTTGATGAGCTGGAGGAAGGAAATGACGCAAATGAATACAGTATTCGGCCAAGAAAGAAGGACGAAGTGTTGGTAAGTAAAGGAAGAAATAAAACCTTACGTATGGTAAAACTAAATATTAGATGCTAAAACATGTTTCTCTCATGTCCAGGGCTGGCAACCTTCACTCGACGATATTGAAGAAGAAAACGCAATCGAATGCATCTCGATCGAAGAGATCTTCGAAGAAGAACAGGAAAACCAAATTGTTGAATTAAAGAACAGGAATGACGATGAGGGCGTAAGTTCCTCGGTTTTTGGACATTTAACATACTTTCTTTTTTTAAAGGAGCCGAAAGAGGACGGGGATAATGTTGATGATCTGGAGGAAGAAAATGACGCAAATGAATACAGTATTCGGCCAAGAAAGAAGGACGAAGTGTTGGTAAGTACGAGAAGAAATAAAACCTTACGTATGGTAAAACTATATATTAGATGCTAAAGCATGTTTCTCTCATTTCCAGGGCTGGCAACCTTCACTCGACGATATTGAAGAAGAAAACACAATCGAATGCATCTCGATCGAAGAGATCTTCGAAGAAGAACAGGAAAACCAAATTGTTGAATTAAAGAACAGGAATGACGATGAGGGCGTAAGTTCCTCGGTTTTTGGACATTTAACATACTTTCTTTTTTTAAAGGAGCCGAAAGAGGACGGGGATAATGTTGATGATCTGGAGGAAGAAAATGACGCAAATGAATACAGTATTCGGCCAAGAAAGAAGGACGAAGTGTTGGTAAGTACGAGAAGAAATAAAACCTTACGTATGGTAAAACTATATATTAGATGCTAAAACATGTTTCTCTCATTTCCAGGGCTGGCAACCTTCTCTCGACAATATTGAAGAAGAAAACGCAATCGAATGCATCTCGATTGAAGAGATTTTAGAAGAAGAACAGGAAAACGAATTTGCGAACGTACAGAACAGGAATGAGGATGACGGCGTCCATATTACGGTTTTTGGACATTTAACATACTTTCTTTTTTTGTACCTAATTGTAGTTATATTTGTTGTTGTTTTGTTCAATTGTTTTATAAAAATCTAATCATTTTGTAATTTTACCATTCATAAACATATGTTGTTGTGTTGTTTAAAATTTGAATTAAATAAATATATAAATAGCTGCAAAAAAAAGTGTTTTTGTTACCAGTAAACAATATCATTATACTAAAGGAACTACGAAATAACAGGGAGTTTTTTTAGTTTATAATTTTTATTTCTTTTCGTCGAGGTTCTTGGCATGTTCGATCCTTTCCGATTCCTTTTTTTGTATCTTTGGTGTTGCTCGGAATTTATTATCTAAAACACAACATCAATGAATAAATTATTACACACGTTATAACTTAGTCTAGCTAAAAACGATACCGTCCTGGCCAACGGTCGAGGAGCAAAGAGGATGAGTGCTCATGGGAGCTTTCCGGGAAGCCGGCGCACACATCAACAAGATGACAATTGCGTGTCGTCTGTGAGTGGCAATTGGCGCTATACACACACAGGCTCCCAACACCTTTTAGAGTATGTTTTCAAAATGTCCGTGGACTTTACTGCATGGAATCGACAAGAGAAATCCATTTCACTTTCCATTCTGTAGCTATTGGATATTCCGTAGGTGTATAGCGGAGTTCGAAACCGGTTCAATCTAATCCTATCAATTTCACGGGTTTTCAATTTTCTGTTCTTCAAAACGTAGTAAACAACTGAAAATGTTTTTAAATTTTTCTGAAACCTTAGCTCACAGACACAACGCAATCAAACCCTCAAGCGGAAGGTAATTTTTAACCGCTAATGATTATGGTTTAGTACACCTGTTGACTATGATTTAATTCTCTCATTCTAACCTCCACTAGTAGGATGCAAACGAAAACAGATCGGTTCAAATCCAAAGGTTTTTCCTTACTTCTATAGCAGGGGTCGGTCAACTGGTTTTATCCAGCCCGTAAGAAAATTTAGACCTTCTTCTTGGCGTAACGACCTCTTGGTCATGCCTGCCTGTTAAGGGCTTACGAGACTTGTTTCCCTGTTGTACGTGGATAGTCAGTCCTCTCGTACAGGGGAGGGTCCGGTCTCGGATCGGATTCGAGAACCCACGCCTTCGAGGTGGTGAGCCCCGGCGCTCATGGGCCGATTTTCTAACCGGCGCTACCGCTCGGCTGTCGCGGACCCCCACATATTTTTTTAATCATCTGACTCTTTATAAATTGTTTGCCGAGCCCTGTTTAAAACAATCGTGTTCTATGCTAAACACGATTTCGGACAATAGGGGTTCATTTCGCTTCGATGGAGAAACATCTGTGTTCTTTTCACCAATTCTACCAATCTCTTGAAATACCGTCCATCGTTTCGGTACACTCAGCACAAATTCTGTTACGAACGGACGATATGTTTCGTTTATTTTTTAGGATTTCGCTTAACCGAATTATGGCAGAAATTAAATTTGAAAGAATAGAGGTCGAATATCCCCTTTAAAGTGCGGCGAGATCGCCAGGCGCAGAAAATCGCGCCGGAAACATATTTTTTATACTTTACGATAGGGAACCTTCGGAAGAACTTGCGCGCTTAACTGAAATCAACTACGAGAAAGATCGTACATCCAACGCCTTTTAACCTGTCCAACCGCACGTCACGCTGCAGACCGGCTTCTCGTAAGAACCTTCCCTAACTTTGAGAAAATTCCAAAGGCTTCTCTCCGATGTCGGCACGTCACGGCTCGGACGGAACTTTGAGAAATTCAACAAGTTTCACACTAAAGCACCCCAATTCCTCGTCCAAAAGGAGTTAAGGATAACTCGCGGAACACCTCTCCGTTAGCGGCACGTCACGCTGCGGACCGGGTTCTCGGTTTGACCTAACTCGAGATTGAAGTATCATACGTCGATCGCACCGTTGTTGGCACGTCACAACACGGGCCGGACACGTTGATACCAAAATCGACGGACCTCCAAATCCGGCGGAAATTCTCGCGTGACAAACGACGACGCACTCGGTCGGGTCCACCTTCGCGCCCGCTCGGATAACCGCCTGGTTACAACTTCATTCAAATGTTTTCACTGCTTTTTCTGGATTCGATTCATATTGTTTTGTTGTTGATAGTTTTCAGTATGTGCCCAACGAAGTTTTCGTAAATTCTATTCTTGATTAATATCTGCTTACCGGCACCAGTTCACCAACTGGCCATGTCAACGCCAACAAATTCAACAGCCACAGGCCAAGAAAAAACAAATTTTGGTTAGTAAGATAAAACGAAAACATTACACGTAGTAAATATACACCTCAGATGGTTTACCATGTTGAACGCTGGTGCTAACTGGAACCTCAGTGTGCACTGAGACCTAAATAGAAATTGCGAAAATGTAAAATCAAACCGATTGCATCTAGTAGACTATGAAATGTAATTTGCGGCCTTCGAAACAGTCTATAAGTCAATCGCAGTATACGTATTTCATTATTTGAGCATTTGTAGCGATTAGATACAGATGCTAAAATCATACGGAATGAGATTCAAAGATTTCTTCTGTTGTTTCAGGTGTCAGAAGGAGCCTGAAGAGGACGAAAATAATCTTGTTGAGCTTGGGGAAGAAAATGGCATTGAGCTGGACGTAGAAAATGTGATTGAGCTGGAGAAAGAAAATGAACCTGAAGAGGACGAAGATAATGTTGATGAGCTCGGGGAAGAAAATTGCATTGAGTTGGACGTAGAAAATGTGATTGAGCTGGAGAAAGAAATTGAGCCTGAAGACGACGAGGATAATGTTGAAGAGCTCGGGGAAGAAAATGGCATCGAGTTAGACGTGGAAAATGTGATTGAGGTGGAGAAAGAAAATGTGCCTGAAGACGACGAGGATAATGTTGATGAGCTGGAGGAAGGAAATGACGCAAATGAATACAGTATTCGGCCAAGAAAGAAGGACGAAGTGTTGGTAAGTAAAGGAAGAAATAAAACCTTACGTATGGTAAAACTAAATATTAGATGCTAAAACATGTTTCTCTCATGTCCAGGGCTGGCAACCTTCACTCGACGATATTGAAGAAGAAAACGCAATCGAATGCATCTCGATCGAAGAGATCTTCGAAGAAGAACAGGAAAACCAAATTGTTGAATTAAAGAACAGGAATGACGATGAGGGCGTAAGTTCCTCGGTTTTTGGACATTTAACATACTTTCTTTTTTTAAAGGAGCCGAAAGAGGACGGGGATAATGTTGATGATCTGGAGGGAGAAAATGACGCAAATGAATACAGTATTCGGCCAAGAAAGAAGGACGAAGTGTTGGTAAGTACGAGAAGAAATAAAACCTTACGTATGGTAAAACTATATATTAGATGCTAAAACATGTTTCTCTCATTTCCAGGGCTGGCAACCTTCACTCGACGATATTGAAGAAGAAAACACAATCGAATGCATCTCGATCGAAGAGATCTTCGAAGAAGAACAGGAAAACCAAATTGTTGAATTAAAGAACAGGAATGACGATGAGGGCGTAAGTTCCTCGGTTTTTGGACATTTAACATACTTTCTTTTTTTAAAGGAGCCGAAAGAGGACGGGGATAATGTTGATGATCTGGAGGAAGAAAATGACGCAAATGAATACAGTATTCGGCCAAGAAAGAAGGACGAAGTGTTGGTAAGTACGAGAAGAAATACAGTGAGCCCAAAAAGTATTCGTCTAGACGAATATTTGGTGGAAAGACCCGATTTATAAGCCTAGTAGGCGCACAAAAAAAATTCCAATGGTCAGATTGAGTGTGGTACTGGCCAAGGCACTATCGATATTTGATAAAAATAAAAAAATAGAAAAACTTAACAGTAAAATAAATTAAAAACTAAAAAGTTGAAATTTTGCTAGTGCAAAAAGTATTCGTCTAGTTGGAAATTGTCCGCCTTCCTGTGAGCCTCTCTGAATCTAATTGATGGCAGATCACTCAAGTGACATGATATTTCAATTTGAATGAAATCTAGCATACCACGGTCTGGAATTAATGCGTTGAGCGCTCTCTTAGTCCCGTGGAACTGACAGAGTCTTTTTTGTAGGGAAACCAGCGTTTCTTAAAATAATATGGTCAGTTCGCGTTATTGAAACCTTTTCTTTAGGAGGCATCGGGAAATGAGCAAAAACTGTACAAAAGGCCTTGTTTTACCACTTTTTTGCATTGTTCTATATCGCCAAGGAATGTTTGAACATGCAAGCACAGCTCACTACTCAGTATCGATGGTCTATGACGAATTAACGACTTAACGGAAAGCTGTGCAAATGGACGTAGCGCTTAATGTGTTAATTCGGAATGTCCAGTTAGTTCACATCATAGGTCAAAAGGCGTCAGAGATAACCTTTGAAGAGAAAAACTAATCGTACGATTGCATAGTGTATGCAAGTCTACCAACAAGATAGCAAACCTTGTGGCCAGACCTTGTTTTAAAGCTCAATCGGTAATTTATCGATTCTCCAACTTAAAAACATTCGAAAATAACCAACGAAAAGGTCGGCCACGAGCTTTCACCACATAAAAAATGCAATACTGAGATGCAAACAAAGAATCTTATTTCAACGGTGAAATATGGTGAAAGTTCCGATATGGTTTGGAGGTGCATTAGTGCAGCAGGAGTGGGGCAGCTGCACTTCATTGATGGGATAAAGGATCACAAAACCTACGATCCAATTTTGAAAGACAGTTGTATAAAAAAGCGCCGAGAAGTTAGGATTTCAAGGAAGATTCTTATTCCAACAAGATAACGAGCCTAAGCACACAGTCGTAAATACCAAGATGTGGCTTGTTTATAATGTCCCAAAACAACTCCATTCGCTTCCCACAGAGTCCAGATATGAACCCGATAGAACATCTATGGAAGATTTTAGCTGATTTCCTTCGAAAACGGGCAATCTCTAACAAGGATGAGTTGAAAGGCGCCTTAAAAGCAGAATTGGACCGAATACCGCCTACCGTTTTGACAAATTTGGTAAATTCCATGCCACGTAGACTTAAAAGTGTCATTGAAGCAAAGGGATACCCTAAAAAAATATTAAATCTTAACACAGTAAGCTGGTTGCCTCGAAAATAGGACAACAATCCGAAGTAGACGAATACTTTTTGCGTTCATCATAAATGCTTTTTTTGTAATATTGCGCCATGGCCACCAGTGTTGTTAAGTTGTACTAGCAAATTTGATTGATATATACGAATTGACCAATCCTCTACCGACCATGGCCGTTTGAACGCATTGTTTGAGCCTACAACGCTCTAAAATATGGGTTTTTCAAGAAATTTTCGTCTAGACGAATACTTTTTGGGCTCACTGTAAAACCTTACGTATGGTAAAACTATATATTAGATGCTAAAACATGTTTCTCTCATTTCCAGGGCTGGCAACCTTCTCTCGACAATATTGAAGAAGAAAACGCAATCGAATGCATCTCGATTGAAGAGATTTTAGAAGAAGAACAGGAAAACGAATTTGCGAACGTACAGAACAGGAATGAGGATGACGGCGTCCATATTACGGTTTTTGGACATTTAACATACTTTCTTTTTTTGTACCTAATTGTAGTTATATTTGTTGTTGTTTTGTTCAATTGTTTTATAAAAATCTAATCATTTTGTAATTTTACCATTCATAAACATATGTTGTTGTGTTGTTTAAAATTTGAATTAAATAAATATATAAATAGCTGCAAAAAAAAGTGTTTTTGTTACCAGTAAACAATATCATTATACTAAAGGAACTACGAAATAACAGGGAGTTTTTTTAGTTTATAATTTTTATTTCTTTTCGTCGAGGTTCTTGGCATGTTCGATCCTTTCCGATTCCTTTTTTTGTATCTTTGGTGTTGCTCGGAATTTATTATCTAAAACACAACATCAATGAATAAATTATTACACACGTTATAACTTAGTCTAGCTAAAAACGATACCGTCCTGGCCAACGGTCGAGGAGCAAAGAGGATGAGTGCTCATGGGAGCTTTCCGGGAAGCCGGCGCACACATCAACAAGATGACAATTGCGTGTCGTCTGTGAGTGGCAATTGGCGCTATACACACACAGGCTCCCAACACCTTTTAGAGTATGTTTTCAAAATGTCCGTGGACTTTACTGCATGGAATCGACAAGAGAAATCCATTTCACTTTCCATTCTGTAGCTATTGGATATTCCGTAGGTGTATAGCGGAGTTCGAAACCGGTTCAATCTAATCCTATCAATTTCACGGGTTTTCAATTTTCTGTTCTTCAAAACGTAGTAAACAACTGAAAATGTTTTTAAATTTTTCTGAAACCTTAGCTCACAGACACAACGCAATCAAACCCTCAAGCGGAAGGTAATTTTTAACCGCTAATGATTATGGTTTAGTACACCTGTTGACTATGATTTAATTCTCTCATTCTAACCTCCACTAGTAGGATGCAAACGAAAACAGATCGGTTCAAATCCAAAGGTTTTTCCTTACTTCTATAGCAGGGGTCGGTCAACTGGTTTTATCCAGCCCGTAAGAAAATTTAGACCTTCTTCTTGGCGTAACGACCTCTTGGTCATGCCTGCCTGTTAAGGGCTTACGAGACTTGTTTCCCTGTTGTACGTGGATAGTCAGTCCTCTCGTACAGGGGAGGGTCCGGTCTCGGATCGGATTCGAGAACCCACGCCTTCGAGGTGGTGAGCCCCGGCGCTCATGGGCCGATTTTCTAACCGGCGCTACCGCTCGGCTGTCGCGGACCCCCACATATTTTTTTAATCATCTGACTCTTTATAAATTGTTTGCCGAGCCCTGTTTAAAACAATCGTGTTCTATGCTAAACACGATTTCGGACAATAGGGGTTCATTTCGCTTCGATGGAGAAACATCTGTGTTCTTTTCACCAATTCTACCAATCTCTTGAAATACCGTCCATCGTTTCGGTACACTCAGCACAAATTCTGTTACGAACGGACGATATGTTTCGTTTATTTTTTAGGATTTCGCTTAACCGAATTATGGCAGAAATTAAATTTGAAAGAATAGAGGTCGAATATCCCCTTTAAAGTGCGGCGAGATCGCCAGGCGCAGAAAATCGCGCCGGAAACATATTTTTTATACTTTATGTAACGAGGCGGTTGTCCGAGCGGGCGCGAAGGTGAACCCGACCGAGTGCGTCGTCGTTTCTCACGCGAGAATTTTCGCCGGATTTGGAGGTCCGTCGATTTCGCGTATCAACGTGTTCGGCCCGTGTTGTGACGTGCCAACAACGGTGCAAACAACGTGTGATACGGAGATCTGAAGTTAGGGCAAGTCGAGAACCCGGTCCGCAGCGTGACGTGCCGCTGAACGGAGAGGTGTTCCGCGAGTTATCCTAACTCTTTTTGGACGAGGAATTGGGGTGCTTTAGTATGACCGGTCCGAGTCGTGACGTGCCGACAACGGAGAGGACCACGCAGAAAGCAGGAAACTTGTCGAATTTTCCAAAGTTCCGTCCGAGCCGTGACGTGCCGACATCGGAGAGAAGCCTTCGGAATTTTCTCTAAGTTTTAGGAAGGTTCTTACGAGAAGCCGGTCTGCAGCGTGACGTGCCGCTGAACAGAGCAGAATCTAGCGTAAGCTTGGAAGGGTTTCAGGGTATTTCGGATTTTCGGTGCTTGGAGTAAAGAATTTCGGGTACTTTACTCGTAGGTGTCCTGGTGAAAATAACTGCTTTATTAAAAGTTTTGAGCGTTTATATACTAAAATGCTCCTTATCTTCTAATGAACGTAAGCGAGATAGAGGATCTCGCTCTAACATGCGAGATTTCCTGGTACGGTTCGATCCTCGTTACGCGATCTTCTATTCTACTCTTTCCGCGTGGAAAGCGCGACCTAGAATTTATCTTGTTTACTTAGGTCTTTCTAGAATCCTTGCGAGTTTCGATGTTTATGATCTTAGTTTGATCTCGCTTTCGAACGCATCGTTGCGTGGGTCTTATCTTCGTTTCATTTCGTTAGTCGACCACACGCATCGCCTAAACCTCTTGGTACCGACGCGTCGTGTCCTTTCATTATTGTGTTTATTTAGGATCACGATCGCGAACGTACCGAGAGTTTACATAAAGGATCTAAGCCTAGCGAAGTTTACGGGCGGTCCCGTTGGTACCGCGTTATCGGCTATCGCCGGTTATCCTTATTCTCGTATCCTTCGCGCTGTCCTAAACTAACGGGCGTTGGAAATACGATCTTTAACGTTGTAGATTTTAGTTAAGCGCGCAAGTTCTTCCGAAGGTTCCCTATCGTAAAACATAAAAAATATGTTTCCGGCGCGATTTTCTGCGCCTGGCGATCTCGTCGCACTTTAAAGGGGGTATTCTACCTACATTCCTTCAAATTTAATTTCTTGCATAATTCGGTTAGGCGAAATCCTAAAAAATGAACGAAACATATCGTCCGTTCGTAACACCGCCCCTCGTAAAACGCGTACATCAAGTTTTACGCAAAAATAGGACGATGTTTCTAAATATTCCTCAATTTATGATATTAAATGATTCAATTTTAGTATAGGTTGTAACTTGTCTCGGGATTGATTCTCGTTTTGATTCGTACATTTTCTGCTTCGATGCTGTGTAGTTGGGTGTCTTCGTTCTGCTAAAGACGTCGCTACGTTGCAACCTTTAAGCTACTGCGTCAGGTCATTTTAATATTGGTTTTTGATGAATTACACGTATGGAGCTGGTTGATCGTGATTCTTTGGTACCCGCCGTTTGTTGCCGAGATGAAGCTGTCGATTCATACACGGTTGTAGTTGAATATTTGCAATTACATTTTGCTGCTGGCAGGTCTAATCGTCGTCTCTTGTGTTCGAAGATGCCGGAAGGAGACGTGACGTTGTCTCCTCCGCCTGTCGATACAGATGCTTGATGCGTTTTTTTTTTTAGTCGTATGCTGATGAATGTGTTTAACGTCGATTGATTGTTCTAGGATCGTAGATGACTGTACTTTAATGCCTCTATCGATCTTGGACGCCGATAATCAATTCGACTAGTTGTTTTGCTGCCGTCGACGTAAATCTTTCGTTGTGCTAGCTGAAGCAACGAGTTTGCGGATGCATGATTTCAAGGGATGCTTTCGACGAAACCGGATGTGTTCTACGGCTCACCGGATGATTGGTGGGTAGCGTATCTAAGTCATCATACTTGATACGATTACATCGTTGTATCGGTTCGTAGGTAAGTTGCATCCATAATGAAGTATGTGGATAGTCGCCGGAATCAGCGAGATGGATGTAAATAGCGGATGATCCATCTCCTGTTGAGTATGCAATGCCAATGTTGTCATGGCGCTGCCGTTGCATAATTTGACACGTCGTCTGCTGCATACGATTCTCGAAGATGTCTCGATGGAAACTTCTTCTCGATCTATTGTTTCTGGTAGTCGCGAATGTTGATGTGATTTTAACGGGTGTAGGTTCTTCGAAGCTCGCGGCTGAAGTATCGTGTGGCCACCACGTCCTCAACCGATAACTGCGATGGAACATTTCTCCGCTGATAGCGTGCTGCGTCATCTATTGAGCAGCCTTCTGGTACCGAATTTTTGCTGAGATGATGTTTCTCAGCATACAAGTTTTTGCTCCTTCTGAATCACGTGTTGTACAAGACCTGACGCAAAGGTTGACTGACCGTTGAATGTTGCTGCAAGTCGCCAGTTGACTTCAGCGTCGTCGTGTCCAGGATGTCTGATGGAAGCACATGCTGTTGATGCGGCCCTCGTCGTCCAGTGAGTATCTCGATGTGATGAACTCCTTATTCGTACAATCGTGAGCAATCAATCCCTTTAAACTACTTTCAAGAATTGTTTCTAATGCCCTTTATATTTGGCATATTTTTATCGTATGATCTTCCTATCTTTCTTCGATGTTTTATCTATTTAATCATTTTCGAAGATTAATTGTATGCAGTATTTAGAATAATTTTTACTGCATTTTTACTATAAGTGAACTACCTTTTTTTTTTTTTAATTATTTATCTTTTTTAGTTTGTTTGAAATTCCTTTCTAAACTTCTTGGCAAGAATTTTAAGCACGGGCAGGTATTTTACCGGTTAAGCCGGTGCTGTTTTCTCAATCCTGACTGATTGAGCTTGTTTATACTTGCATTTCAACCTTCCTTTTCCTTTATGCTGGTTGCCTTGACCACTCTGCGTTTCAGCTCTTACCTTTACCGTTACCGGCTCGGAATTGTACTTATGGTCGATGTAGTTACTTGTAGTTGCACTAGAGGTGTGTTCCTGGAATTAAATCTCTTGAAAGCATATTCTATTAGTTTATTTACTTTGGATCATGTGTAATTTTCAGAATCTTATTGTATGTTCTCGTGCCGAAACCCGAGCCATCAATTTTATTTTGTATGCGAAACGCTACTCCTATCAACGAGTAGCTGTTAATGTTGATATCATTGCAATGGTAGGTAATTAATCCTTGCAAGATATTCTTAATACCTTCGTAATCATGGAAGGCAATGTCAAATTACGAGTGATTTTAATTCAATGAAAATACCTTTGATCCTCGATTATTGCCGTGGCGTTCATAATCGATTTCTAAAGGGTCCGCCTTGCATTTGGATGCCTTGGCATGTTTCGTGGCATTTTGAATTTCTCCATTTCTCCATAAACATGGATTGATGCTTGAATTTAATTTAGACCTCTTTCTGCCCGTTGTTTCAAGGGTGGTCTTTTTATGAGTTTCCGCGTGAAGAGCGACAAATTTTTCACTTTTACTATCGACAATTACCCTTGTCGTATTTTTCGCCTTCGCGTTTACCTCAGAATTTTTTGTGTTATTGTTTACCCCTGTTTGTTTCATTTTGATTTTAGGGCCCTTTTCGTTTTTCTTTTTCTCACCATCTGTTTTGTTTTTGTTAACTATGATGAATGTGGGAAGATAAAACAATGTTTTATAATCTTTTATGACTTCTACTGGGGATAATTTTCTTGAACATCCCTTCTCAACATTATTCTTCACTGTATAAATGGCGCATTTAATTAATTCAGGATCCTTGCGGATCTTGTGTTCATGGTTTTCAAACCTACTTATATTGTAAAGGAGGCTGTCGGGAAATTTATGATTATCTCGTTTCCACGATTGGCCAACTTGATAATGCCCATCAACGAATTCTATGGTTTTCTTTAAAATCTCATTTGCTTTTTTATTGTTTGTCCCTTCAAAAATTGGCAATTCTTTAAAGTTACTAAATTTGGGTAACTGCGCTAAAGTTTGTCTCTTTAGCATTGTTCCCATTGATACTCTTTCTTGAGTTCTAACCAAGCCTCGTACAAATTGGGAATCTTCAACTTCTTCATCGTCCAATGAGAGAGCATGAGAGTTCGTATTCACTGGCTTTTTAATTTGAGCTTCCGAAGAACATTTTACTGAAGCGGTTTCCGCTTGGTTTTGGTCGGCGCAAGAAGATTTTGAAGATTCCCCTTGCTCATCGTTGACTGCTACTGTATGAATTCTTTTAATAATATCTAGTAGCTCTTCAATTCGAGCTTCGAGTCTATAGGTATAATATTGAGTGGCATGGCATTTTGGACATAGCCATGGTTCAGTTTCCGATGGCTTACGAGTCTTCCTTGCGCAAGTTAAGTGGAACATATGATCACAATGATCACAACTTAGCATTGCGGAATCCTCACCATCTTCCTTCTGACATAAACGGCAATTGCCGTGCGGGTTGATTACGAAAACCGGGGAAGGCATAATGATACCCTTATACGTCCCTTTTTCGTTACTTTTTACGCGCCCTTCTTGGCGTTACGTAAATATTTTAGGGATCCCTTTTGGTTCCCTTTTATTGTCCGTTCGGACTTTAGATCCTTATTCTGAGGATCGAATGAGTGACAGAGAAAAAATGAAAAATAACCCACGTACCTGCCACTCAAATTCCGGTGAATTTGAAATAACTTCCGTTACCTTTCCTCCTTTTGGGCGTCCTTCGTTGCTGGGAGCGTGGGTTTACTTCCGAGGGCTGCGCCGCAATTGGTGTGGAAACTCCGCCGGATAATTGATTGGAACGGCGCCTTTCGCGCTTTCGCCACCGCTCCGTTTAAAGATGATCGCGTACTGTTACACGAATTATATTATAACACTGGGAACACTAATCCTAGGTTAATTAGTCCTTGCAGGAATTTTCCTCACAAGATTTTATGATCAATGTTCTGATCGTTTTTTAGGGGTGCGATAATCGCAATTCCCTATTTGTTGATGCTACTGTGCGTTAAATGGCAACGTTAGCCAAATTATAATAATAATTTGGCATTGGTGATAATTATCACGCCGAAGGAATTACTAATTCGAACTCTCTCTATTAATGAATTAGAAGTTATCATCCAATTCAGAGGAGTTGAACCTTCATTCACTTGTCCGTGTTTAATCACGGACACTTCGGCCGCCTTTTTGCCTAATGGCAGTGGTGCGGTCCGTTTGACCGAAGATATTTTCTTTTGCGTCGTCGTGATGACGCAACACCGGTAAGAGTTCTCCTTAGAGAGTCTTACTTAAACGCACTTCACTCTTCAACATAACTGGTTAACACTTACTGGGGCGCGTTAGCCCTAAGTTTAAGCCAGTTCTTGCAGGAGTACCTGCGTATCGACTACGCGCGTCGTCGACCTCTCAGTTGAGAGTTTTAATAGGTTCAAATTTATGAAACCTGTTGGCGGTTTATTCCGTTCTGGATATAAGCAGCCCTTGTCGTAACTTGTAACGAATTTTTCACGTTTTGAGGAATCACTTCTGATTTATCCTAAGGCTTAATGCATTATTAGTTCACGGGTTTTTATTTAGGAGTCACTTTTCACTCGAGTTGTCACTGGGTCCTCGTTGGCGTTTTGCCCGTTTAATGTGTCGTTATTTAACGACTATTTCACCAATGAACTGAACACTCGGTTGAATTGTTAATCACTAGATACACTTGGGCTTAATTTGCCCGTTTTAAACATGCCGTTTTTTAACGACGATTACACTCCGTGAACTTTTAAATAGCACTTGACGCCAAGCGCATTGAGCCTCTTACGACAAATTATGTGTCCGTATGCCGACGGCCTTTTTTGGGCATTCCCTTTGACGCATCGGCAAACTTATTGTTTCACTTGAAACTACGGACACTTCTGTTCTCAAGGCGACAGAAAACCTATTTTAACTGTTCTTTAGGCGACAGTACACCTGTTTTAAACTGTTCTTAAGGCGACAGCACACCTATTTTAAACTGTTCTTAAGGCGACAGCACACCTATATGTTTAAATTTTTACTGTTCTTGAGGCGACAGCACACCTATTTAGGAGAATTCGTTCTCCGAGTACAACCCGCGCGATGTTGTACTCCTCTCTGGAGCCACCATGTAACGAGGCGGTTGTCCGAGCGGGCGCGAAGGTGAACCCGACCGAGTGCGTCGTCGTTTCTCACGCGAGAATTTTCGCCGGATTTGGAGGTCCGTCGATTTCGCGTATCAACGTGTTCGGCCCGTGTTGTGACGTGCCAACAACGGTGCAAACAACGTGTGATACGGAGATCTGAAGTTAGGGCAAGTCGAGAACCCGGTCCGCAGCGTGACGTGCCGCTGAACGGAGAGGTGTTCCGCGAGTTATCCTAACTCTTTTTGGACGAGGAATTGGGGTGCTTTAGTATGACCGGTCCGAGTCGTGACGTGCCGACAACGGAGAGGACCACGCAGAAAGCAGGAAACTTGTCGAATTTTCCAAAGTTCCGTCCGAGCCGTGACGTGCCGACATCGGAGAGAAGCCTTCGGAATTTTCTCTAAGTTTTAGGAAGGTTCTTACGAGAAGCCGGTCTGCAGCGTGACGTGCCGCTGAACAGAGCAGAATCTAGCGTAAGCTTGGAAGGGTTTCAGGGTATTTCGGATTTTCGGTGCTTGGAGTAAAGAATTTCGGGTACTTTACTCGTAGGTGTCCTGGTGAAAATAACTGCTTTATTAAAAGTTTTGAGCGTTTATATACTAAAATGCTCCTTATCTTCTAATGAACGTAAGCGAGATAGAGGATCTCGCTCTAACATGCGAGATTTCCTGGTACGGTTCGATCCTCGTTACGCGATCTTCTATTCTACTCTTTCCGCGTGGAAAGCGCGACCTAGAATTTATCTTGTTTACTTAGGTCTTTCTAGAATCCTTGCGAGTTTCGATGTTTATGATCTTAGTTTGATCTCGCTTTCGAACGCATCGTTGCGTGGGTCTTATCTTCGTTTCATTTCGTTAGTCGACCACACGCATCGCCTAAACCTCTTGGTACCGACGCGTCGTGTCCTTTCATTATTGTGTTTATTTAGGATCACGATCGCGAACGTACCGAGAGTTTACATAAAGGATCTAAGCCTAGCGAAGTTTACGGGCGGTCCCGTTGGTACCGCGTTATCGGCTATCGCCGGTTATCCTTATTCTCGTATCCTTCGCGCTGTCCTAAACTAACGGGCGTTGGAAATACGATCTTTAACGTTGTAGATTTTAGTTAAGCGCGCAAGTTCTTCCGAAGGTTCCCTATCGTAAAACATAAAAAATATGTTTCCGGCGCGATTTTCTGCGCCTGGCGATCTCGTCGCACTTTAAAGGGGGTATTCTACCTACATTCCTTCAAATTTAATTTCTTGCATAATTCGGTTAGGCGAAATCCTAAAAAATGAACGAAACATATCGTCCGTTCGTAACACTTTACGATAGGGAACCTTCGGAAGAACTTGCGCGCTTAACTGAAATCAACTACGAGAAAGATCGTACATCCAACGCCTTTTAACCTGTCCAACCGCACGTCACGCTGCAGACCGGCTTCTCGTAAGAACCTTCCCTAACTTTGAGAAAATTCCAAAGGCTTCTCTCCGATGTCGGCACGTCACGGCTCGGACGGAACTTTGAGAAATTCAACAAGTTTCACACTAAAGCACCCCAATTCCTCGTCCAAAAGGAGTTAAGGATAACTCGCGGAACACCTCTCCGTTAGCGGCACGTCACGCTGCGGACCGGGTTCTCGGTTTGACCTAACTCGAGATTGAAGTATCATACGTCGATCGCACCGTTGTTGGCACGTCACAACACGGGCCGGACACGTTGATACCAAAATCGACGGACCTCCAAATCCGGCGGAAATTCTCGCGTGACAAACGACGACGCACTCGGTCGGGTCCACCTTCGCGCCCGCTCGGATAACCGCCTGGTTACAACTTCATTCAAATGTTTTCACTGCTTTTTCTGGATTCGATTCATATTGTTTTGTTGTTGATAGTTTTCAGTATGTGCCCAACGAAGTTTTCGTAAATTCTATTCTTGATTAATATCTGCTTACCGGCACCAGTTCACCAACTGGCCATGTCAACGCCAACAAATTCAACAGCCACAGGCCAAGAAAAAACAAATTTTGGTTAGTAAGATAAAACGAAAACATTACACGTAGTAAATATACACCTCAGATGGTTTACCATGTTGAACGCTGGTGCTAACTGGAACCTCAGTGTGCACTGAGACCTAAATAGAAATTGCGAAAATGTAAAATCAAACCGATTGCATCTAGTAGACTATGAAATGTAATTTGCGGCCTTCGAAACAGTCTATAAGTCAATCGCAGTATACGTATTTCATTATTTGAGCATTTGTAGCGATTAGATACAGATGCTAAAATCATACGGAATGAGATTCAAAGATTTCTTCTGTTGTTTCAGGTGTCAGAAGGAGCCTGAAGAGGACGAAAATAATCTTGTTGAGCTTGGGGAAGAAAATGGCGTTGAGCCGGACGTAGAAAATGTGATTGAGCTGGAGAAAGAAAATGAACCTGAAGAGGACGAAGATAATGTTGATGAGCTCGGGGAAGAAAATTGCATTGAGTTGGACGTAGAAAATGTGATTGAGCTGGAGAAAGAAATTGAGCCTGAAGACGACGAGGATAATGTTGAAGAGCTCGGGGAAGAAAATGGCATCGAGTTAGACGTGGAAAATGTGATTGAGGTGGAGAAAGAAAATGTGCCTGAAGACGACGAGGATAATGTTGATGAGCTGGAGGAAGGAAATGACGCAAATGAATACAGTATTTGGCCAAGAAAGAAGGACGAAGTGTTGGTAAGTAAAGGAAGAAATAAAACCTTACGTATGGTAAAACTAAATATTAGATGCTAAAACATGTTTCTCTCATGTCCAGGGCTGGCAACCTTCACTCGACGATATTGAAGAAGAAAACGCAATCGAATGCATCTCGATCGAAGAGATCTTCGAAGAAGAACAGGAAAACCAAATTGTTGAATTAAAGAACAGGAATGACGATGAGGGCGTAAGTTCCTCGGTTTTTGGACATTTAACATACTTTCTTTTTTTAAAGGAGCCGAAAGAGGACGGGGATAATGTTGATGATCTGGAGGAAGAAAATGACGCAAATGAATACAGTATTCGGCCAAGAAAGAAGGACGAAGTGTTGGTAAGTACGAGAAGAAATAAAACCTTACGTATGGTAAAACTATATATTAGATGCTAAAGCATGTTTCTCTCATTTCCAGGACTGGCAACCTTCACTCGACGATATTGAAGAAGAAAACACAATCGAATGCATCTCGATCGAAGAGATCTTCGAAGAAGAACAGGAAAACCAAATTGTTGAATTAAAGAACAGGAATGACGATGAGGGCGTAAGTTCCTCGGTTTTTGGACATTTAACATACTTTCTTTTTTTAAAGGAGCCGAAAGAGGACGGGGATAATGTTGATGATCTGGAGGAAGAAAATGACGCAAATGAATACAGTATTCGGCCAAGAAAGAAGGACGAAGTGTTGGTAAGTACGAGAAGAAATAAAACCTTACGTATGGTAAAACTAAATATTAGATGCTAAAACATGTTTCTCTCATTTCCAGGGCTGGCAACCTTCACTCGACGATATTGAAGAAGAAAACGCAATCGAATGCATCTCGATCGAAGAGATCTTCGAAGAAGAACAGGAAAACCAAATTGTTGAATTACAGAACAGAACGATCGAAGAGATCTTCGAAGAAGAACAGGAAAACCAAATTGTTGAATTACAGAATCGAATGCATCTCGATTGAAGAGATTTTAGAAGAAGAACAGGAAAACGAATTTGCGAACGTACAGAACAGGAATGAGGATGACGGCGTCCATATTACGGTTTTTGGACATTTAACATACTTTCTTTTTTTGTACCTAATTGTAGTTATATTTGTTGTTGTTTTGTTCAATTGTTTTATAAAAATCTAATCATTTTGTAATTTTACCATTCATAAACATATGTTGTTGTGTTGTTTAAAATTTGAATTAAATAAATATATAAATAGCTGCAAAAAAAAGTGTTTTTGTTACCAGTAAACAATATCATTATACTAAAGGAACTACGAAATAACAGGGAGTTTTTTTAGTTTATAATTTTTATTTCTTTTCGTCGAGGTTCTTGGCATGTTCGATCCTTTCCGATTCCTTTTTTTGTATCTTTGGTGTTGCTCGGAATTTATTATCTAAAACACAACATCAATGAATAAATTATTACACACGTTATAACTTAGTCTAGCTAAAAACGATACCGTCCTGGCCAACGGTCGAGGAGCAAAGAGGATGAGTGCTCATGGGAGCTTTCCGGGAAGCCGGCGCACACATCAACAAGATGACAATTGCGTGTCGTCTGTGAGTGGCAATTGGCGCTATACACACACAGGCTCCCAACACCTTTTAGAGTATGTTTTCAAAATGTCCGTGGACTTTACTGCATGGAATCGACAAGAGAAATCCATTTCACTTTCCATTCTGTAGCTATTGGATATTCCGTAGGTGTATAGCGGAGTTCGAAACCGGTTCAATCTAATCCTATCAATTTCACGGGTTTTCAATTTTCTGTTCTTCAAAACGTAGTAAACAACTGAAAATGTTTTTAAATTTTTCTGAAACCTTAGCTCACAGACACAACGCAATCAAACCCTCAAGCGGAAGGTAATTTTTAACCGCTAATGATTATGGTTTAGTACACCTGTTGACTATGATTTAATTCTCTCATTCTAACCTCCACTAGTAGGATGCAAACGAAAACAGATCGGTTCAAATCCAAAGGTTTTTCCTTACTTCTATAGCAGGGGTCGGTCAACTGGTTTTATCCAGCCCGTAAGAAAATTTAGACCTTCTTCTTGGCGTAACGACCTCTTGGTCATGCCTGCCTGTTAAGGGCTTACGAGACTTGTTTCCCTGTTGTACGTGGATAGTCAGTCCTCTCGTACAGGGGAGGGTCCGGTCTCGGATCGGATTCGAGAACCCACGCCTTCGAGGTGGTGAGCCCCGGCGCTCATGGGCCGATTTTCTAACCGGCGCTACCGCTCGGCTGTCGCGGACCCCCACATATTTTTTTAATCATCTGACTCTTTATAAATTGTTTGCCGAGCCCTGTTTAAAACAATCGTGTTCTATGCTAAACACGATTTCGGACAATAGGGGTTCATTTCGCTTCGATGGAGAAACATCTGTGTTCTTTTCACCAATTCTACCAATCTCTTGAAATACCGTCCATCGTTTCGGTACACTCAGCACAAATTCTGTTACGAACGGACGATATGTTTCGTTTATTTTTTAGGATTTCGCTTAACCGAATTATGGCAGAAATTAAATTTGAAAGAATAGAGGTCGAATATCCCCTTTAAAGTGCGGCGAGATCGCCAGGCGCAGAAAATCGCGACGGTAACATATTTTTTATACTTTACGATAGGGAACCTTCGGAAGAACTTGCGCGCTTAACTGAAATCAACTACGAGAAAGATCGTACATCCAACGCCTTTTAACCTGTCCAACCGCACGTCACGCTGCAGACCGGCTTCTCGTAAGAACCTTCCCTAACTTTGAGAAAATTCCAAAGGCTTCTCTCCGATGTCGGCACGTCACGGCTCGGACGGAACTTTGAGAAATTCAACAAGTTTCACACTAAAGCACCCCAATTCCTCGTCCAAAAGGAGTTAAGGATAACTCGCGGAACACCTCTCCGTTAGCGGCACGTCACGCTGCGGACCGGGTTCTCGGTTTGACCTAACTCGAGATTGAAGTATCATACGTCGATCGCACCGTTGTTGGCACGTCACAACACGGGCCGGACACGTTGATACCAAAATCGACGGACCTCCAAATCCGGCGGAAATTCTCGCGTGACAAACGACGACGCACTCGGTCGGGTCCACCTTCGCGCCCGCTCGGATAACCGCCTGGTTACAACTTCATTCAAATGTTTTCACTGCTTTTTCTGGATTCGATTCATATTGTTTTGTTGTTGATAGTTTTCAGTATGTGCCCAACGAAGTTTTCGTAAATTCTATTCTTGATTAATATCTGCTTACCGGCACCAGTTCACCAACTGGCCATGTCAACGCCAACAAATTCAACAGCCACAGGCCAAGAAAAAACAAATTTTGGTTAGTAAGATAAAACGAAAACATTACACGTAGTAAATATACACCTCAGATGGTTTACCATGTTGAACGCTGGTGCTAACTGGAACCTCAGTGTGCACTGAGACCTAAATAGAAATTGCGAAAATGTAAAATCAAACCGATTGCATCTAGTAGACTATGAAATGTAATTTGCGGCCTTCGAAACAGTCTATAAGTCAATCGCAGTATACGTATTTCATTATTTGAGCATTTGTAGCGATTAGATACAGATGCTAAAATCATACGGAATGAGATTCAAAGATTTCTTCTGTTGTTTCAGGTGTCAGAAGGAGCCTGAAGAGGACGAAAATAATCTTGTTGAGCTTGGGGAAGAAAATGGCATTGAGCTGGACGTAGAAAATGTGATTGAGCTGGAGAAAGAAAATGAACCTGAAGAGGACGAAGATAATGTTGATGAGCTCGGGGAAGAAAATTGCATTGAGTTGGACGTAGAAAATGTGATTGAGCTGGAGAAAGAAATTGAGCCTGAAGACGACGAGGATAATGTTGAAGAGCTCGGGGAAGAAAATGGCATCGAGTTAGACGTGGAAAATGTGATTGAGGTGGAGAAAGAAAATGTGCCTGAAGACGACGAGGATAATGTTGATGAGCTGGAGGAAGGAAATGACGCAAATGAATACAGTATTCGGCCAAGAAAGAAGGACGAAGTGTTGGTAAGTAAAGGAAGAAATAAAACCTTACGTATGGTAAAACTAAATATTAGATGCTAAAACATGTTTCTCTCATGTCCAGGGCTGGCAACCTTCACTCGACGATATTGAAGAAGAAAACGCAATCGAATGCATCTCGATCGAAGAGATCTTCGAAGAAGAACAGGAAAACCAAATTGTTGAATTAAAGAACAGGAATGACGATGAGGGCGTAAGTTCCTCGGTTTTTGGACATTTAACATACTTTCTTTTTTTAAAGGAGCCGAAAGAGGACGGGGATAATGTTGATGATCTGGAGGAAGAAAATGACGCAAATGAATACAGTATTCGGCCAAGAAAGAAGGACGAAGTGTTGGTAAGTACGAGAAGAAATAAAACCTTACGTATGGTAAAACTATATATTAGATGCTAAAGCATGTTTCTCTCATTTCCAGGACTGGCAACCTTCACTCGACGATATTGAAGAAGAAAACACAATCGAATGCATCTCGATCGAAGAGATCTTCGAAGAAGAACAGGAAAACCAAATTGTTGAATTAAAGAACAGGAATGACGATGAGGGCGTAAGTTCCTCGGTTTTTGGACATTTAACATACTTTCTTTTTTTAAAGGAGCCGAAAGAGGACGGGGATAATGTTGATGATCTGGAGGAAGAAAATGACGCAAATGAATACAGTATTCGGCCAAGAAAGAAGGACGAAGTGTTGGTAAGTACGAGAAGAAATAAAACCTTACGTATGGTAAAACTAAATATTAGATGCTAAAACATGTTTCTCTCATTTCCAGGGCTGGCAACCTTCACTCGACGATATTGAAGAAGAAAACGCAATCGAATGCATCTCGATCGAAGAGATCTTCGAAGAAGAACAGGAAAACCAAATTGTTGAATTACAGAACAGAACGATCGAAGAGATCTTCGAAGAAGAACAGGAAAACCAAATTGTTGAATTACAGAATCGAATGCATCTCGATTGAAGAGATTTTAGAAGAAGAACAGGAAAACGAATTTGCGAACGTACAGAACAGGAATGAGGATGACGGCGTCCATATTACGGTTTTTGGACATTTAACATACTTTCTTTTTTTGTACCTAATTGTAGTTATATTTGTTGTTGTTTTGTTCAATTGTTTTATAAAAATCTAATCATTTTGTAATTTTACCATTCATAAACATATGTTGTTGTGTTGTTTAAAATTTGAATTAAATAAATATATAAATAGCTGCAAAAAAAAGTGTTTTTGTTACCAGTAAACAATATCATTATACTAAAGGAACTACGAAATAACAGGGAGTTTTTTTAGTTTATAATTTTTATTTCTTTTCGTCGAGGTTCTTGGCATGTTCGATCCTTTCCGATTCCTTTTTTTGTATCTTTGGTGTTGCTCGGAATTTATTATCTAAAACACAACATCAATGAATAAATTATTACACACGTTATAACTTAGTCTAGCTAAAAACGATACCGTCCTGGCCAACGGTCGAGGAGCAAAGAGGATGAGTGCTCATGGGAGCTTTCCGGGAAGCCGGCGCACACATCAACAAGATGACAATTGCGTGTCGTCTGTGAGTGGCAATTGGCGCTATACACACACAGGCTCCCAACACCTTTTAGAGTATGTTTTCAAAATGTCCGTGGACTTTACTGCATGGAATCGACAAGAGAAATCCATTTCACTTTCCATTCTGTAGCTATTGGATATTCCGTAGGTGTATAGCGGAGTTCGAAACCGGTTCAATCTAATCCTATCAATTTCACGGGTTTTCAATTTTCTGTTCTTCAAAACGTAGTAAACAACTGAAAATGTTTTTAAATTTTTCTGAAACCTTAGCTCACAGACACAACGCAATCAAACCCTCAAGCGGAAGGTAATTTTTAACCGCTAATGATTATGGTTTAGTACACCTGTTGACTATGATTTAATTCTCTCATTCTAACCTCCACTAGTAGGATGCAAACGAAAACAGATCGGTTCAAATCCAAAGGTTTTTCCTTACTTCTATAGCAGGGGTCGGTCAACTGGTTTTATCCAGCCCGTAAGAAAATTTAGACCTTCTTCTTGGCGTAACGACCTCTTGGTCATGCCTGCCTGTTAAGGGCTTACGAGACTTGTTTCCCTGTTGTACGTGGATAGTCAGTCCTCTCGTACAGGGGAGGGTCCGGTCTCGGATCGGATTCGAGAACCCACGCCTTCGAGGTGGTGAGCCCCGGCGCTCATGGGCCGATTTTCTAACCGGCGCTACCGCTCGGCTGTCGCGGACCCCCACATATTTTTTTAATCATCTGACTCTTTATAAATTGTTTGCCGAGCCCTGTTTAAAACAATCGTGTTCTATGCTAAACACGATTTCGGACAATAGGGGTTCATTTCGCTTCGATGGAGAAACATCTGTGTTCTTTTCACCAATTCTACCAATCTCTTGAAATACCGTCCATCGTTTCGGTACACTCAGCACAAATTCTGTTACGAACGGACGATATGTTTCGTTTATTTTTTAGGATTTCGCTTAACCGAATTATGGCAGAAATTAAATTTGAAAGAATAGAGGTCGAATATCCCCTTTAAAGTGCGGCGAGATCGCCAGGCGCAGAAAATCGCGACGGTAACATATTTTTTATACTTTACGATAGGGAACCTTCGGAAGAACTTGCGCGCTTAACTGAAATCAACTACGAGAAAGATCGTACATCCAACGCCTTTTAACCTGTCCAACCGCACGTCACGCTGCAGACCGGCTTCTCGTAAGAACCTTCCCTAACTTTGAGAAAATTCCAAAGGCTTCTCTCCGATGTCGGCACGTCACGGCTCGGACGGAACTTTGAGAAATTCAACAAGTTTCACACTAAAGCACCCCAATTCCTCGTCCAAAAGGAGTTAAGGATAACTCGCGGAACACCTCTCCGTTAGCGGCACGTCACGCTGCGGACCGGGTTCTCGGTTTGACCTAACTCGAGATTGAAGTATCATACGTCGATCGCACCGTTGTTGGCACGTCACAACACGGGCCGGACACGTTGATACCAAAATCGACGGACCTCCAAATCCGGCGGAAATTCTCGCGTGACAAACGACGACGCACTCGGTCGGGTCCACCTTCGCGCCCGCTCGGATAACCGCCTGGTTACAACTTCATTCAAATGTTTTCACTGCTTTTTCTGGATTCGATTCATATTGTTTTGTTGTTGATAGTTTTCAGTATGTGCCCAACGAAGTTTTCGTAAATTCTATTCTTGATTAATATCTGCTTACCGGCACCAGTTCACCAACTGGCCATGTCAACGCCAACAAATTCAACAGCCACAGGCCAAGAAAAAACAAATTTTGGTTAGTAAGATAAAACGAAAACATTACACGTAGTAAATATACACCTCAGATGGTTTACCATGTTGAACGCTGGTGCTAACTGGAACCTCAGTGTGCACTGAGACCTAAATAGAAATTGCGAAAATGTAAAATCAAACCGATTGCATCTAGTAGACTATGAAATGTAATTTGCGGCCTTCGAAACAGTCTATAAGTCAATCGCAGTATACGTATTTCATTATTTGAGCATTTGTAGCGATTAGATACAGATGCTAAAATCATACGGAATGAGATTCAAAGATTTCTTCTGTTGTTTCAGGTGTCAGAAGGAGCCTGAAGAGGACGAAAATAATCTTGTTGAGCTTGGGGAAGAAAATGGCATTGAGCTGGACGTAGAAAATGTGATTGAGCTGGAGAAAGAAAATGAACCTGAAGAGGACGAAGATAATGTTGATGAGCTCGGGGAAGAAAATTGCATTGAGTTGGACGTAGAAAATGTGATTGAGCTGGAGAAAGAAATTGAGCCTGAAGACGACGAGGATAATGTTGAAGAGCTCGGGGAAGAAAATGGCATCGAGTTAGACGTGGAAAATGTGATTGAGGTGGAGAAAGAAAATGTGCCTGAAGACGACGAGGATAATGTTGATGAGCTGGAGGAAGGAAATGACGCAAATGAATACAGTATTCGGCCAAGAAAGAAGGACGAAGTGTTGGTAAGTAAAGGAAGAAATAAAACCTTACGTATGGTAAAACTAAATATTAGATGCTAAAACATGTTTCTCTCATGTCCAGGGCTGGCAACCTTCACTCGACGATATTGAAGAAGAAAACGCAATCGAATGCATCTCGATCGAAGAGATCTTCGAAGAAGAACAGGAAAACCAAATTGTTGAATTAAAGAACAGGAATGACGATGAGGGCGTAAGTTCCTCGGTTTTTGGACATTTAACATACTTTCTTTTTTTAAAGGAGCCGAAAGAGGACGGGGATAATGTTGATGATCTGGAGGAAGAAAATGACGCAAATGAATACAGTATTCGGCCAAGAAAGAAGGACGAAGTGTTGGTAAGTACGAGAAGAAATAAAACCTTACGTATGGTAAAACTATATATTAGATGCTAAAGCATGTTTCTCTCATTTCCAGGGCTGGCAACCTTCACTCGACGATATTGAAGAAGAAAACACAATCGAATGCATCTCGATCGAAGAGATCTTCGAAGAAGAACAGGAAAACCAAATTGTTGAGTTAAAGAACAGGAATGACGATGAGGGCGTAAGTTCCTCGGTTTTTGGACATTTAACATACTTTCTTTTTTTAAAGGAGCCGAAAGAGGACGGGGATAATGTTGATGATCTGGAGGAAGAAAATGACGCAAATGAATACAGTATTCGGCCAAGAAAGAAGGACGAAGTGTTGGTAAGTACGAGAAGAAATAAAACCTTACGTATGGTAAAACTATATATTAGATGCTAAAACATGTTTCTCTCATTTCCAGGGCTGGCAACCTTCACTCGACGATATTGAAGAAGAAAACGCAATCGAATGCATCTCGATTGAAGAGATTTTAGAAGAAGAACAGGAAAACGAATTTGCGAACGTACAGAACAGGAATGAGGATGACGGCGTCCATATTACGGTTTTTGGACATTTAACATACTTTCTTTTTTTGTACCTAATTGTAGTTATATTTGTTGTTGTTTTGTTCAATTGTTTTATAAAAATCTAATCATTTTGTAATTTTACCATTCATAAACATATGTTGTTGTGTTGTTTAAAATTTGAATTAAATAAATATATAAATAGCTGCAAAAAAAAGTGTTTTTGTTACCAGTAAACAATATCATTATACTAAAGGAACTACGAAATAACAGGGAGTTTTTTTAGTTTATAATTTTTATTTCTTTTCGTCGAGGTTCTTGGCATGTTCGATCCTTTCCGATTCCTTTTTTTGTATCTTTGGTGTTGCTCGGAATTTATTATCTAAAACACAACATCAATGAATAAATTATTACACACGTTATAACTTAGTCTAGCTAAAAACGATACCGTCCTGGCCAACGGTCGAGGAGCAAAGAGGATGAGTGCTCATGGGAGCTTTCCGGGAAGCCGGCGCACACATCAACAAGATGACAATTGCGTGTCGTCTGTGAGTGGCAATTGGCGCTATACACACACAGGCTCCCAACACCTTTTAGAGTATGTTTTCAAAATGTCCGTGGACTTTACTGCATGGAATCGACAAGAGAAATCCATTTCACTTTCCATTCTGTAGCTATTGGATATTCCGTAGGTGTATAGCGGAGTTCGAAACCGGTTCAATCTAATCCTATCAATTTCACGGGTTTTCAATTTTCTGTTCTTCAAAACGTAGTAAACAACTGAAAATGTTTTTAAATTTTTCTGAAACCTTAGCTCACAGACACAACGCAATCAAACCCTCAAGCGGAAGGTAATTTTTAACCGCTAATGATTATGGTTTAGTACACCTGTTGACTATGATTTAATTCTCTCATTCTAACCTCCACTAGTAGGATGCAAACGAAAACAGATCGGTTCAAATCCAAAGGTTTTTCCTTACTTCTATAGCAGGGGTCGGTCAACTGGTTTTATCCAGCCCGTAAGAAAATTTAGACCTTCTTCTTGGCGTAACGACCTCTTGGTCATGCCTGCCTGTTAAGGGCTTACGAGACTTGTTTCCCTGTTGTACGTGGATAGTCAGTCCTCTCGTACAGGGGAGGGTCCGGTCTCGGATCGGATTCGAGAACCCACGCCTTCGAGGTGGTGAGCCCCGGCGCTCATGGGCCGATTTTCTAACCGGCGCTACCGCTCGGCTGTCGCGGACCCCCACATATTTTTTTAATCATCTGACTCTTTATAAATTGTTTGCCGAGCCCTGTTTAAAACAATCGTGTTCTATGCTAAACACGATTTCGGACAATAGGGGTTCATTTCGCTTCGATGGAGAAACATCTGTGTTCTTTTCACCAATTCTACCAATCTCTTGAAATACCGTCCATCGTTTCGGTACACTCAGCACAAATTCTGTTACGAACGGACGATATGTTTCGTTTATTTTTTAGGATTTCGCTTAACCGAATTATGGCAGAAATTAAATTTGAAAGAATAGAGGTCGAATATCCCCTTTAAAGTGCGGCGAGATCGCCAGGCGCAGAAAATCGCGCCGGAAACATATTTTTTATACTTTACGATAGGGAACCTTCGGAAGAACTTGCGCGCTTAACTGAAATCAACTACGAGAAAGATCGTACATCCAACGCCTTTTAACCTGTCCAACCGCACGTCACGCTGCAGACCGGCTTCTCGTAAGAACCTTCCCTAACTTTGAGAAAATTCCAAAGGCTTCTCTCCGATGTCGGCACGTCACGGCTCGGACGGAACTTTGAGAAATTCAACAAGTTTCACACTAAAGCACCCCAATTCCTCGTCCAAAAGGAGTTAAGGATAACTCGCGGAACACCTCTCCGTTAGCGGCACGTCACGCTGCGGACCGGGTTCTCGGTTTGACCTAACTCGAGATTGAAGTATCATACGTCGATCGCACCGTTGTTGGCACGTCACAACACGGGCCGGACACGTTGATACCAAAATCGACGGACCTCCAAATCCGGCGGAAATTCTCGCGTGACAAACGACGACGCACTCGGTCGGGTCCACCTTCGCGCCCGCTCGGATAACCGCCTGGTTACAACTTCATTCAAATGTTTTCACTGCTTTTTCTGGATTCGATTCATATTGTTTTGTTGTTGATAGTTTTCAGTATGTGCCCAACGAAGTTTTCGTAAATTCTATTCTTGATTAATATCTGCTTACCGGCACCAGTTCACCAACTGGCCATGTCAACGCCAACAAATTCAACAGCCACAGGCCAAGAAAAAACAAATTTTGGTTAGTAAGATAAAACGAAAACATTACACGTAGTAAATATACACCTCAGATGGTTTACCATGTTGAACGCTGGTGCTAACTGGAACCTCAGTGTGCACTGAGACCTAAATAGAAATTGCGAAAATGTAAAATCAAACCGATTGCATCTAGTAGACTATGAAATGTAATTTGCGGCCTTCGAAACAGTCTATAAGTCAATCGCAGTATACGTATTTCATTATTTGAGCATTTGTAGCGATTAGATACAGATGCTAAAATCATACGGAATGAGATTCAAAGATTTCTTCTGTTGTTTCAGGTGTCAGAAGGAGCCTGAAGAGGACGAAAATAATCTTGTTGAGCTTGGGGAAGAAAATGGCGTTGAGCCGGACGTAGAAAATGTGATTGAGCTGGAGAAAGAAAATGAACCTGAAGAGGACGAAGATAATGTTGATGAGCTCGGGGAAGAAAATTGCATTGAGTTGGACGTAGAAAATGTGATTGAGCTGGAGAAAGAAATTGAGCCTGAAGACGACGAGGATAATGTTGAAGAGCTCGGGGAAGAAAATGGCATCGAGTTAGACGTGGAAAATGTGATTGAGGTGGAGAAAGAAAATGTGCCTGAAGACGACGAGGATAATGTTGATGAGCTGGAGGAAGGAAATGACGCAAATGAATACAGTATTCGGCCAAGAAAGAAGGACGAAGTGTTGGTAAGTAAAGGAAGAAATAAAACCTTACGTATGGTAAAACTAAATATTAGATGCTAAAACATGTTTCTCTCATGTCCAGGGCTGGCAACCTTCACTCGACGATATTGAAGAAGAAAACGCAATCGAATGCATCTCGATCGAAGAGATCTTCGAAGAAGAACAGGAAAACCAAATTGTTGAATTAAAGAACAGGAATGACGATGAGGGCGTAAGTTCCTCGGTTTTTGGACATTTAACATACTTTCTTTTTTTAAAGGAGCCGAAAGAGGACGGGGATAATGTTGATGATCTGGAGGAAGAAAATGACGCAAATGAATACAGTATTCGGCCAAGAAAGAAGGACGAAGTGTTGGTAAGTACGAGAAGAAATAAAACCTTACGTATGGTAAAACTATATATTAGATGCTAAAGCATGTTTCTCTCATTTCCAGGACTGGCAACCTTCACTCGACGATATTGAAGAAGAAAACACAATCGAATGCATCTCGATCGAAGAGATCTTCGAAGAAGAACAGGAAAACCAAATTGTTGAATTAAAGAACAGGAATGACGATGAGGGCGTAAGTTCCTCGGTTTTTGGACATTTAACATACTTTCTTTTTTTAAAGGAGCCGAAAGAGGACGGGGATAATGTTGATGATCTGGAGGAAGAAAATGACGCAAATGAATACAGTATTCGGCCAAGAAAGAAGGACGAAGTGTTGGTAAGTACGAGAAGAAATAAAACCTTACGTATGGTAAAACTAAATATTAGATGCTAAAACATGTTTCTCTCATTTCCAGGGCTGGCAACCTTCACTCGACGATATTGAAGAAGAAAACGCAATCGAATGCATCTCGATCGAAGAGATCTTCGAAGAAGAACAGGAAAACCAAATTGTTGAATTACAGAACAGAACGATCGAAGAGATCTTCGAAGAAGAACAGGAAAACCAAATTGTTGAATTACAGAATCGAATGCATCTCGATTGAAGAGATTTTAGAAGAAGAACAGGAAAACGAATTTGCGAACGTACAGAACAGGAATGAGGATGACGGCGTCCATATTACGGTTTTTGGACATTTAACATACTTTCTTTTTTTGTACCTAATTGTAGTTATATTTGTTGTTGTTTTGTTCAATTGTTTTATAAAAATCTAATCATTTTGTAATTTTACCATTCATAAACATATGTTGTTGTGTTGTTTAAAATTTGAATTAAATAAATATATAAATAGCTGCAAAAAAAAGTGTTTTTGTTACCAGTAAACAATATCATTATACTAAAGGAACTACGAAATAACAGGGAGTTTTTTTAGTTTATAATTTTTATTTCTTTTCGTCGAGGTTCTTGGCATGTTCGATCCTTTCCGATTCCTTTTTTTGTATCTTTGGTGTTGCTCGGAATTTATTATCTAAAACACAACATCAATGAATAAATTATTACACACGTTATAACTTAGTCTAGCTAAAAACGATACCGTCCTGGCCAACGGTCGAGGAGCAAAGAGGATGAGTGCTCATGGGAGCTTTCCGGGAAGCCGGCGCACACATCAACAAGATGACAATTGCGTGTCGTCTGTGAGTGGCAATTGGCGCTATACACACACAGGCTCCCAACACCTTTTAGAGTATGTTTTCAAAATGTCCGTGGACTTTACTGCATGGAATCGACAAGAGAAATCCATTTCACTTTCCATTCTGTAGCTATTGGATATTCCGTAGGTGTATAGCGGAGTTCGAAACCGGTTCAATCTAATCCTATCAATTTCACGGGTTTTCAATTTTCTGTTCTTCAAAACGTAGTAAACAACTGAAAATGTTTTTAAATTTTTCTGAAACCTTAGCTCACAGACACAACGCAATCAAACCCTCAAGCGGAAGGTAATTTTTAACCGCTAATGATTATGGTTTAGTACACCTGTTGACTATGATTTAATTCTCTCATTCTAACCTCCACTAGTAGGATGCAAACGAAAACAGATCGGTTCAAATCCAAAGGTTTTTCCTTACTTCTATAGCAGGGGTCGGTCAACTGGTTTTATCCAGCCCGTAAGAAAATTTAGACCTTCTTCTTGGCGTAACGACCTCTTGGTCATGCCTGCCTGTTAAGGGCTTACGAGACTTGTTTCCCTGTTGTACGTGGATAGTCAGTCCTCTCGTACAGGGGAGGGTCCGGTCTCGGATCGGATTCGAGAACCCACGCCTTCGAGGTGGTGAGCCCCGGCGCTCATGGGCCGATTTTCTAACCGGCGCTACCGCTCGGCTGTCGCGGACCCCCACATATTTTTTTAATCATCTGACTCTTTATAAATTGTTTGCCGAGCCCTGTTTAAAACAATCGTGTTCTATGCTAAACACGATTTCGGACAATAGGGGTTCATTTCGCTTCGATGGAGAAACATCTGTGTTCTTTTCACCAATTCTACCAATCTCTTGAAATACCGTCCATCGTTTCGGTACACTCAGCACAAATTCTGTTACGAACGGACGATATGTTTCGTTTATTTTTTAGGATTTCGCTTAACCGAATTATGGCAGAAATTAAATTTGAAAGAATAGAGGTCGAATATCCCCTTTAAAGTGCGGCGAGATCGCCAGGCGCAGAAAATCGCGCCGGAAACATATTTTTTATACTTTACGATAGGGAACCTTCGGAAGAACTTGCGCGCTTAACTGAAATCAACTACGAGAAAGATCGTACATCCAACGCCTTTTAACCTGTCCAACCGCACGTCACGCTGCAGACCGGCTTCTCGTAAGAACCTTCCCTAACTTTGAGAAAATTCCAAAGGCTTCTCTCCGATGTCGGCACGTCACGGCTCGGACGGAACTTTGAGAAATTCAACAAGTTTCACACTAAAGCACCCCAATTCCTCGTCCAAAAGGAGTTAAGGATAACTCGCGGAACACCTCTCCGTTAGCGGCACGTCACGCTGCGGACCGGGTTCTCGGTTTGACCTAACTCGAGATTGAAGTATCATACGTCGATCGCACCGTTGTTGGCACGTCACAACACGGGCCGGACACGTTGATACCAAAATCGACGGACCTCCAAATCCGGCGGAAATTCTCGCGTGACAAACGACGACGCACTCGGTCGGGTCCACCTTCGCGCCCGCTCGGATAACCGCCTGGTTACAACTTCATTCAAATGTTTTCACTGCTTTTTCTGGATTCGATTCATATTGTTTTGTTGTTGATAGTTTTCAGTATGTGCCCAACGAAGTTTTCGTAAATTCTATTCTTGATTAATATCTGCTTACCGGCACCAGTTCACCAACTGGCCATGTCAACGCCAACAAATTCAACAGCCACAGGCCAAGAAAAAACAAATTTTGGTTAGTAAGATAAAACGAAAACATTACACGTAGTAAATATACACCTCAGATGGTTTACCATGTTGAACGCTGGTGCTAACTGGAACCTCAGTGTGCACTGAGACCTAAATAGAAATTGCGAAAATGTAAAATCAAACCGATTGCATCTAGTAGACTATGAAATGTAATTTGCGGCCTTCGAAACAGTCTATAAGTCAATCGCAGTATACGTATTTCATTATTTGAGCATTTGTAGCGATTAGATACAGATGCTAAAATCATACGGAATGAGATTCAAAGATTTCTTCTGTTGTTTCAGGTGTCAGAAGGAGCCTGAAGAGGACGAAAATAATCTTGTTGAGCTTGGGGAAGAAAATGGCATTGAGCTGGACGTAGAAAATGTGATTGAGCTGGAGAAAGAAAATGAACCTGAAGAGGACGAAGATAATGTTGATGAGCTCGGGGAAGAAAATTGCATTGAGTTGGACGTAGAAAATGTGATTGAGCTGGAGAAAGAAATTGAGCCTGAAGACGACGAGGATAATGTTGAAGAGCTCGGGGAAGAAAATGGCATCGAGTTAGACGTGGAAAATGTGATTGAGGTGGAGAAAGAAAATGTGCCTGAAGACGACGAGGATAATGTTGATGAGCTGGAGGAAGGAAATGACGCAAATGAATACAGTATTCGGCCAAGAAAGAAGGACGAAGTGTTGGTAAGTAAAGGAAGAAATAAAACCTTACGTATGGTAAAACTATATATTAGATGCTAAAACATGTTTCTCTCATGTCCAGGGCTGGCAACCTTCACTCGACGATATTGAAGAAGAAAACGCAATCGAATGCATCTCGATCGAAGAGATCTTCGAAGAAGAACAGGAAAACCAAATTGTTGAATTAAAGAACAGGAATGACGATGAGGGCGTAAGTTCCTCGGTTTTTGGACATTTAACATACTTTCTTTTTTTAAAGGAGCCGAAAGAGGACGGGGATAATGTTGATGATCTGGAGGAAGAAAATGACGCAAATGAATACAGTATTCGGCCAAGAAAGAAGGACGAAGTGTTGGTAAGTACGAGAAGAAATAAAACCTTACGTATGGTAAAACTATATATTAGATGCTAAAGCATGTTTCTCTCATTTCCAGGACTGGCAACCTTCACTCGACGATATTGAAGAAGAAAACACAATCGAATGCATCTCGATCGAAGAGATCTTCGAAGAAGAACAGGAAAACCAAATTGTTGAATTAAAGAACAGGAATGACGATGAGGGCGTAAGTTCCTCGGTTTTTGGACATTTAACATACTTTCTTTTTTTAAAGGAGCCGAAAGAGGACGGGGATAATGTTGATGATCTGGAGGAAGAAAATGACGCAAATGAATACAGTATTCGGCCAAGAAAGAAGGACGAAGTGTTGGTAAGTACGAGAAGAAATAAAACCTTACGTATGGTAAAACTAAATATTAGATGCTAAAACATGTTTCTCTCATTTCCAGGGCTGGCAACCTTCACTCGACGATATTGAAGAAGAAAACGCAATCGAATGCATCTCGATCGAAGAGATCTTCGAAGAAGAACAGGAAAACCAAATTGTTGAATTACAGAACAGAACGATCGAAGAGATCTTCGAAGAAGAACAGGAAAACCAAATTGTTGAATTACAGAATCGAATGCATCTCGATTGAAGAGATTTTAGAAGAAGAACAGGAAAACGAATTTGCGAACGTACAGAACAGGAATGAGGATGACGGCGTCCATATTACGGTTTTTGGACATTTAACATACTTTCTTTTTTTGTACCTAATTGTAGTTATATTTGTTGTTGTTTTGTTCAATTGTTTTATAAAAATCTAATCATTTTGTAATTTTACCATTCATAAACATATGTTGTTGTGTTGTTTAAAATTTGAATTAAATAAATATATAAATAGCTGCAAAAAAAAGTGTTTTTGTTACCAGTAAACAATATCATTATACTAAAGGAACTACGAAATAACAGGGAGTTTTTTTAGTTTATAATTTTTATTTCTTTTCGTCGAGGTTCTTGGCATGTTCGATCCTTTCCGATTCCTTTTTTTGTATCTTTGGTGTTGCTCGGAATTTATTATCTAAAACACAACATCAATGAATAAATTATTACACACGTTATAACTTAGTCTAGCTAAAAACGATACCGTCCTGGCCAACGGTCGAGGAGCAAAGAGGATGAGTGCTCATGGGAGCTTTCCGGGAAGCCGGCGCACACATCAACAAGATGACAATTGCGTGTCGTCTGTGAGTGGCAATTGGCGCTATACACACACAGGCTCCCAACACCTTTTAGAGTATGTTTTCAAAATGTCCGTGGACTTTACTGCATGGAATCGACAAGAGAAATCCATTTCACTTTCCATTCTGTAGCTATTGGATATTCCGTAGGTGTATAGCGGAGTTCGAAACCGGTTCAATCTAATCCTATCAATTTCACGGGTTTTCAATTTTCTGTTCTTCAAAACGTAGTAAACAACTGAAAATGTTTTTAAATTTTTCTGAAACCTTAGCTCACAGACACAACGCAATCAAACCCTCAAGCGGAAGGTAATTTTTAACCGCTAATGATTATGGTTTAGTACACCTGTTGACTATGATTTAATTCTCTCATTCTAACCTCCACTAGTAGGATGCAAACGAAAACAGATCGGTTCAAATCCAAAGGTTTTTCCTTACTTCTATAGCAGGGGTCGGTCAACTGGTTTTATCCAGCCCGTAAGAAAATTTAGACCTTCTTCTTGGCGTAACGACCTCTTGGTCATGCCTGCCTGTTAAGGGCTTACGAGACTTGTTTCCCTGTTGTACGTGGATAGTCAGTCCTCTCGTACAGGGGAGGGTCCGGTCTCGGATCGGATTCGAGAACCCACGCCTTCGAGGTGGTGAGCCCCGGCGCTCATGGGCCGATTTTCTAACCGGCGCTACCGCTCGGCTGTCGCGGACCCCCACATATTTTTTTAATCATCTGACTCTTTATAAATTGTTTGCCGAGCCCTGTTTAAAACAATCGTGTTCTATGCTAAACACGATTTCGGACAATAGGGGTTCATTTCGCTTCGATGGAGAAACATCTGTGTTCTTTTCACCAATTCTACCAATCTCTTGAAATACCGTCCATCGTTTCGGTACACTCAGCACAAATTCTGTTACGAACGGACGATATGTTTCGTTTATTTTTTAGGATTTCGCTTAACCGAATTATGGCAGAAATTAAATTTGAAAGAATAGAGGTCGAATATCCCCTTTAAAGTGCGGCGAGATCGCCAGGCGCAGAAAATCGCGCCGGAAACATATTTTTTATACTTTACGATAGGGAACCTTCGGAAGAACTTGCGCGCTTAACTGAAATCAACTACGAGAAAGATCGTACATCCAACGCCTTTTAACCTGTCCAACCGCACGTCACGCTGCAGACCGGCTTCTCGTAAGAACCTTCCCTAACTTTGAGAAAATTCCAAAGGCTTCTCTCCGATGTCGGCACGTCACGGCTCGGACGGAACTTTGAGAAATTCAACAAGTTTCACACTAAAGCACCCCAATTCCTCGTCCAAAAGGAGTTAAGGATAACTCGCGGAACACCTCTCCGTTAGCGGCACGTCACGCTGCGGACCGGGTTCTCGGTTTGACCTAACTCGAGATTGAAGTATCATACGTCGATCGCACCGTTGTTGGCACGTCACAACACGGGCCGGACACGTTGATACCAAAATCGACGGACCTCCAAATCCGGCGGAAATTCTCGCGTGACAAACGACGACGCACTCGGTCGGGTCCACCTTCGCGCCCGCTCGGATAACCGCCTGGTTACAACTTCATTCAAATGTTTTCACTGCTTTTTCTGGATTCGATTCATATTGTTTTGTTGTTGATAGTTTTCAGTATGTGCCCAACGAAGTTTTCGTAAATTCTATTCTTGATTAATATCTGCTTACCGGCACCAGTTCACCAACTGGCCATGTCAACGCCAACAAATTCAACAGCCACAGGCCAAGAAAAAACAAATTTTGGTTAGTAAGATAAAACGAAAACATTACACGTAGTAAATATACACCTCAGATGGTTTACCATGTTGAACGCTGGTGCTAACTGGAACCTCAGTGTGCACTGAGACCTAAATAGAAATTGCGAAAATGTAAAATCAAACCGATTGCATCTAGTAGACTATGAAATGTAATTTGCGGCCTTCGAAACAGTCTATAAGTCAATCGCAGTATACGTATTTCATTATTTGAGCATTTGTAGCGATTAGATACAGATGCTAAAATCATACGGAATGAGATTCAAAGATTTCTTCTGTTGTTTCAGGTGTCAGAAGGAGCCTGAAGAGGACGAAAATAATCTTGTTGAGCTTGGGGAAGAAAATGGCATTGAGCTGGACGTAGAAAATGTGATTGAGCTGGAGAAAGAAAATGAACCTGAAGAGGACGAAGATAATGTTGATGAGCTCGGGGAAGAAAATTGCATTGAGTTGGACGTAGAAAATGTGATTGAGCTGGAGAAAGAAATTGAGCCTGAAGACGACGAGGATAATGTTGAAGAGCTCGGGGAAGAAAATGGCATCGAGTTAGACGTGGAAAATGTGATTGAGGTGGAGAAAGAAAATGTGCCTGAAGACGACGAGGATAATGTTGATGAGCTGGAGGAAGGAAATGACGCAAATGAATACAGTATTCGGCCAAGAAAGAAGGACGAAGTGTTGGTAAGTAAAGGAAGAAATAAAACCTTACGTATGGTAAAACTAAATATTAGATGCTAAAACATGTTTCTCTCATGTCCAGGGCTGGCAACCTTCACTCGACGATATTGAAGAAGAAAACGCAATCGAATGCATCTCGATCGAAGAGATCTTCGAAGAAGAACAGGAAAACCAAATTGTTGAATTAAAGAACAGGAATGACGATGAGGGCGTAAGTTCCTCGGTTTTTGGACATTTAACATACTTTCTTTTTTTAAAGGAGCCGAAAGAGGACGGGGATAATGTTGATGATCTGGAGGGAGAAAATGACGCAAATGAATACAGTATTCGGCCAAGAAAGAAGGACGAAGTGTTGGTAAGTACGAGAAGAAATAAAACCTTACGTATGGTAAAACTATATATTAGATGCTAAAACATGTTTCTCTCATTTCCAGGGCTGGCAACCTTCACTCGACGATATTGAAGAAGAAAACGCAATCGAATGCATCTCGATCGAAGAGATCTTCGAAGAAGAACAGGAAAACCAAATTGTTGAATTAAAGAACAGAAATGACGATGGGGACGTAAATTCCTCGGTTTTTGGACATTTAACATACTTTCTTTTTTTAAAGGAGTCGAAAGAGGACGAGGATAATATTGATGAGCTGGAGGAAGAAAATGACGCTAATGAATACAGTATTCGGTCAAGAAAGAAGGACGAAGTGTTGGTAAGTACGAGAAGAAATAAAACCTTACGTATGGTAAAACTATATATTAGATGCTAAAGCATGTTTCTCTCATTTCCAGGGCTGGCAACCTTCACTCGACGATATTGAAGAAGAAAACGCAATCGAATGCATCTCGATCGAAGAGATCTTCGAAGAAGAACAGGAAAACCAAATTGTTGAATTAAAGAACAGGAATGACGATGAGGGCGTAAGTTCCTCGGTTTTTGGACATTTAACATACTTTCTTTTTTTAAAGGAGCCGAAAGAGGACGGGGATAATGTTGATGATCTGGAGGAAGAAAATGACGCAAATGAATACAGTATTCGGCCAAGAAAGAAGGACGAAGTGTTGGTAAGTACGAGAAGAAATAAAACCTTACGTATGGTAAAACTATATATTAGATGCTAAAGCATGTTTCTCTCATTTCCAGGGCTGGCAACCTTCACTCGACGATATTGAAGAAGAAAACGCAATCGAATGCATCTCGATCGAAGAGATCTTCGAAGAAGAACAGGAAAACCAAATTGTTGAATTACAGAACAGGAATGACGATGGGGGCATAAATTCCTCGGTTTTTGGACATTTAACATATTTTCTTTGATAAGCTGGAGGAAGAAAATGACGCTAATGAATACAGTATTCGGTCAAGAAAGAAGGACGAAGTGTTGGTAAGTACGAGAAGAAATAAAACCTTACGTATGGTAAAACTATATATTAGATGCTAAAGCATGTTTCTCTCATTTCCAGGGCTGGCAACCTTCACTCGACGATATTGAAGAAGAAAACGCAATCGAATGCATCTCGATCGAAGAGATCTTCGAAGAAGAACAGGAAAACCAAATTGTTGAATTAAAGAACAGGAATGACGATGAGGGCGTAAGTTCCTCGGTTTTTGGACATTTAACATACTTTCTTTTTTTAAAGGAGCCGAAAGAGGACGGGGATAATGTTGATGATCTGGAGGAAGAAAATGACGCAAATGAATACAGTATTCGGCCAAGAAAGAAGGACGAAGTGTTGGTAAGTACGAGAAGAAATAAAACCTTACGTATGGTAAAACTATATATTAGATGCTAAAGCATGTTTCTCTCATTTCCAGGGCTGGCAACCTTCACTCGACGATATTGAAGAAGAAAACGCAATCGAATGCATCTCGATCGAAGAGATCTTCGAAGAAGAACAGGAAAACCAAATTGTTGAATTACAGAACAGGAATGATGATGGGGGCATAAATTCCTCGGTTTTTGGACATTTAACATATTTTCTTTGATAAGCTGGAGGAAGAAAATGACGCAAATGAATACAGTATTCGGTCAAGAAAAAAGGAAGAAGTGTTGGTAAGTACGAGAAGAAATAAAACCTTACGTATGGTAAAACTAAATATTAGATGTTAAAACATGTTTCTCTCATTTCCAGGGCTGGCAACCTTCTCTCGACAATATTGAAGAAGAAAACGCAATCGAATGCATCTCGATTGAAGAGATTTTAGAAGAAGAACAGGAAAACGAATTTGCGAACGTACAGAACAGGAATGAGGATGACGGCGTCCATATTACGGTTTTTGGACATTTAACATACTTTCTTTTTTTGTACCTAATTGTAGTTATATTTGTTGTTGTTTTGTTCAATTGTTTTATAAAAATCTAATCATTTTGTAATTTTACCATTCATAAACATATGTTGTTGTGTTGTTTAAAATTTGAATTAAATAAATATATAAATAGCTGCAAAAAAAAGTGTTTTTGTTACCAGTAAACAATATCATTATACTAAAGGAACTACGAAATAACAGGGAGTTATTTTAGTTTATAATTTTTATTTCTTTTCGTCGAGGTTCTTGGCATGTTCGATCCTATCCGATTCCTTTTTTTGTATCTTTGGTGTTGCTCGGAATTTATTATCTAAAACACAACATCAATGAATAAATTATTACACACGTTATAACTTAGTCTAGCTAAAAACGATACCGTCCTGGCCAACGGTCGAGGAGCAAAGAGGATGAGTGCTCATGGGAGCTTTCCGGGAAGCCGGCGCACACATCAACAAGATGACAATTGCGTGTCGTCTGTGAGTGGCAATTGGCGCTATACACACACAGGCTCCCAACACCTTTTAGAGTATGTTTTCAAAATGTCCGTGGACTTTACTGCATGGAATCGACAAGAGAAATCCATTTCACTTTCCATTCTGTAGCTATTGGATATTCCGTAGGTGTATAGCGGAGTTCGAAACCGGTTCAATCTAATCCTGCCTACACCCGATCCACGCGTGCCGGGGTTTCTTTCGCCGCTTTCGCGACACACTGCTCCTGATGTGTGTAGAGAGGTGCGTCCTGCCAGCAGATGCTTGATGTGCTGATGTTCCTATAAGTCAGTTACACGGCCAATATCGTCGCCCTGCTGAAGAGCCCCTCAACGTGGATCCAATCGTTGGACGATCTGTTCGCGTCACGGCTCAAGTTTGACACGCACGATACCGTGTTCAACCGGCACTACATCACGCACGCCACGGAGCGGACTGGTAGAGCGCTGTACGAGCAGAAAATCCGCATACCGGGCGGACGGGACACCTTCATCCCGCTCGAGAAGGGTGACGCCTCGATGAAGATGGCATTCAGTATCGGGAGAACCCAAAGCTGTACACCAAAAGCCCACATGCTCCGATGGTGGTCCACTGGCGAGTTCGTGCTGCTCGGCAGAAACAATTGAGGGTATTACAATTGGGAGGGCGGAAACGACCAACTTCTCGACGCTGGCCCATACAAAAGGTAAACAACACTTTGAAAAAAGCGATAAAATGGCTGGCCGTCTCGACGTTCCAAAACGACGCCACCTACGTGTCGAGACGATGCGCGGATACGAAACGACGCGCGTCGTTATCGTCAAACTAAGCATTTACTCTCACTTATTTAAAAAAGGTAAAGGTGAATAGTAAAAATGATTTAAATAATATGTGAAATAAGCCTTTTTAATGTGGACCAAAACAAATACACAGGTGAGCCAACATAGAAACAAAGTGGACCAAAATAGCGACAAAAAGTGTGTTCAGGAATTGATAATTTTTCAGTGAAAACATAAAATAAACTCAAAAATATGCATTTTATTGCATGCATAGACAGCTTCTTCACATTACCATACCAAGTTTATCGCTGTATGATTGGTACAATGATTGGAACGATTTCTTTTGTGGCGACCCTCCGAAGGATAGCCCCCCCCACCCTCACCCCCTCCCCCTCCCACCCTTTTGACGGAACGTTCTTAGTAACTCGCTTCGGAGCGTGGCCTAATCCCATTAGCGGATGTCCGAGCATTTGAAAAAAGGTTGCATCAGATAACCAAACACGCCGATAGATAGTTCACAAGTGCAACAACCGTTTATAAAAAATAACAAAGATGTAGCATTTTGAAAATCATCGGTCCAGCGGACCACTCCAAAGCATTGGAGGCATGGTCTCAAAGCAATGTACTCTAGTGATCAATCGAATTAATTAGCAACATAGGTCGATATAGCCGTGCTAACTTCTTCCACTAGCGATAGAGCAGTAGACGTGACGTTGCTTATTGCTGTTGAGTTGGTACTGGATTTTTGAATGGCCGCCAGGTTGAATTGGATCAAGATGATAAGATAGCTCGTAATGGCACCGGTAATCTAGAAAGAAAATACACGAGAATGTTATTCAATAATCGGCACGAAAGTTCCTCTCTAGCGCCTACCGCATACAACGTGGTCATGTCCAGGTCGAAAAATCCACACGCACTAAAGTTGAGATGATGGTTCAGTAGCTTCAGCGACAGGTGATTGACCACCTCGTAACAGTGACACTCGTCCACCACGTTCGCCAGATAGTGCATCTCGATGCCGGTGCGCTGGGAATCGGTTTTCGTCTTCCAGCAGACAAATATCGGCACCACGCACTTCAGGGCCGTGTAGAGGATGGAGGCGACCGAAAGTAGCAGCACCTCAGCAAACCGGAACAGTACCGGCACGTCCTGGCCGGTGAGACCGCAGTAGAGAAAGTAGAACTGAGCCGTTATAGTCACGAAGCCGTGCGCCATCGCAATCAGCATCTGCACGCTGTACATCCGGTTGATAATTTTCCCGATTTCGCACAGCTCATCGTGCGTCCGACAGATCAGTATCAGTTTGTTGTCCATCCGTGGGCCGATGCGTGGCCGCTGCCGTAGGTCCGTCGGAAGGTACTCCTGTGCCGGTCCAAACGTGTCCCCTGGTTTGGCCGCACCGGGGGCTAAAACAACGGCGCTGCCGTGCAGCAAGCCACCATCCGGCTTGATCGGTTCGGCGAGGGTAAGCGGTTTCCCTTCGTACGGTTTGACGGTTATTATTTTCGGAGTCGGTTGCTGGGTTCGCTTTTTCGGTGGCGTTCCAGCTAGCAGCTGTTTCTTGCGCTGCGTGTACACGGTGAATATTTCCCGCTCGAGGTAGTCGAGCGGAATGTCCGCACCGACCGATTCCGGTTCACCACCGTACTGCTCCTTGAAGTGTAGAATCCCTTGTGCGATTGCGTTCATGTGGGCGTTCATGGCATTGAACCGATGGCGAACGGCCAGCACCAGCGTCACGTACCAGATGCGGCTGACCGAGTTAAGTGCGGTCGGTATGGTAGTTACGAACCAAATCATTGACCACGGCGAGTAGACCGTTTCGAAAGAAATGAAACTGTACACCGTAATGATCGATTCGAACAGCAGCATTGCTAGTAGCAGAAAAATGGACGTTCGCTTTGCACGCCGATTGTCCAGCAGAATTCCCACGCTGGCCAGCTTCCCATCAACACGCCCCAGTCGGTCGAAGCATTCGATGAATCGTTTCTGGTTTATCATTGCCGCCAACATGTCCGTGCACATCATCAGTGGTTCCATGTAGATGATAAATATCCCAATGGCGTTGGTCAAAGTTTCTGCAATGGATAAGCAAACCAAACTCAAAAACCCACGATCATCCGCCTGGTAAAAATCAACGCCATCCACTTACTTTCCCAATCACCATCAACGTAGTTTGTGGTGGCCACATGATACAGCCCGGTATAGACCACCAAGCTGCACACTACATACACATTGCCAACAATTGATAACTGCAACACGTGGCGTTTCAGGAACGCCCACAGTGAGTAGGGAACAACGCCAAAGATGGACGAAATGTAGAAAAGTGCCTGCAGTGAGTGTAACAATCCGGGCACCGTCGGAGCAGCCGCCATTTTCTACCGGAGAATTTTCTTTGTTGCAACCGTAAAACAGGCACACACACCCGCCGTGCAGTGTTTCAGTCGCCAAGTGCAGTCGGGTTGGGTCCACGTTCGCTGCTGGTTTGTGCCTCAGGAAACGCATCCACCATTAATCAACCGCGCCCGAGGCGGTGGACAGTGTCATCAAGTATTGATGGGGAAATCATTAGCAAATTGATTAACCTGCTTGAGTCCTTCTCTGCCAAGCCAACAGGTGTACGGAACCGAGGTTGAACGTGGCAGTGAGCCTGTGTTTTTCTAATAAAGTTTTAAAGACTCTCTTCATTAACAAATGACGCAGTGAACTGTTTATGTGATGCAGGGGTTTTAATTTATAGCCATTCACTACGCAATACGGTGGATTTGCAAACATTTTCATTTACTAATGACACAACACGTGGGGTGGAAGTGGCTACTGAAAGTAATAATATGAGTTCTTCATCAGTCATGAAATTAAATATGTGAAAAGGCGCGAGTCTAACGACAAAAAGTAGCATACATTTGTAATGTAACTAAATAATAAATCATACAAAAAACAATAAATTAAACCTGTCCAAAATTGTTCTTCTTGAAGCTCTTTAATGTTCTTAAATTGCTTTCAATACAAATCAATACAGAAATGCTTTTAAATGTACATAACAACTGTGCTTTTTTCTTTTGAGAAATATTTTGTAATTACATTTGTATTAATTTCCAGTAATAACTAATTCTATCCAGTAAAAACGCAAAAATCTTTTTAGTTAATACCATTCTATTTATAATGTTCTCACAGGCTACGAATTGGGAGAGACTTTATGGTTCTACCAGTCTGAAACAAGTATCTCTTGGTTAAAAGAAAATAAATCATAAAATTATTCTTAGGACTGAAACTAATTTCGGTACAAAAAGTGAACTTATTTTTGTCAGATTAAGAATATTTGCACATCGAACAAAATAAAATCAAAATGTTAGTCGTTCGTAATGAAAATACAGTTATTTTACGCTTTTGCTCGGATAAAATAATTGCGGGCTGTAATATTACTTCTTAGGGGGTCCGCGACAGCCGAGCGGTAGCGCCGGTTAGAAAATCGGCCCATGAGTGCCGGGGCTCACCACCTCGACGGCGTGGGTTCGAATCCCAACCGAGACCGGACCCTCCCCTGTACGAGAGGACTGACTATCCACGTACAACAGGGAAACAAGTCTCGTAAGCCCTTAACGGGCAGGCATGACCAAGAGGTCGTTACACCAAGAAGAAGAAGAATATTACTTCCCACCGGCAATCGATGTTCTAGTGTAAATTATTTTCACAAGTACGCCAAGGTAAATTATAAAAATTATATCAGCAAAGAATTTTACATACGGGCGAAGCAGAAGAATGACGGGCTGTTTTTCGATATTTAATAATACGTTTATTTTGGTAGGTAATAATAGAAATTTTGTACACTTCCGCACACAAATGACTAGGTTCATTTCCAACCACTTGGATCCGGATTGGCGAGTCTCACATTTATAGGGCCTGCTAGACATGATTATAATTAAGAGATAAAGAGTCCGCCTACGGACTGGGGTACGAGCAAGGGTTTGTTTCACTATATAACCACATACACTATATGTACTGCCATGGAATGACTAGAATACGTTTATCCCTTAAGGGTATGCTAAATGCAACCTCAAACGCAACCCCGGCTACGAACGTTCGCCAACGCTTCGCGCACCTACGGCGCTGCCCTCAAATGCTACCGGAAGTGGCAATGAAATTACGATAATTTATGCGCTCCTGCTCAACGACGTCCAGAATCTGCTTGACCGTGTCCTCGCACCCGGCATAGCTTAGCATCCCAACGCAACTGATCGGGGCTTTCTTGAGCAGGTGGAATCCAATCTTTCTGCGCTTCAGGGCGAACAGGTACGGCACCTGGCTCTGGCGGCACAGCGTTTTCACGTTGTTGACCATCTGATCGATCGTGTCGTTCGGCTCGAGATCGGGTGCGATCAACACTAGCCGCACCTTGCGCAGTTCCAGATATTTCAGCACCTCGTTGAAACCCACCACGAAGCGCTTATTACTGACAGCCTTAATGGGATTTTTGGCATATGCTTTCGACTGAAATTGAAAGACCTTTACAATCATCTCCTCCGTTAGCTCGCGCAGACTATCGGTGATAAAATGATCGCAGTACCTGTATAAAGAGAGTGTAAAATATCAGATATGCCCGGGAAAATAAGGCTCCGGTCTGCATAAAATGCTTACGGTCTGAAGTTTCTCGAATGCCGTAGTGATGTCGTTTTTTGTGCGACTGAGGCAGGAGTTTTGAGCGCTGGGAACCCATTCTGATACTCAATCGAATCCCGACTTGGTGGCGGACCATCGTTAATGCAGCAACGTTCGATTGCCTTAAGAAATGGTGAATCGACCATATTCTGCTGAGCGGCCGCGTCAAACGAGTGCGTTTTAACGGGACCTGTATCTTTCTTCGGTTCGGTAACCGAATCCACATGTACCGGGGCGGATTTAGTCCCCTCGCTTGTAACCTTTCGTTCAGCGCCACGTTCGTTCTGTTCAGATGCAGCAGTCTTTTCTGTGCGGCTCTTAATAATGTCCTTCTTCAGTCGGGTTAATTTCTTCTCCTTTGGCACTTCCCGTTGCTTTCCCTTGTGCAGCAGCAGGGGTTGCTGGGGCACGATCGGTACGATCGGCATGATCGACTTCGTCTCCGTGCGGTCCCCGGCACCGGCCAGCTGCTCCCGAATACATTCCGATAGATTAATCTGCACGATGTCGGTGGGTGCTTTTTTCGAGCGCTTCTTTGTCTTCAGTGTCGGCCCCGGTGGCAGCGATTGCACGTGCTGGTACTTTTCGAGAAAACTCTCGTCAATAATCTGCAACTTTTGGCTTTTGGGACCGCGTATCTTTTTCAGCTGCTCCTCATACTTTTTCGCCTGTTTCTTCTGCCGTTCCGCCTCTTTGCGAGCTTTCCGTGCGGTCAATTTTTCACCGTCCGACAGTGGAGGAGCATTCTGGTGGCTGGTTTGATTTGCGTTCTGGGGCAAATTATTTGTGGCCATCGAAGCGGCCCCCGGTTGGGACCCGTTGTTGAAGGCCGGAGCTGCCGGGTGAAAATTCATTTCGATTTGTTGGAAAAGGTTCAAAACGATTCACAGCACTGTTTCATTTCCCTTTGGCACTAGGAAAATCCTGGAGCTTTCAATGTTTCGCCATTATTCTGCCGACGAAACGTCAAACTTTTTCCTCCTGGAAAAGGACACTGAAGTCTCGTTCAAACGATGGCCCAAGAGCTGGATGTGGCGAGGTTGCAATAATACCGATCCGATCATTCGAAGAAATCTAAACAAAATAAATTCATAAACCTCATGCTGTAAAATATAGTTTTAATAGCAAATAATGTAAGCAAACGATCAAAACAGATGCTTACAATACTGAATGGTAAATATGTGATTCATAACTGGAGCAATTTCATATTGCTCCAAACCAGCTCCACTGCTAACTTACCGGCACATCTCTAGGCAAATACGCGAAATGACACCCGAAAATGACAGATTCTCCGGCGTGTTTCGATTACACAACCGAAATACATTTCATTCTCGTAGTTCTTTTCCAACATATATTTACAATTATTGGCGGTTCTTGTGGGAGCAGTTATTCTGCAGCATTTACCAAACGACCCGACGAAGCACCATGGACGTTTCACTCGAAAATCTCTCCTCATCCCAGAAAGATGAACTGATGAGCACAATCAAACAGAAGATTGCGATAGCCAATGCTCAGGAGCTAGTGACTGTAAGTGGATGCAGCAGTAAATATGTCTTCATGCTGTTCAATAAACACATGTATTTATCTCTATTTGTCTCAGAAAATGACTGAAAAATGTTTCAGAAAGTGCGTCGGCAAACCGGGCCAAGACTTGGACGGTTCGGAACAGGTAAAGGGGAATAAACATTTCCCGTCACAGGTGTGATGGTTTTTTTTTTCAATGTTTTCTATCTTATCGTTACAGAAATGCATCGCAATGTGCATGGATAGATTTATGGATTCGTGGAACGTGGTTTCGCGAGCGTTAACGCAACGTTTACACCAGGAACAGTTCAAAGGATAATAGAACTATGCGAAACTAGTGGTACCGATGTAATTATAGCGTATCCTATGTTTAGCTATAGCAAACTGACCCTAACTGGCCCTCACAAGTACGGCGTAGGCAATCCATTAATGCCCTATTTGTTTCATTTACCAAATAGAGAATAAATTATGAAGAGATAAATTGTCCCTAAATTCTCATTTCACTGATTTGGTAGTATATTTTGCTTTTCGCCGATGTCGTCCACCTTTCCCGAAGAACACGCCTTGCTTTCCAGTGATAAATCGGTGACGGTATCGATTTCACAGCTATTTTCTTCAGCTTGATTTCGAGATTGCTCAATTAATGTTAGCAGTGCGGGCTGCTGATGTGTGTTGCTATCAGTGTCGTTGATTTTCAGGCCCAAATGACGATTCAACTGATCCTTAGTCATCGCTGTCCTTGTTAGTCCTGATTCAACCATGAAGATCTGCTTGGTATATTGTAAATTCATCGACTCGAGCATATCTATTACAATTTCTAACGCCAAAGTTTTCCCGTCAACTTGTGAATCGGAGTCCTTTTCGAAAGTGCTGGAGCTGATGTCACTTTCATTCGTACTATCGATTCCTGGTTGTTCCTTTGAGATGATATCGTACAAAACTGCACGTAGTTTTGCCTGCAATGGAATTTGTTTTGATTTGTTAGCCAAAACTTATCCCACGGCAAGGAAACATGGAAAACTTACTTTTATTTCCAGCAAAGATCCACTCTCGGTTAATTTTTTCAATACCATATCACGAAACTCTAAATCCTCGTCCATACTTTAAGCTTTCAAGAAACACTGATCACGGAAATAGAAAGCCGGTACATTCAAGCGAAGCGCTACGAATAAAATTTGTTTACATTCTGGTGACCCCTGGCAACTAGTGCTGGTAGAATCGGAATTCGGATGATTCGAAGAATCGATCTCTAGGCGGTTTCTAAAGGATTGGATCCCATTTAACGGATTCGAGTCAGATGATTAGGATTTAACGATTTAACATAGGATGGAGAAAAAAACATTAACTCTCCAAAGAAATGTAGTGGAACATTATTATTTAAGGTGTTCTATAATTACACGAACCTCCTCACATCGGGCATGTGTGACATGTTTTATTAACAAAGAAGCGATTTATTAATTGATAGGAATTGTGTAACAAAAGACTCTTTCGGTAAAAAAGTAAATGAGCCCCGGGCTTCGTTTTTCGGTCGAGGCTATACCTCTTGTGCGACGATACAGTCTGTTCTCGAGTTACGCGGTTCTCGACTTACACGGATTCGGAGATACGCGGTTTTCAAAGTTTGACAGTAGATTGGGTTTATTACATCGATTTAAATTCCTGAGATGTACAACCACACGAATAAATATGTAAATTACACATTTGCATAACTTACGCTTTTTATTTCGTTTGCTGCAATTTATGTTGTTTGAATACGCTTGCATTGCATTCATATTAATGAACAAAGAAAATTTTTGAATATTCTATGATGCATGTACACAAGAGCTCGATCTCTTAACTCCTAGTATAAACTATGTGTCAAGCAATATTCGAGATACGCGGAAATTCGAGATACGCGGATTTCTCTGGTCCCCATAATCCGCGTAACTCGGGAACAGACTGTATACCTAAACGTATGCAATTGGTGATACATTAATTCGTTAAATTCAACCTACGAGTATTTGAACCGTAGTGTGTACCTTTAATTTCGGCTACACAATCAACCTAGGGGTGCGGTATGAGGGGGGACCATGGGCCCCTGGGCTTTTATCTCAAAACTATAACAAACACTCTTTTTCGATAGACTTATGGCCTTATCACACTGGTCACCAATGGTGGCATGGAAAAAGCACTGGATTGTCAAACGACCATCGAAAACGAATGACATTGGAGTGGCTGGGGGTCCGTTGGTGAATGGGCTTACCCGTATCACCGAGCTGTCATTGTGTGGAGTTTGCTGTATCTGGCATATTAAGCTTGATTTGAAAGTGATTCATGTTTTTTAATTTTATTAATAATCAATTATAAGCATAATAAGATTATAAAATTTCGGTATTTTAATCTTAAACTGCCGAAAACCGCATGAACCAAAAGTGAATTATATAAACTCCCACTCCCAGGTGGCCTGCCTTATCACACTACCAAGAGGCACCATTGTGTCAAACTGGATGCCAAAACTAAATTTTGACAGTTCGGTGGCTTTGCAAAGCCACCATTGGTGACCAGTGTGATAAGGCCATTAGAGCAGTCTGCTCGCTGCGGGCGCGCCGCCGTTTCCAAATCATTTCTTCGGCTAAACTCATTGTTTCATGCTGTCCTTCATGTGTAGTATAATTTAAAAAGTAACTTAACATGTAGAATTATGTTGTATTCAACCTCCACTCCATTATTACCTGCATTCAAACTCCACTGCATGATTAGTTTAAACCGTTATGTTATTTTAAGCGAACCGTTAGCGATCAAACATTCGAAAAGAATGGATGCGTCGCGCTTTGCATAGCTTCAGGCGCTGAATATGAACCAGTAGGAAGAGGAGAATCTAGCCCAGGGCCTCATTTACTATTTTACCGAACTTTCCGACATTTCTTATTTTTGAGGAAATCAATTGCGTGGAAATGAGACAGAATTCTACAAGAACAAGATAGATTAACCTCAATTACCAATTTAGGCAAAAAATTGCAAATTTGTTAATAACGTTTCATTCTTTCAAACGATTTTCACCATTGACCCCTTTTGGAAGATCATTTCAAAACGCACAACTTTATGGATGGTAGAATTCATCATCGTTTCATGTTTTTGAGAAAACTCTTCGAAAACCCGGGGTTCATTTTCATTTTGACGATTAATTCTAAGTATCTAATTTGTAGTTTGTTTTTTGCAAAGCTGTACCAAAAAAAAAGTATATATAATTCTCATCCATGGTAACTTATCAATTTCAACCTCTATAAACTGTCTAAAACGAAAATGAGCTAAATGTCCCGCAACATCCAGGGATGTATCGATACTGGATCAGCTGTCATGATAATCAAAATAAAGAAAATGTTTTGGAACGTCATTGTCCCCAGTTGTGTTTCATCGTCTGCCGAAGTAGTCGGTTCTGGTAAATTCTCGCGGGGCACTTGCGATGTATAATATCTGCAAGCTGTTTGTAAATGAAAGTGCAAGAAAATAATTGAAGATTATAACACGATTTTCGTGTTAGGAAAAAGAATCCGTGTGATTGTTTGTCTAGGCGTTTTCACGTAACTGCTCTGTTGAGAAAAACTTGTGCGGAGAAAGGGAGAAGTGACTTTTATCTTAATCCCTAAGCTTTGTGCTGGCAAGTCGAAAACGGTAACAGATTAACTGAGTGCCGGAAACTAGTGTTTGCAGTGTAAGTAGTCAAGCTTTTGCCTTAGTACTTTTATGTTCTAGTGTGTTCTACAAAGCTGATGCATTCCTCATTAGGGGCGGTACGCTAGTTTGTTAATTAAATTCCGACGGAGAAAGCCTTGCATTGTCACCGTGATGTAACAAGCGGCTACTACGCTTCCGCTGAAACTATCACAAAGACAAGCGTTTTGCTAAATAGATGCGACAAATAAAATTGAAAAGGTTCAGGTTTGATGAATCAAATATTTACAATTTAATGTACAGTTTCCTAAGTTACAACGCTAATAAAAGTTACCATGGTATTTCAAATGGAAATGCTTCTTCAAACATAAAATTAAAATTACTTTCCATCGAAACATGGAGAGTAGATAGATGAATAATTAGGTTCTTAAAACATACCGTGTGCATGTTGATTAGGATAAATGATTTGCCTTATTAAAAACAATTTCGTTTATTCACGACATTCTAAACCATCTTTTACCGGTATTGCAAAATCGTCGCATCATTGTATTACTCATGGCATGCATTTATCGCTTATCTCTACAAACATGTTAAACAGCCAGCGTTGAAGTGACGAAACACTAAGCCCGACCATACATGTTGACCGATAAGCAAAGACATGACGATCACTAGACGACATCCTCCACCAAATGGTTTTTATGGTAGATCTGTAATGTTTGCTGTTAAACTAAAAACTCTCGGCCTAGGTACACAAATACAGGTCAATTGATAGAGCCATGCCCTTGTGCTGAAATTGGTTACAATGATTTTGGACCAAGGAAGATTCAAATTATTTTTGGCCTGAAGTACCGTTGGCCTGCTATTACGCCATGAGAATTGAAATATTCTGTCTTTGATCCCATTGCATCATATCGATGCTACTCAGAAGTCTATGATGATAATAATGACCTTCCAAAAACGTTGCGTTTGCATCATTTTCCGGCCTGTCTGTCCGGGTGTGAAGATTGTGCATATGCAGTCCCAAATTAAATCACCTGTTTCAACATCAAGTCGAATGATAAGCCAAGTGTATGGTCGTCGTTATCATTAACTACAGCTTAAACCTTAGATTTTCAAGCATTCACGCTTTTGCTCATTGCAGGCTTTTCGTCAGTCGTGGCACCACGCTAACACAAGTTGGCAGTTGCCTAGTACGTACATTTTTTAATTTTTATTTCCCTCGTGTCCATTTACAGCCTCATTGACTGCGGTATTTCCATTGTGGCACCACTCAGCTTCCCCAAATCGGCATAAAAATGATACAGTACTGTCCAAACGACACGTCCATGGACGTAATTTGGTTCAATCATGGCGTCTCCCAGTGCTTTATGGATACCGTTGCCATGGCATCGATCGGAGGCTTCATGCTTCTCTTCGGCACGCTGCAGCTCGTCATGTACCGGCGCTACGCAACGGAAATCAACCCGCTGCAGATAGGAAAGTCCCGGCTGTACAACTTTCAGCTGTTTTTGTTGGTGCTGCTTCCGTTACTCACAACCGTCCGGTTCGTGCTGGAAGGGTTCGTCTTCGACGGTGCGCAGGTGTACGGTTTCATGATCCTGTCGATCTCAGTAGCCCTGTTCGCATACCCGTACTCGATCGTGCTGCTCGTAAGGGAGCGGTACTATCAGCTTCCGTCCGTCCCAACGCGTGGCCATGGTTTGGTGTTGCTCGTCTTCTGGACCATGCTGTTCGTGGTGCAAAACATTGCGTTCATCAACCTAAACTATCGCGACGGATGGTTCCGTCTGGTGACGCTGAAGGATAAGGTGGAGTTCGGAATGTTTGTGGTACGATACCTGACGACCATGTTGCTTTTCGTGATCGGCCTTAAGGCACCGGGAATAACGTCGGCGCAGCTAAGCGATGAGTATCAAAACCTCGCCCAGTCGCAGGAAAACCAGTCCACGTTTCGTAACGCCTGGAGCAAATTGCGCACCCTTTTGCCTTTCCTGTGGCCCAAAAAGGATGTGATACTGCAGTTTCGTGTGATCATCTGCTTCGCTCTGCTGATCGGTGGCCGTGTGATCAACCTGTACGTGCCGATCTACAACAAAAAGATTGTAGATAGTCTTTCCGCGCGACCGATTGATTTTCGTTGGGACTGGATCCTGATGTACGTCGGGTTCAAGTTTCTTCAGGGAGGCGGTACCGGATCGATGGGTTTACTGAACAATCTGCGCAGCTTCCTGTGGATTCGCATACAGCAGTACACGACGCGTGAAATCGAGCTGGAACTTTTCCGCCATCTGCACAGCCTTTCGCTGAGATGGCACCTGAACCGTAAAACAGGCGAAGTGCTGCGAGTGATGGATCGAGGCACGGACAGCATCAATAATCTGCTGAACTACATTCTATTTTCTATCGCGCCGACCATCGTCGACATTTTAATTGCGGTTGTGTTCTTCATAACGGCATTCAACTGGTGGTTCGGATTCATCGTTTTTCTCACCATGACGCTGTATATTGGTAAGTAATCCAAAATGAAATAAAAATGTAGTCATTTTATAACGCCGGTTTCTCTTGTTACAGTTGCTACGATAGTGGTTACGGAGTGGCGCACGAAATTCCAACGCCGCATGAACTTGGCCGATAATCAACAGAAGGCACGCAGCGTCGATTCGCTGCTCAACTTTGAAACGGTCAAGTACTACGGCGCTGAGCAGTACGAGGTAGACTGTTACCGAGATGCAATTCTCAAGTTCCAGGTAAGTGTCGCTTATCGGACATATCAGCAGCATTGGAATCTAAATAGATTACTAGAGGAAGAGTGCTTCATAGAGTGAATGAATGCGATTCGAAACATTTTTTCTTTCAAATGACCTTCCTAATACTGTGCTTTTTGTACTGGACTACAGGAAGAAGAATGGCGTTCGATCATCACATTGAATATCCTGAATACCATGCAAAATATAATTGTTTGTGGTGGATTGCTCGCCGGTTCTCTACTTTGTGCCTATCTGGTCGTGTACGAAGAGGGATTAACCGTGGGAGACTACGTTCTTTTTGCCAGCTACATCATTCAACTATACGTGCCACTCAATTGGTTCGGCACCTTCTATCGGTAAGTTCGTAAATTGAAGGAATGTTTCAATTTGTATGTTTTAAAACTGTCCTTATTCCTTTCCTTCAAACACAGTGCAATCCAGAAAAATTTCGTCGACATGGAAAATATGTTTGATCTGATGCGCGAAGATCAGGAAGTTTTGGATGCGCCGGGAGCTGGTGAGTTGGCCGTTGTTCGTGGGGGGATCGATTTCAACGACGTTACGTTCGGATACAACGTGGAGCGGTACGTTTTGCGTAACGTAAGCTTCACCGTACCGGCCGGCCGTACGGTTGCCATCGTCGGGCCGTCGGGTGCGGGCAAGAGTACGATCATGCGTCTGCTGTTCCGGTTCTACGACGTCGACACCGGGTCCATATCGGTCGATGGGCAGAATATCAAAACTGTGCGCCAATCATCCCTGCGTCAGGCAATCGGAGTCGTGCCCCAGGACACCGTACTGTTCAATAACACCATCAAGTACAACATCCAGTACGGGCGTGTGGGCGCACCGGAAGCGGACGTTATTATGGCGGCCAGGAGTGCCGACATTCACGAGCGAATTCTCACCTTCCCGGAAAAATACGAAACGCAGGTCGGTGAGCGAGGGCTACGGTTGAGCGGAGGCGAAAAGCAACGTGTGGCAATTGCGCGAACCATCCTGAAGGGTCCATCTATTGTGCTGCTCGATGAAGCGACCAGTGCGCTGGACACCCAGACGGAACGTAACATTCAATCGGCCCTCGCAAAGGTGTGCGCCAATCGAACAACCCTCATCATTGCGCACCGACTGTCGACGATTATTCATGCGGACGAAATTCTCGTCCTTAAAGAAGGTTCCATCGTCGAGCGGGGTCGCCATGATGTGCTGCTCGAACAAAATGGTGTATACGCGGCCATGTGGCAACAGCAGCTAGAAAACCTGGAAGCGGGAACGAATGCGACGGACGTCAGTACGGCCACCAATACACAAGTGCCTAATGGAACACCCAACGGAACACCCAACAAAACTGCACCGTCTACTGGTCCACCAGCGCATCGTCATCCCCATCATTGAGCTTACCGGGGGGAAGTAAGTTTCCCAAAAGGTGTTGTTTATGTGCCGGAAATGAAAGGACAACGAATAGTTGGTAGAAGGTGACAGAGGAATTGTGATAGCGTAGATAACCATTTAATCGATCAAAAGATTATCTTGGTATACCAAACTGAAACGATTGGAAAAGGGAAGAAAAAATAAGCTAGAATAATTACTAAAACAGTCCTTTTAGATTCCCGCACCGTACAAACATGTGTTGGAATATTGTTTAGATGTGATTGTGCAACTCGCGGAGAAACCTTTTAATACAGCTCTTAAACTAAGTACAAGAATACTGATTATACCGTTTTCCCTTTCTTGAACAAATAGAAAAGAAAAGATCAAATAAATCGATGATGACGAAGTGAAACTATCATCTGTCTTTGTTACTTTTGTGTTCAATTAGATGATTTAAAGTTATCTATATTAATACATCGTTTAACGGATAGCGGATTGTTAATATAAGTAGACCTGATAAATCACCATTTATAAATATCAATCATAATTATGTGCGAACTTGCACACTCTGTTTCCTACCTGCATGTAATTTATGCATGTACCAGCTCATGCCGGACGCGCAAACAACTGCCCGACACAGTGGGTCACGGCCATTCTTTAGCTCTGGACCGTTTTACGAACAGGTGTCGCCTTTTTTCTGTTCCATTTCCACAGCTCCACACATGCTGGCCACCCACCAACACCTAACTGCCTGATGCTGAGTGAAGTGAAATAGAGACCCCGTTGCTTACGACCATCGTGACACCAATCAGATGAGGCCGCCTTCCGCAGCGTGGCCTAGTCTTCTGTAACACCGGTAACATTTAAACGATAAAGTTCATTAAACGGTCGAGAGAAAAAAAAAACTCATTACGCTCGTGGCTAATTGCGGCCGTAGTGCAGGGAAACGGTAGAGGTGAAGTTTAAGAGCACGTTGTCTGGCGTGGGCAAGTGCTAAACGAAAATTTCCCACTGTAACCATTCACTGCGGTATCCATAGACAGAGGCACAAAAAAGAGCAAATAGAACAACCATCATTGTGATACAGCTGGTAGCATAAGAGAATACACCTTCTTCTAATGTACGCAAATTATCCGTTGGGACGCAGATTTTTACATATTTACGCATGGACGAGGCAGCATTTTCAGCTTTCGGACAATTTGATATTTGTTCAGAAAATTTGATGGCTAACAAAGTCTTGGTTTGCCTTTTTCATTAGAGCTTCCATGATTGCAAGCACGGCGTGTCATCTTGGAATCTATAGTATTTAGTTCCTGTTCAATAAATATTGTTTTCTTGGTTCAAAAAAAAAAACGTTTGATTCTATACACTTCGCTTCACAACAGGATGTGAGCATAAAATACAATCTGCACAAAAAATAACAAAATGAAGAAAAAAATAGATCAAAAAGTTTCAAACCTGTTTTTTAACTCATTAATGTTATTTCAATTTCATATTTGCATTGTTAAAAAGTCTAAAAACAAATCTGCTACAGTATTTATTAGAGCGATCATTTATAGAACGCCATTGGACGTCTCCTTTCACCCTGTATGATCTAGCCAACTGGTTTAGTGGCTATAAGAATAATCTAATAAATGCAAAGGAAATAATGTTGTGATGAGACATGGGGGGTTAAAAACAAAGAATGATGCTGACATGCAAATTTCAAGCAAAACTTTCACAATAATGCAATTACTTAGAAAACCAACTACTAACTTAGATAAAATATGTAGCTTTTGCTTAGATTAAATGCTTAGTAAAAAACTTAGATAAAATATGTAGCTTTTGCTGAATGGGTTAGCTGAATGGGTGGTACAATAAATAATTTCCCTCTTTTCTACCTTGTGAGAACGAGGTTCCGCTGTATTGCGCTAATCTTGCACTAGAACAGACCGAAACATTAATACAGGCGTGGTGCAAACCTGCTGACAACTTGCATTCATTGAACAACCTTGTGGTTCGTGGCAGTGGCAAAAATGCATCATTATGATCGCGGCAAGTCGGTGGCCACGCTATGAGATTTTATTGTACGCTGGTGCACATGCTAATGACATACCGATCGGTGCAGAATGTGGTACCAGGCCCGCCGGCCAACGCCAAGTTTGAACCAATTTTCGGTACACACCAGGGTATTTCCGGCACGTGCATGGTCCGTTTGGTTTTGGCCGAGGAGAACAATCACGGGGCGAACCGCGAAACCACACAAGCAGCACAACAGTTCCGCGAGCATTGTCTGTGGTAACTGCATAGGGGGTTTATTGGATTGCCAGAGCATCCAAGTGCATAGGCGCCCGCCCGTTCCCACTTTCGGATGCACTTTCGTGCTGTGCTGCAAACGCGTCGGCCAAGTGTGCTGATTAATGATCTGCGAAGCAGGGACGGGCGCACATCTAATGACTTCTCAGCACCTCATGGGTCGTGCGTAACGGATGACGCTGCAAAAGCGTGCGCGCCTACGGCCGGTTTTGGTTTGTTTTTGCCAGCTCGATCCGACACAACCTTCGTGTGGCAACGCCGATCTCACTACCGTCTAAGTAACCTTATGCTGACGACGATGCACCGTTATAAGAAATGATATGTTTATTGTCGCCCGCTTGCAAGGCCTACTACTGGTGCTGAAAGTGAAATTTCGTATGGTTCGTTGATATTCAGGCTTGTCTGGAGTAGGTGACGGGATTGTGAAACGGCATCAGGTGGCTACTAAACGCATTGCTCAGGACTTTAATTAGAAGCAGCGCATATGCAACGTGATTCATTCTTCAGTCTAAAGTCGAAACAACCAAAAGAAGGCACTGATGCGGTAACACGTTCTTCAACTTACATGTCGTAACAATAATTCACACCACAGGGCGGCAAAAACCGTGGTGGTGGATGACACATCAAACTGGAAATATAAATGAAAAGCTTGCTTTTTGGACTCCCGCCCCACATTTAAACGTTCAAAACTACCCTATTGATGCAACACATACCGGTTGGAAGGCCCGTGACCTTAAGAACGAAGGAACGAAAATCTGCAGTGTGTCAATGTTGGGGTCCCTTACGGTTTTCCCGACAAACCAGCCGACTACTACACGCTCATTACATCGGCTCACTGCAGCAAAGGTATTTCTAATTACCGCTTGCATCCTGATCGATATGTCGATTACTTTTTATGAGCCGGAATTTGCACGAGGTAGTTGGCGATAAATCTGATCAATCTACAAATCACCTCGCGTGATGATTTTTAATCATTTCCACTGGTTTCCAACCAGGAAGTGAATCTGATCCCAGTAAAACATAAATTATGGACGGTTATTCAAGCTGTAAATACATTCAAATGCGTAGTTCTGTTTTTCAGTTACATTTTTGTAATGCCCGAACATATTTTTTATATTTCACCATCGTGTCCCAATGGCGAAAAAACGGTGGAAAAGTAGTACATAGTGCAGTGTAAATTCTATTTTTTTTATATTTCAAGCAAAAAATTAAAAAATCATTGTATTAAAGGCTTTTTGAAACGGGTATCAACTGAATGATTTAAAATTTACAAATGTATAGATACATATGGCGAACCATTGATGCATGCAAAATTTTTATGACACTACAATTCAAATTAATCTCAAAATCTGGCTCACACATAACACGGAAAAGTTTTATATTTAGCCATTATCTGCACGGTGGTCAATTAGTAGTACTTAGTGGAGGTGATCTCGAGCAGCATTAATCGATAAGATGAGCGTTACATCATCTTTACATCGCAAAAATTTGTTGTCGATCAACAAGCGTTACTATGATTTCCAGATGAAAAATGTCCATCTCATCGATGTCAGCGTAGTAAAGTAATCCTATTACTACATACTGAGTTTGTAATGCCAATGGATTCAATAGTCCCCGGCCTAAGTGATTAAAGCTGCATACAACGATCACGAACAGCCGCATCGTCATCCCCTTCTTGAGCGGAAAGAGAAAAAACTGGCCAGAGCGCATCTCAATTATTTGTAATCGCCAACGGCAATCTGAACACCCGTAACGGGTACATAAGATCTCCCGTACCTTAAAGTGGTAGTATCAGTATCATCATGACCTCACCAGAAGTATATAATTGGACAAGCAAACCCGGCGGTTGGAGCGTCCCTTTCGATCTTATAATGGCAAAATCTTGCAAAAAGTGAACAAAGGTATCGCCTGAAGGTCGAGGAGGTTTGTAAGATTAATTGAATTCGCGTACGTAGTCAAGTGCTACCCTCGCTGTGCAATTGTCCCACCGAATATAACTAACTTGGCACGACAATCATTAAAGAAAATACTTAAGCTTCCATCAGTCATTTTGGCAATTGTGTTACACAATAGGTTTCGTGTGGAAGTAAACCTTGTCATAATCACGCAGTATGCATGAACCGAAAGTTTAATTGAAAGTTTAACTCGCCGATGGGTTATTGCATGTAACCTAAATAAATGTATCTGATTTTAAACGGTTTCTTTCGGTTGCTTTAGGAGCCCCATGGGTGCATCTAAAACTGCATGCCGCCAGCAACCATTCACCGTTGGCTGCGGCCGTCAATCGACATGCCCAGATTAACATCACAAGTGCATTTAGATTTTCCGCCATTTGTTCCACGCACTCATAAGAAGAAAAATGCCTTTGTTTATTACTCCCAACTCCACCGGATCGATTCCGAGGAGGCAATTGGGCAATGTAAAACTATGCATACTTTAGCAACAGACCAGAAATGGAAAGGAACACATTCTTCTTACAGCCGACTATCGGAAGGGACGAAAGCGAACGTGGTTCAATGGGTTCTTTGGCGTACCAACCAGCTACTCCAATGTTTTAATACAACCACACTTGGGATGGATCTGTTCTGCCTCGCTCTTACAGCAGCATCGCCGTCGTGGATGGTCCGACTTCTCTTCGGTAATTGATTTGCGCCACTCGGAGGCGGGTATTTTGCGCGCAAAATGTTTTATTGTTTTTGAATCGTCAGATGCGGTGGGCGTACCGAGGAAAACATAACCAACACTAGAGGCACCATTAGGGGTTAAGATAATCGCGGCGAGTCGCATCTAAAAGTATATGCAAGTAATAACGGTCAGCACGGTACCAGCAAAGGTTAGTAGGACGTCTTTCTGCAGGCTATAAAAGGTGGTCCGGAACAAGTATTAGTCTGAAGGGCTGAAATGCTGGCCTTACAAATTCCAACCAAGCGAGAAAAGGGAGTATAGTTATTAAATCGCTGAATATTTATTCAATCCGTTACCCTTGTGCTTTTCTGTTCATTTTTTTAAAAACCATTTCGCAGTTGTGCTGGACTTTTAATTAATTGTAAACATTTAATTTATTTAATGTTTCATAAATCACAAATATTTTATTACTACATGCTAATTTATTAAATAAGTGTACTCACATTTTGTGAAACATCTTTCATTAATCATTAATCACAAGTGAAACATTTTTCATTAATCTATTTTATCATCAAATTATTCTTCTTCTTCTTCTTCTTCTTCTTCTTCTTCTTCTTGGCGTAACGACCTTGTTGGTCATGCCTGCCCTGTAAAGGGCTTACGAGACTTTTTACCCTATGTGTACGTGGATAGTCAGTCCCCTCGTACAGGGGAGGGTTCGGTCTCGGTTGGGATTCGAACCCACGCCGTCGAGGTTGTGAGCCACGGCGCTCATGGGCCGATTTTCTAACCGGCGCTACCACTCGGCTGTCGCGGACCCCAAAAAAAAATTATTCTACAGCTTGATAAAAATGGTAATTATTTAAACTATAGCAAACAAGGTCAACTTACTAAATTTTTTGCACTTGTAATTTCCAGCGTATTGACAAAAAAAAGTTGACATGTGAGAAACAATTAATTATCAAACAAACTGGTTACCAAATCACTATCTATTTTGAATTGTGTTATATTGAAAAAACAAATCTTATTTGAAAAAAACTTCTGCATACGCTAGTTTTTTCTTTCTCCGCACCTTTGACTAAGCGCGAGCTAAGCGAAAGAAACTGGATTTATTGGATAGGGATGGAAAAAGTTTCGTTGGAATGCACCTACGAATAATACACGTACAATAGCGTGGAAAAATGTGGTAAAAATATACCTTCCACCGATCCGATCGTAATTTCTCCAGTCCAAGTTCATTTACGGCGGGGGAAAACTGGAAAAACGGGCTACCAGAATTGGGTCGCCAGGATGACCCTGACGGGACGCTCGGGACCCACGGTCGACCCCACCGTGTGCACTGACGTAATAGCGTATGACCCGCCGGGGGCAGTACGTCGGCCGCACTAAGGCCGCATCTTCCATTCATTCCACTGGCCACCCGCCTTCTCCCACACCGGAAAAATTACGGCTTCCAACCGTCTTACATCAGTCAAAAATCAACAGCGTCACCGAAAAAAAAAGGTAAAACAAAAATTGCACGTTCCAACAGCCGAAGAGTCCCCGTGGCCCCGTGGCCAGAATGGAAAACGGAAATTTGTAAACATTTACCAGCAGCATGGCTGCACCCGTCAGCGCAGTGGCCCGTCCAAGTCGTGGGTCCCCACGGGCGTACGCTTGATGACGGGGGCGCCCAGCCTATGTGTGTGCGCGGTTTCTTCTGGTTCCGTCGGTACGTGAAGTTATATCTGATTTGCAGTCCGGAACGCGCCGTTCAGTCGCTGGTGGACAGTCTCTCGGTACGGTTGGTGGTGACTTAAAGTGGACGGCCGTCGTTTGGTCGTCGATATCGGTGCGATACCAAGCCCGAACGGCGTCGTGTTCGCCTTCCTGGCCTAGCCCAAGGCCATCCGAATTTGTGTGCAAATATATCAATCTGGCTACCGGCCATCCTTTTGGCAGCGGATTCAAGGTTTATGGTGGCGTAGCTTTTATTGACTGTGGGATTCTCTCATCTATTTGGTGTGCAAACTGTGCCAAACCAGTTCATCGCTGTGTGCTGTGTGGACTCGAACTAGACGCGGATAGTTTAAATCGTGAACTGATGGCGTGCATGGTTTCAAGAATCAGTTGTGTCACATTTTACTTTTTGTTTAATTTACAGGATATCTTTGAACGTAACACGAAGTACAAAGGTTTTTTTCCAAAGAGATTCCAAGTGATTTTGTGAAGTGACTAGTTCGATACCTACGACAAATAGTGTAACTCGCATCGTGATAAAACGTAAATATTTTTTCATATTCAATATAATCCTTGTACTTTACAAATAAGTATATCGAAAGGGTATAACAGTTTGTTATGTATTTCAAAGTGAAACGATTTTAAACCTTCTGTCCAATGGATGGCAAACAGCCTCAAATTGGGTAGGCTCTGAAGAAAAAGAACCGCCATAATAAAATTTCTACAGTTTATTGTATTCGCAGAGATCATGAGAAAAACTGAAAAACATGAGTATAATCTGGAAACCGTAAGATTTTTGAATCAGTATAAACATCGAGAAGTGGTTAAAATTTCCAGATTCAAAAACATACATTTCTACGGTTCGTTGAAATTTTGAAGAGCTAGAAACCCGCATAAAAATTAGGGTATCTTTATCTGCCGTATGCTAGATTTCGTTTCGATTTCGGCAAGAACTTGTCTTTTACTATGAAATAATCTTTGCCAATACCAAATCATTGACCGCAGGCAGTTTGCAGAATTCCGGTTGAATCTTATCATAGTCGAAGTAGTCCAACTAGTGGAACTAGCGAAATTCCCTGTGCTCATGTTTAATTCATGATTTGTGTTTTCGCCTTTTGTCTATCATATGATCTTGGGCTTCGAAAGATGAGTTCTCACCCCGCTCGAACACATACACACATACACAAATTTGTAAGCATTTCATTGCCATTGATCGCCATGATCGGTTTAGGATGCAAACGAAGCGACTAGCCCGTATTTTAGCTACACACGTTTGCTTCCAGTATTTCGTAAACCCGAAAAGAGAATTTAGTTTCAAGGTGCACTGAAGAGAAAGGATATTAATAGATGCCAGCCAATATGTCGAAGCTGATGTGCCCGTTGGGGCGAATTTAAAAGATTTAAAAAAGATAAATATTATAGCATCGAATGCTAATGGCACGCCATGCGTCAGAAGGGGCTCGCCACATGGATAAGTTGATAAAGTTAATTGATTCATTCGACTTATCGTAGGGGATGGGTAAATGAGGATGATGTGGTTGACATTGCAGCATACACGAATTAATTCCAGGAATACATCCTTTAATCTATATAGTTTCTACCACGCCCCTCGCTAACATTTGAAAGCTCACTCATTCAAACAGTTTTAAGAAGTACGCCGACAGCTGATTTTATAATTAGAGATATAACAACGACACAACCATGTCCTGTCTTATCTTTACACGGGTTTATTATTTAGTTTTATTTGTTTGAGCACACAAGAAAATGCTGTAGGTAAATGCAATAAGTAAACTAAGTACATAAACCGATGAGGGTGTTCGGTACATTATTTCCCCCCGCCCAACACACTCGTACAGATGCATTTGCATGCTGCAGTCATTGTTGTGCGAGGTACGAATTACGAATCCCCGTCGTCCGCCCTGCAGGTGCCGTATGTTTGCGACAGTCGGTATTTACAACGGTCACGTTAATGGATTCCAAACCGGGCTGATATGTGTGTATTCTTTCGCCGCCATGATTGGAGGGGATTGTTTTATCCATCCAAATGACACATTTATACCCGACCACAACTCGCGAGCCGGCAGCTCTTCCACCGGCAAATAGAAGTAAGTGAAATTTGTAATAGCTGCCTGCACGTGACGCAATACCGCGAAGGGGGCGAAGAATGAGGAGAATAAGATAATGATAACAATGTCGTATGGATGTAAAGAAAGTGTTTTTTAAAGCCGTAAAATAAGTGATAACATACTTTCAGTATTAAAAAATATATAAAGCTTTTGTCGATGTGTTAACAATTCATCAATAATTATTGAGCTTCCATGTGGACTGTATTAACAGAAAAGTTATTTGCTATGATGAAGCTAGTTACCGCTTACCTAAACAGTTCCTTTGAAGTTATTTAGTTTAACGCGTGGTACGTCCGAACGATGACGCGGAACTGTTTCGATTCCTTCAACAAAACGAGGAAAGAATGTCAATTAGCCCTGCAAACTGAAACGGATACAAAAAGTCCCTTAGTTATTCACGTCATCGATGTGCTGTCTTTGGAATATTGACGCAGTACCATGACATATTACCAACTGAAGACACCGTCGATCATGCGTTTGAAATTCAATATAGATTTAAAAAACAAAAAGCGCTACCAGCGCATTTTTATCGAAGTTGTTTCGATTTTTCAAATTTAAGTATTGTAAGCATTGTCTCAGCGAATGAAAAAAACAGCGATAAATCAATAAGTAACACCGACTAGGCATATAAAATCCCACACCTATCAGTAATGCATCCCGTCCGTCAATTATCAGGGTTCGTCGCTTATGCTACCGGTTGAAGTCTTTTGTTTGAAATACCTTCACGGGCACGCCCGGGCGAGCATCGGGTGAACGACCATCGGCGCCTTAGCGTGGCCGCATGTTTTGTCATAAACGGTTGGAACGATCCGTTTTTGGTGGACTCTTTATGGCATCCCCAGCTTGACCTTAAATTTTAATTTCAAGTCCACGATAAGCGCTCCATTGCCAAACCGATATCCATCGGTGGCCGTTTGATAGCCGAAAACAGTATTCACTGTTAAGGACAAACCCGAAACCTGTCCCCTCTCTTGACGATCGATAAAAAGGTGCATCCGATCGCGTAACCTTCAAGATATGCGCGTATGCATATGAGGTATGGTTGCTTCTTTCACACTAGAATTTTTCTAGAAATGAAACGTTGTAAAATGTTTGCTAATTGGAAATATGCCATTACCGCAGAAGGTTCACAACAACATGCTAAATGAATAATGAAACTGCGCTTCGGTGAAAAAAAAGGTCATGGTGAAATTTTTACTGTAACCGAGGTGAACTGGTACGATTTCTAGATCGCTGTATATATTAAGATTCCTGGGCCGAGCGGTGTCTGGAGTGCAGTAGTTCTTACCAAGTTTATCACTTTTCTTTCTCGCTTGCCTTGACCCTTAATTATCGCGCCATTTCTTTTGCGCCTTGCTTGATTTATAAACAGGATCTATAAGTGTCCGCAGTCGCGTGTGCTGAGCAAAGGGTACAGAATTCATGTTTTACTCTCCACTAGTGCCCATTGTGTACTTCATGACGAATACTTTAGTGGGGAGCAGATTGCATGCTGAAGAAAACAAGGTGTCACCAGAGGACCAGCACTCCTCCCTGCTGGTGCCATAAGTGGTTGGAAAAAATGATGTCGAACAGCAAGTGTAGGTCGTGCTAAGGAGGTTACAGTCGTTGGCATGCATTATAACCCTCCCCGGTAAATGTTGAACGATCGAACGTTCGTAGGATATGTACAAGAATCTCTACACTTGATTGAAGCAAAGCTAAAGCAAACCACTAGCCCGAAGATGATATCTCATTGCGTAAGGGTTGCGTCGATGGATTTGTTGGTCGTTTACGCATCGATTGCAGAAAGTATGGAAAAGGTTATTAAAACTTGTTTTTATTTTACCACCTTCGGTTGGTGCTGCACGGATACGCACAGCTGCACCGTGCCCAACTCTTCACGTACTAAAGTAATCCACTCCCGGATCAGGCAGAGTAGAAAAGTGCTAATAAAACTCCCGCACTGTATAGCACTGTAACATTTTATTATTTAATGTGCACATGGTGGCTTACCAACGATTGTATAATTAAATTCCTTTTTTGAGAGGTTCGTTTAGACGATGAAATAACGTACGATTTTGAATACTCTAACTTTTTTCCACTGGCATTAACCCCAATACGTTATCGGATGCCCGGGGTTCACATTCGTCGCATCAGGCACTATTCGCACCTACAAGACTTTTTTTTCTACGTACATTGGGCCCTAAACTGGTCTCATACCGTAGGTTAACCAGTTTGGGAGTTGTTAATCACCCCAAGATAAACGCATACGTTCAGTTTGTCACATAAAAGAAAATGGAGCTAATAGGCAAACTGATGTAAGAAGCCATAACTGAACAACATCTAAACCACGTCTCATTGTCATAACCCATTTTATTTTGATAGCAAAAAAGGTGACCAAACCTGTTAAAAGAGTTCAAGAAATTGCAAATGAGGTTTCGTTGTTCAAAGGTTGTGATAAATGCTATAAAAAAAGTTTCAATTTCAAACATTTCTTAAGCAACGAAAATAATACCTTTTTTGTGACACTCTTATAGTTGTTTCTTTTTCAAGCCTACAACATTTGATACATTTGACTTCACCGTCAAGAGTATTTTTAAGTTAAGTAAACGTATTCATTTTTGCTCCAGTCAAAAGGGAAACGTCTTTTGGTTCATGAAATTAATTGGTTTCTTTTTGTATCTATCAATTATTTTGTATAATTGCTATGATATCTAATATTTGAAGTACAACGTTTCCAAGGCGAGAACATTCCAGAATCGATACGAAAAAGTGATTGAAAAACGTGCTTGAACATTAAAATTCACCAACAGCCCTGAACAACTCAATCACGTGTATAATAGAGTAATGAAGCAAACTTAATTTACAAAAAATCTTTAAACACGCTTCCATGCTCATGATCCCTTCAAAATATCACCTGCTATGGTAGAATAATAATAATAATTCTAGAATACTTTGCTTTGGAATCTTATCCGAATGCTTTGGAGCGGTCAATCTGATCGTTTTTTTTCGAAACACTACTTTATGAAGATTTTTCTGATCAGTAAAAGGCTGCTATTTGATCAATTCGTTGACTATTTTTTAGCGTTTTTGGTTTTTCCATACACATCTCCATAATTCCGCTCATTCGTTGTAAAGGAAAAAGATCGGGTCAGAAATCTTACAACAATTTTCAGACTTACAAAAGAAAAAAATGTCAATCCAAAAAACAGGTGTGCGTAAGGAAGCAAATACATTAAAATACATTTGAAATGTAGTATCACATTTTTACAGTGAATAATGATTAGGCTAACAATGGTTTCGTTGCAAAATATACTAAAACATACAAAACATAAAAAAAACACAGTAAAAGATGAAAATTTTAAATATCCAAACTAGCAGCAAAAATGCCAAAAGATAGACAACAATTGCAGAATGCAATTTGAAAAAAACACCAGCACTTAACCGGTTCAAAATTTTGAAAAACGAAAAAGCATTCGTACATGGTCCTGTTGGTTCTAGAAACGGGTGTTTACAAAAAAAATCTAGTTTTGGAATGTAAGAAAAGGCTTTTATTTAAAGGGTTTAAAAAATATTTAGCCATTTTCGACATATTGAAAAAAAATTTAGACTCTAGTGCTAAACGAATTCACCCATTAAAAAACAGTTGGTGTTTTTTCTATGTATACCTGTTTTAATCGTGGCTTTGATTATTTGTAAATATTTAATCTCAATTAACTTTTGAAAAACAAATATGATCAATAAATACGGCTTCCATATTCCCTACACAGACCATCAACCGTGTGATCGATCGGGATTCTTTTATGCTGTGCGAGCGCGCCATCACCTGAACAGCGAAGGCGACCGAACGTTGAGCATCATGGATGAGGATCTCGCGATGACGAAGTTGCCGGACCCACAAGCGGGCAGCATCGCCGAGGCGTATGCCGGCCGGGCAATTTTTATCACCGGCGCAACCGGTTTCATGGGCAAGATTATGGTGGAAAAGCTGCTGCGTGACTGCGGGGACATTCGATGCATATATTTGCTGATCCGCTCCAAGAAGGGCGTAGATCCGGCTCAGCGCAAGGATGAGTACGTGAAGAATCTGGTGTTTGAGCAAGTGCGCGAGAAGTACAGCGATCGGTTGGAAAAGATCCGGCTCATTCGGGGCGACATACTGAGCCAAGGGCTTGGCCTGAGCGAGGCGGACCATCGGGAGCTGGTGGAGAACGTCGAGATGGTATTCCACTGTGCCGCAAATGTGCGCTTTGACCAACATATTCGACAGGCGGTCGACATAAACCTGAACGGTACGATACGAGTATTAGCACTCGCAGAAAAGATGCACAAGCTGGTGTCCTTCGTACATGTATCTACGGCTTACTGCCAGTGCAATGAGGCGGTGCTGGAGGAGAAACACTACACTGCCCCACAGAATCCGGAAGGAATATCGAAGATGGTTGGGCTGCTGGATGACGACATTCTGGATCTCATAACACCTAGGTTGGTATGCTACCCATCGTCAGCGTTTGGTCAATTTCCTCATATTGCTACGATCATTTCCTATTCGTTTACAGACTGCTGAATAATCTTCCCAATACGTATGCCTACACGAAGGCTCTTACCGAAGATCTGGTCTATCAGTCTCGTGGTAAGATACCGCTCGCCATCGCAAGACCATCGATCGTAACGGCCGCCATGAGGGAACCGCTACCGGGCTGGGGAGAAGGTACCAATGGGCCGACGGGGCTTCTGATTGGGGCCGGTCGAGGCGTCATTCGCAGCATGCACTGTAATCCCGAGTACTTGGCTGATTTCATGCCTGTCGACATGACGATGAACGCAATCATCGCAATCGGGGCCGAACGGATGCGCAATCCGCGTAAGGATGACGTGATGTACTACAATCTCACGTCGTCGGCGGACAATCCAATCAGCTGGGGTGAGGTGCTGGAAACTGGCCGCCAAGTGTTGAATGAGAATCCATTCTGCTTTGCTCTGTGGTATCCGGATGGGTCGATCAAATCGAACTACTTCTACCATCTACTCTGTGTCATCTTTTTTCACTTCTTGCCTGCCTACTTGATCGACTTCCTGCTCTTTCTCCTGCGTCGTAAGCCTTTGTAAGTAGCAAAAGAAGACCGTGAAATATCTTATGAACCATCGCGTGTAACAACCTTTGAAATCTTTTTCTTTTAGCTTGGTAAAGGTTCAGAAGAAGATATCATCCGGATTGACGATACTCCAGTACTATACGACCAAGGAGTGGATTTTTAAGTGCAACAACACCAAAAACTTGTACAAGCGGCTTTCCGAGGCCGATCGCAAAAGCTTTTATTTTGATGTCACCGAAATCAACTACAAAACCTATTTGTACGATTTCATTCTCGGAGCCCGCCAGTATATCCTGAAGGAAGCACCCGAAACGTTACCGCAAGCCCGAAAGCTGCTACGAAAGTAAGTCGAACAAGAGTTTGTTCAAATTTGAAAACAGTTAACTTGATTATCGCCAATTTGTTTACTTTTAGACTTTACATAATGGACAAAATTGTCCAGGTCGGAATATACGTCCTTGGGCTTTGGTTAGCTTGGACCTACTTCGAAGTGGTAACCGGTTCGATTCAGTATGTGTTCGACAACGCTATCGCAGGACTTCGAGGTAACAGCTACCCGTCGACTGGTGCAGTGAGGCAAGGTCTCTGATTTCATGTTGCTAGTACTTAGACACGTTTATACGAAACATATACTCTATACATGTTAGACATATTTGTAAATGTTAGAAAGTGTGTATTTTTATAGATAAATCCGATTTTAAATTGATACACGATATACATATTATTGCACTATCTCACACTATTTTCAAAAGCCTTCGGAAGTGAAAAAAATTAAAATTATTTTCAAAAATGCTCGATCGACCGAGATACAAATGCAAAGTGTGAACTACATCAATAAACACATCTCACATACGGCAAATAAGCCTATTGTCGGCAAATAAGCCTGAAAGAAACATTATTTCTTCCTTACTTTGTGTTCCTAAAATATGTTTTACTTACCTCCTTTAGCTGAAACTGCCTTGGGACGAACTATCTCATTTGAGTTAGTTTACATACCGCCGGCATTCTTGGAGTTCACGTTATAAACCTGACCAGTTCCCCGTGGCAAGTTTAAATTCATGCATTTAAATAATGACGATTCAACGACCGTTGCCTTTGAAAATAACGAAGAATTACTACATTTACAGGGGTTTATCAACATTCTTCGGTTGTGCATAACCCTATCACGATATCGTCATAACTTTTAGCAACGTTTTAGATTTAACATTGTTCTTAAAAAAAAATCGAAGTACGTAGAAATCAAATGTGTTAAAACTTAAAGCAAAGCTCTGATGGCTTGTCATTATTCTGACCGTACATATCAAACTTCCTGACTCTATACTCGAAGCCACTGGACCGTGTTGCAGTATGTGCTCGAAAATGCACATCATTTACGAAAAGGAGGTTTAGTTTAGCCTCTTAAACGATGGGGTCAAATTTGAACACATACACTATATAGTTTGTGAACATTAACTTGTGACAAGTTTGTTTTTTCAAGAAAGTCTAGCATACTTGTAACTTTTAAATTGTGCATATCATGGCAATTTTATTAGGATAGGTCACATTTTGTACGGATAACGTCATTCGCTACATATCGGAAAAGGAATTGCTACAACCATTATTTAATTACACATTAACCACCATTCACTTTATCTTGAACGTTTTATTGTACGACACAACCCAATGATATTGGGATATTATTTTGGTTTTAAGATTCGCTTCGAGCAAACTGCGGCTACATAATTTTCCTAAATTAATCATAGCTAAGCTAACCGTTGAACTGCGCACGCGAAATACAATAAAGTACAGCAAATGTGTTGTACACACTATGTAGATATTTACAAATCGATATTTACACGACGAGCCAAAACTACACTAAATACTTTTTTGTAACACGTGGTGGTGATTGGGAAAAAACAACTAAAGCCCCCTGAACGGCGAACCCGACAAGTGAAATCGCATTAAATGCAAAGGACAGAACATGCTGTTGAGGGTACATGAAACTGTAGATACGCAGTGAAACATAGATCTTTGATCGCACCGCACGGTCATTAGATGCCTTGTACTTCGTTCGGCGAGTAACTTCTGTCAAACGCGTCTGACTAGTGTATCAGAATGATCGATTAGCTAAATTTGCATATTGCAAAAGAGATGTTTGTTTCACGGTTCACTGAACTGCTTCAATAAAACACTTTTTTCAGCTGCTCGTAGGCCGTATTCATGATTCCCCAGCTAAAGAACGCACGAGTACAGTTCATAGAGACACCTTTGTACACGTTTCGTAGCTTCCGGTCGCGGTCATTGTACACTTGCTGCAGAGCGGCCCACATGTTTTCATAAGGTCCACCCACCCGACACTGCATTGTTACTTTAAGCACGTTTAGCGGGTAGAACAGGGAACTAATAAATGCACCAATGCACGCTCCGGCGACAAACTCTTGAGTACGTTGAGAAATAATGGTTGCCTGGACAAAGAGTAAAATAGAATCAATTACAGCAATCTGTTATACGCAATGGTCTTTTAACTATGTGCTTACTCTTTTTGGTAATCGACTGTCGGCTTCTTCTCTCAGTATGAAAAACATTGCATTCGATGGGCCGTTGCGCCACAGAATCGGTACTAATCCGCGGTACAACTCTTTAATACCATTTTCCATAATTATGATTCTGCAAACATTACAAAAGAAATATAGTATTGCCGCTCTGTTAAAACCTTTCACCGTATCGTTATTAGCTTACTTAAAAGCGTGGTGGGTGTTGCGATACTTTTCGTGGTAAGCGGCGTCTGCTAGCAGCGTTTGGACCCTCTCGAAAGGCATCAGTACAGCTTCCACTGTTCCAGCAGCCATGCCAGCCACTGTTTTCGCGGTGTAAGGATTCACGTGACAGTATTCTACCAAAGGCCGCCTGGTGCTATCGTACACGCCGAACATTAGCGACAGAGAAATGGTTTTCTGTGCTAGCGGGGGAAATATCCCTCGATAGAGGAAAGTCATTCCTTCGCTGCGTAGCTGGCCAAAGGCCTGCGTCAAGTGTACGCCATGTAGCATCTGCCGGAAGATCATTTTGTAGATCGGATAGGTCGCCGTTATATTCACAAATGCTGCTCCCCAGCCACAGGCAAATTCTCGCCAGCAGAATATCGGAACGGTGGTTTCATTTGCTGCTGCCGTCACCGTGGGAGGCACTCCGGCCGTTTCTGCCCGTACGATTGCCATGGTGATACGGTCAACCAGATTGCTTTGCAAACAGAATCGAATCTTCCCTCCAACAGGTGCGTGTACGTGTGTTTGTGTGCGAGTGTTTTGTGCTCATATAAATTAGCATAAAGTCAACAGCGTGTTCCTGTTTTCTCACACATCATTGTGCGTTTAAATGTGGACAGCCTCGGGACACAAATCTGTTGGCCATGCTTCGAAAATGTTACCCTTATTTCGTGGGTTATATAATTTAGGGCCACAGCTGGGTATGATTGATGATGCTTCTTTCGGTAAGAATCGAACGTCAACAAAAATGCTACCAGGCGTATCCGCTGCGCGCTATTTTTGAACTTTTTTCGAGGTCTTGACCGCAGCAAAAGAACGTTTCGCGAGATTTCGTTGCCAAACGTTTGGCTTCACGCCGACACTACGATCCGTTCATTCCTAGCTTTTACAACAAAACTCACAGATAAAATTGATTAGATCAGAACCGTCTCGTGTGGTTTGTGGTATTATTCCTAGTTTGTTTTTTTTGTTCCTCGCTTCACAAATGTCAATATCAGCTGGCAAAATTGCTGCATGGGCAGAGCTGGAATTAACTCCGATCCAAATTTGCCGAATTATTTGAAATTAGCGTTTTGTCTTGGCTTATGAGTTCCTGTGCTTTCTGAACGAAAAACAATAATTACTTTCTTTAAATTTGTATCCGCAGATTGCAAGCATCGCCTTACAATATTTCAAATTTGATTAATGTTCTTTTGGCGAATCGAAATAATTTCGGGTCTTTCCGACTGATTCAGTTATGATTCATCTTTAACGGCACAAACTGCACCGTTTTGGCAGAGTGGATTAATAAAATTATCGTCTCAAAACATTTTCTTCTTTCAATTTACGAACAAGCTCCAACAATTTCGAAACCCACCAATCGTGGGAACGAATTACAAGATTTGGAACTGATTCTGGAGTTATCGGACCTCTCTAACTCCTTGTTCCCTTTATGAGCTTACACCACTAAGTCGCAGGTGTTACGAACGAGTGAAGCAATTTTCTTCGTGCTTCATAAAGTGGAAAATTTCATGTTTTCTGCACTAGTGAAATGGTGAATCAGTGGAAACGAAAAACATTTGTTGCTTACACGTTGCTCAACGCAGATTAAAATGTTACATGATTAAGATTGAAACCGTTTAGTTGACAGCGGGTTCGATCTGCTACTGCGGGTCGTCGAGAGTCGTCGTGTAGTGTATTGATTTGCTGGCAAATTGCTGGACGACAAAGTGCTGGAGAAAAAGTGACCAACTGCAGCTAAAATATCGTAGAAGCGGCGGTTTTACTTAATAATTTATTGATCGAACGTAAGGAATCAGGTATGGTAGGCCTCCGGATTGTTTTTAATTTTGCAGCAAATAGCAATTATTCTAAATGAAACATTTCAAGGTCGTCGGCAACACCTGTGTGCAGAAATGTCTAGTCAGATTCCACCACTGGTTTGTCATACACCTCCCCCGATTGATTTCGACGACGCAGATGACGATGCCGATGATTACGGACCGGAGGACATTCCAGATGATGACGGAATTGATGTCGATGACAACAGTCGGGCGGATTGTTTGGAGGATGATTTTGGAGACTTCGCAACGGTACCACCAATGATGACCCCGAAACTGATTCCTGGCGAACCTGTGATAGAGAAGGAAACGGAAGAAGTCACAAGTATCCCGGGATTAGCAGAAACTAAAGGCACATTTGTGCCACGAGTTGGAAATGATAGCCCTCCTTCGTTGATATTACCGACAGCGAACGTTGATTTCGATGAAGATGACGAAGAAGCGGTAAGCGGGACGGTAGACGAGGAGGATTACGATTTTCAACCCTTCGGTTGCCCATCACAACCGCCTGAACCACCACCACCGGAGGACAGTGTCAGCCTACCATCGTTGCACTTCGATGCAGACACGTCGAAGTCAGAAGATGACGATCACGTCCCTACCCACCCGAACCCGAGCTCAGCTACCGGGTCGGGGATTGAGACGGAGGTTGATCTACCAGCGGTGGCCGTCCCGACGACAGCCGAGCGAACTACACCCGTAATTCAGGAGGGTGGTCGATTTGACGATAACACGGAAAACGACTTTACCGATTTTACCACCGCCTCAAACGAACGATCCTCCGTCGTGCTGGAAATACCAACGGCAAACGATGTCTCGTTCGAGCTGGATGACTACGCTCAACTGGAATCGACACCGTCGGCGGACAGCAACTTTGTCTCGCAGCAAAGCCGTACCGATTTTGCGACATTCGATGCTGATTTTAGTAAATTTGACTCATTCCAAGCATCTTTTCCGGCGACAGTCGATGATCCGGTTGTGGTAAAAACTCCACTAGAAGAAGCCAAGTCGATGCCGAATGTCGAACAGCAAGCGTCAGGAAAGAATCAATCCTCCGAGCAAGGCTTGCCAGAAGATGACTTTGACGATTTCCAAGAGTTTGCCACTTTCTCGGAACAACCTGTCGCGTCCAAGTCTGCAAACATATCGCTGGCACCACCGACGACATCATTCCAAGTAGAATCGACTAAGGACGCGTGTTCAGAAGTTGCTGTTAAAAGTGAAATGTTTAACTCTGCCCATGCAAAGCCCATTAACGATCCACCCGCGGATGAAGACGACGATGATTTCGGAGAGTTTAGCGATTTCAAGCAGTCGGCCTTTAGCAACCCGCCGATCGCTTCGGTACCTTCATTTTCACTGGAAAATGTACACAGTCTGCTCGAAACGATGTTTCCCAGCATCAATCCGGAACCGTTCAGTTCAGATACGGGTCAGCTATCGGCGGTGGGACATAGCATTCCTCACAACTCGCTACATTCCCAGCTGCAAGACTTTGACAATACAAGTGCGCTGACCTATCAGTACAGCAAGTCTACGAGCAGCAAGGCGCTCGTTACCGCACTTGGAATCGATTCGCGAAATATTGTAAGTCGTTGGGGAATAGTTTCAAGTTGGGGTTTTCCACTGAACCAATCCTTTTGTTTGCAGATGTACGGGCCTAAATGGAATAGCTCAATGCCACGATTTGCAGCAAACCTTAGCTTTAACCCTCTGGAACCGTTGAAACCGGATGCCATGGCGTCCAAAGATTCCGGTTCAGCCGCCAACGAGAAACATGCCAACGCGTCGACTATTGCGTCAAAGGTTGTGGGCCCGATGGTCGCTGGTCTCGATCCACTTCAACCGACAATTGCACCAAGCTCATCGTCGGTTCCGGCCGTGCAGTTCGATTGGAATAGCTCGGGGTTGGTGAATCCACTTGAAGGTAAGCAATCGTTCATCTACCTCGTCTCCTGTTGGCCCCCAAACTTTCCCACCGTCGTGGACACTTGTTTCGTTTGGTTTAACTTGTTTTGTTTTCAGCAATGCAAGCTGTTAACGAATTTTATTTAACGCATACATTTTTTTCACAATCATATTCACCTCGCGCCATCACCGTAACATCGTGTTCATACCGCTTGGCCTTTTAATAAATTTTATTATTTTCCCTCACCAAATGGCTGTATATTAGCGAAAATAAACTTTGTGGTCTCCCCTTGATGATGCACCTTTGAATCCATTTATATGTTAGGTATTCAAGCACTAAGATTAACAACCCATAGTGCTAGAATGGTATACAAACCTGAACATGACCTCAACCATATTTAATATTGTTCCTCTTGCGTATATAATTTAATGGCCGTTTCCTCTGATATGGCCTTTGCCTTTCATATGAGTAGGTTCCATTTTTCAATTCTTTCCACATTCGGGGAGGAAATGTTGAAATTTAACTTAGAAATCAATGTAAGTTCACTTCATAAAAGTGCCACGTCATAAAAAGTCCATCTATAACGTGTTTTCCGCTATCTATCATTGCAAACATACAATTTACATGCAAAACACATAAAATTTTGTTGCTCTCTGCAGCTTCATATTTCAATCAATGTCTATTTTCTTTTCTTTCTTTTTTCCTTTGTATCTCTGTTCATTGTTGAATCAATCAATATCTTAATATATAATGTACCAATCAACATGATCGCATCTAATGAATTCCAACAATACCCCTAACGACCCCTACAAAACCGCCCAACTTTCCCTTAGCATCACATGCACACACTTTATTATTGGACCTAGAACAGCTAGAGGTGATGGCAAGTCTGAACGATAAAATAAATGTTGATTCCTCCTCCTACCCCCCTGCACTCCGGTCCACGTCTTACGTTGCTAACACTGTGCAACTACCGCAATGTTCGCCAACAACTCCGGCGGCAACAACATCAACAACTATAACAACACCTCTATTGTTATCACCAACCTTACCACGAACTTCACCACCATCACCACCACCACCACTACCACCACAACCACAACAACCACCTATACAACCGTCTACTGCACCAACAACCCTGTTGTTGGCATCAACAAACCATACGCAAACTTACCGCCCGAACCAACAACATGGCACCGGTGGTAATAATGTTCGACAATCGCAAACGAAAATCGACGCAAATTGCTCCATTACTGCTGGCACGGATGTTAACCCTCTTCGCGCACCGTTGGATTGTACTATCGCTTTGCTTTCCTTTGCCGACGATCGCGATTTACTGATCTCCACCTCCACCACAACGCCAACTACGCCGATTGAATTTGAATTTACACCGACGGATAACATAATTACACACACTTCGACGCCACTCCTCATGCCACCGCCGGTGGGCATGATGGTGATCGGCAACACTTGCCCATTGCTCTCCGGCACTGACCGGATCACCGATCGGCAACTGGTCGGCGGTTTCGAACTGATGGCACCCGGTGCAATGCACCACCGCCCGGAACCCACCACTACTACTTCCGCTTCCGTTCGTGCGCAATCGTTTGACGATTATTTGGATCTTAGTAAGTTGCGCCAAACCTTCTTGGCCTCCTTCGTTGATGTCGTGATTCTGCGTTTTATTCTTACTTTACTTTGTTCTTCAATGCCACTGATGCATGAGTTTTGTTTTTGGTTTATTGTGCGCATAGAAACATCATCATGCTGGAACGATTTGATTCACTCTCATCTATTTCTATCTTTTTTCCATACCTTCTCCAATCGGTTACGATTTTTATTGCAAAAAACAATGCATGCCTGCATAGATTTCCGTTCTGCATGTACTTGGGTTTTTCATTTGTGGTCAAAACTTAGTAGGTGTGGATTTTGCGTTGCATGGTATTGTTTGGGTAGGGTATGTACATACTATCTGCAAACTACAGGACATCTGTTGCATGCCATGATGTTCTATTCTATTCTATTTTGATAGAGGATGGTTCCCGATTGGATGGTCATAAAATATGTATTCTTTTTGAAAATGTTGAATGACGTAATAGTTTCTACTTTCTGGATAACCAATAGACTCTCCATCATTCGCAGGAGTTTCGAGTTATTGTTAACTGTTTTTAAATAGTTACTCTTTCATTTACTGGCTAGAGACATAGAAGCACAGCGTACAATATTCAAATTAATGTACCAGCTGTTAAATTATTCGTTATCCGAAAATTAAAAATTTGTTAGTACCCGGTTGACAAAAAATCCAGTTTTTTGCAGCTATCGTGTAGTTACAGCAAGTTTTTCCATGGCAAATTGCTGGGACTCATGCTGGAACTACATAGTAGCGGCAAAAATTTAAATTTTCGCCAACCGGGTAGTATCTAAAAACCAAAAGCTGGTGATTGGTTTTAAATACAATAAATCAAGTTAAGATAAGTTAGCTTAAAATCAAAATTATTATCATTTGGAAATTTTGTCTGAATATCTAGAAAAGTCAACATAATCAAGATACTGAAGAGTTTTTTTTAGGTTCACACACTTTTTTTAGAATTAGCCGACATACAATTGATTGACCATCTAATTGGGGAAAACCCGTTATGTATTTATTATTGAAGAAATATTTACACAGGGCTGAATGTTAATAAATTGAGCAGCCCTTCATAGTGCATAAGACAATCTGTGAAGCAAAACCAGAATGCTGGCTCTGTAACATCGAGTTGGATTCTTATTTAATTTTTCTGTTTGCACACATTTTCGGCCTTGTTTTGCCATTCTCTTACCATGCCATTTAAAGTTACTCACACTTGTATACGATCAATCTTCAATCTTTCAATCAAGGTGTCCAAGAAATGCTCCAAAAAGCCACCACTGGTCAGCCCGCGGATGGGCCAAAGGGCGAAATTTTGGATCCGGAAATCCCAGAAGACACAGGCGCGACTGCTGCAGATGACATAGCAGTAATGGCTGCGGTGCCAGCGTCAGCGGTGCCGCCACCGTCGTCACACCTAGAGGATGACGATGACGTTCGTTCGTTAGATTTCACCGCCAACGTCGCCACCGCAGCAGCCGCCATCGCCACCGCTGGTAGTAGTAATGTTCAGCATGCTACCACCCTGCCACACGCGAATCAAGAGCCAGGGCCCGTTCAGCATTATCCCTCCCCACCACCACAGCAGCAACCTATGTCAATTTCCACTTCTCCCAACAACGTACCGCTGGTGCGTACCATCAAGCTGCAGGAAACACACATTTTTACGCCCAGCCGGGGCGGTACGCCGGTGTCGCGTGATATTACCGATCGTGATATTGTTGTGCGCGAGTATCATGATGTCGAGTACAGTCTGGACAAACCGTCAGCAACAACAGCTGCCGGAATCAGGAAGGAACCCGACTTTGATGAGTTCAACGACTTCCAATCGGTGCCCGTTAACGTACCGCCTTCAGCCATTCCCGGACCAATGGCAGCGTCTTACGCACGGCCGGTGATTGGACACTCCCCAACGGAGGAACTGGAGGACCGATCCGTCACTGCTCCCAACGGAGGGAAACGAAATGGTGCAGAAGATCCGATCGCTAGTGAGGATGACGATTTTACCGAATTTCAAGCGGCCACCATACCACCACCAGCGCCCATACCCACTGGTAGCGCTTCGCAGCCAGTTAACAAGTCCGTTTCGAACGTGCAACAGCACAATCGTTCGAACACTAGCTCGCCGGTGATGCTGCTTAGTCCGGCGATACTGTTGCCACAGCAGGCTTCCACACCGGCGAGTGGCAAAGATGCGCAGCATTCACGCAGTGGCCCCCAGTCGATGTCCCAGATCAACTGGCCCGAGCCGGGAATCGATCCCGATGAGCTGGCCCGGTTTGAAGCAGCCTTTGCCAAACCTGCATCATCGAAAGCACCGGCAACGAGGGCCGTCCCAGCGGCGGGGGTTCCGAAAGCAGATAGCAACCAAAGCGTAGCAACGAGCTCGAAGCCAATTTCGTCGACTGAAGAGGACGAATGGACGGATTTCATCTCGTCCAAGCCGATGCAAACTTCCGTCCCTCCGAAAGCATCAGCTACTACGAATCAGCAGAAGGCACCAGACACATCGTCGGCAACCCCGTCGTCCAGTGTAGCGCAAGAGGAATGGACTGACTTCATTTCGAGTACGCCAACGACGGCCGGTTTTACATCACACAATCGTCTTTCGTCTAGTCAAAACAACTTCAACTATTCTCGACCACCCGCCGGAGGAGCCGGTGGAGTGAAGGCGGCGTTCAACAGCTGGAACCAACCGCAGCTACCGCCGCCCCAGTTCAGCTCCTGGAACAGTAACAGTCTGTATTATAATCCGATGTCTTCACTTGCTGCGGCAACAGGCCAGCAGCAATCTTTGCCGTACCACCAGCAGTACGCGGGGCTACCACCACAGCAACAGTTCTATGGCCGACCAGACAACAACAACGCTGGCGGTGCATCGCGAGTGCCAACGCATCCCGCACACCACCATCACCACGCGTACCACCAACATCACCAGGCGGGCATCGGTGGGCTACCACAGCAGCCACAGATGCATTTGCTACCGGAACTGTCCTTCATCACACCGAACGCAGCGGCGGGTCCAACGGGTACGGCCGGGGCCAAACCAGCCACACATTCCTTTCTCAGCAACGTGATATCGAGCAACAGTTTTACGAAGAAATGATTGTTACTTCACCACGGTTACGATCGGAGCCGACGTCGTGACGTGGAACGTGAACGAGGCAGAACGATCGATACCGACGACGCCGACGACGACGACCGCAACGGCGCCCAACGGCGACCTAGTCGGCGCTTTTGTCTGCCCACGACTGCCAAAGTTGACGCCTGCAGCAGCACCAGCACGGTAACCGTTGGAGATATAATTATGTAAATAACCATACCCCGATTCCACTGTCCCCCCGGACGCCATGTCCTATGCGTGTAGCAGTTCTGTGTCCTGCCTAGCAAATCCCATTTGCTGGATTGTTCTTTTTTTTACACGTTTAGCTAGTGAGAAAATATTTATCGAAACCTCCAACTCCTTTGTCATTCTCTCAAAGGTGTTGGATTGTGGATAGTCGTGAAGGTAATTGAATTTTGAGAGCCGTGGCAAGTGTTGCCGGTATTAGCCAAAAATCGAAAACAAAAATCAAACATACACTTCTTTACCGTCTCTAAAACAGAAAACCGCTTTCTTCGAGCGCATAGTGTGACTATTTTCTCTAGATGCTTTTCTTTTACTCTTTTTCTCTTAAATTTTCCTTTCCGGAAAATTTGAAGTTGACTTGTCCAGCAAACAAGATTGGATATCATCCCCATTTAACCCGGCATCTTCGTACTTAATTAGGCGTTGACTAAAGATGAATTTTGTTAGGACCAATGTTAGTTTGTAGGTTTTATTTATCTATTACAATTTTGTACTTAAAACAAAGGCTTACCCCCTTACCCTCACGAACGAAACCGCAGGCTGGACTAGCGATTTGGATGTCCTATACTTTCTACTTGTGACCGGCTAAACCGGGCAGTATGAAATGCTACGCAATGTGTTATACATATTTTCTCGATCTGATTGTTACTGCAGCAAGCAAAACGCAAAGAAGAAAAGATGGTATTTTGTGGTCAGCGCGGAAGAGGGTTGAGGGCAGCAAATGTAGCGAGGATATGGTGGAATAAGGATAAAAAGAAATATAGAAAAGCTGAACATTTTGAAAACCAGGCGTTTCGAATGTTGCGCAGTACTTACCACATTTTAACGAAACGAATTAACTGTTGGTGCTATGATGCGAAAGAAAATTGCCACCAAGCGAGGTATTCCGTGATATTTACGCATAATTCAGAGAACATTGTTTGGCCAACGGTGGTTGAAATTTGTCAATGGCAAAGCTTCAACATCATGATTGAATCATGATCTGGTTAAAAGTTGTTGACTTAACTGTTTGTGTGTGATAAAAAATCTTTTTATCTCATTCATCAACTCATGATGAAAAAAAATAGTCAAAGTTATGGAGTTTAAAGCAAATACTTAAAAAGAAAAAAAGACATTTTAAACATAAGACAAAATTTAAAAATTCTTAAACTGTGAAAGACGTGAAAATGTGCGCAGCAATATTACACGAAAAAACACTTTTAAAAACCACTTAGCCCGGCAGATATGTGAAAGTACCATTATACTTGTATTGAATTACGGTCATGTTTATAATCTATTGATTTTGGATTGTTCTGTTGATTTTTAAACAGTTCAATTTCGTAAATAGACTGTATAACAATTTGAAAATTTGTTTGCGATTTAACACGCTAAAGTGGTCCTACACTTTTATAAAAGTAAAACGAACCTACTAACCTAGACTCGACTCCTAAAAGCACATCAAATTTTAAAATTACATTTTTAAATTAATACATTTAAATTTTAATTTAATTATTTATATTAGATTAATTGAATTGATTAATTTAACAGTTTTTTGTTGTTAAAGACTGTAGTTCTACAAAAAAAAAGGATGCTGGTGATTCTTCGGTTTAGAAAAAAAATCAAGTCAATTACTTTTTATCATTATCATTGACATACAATTATAATGGGACTGTTTGTTAATTTGCAACAACATTGGGCCTTTAAAGACAAATGGTTCATTTAGAATTCGTACTATACAAATCGGTCGATGTGTCTCTTTTAAAGCTTGATTGGTTTATTTACTTCCCACTTAAATATGACTATCACTAGTTGATTTTAAATCGATTGCTCTCGCAAACCTCTGTTGGTCGTACTTTCGTCTATATTAAAACCCTCCCGTCCCGGTAAACAAATCGGTCCCCACGTGCTGGGCTGGCTTAGTTGGGGGACCACCACCACCACGTGTCATGGCCACCGGAAACTACACTGTAGGCTGCCGTTTCGGTTCTTAAATCCTGTGCGTACTCTAACCTTCCCTACCTTCTATTTGTCGCTCTGTTTTTGTCAAAGGATGGACCTACCGAACACACAACAAGTGGTTTTCCCCCCCTTGTTGATTTAGCGTCCTTCTCCGCTACTTGCTTAATTTCTGGCAACACTATAATAACTAAGTCTATCACAGCATGTGGAAGTAGTACATTAGTGTGAAGTAGGGTGAAGTCCAGTGTGTATGACACTACGGATTCCGTGCAAATCCGGTCTAGTCTCTAGTCTACGCTATTGCTTGGCTCATTAGTATTTGCACCATTGTCGTCCATATTGGTCCTGCGGCGTGCAGATTTGCATTCGCCTTCTAGTGTTTAAAAACGGTGGCCACCAGGGCAAAGGCTGATGGCCGGAGGAATCTGCATGCACGCGCTGCACTCGTTCGTCACTGGAGCCAGTCTCGGATGCAGCGCTACCGGAAGCAGTAGGCTATGCTTGACTCAGCTTTGTACGCAAATGCTTCGAGTTGAAGAATTCCTACGAACTTAATTGCTACACCTTGCTACCGGGTCGGCCTGTCCACATTGCTAAACTAAACGTTACAGGCGCCCATCCTGCCCTGCGTATAAGGAGCGAGCAGCAAATAATGGCTGCCACGTACGATTCCTACCGCTAACAACTAATGCTATGTCCACTAAAGTTGCTAATGACAGTGAGTTACGCTACACGTGCGCTACATGTTGACTTCCCAGAGTTTCAAGTAGTTGTCCAGGATCTCCTCGTACCAGGCGCGCTTGGCCGGATCCTTGAAGATGACGCTGAGCGAGCGCAGATCCAGCTGCAGGATCGCCTCGTTCTGCAGCAGCTCGCTGAGTATCCGCAGCAAGGCGCCGTCACCGTGCAGCTTCAGCAGGCTGCTGTAGGTGAACACGTAATACGACAGCCGCAGCTTCCGGGCGGCCCACGCCTCGACGGTCGCGTTCCCGCTGGCGCACCGTATCTTGCCCATGTGCTCCACGTACCACGGCGCGAAGTGCTCGTACAGATCCACCTTCGATAGCGCTAGGACGCCGCGTGTTTTCAGCTTCTCCTTCACGTGCGCATAGTTGCGCTTGTTGAACACGAACACCTGATAGAGCGAGTTGCCCGTCACGTACGCGTTGATATAGTGCGTCCCGTACCGATTCATGAACTGGACCGCGGACGTCGTATCACCGATGACGACACTCTGCACCTTGCGACCCACGTCCGGCTCGAGCGTCTGGTTCGGGGGGATCGGTTTCGCGAACCGGGCACTGTCCCGGAAGCGGGACACCCGTACCAACACGTAGCAGTAGTCGTCCCGCTCGAGGTACTTGCTTTGGATGCCTAGCTTCTTGGCGGCCACCTCCGGGTGCCAGCCCTCGGTGTACGCACGCCACGGGCTGTCGAGCCGCTCGATCTGGAAGTCACGGAAGTACGCCTGGAACAGCTGGCGCCGGTTGTCGCAGAACTCCATGTGGAAGTCCCCGTTGAAAATGCCCGGCTTTACCTCGTACTCTTCCGTCTTGAGCAGATCCAATCCCTAGCGAAGATGAAACAAATTATTACAAACGGGTTTCATGCAATTGAGCGAATTGAGTAGTAAGGGAAATAGACAATACAATAAACCTTTTCATACTAGATGAATGAACTATCATGTACACAAATGTACTATCTCGTAAAATTCTTATCATTATTTTTTAATATTATATTATAGTAAATTAAACAAAAAAAGTAAGCTTAACATGACTAATGTAACAATTAGAGTTATTCTCATGAATGCAACGTACAATTATTTCAATCATTTGATTTCATTTTAGTCAATTTTTCACTATAAAAAAGAAAGGAACATCTTGAAACTACTCCAATACAAAAGAAAGAAGAAATTCAAACAAAAATTGAAGTATACAAAACGCAATGGTTGAATTGGTCACAAATACGGGCCAAAGCGATAGTAAATTTGCCACTTGCTGTTAATAACACTAACGAATGAGTGCCGAACCCTGCGTTCAACTAAGCTGATATTTTATGTACTCCTTAAATTGATCTACTTGTAAGGATCATCGATCTGTAAATTTTTACGCCCTCTTTCCAAGTTTTATTTTTTACACAATGTTTTCTCCTACAAACTTTGTGTGTTTGGTCTTGTACACAGCCCAAACATAAGAAATGGTATTGTAGCGGTTTTTAAATAGCCCATTACATGGTTCAGATGTCTCCCCATTTACTCAACTTCCATGGTAAGAGGAACGATTTTATTACTTGTTTGACATTGCATTTGAGTAGTAATTAGTGAACGTTTTGAAACCTATTTGGCCTTTCAAATTTTCGCTTGCCAAGGTATTACCGAGACGTTACAATAAAGCCTATTACAGTACGCTTTAAAGTCTCTTGGTGTCGTTTGGTGCTTTAGTTTGGGCTATTTCGGTTAGATAGACTATTGAGTAACTGTACATCAGAAGCTACTGTGATGACCTATTTTTACAACGTTTTGTATCTACACCGACTGGACAATTGGGCCAGCAGTAGAACTGTTCCACGGTGATGGCACGGATTTGGGCAGCGCTTTTTGCTGGCGCATGGAAGCTTACCGCCCGAGCGCACGCACCACTAGTAAACACAACCCCTTATCGAACCCTAGAAGGAAAAAGGTAAAAACTGCCGTGGGCAATTAGGGGCTCCCCACCTTGAAGATGTTGTTCGTCGGCTCCTTGAACAGCCATCGCTCGCTGTCGTTGTACGAGATGACCTTCATCGATATCGAGAGATAGCCGTAGCGCAGGAAAACGTTTACCGCCTTGCCGAGCCGCAGCTGTGACTCCCGCTGGCCGATGCATCCGCCGGGCAGAATGCACAGCACCAGGGCCACGGCGACCAGCGCTGGTACCAGCGGAAGGCTTCGTGTTGTTGCATGCTGCTGCTGCTGCTGCTGCTGACGATGGCAGTCGGGTGTCGTAGCTTTCGTCATAACTTCGGTAGATCTGTGAGGCCCGGCACACGGTTTGGGGACACCTCTAGGGCCGGTTCACTCCTCGCGTGGGGCTCGAGGATCCTCCTTGCTCGACCGGCACGGCACACTTTGTGCCCGTCCCAGTTCTTCTGGTGTGTCCCGCGGTCACTCCCGGCGTCCGTTACATTATCGTATTATCGCGGTCCTCAAGCTCGAGCGGCACGCTCCCCGATTGCGACTTCCCGTCTGGTGGCGCGCGGGTTCTACAATTAAAACGGTTTATGGAAGAAGAAAAGAGGGAAAAAGAAGAAAAAACCAAAGGTAAATTACACACTCATTACTATCAAGCTACACTCGACACGACACGAGTTTGCAAAAGGGACGATTACGAAACGAATACACACGGGAGACCTTGGCGAGTTCAAGATCACTGCCATGCGCAAACCGCGACATCTACGATCTTACAACCGGGAAGCCATGTTATTTTTCCCCCGCCTGTTGCTTCTCGTTACAACCTGTAATGTGGCGCTATTTGGTAATTGTTTACCAAACAGAAAGCGTCCGAGTTTCCGACGACAGGTGAGTCTCGCCCAAGATCAGCCCCGGCGGCGACGACAGTTGGAGGAAAAATTGCAAATTGTTGTCCACCCCTGGCCATTTGTAGCTTCTGTCTATTTTGGACCGGAGAGCCTCATGGGGCTAGGTGCAACATGCAACCGCTTGCACAACCAAACCCGTCCCTTGACCGACTAGCGAACGAATCTCCTCCTATGACAGAGATTCTCAATCTTTCTTAATCACGATAGTTTCTAAATTTTGACGATGTGGTTGGATGGTTTAAAATACCAGCCCTTTTTTTAGAAAAATACTCAAAAAGTCGGCATGTTTTGTCTAATGTCTTTAAAGTATTACCACAGCCAGTCAAATTCGCGGATAACGCGAAAATACAAGTTCCAAGGAGAATGGTCAAGTTCAACTACAGGATGCTGTTTAAAAAACCATATACAGCTCAAATTCCAAGTACAGATGGACCTATTTTAAAGTTAGAAAATATGTAGACATGCTCTTTATGCGCAAAATCCGCTTTAAGTTGCTCATCGCACGTTCCAGATTCAGACACACAGCTCTTTGTTTTGTCGATTTGTTAATTAACAGCTGATACTGTACCCGGGACATCAAAGGAAATTTAGAGAATTTGCTTTCTTAAAACACTTCGATTTTGGTATTATTGGAAAGAGGTTTTCAAATTATTGACGACAGAAAATCGTGTTATTGCTTGTGTTCGAACTGATATTCGTGTATCTCCCTATTGCCTTGATTGTTTAATCTTCCATGTCAAGTTAAATCAACGTGAATTGATAAAGAAATCTTGCATACTTCACTATACTAGATTGTATAATTTTAAGTACAGATTTTAAGATTCTATAATAACAAGCATATTTGAAATAATTAGTTGAAGTTATTACAGAAGTTTGTTTTAAAACACTTGCTAAACCACTGTTTTATTTATCGTACATAACAAAATGAAAAGTATACAATTTTAAAATTTTCTTCTTTTCCGCGGTCGATCAGTCGATTGAGAATCTCTGGTGTAGGGTTATTTGTTTCGCTATAGGCTACAATACGGGCCAGGGGATTTTACATCTTCCATGTATGGGCTGACCGTTCCAAGTTCGTTTCGTTTCGAGCGGCAGGCGTTCCTCCCACCCTCTTGCAGATGCAACACCACCAACACTCATACACCCAGCGACCACAATGCAGGTCCACACGGCGGTGCACTGTTGCACCTCATCAAACCAATCCAACCCAACCCAACCCAACCCTGTCCCGATGGAAATTATTAGCGCCGGATCGCGGCTCGATTACGAAACGTCCCCACACACAAACGGTTGGTGGAGCTTCGCGCGATCGCACAAAAAGTCAATAGAGAAACCCATACCTTTCGCACTGCCCCCACGCTCCGTCCCGCGAAGGGTTTCGCGCGATAGGCCAAAACGGCAAGCTCAAGTGTTTGACGGGGGGAGGTGAAGCAAAACAGTCTCCAACACATCGAAACGGCATTGGCTGGCTGGGTGGGCAAGATATGGCGGCAAAGAATGGCTACAGAATGGGTGGTTTTTGGGTTTTTGGAAAGCGGCACGCAACGCAACGGCACGTTCTTTTCCCGCCGCCGGCCAGCCAGCCAACACCCGTAACCGATGCCAAGGGCAACCGCAACACGCTGCAGACCGGTGATGGTGGCCGCAGAGGTGTGAAAGGGGATGAGAAAACAAATTGCATTACCCAACGGCTACCGGGGATTGCAACTTGATCGGTCGATGATCAGATCGGGGTGTGCTGCATCACGATGACGTTCGGTTCCTTTTCGTTGAGGGTCTTAACCTCTCTTCTCACTTGGCACACTCCTTCCAGCCGGATGTTTGGTGGTGGTCGTTTTCCGGCAATTGTTTTCTTCAATCTGGCTCGGTTTGAGTTTGGCTTTGTAAGTGATCTTACGTGCGCGAAAGATTCTGAGTCATCGTGGTTTTGTGCGGTCAAACCGGTTGAATTCGTTGTGCACAGGTCATTAACATTCTCCAAAGTTTTGCAGTAGCAAGTTCCTGTTTGTCATGTCGCTTAACACCTTGCCCATTTTATACGAAGCTCAACATGCTAATGACTAAGCAAAATGGTTTTTGTTCAATGGCACCATACAAATTCTATCTTGCTCCAAGGTACATGTAAACTATCCTTTACAACCCACTACATTGCTGACGTTGTTGAAAAAGAGATACAAAAATCAACCAAACATGAAAAAATTAAATTCACAAACCGAGGAACTTTATGTTGACACCTTACAATCTATGTGTTGTTCTTATTAGCACATGAACGCCCTTTAAAGTATTTAATTGTCTTCGACATAAACATAGTCCAAAAAATACATCATTGGAATATAACAAATGACTTGAATAGTAATCCCAAAGTCCACATCTTAAGGTTACCTATGATATTTATTTCTCGTAAAACTTGAAGATTCGAAAACTATTATTTAGAAATACAATACTTTAATGGCTAAGTTGAACAAACAACCAAACTGCATAAACAACATTACCAACTTAACAATTTGAGTTAAAACCTGCCGATACTTGAATCTGCCGTAACCAAGTTTTAATTAAATTTGCCTATAGCACGTAAAGAAACTAAACCAAAACCACTTAAATAAGTTGAACCATCCTCAATGTGTATGTGCAAATTTATAATTTTGTTTTCAACATGCTCACCCGTTCGTACTGTTAACTTATCTTTTTGTAAAGTAAAGAGTATTACAAATGAAATCTGTACCGAAATCGAAAAATTACGATCAGCGATCGTTACATGGTCAATTAAAAGAAGTAGCAAGTCTAATTGAAAAAGTTTTGATCAAAGCATGGGCTGGTGTAAGATGCTTCGACTAAGAAATAAGATAAATTAACCAAAAATAAGAGCATACATATGGGACTGTAGCCGAATTCAAGATCACGATTTTAAGTACAGAACAAGTCCTAGTTATATAAAGTTTTCAGGAGTCATAATTCAATTCAACAATACAAGTTTCAGACGATTTCAAATATTTCCTTGAATACCTCCCAAACATGCTAACCATGTAATTCTCTCCATCTTAAAATCCCACGAACCACACTACAACTTACATTCTGGAGCTATAAACTAGATTTCTGTGTCAATAGCACAATGACAAACGCAGACAGTTCTGATAAAAAAGCTGCCCCTTTCGAGCAGATTCCAAACAAAGCCCGTTGCAGCGTTGGTCGCATCGATGCCTCCTCCGAGCGTCGATATCCTTGACTCAGATCCAACCAGCACACACGACGCGCCATGATGTAAGAATCATCTTACGCCCGGCACCGATCTCTGCAGCTCATCCTAAAGTGCAACGGCACGTGAGCCATCGTTCGGTTCGGTGGCGAGCAGATATTCGTCATTAGCGACTAAGCAAGCTATACAACATGCAACAACTAGAATGTGTGGAAATCATCGCACTGAAAACACATATTAAACCTTGACCTCTCCGATGGAGGAACCCAAAACTGTTCGTCGAAAAATCAACAAATCACTTTGAACTTCCTTATGCGCGAGGGGCACGAAAACGGTCACCACAGCGAGCCCTTGCCCGTTGCTTTGATGACATGCTTTTACCAACCAATGTCAATGTGGTCATGGTTCGCGGATGCCATTCTTTTCAGTATCTTGCCATCCGTGGCGCCAACAGCCGCATGAAACCCGAAGAAGACCATTAATCATTGCCGTGCATTGTTGCTGCGCTGGAAACTGGAATTTCAAACCACGACAGAGTGGTCAATTTTTGAGATGACCTCGACGATCGACCGCTTGCGAACAGAAAGGGTAGTAGCAGTTAATATACCCTGGTTAATCCGTTTGCTCACCCACCGTGGTGAAGATGTCTTAGCGACTCCTAGAGTGGTGTAGATTTTTTGTTATACTTCAAACGTAAAAGGAAGTCACAATCCTCCAAGTCATGCGATCGGTTGTGTTCCCCTTCATTAACCAGTTTAATACCCAGTATAGTTGGCGTATTGCAGGATTGCGATCGTGTGGATCTCTGTTTGGGTTTCAAATTAACGTATCATACATGTATTCTTCATTACTTAAATCATAAATCACTCTTAATGACAATTAAATTTCGATAAAATGACAAATGATCTAATGACAAGTTCACATAAACATATTAGAATATATAAAATATTATTAATTGACAAAACAGATCAAGTAATTAAAGTAGCCTAAGCCTTGGATAAGTTTTTATTTATTGTGGTTAAATATTCATTTTATATCAAAATAAATTCAAAACTCAAAAACCAAATAAACTAACGCATTGTGGATTGTTTGAAATGAATGTTGTTTAAAAAACAGAAGGCAAAATGAACCTATTTGTTCATGATTTATCAATTATTGGTACATTTAAATATTGGGCGTTTGTAATGGATGCTGCCAAAACAAAATTTCTACAACATTCAGCACCACTATATCTAATGTACACTTCAAAACTTAAACAACATAGTGTTTATTTCTTTATCGAGTAACATGCAATGATTCAGCTTTATCTATAACCTCTTCAGAAACCGAGTGCCACCGACACCACAACTTACAACAAACACCTATGCATGGAAGGTGTCCATACGGTTTGGCAATTTCTTACGTCTCAGTGCACAACTATAGATAATGTAATACCGGTTCAGTTTTTGCCATCGGTTATCGTTTCATCGGTCTGGCGAGTATTTTCTTCGGCGCTGCAACTCGCTCAATCCAGGAAGTAAACCTTCACGAAGGCTGACTTGGGGGTTAGAAAAAATCAATTTAAAACTGCCACCACCGTAGGCCATATGTAACTTCCCGCAAAAGATCCCATAACAATGGTTGTTGCATCGATATCAACCAACTGACTGTGGACGATTGGACTGGATCCCGTGCCGTAACGGAAGGGGCATCGATGGGCAAACCCATTCCGCGACACTGATTTCTGTTTTTAACGAAATGGCAAGTTGGTTGGCGAGAAATGACACAAAGAAAGATAGGCGCACGTGTTTGGAATGGGGGATAAGATTTGCATCGTGCCAGACACACGATGCCGTGCCGTATATGCGCTCCCGATCTGATTGACGACAGGTTTGCAAACAACGGAGCGCGCCGTTGGAATGGAAATGTACTCGAGTGGACACTCGCGCGTCGACTTACTTTCATCGTAACACACTGACCGGCCTCCGATCGTACGCACGAGGGAAGGGAAAACAATTGGGTCAAACCGAAACCGAAAGCGGAACAATCCCGTCCCGTGTTGCAGCAGGTGGGGTGGGGGTTGGGGTTTAAAACGGGCGCAATCGACAATTGCAACTGCCGAGCGGTGCAGTGTGCAGCGCCTTTTTGACGTCGATGGTGTGGGTCGCTGCGGTACTACGGCCCCCGTTTCGGGCCACATTGTGTAATCGACGCCACACGTTGGCAACTTATTCATTCATTAGTCGGCGAAGACGTCGGCATAAACGTGTCATGTTTGGTGTAGGGATGCAAGGTGGGGGGGGGGGAGGGGGAGGGGAGCCCTTTCGATCCCTTCCTTGGCTTTGGCTTCTTCGATGCCACCGACGATGATGAGGCGGAAAACATGAGGTAAACCCGAGCAGATTAGTGAAGGCTTTGATTACAGAAACAATTACTTAACGATTAGTTCCGGCTGGCCTCCGGGGAGGTGTTTGCAACGCACGGAGAAGCGTTAAGCGATGATGATTTCCATCAACCTTGGTCAAACGCTGTGTTTTTGAGCGTTCAGCGATCGGCGATTGACTAGGGGAGTGCTACGATACATACAGATTTCAATGAACACAACATAAAGCTCATTGATTTTAAATCACAGATCAATCGATCGAGACAAAAATTATCGATTCATAGGCGACCAAAATAATAGATAAATTGCTTTGGCTACCACAAATATCCGCTTGACAACAGCTTAACGAACGATCTTGACCTGACAAAACTCCAATCCAAACTGGTCCAATTCGACTTCCTCGAGATGCCGGTTTTGTCTACCTATGAAGATATAGGCTAGGTCATCCGGTGCCATGCAAATGACATTGCAAGACAACCGGAATTTGTCGATTCTATTTCGCTGAACGCGTAGCTTAAATTCGAGCGATTTCTTACATACGGAACTGACAATCCTTCTGAAGACTTCGCTCATGAAAACTAATTGAGAAGGTTTCGCCGTTGTTTAACAAAGCCTATGCTCGTACGCTAGGCATTGAATATCCACAGATTTAAACATGTTAAATATATTCGTAGTCCCCCACAACAGGTTTCAACGATTCCTTTCAGGGGTACGCATGGTGCTACTATGTTCATGCTTTTTCGCCTTGTCCTGTGTAGAACGAGACTATTGGCCAAATGCACATTCCTTTTACGCAATATAGCATAATTTAAGTATTTATGCAAAATTGGCAGCGATCTATTCTGGCTTGAAGAAGATGATGAACTTAAAAATTCGACCCCGAGTCTCGGATGGTTGACTAGAGCACATAAGTAACACTACTTTAAAGCTCATACTTCTGATAGAAAGGCAATTTCGCTTAAGATACCTGAGACATCCATCCATCTTCTCCTGACATGCGACGTTAGTCATGGTCTTTCTTAAAGGTGGAGCCAGTTCATCCAGAATCGATATGAACATGGTATAATGTGACACTAACTATACTTTCTTAGAAAACGACTATAGACTTTTTCAAATCAAAAACATTTTCAATAAAAATAATAATAATAATCAATACGTTTCAAAACGCTTGCCTCTCATATTATGAGTATGGGATCATATGGGTTTCCTACAAAAAACATGCACAAAAACAAAACAACTCCTGTGTTTAAAGATTAGAGATACTGCTCAAAATGCAAAAAAAATTTGTGTGCATTTGAAACAGTTACAACCTCACTTAATATAAATCTATGCAAGCTTATTCGAAAATAGAACATCTGTTATTTGTCCCCCGTAGAGAGCAATTATATTGAAATAGGAAACAATTCCTGGAAGTAGAATTGGGAAAACCGTACTTGTAAATTCAATCAATACCGCGATGAATCAATCGCACCACAGGGGCTCGTAACTATCTAAATTAAACACAATTCTTCCCCATCCGGACGCCTCTGATTTGTGGCCGTCAATGAGCATCCAATTTATCGATTGACTCAATTGGGACGCTCCCATCACGTTGCGGCCTAGCGGGCCAGAGTGACGACAGAGAACTAGAAACCGTACGCTATAGAACATTGAGTTGGCATTCGCTTTTGGATCTGCAAATGTGATGCGCTTTTTGCGCCGGCGTGACTTTGGCCGGTTCGGGTGCTAATGAGTGTTGATTTTTTTTTTACTCTGTCCGCCTTTACCTTGCACGATTGAAAATCATTGAGGTTACTTCCTGGCTGACGCTGGATTCGATGCTGCCAGTGCGTGCTCGTGTCAATGCTGCGCGATGAACTTGGCGGAGGTCATCACGGCCCTGGGAAAACAATGCAGTTCCCACGTTGCTGGCCACCTCGAATAGTGATACGGTTTGCGAGGGAGTTGGTAGAACGAAACGAGAAATGTAATCCAGCGCGCGGATGAAACCGTTCTATGGTGGGTGGAAAGATATGCAAATATTACACATAAAGGTTTCATCCTCCACCCTGATCTACAGGGAAAATAATAATTAGGCCCACGAATAAAATTGTAAAAGAAGCAATTTTTGTGGATTTCAATGAATTCGCATTCATGCTTTTCAATTTGTGTTTAACAGGTTTTAAAACATTAAAGTACAGTAAATACAGTAGCAACGAGTAAATTTACAGTAGCAACAAGTAAATTTGTTAAAACATACATTACGCAAAGTTAACCTAATCATACCATATTTAAATTCTGTGACAGTTGACAAAAAGGTGGTAAAGAAGATTTTTTATTAATTTATACTAAAGCCAACAACTAGTTCGACATGTGTGTTCTAACTTTGTGTTCATTATGTCCTCTCTTGACGTAGCCAGAACGAACACGTTGGTTGAGACTTACGTCGTTCATAAAGTTTAACGTACCTTCATTTAATGAGGTTTTAATTGTCCACCACATATTATCAACGAACAAAAAAATCAAAAATGTTTCCTCTCTGAGAACCGGACAAGTTCTGCTCAATTATTTCATAAGGCGTTAATTTATCCGACAAGGACCTCAGTTTCTACCGCGACTCCGTCCTCTTACAGGTTACAGCACAGGTTATAGCACAGCTAGCATGGATCTCACTTTGCGCGTGTAAAGAGATCATAGACGAGGAAAGTTTCGTTGGATAGAGAAAAAAAGGCCGGCCTCTAGAAGAACACATCCGGTGCCGGAGTTCACCACCACCATCAATGCCAGTCCACCAGGGTGGAGGTCATTATGAGTTAATGATTCTGTTTTCCCGTTGGCTACCGTAAGGCTTCACGAGAAAGAAGTTCGGTTGCTTTCGGTTTCGTTATGATTTTGTTTCATGTCCGTTCTTTTCCAAGCTGATGGGAGTAAGTTTTTCCTGCGTCTTACGAGCAATGTTCGTACGTGCGTCCATCAGTGTTCCCCACATCCATTGCCAGGCCACCTGCCGTCCATCTCGCAGTTTCTCTTTCCGCTTCCACTGCACTGAAACCTTCCATTCCAACCTCGAACATCGGTAGCCGTTGGTTCAAGGCGATCAAAGTTCCATGAACTTCGAGCCCATCGAGCCACCACATCAGCCCGTGACCGCCACGGTGCATCCGGAGGTTGCACTGGTTCGCGATGCGCAACCGTGGACAGGATGATACTTTTTGCCACGGACAATCGGGGAAGGACAATCAACAACCCCCAACCCGTACGAGATACGAGGTGAGATCGTGCTGAAACAATCGCAACTGACCGCCGCCCCCCCCCCCCCCTTGGGTGGGAAGTTATTACAACGCACTCTTACGGACCGGTTCGGTTTTGCGGGAACAATATAAAACGGCCTCCCGGTTGATCGGTAACCTACACGCCGTAACATAAATTGGTTTTCCCATTGGGCTGGTGTAGGTGCGGGAATCGTGGTCAATAAACGTGCAACAACGGTGATGATAGACAATGATTCGCAACAAGATACATCTTAATTTCCCTTACCCTTCGCACGACGCGGAAGAGCCGATGCAGAATCCATGAAATTTTAATGTGTTTTTTTTAAAGGAAAAGGTTAAAGAAAACAACAAGTTACTAGCTTGGTATTTGTTAAGATAATAACTGAAGAGTTATTATATTGAACAACCGAATCACGAATTTTTATCAAAGACAGCCATTGGCAAAAAAGTACTCTGAATTTTAAACTCTTGTAGAAGTGGGAATTTTCAATTTCTTAACCAATTTGGCTCCTATAGGCACAATTTGTCCAAAACATAAAATATCGAATAATATAGCAGCGGCCTTCAATTATCGTAAAGTATATAAATATAACAAACCTTCTTATTTTTTCATCATGTTTTATAAAAAAAAATATTTTATCCAATTTTATACCATTTAATAAGGGATCTAAGTTTATGTCGTCCACTAGAGCGGCTACACCCATTAAGTAAGGTTCAGTAAGATTGTGCTGTTTTCAATCCTCCTAATAGTGACGTAATGGAATATTTGAAAATCCATAAAGTTAAAAAATTTATGGTTGGTTCAAAACGAATTTCAAAGCATCTAATACCTTTCTCTATGTTCGAACTGTTGTGCTAATTCACGGTTTGCTAACTCATCGATCATTTGTGGTTTCGCATCGATCCCTGCATCCAAATGATCCACCGGCTCTGATCGCGAAGGTCTTCGCGTTCGATCAATGGAGACGCACCAGCAGCGTGGTTTAAAATAAAATACGCCATCAGAGCTTTCAAGGGTGGCCCTGCCTTTTGATTGATTGGGCGCGATTGCTTTACCGCATTCACGGATCATGCACCGGTTTCGTCTTCACCGAGTACAGCTCCCCCCCGGCTCCTTCTAATGGGTCATCGAATGAAAGACTGCTAACGGTGACATTTAGGACATAAATAACCCGTTCTATTTTAGGCATTGTCCGTCAAGCTGCCGGTTATTTTTGGAGATCCGAACGATGGTCATTTATAATTTGGTTTTGTTTTTTCTCTTCTTTGTCAGTTCAGTAGTAGTAAATTAAAAATTATCGAGGAAACAACAAATGTACCTCTGGAATCAGTCTTGACTCTCATAGTACACATAATTACTTATTGCTGAAAAATCTAATCTCATCATTTCAAATTGAAACTTAAGAACTAACAAAAAGGGGTTTGTTCAACTTAACATAAATCACTTTTAATTATAAAACAATAGAATTGGCAAGCCAAAATTGCCAAACCTTTCCTCGCCGCCAAAGGTTGCGGCCGGCTCCTGATCAAACAGAACCAGTAATAACTGCAATTCAAGTTCAACCAACGATCGACGCGATCGGTAGATCATGTGATTGGGACCGAAAAATAGGCAAGGCGATCGACAAACGCTTTGTTGACCATCCTACTCTTCTGCCAACCCGGTGACCGCGAACAAATCCACCATTGTTTTGTGCGACCTAGAAAACGAATTTTCCAACGACAATCGAACATGAACAGTTCAATTTACACACTCAATACCGGAGTGTCGCCGAGCCCCGAAACGAGTGTTTCGTGTGGGTATGTGTGTGTGTGTGTCGGGTGTTAATCCCTCGCAAACCGTCCCTCGACATCCGCCACACCGACATGCGATCATTGTCCGGGCTTTGGTTAGCATCGTTTTCAAGGGCCCCGAGACCACCGAACCGAGAGGCTGTGAAATGTCAACGCTCCAGACAATAGAGCACACCGCAACAGCCATGCGAACCGCCAACACGCGATCCATCGATGGGATTGTGCATCGACATCGCATTGTCCGTCCGCAACAACATCGATATCGACACCATCGATGGTGCTGGTCCGGACATTAATTTGGGCTTCAGCCCGTTTTTCCTGCGGTGTGTCATTGTTCGGATAGGAGAGGGAGGGACGGAGAGAGAGAGAGAGGGGTTGGCCACACCGGCGCAACGGTCACGGAAGGTGGCGCGGTTGCATGGTGTTCACGAGCGCCACCGACACGGTTGACATCTCTTCAATCCACCGTGGGAGCAGTGGACAGTGTTCCTGCAGTTCGCTGGCTGGAAATGTCACTGTCAAGGTGAACGAGGTCGTTGAGGTTGAGTCCGAGGATCTAACGGTGTCAGAGCAGTGCCATTACGCAACTTCCAATATCTCTCGCGAGTCGCGTGCTTCGACGCACTTGAAGCGTTGCACCTGCGCTTCGCTTGTGTGCCTTAAAGGGTAGCTGCCCCATCAGTGTGCCGATAGGGCGAAGCAAGGCTTACCATAATCCTTCCCTCGAAATGGAGCTCCCCTGGACTGACATTGACCTGCGATAATGAGCCCCCAAACGCTTTAATAAGTCAGTGAATAAAACATTTCTCCACGCAGCTCGGAGGGAAGAGAAAAAAAAGCATTCCAATTTAGTGTTCCACCTCCACCAAGGGGCCAGTTCGATGGCTTCTGGGGCCCGTTTGCCTTGGAACGAATCTCGTCTCGTGCTGCTGCCAGGGCAGCATCCTTCACGGATCCACCAGGCGTTTCACCGGCTAGTGGGCTCAGCTGCTGTCGATCCGTTCATGTCTTCCGCACCCCGTTCGGAGTCACGCGTTTATGCAGACCCCGACGGACGGTCTGAAATATGCTAATCGGATAGTCGAAGGATGCACAGATGGCATCCGAGAAAAAAAAAGGGAGATCCGAAAAAACACACTGCCAGGGGTTCGTCGCTGAGGTTTCTGACGATGTTTCAGCCTTATCGGGCCATCGCTTGTGGATCGAAACGCATAAACGAGCCGTTGGTTGGTGGAGTGTCAGTAACGTTTTGCAATCAGGAATACTAAAACAGTCACACACACACAAAATAACAAGTTTTGGATATAGTAGACATGGACAAAGAAAAAGAAATATTCTTGGTTCTCTTGGCAGATCAATATATGCGGTCATCACAGCCATCGAAATTCAACGAAAATAATTTCCATTCATTTGAAAGTGAAACTACAGAATAGAAACTTTTGCAAACAAGTTTCTGAATATTTAATCTGTGGATTTAATATTGTTTTTCTAACATGCTGCTATCATTCTTTTCTTTATTTTGGATTGAAATTGTATGAAAAAATTAAAAAAACATGTTTTAGATAGAAATTAAAACTAGTAATCTTTCACATATTTATATTTTTACCTTGTTTATTAATTATTTAAGGAACATGCTTTGTATAAAACTATAGAACTCATCATATCAATTGAAATTTGATTTTCTAATTATTCATTAACTATTGCTTACTATAACGAGTTTTACGGATAGCTTACAATATACAATAGTCTGCTAGTGTTAGATAAGGTTTTAGAATGTAAACGCCAGCAAAATATAAAATACAGCAGCAGCCAACATAAAATGTCTACGATATAATACAAAATGATATACTTTAACGTTCTTATTGTTTGCAATAACTAACATACTAACTGGCCAAACGAGAATCGATGCATTTGTGTTATAACGCTTTTGAAAATGTAAGTTATCAAACTTACCAAACACCAACAATGCCCAATAGAAGGGTTTAGAGCCCTGATCGTGTGTTAAACCTGGTGTTTTTAAAAGTTAATTAAATGGTTTTATCGCTGTAAAACAACATGTTTAAAATGGTCTTCGAGCACGGTGAAATACCAATCAAATGTAACGAACACCCATCTCGTAAACGCATGAGTAACATTTGTGTGTGCCGCATTAAATAGCGTCAAGTACCATTCCTGCACACGTTTACGCACCATCCAAATGCTCCAGGAAATGCCAGCGGTGGCCAACACACTCGTATCGATTTACGGGCGTAATCCACCGGCGCACTCAGGCACAAACGTTGGTAAACGTTTGGAGAATGACCCCTCCGCCAGCTGGCTCAAAACGCTCGCTGTACGCGTTCTTCTGCTACAAAACCGATTCGGTAATCTTAAGTTCAGTAGGAACTCGTATCGCCTTACGCACCTCCAGGGCTCGTACCGGTGCGTTATGTGATCATCACAGCTGTGAAGGAGGTGAAGAAGATTCATCGGCCGTCAAAGCAACAAACTAACAGAAGCGGCAAAAAAAAGGCCAGAAACTGCGGACTTGGGCCACTTGACGGTTGGGTTGACGCCACCACCGGTGGCGTTGTGCAGCAAGCGATTTACATGAGACTTCCCATCGATGGACAGGTGAGTAAAAAAATTACACTTGGCAGTAGATGTAAATGGGCACTTGATGATTATATCATCGGCGGGATGATCGTGTCGCTGACCATTGCGGCCATGCCATCGGATTGGGAAGATAGGAACGCCTCTCCGAAAGAACCGTCACTGACGGCGGGTTAGAACAATGGAGCCCTTCGGATGTAACAATCTGATGAGATTTTTGATGTGAGGACTTGGGAGAAGAAGCGGAAGTACATGAAGGGTGGATCGTAATTAGAATCGTATTGTTTTTCCAACACACGGACAATTTTTGTGATCATGACGGCTCCACAGAAAACGTCAATCGTGCAAGAGGTTAAAAAATTTATTTTCAAACATCTAACAACGCTTCGCAACCTAATCCGATTTTAGCGGCCGTTTTAATTGTTAATTGGTTGAATGATCTTGACTGTATATCCAATTACTGAAACTGATTTTACGCTTTACATTACAACACCTATCTATTTGCACCTGCCTTTATGTATTCTGACTATCTTCTGCTTACAGATTTGAGCATGACGTTCGTGGAATATAATCACCAATATCCATTTGAAACGATGATTATCAATCAGGCTGCTTGCGAAACCAATGTCTGCCAACTTCCTCGAGCGCAGGCCCGCCAATAATCATCTAAAGTACCTGACCAACACAACCACGGCACCACAAGAACCTCTCGGCCGCTTCCAGTGAAATAAAAATGACGCAAATAGAGTGAAGGATGATGATGATGATTCGTTCGATGCCACACTCGGTCGTTCATCTTGCTGAAGAATTACACTTTATAGACTTGAACACACACACTCCACTTGGCGGGAGGCTCGAGTAAATGTTTGCCCAAACATCGGCCCGCGTACCGTACGTAATTCGCGATCGACTCACTTGTTAAATCCGCGACTGTTCTAATCACAAAGATGTGGAAACGATGGCTCCAACAGTCTTAGCTACCCTATCGCTGGCCCGACGGCTAGCAGGAGTCAAGTGGTATGGAATGAATAATATTGCAGATCTCAAGTGGTAGGATTAGACGAAAATTGTTTTCCGGTCTGCCAGCAATGGAGCTTGCTGGGGCCACGAAGAACGAGGAGATTACGCTTCATTAAAGTCAATGATTGGAAAATATCGTGCAATCGCTTATAATTTCCTGCTAACGCCAAGAGGAGTAAATAAGAACCTAATTCGAATAGTGCGATCCACTCAGAAAAAAGGCATCGACTAACTGACGTTGCCGGAACTACCAAATAGGGGTTCTAAAAACAGAATTCTAAATTCTAAATTCTGCTTTTCCCCCCTACGCGAAAAAAAAACCTAACGACCCTCTTTACCAGCATCTTCAAAGTCTTTAGATTGTTGGCGTTCTCCAGAAGAGTGGGGGAAAATCCATTTTATTTTTAGACATTTATGAGTCCGTCGAAATACCGTCGGTCGTCAGTAAACCTCCCCGGTTCATCCCTCCAAGCCTCACGTGTCGTGTCGGTTCGTCGGCGGAGGTGAATACCATTCTCTTTTTTCTTCCTCGCCCTCGTTAAAACTTCTTTCTTTGATGCTCTAACATTTAACTTACCCTCTTTCGGCCGGCAAGGGGCGATCTTTGCACCGTTGTACGAATTAACTGTTTGCTAAATTAATTGATGCTGCCGGTGGGCTGTTTGTGCCGCTAGTCCGTCCCTTCCAGAGGACACACACGGCTCCAGAGCATTAACATAAAACTCCACACTGTTCACTAGCTGCCGGTACTACCCCTCCTCTTGAACTGCTTGCAGATGGAACACCGTGACAACCGATCCCAAGTGGTAGTGACAGAGTGTGGTGCTCGCCGCTTCGTATCACAACATTGTCGTACACAAATTTGGGACACTAAGGCTTGCTTAACTCTTATTGCACAAGACGGTGTGACTTTCTCGTTGAACAAAAACTAAACTAGCTGCAATAAGGGAGAATAAGTAATTTCTTCACAAATATCCGAACATCTTGTTGTCAGCTCCTGTGTTCCCGGCCAGTCCGCCAGTTTCCCAGAATTGAACATATCTTGTTAGTGAGTCTGTTTACTAAGTTAATCGAAATGTCAAACAGCGTTTATTAGCAACCAGCGAACTAGCATAAAACACATTCCTCCCATTGCACTGTGCGTATCCCCCTTACTTTGCACCGGCTTAGGTCACAACGCCAACCTCATGCGTTTGGGGATGTGTTGATCCATCTTCAACAGCTCCACAAATGTGCTTGGATATGACGGTTGCAAAACACTTTGCTTGGACCGACACGAGCCGGCAGCTTTGCCATTTGGATGTCAGTTTTATTGCCTTCCTACGTGTCGGACGCAGCGCACGTTGGATTTAAATAAAAGTAACAGCGAGGAAACTGCAGTCGCGTTCGCCAATTGGTGGAACGTTTCGGTCATCAAGCTTTATTTCAAGACTGGAACGAATTTTCGATGTTCAAAGAGCTAAAGACCGTACTAACTACATATTTCAAAAATATTTTCGATCACACAGACACCATCGGTCGGGCAGGGGTTTGAGGACAAAAGTCGATTAATTTAGCAGAACAGATTTGAAGTACTCTGTTCGATAGACTAAGCACGATGCAGTTACATTTTAAACATTCCCTGGTCGATATTTTGGTAAGTTTCCTCAAAAGACGCATTTGAGTTTGTTACTAGACAAGTTTTCCACGTACGATTGCAATCGTAAATTATACCCTACACCCACCACGTGCTCACGAAGCTGAACGATAAACAACATTCACTACACTTAACAGATGTTAGCTATTCTTCGATGGATCTTCGTTGGCCCGATTCTTACTTAGCAAAGCTATCTTACTAGCATTAGCCCCGTTCTCAAACGGTATCCGAAAGGAACACTAACTTTTTCTACAACGAGCCTCTTTTGCGCTAACCACTGCGGCTATATTTCGTCCAATCGGAACCTGAACTACACACTCCGACTCGATCAGCGATCACCGATCCGCACCGAGGCAAGTCGCGCACTACTGACCAGAACGAGTTCTCGAGCAGCAAGAGCGAGCGCAGATAGCACACGCGCATATAGGAGCAGGGAGGCCCGCGCACACAACCGAAGAACTGAAAGCGAAACTGCCCGCGGACTGCACCGCGGACTTCATCGTTCGCTTCTCCGCGTGGTTCTCGCGGTTCTCGGTAATCGCACGGCACAATACAAAAAAACCGGCACACACAAACAAACTGCCACACGTCACTGCGCGCACACGAACAGTGTGGCCGTGTGTGGTTGTTGTTTTAATTTTTTTTGTTTGCTCTTCTGTTGTTCAAAGCGGCCGTGGTTATTGGGCCCCACCGCACGGGTCCATACACCGCAGACTCCAAGGTGCACGCTCTCTTGTGTACCACACCGCATACGCACACCACACACCGGTGGCGGATCACTTACACTTTTCCACACTAAGATCACCGTTTCCTGATCAGGCACGGTGGCCAAGGTGTAACGATCGGGTGGTACTTTACACGCCTCTGTAAGATTGAGGATGCGGCCAACACTTACTGCTTCTTCAGACTTGCATCCACTACACTGGATCGGCGGCCAGGTAGAAGGAAGAGGCACAAGCTGAGCTACTAGCAAAGGGAAGGTAACACTAACAGCTTGCTCCCACGGACGATCGGCGATCGTCGGACTCACGCGGCGCTACGGCGTAAGCTACTACCGTTGTACCGATGTTGCTCGGCACGTTGCACCTGGCAGACTGAAACCGGTGTCGCCGAAGATACTTGCTGCGGGGTCCGGTGTCCATGGGATCGCGCACCTCACCACCGCGTGCGGATGACGGGTGGTGCTTAACCCGAGCGCGCCGAAGGACGTTCCGGTGGCATTGTGCATGCCCGAGCTGCGCGGACACCAATACCGAACCAAACGGCGCAGACGAAAAGGCACACCGCCAAACCGCGAAAAACGCTCAAATGCGGTGTCGGTTCATGGTTGCATGGTTGGTCTCGTTTTGGCGCAAAGTGAGCGCGCTTACAACAGCTGTTTTTGCCGGTTTGGCAGGAGTCCATGGCTATGCGATGGAAGCGATCGTGGTCGTGTAAACTGGTCCATTTCGATCCTCCATCGATTCTCATTATGTGCTGCTCCATCCATCCAGCAGCGACCATATTTCAAGCCCAATAACAAACGGTAGCACACGGTTTGACGAACATAAACGAAGAAAAAGGGAACCGAACGCCTGGACGGTGGACAGTCTCCCAAAAACCACTTCCAGCATTCGCGATGATTGTGCAACCGGACAGGGTCGGAGGGATACGAAACTTTGATTAACTACATTAAGCCACCCAGCCCGGCGCGCCCGGCGCGAAAGGTAGCATGGTGCTGCTGAGGTTGCTCGGCCACACATTTCAAATGACACACCCACCCACAGAGGCCAAGAGGCGTTGCTGCCGCTCAGTCTGATTTAATAGAAAAGTCTAAAGGAACCAGGCATGCCCAAAACCCGACGGAGATCCGCGCACTCGTGGTTCCTAAACGAAGCATAAAACATGTTGGCACAAACGGCTGTAGTGCGGACCAGTTTTGTGCTGTTTGCGACCGATTGGCATTGAATTCGATAGAAATGGGCAGGATTGGTTGGATGTGGAAATTTGGAGAGGGGTAGGCAAAAATTCATCAGCATCATCACCCATCCTAACGGACGGCTGCAGACATTCAAACATCTCTCATTCGCCAACAACATCAGGGTCGTGGAGGAGTTTGCTTATTTTCCATGTCGGTAAACTTTGGATATCGGAAGATTTACAGAAACTGTTACGAGCAAAGGACAAATTCAAATTCTCCAAACAACAAAATATGGGTGCAGCATTTATGCCAACTAACAAAACTTCTGACCTACGCAACACACCTAGCAATGTTGACACAGCAGGCCCGCATTTAAATTACGCAATTTCATGTTCCCTCTAACCAGGAAATCTTTTTTAAGGAAGACCTTCTGAAAGGAACGGGCTTGGCCAAAAATACCGTACCTTTAAGCCAAACTTCATTTCATTCCTGAAACAAACTAAAATTAATATTGGCACAGGTGTACCAATTCCCAAATGGAACGTTGTTGGGGGACCTCCCACCCAAAAACCCAACAAAAATCGAGCTTATGAAAGTTATCCCAAAGTGGAGTGGTTCGTGGGTGCTGCTGATCCAGTGGATGGACCAGGGCAAATAGTGGAGCTACCAGCGACCAGTTACAAGGTTACTTTTGTTTTTGGCGGTACATGTAGCCATTCACTTACTTTCAGTCGAAATTCAAATTCTTCTTGTCGGGGGAAAAGAAAACACTCCAAACACGCCCCGCAAGAAACCGTAAGCGCGAAACACACCAAAAAATAAGCGCGAATGAACGACTAAAGCAGTGCAAAACAGAAATCCGTAAAATCCGTGCAGCATAGGCCTTAGGTTAGAGGGTCTCGCCTCGTGGTGGTCCGCAGTGCGGCTCGCCACAAATGTAGCGAGAAATCTGATCTGGTGAACCAAACGTTTCAACATCGGCGGAGAAAGGAGCGGTTTTCTGCAGGGAAGTCTATTGAAGGTTGTACACGAAGGAAAGCTTGCTCCCAAGGTCCTTTGGGGGGAGAATGCCGCTTTGAAGCTGGTTTTCGCTCGAATCGTATGTAAGGAGATGTTCAACGTTGTTAAGTTAAGGTATGGTTGGAGGTGATGAACCTTGGATATCGTACTAAAATAATATCAAATTCATATAAGTTGAGCACAATCTAGAAAACAAAAAAATAAATAAAAAAAGACACAAACATAAAATTCACAAAATTGGTTATGATTCTAACAATCACTAACATAAGTCTTATTAATTTAAAACAATATTATAATTTCTAAAAAAAATCAAACGTAAAAAGAAAATAAAGGATATGGAAATAGATTTTTGTTTCTATAAACCATCCATTAAATTGCGAAGCTTTAACGACCCGGGTCACAATTGATTAGTTTAATAATCACGATTAACCACTATTTTTGATCAATGACCATCGCGAAGTCAATGATCTGTCATGAGTACTAATTGGAAAGAATTGAAAAAAAAGTACGCTTCAAACAAGAAACATAGTTTTTACATTTAGTTGAATGCATTTTTCGGAAAATATCAAATGAACTGGATGGATAGAATCGCATTGTCAATTCATGAAACGTGCGATTTGTAATTAACCGGTAATTGACGAACCAACCGCATGTCTTCAGTGGCCTTAACCAACAAACCTAGAAAATAACTGACAAATTTGCAAATCCGAACAGTTTCGATGGTTGCCCTTCAGGTAGCTTTGCTACTCAGCGTTTAGCTGAGTTTGTTCCAGTTTGGTGCTGGCTAAAATTGAATGAAATCCATCCACAATGAACTGCCATTCGCGGAACCAAATACCGAAGGGAACCGTTACGATACGGGTGTCGTACGGCTGCGACATATTCCGGTGCATTTCATGTTTTCTTGAGGCGCGACGGACGAATTACCGGGTGGACGCAACTGGAACCACCTATAGCCAACATTTGCGGTCAATAGCACTTTTCTTGGTGCAAACAAACGGGTGGAGGGTCTTTCTTTTTTGGTATGGCCCGTAGATAATTCTGCCGATCGACAACTGAAGGTTGTGATTTGAAACCGTGCCTTCGAAACTGTCCGCGTGGCTCAACGATCGATTGCTGAAATGCCGTTCCGTCCCGAATGGGTTGGTCAAACATGTTTCATCCAGCGCCAGCGAGATGCATGGTGAAATGGTTTTCGTGGACGGAAAAATGGTCAGGTTCTAACATAGCCGATGCACACACTGCCGACATAACTGGGTCAAAGGGAAGTAAATACCATTTTTTGCAGCGCAAAATGAATCATAGAAGGAAAAATTTCACCCGGATACACACACAAATGGTTTATGAAAGCGTCACCAAGGCAGCGGGACATATGACTTAGCGCTGTGAGGACCGGGCAAAAGTGCATCGGTCAGTTAAATGCACTTCAGCAAAATAAATCCATTCCGGTGCAATATACATACTGTTACACATGATAGCGCAAACAACACCTGCACTCGAGTGGCGTTTATTTAACGGTGTTGATTTGCTTGTTTTAATGCACTGAACATTTGTTTCTCTATTTTGTAAGTCAAACAATAACGCTACTTTTGCATGGGCATGATGTCGATATCATATTTAGACGTCATTCTAAATAACGTTCAAACACTCTCGCAATAATTCTACAATAATCTATAAGCTAAGTCCCACACAATAAAAGATATGAAATAAACTATAAAATATATAAATTGCTGCAGGCATTGTATAATCCAGCTATGTGCGTAAAAGATAGTTAAAAATGTTATATATTTAACACATTATTGTGCACGACAAATGTTTCATTGGATTGCTCAATTTCTTTACCTTATTTCCGCAATCAGTAAACAGATGCAGATACAAAACAAACAAACAACCTGTCGCCAGTGATGCGCCTTGCAATCAATGCAATATAAGGGGCTCTAGCAAAGCCCACGGTTATGAGCGATACGGATTAAATTGAAGTGAATTGGTTCCAATCACCCAACATCTAAGGACAGTTTCGTCAGCGGGTGCGTCTCCCCAACCGTCACAAATCGGTAAACAACCGAAACATACTTGAGACGCACTGGTACTCAATTGGTAGACATCGTTTATTCAATATAATATAATTATGTGACAAAATAACCCCACACTGTTAACCCATAACAAGCATTATGCATCCGTGCACCAACGAAACTTAGCTTCCTCTCGAGAGAACTGCTCACCCGATTACGACTACGTAGACCACATGTAGAAGTACGTCTCTTGCCAGTGGGGAATGTAGGAAAGTATCAGCCGCGCAATGCTACCAGTCAGGGGCACATTGTTCCCGATACCGTTCAGAAGGAGGGCAATTTTTTCGCGCGTGTATCGATCGTAGAACGGCGACCGGAGCAGGTACAGTAACATCGCAACGCACCTCCGAGACAGTTCCACTCGCTGATCCTTGGATAGTACCTCGCGATTTTTATAGTACAAACGCAGGCTTGCACTGTCCAGTGCCAGGGCCACCAGGTAGCTCGTCCAGCTCTTAGTGCCGAAGCGTTTCATGCAGGCGAGGTGGACGAGCGGTTTGAATATGTATATAAGTTCCGCCGATTTCACCTGTTTGCCACCGTACAGGGCCGGCTGGTTGGCGTAGAAATTTTGGCCATCATCTACGGAAGGCAGCTTCCAAGACCGAGACATCAACGATGGCGAACAGTTGACCTTTCGCATGACCCGACCGGACCGTTTCAATACGATTCCGGAAGTTTCTCCTCCAAGATTGTCATGGAATGAAGCGTTAGCATGGGGATTTGGTTCCCTTACTGTCTTCCTGTTTAGGGCAGGAATCGGGGGATTGGTGACCATTTTGGTACTGGGACAGTACAACGTTAAAATTAATCGACATATGCACCTAAAATGATAACAATAAAACATGAAACATTCGATTATACGGAACAAGGCATCACTGTACTAAGTGCATACTTTACGACTTGTATCACAACGATAAAAAACCAACGGCCTCTTGTTCCCCATATTTTGTGAGCCGACAGTTCTATAAAAACTTCACAGTAATCGAGGGTCGTCAGAAACACTTTGAGCCGGCGGTCCAAGGTGCGTGTGTTATCGAATACTTTCTTATGTGCTTTCTCTATAATGCGATCATTGAAAAATACTAGCAAGTTCGACAACGAGTACACCAGCTCCGAGACGGCAGAGGAGTTGTTTATTTTGCCTGCAAACAAATCATTCTTAAGTTTTTTGCTTCTGACGGTGCAGTAATTCCGTTGTACAATCCAATCGTGCAAGTAAACTCACCGGCAACGAAATATGAAAGCCACTTGATGGTCAATTCGACGTCCCCCAGGGCGGACGGGTTTCCCGCTACCCATTTCACGTAGCGTTCGTAGAGGTTTTGCAGTTCCAATAGCGATGACGACATGTTGGTTAGGTTAGAGAACCTCGTTCGAAGGGTTCAAAGGTGAGAATGTATAAAAACTTGTACTCCTAAACGTGGTACATATCAGTGATACAGACGAGTGGAGATAAAATCAAAAATGAACTTTTCGGGACACCAATGTTTATCTTTAACTGCGCTTTATGTACTAGCTGTCATTGACCAAGGTCTGTTTAGACCAGGACCCGCTATGGCGGTAATAGTTTTGTCAGAATCGATTGTCAATACAGATGTGTCTTGTGTAGGAGGTTGGATCAACATTTTTTCCCCATCTGCCAGCCATACTAGAACGAATGTTTGCAAAGCCGACTAAAGAACAATTTCAAGGAAGTAATGGAAAACAATCCCTTCAAGCCATGCACATATTTGTAAACCAAAATTTAAAAAATCTATGTAATGTCATTTATTTGACAGCTTCGTTACGCAACTGGTACCGCGATTAGCTTTCTGAACACCGTATAGGAGTAAAAGGCACGAACGATAAGCAAATACACGCCAGAAAGAAATAAATAGCACTTACCGCAAGAGTTCTTCCTTCAGCGAACTGACGGATCCATGCGTCTTGCAGACGAGAATAGAGAACTGTTTCCGCGAGTTTGGCTGCGCGAGTGTGCTTCTGCCGTCGTTCGATACCGATTCTGCCCGAGAGGTGGTTCACGTTATTTTCGGAACTCTTGGATCCGCTTTACAGGTGCGTGTGTTCACAGAAACTCCTTCTTCCGAGTGCATGTCGTACGCGAAAGTGTATCCTGACCGAAAAAAGTAAATAGTGGACCAGTGCTTAAAGCACTTTTGTTATTGTACTCTGCCAATCCTGCGCTTCGTCTACCCACGGTCATTTTCCTGTAGGCATAGTGCACCGAGCGTGTGGTTACAAAATCGAGGGTTACATTTCGATAGCAGATAAGTGGTTTAAAGCGCTGCCTATGCTGCATCTCCCCGACAGTGAACCGTGTACGACCGCCGAGCATTGCGACTGGTTCTACTTTTTCTTCGTTCTTCTGCTTCTTCCTCCCGTGGGTCTTCCCTTTAGGTTTGCTTAGTTGAATTCGATCTTCTGACGGAACGGGAACGAGAGCGCAACATACCGCAAAATGCCTTCCAGTGATCCTTTGCCATCGAAGGAAAGTGCCCTGTTCCGTAAGATACTGGTAAGTAAAAGCCGAACGCATGGCAAGAATCCGATGAATGTGTAAATTTGCTGCTAGACATGTAAAATAATGAAGATTATCGCGAGCGCGATACATAATGTGTAGGTGCCTGTGTGCCTGTGTGACATGAAGTGTCAAAAGTAAAAAAATCGAACTTCATGCGGTGGACCAATGCTGTAAAATTTGAAACTCCTGCTATAAACCAGCCTCAGTGGTATCGAAAGTTAGTTTGCTAGATTTTGATTGACTTAAATTTTCACGGATCCGGATTATCTGGCGTGTTTTGTCCATTGTAGTGCGATTGTTTTGGGAGTGCTCGGTATTCGCCGTAAGCGCCGCACCTAACCTCACAATGTTTTCGGTTGTCATACCAACTTCAAGGAGATGTCAATACACCGAGTGCTCTGTTGCGGACCGGCAATATTGGCCGATTAAATAGATTGCCTAGTTTTGGTTAAAAAAGTACCTGCCTTCAAACATTTCACAAAAAAACGAACCACAAACTTGTTTGTAGTAGAATAGTGAAGAAACGTTTAATTCAGAGGGAACAGTTGGTAATAGGTAAAAACAAACGGCGAGTTGATGTACAATTTTTACTAACATTTTCTTTCCTCGTATTCTATCTCTGCACAGAAATGTTACGAAATGAAGCAATACAAAAATGGCCTCAAACTGGCCAAGCAGATCCTGTCGAATCCAAAGTTTACCGAACACGGCGAAACGTTGGCCATGAAGGGGCTTACGCTGAACTGTCTAGGGCGTAAGGATGAAGCTTACGAACACGTACGCCGTGGGCTGCGGAACGATCTGAAGTCGCACGTCTGTTGGCACGTGTACGGACTGCTGCAGCGTTCGGACAAGAAGTACGACGAAGCAATCAAGTGCTACCGGAACGCGCTGAAATGGGAGAAGGACAACATACAGATATTGCGCGATCTGTCACTGTTGCAGATCCAGATGCGCGATCTCGAGGGCTATCGGGAAACGCGGCATCAGCTGTTCAAGCTTCGTCCGTCCCAGCACGCCAGCTGGATTGGCTTTGCGATGAGCTACCATCTGCTTGGGGACTACGAGACGGCCATGAACATACTGGAGACGTTTCACAAATCGCAAACGATGGAAACGTTTGACTACAAGCATAGCGAATTGCTGCTGTACCAGAACGACGTGATCCAGGAGGCGGGCCACTACGAGAAAGCGTTAGAGCATCTGAAGACCTACGGGCAGCAAATACTGGACAAGCTGACCGTGCAGGAAATGACCGGGAATCTGTGCCTTAAACTTGGCCGCCACGAAGAAGCACTGCCCATCTTTAAGGAACTGATCGAACGGAATCCGGACAACATGGAATACTTCCGGAAGTATATGGAAGCGAGCAAGCTGACCGATACTGAGGATATCATCCAGGCGTACCGTACGATGCAGGCGGAGTACCCGTATTCGTTTTGTGCCCGGCGGTTACCACTCGACATTGCCACCGGGGAGAAATTCCATGAGCTTGCCGATGAACATTTACGACGCAACCTGCGGAAAGGTGTTCCACCACTCTTCGTCAACTTGCGCTCGCTGTACCGCGACGACGGGAAGATCAAGGTAATCGGCAAGCTGGTCGAGTCCTACTATCAAAACCTGGCCAGCAGCGGTTACTTCTCGGCTGCGGATGCCGAGAACCCGTCCGTACCGAAAGAGCCGGCATCGGCACTCCTGTGGACGATGTACTATCTCGCGCAGCACTACGACCACCTGCGCGAGTCGGAAAAGGCACTGGACTTTATCAATGCCGCAATCGAGCACACCCCCACGCTGATCGAGTTGTTCGTAACCAAAGGTCGCATCTACAAGCACGCGGGTGATGTGCTGGAAGCAGTGAAGTGGCTGGACGAGGCGCAGAGTCTAGACACGGCCGATCGGTATATCAATTCGAAGTGCGCTAAGTATATGCTACGTGCGAACCAGATCACGGAAGCCGAAGAAATATGCGCCAAGTTTACCCGCGAAGGTGTATCGCCGATGGAGAACCTAAACGAAATGCAGTGCATGTGGTTCCAGACGGAGTGTGCGCTTGCTTACCAGCGTTTGGAAAAGTGGGGCGATGCACTAAAGAAGTGTCACGAGGTTGATCGTCACTTTTCCGAGATTCTCGAAGATCAGTTCGATTTTCATACATACTGCATGCGCAAGATGACATTGCGATCCTATGTAGATCTGCTGCGGCTGGAGGACGTTCTCCGAAGGCATCCGTTTTACTTCAAGGCAGCCAAGTGTGCCATTGAGGTGTGTATAGCTGCTGATATGCGGCATAGATGTCGAGTATCACATATTTTAAAAGTTTAATACTAACGAATTTTGTCAATACATTATTTATTTTAGGTCTATCTACGACTTTTCGACCAACCCTTAGCCTCAGAATCGGCTGCAACAGATTTGGATATTGGTATGTGAGCGTGTGAAATGGTTCAAACATGTTTTTCTAATCTTGCATCTATTGATTTTTGCGCTACCCGTAGAAAACTTGCCTCCACGGGAACTGAAGAAACTTCGGAACAAGCAACGAAAGGCAGAGCTGAAGAAGGCACAAGAAGAGAGTGCCCGAAAGGAGCAGCAGAAGAAGGAACAGCACAATAGAAAGCAGCAGTGCGGTGAAGGCGACCCGGAAGCACCCCAGCTGGACGAGCTGGTACCGGAAAAACTGGCCCGCCCCGACGATCCGCTCGAGAAGGCACTAGAGTTTTTGAAGCCACTACAACTGCTGGCCAAAGACAATATCGAAACTCATCTGATGGCGTTCGAGATCTATCTGCGTCGCAACAAGCTTCTGTTGATGCTGCAGTCATTGAAACGTGCGCGGAAAATAGATGCCAGCAATCCGATCCTCCACGGTTGCATTATTCGGTTCCATCGATTACTGGAGCAGCGTCTCGCCAGCAAGGAGGACGATGACGCGCTGGACGTAAACGTCAGAACCGTGATCGAGCGCGAACGGGAAAACCTGTTCCAGGGTCATCAGACGGCAGCGGCACTGAACGATGCGTATCTCCAGCAGCACAAGGGTAACCTGGACGCGGTATATGAGGCGGTGAAAGTAATGTACACACTGGACGAAAAGCGACGGGACGAAGCGATAGCGCTAGTGACAAGTGCCGACTTACAACAGGTTCCGTTGGAGGTTCGTAGGAATTGTAATGAAAAGAGTAAATCTTTCAATCAAATTCGCTCATTTGCATTATTTTTTTTCGTTACAGAAAGCGACGAAATTATTCCTGCTGCTCAAATCGGGTTACTTTGGCCAGTGTGACGAGCAGCTGAGTGTGTTCAAGAAAATATGCCAAAAGCGGTACCCGCTGGCGGTAGTGTTTGCCGACGTTAGCGCAGCCCCCGTAACGACACTGACAACGACTCAATCGTCTAGCGCGGAAAGCACCCAAACGACGGTAACGGACTCCAGCAATACCGGTGGCCGAGGCACGATGTCCGCTAGCGAACACCAGACTCCCACTGTGTCGGTGGAAAAGTTGGCGAAAAAGCAGAACGGGCCGCAGATCAAATCAAACTAACAATTCATCCCGCCATCCCTAGTATGAACCGCTCGTCAAATATCGAGTAAACGAAATATTCTCTCCGGTTGTTGGATCCTCTATCCTCTCGTTCCTTTATTTTTAAATTCTGCCTACCCTATCCGCAAACCTTCCCGCCGGACTCACCCACCCGATGGGAAGACAAGAAGTAGAGAAAACCATACTCCCCCGGAAATGAAGAGAACCATCCATTACCGTCGCAAAATCCAGCAATCAATCCGAATGCAATAGTCGCTTTGGGGCATTTTATTTCTTTCGCTAAGCCACAAATTGTGTCCTTTCGTTTGTTTGTGAAATGAAACTAAAATAGAAAATAGAAACGCGATAGTCCAGAAAAAGAAAAGTAATCGGGTCCTGCGTAATACATTTTTAATTTACTGATTTTTGGAACACAATGCACCAGCCGGGATAAGGGGAAAAAGTGTATTTTTTTAAAAGTCAAGAAAAGTAAAATAACACATTCAGGAATATTGTTACCCCTTTCAGGCACATCGCAACAGGACCAGGTTGGTGCTGTACCCGATAAGTTTTCTGAACCAGTGGAATGGACCCAATCGATGCCCTTCTGTTTGTAAATGTTTGGTGCTCCCGAAAAACAGGACCGTGGGCCGAAAGCATTATGATCCGAAACTTTTTCCACCATTACAAAAATTAAGTAACAGATGGTTCTTTCGATCGCGTTTTTAGCATGCGAATAGAAGAAGGAAGTAATTTGTGTTGATAATTTTATAATAAATTCAATATGAACCAATCATAACCGTAATTTTAAAAATCAAAACATTTAGTTAATTCTGACAACTGACATTTTTAATGACAACTGCGGTCATAAATTGTTTATTTGCACTTTGTTGTGACTTCGAGCTTATGTGTTTTTATGGCGTCCTCATAAACGATCGCGTGAAAGAAAAGTGCCGTCGTGATCATCAAATCAAACTCTTTAAAACGCCCCACTGTTTGGACCGAATGAAACCTTTCGTCGTAATTCGTAAGCATGAAAATCAGGACAATGTTGCACTTCAAAACCTTATCAAAGAGTTTGTCATGTCCGGCGCTTGGGAAGCTTTCGTGTCCTGTTTATTTAGGGAGGTAAGTGTGTTGTGTGCTGTTCTTTTGGTAAACTTCTATAGTTTGTTAAAGTTTTTGTTTTATTCCATAGATTACTCTCCAGCTGATCGTACTTGGTTGGGCGTTGATGTTTATTTTTTTCGGCATTCCATTGTACATGTGCGCCATCGCGATACCGTGCGTGGTCGTTCTGATCTGGTTCACGGTGTACGGTAGCTACTACAACAAATCCAATGAACTTGCCCTCCGCCCGAATAAGCTGTGCTGGGTGGCAGAAGTGTACGAACCTTTGCTCTCGGTCAACGCCAAGGCTCAGATGACGACGATAGAGAAGTGCTTTGCCGATCGACCCGGTCCGGAGGTGCAGCAGGAACTGGGTCAGATGAGGAAAAGAATCATCGGTACCATCAGCTGCCGCAATCACTTAGCCATGGAAAACGCAGGATTCATTACGAGACTCGCCGTCAGCCCCAGGTATGGACTATCGCCGGTGACGGACTATCTCATTCAACGAGTGTTGCAACATGCCTCCGAAAGTCAGTTATACGCAATCGAAACAGTGACTTCAGAATGTGATCAGGATGTGCGGGAAATTTATCTTAAAATTGGTTTCAATATACGCCAAGTGTACCACAAACAAATTATCGGCAATACGCTGAAGGTAATGAAATCGCAACTCGGTATCGATCTGCACGAGTGGAATCAAAATCGGGAGGAAATCAACGTAGAAGTACCTATCGAGTAAAAATGACTTTACAATTTCATTTCATTCACTTTTTTTCTATCTTTAAGAAAACTGATATGATAGCCAGTTTGATCAATTAGTTTTGGAAGAACATTAATGCGTATGAAGAAATCTCATTCGTGTTCACTTCACATATGAAATCTACACTAATAAGTAAGTTATGATACAACGACTTTTTTTTTATTGACTAACAATGAACCGACTAGGTTTAAAAAGCGATTGGCGTTAATTAAAGGAATCTTTCCCATCGGTTTTCACCGGGCGATACACCCAAACCGAGTCCACTCCTTCGTCTATTCGGTTCTCCACCTTCATAGAAGGAAACGGAAACCGGCATGCAATGACCGTCGTGCCAGGGGAAGCTTCTTGTTGTATTTTCTTTTCCAAGTCCACCATCTAGGGGAAAACAATAAAACAAACAATTGTAAGGCCTCTACTTTTTTAGCCCCAACAAATGGAAAACCCGTGCTTACCATTTGTTCTACACCGAATATCACAATATGATCGTACGGAGCAAGACTAAACTTCCATAGGTCTTTACGATAGAAGTTTGTTTTTCCTAGTACGCCGTGGCGAAGGGCGGCAAATCTGGAGTAGTAAACCAACCATGGATTGAGCTCGACACCATCGGCCTTTAACGATCGTTGGGCACGGGCAGCTGCAATAACAATTCGACCGTCACCGGAACCTATGTCCAGCAGCCTGCTGCTACCGCCCACAGGCTTTATGAACGATAGCACATTTTTTATCTGATTTGGCGTGGCCGGTACGTACGGGAGGCAGTGTTTACGCAATGCTGGTGCAACGAAAGGGTAGCAAACAATCGAGAGACCTACAGCAATACCACCTGGAAATAATAGAAAGTGGAAAGGTTTACACAGCATGCTACAATTGTTTGACGAAGCGAATACTTACCGGTAATGCTAATGAGAATTTTCCCCGAAAGAGATGTAGACTTTCGTTCTCCGGCTTTTACCGGAGGCACGGAAAATTGGGTTTCCAATTCGTTTGTTGACATCGTATAGGCAATACCAACCCCTTGGAGGGGGATGGAGGGTACCGGCGAGTTTGACACAACTAGACATCACAAAAATCCCATGTAGCAAAAGTGAAGTGAAATCGATTTCAAAAATATCTAAATTAATTCAATTTAACAGCTACTTACACTTGTAAATGAATTGCCAAAACAATAGAAATATTTCCTGAGTTAACAACAGAAAAAATCGAAAAGAGCAACGTTGGAATATATAATTTTTATTTTTGAAGTTCTCTTTCTACAGAAAAGGATTTCTCCTATATCGGGGTAGCTGTCAAAACAAACTGTTTTTGAGCAGCATCATAGTTGTTTCGGCTGATCCTTTCTTCTTGTACTGAAAATAAGATATTAGTTGGTTGATGTTTATGTATAATTCGTTTTATCTAGTTTACGATCAAAGTGTATGCTTTACGTTATAAGAAAAAGGACTATAAAAACAATAACAAAGGCGATTGATTAACCATCTGTGTATCCGGGACATTGTTTCGAAGTTCGTACAAGAAAATTGGGAATTATCTCCTGATTTTCGGGAACTAACTAGCATTTAGTCTAAGCCAATAGATAGAATAGCGGTGGCACAAGAAACATTCGACTACGATATGGCAGAAGCGACTGGAGAAACTCCGTCGGAAACAGCACTCCCGGAGGACATAGTACTGCAAGAGAAAGTGGAAAGTCCTCCAGCCAGTTCCACCGCACCGGGAACTACTAACGATTTATCCAACGGGGAGACGGCGAACAATAGTTCTTCGGCCGATGGATTCATCTGTGGCGTTGTGGAGGGCTTCTATGGGCGACCGTGGACGACGGAGCAGCGGAAAGACTTATTCCGCAAGCTGAAGCAATGGGGCATGGATTCGTACATTTACGCCCCGAAGGACGACTACAAACACCGGGCGTACTGGCGAGAACTGTACACCGTCGAGGAAGCGGATCACTTGACCGGGCTGATAACGGCGGCACACGAGCAGGGTATTAACTTTTACTATGCCCTCTCACCGGGACTCGATATCACGTACAGCAGCTCGAAAGAGGTGGCTACCTTAAAGCGAAAGCTTGACCAAGTGTCGCAGTTCGGGTGCAAAGCGTTTGCGCTGTTGTTCGATGACATCGAGCCGGAAATGTCCAAACCCGACAAGGAAGTGTTCCAAAGCTTTGCCTACGCGCAAGTATCAGTGACGAATGAGATATATAACCACCTAAACTGCCCCCGCTTCCTTTTCTGCCCGACGCAATACTGCAGCTCGCGAGCCGTGCCAACGGTCAAGCAGTCGGAATATTTGAATACGCTTGGCTCAAAACTGGTAAAAGCCATCGACGTGCTGTGGACCGGCCCGAAGGTGATCTCGAAGCTGCTGACGGTCGAATGCATCGAGGAAATCACGGACGTGCTCAAACGGCCACCGGTAATCTGGGACAATTTGCACGCGAACGACTACGATCAAAAGCGCGTATTCCTCGGCCCGTATTCTGGCCGGTCGCCGGAACTTATTCCACTGCTCCGAGGCGTTGTTACCAATCCCAACTGTGAATTCCACGCTAACGCGATCGCCATTCAAACGCTCGCCTTCTGGAGCAAATGTAGTGCGGATACAAAAATATCGAGCTCCATCTCGTCCGATATCAAGCTGGAAACGGAAAACGAGCAGGGAATCTGTGAGGGCGATGCACCGGCATTTCTTTCCGAAAACGTCTACCATCCGCGACTAGCACTGAAGAACGCAATCGCCAACTGGCTGCCGGAGTTTTTCGAGGAAAAGGAAGCCTGGGGTCCGATTACTAAACCTCAGCCTGCTGTAACTAGTAAGTAGAACATTGCTTATTTCACGCTCGCTTTTCGTGAAAACACCGTTATCATTCTTCCTCTTCTTTGGTGTAACGACCGTTTTAGGTCATACCTGCCTATTATATGCTTAATAGAATTTTTCTTCTTGTATTTTTTTGTGTAAAATCGTTTCACCGTTTTCATCTGTATTTTAGTGGTAATGCCCATAATTCCTATTATACCATCGGTGAACACCTGCATGACACTGACATCGACCAGCACGACAACAACGACCACCTCCACCGTCCTCCCGATGCCAGAGGTAAACCCAACCCAGCTGCAAATGTTCGCCGAGGTTTGCAGTACCGTGACGAACGTGGCTGAAGCGCTACCCAACCCCATCATGAACTCGCTCGTATCGGCCACAAAGGTGGTCACTAATGAATCTCTGCCGAATCCCGTTGCGGCCGCGGTCAACAATATGGCCATCCCATCGACGATTCCCATCTCCAGCATTCCGGTGCCGATGCTGAACATGAAATCGTCGGACAACGACGATGAGCTTCCGGCGTGCGTAGATGCTTCCAGTGGGGATGATATGGATAAGCATTCTAGCCCACCGGTTGAAGCACGAACCGAAACGAATGACGCACCCGGAACGGCCTCACCACTCGAGGGCGACGCGGTGATAGCAGATGGGACGGAAGTAACACCGCTGGAGGAAACGAATCATCAATCGATGCCCGGGGGCGGTTCGGAACAGGAATCGAAAATGCTAGAACTGGACGACAATGAAGTGAAGATGGTCGATGCCAGCGAGGAACCGGAAGGGGATGATAAGATGATGACCGTGAGCGAGGAGCTGATACCGGTTGGGTCACTTCAGCAGCCCCCGGGGGATCAGATGGTGGAGGAGGACGATAAAACCGACGTTGTGTTCAGCTCGGCCAGCCCACCGGCGGCACCGGTTATTCCGGAGCCGATGGAGTGCGGGAGCAATCTGACCTCGCCAAAGCATCAGCTAAAAACGCACTTTGATGATATTATAATGTCTGAAACCACGTCTGTGAGTAGAGCTCTTGCATTCTAAGCTTTAGATTGGACATCAACATCTTGATTATTTTTCGTCTCGCAGACATGCTCGGGAACAATGCAGGTTGAAAGCTCCGATACATCACTCGAAATGGCAGAAGACAAGTAAGAAACACTGACTAATAATTTAAAATATACACAAAATGTGCATCAATCTATTCTCTCCTCTACTACCAAAAATAACTCTCCAAGATCCAAATCTCCATGTAAGGTAAATCTTACATGATTTTCGGCGTAATTTGTTTTATCCTGTTTTATTTGTTAAATCTTTTTGTGGAGTCGTTGTACTAAACACGCCAACGAATGTATTATATTACTTCATTTTGCTTAAATGGCTTAATTTAGTGTAAAAAGTGCCTCTACATTTTCCCTCTTGCCACAATTTCTACCAATATAAAAATATTATCAAACAATTGTTGCGATTTTTTTATAAAACCATCTCAACCACACGATCTAATTTTGTGGACATTGGTTTGTAATTACTTTTTGTTTTGGTTTGCAGAAATTCTCAAGAAAAGGATATAACTGCCGCTGATCTTATGCTGCTCTGTGATCTCTTTTACCTGCCGTTTGAGCACGGCTCGAAGGCCCTCCAGCTGCTGGCCGAATTTTTCTGGCTTCGAAACAACGCCTACGTTCTGTCCCAGCGCAGCAACAAGTCGCGGGCAGGAAAGCAGCGGACTGCGAGTGGAACGAGCATGAGCAGTTTGGTGGGGGTCGGCGGAACTCATCCCGGCCCTAGCAACGCCCCTTCGGCCGATGACATCTCCGAGGGCCCGAGCGAAGGAGGACCGGTGCTGGAGGGACGAGATTTAAACAAATGTGATGCCCAGGAATGGTTCCGCCGGTCGGCGTCGTTTCAGAGCCTGTGTCAAAATATCTTTCAGCTGACGAAAAAGATTGCCCGTTGCGCCAACAAAGAAATGTGCTACGATCTGTTTTCGTACGTTTGGGACATTGCCGGTGTGCTGTCGTTGCTGAGCGCGTTCGTGAAGTGGCTTGCCATGGGGAACTTTCCGGCCAACATCAATTCCAACACCCAGGGCGGATACACATGTGAGTTACCGAAGGCATGAGGTGGTTGGAAGTGAGGCAAGTACGATTTCGGTGATTTGCCTGTTTTTCTTTCTAGGGTTCAGCAAAGGTTGGAAGGAAACGTTCATGTCGGGTGATCAGGAACCGTGGGTATTTCGGGGTGGTTTAGTGGCCGACCTTCAGCGCCTGATCCCGCTCGATGCCGGTAACGATCTATTCCTTTACAAGACACCCGAAACGTCCGCCGTGAACGTGTACACCATGCGACCGTACACGTTCAGCGATGAGGCGGCACTGTACGAGATTTGTCACCGCACGGCACAGGACGGAGACGCGCTGCAGGATCGGCCGACCGAAAGCCAGCTCGAGCAACTGATAGCTGACCGTTACCTGGGTCCGTTCCTTACGATGGCACCCGAGTTTTGCATGGTGATCGAGGATCACAATGAGCAGCTGGTTGGGTACGCGTGCGCCGCCCTCGACACGAAGACGTTCATCCGCAACATGGAACAGTGCTGGATACCGGAGATGTGCCTCAAGTATCCACTGTCTCTGGTGCCCGCGCCCGGGTGTTCCGAATCCGAAAACAATGAAACCGACTCGAGAGAGGTCCCATCGACCGGCGCCGGGGGACGGGCGGCCCAAATGGTGCGTGATAGTATTCACTACTTCCACAACTTCCAGAACGACTACCCGGCGGCCGTGCTGAGCAAACATCCTTCACTCCTGTGCTGCCGCATCCTGAAGGAGTATCTCCTGGAGGACGAAACCGTTAGCAAGCGGGTCGTGACGGTACTGCTGGCAGCTCTGCGTTGCTGTGGCACCACGGGTGGCGTTCACGTGTGCATCAACCGGAACGATCGGTTTCTATTCCAGTTTTACGCGAAACTGGGCTTCGTGGAAATACCGCACACCGAAACCGACACGAGCATGTATTTGGGGAGAAACTTTTGAAAACGCATCCCAAGCCAACCGTTCGGGCCAACGTCTCACGTGTCCGTCCGATGATACCCAGGTTCGTTTGCACCGAACGACGCGATGCGTTGTATTGGTCCACGCAAACACCGTCTCTCGCAATAAGTCCTTCGTGGACGCACAGGAAAAAAACGGTCTTGAGGAAACATGTTTTCTTTGGCAAATGCTGAACAAATTTAATGTGCAAGTTCGCGTGGCGTATTAATATAGCTTATCAAATGAATAAAATACACATACCGTGAAGTGTAAAGACAAATTGTCGGACTTGTTTCTTCCTCTCCGCGTTCCGAAAGACGTACACATATGGATCTAGAGATTTTCCGTCTTATCTTCTTTCAAACATACAATCAATGGAAGATAAAAAAAACCGGAGTTCGAAATTGTTAAACTTTTTTATACAAACGGTAGTAATGTAGCTTTTTATTTGCACTAGTTTCCTACTTTCACTTTTTTATTTAGCTTATTGTTCGTAAACGTAAACGATTGCTAGACTACTGCAGAAAAAAAAAGATTTGTTGCATATCCTTGACCATTAGGATCGCCATTCGTACGATACCGGGGGTTGGGCATCTGGGTAATGGTTTGTTTTATCCTTTTTAACTGGGAACGGATTTGGTATGCGATTAAATAAAAAAAAGTTTGGAGTCAACTGTTGAATATCATCTCGCATCTGCGAACAAGGATCCGCGATTGAGTTACGATTCCCACCAGCGTGTTAGATTGAGAAGTAAACTGCGAAAAAGTACAACATTTGCAGAGTTGCAGTATACGAATCTTCTATTTTATTCAAAGTTTTTATGATACGGTTTTAACGGCTACGCCTGTATTATTACAACTCTCTTTGCACATCATCCTTTCTGGCCTTTGCTCCAACTTTTCTGCTTATGTCGTACTTTTTTTAGAACATGCATTCTGTCGTTTTTAGAAGAATAGTAGCGTTTTCCTACACCATTGCGTGCGTCTGAAGGACCGACCGGCAAGGAACGAGTGTTGTGATGAAAACGGCCGCTATCTCTATGCGGACAGGAAACGTCATCCATCCACGTATCACACTGTTTCGGAATAATGTGTTTTAATGTACGGTGGCCACGTTCTGCGCTTTTTCCATTTAATTCCGCGATCCCGGTGATTTTATCTCTAAAAAAGGTGGCAAGGGAAATGCATCCATCTTGTCCATTGTTTGATTGACTTGCCCTTTCGACGTTATGTTTGTATCCTACCTCAACGTTCAACCCAACACAACATCAAGTAGGCCAGATACTGTTGATTAAAATTAAGAACATGCTAGAGCGTCGTTCACACACACACGACATGGTTTCTTCTGTGTCTCTGTCACTTTGTTGATTCCCAAAGTAATCTTATATCTATTTTGCATTATTTTGCGCCCGTTTGCAATTCGGCAGTATCCGTCATGCGTGAAAGACGGAGAGTAAGTAGTTGACAACACTGGCCGCGGTAGCAGTTTCTCTCTTCCTTTTTCGAATTGTTAATGTCCGTCCATTTGTTGTTACCCACAAGCCAAACCCAACCCAAATGAATGCTATTTACAAAAACGAAAAAGATATCATTCATTCACTCACGGATGCGCGTAGCTACGCGGAGCCCCTGCCAGTAGCATTTAACACTCTTATATGCGTAATGCTTTCCCTACGTCTAAGGCCATACCGACCACTTTGTGTTAACCTCGCGCAAGACAAGTACTAAGGGATAGAGTAAGGTATCGGCAAGCAGTGTGCATACCGAAGAGTTGTACGTACGCCATGGTTTTGTTACTTTTCGTACGTCCCTTTGTCTTCGAGTCTTTCCCAGGCCTATAAACAATATATTATTGTCGGTTTTCGTAATGCAAGGAAACGTTGGTCTATTTGTTTCAGTGTGTGTGTGTATGTGTGTGTGTGTGAAAAATAAATTATAGTTCTATGGTGATTTTCTTCTCCATACTTTATAGATTGACCCATCTCTTGGAGACCACGTCCATTGGGTTTTTTAGAACGCGGGACGACGGGGTTGCTTAAAGCTGCCCAGCTTGACCCAGCTACTGTTTCTGCATGCGTTGTCTATTATATATCGTCGAAATTAAAGAAAGATCATCGCTATCATATGTTGAGTGTATCCGTTCTACGGCTAGAGCATGATTAGTTTGTTAGGATGAAGGATACGATTCGCCTCCTTTTGCGGGCGCCTGTATCGCTGGTGCCGGTGGAACAACATTTGGGTTGACTGCTACAGATGATCTGTGGATGAAGGTGGAAAAAGCAAACGAAAAAAGAGGGCCATACATTAGTATCAACTTTACTTCAAAGGACTTTTTAAACATCTATGTATTCCGGGCAATTACTGATAGAAAACTACTGTACTGTCGTTCGTTGATTTCATTTGAAAAGAGCACACGCTATAATTTCGTAATTTTTAAAGATTTTTTGAATCTGTAAACGGCTACTTTTTAAGTATTCACTTTCTTTTGGCGATTTTAGTTTTTTTATGGACATCTCCATCACTCTTCTGGAGAGCAAATAAATTGAGCCATCTTTAAAAATTTATTTTATATTTTTAAGATTTTGTTGGCACGATTTGTTTGGCTTTAAATTGTAACATTTTTTATAGAGTGGTCAAAAACCCGCGCCTAAAAGGATTCAGGCAAGACGTACACTACCTACATAAAAGAAAACCAGCATTTTTTCGCAGTTCATTAAGAACTGTGCATCAAATTTTCAAAACAGTAACATCTCGTAGTCCATCAAGAAATATACATCTAATTTTCACATCTTTTCTCTCAAATAGATGAACAGCTTGATTAATTAGTTTTAGTTCACATAATAATCTTTGGCGAGGTCTTTGGCGTGCACACTTACCTATTGTGTCGCATATGGCTTTTGACTAGATCGCTCGTGACCAGTGCCGCCAAAAGACTCAGTTCCCCGGCCATCACGGTGGCACAGATGATTCGCGCCAGCTGCTTCGAGTTCTCGGCCGGCTGCGTCGGGTGTGACCCACGCACGCCGAGCATATCCAGGCAGGCGCCCTGGCCGGGCAGGCCGGTACCGCCGCCGAGTGTGCCCACCTCGAGCGAGGGCATCGTGCAGGTGATGTACAGATCTTCGCCGGTGTCACCGCACGTCTCCATGTTGGTCGAGCAGTTGCTGCTGGTGACGTTCTGGGCCGGGTCCTGCCCGGTGGCGATGTAGATCGCGGTAACCATATTGGCCGCGTGCGCATTGTTGCCTCCTATGCTGCCCGCCACCGCTGAGCCGGTCATGTTCTTCAGCTTGTTGCATTGCACCAGCGTGCGGGCGTTCGTCTTGAAGATTGCCTCCAGCTTGTCGGCCGGCACGATTGTCTCGCACACGACGCGCTTGCCGCGTCCCTTGATCCAATTGATGGCGGCCGGTTTCTTGTCCGAGCAGAAGTTGCCACTGAGCGAGATGATCACCATCTCCGGGAAGACGGCCTGAATGTCGCGGAGGGCGCGCTCCGTTCCCTTCGACAGCATGTTCATGCCCATCGCGTCACCGGTGAAGGCGCGGAAGCGAACGTACAGTACCGGGCCGTCGATCGCAATGTGAAGGTCCTGTAGACGTGCGTACCGGCTCGTCGAGTCGAACGCTTTCTTGATGCGCTGGAAGTTGTCGCTCGACTCCATCCACCGCTTGGCCTGCGCCGCCAGCAGCACGTTCGGGAAGCGGATGCATGGGGCTCGCGTCATGCCAATATCCTCGACGAAGCTCGTCACGCCCCGGATCGAGATCGCTTTGCAGCCACGGTTCGTGCTGGCCACGAGGGCGCCCTCGGTCGTCGCCATTGGTACGTAGAAGCGTTTGCCATCCAGAAGCAACGGCCCGGCGTATCCGACCGGGATGGGCACATAGCCGAGCACGTTCTCGCAGCACGCGTTCATCACCTTCGAGTAGTCGTAGTTCAGGTAGGGCAGATCGTTCAGCGTGCCCGGGTTACGGCCAGCGTCCTTCATCACGATGTGGCGCCGCAGTCGTACACCCCGCTCCGCATCTCCGATGATCGTTTCGATTTTGTACAGCGGACAAACACCTCGTCCACCTCGCACGACCATCTCTAGCTCCACATCGCTCAACAGCTTACCGCCACCGTCCTCCTGCAGGATCTGAATGCACTCCTCGAGTGAGCGCGGCTCCCGCTCTACCTCCTCCTCCTCCTCTTCCTCCATCTCCTCCTCCTCATCCTCATCCACGTCTTCATCGCTGGTTGAGAGGGCCAAGACTTCGCCGTACTGCTTCTCGTCCACCACGGTGTGTCGGCGGGTCCTACGAACATAGCGCCGCTTGCCGATCAAAGTCAGCTCGCTCTGGGTGGCTTTTTCCTCCAGCGACACGGCCGCGGCCAGTGTGAACGTTACCGGCGAGGAAGGAACGTTGTTTTCGGCGGAAGCAGCGGCGGCGGCGGCGGCAGCGGCTGCGGCGGCTGCTGCTGCCGCTTGCTCATTTGCGACGGAAATAAGCAGTTGCTCGGACAGATGGTGACGGTCAAACACGACGTACTTGACGCCCAGCACGATGATAAGGCTGTACGTTACGATCTGCTCCAAACTGATGGACAGCCAGCTGAGGGAAAATGCAATGTAAAGTGTAAATACGTTAGTTCCTGGCAATGACGGATTAATGCAAAGAAAATGAGCAAGTGTGTAGACTAGAGGAAATGAATAAAAGATAAAAAATATTTCAAATCAAGTTTTCTTTTGCTTTGTGAAACACATATTGGGGTAGTATTAATCGAAGCTGAGCAAACGATTTTTTTCTTTATACGTGGTAAATGCATATTTACGTTATTTATGTTTATCAAAAAAATATATTTGTATATGGAATTAAAAACAAAAACATTTGAAAACAATAGTAAAATGGTTTAAAAACATAACAAAACTCATCAAACTTATTGAAAAACTAACATAGAATCAATGTTCACTTTTAGCATAGAACGATGGAGGCGCCTGGTGGTTTTGGTACAAGAACATTTCCATTCTAAGTCGATTGTAAAACTTGTTTTTTTTTTCTCACCATCTGTAAGTTCTATCGCTCCCTCCCCTTCCTCTATTCTATTCTTACTGTTTTCTCGTTATCTTCTCTTATTTTTTATTTATTTATTTTAAATATAGTGTTAGTAAGCTTTCTGTTAAGAGGGGTTAAAATTGTAAAAAAGGCATCCAAAGGGATCGGAAATAAATTTGATCGAAAAGCTCCTAAGGATCGAATTTGTTTGCTGTTCTCTATCATTTAGACAGTATCTCCTCTGCTAGATATTTTGAAATAAAATCACTGATTACTGAAATTACTAATTGAAAAAAATGAAGATAAAATTATTACAAAGAATTAATCAAACTCAATCTCAAAGAATCGAATCTATTTTGGCTACATACAAACCTCACTAAGCGCTTCAATGGATATTAGTAAACGAAATTTAATTGAATAGTTTATGAGAAAATAACTATATTTAAAAAAAACTATATTCATCACTTCGATGAGATTAAATGTAATGTCCACAAAAACGAGAGATCCAAACCGTATGCCACCCGGGACCAAGCGGCACAAGAAGAAAAACGAAATTCATAACAGCGGATAGCTGGATCGTTGAAGAAGCTAAAAAGCATGTCAAGATCAACAGATGACACCGATACCCAGGCCCCGCCCGCTCGGGGTCGGATTATTGCCAAGCAGTTGTTAAACAAATGGTGCAACGATGTGTGACAATAAATTTCCACCTTTTTCCCCCCTGGTGCCACGCCTTGCACGTCCCCGGAGGGTCAAGTGCTGTCCAGCGGTAGGTGAGTGTATTTTTGTCTTTTTTGTGGCGGATAAAAAATTCCATCGAAATATCGATATGTGAGACAAAAAAAAAAGTAAATCCATTGCTCTACAAATGCTCCAAATTCCATTGCATTGTCATACCCCGGGGTGCCGACACTTACCGCATGATAAACTCGGATATCTCGTTCGTTTCCGTCTTGTTCATCGCCGCCAGGTGTTCGTGCGTGTGCGCCACGATGATTTGATCGGCCGCGTCCGACTCCTTGTCGGAGATGGTGAACCGGCTCATGACATGCACCACGAACAGTCCGGTCGACATGATCAGCTTGACGCGCTGCACCACCGGGTTCGGCTTTCGGTCCTCCTCGAACAGCACGCGCCGGATCAGGTTCTCGCCGCCACACTTCTGCACCCGGTTGCCGCCCCCGTTGTGTGTGAGGTCGAGGATGAGCGACAGGCAGGCCGGATAGAACGTCATGAAGACGACGTAGTTGACCAGCGCGGACAGCACGGCGAACCCGCTCAGCAGCTCCAGCCGCTGGACGCCGGACAGGGTGCCGACCCCGATGACGAGCGTCTCGACGAGCGTATCGAGCGTGAGGGCCGGCCCGAGCACCTCCATGCCGCGCGCAATGTTCATCGTCACCTCGGACTGGTTCGCTCCGCAAAGGGCCAGCTGGGCCAGGATGCCGGCCTTCGAGAGGTCGATCAGCAGCAGAAACAGGAACAGAGCATCCCTAGGGTAAGTGAGGTAAGCGAATGCAATTAGACGTGAACCAAAAGCACAACAAACTGATCGAGTGATAATGTCCCATTCGCCTCAACCCACTTTGGCCGCCTAATTTGTCGTGACCATGTGTCGATCAGATCGACCGAAACAAAAATAAATCATTTTCCACTTTTTGCACCGATGTGGAAGCACATACGAAACCGGCCAAACCAAAGCGCAGCATGAACCACCCCGATAATGGGCAGTTTCAAGTTCACCGTCCACCAACCAACCCAACTGTCCACCACCCGCGCGTTTAATTCAATTTCCGCGCATCAAATCCGCACACCATCCGTGGTGCAGTAGGCCACCGGAGCTTTTGGGGCCGGCTTTCGGCTTTCTGGTTTTGCGCCTCAAATGGACCAAAACCGAGATTGAGGCGAGAAGCGCGAGCCAAAAAAAAAACACAACTGTAACGACGAAGGCCATGGCGTTTTCCTGTCTCACTTCAGCAACCTCCCCCAGACGTTGGACGTTGGGTGGGCAGGGAGATCGTTAGCTGATCTTGTCGCTGCAGCTGGGTGGACAAATTATGAAACTCAATGTTAAACGCGTCGATCAGCCTGCCGGCGCAACTCAAGGTTTCATGTCATTATGGTGGGCTGGCGAGGGGGCCAGTGAGGGGATTTATGAAACATGTAAAAGGAAGAGTCCGACCGATGGACACATTTAATTTGGAGAAATCCGGTCTTGCTATCGCAAACGATAATTGGCGACAATTGTTGGTCGTAAAATAAAATCAGTGTTTTGTTTTACACTGACAAATAACAACAAATCGACGCTTTATTGGCTTTGTGCGCCTACTTCGAATATCTAATTGAATTGACATCCATTACTCGACCGATAACCTTAAACAGTTGTGAACATGTCAACAATGAATTGTATTTTAATGCGCTTACAACTGCATTGTTTACTTGGAAATTGAATAATGTTCAATGAAGGAAGAAACGTGTTTGTAGCATAGAGAAGAAAAACAAATTTGTTGAACAATATTCGTAATATTTGATTGTTCTGTGACCACAAAAAAAAATCAAGTGTTTGCTTATGCAAGGGGAAATGAATTTGTGAGTACTTTTTTTTTCTCATTCACAGCATGAAGGAAACCGATGCCAGGGCAGATATCACCGAAAAATCCGTGAACAATGTTTAGCACAGCAAAGAGTTTGGCGCACAATGGTTTACCTTAGGTGTGTGTATTTGTGTCTTTTTTTGCGAACAACGTTCAACTACCAACCCCAAAAGCCATCGCCAAATGTATGCACGAAATGTATCGGCACCATTTTTCGGCTGCCTTACTGTTTACTTACTTAAGATCGGACACTTCACAGCCGAGGAAGTTCAGCACGGTCGACGTGAAGATGAAGCTGGAAAACACCGTGAAAAGGCCGGCAATTCCTACCAATGGGAAGAGAAAGAGAACGAAAACAAAAGGTTAGCAACAAACTTCATTAGCGAACGTAATCATCCAAAAATCAACACTTTTATTGTCAGGCGATCGGAAGTAGCCGAAGCTGTAAATCAACGTTTTACGATAGAAATAATGAAGACAAACTGTCGAGGCGGAAGGAATGGAAAGGAGAAAAAAAAGGACACCCGGTTCGGAGCGAGAACTCTTCTTCCTGCTAGCGTAAGGTAATGGACATTGCTTCTTGCGTTGGAATAAATGACTCCCATTTGGTCCCCCCCACCGAGGTGTAAGTGCACCTAATGTCGGAAGCGTTGCCACCGTTGTAAAGTCAAGGTTCGCCACGCTGTGTCATGGATCGTTAAAGAGGCACGTGAGTGATCGCGTGATTTAAGACAGCCTCTGCACTTCGTCTCCCGCGGGGCGCGAAGATCAGGGCAATTGTTTGGTCCGTGTTTGGTGCTTCCAAAATTTCGACCACCACCACTGAAGAAGCGGGAAGGGAGGAAAAAATTCAAAAGGGTATATCTATTCAGAGCCGTGTGCTGTCCGCAAATGGTTTGGTTCGGTTTTCTCAAGGCAAGCTGGACGCGAACACGCGTGGACCGATGCGAATGGTGGAGCTGTTGCCACATTCGCGATTAACGGTTTCTCGGGCATCGCGCATCGACGGGGAATGGGATTTGATTTTCACGGCCCTGCCATGGCCGAAAGCGTCGCTCGGTGTTTGGTGTAGTGTTGTTCCAGCCGAAGGTCGACCCGGAAGCTTACGACAAACCCACCGAGAGTGATGACGGGAACTGATCGAGCGGAAAGATTGCAGCAGAGCGGGGCGAGCAAAGAAAGAAGGTGGTAAAAAATGACATCGTACCCAGCATGAACTTTATGGAACGGCAAACCGGTAGGGAATACATATTCAATAGAAGTCATTTAGCATAAGTACGATTGCGAGATGATTGCTGCCGGTCGAACAATACGGTACAATACCGGTCAAATATTTCCGGGCAATTCATTCTCGGCGTATAGTTTAGTTGATGCTTTGTGTTATTGAGTTCCTGTATTGAGATAATTTTCAACAAAACTTTGAGCTTCACGCCAGTGATCTTAACCTGCTGGCCTAATCTTTCTCTGTCCATCATCTTACACTGCCTCAAAGTTAACTGTTCAAAAAACAAGGGAGAAAGTGTCAAACTGGTACAATAAATTAATTTCAGTGTATGTTAAGAAGTTGATAAATAAAACAGTAGTTTCTTTGTACGAAATGAAATAATATCGCTTAAGACTGGTGAGCTAACCTCATATTTCGCACACTTAAAGCATATTGAAGTGAAATAACACCCAACCCATTATTTTCCTCCACGAATTTTGTCAATTGTTCTAAACAATTTATACAATTTCACAATTTTTTCAATTTTTTTATACAATTTCACTCAACTCGCTTTGGCAGATGACCCTGGGGACATGATTGAAACCAACGATCAACGGAAGTAAAATGAAAATGAAAGTGAGAGCGTGGTAATACAAAAACATAACATTAAAGTAGGCGGTCGAACTGAGAGCAACATCGATGGTGTTATGCGAGAAAATAAAAAGACAAAAAAAAATAGAAACGGAAATAAAAAGGTCACTGAACATAAATTGTGATTTAATTTGATTTATATTTCAGTTCATCGGTTATTACCGTCGTCTCATTACTTCTCGAGGTGAAAATATGCTTCCTTTATCTTCAAACTTGCGTGTGTGGTAAATAATGAAAAGAATTAAATATAAAAAATAATATCTTGGAAAACTTCGAAAAAAGAGAATATTTACACGCTGAGGGAATGTGAACAGTTTGGAAAGTAGATACATCGAAATGAAAAGTAAATCTGGGTTCTGATATTATCAGCCAAAAATAATTGATTTAATTATCCATCTTTTAACCTTCTGCAAATTGATTTGGCACGTTGTTAGTGCGGCCCGTTCACTCATTTAATAACGAGACCATGTTAAAAATAATCGTCGAATAAAGAAATAAATTACCGAAACTGCAATCGGTCGTCGTAATGGTACACTACGACCGCAGCGTAACGGCGCAAGGAGGGAAAGGATCGGTGTTGTATAAAACTATGTGCTAATTGTAAAGAAGGGAAAAAATAATAAATTTCGTGTTAAGCATCACAGACGACGTGAACGTTGGAGCAGCCAGCACATAACGAACAATGGCGCGGTAAACCCTTGCTCCTCTCCAGGAAACAGATCCATTTCAATGGAATCCACCCGGAAAAGTAACCCACCAAGCGGCCCGGGTCGTGGGAGGTTCGAGTTTTGGCCGACCCATGCAGCGTTCCAATGCGTTCAGCCATGCGTTGATGGCGTGGCCTTCATCACCGCGTGTGTGTGTGTGGGTGTGTGAGAGTGGGGGGTTGCGATGCGATTGGGCACCCGGTATCACTTCCCCATGCAAGCTCCACCAACGCAAGAAAAACACATGAAAATATGGACGGCTTATCGGTGGAAAGTGTATTTCGCGGCGGATTCGAGCCTTCGACTCGGACCGATTCCGAAAGTTTCCCGAAACAACAAGCAGACGCATGGGCAAGGGGAAGGGGTGGGGTGAAAAAATAAACAACACTACACACCGAACGAACACACACCGGTCGGTGGGTCTTCACAGAGTGCGCACGCGGCCTAACGGAATGTGTGTCCGAATGCGCCGTGCGTGCGCCCGCCCGCGGGTTGGCGTTTACTTTCTCCGCAAACTTACTGTGCCCCAGTGCGGGCCAGCAGCTAGCAACGGCGTGCGGACGCAACGAAACATTTCTCGAGCGCTGGCGGAATGGCAACGAAATTCACCAAACAAAACCAAACTAAAAAGCCCCCCCCCCCCCCCCCTCTCCCCCTACCCTAATGGGCGCGTAATATGGGCAGTGAAAAATCGGTCATGCGTTAAGGTCCGTGTGTTTGTGGGAGGGTATGCGTATGTGCGCGACCTGCAGCAAAATGTGGACCTCACAAGAAAAGGCCTCACCATAAGCCACGGCGTCGGAGCATTTTTACCGCAACTGCAAGGGAGTTGTATGTTGAGGCCCTAACACACCGCAACGCCAAGAAACCACCTCCATCCCCCCGTAGCATGAAGGCGAATAGTCACGATGGGGTGCCCCATTATCGCGATCGCGCAAAGCAACGATCGAACGCAAACCCTGTGACAGTGACGTTACGCTTAGCACACATTCGGCGCTGGTTGCGGATGATCGACGATCGTTATCACCAACACCAAAATCTGGACCACTGCGCTCCGTCTTTGCGAGCGGCTCAATACCACGTTTCGTTGTTATCGCGCGGCCATAATTCGCGCGTTCGCGCATGGAAACGAAAAGTGTCTTACGCAACCGTGGCGATTAACGAGCGTCAGCAGAGGTAATCATCGGTGGGCAGCATATTTTCCGCCCCGATGCAGGAATGACAAGCAGCGCCACGGAATTTAAATTCGTTACTGCCAACGGTCGCTGGCCGGGGGCTCGATGGCCTATTGTTTGGGGTCGTCATATAAGCGATCCAGTTGGACAGTTATTTAGCACAATGAAGTAATCTATCATAAGGATCATTGCTGTGTGATGTCTGCTTAGACTTCCATATCCCAGAGGTTCTCTTTATTCCTTTCCGTTATATAAGTATGAGTTGGAGAGGCTCGTCAACTAAAATACTGAAGAGTAATTTACAAACATTGTATAAAATACGCACATCGGAATTTTTTGTTGCTCTGCAGCTCTTTTGAGGCTCTGCAACTCAGTATCCAAAACCCCGGTGGCAAAATCAGCATGCTTTCTCATTCTGGCGGTATCAATTGTCAATTGAACAGAATGAGAAAGTATGCTGATTTTGCCACCGGGGAAGATGTTCACAGGCTGTAGTCATTCATAACCGGATTTAATGACATTTGCAATCCTTTACGGTTTTATCATATCGCTGTGAGAATATCCTACGCTTTGTTGTGAATTTATAATGTTCGATAGCTTGATAAACGTTGAATAAAAAAAGGGTATCAAAAAATAACTAGTTTGATACGAATAAACCAAACGGCGCCATGCGAGCTGGTGGAAAACGGTGGCCGTGTGAGACGCCGCTGTTCCTTAATTGCATAGCAACTACTGATTTTCCGTCACGCAGCCAGGGTCACCGTGACACACAGGCCCGCAATGTTGTGACACGGAATGTCAATGTCGGGTTAAACGAACACTTTCGCACCGTGACGTTGTTAACTGTGTCCACACTTTCCACCCGTATCGGACCGTTGCATGGAATCGACGTATTCGAGTCGGTGAAAGTGATCCGACCGGGCCCCGGGCGACGTACGGCACACCGGAACGTGTTGCCCTTTTGTTTTACGTCTCACGTCTGCCCGGAAGTCGAAAAAATGACAAAACTGGGCAAATAATCGGCGCCGTTTGTTTTCGACTGCGCATTAACGAGTTTCCGCTATCGAAAAGTGAAGATTCGATTGACCCCAAAAGAACCGTGCCTCGGAGTTTATCATTTTGCCACAACGCACACCAACAACCCGCGGCGCGGTGGAATCGGTGTTCGCTGTCCGATTTGGAGGCGCTCGAAGGCTTTCGGCAGGGGTTTCGGTCGTGCGGCGGCCTGAATTACACGCCGTGATGCTTTGATTGTGCGTTGACTTTGGAAAGGTGTCAGCCTCCGAGCTGCACGCGTCCGCGCTCGGGCTTCTCTCTCTCTCTCTCTCTCTCTCTCGACGACCGCGCGCGCTGCTGGTGTTCGTGGATGCGGTTTGGCCCCATTAAAGTGGGTCAGTGAATCGTGCGAGGGCTCGCGAGACGGTCCAAACGCCGATATCATTCGCCCCGGTCCGCGCTGACCGACCGATCGATCGAGATCGAGATCGCTACCGAATGGTACCAGCGCGTCGGAAGCTGCATCCACACAGACACTCACAAACTAGCTCGCTCAAACGCTACAAACAAACTGCTGCCCTCTGCTAATCCTAGCTTCAGTGACAAAACAAGCCTTCTCTACGATGACCTTGTTCGGTTGGACTGATAAACGTTTTTTCAAAACCCAGATAGATTGTCCCGCTTTACCGCGATCTGTTTTCGAGCGGATTTTCTCCCGTTCCACACACTCAAACAGTTTCAAATGCCGGTGAAGGAATTTAAAAATCCTTTGATTCTGCCTTGCGTTGGGCGCATGGTTTAGTACATGGCGTAAATGAAAAAGTTGTATAACAAGGGACTCTATTAGTTGCCCTGTTTGAAATAATTTCGAACACATTTACATAGAGCAGTGAAAGTGTGGGACAATATCTATACATTAAAACATAGTTTTACGCAGGTCAATAATCTTTATGTAGGATTCCAACGTTCCACTGAATCAATAAATAACTACACAATTAATTCTTCTTCTTCTTCTTCTTGGCGTTACGACCTTGTTGGTCATGCCTGCCCTGTAAAGGGCTTACGAGACTTTTTACCCTATGTGTACGTGGATAGTCAGTCCTCTCGTACAGGGGAGAGTCCGGTCTCGGTTGGGATTCGAACCCACGCCGTCGAGGTGGTGAGCCCCGGCGCTCATGGGCCGATTTTCTAACCGGCGCTACCGCTCGGCTGTCGCGGACCCCCCCACACAATTAATTAAGGACCTCTAATTATATTTTTCCCTGAGTGAGCTGTACTGTCTTTCAAGAGCTGTGGGAAAAATGCAAAATATTCGAAAATAACCGTATAACATTTTCAAAATATTCATTAATTAAAAAAAACATGATCATTAACAATACTCGCTCCTTTTTCGTACACAACGTAATAAATTTTAAGCGTTTTAAAGCGCCGTAATCAAATTCCCAAACCCCCATTGATTGGCAATGCGGTTGTTCTTGATAACGATCAATAAAGATGTTTGACGTCACGAGACGTATTAGGAACGGTCACAGTTAACCGGTTTTACTGCAGAACTTGAGCAAAGTAACATCTACATACCGTTCGGGCAGCGTGCTGTTTCAGAAACCCGAAGCCCTAAATGTTCGGAGGCGTTATTTTTAAACTGGCGTTCGTAAATATCTACTTTTTAACACACACACACACACACACACACACACACACACACGCACACAATCCCTAGCCGGTCCAAGGTTCGGGTATAGTGGAACTTATTAGTATTCTTTTTAACATTTTAAACAGGATGTATGCAAATGAAGAAGTGAAGTAAGAATCTTTCCAAATGTGTTCATTTGCATTTGGACAAAGGAAAAATAAAGAAAAACTTAGCACACAGTCATGACCGATACCAGTGAAGGGAGATTATACGGGAACAAGAATTAGTTTACTTTAACCGTATCAGTTGTGAAGCCACGAAATGGAGTGAGATGAAAGTCACGCCAGTCGGTATAACACTGATGACACCGTTGGTCACGATACTGCCGTAGACTTGAATGCTGCGAGCGACGCGAAACGTCAGACACCCTTAGTTGGTCTAATGAATAATCCATCCCGTCACCGAATGGATCGAGCATGAATCGTTTAATGGTGCGCAGGTTGATTTTCCGATTTGAATGCCGATCCTAGCCTCACCGGGGCAGAGATATGACATAAGCGGTCGAATTGAGCAAATAGTGGAGCAATTAAAATTGGATACTTTGCGTCACGATGATACTTCATCACATCGGCTTGCTTGCATGCACCTAGCACTTCTAGCGCTATCTCTTTGGCCGACAGAATGCTGCCCTTCTTGCCCGGGTGCTGCCACCTTCGTGCCACCTTGCTTTGGTCGGTTCGAAGTTGAAGCAAACAAAAGTCATTAGTGACGTCACGGAACCATTGCGACACGAACGAGCCCACGGCGTAGAAGAAGGAAGCCTTCAGAGCTGGCCGACGGAGCGGCGTTTGTTTAGGTAAAACCGAGTACTATGGCAAGCTCCCCGCTCCGATGCGTGCGGTGAAACAAAAACGAGAAAAGATCGAAGTGAATGGCAACAATTTAGGACTTTGTGCTGCTTGCTGGGCCTGTGCGCGTTGGTGAAAGAAGCCTCGGACAAGACGGGCTAATCCATCATTTACACGCCACCCGCCGCCGCTTGCAGCGTGTTATCCGCACGATAATGTATTCCAATTTTTGACATCCTCCGACGATCCTCGTTCCTTTCCTGACTGACGGCTTTTATGTTGAGTGTTACATAAAAGTGTTCATTTATTGATACTTTCACCAGGTTGTTTCAATAAAGCGTCAGTTCTAATAGGAGGAAGATTGAAGATCGTTAGGAATTCGAATGAAAAAAAAAAAATAGATTCATTCAGATTCAGATTCATAAAACTTAATGACGTTTTGCTTCGTTTTAGTAATTCCTGAACCTTTTTATACGATATTCATGAATCCCAACGATTCATTAATGTTAAAAGAGCAGAAGTGTAAAGCCCAAAAACTGGGAAGAGACACTTTCTTTGTCACTCAATTCACGCTCATGAAAGAATCATGAAGATTCATCGAAGAATCAAGGCTTTAAGATTCGAATTCTAAAAGATTAATCTAAATTAATCTTAGGTGAAAGATTCATATGAATGAATTTAACCTCAAGCTTCATAAGGCACAACACTATAAATAACCTATGAGGACTATGAGAGGAGTGAATGAAGCAAACGCATATTTGCATAATAATCATCCTTTCGGTTTCCCATTTGGGCCGTGCGGCTCTTTTATTGGCGCAAAACTATGCCAATATTTGCTAAATAAAAAAATCCATTTGCGTCATTGGCATTCAGCATCGGGCGAGCAAAAGATGTCCGCGCTCAGGCAATATTTAGAAATTTATAGTTTTGCTCAGAGAAACCGCGTTCTAGAAACAGATCCCACATCCAATTGTGATTCGAATTTCGATCGACCTACTCATCAAGCTTTTGGGACGTCACACCAACGTTGTGGAGATTTTGGACCACTCACAGGCGGTTTTTAGTTTACTTAACACGGGCGTGATAATTTTTCACGGCGACACTTTTCCGACAGAACCATTCGGAGATGCAGATGAATCAATGCGCCTCAAAGAATTCGCACAAACAATGATGTGCGGCGGACCGCGGAATACAAGGGCGATAATTTCTCAGGATTTCCCGATGGAAACAGGTCCGCGTCATTAGGGTTTGACGCAAGTCCAGCTTGGAGGGGGAGTGGTCGATGAAAGGAGGGGTTCTTTTACCCCCAACCAAGCATCGGCATGTACGGCGATGTCCTCTCATTATTCCCCCCATCGACCTGGGAGGCACGAGCAATAAAAGAAAGCTTGTGAGTTCTTCCCGATCAACAACCCTGCGGATCGTGTTATCTCTTAAGTCGCAGTCGGTTTGACGTCATTCGAGGCGTTGAGGATCGCCAGGACGATGCGCTGGTGGTATTGACGTCCAGGGAAAACCACCACCGGGGTCGGGCTAAGATTCAGGAAAGGCGAACAGGTTTGGCAGGTTGCCTGCCAGGTGGGGATCGACGATTGTTGCGATGCATGGCACCGCCGCTACCATGGTTCACAGCGAAGATGACTTCAATTGGCCTCTGTCCTTGAACTGGTGGCGGCATGGGTTCTGGTTTGCGGCAATATGGCGGTAATCTGTCTGTAGACGCATTGCGCATGTTAATGTTAATAATATGGAAGAAATCGATCGGCCTACGATGACGTAGGTCGGTCTGAAAGGAATGCAAAATGCCGTAGCATGACGAGAACTAGGCACCTGCCTCAATCGCAAGACGCACCACGAATACAACGGATTTAACGCGTATAAAATTCCCCGGAAGGCATCCATGATCAACCGTGAGAGAAGGGGAGGGGTGCGTTCTTGTTTCTTTTGTTGCCCCGAAAGACACTTGCGACCTTCTTTGTATTAATAACCATCGCGGGTGTGGCTTGCATGTGCAAGATGCAGCGTTGTTTGCGCAAGTCCTCCAACGAGGAACGAAGGCTCGAAAGAAGTGTTTTCTACGAGTTGGAATAACGTCGTTTTGCATCAGCCCATCAAGCCTAAGGGGGCCGATCGTATTGGCAATTGGTTGACGGGTGGGAAATCGGTTTTTCGTCATACCACCAACGTACCACTGGATGACGATCGACTGCAAGAACCTTCTTCTGGTGCGAGATCGCGAGGAGCGTACGATGTGAACTTGATGGCAAGCTGGAAGGCTGCGCGGTCGTTACACAGCAGATTAAGAACCTCCACCGTGCGCCCCGGTGGCGCTACTAATGACTATGGCAAACGTTAGGTGGCCTATGTGGCCAACCTTGACTTCCTTCCACTTACAAACACTAATGCACACACAATACCGGTACACGGTGCAGGTGGTGCATGACCTGATGTGCTTGTCAACGCCGGCAAAGGGTTTCTCTTTCTCTCTCCCTCCGTTGACCCGTCGTACATAGGAAGGAAGCCGATTATGGGCGCGATGTTGGCCATGTCGCACACTTTATGCAAACGAACGCTTACGGATCTCTCGTCTCGTCGGTTTTGGCGTGTAAAGATTCTCACGCGGAATGTGCGCGATGGGCTCGCCCGAAAGCCCGAGGGTTCCAGTAGCAGCAATGTGGCCCTACACATCCGGTGGACGCGAGATGGTAACGCTTGATGTACCGTTGCCATGGACTTTGGTGTGTCAAGCGTGAGTGTGCTATCTCGGTGCGACACACTACTTCCCTGCGGTCGTGGCTGAACTTTTCAAATCGTCAAAACGGCATAACCGAAACGGGGACGGGTCGTAGATGATCTGTGACGATACCGACGGTGCGGCTTATCGTGTGTGCCGTTTGCAGGAAGCAGTTCAACGAGCATTGTGAATATGTTAAGTGCGCCTTTTTAAGCGATAGGACTATGTTAAGTACGACACACATTCAATATCTGAATTCTTTATTTCGCGAACCCTCGTGCGCACGGAAAGAAATTGAAAAAGACACTTTTTTTTTTGCAATAGAAACAACAATCAACGAAATGCTGGCTCAATCAACAAATAAGGGAGGCCCAACAAAGTCGTGGAGACCAACACCCGAAATAGCAAATCAAACAGCAACACATTGATTTAGCCTCCATCGCGCTTGTCCAAACACAAGGGTTCGTTGTTTACTAACTTCCAGCGTTTTTCTAGCGTGCATTTCCAAACTTTTGTGGGATTCTCCCCAGCCGCTGCCTCGCCGGTGCCCCGTAATCGAACCTTGACCGGTTTCATCGGCCCACGGTTTCAGGCTCGATCGTTTAGCGTACGGTACACGACGGCGGCGGTGGCCTCGAAAGCATTGAACATGAACCGCAAACAGTCCAATTTCGTCAGCTGACCGTAAAAGAGAGGAGGAAGAACAAAACGGCACCAGCAGTACGTCCCCGTTCGTGCTCGGGGCTGCAGCATCTTAGCCCACTCTATGCTGGGACAGAAGGCATACAGCATCACCGGCCACCTCTCAGCAACCAGGGTGCTAATTAGCATCTCTAACCGTATAAGTAAACGACTTTACTCTCTACGGACCTCTTGAGAGATGCCTTCTCCCATCGCGGTGGCTTTCCCTGTGCCGTCCGCGCGGGGATCTTCCGAAATAGCAACGTGCCCGCCAAGAGTCGCTAAGAGAAGCGAACGCCAAGCTATATGCTGCTCACGACAGACACTCACCACGCGGTTGGTTGTGGCTGATATCTACCGTTCCAGGTCGGTTTGGACTTGGAAACACAACAACCGAACTCCGGGCCGGGTGTAGTTTAAGCCAGCACGCAACGCAGCCAGCGTGAGCCGCCGATGGAAATTGGTCCGAGCGAAAGAGAAAATTCGTTTTCGGGTGAAACCGGGCGGAAGGTCAACGGCATGGCGAGCGTTATTGCACCCCGGAGCGGGAGAGGTTGTCGTGTTTTATGCAACCTTCCGAAAAGCGAGCCGAATAAATAAGAACCGAAAAGACAAACTTCATCTGCCCGAAAGCTGGTAGACCGGACCGATTAAAGGGCGTCCGAAGCGCCCCGAGAAGGCCGGCGTGGCACTAAAAGCCGTGCCACAAAACAACGATTTTCTTTAGCCAATGACGCTGCACGCAAACTTGCATCTGTTGGAATGGAAACAAAAAAGAATAGTGTAATAGGAACCTTGCAGTGACCAAAAGAAGCAGAAAGTCGACCGTTTCGAAGTAAAAACTAATGTCGTCTAGAAATTTGTCGCATCGTTTTGATTTTCGAATTAGAAAAATGATGATTAAAATTCTTGGATTAAATCTCCACACGGTTCACTTTTAAACATCTCTTTCCATGTGCACTATTTTTTATATTGATGCAAACGGCCACCAAAGCGTTGAGTAAAACCACACTGTAGTTTTTCAATCGCAACAGAAACAAACAATTCATGCGCATCTGTGAAATTCAAAAAACAGACGAACAGTAGTACAACCCAGTAGGCATTTGTAAAACGAATGTAAGTCGTCTGCTTCAGCTGCAGAAAAAATAAAATGATAATAATGAAAACGAAGTGGTAAAAATGGGAGCGAAAACAATTGCAGTTGAAGGGTAAAAACGGCTGGAAGACGGTTTTTCGGATGACCTTAGCTCAGCTGCGGACATTTTTGCACGACGTTTGCGCGTGCCCGACTGCAACTGGCCCATCGAAGGAAGAAGAAGATTCGCTTAGCAGATGTGTTAAATATGATGAAGGAGATTGTAGATGGAATCACATACGGATTTGTTTAATTTCACCGATAGTTAAAAATAAACGATCGTCCAATTTCATAGACCTAGGAGCTAGAAATTAGGGAGCCTGGGTGAGTAACGATCGTTTGTACTGATTATAACGACCATTTCGATTTCGACGAAAACGATTGACAAATGCATCTAACTAATCAAAACTTAACGCTTGACGGCAAATTAAATGATGGTTAAATAAACAAATCCGCGTTACAAAAACAATAGAACGATAAGGAAAAACAGTAACACCAGGGACTGGGTGATTCATAAGCGAACAGACTTTGCCCTACATTAGTACTCACCCAGAATGTACTTTGAGCCGAGCTTTTGCAGATTGCAAAAATGATAATAAACGTAGAGGATGGCCGTGCCGCGCACCACCATCATCAGGATGATGTCGATGATGTTCTGATCCGCCTCCTCGCAGTGCAGCAGCCCCTCGCCGACCGTGCGCCCTCCGTAGCGCCAGCTCGGGCACGACTGCATCCGCTCGGCATCGCTATCCGGCGGCTGGTGTGCCGTATTGCGTTCCAGCGACAGAATGCAGGCCACCACCGTGACCAGCGCCACAATCACCTCCCACGGATGGGACGCACAGAACTCGCCGTGCACGCGAAACAATCGCCCGAGACGCATCGTGAATCGGTGTTTCTGGTGTGTCGTCGCAAGGGGCAAGTCTCTGGGCGACACGTTTGGGGGCAACCCTTTGGCCTTTGACTCAGGCACAGGCACCCGAAGTGGTGCAAGGCTGCACACCGACACACAAACACTCCCTACTCTCCTGTTTCTCGATTGGGCCACGTAGGACGCGCGAGGGATAACTGGACACTGAATCGAACGATTAAACGAACTTGCACACACAAAAACACACAGGGAGACAGACACCGGATATCGAGGTGCACCAGGGCAGTTCCTCTTGAACTTGGTACCGAGATTAGAAATTCGTTTGCATCACGTTGCGTTGGACTTTGGACGCCGGCATCAGTAGCACGCGAAACAACATCCGACTACACGCGGGCGCGCGCGCACTTCTCCTTTTCGGTTTCGACGGATTTCGGAAGTGCAGAGATCGACGTATGACACACCAGACACACCGCGCCGCAATGCTGCTTTGCCTGCACTCTGCCAAACGAACCGATTTGGTTTCCCCTCCAGGCCGATCGAGAGACGATCGAGAGACGTTCGTGCGTGCGTGCGTGAGCGTTGATCTTACGGTGCTTTTCACCCTGGGAACGGGAAAATGTGGTTGAAACGGGTTGGGCCGCAGCTCGATGTGGGAACACGGTCGACACAGCGCGAAACCCGGAGCGAGGGAAAACTGGCAAGCGAACGAGCTGGCCACAAACACACTTCTTCACCGTAGCGCGGTTCCGACGAGACTGAACCGTCGGTCGTGCGATCCGCGGCCTTTGCTGCTGCCTGATCCCGAGACCACGTAGCACACAGCTGCGCTGCTGCAGCAGCTCGGTGGCCTGTTCTTTCTCTCTCGCGGTGACACACACAAACCCCGCTGCCCGGTCTGTAATGCTGATGGTGGCGCGATGTTGCTAGCGTTCTTCTTCGCGGAATTTTCCCGCAAGGGGTCGAAGTCGAGCGGACGGCGGCCTGCACACGACGATGACGTAGTGTTCCAACGAAAGGAAGAGCGCTTATTGGACGACGGAGCTTGCCGGGACCCGCTGGACTTTGCACTGGAAATGGAAAGAAACGTACATGAAGTTGCCATAAGTTGGTTGCTTGTGAGTGATAAATGCTCGATTCACAGATCGCCCTCGATCCGTCGTGCAAATCAAGGCGTGCCCTCCACGCACTCCCAAAACCCATTCAACGAGCACCAAGGAGCAAGGAGGAGGATAAAGGGTTTGTGCGTGTTGTGAGCACAAGGGGGAAAACATGGCGGAACCCCACTGTTAGATAACAGCACGCAGCAGATTCATTGATGGATACGGGACCGAAATCGACAGATGGATGGATGGATAAATGATGCTTGTTATGTATGTGCAAGGCCACACACTCTGGCACGCACGCACGCACGCACGGGGCACCGGGGGCATAATCTTTGGCCGGGCGAAGGGGGAAGTGTGCTTAACTCATCTTAAATAAATGGGTCTGAGGGGACGATTGATGCGCCCCGCGACGGTGTCACGGTGGTCTGGCAACCTTCGCGGCAGGATTGGGCCAATATTTGTCGATGTGCTTACACACGATTTATACCTGTTGCGGAAGTTTAGCATCAACTTCCCCCCACCCCGATCGCAATGCTCTTATCTGTCATCAAGCCCCTCTTGAACCCGATCTGTCGTTGGGCCGGTACGAAGGAGATGTCACGCGTTAATGTTTCCCACCATATTTTGCGCTTGGCTCCTCTTTTTTTTTCGTTCGTGTACCCAACGTGATCAGCGGGTAGATGTGAATGAGCGTTTCTTTGGCATCATGGCAAATTCAAGCCAAATTACCCAAAGCCAAATCATAATGGACAGCGGAGATCGCCACAGATGGTGCTAACTCAACGATCAACGACTGATAATTGATTTTTTTTTTATGAAAGCAAACGATGCGCACACATGGTGGAACACTGGTTCAGCTGTAACATTCTATTCTATGTATGCTTCAACGTATTGGAACCAGGAAAACAATAGAACGTAGGGGATTTGAAGCTCTCCATAGGATTTAAATTTCTGCGATGACTAGCAACTGTCTAAACATACTCTTATTTCTACACTTTTACTCATATACTTCTTTAATTCAGAACCAGAGGAATGATTCCCTGTTTGGGCTCCAAATTTTTGTAGCAGCTGATTACACATTTTGTGTACTAAAAATATAAACAGAGTTAGTATAATTTTGGTGTGTGTCTTCCCACAAATTGTGTCTATAATTTTCGTTACTTCTAGCAGCATTTTTCAAAGACATTACGTGCCATTATCCATGTCCTTCATAATTAGAAACAAAAAACAAAATCCAGCACTCGTTTTAAAACATAAAGAATTATATACACCATTTAAAATTCAAGAACCTTTGTTATGCTAGGGATATGGGATGGGTATATATGCTGCGTCATGCATTTTATGTATCATTATAACAAATAACAATTGCAATTTTAAAACTAGTGGCTGGAAGTGTTTTTTAAATTTTCAAACCAAAGTTAAACCAAGCCATTTCGATTTGGATATTGCTTGTTTTGCGATCCCATGTTTATGTAGGACAAAGGGGGACTTAAATGAACTGCTAAATGTTGTCCTATTTCACTTATGTAGGAAAGAAAACTAAACATTTTGGAAAACAATCCTTGTCAAAAATAAAACATTGCAAAACAATTCAATGGAACGGACACGTCACCATCATCCCGTGAAACCACTTTTGCAGCTTTCGATTATCTCCTACGCTTTGGGGCAGCAAACAGCAACCACTGACATAGACCATATCCCTGCCAGCGATGGGAAGAAAGTTATGAGTTCACAACCTTTGGCCGCACCACTTTTCGGTGAAATCAACAATTCATTAATTTGCAGCTTGCAGATTTCGGATAGCGAAACCATATGGTGGGTCGATATTCTGGCATCAATAATCAACCTACCGACGCAAGCAACGGCCATTTGTTTCGGTTAAGTTTGGTTTAGTATAAGTTCAGGGTACGTTGGGGGAACACGCATTTGTTTATCAACAGGTTGTGGATAGACATTTCGCGTGTCAGAGTCCATTCGATTATCTGATAAGTCTGATGGATATTTTGTCTGGGAAATGTTTGAAACCACTAAACGAGCTGTAGAATGTACCGTTTTTGTTCTAATATAATTTGTTAAGTACTTCTACTCATCGGCCAACCGATGACGCATTAGTCTTTGTTTTCCTCAAAGACGTAATTCGATAATGGGTTAGAATTTGTTCCTAATTACCAAATTGTACCTTAGTAATTAGCAAATTAGTCAGTACGCAATTAGTGTTGCCGGTAAAATGGTGTTTTTACGCGCCCTTTTCCCCGATCACCAGGGAATGATCAAAGATTAGCGGCTGCATGGCTAAAGTTTGTCTTCCATCAAAGGCATTGGAGGAGGGTAAAACGATGGTCTGCTTGTTCGCATGCTTCTCTCTGCGCTTATTAATCACTTCGTTTGGCCTGAAGATCGGCTTAATGCGTACGGAAATAGAACAACCGCCACACGCCTCCCAACGATGGTGGCGTCTTGTTGTTAACCACTACCGTAACGCATTTAGCAAGTACTTTCGATCCGCGGTTCCCGGTCTTCACCATCCGCCGGACATCCACGAGATGTGCTGAGCGGAATCGGTGCGATCGGTTCCCGGGATTCAGACTTGTAAGATTTCGCACGGAGTTTCCAGGCAAAGATGGCGCGCGGTCATTCGGTTTGTTTATCTTGGGGCCCGCGCCAGAACGGTGTTTGTTTACGTTGGAAAACTCGGGCATTTCCACTTCACGATCGTCATCACTGTTTCCCCGTACCGGCGCACGGAGATCGGCGTGAGAGTTCGCGTGTTGTTTTGCACAACACGAGGGAAAAGGAGCAAACACACCGAACGTGATTGGAAAGAGGTTTGCAATATCCGGTACGATAAGTGACAACGTGAGAAGAAATGTAATCAAAACAGTTAACTGGCCAGATGCAACAAACACGTTGATCATTACATGACAAGTGTAGCTAATCTGGAGGTACACATAAACAATGTCTATGGAAAATTTTGATGGATATTTAACGTGTCGAACGATATGAAAGTTCCATTTAATTTTTGTCGAACAGTTCACTCTCATAGTATTAGTAAAATAATTTCTAACAAACGTTAACAAACGTTCTGTTATGCAGTCCTATGACTTACCGGAAGTTTCTATGAATACTATTAACTACTGATAAGAATAACAACCCTTTCAGACGATTCAAATCGCACTGAACAATCATCACGATGATTCTTTTAGTTACTCTTTTGTAATTTAAAATGCGAAAAATGAGTTCCAGCTAAAAAGAAGATTCAAACAGGAGTTACAAAAACTCACCGTGAGGAGTTTAATTAATCAATTCAATAGTAAAATTCTAATCATTCATTCTTACTCAGTACGCGCATCACTTCTATTACCTACCGTTTCTACTGAAGATTTTTTTAGAAGAATACTAGAAGAAACTCTAATCCTGAGTGTGTATTTAGTGTTCTATCATCTCGACAGCATATCATAAAAAGATTTCTCTTTTCTTCAAAGACAAATCGTCGTACGATAAATCATTCCATTTTATCATTCGATCGCAGCATAAGGGTCTAGGTGCTATTAAACTAAACCGGTTCCAGGCGTGCCCCGCCCGAGCTGGCTCGAAAATGTGTCCAACTATCAGCCGAAACTCTACACGTGGTTAGTTGGCAAGGGTTCAGAATGACACTTTTTCTTGACAGAAACACTAAAAAAGACAACGCCAACGACCAATCCCACGCTAATTCGCGAAGACAACCGCGCTATCGCGGGGTTCTCTCGGTGGGAAAATGGAAGAAGATTTGCCGTGATGCTAGAAGGTGCTGTAAAAAAAACCCCGACCGAAGCGGTTTGTCCGGAGGTATACCGTGTTTAATTTTTGACCGGTTCCCTTCGTTTCTGGGTGGTGTGGTGGTCCGGGCTCATTAGAAACACCCTGAAAAGGGTAAATAAATGTTGCGATCACGTCTTCGCACTGGCCCGCCGGAATACTAATGGGCACTGGCTGATGATGGCGAAGGGGTTGGTGCTCCTTCCTGCGTTTTCCCTCCCCCGCGCACCCATCACCATCCGCCGCCGATCGTGGTGACATATATGACCACCCTTGTCTCGCATCCTCCCCTCCCGCCTGAAATGTCCACTAACATTCGTGACCATTCGGCACACCCGTTGCGTGGCGGAACTACTTATTCATGAGGCCCCAGACGCGCGAACATGCTAAATGTTTGCAAAAGCCGGGGGTTCCTCTTTCGTCAAAAACTGCTCACCACCGCCGCTCGCAGTCAAAGTGCGATCGTCTAGTTCTTTTTTCATTTCGCACACCGCGATGGCTTATCTGACGGTATTTGTCTTCCGCTTATTTGTGTAGTGTACTATCCTTTTTTTTTGTTCGTTTCGTTTCCCATTTTTCTACCCCCCAAAAATCCCATCAAACTTTACCGACGGTCTGTCTACGATTGTCTTCCCGGCGGGCGGATTTATCCAGCCTCGCACCCCCTGCCCTCTCGCAATGTGCTAAAAGCATCCCCCCGTCTCCCTTCATCCGTGCCACTCCGTTCTCGATCATCATCAGCATGACCTCCGGCGTGACGGCTGGGTAGTTTGTCACTTCCACGACCAATATCCGGCTCCTGCGGACGACCGCTAACGCCTGTTGCTAACGAACGCCGCAGAATAGCCGCTAGATTTATTCCCGAAAGAGAAAATGCTTAATAATTAGCTTTCCTTTTAGAAGACGAGTCCCTTTTACGGATGCTGCCACCGGGTGGCTCTGGGTTTCGGATGTCGGCAAAAGGTTCCCAAAACTTGTTCGGCCACCATTTGGCTTTCAGTGTCGTGTTTCTTCTCCAAGGAGCTTCTCCAAAGCAGTTACGCGGATGTAGTGAAACAGATGGACACCAAAGTTGCGGGCCGTGTTGTTCTTCTTCGTCTCACCCAAGGCCCTTCGCTGTAGGCGGTGATTTAAGCCGTTCGATCGAGCGCGAGCCGGATTGATCGTGCAGCGCCTCTTTTCGCCGTCATTTTCGCCCCTCCCAAGCGGGTGACAAAGTATTAGAGGGTGGAAAAAAAGGCAGCGACAAGGAATTCCGAACCAGACGATGCGTGATGTTGTAACAAAGCGTTTCACCGATACGGTGAGGAATAATTTAAATTTTTATTGACCCTCGAATATCGTAAAGATCAGTATATTTTGATTCCTTCCCCGCCGAAGGGGGGAGTAAAAAAAAAACACCCTAATGATTTTGTACACAGGCTCTTTTTTTTCTCTTTACAACACACTCCCATGGCGGTGATGGGCAACCGGTTCTTTAACGGGAAAGAGGGTCAATGTCTTTGGGTGGCAAAATTTGCATGCCGATGAAAAATGACACCTGATTTGTGTCTCATTTTTTTGGGCTCCGGCTCACCCCCGACCCGTACCCCGGTCGGACGATCGCTGGCCGGGTTGGGAAATGTGTGTTTTTAGGGCTTGACACAAAGCAGGATGTGTGGGGTGGCGCCGTGGCCGCGGCTCGCGCGACGGTTACGAAACGCTAGACCCGAGCGTCATCCTTCGCTAGGGTCGCGGCGTCAGGTCCACCTTGAGCGCCGGTGAAGGTTTCGTGAAGGCAGACCTGAAAATCCGCCCCAAAAAACATGGAAAACTTTCTGCCCGCCCAGCAACACAAGAGAGCTGATCGAAATCCAGTTTCCAGCACGCCTCGGCAGATGATACATCGAGTGGCCGGATGGACATAGCACCGTGTCGTGGCGTTAGTCGATGGATGCTGCCTGCTTTCGACGATGATCCGGTCCTTCACGGCTAAGGCTACGCGGCGAGACCTTTGATGTGGCGCAGGAGAAACGTCGGGGAATTCGTCGTAAGCTGGCGAAGGTTGCTTTCTAGTCACGTGCGTAGGCCCTGGGCGAAACCGAAGGACATCGATTCGTTGTGTCCTACCCGTATAGACCGTCCTACCGGGTGACAAACGCATCGGGCTACACTTGTCCTCTCCGGCGCGGGGAGACTTTGCGACGATAATAAGCAAACGACGTTTAAATCGGGGGCTACTGGTTCGACGGATCTTAATTACGACCTTTTCATTGTATGCTTATGCCCGATCGCCAGGGAAAAAAAACGGCCAGCACACATTACACAATCATTAACCCGCCCTGCCATCCAATGTTCCCTCCTTCCCGGTTCCCGGGAAACTACTGCCGAGCCTCTACTTGTTCGGGCTACATCTTGAACCACTTTATTGACCATCGAGCAGCTTTCACAGGCCGCTGCTTGGTGGTAAAAGTACAGCGAAGGTCAGCTTTACGCAATCATCAATGGAAAGGACCACCGATCGACTGGTAAGGCTTTTGGTCGAGGGTTTTTAAAAATATCCTAGCCTGTTCAAAACGCTTCCCTTTTCCAGAGCGTGCCGCGCCTCTGTTGCTAACCAACGCTGTCTTTCGAACACCAGACCAGAAGTTTAAGTAACACATAAAACAATGCCGAAAACTAAAGTGGTTGACGTACAGCAAGTGGACAACTGGTACGAGTTGGAAAGGAGAAAGATCCAACCGTAAGAGGCTTGGTTGCCGGCCTGTCTATGCTTGCCGGGGAATGACACTACACCCGGGGGACCCCAAATGGGAACGCTCTGCTCTTCTTACGGTACGATAAATCGGGCTCGAACCCCTTCACAGAAACACGAACCTGTGTGCTTTCGAAGCGCCAAGAGTGTGTTGATGCGCCGGAACGCTTCACAGCATAACCTACTTCTGATCAGGTCCGTCAGGCGGCGTGTCAAACCATATGCCCAACGGTGGTACATCCTCCCAAAAGCAGGCAGACGATCGTTCGACCGACGATTAACGACGAATTCAACAACCTGCCTCGCCCTCCAGGGGCAATGTACGATCGGCAGTACTCCATGATCTCCTCCTTCATGCTCACCTCGCGTTTTCCTTTCGCGCTCTTTCTCCTGCGGCGACATGCGCAGGGAAAACGGGCGGCCATGGGGAAGAAGGTTCAGCTCAGTTCATCCGCCCCGTTCGTCCGCGTGAAAGTGCCGCGCAAAATTCGAAAAAGTGAAACTCTTTTGATGACCCACATTATCATTGCCCGTTCCGATCGCCCCGGCATCGTTGCTTCGGCCGTTGCGACTGAAGCTGGCAGGATACATTTAGTTTCATTCATCGAACCGGGACCGCCACGGGGCCATGGGCTACGGGTTTGGTTCCAAATCTTGCGGGCGCATAGTAAAATCGATTAGCATAATTCGGGCGAGATAAGGCAAATTATCGAAATCGGTAGGCAATCAAAGAGAAAATGAGAAAGCTATCTATTGAACCGATGGGAGAGAAAACTCCAGTGTTCGGTATAACTTGTTTCATACAGTTCACATACGGGGTCACCGCAAACGATTGTTGGCGACTGAGTGATCTTCAAACGTGGATATTTCCTTTAGTGAATGGACAAGACTGTGACGTAAAGATCGGAATAAAATTAAATACTTAGTGAAGTTTCAAATGTCAAACAAAGACGAAACTCCAACGAAATGCATTTGCACTGCCAAGAAATGTTGAAATAAAGCAAGGTGGGGTAAAAAAGTGCATCCAGTTTTTACCTTAATTACTTTGCAAGAGAAAAACCAGTGGAGAAAAATCAGCCTTGTGTAATGTTAAGATAAATTACTGAAAAAAGGGTGAGTGGTTGGAATTTTTACTCAGCTTAGCATAAATCATTGTAGGAATCACGATCGCAATCTATCAAGTGAAGTTTGCAAATATTACGAAATTTCAACAAAAAGTAGCGAAAATAAGTATACAAAAGTATAAATAGGTTAGTTTACAATATATGTAAGAAGTCAGAACATCTCTATGGTTCGTATTAAGTTGTCGTTTTCTGGCAGTTAGCTGTTAGACACTCTCATTTTATTCTACTAGTTAGTAGAAGCAAATTTGAAATGGACGCCCATTTTATATTGGAAACCAAATATCATTACTTACATTATAAACTAAAATTGATAGATAAGACCAGAAAAATAAAATGTTGCTAAAATACCAAATATGCTCGTATACCATGCGTACACTTTATATGAGGGCACTTTCATCCAACTTGACATACGAAATCTATTAGAAACGAAATCTCGAAAAAATGATTCTCTATGTTTATTCAACAAACAAATCAATTGGCCTTCAGTAAAAAATACAAATGAATATTCAACTATTTATTACTGTTCGAAAATATAATTTCTACTGGTTGGGAGACATTATTATAAATTCATATCAACCAAAAGTACCCAATTTGTTTATTGGGTGACTATTGACCGACAGATTAATTTTATTCTACGAATAATTTCGACTCACTTTACTCTACACTTCGCCGCAAGAAAACGAAATTCAACAACCTGTTTGGCAATCTAGACGCCATATACAAGTTATCCCCCTCAAAGATTATTTAGTTTATCTGTCTTATTATAACTTTTTGCACACATATTGGCCAAAACATCTAATTCTGGAACGTGTTAAATGAGAACGAGCAACCAGTTGGAAATAAGCCTTCCGCGTTAGTTTAAAAGACGTGTTTGTGGTGGCAAGAAACCGGACACGGTAAAAGGTGGTTGGCAAATCGAAAACCAGTACTGAGCGAACAAAGTAAGCGGTAAAAAAATCATAAACATAACTACCACTCCGATGGCATATTCCTGTCCGACGAGTTGCAGGTTGTAGTGTAACACCACCGGTTTTTTTTTTAACCACCACTACGCGACACCTTATCCGATATTACACCGTTTGCAAATAAATAAAAAACTGAACCGCCCAACTGCACTTTACCGAAAATTACTGCCCGTAAAACAATGGGCAATAAAAATTTGCACCGATCAATTTGCTTTCGGGCGGCATGATGATCGGTTGGGCGTCGATATGTTATAATTGTATGCACACCCCGCCGATGCGCGTGACTTCCATGTGAATTCATTAACTATCATCCGACCGAAAAATGGCCCAGGTCGCCAGAGGCAATGCCGCGGGTGAGCCCAGAGTGTGTGTGTGTGTGCGTATTAATGTTGTGGGAAGGAAGGTTCGCCCACATTCGGGAGGGACGCTGTCCTACTTCCCGGTACCGGTGCGATGAAAGAGAAAACGTCAAACATTCCATCCTCGGGGGGGAGGGAGAGAAAGGTTGTGGGGGGAGATGGTGGGAGCCGGATCTTTCGTGCCTCTTCGCAAGGAGCAGTTTGTGGGAGAAACTGGGAAAATTTCAGGACGCACTTGCCATCAAACTCGGCCGTCTCGGGTACGCTTACGGTACGTGGCCGCCATCTTGAGCCATCGACGCACCTACCACCATCGCACATTGTTAATGATAAAATAAAATACATTCGAACACCGAAGTAGGAAGCTTCACCCGGGGAGGGGGAGAGGGTGGTAGGGGCTGCGAAGCCACCACATCACGCACGCGGTGACCGCACAAGAAAGGCCTTAAGCTGGAAAGCACGAGGCACCACCGCATGTTGAGCGAGACACACACACACAACCACACAAAGCCATGCCGCAAACACCGCGCATGAGGTAAAGGAAGACGCATTTCGACGGGTCGTCGCTGAGAAAGTGAAAGTTACGTCACCATCCGTCGCATCACGACACGGCCTGACGACAACGGTGAGGCCTTTTGCGTAGATTTCTCGACTGCCGCCGTTACCCATCCCCGTTATGGCCGACGACATCTTTCGACGAACACGCGACGATCGCCCGAGCCTGCAGGTTCCGACAGGGGGAGGAAATACTATTTTAAACGGCTAATGAACCGAACGTGTGGGCCTTACCTTAGCAAAAAGGTACACATGCAAGCCCGCCGGAAAGCGGTGATTTAAAGCCCGTTTGGGTAGTTCACACCAGATCGTGTCATTATATTCATTCTTCATACTCGTACAGAAAAAGTGGCCCTTTTTGGTATCCTTTAAATGGTTTAGTTAAAATCACAACGAGTAAGAGTAAAAAGTGGGAACATCTTACAAATAACTGCACGATCGCAAGTGCACCACATATATTTGTGTTTTAAATGCGACCGCTTTAGACTTCATTCCATGAACTGTACCCGGGAGTTATACAGGACTTTCATATTTCTCTTCAATTTGATAAGAGTTCTCAAAAGCAAAATAAACGAACTGAGTCTGGCCGTGTCAAAGTGTTTGACGATTTGGCCTTGAGTAAAATTAATTAGAAGAAAAGGTTAATCTGTATGTTCGTTTAAGCCATTGATGATATTACTACTCAGCCATTGATGAATACTGTTTAGTGTATGGCTTTGACAGTAGAATGAATGTAGCCTGTTGGATTTACACAATACTTCCAATTATCTGTGTTGACTTCCGTGTGTTATGAGAAAACAAACGGGGTGAAAAATAAAGCACATTAAGCTCCGAAAAAGTTATTTTATAAGGGATTTGCCAGGGTCTTTTCTTTGTTCTATTTGACATTTTGATTATTTGCGTATTATATTGCGTATAGTGGAACGTTCTGTTTAAACACAGTACCATTTGGTAAACACTTGCGATATACTTTTTTCTAAATATAGGAACATTGGAATTTCCGTACTGATAAGGTTCTTCTTCACACTCAAGTGCTACTTAGTTGATGCGACCAAGGCATAAAGCTGTAGCGCTCGTTTGGATGAATCATTAAGACAGCCAGCGAAATAGATTGAATAGTTGGCAAGATCACCGAAACAACTAATCAGTCGGCATAGAAATTCTTCGTAAAAATTATTACTTGCATTTAAATTAGTTTATGACTGGTGTCACTGCTCTGACGCATGCGATATTTTATATATTGAACAAATGAAATCGGACGTGCGATTTTATCGTACGATGAAATTAAAATCGTTTAAATTTATCGGATCAACCGTATGCAATTTTTTCTGTCAACCCAGCGTGATTTTATAAACCCAAAATTGAGATTTTTATCTAGAAAAGATTATCAAATTGAGCTAACTTTCTTCAACTTTAAACCCGATAAAATCGGTTGGATCGAGCATTGACAACACCCTCAGTACTTATTTCATATGCATGCGACATACAGTGACCGGCAGGAAGAAGTGGACACTTCGAATTTTGTTGATTTTCGCTCAATATTTTTTTCTCAATCCAACTAAATATACTGCAAGTATTTTTCGTGTATTGATTTACATATTTCATATAAGATCGACTAATGAGTAAGCGAAAACAAACATATTTTGATTTTGAGAAAAAAATAATAAAAAAAAAGTATCTAAAAAAACAGTGACAAGAAAAAGTGGCCACTTGTGGGGGTTCTCGACAGCCGAGCGGTAGCGCCGGTTAGAAAATCGGCCCATGAGCGCCGGGGCTCACCACCTCGACGGCGTGGGTTCTCGAATCCCATCCGAGACCGGACCCTCCCCTGTACCGAGAGGACTGACTATCCACGTACCACAGGGAAACAAGTCTCGTAAGCCCTTAACGGGCAGGCATGACTAAGAGGTCGTTACGCCAAGAAGAAGAAGAGAAGAAGAAGAAGAAGAGAAAAAAAAAATTGAGCGAAAATCAACAAAATTCGAAGTGTCCACTTCTTCCTGCCGGTCACTGTATAGAGGATTTGTTTTCTTGCACAAGTACACACCATTTAAAAGTGAACGCTAATTAATAGTAAAACAGTTTATTCAGCCATTGTGGTTCTTCGTTGCACAAGAACAACGTCGGTGCAAGCGTGCGCATATTTTTAGTGTCGACTAAACCGTCGATCACTCGCTGGCTCGGTCGATCGATCTCGCCTCAGCATGAATCGAAGCCCGCATACGATTGATATGCGATGTCCTCACACTCGTTTGAATTAGGTGCCAAAACGCTTGCGACATCTTTCGCATCGTGCAGACCTTCAGAGACCGCTCTCGGCGGCGCGTCTTTTGCGCGCCTGGGGACAGCTTTGCCAGCGGTTCCTTCATTCTACCTCAACCCGCAACCGTTTCCCCCTGTGCCCCCGCCGTTCTTGTCCCGTGTCCTTTGCATCCTTTTGCTGTGTGCGAAAAATGCGGTGGGGGTGAGCAACGGGTTGAATGTCGCAAACCATGTGTGCCATGTGTGTGCCACTATCAACACCACCACTCGTTCAAACGTGGCCGGTACCGTTTTCGTCATTTCATTCAAGTTTTCGTCGTTTTGAGCGGGCTTCGCGCTTGCTGTCTTTTTTGTCGTCGTGTCGTGGCTTCGTTGAGCCACTTTTTTGTCACCTCCCTAGGTTCCTCCCCGTCAAAGCCCCGAGGCTTTGTGAATGCGTGTGTGTATTGGTATGAAGTCGCTACGACTGCGTAACCGCACCCTGCCTCTGCCCTCTAACTTTTCCACTCGCGATCCTTCCTCGATTTCCCGACGCGTCGTACCATCGACCTCAGAGGAATCCGTGATCACACCCAGCTTCCTATGGTGGTTGCATTAACCACACACATACACAAACACATACACAAGCACAACCAAATAGTGCGATCATTCCGCGTGGTTTACCAAAAAACCACCCCGGGAATATCATTCCTGAAGCGCGTGCTTCCCGCAAAGGTCGAATCGAAACGGAGGAAATGGGTATGTGTGTGCGCCCTGCATGTCCCATCCCACACCATTTTCTTTTCTCTTGCCACTGTTTTACTACGCCACTTGCCGATTGGTTAATGGTAATCTAACGCTAACGCCCCGATACCACCATTCGTTGTGCTTCGATTTTCCACCCCGCCCGAACGGTAGGGGTGCGTTTTGCGGTGGTTTCGGTAAAACAAGTCCGACATCATGGGCCAACCGATGCAACCTCCCCGCTCGCCCTCACTTGGGCGGCATGCAGTTGCAGCTCCGTCGTGGCTCTGGACATCCATCGGGGCAAGAAAGTTGGCCACCGTTGGCCCAAAACCGACAAGTACAAACAGTACGATACGATACCCAAAGACCTGTTTGGTCATATGTGCAGTTTGGTTTGATTCTCTAACCGCTTGCTCCACGGCTTGCACCGCTGTCGAGCCGGATTGCGTCGGAATCGGCCACAGGTACCCTCGGTTCGCCCATTGCAGCGTAATGTGATCCGGAACGCCATGTTTTGATCGTCCTCCTGTGCGCCATACGCTGCTGGCAGAATGTGCAAATTAAATACTATTTTCGATCTCTTTAGCCACCGCGAACGATTGCAACGAATGCCACCCCGGGGTCTGCCTCGTACGCATAGCTTTTTGCGGCAAATCGTTGAGCATAAATAAAAGTCGTTTATTCAATGAAATGAATTGATTGACGGTTTTTGTGTATAATTTACCGCTGTTCATATATTTCACCCGTAGTTCCTGCTCCCGGGCCATACATTCGTACACCTTATGCGGCAGAGCATTCGAATGGGGTTTCGTATTTAAAATATCTCAACGTCGTAGCTGTTATTTAAGGTAAAGAATTACCATTATTTTCCTTTCACATACCTATTCATATAAAACCAGAATCATATGAATCACGGTAGGGAAAATAAACGAAACAATGTGTCTGGGAACATATTAACCATTTTTTTTTTCTCCACAAATTCATACTTTGGTATAATGTTGTAGAACTCACATTACTTTTAAAAGTAATCATCTTCTCGCTACATCAACATTATCTTTGTTTCCCTGCCGTAAGATAGGATGGCGTTTTGTCACAACTTGATTAAGCACTAGCAAATCGATTTGTTCTATTGTAAACATGTTTCGTTCGGTGCATAGAAATAAATAATTATTAAATTGGATACTTTTTATGTACCTTTTAACCCTCATCACATTAGAAAATACATTAAGATCCTAATCACATCATGTAACAATTATGCACAAAACCATATAAAATCTGGCAAACTCGTAATAGTTTTTTTTTAGTAAACTGTGGTTTGATTTGGTCTCTAAATCTCTTTACTTTATTTAAACATCCTGTTTGAGAATTTGTTTTCGACCTGTTTATTGGCACAACATTCAATTAAATGTTGTTGGGGTTTGAAAAGATTATGATGCTGATGTTGTGAGTATTTCAATTAGGTACTTCGGATGATCAAAGTTGGGTATTGATCAGTAGTATATTTCTTTTCGTATTACCTCATTTCGAAAATGTATGCGTTCTGATTCGGTACAAAATTAAAAAAAAGAAATATATGTGGAAATGAAAAATTCTGGATGAAATTACTTAACTTACATTTAAAAAAGATCTGAAGATTACTTTTATCTTAGATTGGAAATCTCCAAATGCTACCGCACGAAATCTGCATGCAAACACGGTCTCGGTGGGGATTACGTTTGAAAATTGTAGAAAAATTGATATTCACTCGGTGATTGATTGAAACCATGCTCGCCCACTGTTGGCAAAAACCTAAGAGGTTGGGAGTGAGTGGGAAAAGGAGAGAAAAAACAATCACTGCGATCCGGGGGTCATTTCACATCCATTTCCCGTCCGAAATCGTTCAACCTGGTCACGGCTCCACCCGCGGAGGGGAGAGGGAATGACTAAACTTCATCCAATAACATCTTGATCGGTCGATCGGATAGTAACCACCAGCCAGCAGCAAATCGTCGGCTGCCCCGGGGGAAGAAGTGCACATTTATCTTTGCCACGGCCATCGGCGGCCAATGCGGCAACACGGGTGTGGAATGGCTTTAATGGCTCTACAATGTACCATGACGTAATGGTACGGCGATGCGTCAGGTGAGGTGTAATGGTGTTGTAGGAGACGCGTGCAATAACGGAACATACGCGCGTTGTTTTGATGATTGCTTGAAATCCTTTTTTGTTTTCGCTCTACTGTGCGGTGTTAAATTACGATTGTACAACTGTTCGTCTACTTCGTCGGTTCGAGTGTCGAGATCGGATCGATCGAGTAAAGATGCCACATCCGTGTTACCGAAATGATGCCATTATCGGGAGTTCATTTTTTACAATTTACCGTTTATTAACTTAACAATTTATTGCCAATGGGGACGGTTTGCAACGAAACAATGTAAGTGTCTTAAGACTATTCGAAGACGTGTGTGTGTTTGTAGTTTTTTAAATGCTCCCGCCTCCATAAGATCAACCGGATTTATTACCAATTATTTGCTTCCTGAAGCTTGGGCTTTTAAGTAAGCTTCATTCAGCTTTACATCCGATCGTCCCAACACCACACCGTTACGATCGGGCAACACTTTTCCTTTCCGTGATCTATTTATGCTAATTCAGTGCTCTCACTCAGGTGGAATAAGCTCAACACTTCGGTCGAATTTTGGTTACGTCGTTCCACTGGTACGTGAAGCGGTTCCGCATCCGGGCCTCACTGGCCGGTGGTGCCCATATATGTGTAACTCAGACCAGACCCGGGCCCAACCACGCCACACCGAATGCAGGCAAACGAATGAAAGCAAACCAAAACCAGATAACCGGGCCCCAAAGGGGGTGAGCTCGAGAAAGAGAGATGCGTACCACCGCCTCGTACGTAAACAACCGGCCAAGGAACCATCTTGGAAGCGATCGAAATAAAAATCATTTTCCCCTCAGAACTGGCAGCCGGCACGTACCCGGAACTCGGCTGTGGGCCTCCGGTATGGCATGATGAAGCCCGACTCAAGTGCGCTACACAAGTGCATTATTGAATTTGGACCGTTTCCAACGTTGCCCCTGGTTTCGGGGGAAAAAAAACCGGACGGAACCCGTCGTCGTTGTGCATGTCCGCTTTTTAAAGCCTGACACACGGGTGGTGGTGCACTTCCGGAGAGATTTGTGTGATGCACGGGTGATAAGTCGGTGTTGGATGTGAGGTTTGTTTTTTTTTTGTTGCGTCGTGATTGTTAAAACGATTTTTGGCACAGATTTCGAGCAGTTACGTTCATTGGTAAAACATCCGCTTCCACTTGGCCAGTCGTATTATTTCCTGGACGAATACCCCCACAGCGTACTTAGGATATTTTCGTGTTATTCCACATTATTTCCAGATCATTAAGCAATGTACCAGCTGGTAAACCACGTGCGGGATATTTTTGGCACTGCCATGTGGTGAATGTACTTCCCCTCGAACTGCAATACTGACGGTCACTCGGGTAAATACTACATCCGGGTTAATGGGAAAAATGTAAACACAAAACGAATTGGATTTCAATGATTTAAAATGGGAAAATAAAAAAAAACACGAATATTTAATTTTTCTACGCTAATCTTGTTCTACGCAGGTGTCTTGAAGAGAAGGGTTTGTTATAGCTTACTAGCTTCAATTTATTTGTGAGTGATAGCAAAATTATTTGTGTTGCTATCGTTTCTTAACAAATTCATTGCTTTCCATATTTTACCATCTTCCCCGAGGATCAACAACAGGAGCAAGGTATTTGAAATTGACTGTTCATGGAGGGGCATCAATAGGAGGAAAATATTTCTTGGGAAAGTTAGCTTTAATATTCTAAATAAGCGTGGAATTAATATACATTTTCAATTGAACTGTATTTCTCTCAAACGAAATACAGAATTTGTTTCGTAAATTAAAATTTTAAGAAAGCGTTCTATTATTAAAATTCAAACTTCTTAGTATCTTACATATAGGGTGGCTTGTCATATTTTATAACATGTCTAACAGGTAATATAAGTAAATCTTCCCTAAAAAATATCTCTATTTACAATCAAATTGCTTCATCTCTTGATTCAAAACGAGATTCATCATAGATTTGTTATTGCCTGCGGCGTCCGTTACTGTCTTTTACGTTGGGGATAGTCCTGTCCAACAGGTTGAAATGTTATGAATTTATTAAAAATGCTAGTAACAATTGAGCTATATGTGAACGATTTATAAGTCGCTTGAAGAAATAAAAAAGGTAAAGCGAACATGTCTGAAAATGAACATCTATGAATAAGGATGGGTAAGGATCATAACGCAATCAAGTTGAAAAGTGGTACAATATGATGCAATACAAGTGACAACCAATAGCGCGAGCTAATAGAGAAAGAGAGCAACAAGGGTCCATCACCGTGTGTCGGTATCACGCGCCGTCCGTGACGTGAAGCTGAATTTTCATCTCCGCCAGAGCTATTGTCTCGCGGGGGACAAACTCCGGCGTCCTCGGTCGAATTCGATCGTGATGGTGCGAATATTTTTTCGCCATCATCCACCGATAAACCGACCGAAGGAGAGGGAAAAAAACCCGATCCACAACGGCGCGAACGGACAAGGCCATCCACCTCGCAAGGATAGGCCGAGATTTCCACACACCAGTCGAGCAACAGGGGGGAGAGCCAGCGGTTAAGTAATCCGTCCGAGCGGACATTTCTCGCGTCCACATTCACGCAGCACACGGCAGAGGGGTCAACTAACAGCGGCTCTTAGGTGGTAGGCGTTCGGCGCGACGGCGGACGGAGGCTGCTTACCAACGATTAGAAAATGTGACGTGCAATGATAAGGAAAGTGACGAATGCCGCACGAATAGCAATCCTACCTTTGCTTGCAAATCCTGGATGAAAATTCGAGAATGTCGAGAGGATGTTATCGGTACGCGGGGGGAACACTTCAGTTACGCGATGGGATAAACAACTTCCATTCCTATTTTGCAACCGATCGAACCATGCGATACGGACTACTGGTGCCTTTCCTAGCGACGGTACGGAACTGCACAATTTTCATCACTCAGCTGTCCGCGATTATGCACCTCTTTTCACCACACACTGAAACACTAGCGTATAGTACACGTGCTCCTAGATGCTGTCGTTCTTCGTCTTGCACACATAACTTTCCTATTCGAACGTTCTCGCTCGCACCGTCGCGAAAGTGTGGCGCTTACGTTTTTACAAATGATCCCGTTCGATTTGACGTTACACCGTTGGTCTCTGGTGAGCCGTAGAACAACAGAGATGCACCGATCGTTCTAGTACTGCAAGTTTGACAATTCCTCTCAACAAGCACAACAACCAGCTAGGTTTCGCATATCCGCACTGCAGTATGTGTTCTCACTCTTTCACTCCGCACAGATGTTTTTCGTTTTGACAGCGCTTTGTTTTTGTGCTGGACAAATCATCTATATCTCGATCCGAGGCGTTTGGTTGCATTGATGCTGAAGAGTATACTAAACTTTTAAGCAAATACGTGCCTGCTCTTTACACCACCTTTCTATTTGCCTGGTTTTCCAATGTTGTTGACTGAACGATTTGTTTTTTTTTTATAAATGCCCTGCACACACGGGGTTTACAGCTTGTGCGATTACGACTTTTACCATCAAAAACGAATCACAGTCACGAGGGGGAAAGACTAGCGATCGACAGCGGAATGCAACCGATGCACCTGTGCATTAATCCTCCGCTACAAAGCTTCTCTCTTTTCGTGGCCGTAGAAGCGGTAACGAGAATCACATCAGGATACACCTTCGTCGCGGGCTGCGCGAATAACAACCGCCAACGACACGCTCGGCGGCGAAAGGGACATTAGCGACTAGTTGGGCTAGGAACTCGTTTATATACACGCACGGAACACACTGCGGGCAGTAGCAACCCGTTTTACACCGACCAGAGGAACGCGACAGCACCATCCAATCGTCAGCGAATGACTGACCGATACGGTCGAAAGTTTCACTACTCACGGCACGATTGCCACAGCGGCAGCAGCACTAAATACTGCAACCCCAAAGTCGACGACGAAGCCACAACACGGACAGAGCGTTCAGCCATACGGCATTCGTACCTTCGGCTCCCCTACCACCACTCCCATAACGGTGGACGAAAAGAAAATCTTCATTTTTATGCTTTTCTCGCCCTGTCGTCTCGGCAGTTTACTTTTCAGTGCGATTCATGTTGCACAATAAACAAATCGATTAGGCGGGTGTCTATCGCGAGCTTCTTATGTTTCCGATTCGTACGAAATCGCTTTATGAATTCTATTTTCGATACTGGAGACTTACTACCACCCAATCGTGCAGAAATAGAAAAATTTTTATAAAATGTAACTATTGAAATACAATTTTTCAAGTAAAAGAAAACTCGTCCGAATCAGAGTGTTTACGAGTTTCACGATATACGCCGTTATCTGTCATGATGGGAAATGTCAATGGAGCAGTGCACTTCGCAGAAGGTAGTATTCCTAGTCGAATACTAGGAAAATATTGCAATGCATACGGAATTGAGAAACGTGTGAAGTAAGTAATCGTTAATTTTCATAAATTGTGGTATTTGGAGCCGATGAATGAATTCCTCATTGTCTCTCATGTATTATTCATATTAAAGCGCACGTGCTTGATGATTAAATGATGCACTCATGCTAAAGATGCACGTGCACACGTGCTAAAGATGATTTAAGGTTAAAATTAATGATACTAAAAAATACCTTTCAAAGAGTCGGTTGTTAACAGATGTTTTTATTACTCATTTAGATTTAATTAGCACAATAAACCAAATTCATATTTTGGTAAGGTTATTTCGGGCAAACGATTGAGTATGATAGCAGTCTCTTTCTGGTTCTTGTCGTCAGTACGTAACCCAATCTGTTTAAAATCGTTTTACTTTTGTACTTCATATTCTATTCATGCAAATAGTCATAACAATATGTAATTTCAATGGACAGATGCACGTTGTACGTAAGCAAGAGTATTTTGCGCTTTTTCGTGGCTTTGGAACACAAATGCCGTTTGTTCAGATTTTCCTTCCAATAAGGAATTTGCATGCAAATACGATGTTATCCCGAGGTGGCATCTTGCGTAGTTTTACTTTTGAGCAAAACTTCAATAAGGTGTATTTTTCACGTAGGTTGCACTCTTAAAAATAACCAGCATAAAGATAGCTCTAATTAGCATGACGATGAGATCCAGTGTTTAGCCTGTTATTTTTGTTCACAATACCTACGTTCACGTGCGCGCTTTGGGGAAGTAAAATAAGTTATTTAAAAAAGGTGAGGTAGTCTCTATCCATGTCTTTATTGCTTATTTTCATGTGGTTACTACATTTACAATTATGGACGGAATGAAGGCACATATGGGCACGGCATACGTGCGAGTTGGACGGAGAAAAATGAAGATCTTAGCTAAATTTAGAAGAATACTTTCAAAAACACTGCTGCCACCGAGATAAGCAACGATGTAAATGTGCTTGTGAAAGCAGCTGTCGAACGGTAAATTCTCCACTGGAAAATTGTGACCAAATTTTCGGTCTCCTTCCACGGATTCGATCCGTCGTCAAAGTGCATAGGGCACTGATCCCTCTCTCGCTCGTATTCGGTCATGTCGATCGCAACCACTGCTCCCTCGGTCCAGTTCCACGAGGTCACATCCTGCTTTAAATTACAGAAGGCACCGACGGCTTGCGACATCAGGATTCGGTTCAGATCTGCCCGTTGATACACCCAGCAGCGATATTTAGACAGTGGATCGAGGTCGTCGTACGTGATGAGATATGACTTGAGATTCTCCTGCCAGTAACCAATGCAGCTCATCCGATAATCCGGATCGCTGTAGATATCGATGGGACGACCGAGATAATCCACCGACAGACAATAATCCGCATCAATTGCCATTTCCTTCTGGTCGCCGTCGCACACGGAAAAGTCGGATATGTTTTGCTTGCAGCGAATGTCTGGCCGAGGGCTCAACGTCACACCGCCAAGGATACGCGTCTTGAACGGTGCCTCTCCTTTCTGGGTGAAGTTAAATTTGCCCGCCACGGGGCATCGAATCGGGACCGGCTTTGCGGCCAACAGTAGCTCGTACCGCCACTGCTCTTTGTTGTCGAACTGTTTCCACGCGCATACCGTCGAGAAGTCATCTTCGATTAAGGCACGTCCACGCCGATAGCGGATTATATTGTGGTGTTTTGGGACGAAATCAAAACAAACGTAGTCTGTCTGGCAACCATCGACCGTAAGACGAGCCATCATGATACGCGTGTCGCGCTGCTCTCGGCAAATATAAATCGTGCGTCGGTAACGAGACTGATCCGGTTTGTACGTTTCAACTATGTGCGTTTCATTGATTTTAACATCGCCGTCAATGTTCGCCGTGTTGATCCATTCGCCGGTGAAATTCTGCGGGAATCTGCAGCCCGGTTCGATCACATCCGCCTTCACCGGTGTGATGCGTAGACGTTCTGGAGATTTTTCTACCGTTTTCAGGGTATTGCATTCGGCTGTAATCGACACACCCAGGTACAGATCATCGTCACGATTCTTCAAGAAACAGCGATACTTTTCATCCTTTCGCGATTCCTTCGTGTTGGCTACGGCAAAATAGTGATTTTTGCCCACAAACCAATCACCCAAGCAGCTGTACTCAACCACTCCGTTGAACGTGTCTGTCATTCCGATACACTGCTTGTAGGTGATGTTGAACTTTTCGTTCGATATGAGGAACTGCGTGCCGGCCTGTTGGCACGAGTGGATCCTCGCATCCGGGTGATCACATTCGCCCGTGAAACGGAACCGATTCTGGTACGCAAACTGCCACACCCCTTCCAGCGAAGAACGACAGTTTACAGGGACGTAGTTTTCGTTGAACAGTGTTATCAGCTGCTGGTCGGTTGTTATACCGCGACAAACTCGATTTATCGTTGGATCTTCATTCTTGCCAAGAGTAACGCAGGCAGCTTTCGAAGGAAATTGAAGGTTTAAACAATAAAATTACTACGCATTGTAGCATTAAACATTGGTTTACTTACATTCATATTTTTCGAAGATGTTTAACGTCCTCGGGAATGCATGTAGACAATGAAAACAGCGTTGGCCTCGGAAAATAAACGTATAATTTGACCCCACACGCTCCATGTGTATCAGTTCTCCTCTATCCGACATAGTGTGGTCGTCTAGGACGGTCAATGTTGGCCTTCCAGTTTCCCAGGAGAACCATGATCCCTGGAGTATTTTCGGTATCGTTAGGTTGGATCGTGCTGATTGACCCGATGCTGCAATGTTCAGAACAGACAAAAGTGAATACCATTTAAAACTCATTAACCTAAGCGCCTATGCAGGTGCAATCCATTGTTGCAGGTTGAAGCTGGAAGGAATGTTCAGGGACACGCCCCGCCCGACTGCATGAAGCTATCTTGTGGGAAAACATATACTTACCATAGCCCAAAACTACTGCCAACAGCAGTAACTTCGATGTTATAGGCTTCATTTTAAGCCAAGCTTTGTAATAAAGCTAGTTTCACAATGTTGCACTAAATGTAATGAATCAAATTAACGAAAACATCTAGCATCAACTTTAATCGAGAAGCGTTGTTGACGGAATTAAAATCCAACTTGACGCTGATTCACATGACATTTACTGTCAAACATGCAGTGCTGCTACCTGTTCGAGAGACTGCCGTTGAACCGGTTGATAAAGAACCGCTTTAAATTGAAATTGGCAAATCAAACCGGTTACATATAAATTAATGATTCTCTACAAAGTAAATAATTTTAATTGTTATTGTAATCTTTTCTTTTCTGCTGATATTAAGCACCAAATGATATTAGCGAAAACAACTGAATGCTGGATGCATTGGCGCTGTCAAAACTGACTGTCATTTTCTTGCGTTGACGTGAAAACGCAATCAATGACTTAACCTCGTTGTATGTAGCTACCTATGTCTCGCGTCGCTCTTCGTCGTTCAGTTTTTATTCAAGATGGCGAACGTGCGGGACAGCGATATTTCTCTGTGGCTACATAATAAGCTTGGTACATCAAACGACTCATGGATAAGTGGTTCAATCACGTCTCAACTGAATAAGGAGGTGCTGCGCAATATCAAGGAGTGTTTTCCAGACCTACAGACGCAGGTGAAGCTGAAACTGCTGCTCAGTTTTTTCCAAATCCCCCGACGGATCGTCGAAGAGGTAAGCAAAAGCGATGGTATCATCGTGGTGCACACCAGAGTGCTGCGCGTGTGAATAGTCATCTGTCCCGCATCTAAGCAGTCGTCAGCAAAAACAGTTGGGCAGTAAACGAAGTACGAAATACTTTCATCGTGATAGTGTAGCTCCCGGGATCAATTATAAATAATTAATCTATGCCCTACGCGTCTCCCGCCTTCGAGCAATGTCATCATAAAGCATCCGGAATCGTAATCGGTTAATTAGTGCGAAAATAACGCAGCATGCATTAGACGTGTTTACTTTCCCATGTCAAGCAGCCGATGTTTTCATCGTTCGTCAACATACATGCAGCTACATTGGAGAAGCTTTGGGGGCGGAATTGAACCCTATTTTTCTATTTTGTTTATTTATTCTAGTGGAAGACCGAACTAGAGGAAGTCATAGAAGTGGCTGGTCTCGACTCGGAGCTATGGGTTTCAATGATAGCGGAAACAATAAAAACTCTGCCCACCGCTGGCTCGCTGAATACGGAGATCTCCGATTACGAAGAGACTCGACCGATTTTCACAGACATGGTGAACGAGCTGCGGCGGCTAGTGGGGAAAAATGCAGATCTTGGCCTGTTGCCACTCGAATGTCAGTATCTGAACAAATCGGCCCTCGTGTCCGTCGTCGGGCAGCAGGCAACGCCGGTGAAACATTTTACGCTGAAACGCAAACCGAAAAGTGCGGCCTTACGCGCGGAACTGGTGCAAAAGTCATCCGATGCACAGAGTTGCCTCAAGAAGATATCCGCACCTACAGTGCCTTTACGATCGCGTGGTATCCCACGTAAAATGACCGACACAACACCGCTCAAAGGTATTCCATCGCGTGTACCGACCGGTGGTTTCCGATCGCCTCCGACGACACCGGGACAGTCCCGGCCAACCATGAGCAGAACTCCGGCCGGTCGAAAAGACGGTGGCATCAAGCTGCTAGAGATAGGTGAGCAACCGTTAGGCTACGCCGCCGCTAAGAAACGAAAACGAGAGCAGGAAAAGGAGGAGCAAGCGAAGAAGGTGGCCGAACAACAGACTCAAAGTGCGACCGATGTGAAACCTGTTGTGGCTACACCGACTACTTCGGCGCCGGCGGTTACTACCACGCCGGATTATGCGGCCGGTTTATCCGCCCCTTCGACCGTGTACAGCCAACCTGCAACACCGATGCCAGCGACCTCCGGAAGCAAGGAGACTTCCTCCAGCATAATGACATCAACGGTAACCAGTACATCTCAAGCCACGGCGCAGCAGGTGCAACCAGTGCCACAGCAACCGCAACTGCAACCGGTGCAACGCCAACAGCAGCAGCAACAACAACAACAGCAGCAGCCCGAAGCGACAATAACGACTCAACAACCTCAGCCGCAACAGCCGCAGCAATCGCCGCAAACTCAAATCCAGACACCGGTTACTTTAATGGAAGAAAATCAGGTAGAAGTGAAGGCAGAGGCTAAGAAGGAAACCATCAGCATAGTGACGCCAACATCGGTCGCCGTTAGCTCGGTGCCGGTGAGCTCCGTACCCGTTCCACCGCTGGCCTACCCAACAACGAAAACAATAACCGCAACGATAATCAAAACAGAGCCCAGTGGTATCGTGGCTAGCCAATCGATTGCCAATCCTTCCCTCACGCTGTCATCGCAACCGCCATCTTTGGTGCGCACCGTTCCACTGGTATCTAAACAAGCCAAAACGGTCCTAGCAGCGTCACAGGCGAACATCTTAGCACCAGCGAGTACCGGGGGTGTGCAAATAATTCAAAAGTCGACCGGAAAAACGGTCAGCGCGGTGGCAGCGGCCGCTGCAGCAGCAACCAGTAGCAGCAACACCGCAAGTGGACCGCCAAAGATCGAAATCATTTCGTCGGAGTCGATAGTACCGGCGTCGTTGCACGCATCGATTCCAAAATCGACCACCATCATCAATCGCGGCGGAAATATTCTGTTCACTACGAAGCAGGTGCAGCCAAACACGACGGTCGCTTCCGGCGGGGCTACCATAATTCAGCAGAAAGCACCATTAACTTCGTACGTGCTAAACACTAGTTCGCCCGGCAAACAGTTGAACATCCAGCGGATAGTATCGAGCGTGAATTCCGCTGGTACACCGACTTTAACTACCACTATCTCACGTGCGCAGCATGCGCAGCAGCTGTTACAGCATCAACAGCAACAGCAGCAGCAACAACAGCAACTGCAGATTCAAGCACAGCAAGCTACTGCGCAGCCAACTAGGATCGTGCAGATTAAAACGGCGCCTACTGTTTCGCTCAACAACAGTCAACTGCTGCAGAACATACCGCCACTAATCTCGACCCAGATGCCGTCTGGTAACGCCCAGCCAACGATACTGAACATCCAGTCGCTACAGCAGCAAGGACAGCAGAGTCAGCTACAAATCACACCAACCGCCGTACCGCAGAAGCGTACAATAACGATAACGGCTCAAAATCCACCAACTGCTGGGATGACCACGTCCGTGGCGCAGATTCTACAGCAGCAGCAGCAACTACAGCAGCAACAGCAACAACAGCAGCAGCAGCAGCAGCAGCAACAGCAAGCGTTACAAGCGGCCGCCGGCCAACAGACAAAGTACACGCAGGTCGTGCTACCGCCGGGCGTAAAGGGAAACACGTACTACGTCACGAACACGCCCGGCGTGCAGAATGCGTTGAACCAGAAGGGCGTTATATTGCGCACGGTGGACGCATCGGGCAACACCGTGTACCAGCAGATTCCGCTCCACAACGTGTCTGGCCTGAGCGGCGCACTGCTGACCGGGCCTCCCGGTTTGGTCAAATCGGAACCGGACAAGTTGAGTCAAATACCTGCGCTCGTGCCGACCGGCTCGCTGCATCAAAACATTCCTGCCCTGACGCCAGTCGTAATACAACCGGCAGGGGTGCAACAGCAGGGTACGACAACGGTGGTTCAGCAGCAACAGCAGCAACAGCAGCAGACGACTACGATACCCGCGCTGATAACGAACATCACGCAAGCCCAGCAGCAGCAGCAGCAACAACAGCAAGTAAAGCAGCAAGTGATTTTCCGCCCCGTCGGTGGCGGTACGAACAGTGTGCAAACCATACTACCGCAAGGAATAACGCTTATTCAGCGGCCCGCCGCCGGTCAACCGAAGCTGGTGCAAACGATCCAGCAGGCAGCGGCCGGTGGAGCGACTGCGACGACGACTTCGGCGCAGGTTGTTGGCCAGCGTACGATCATCACCCAAATTCCGCAACAGCAGACGCAGCAAGTGCAACAGCAGCAGCAGCAGCAACACACCATACAATTCCAGGCACCGGGCACCCAGCGCACCGGCGGTACGACCATCCAGCTCGTTCAGCAGCAGCCACAGCAACAGGCGCAGACGCAAAGTCAACCGATACAGGTGCAGCGTATCCAACAGCAAGGAGCGACGGTAACGATTCAGCAGCAATCACAAGGCGGTGGAGCACAACAGCAGCAGCAACAACCACAGCAGCAACCGCAGCAGCCACAACAGCAGCAGCCGGGACGAAAAGGACTTTCCATATCGGTAGGGATTGCTTTTGTGCATCGCACGGGATTGTTTTCATTTTCTTTAACCGTTTACCTTTTTTCCCCTTATCGCAGAGCAAGTATTACATGGAAGCGCACGATATGTTCAAACGAGCCAACCGTGTGTCGCGGCTTGAGAAGGCCATCATCATCGGTTTCATGGCCGGCTACCGGAACAACCCTCGACCGAATCCGGAAAACATCGTTACAATCAAGCTGAACGAAAGTGTCGTACGTGTCCCCCCGTTCGCTCGCTGGGAGGGAGCGATCTCTGTCGCGCATCGATCCCGAATACTTATGCCCCGTTTGTTTTTGTTCCGTTTATTTTTTTTTTGTAGGAAAAAGTGCACCAAGCGGACGACCGGACGGCCCTCATGCTGGTGGAATCGCTCATCACGCTCGACTACAATTCAGGTCAGTGGAAAACATTCCGGAAGTACCGTGAGCTAGACCAGGCCCAGCAGCTCACCGAGGGTGGTGGTGCGGGTGGCGATGCGACCGCCGGAGGCACTGCGAGCGCCGCTGGAGCGGGCGGAGCGGCCTCCGCAGCTGGTCAACAAAACTCGGTAGTTATTTAATGTTTAGTATAGAGTGAACCAAAACAAAAAAAAAGGAAAAAACACGAGGAAACATTGGAAAATCGGAACACATTATATCATTCTGTTACACTGTGTCTGTCGCACGGCGCATTTAACAAGCTACTATCCCCCCGCGCTGCAATCGTAAAGCACGCTACTACCGCTAGTACTGCTTCTCGTTGCCGCGTAGCTGTGAGCGTAAACTATAGTGTTTAGAAGGGCATAGTGAGAAAATACCCTTAGCGAGTGGGCGAGGCGAGGGTGAATTAGGTGAAAACATTGTTAGGCAAAATATTATGGATATATATATATAAATATATATATTTGTACAATTCTATATGATAGTACATGCGGTTGAATCGAAGCAGAGGTAGAGATGGTTGGGAAACGAGAGGAATGCTTTGGCGATGCAGGATTCTAAGAATCGGGTATCTTATGTGTTTGCGCGCTGCGTCCAACAAGCACGCCCGGAACTTGTTTAATTTAGCGTGTTGCGTTGCTCAGTCGATCGCGGTCCCTGTTGTGGCTTTCTGCTTCCGGTAAATTTGAAGTGTACTGCATTCTCACTACACTTTGACACTGTCAGGAGTGTGTTGGCCGTTGCGATGGTTCATAGCTCGACGCAAGAGACAGGATTAACTGAGCCGGTTTATTTGTACAAAGTTGTCGTTATCTATACCCTATATCTTTCAGCGTATGGTAAAACCTGAAGCAGATTGGTACGCTTCCAACAATTTCGTTCAATTTGCGCATATTTTCCGTGCATCTTCTTGCATGGCATACCCTAGAGCCCAGAAGCCCACGCTTGTAATCGTGGTTTTTGAGTGGTTATGGACACCAGTTGTGCTTGTAATCAATTGCGATTGGATAAGGTTTCGATCGGACGATCGGAAAAACTTTATTTGCACATTCACTGTTAATGCGCAGTTCGCACTATGATTTGTTTTTTCAGAGTGGTTGAACATAATAGCAATCGTCACCTTAAAAATTCACAAACCCTTTCCAACTTCATAACATTCCATTCCAATTTCGTAGCATACAATTCCATCGACTTAGTGCTTTTTATTTTTTAAATGGTTTGTTCCGCAGTTTATTCACCTGGCCACCTTTCTCTGCTAGTTGAAATTGTATGTATCGAAGTTGAATGCTTTTAAAAGTTAAAAGTTGGAATACCTAAACCTAAATCCCTCCCACGAGATAAAAATCAACGTTGAAATGGATTGCTACTAAGTTGAATTGCACTGAAAGAAGCAAAAGCGACGATGCAATGGAGCATTTCGTTTTTTTAGTCTCTTAAAAATTTACGTTGTGTGTAATAGTTTGCAGCAAAGTGGGCTTTATCAAAATAAAAGAAAAATATAAAACTAAAAAAAAGTAGCTATAATTATCAAAAAGAATGCCATCGAAGGATAAATGAGGGAAGCTTTGAGTGGTTGAAGCAATTGTGAAATAACTGATCACGAGCATCCGTCAACACCAAGTGGTGTTGAACAATGAATGATCATGATGGGTGGGCATAGATTAATCGTTAGCCAATTATTGATTGCGCAGGTTATGATGGCATGGCGAATAGTGATTTTGGACTTCTGCTGTAACGATGCGACGGAAATAGTTAAATGTGCATTCATTATCGCTACAGCTAGGCGCGCGGGTCGGTATGAACCAATAAGGCAATCTAATGTTGCATTAGAATGTATACAAGCAAAACAAAATGGGTTAACTGTAGCACTTGTGTATTCAATGACTTTACACAAGCGTAAATAAGAGAAATTGCAAATAAAATGCACGTTGAACGGAGGTAGTGAACCGCTGGAAACCAGAGTGCATCGATAAAAATAGTGGACATAATGATACTATATAAAAACAAAAAACAAATCAAATTGATAGCTTTATTATTACACTTTGATGACAGCTTGTGATGAAAAAAAAAATGTATGGATCATGGATCGGTTTAAAGCTTTCCCCAGGCTGGAAACAGTATTGATCGTAAGGGATAACTATCCCAAATGCTGTGCTTGTTCGTGGTGAGTGAAGAGTAAATATGCCGTACGGACTGTGATCCTTTCATTCGAATTGGTTGCGATTTTCTTTTTTTTTTAACAAAATTTCAATAATTCAATATTTCAAAATTGATTATATTTTCTACCACACATCTGTTTGTCCCACAACTGCAATACGTGCGTTTCGATTTGTAAATATAAATCATCTGCTTTAGATCCTCATTGTTACATACTGAAGTAGCGAAGAAGCTTTTAACTTTATATAACAAAATATTATCAAACATCGTTTTGCGAATACCGAATGGATTTGCTGGTCCAGGAATATAATGTGGCTTGCCATACAGATGATGTAGTGTGCTGCCAAAATGCTCCCAGTAATCTCCCAGCTCTCTTGTGATCAGACATAAGTGAGCCGTAGAAAAAACGTCTAAGTAAATAGTGCGGATGTTTTGGTATCAATTTTTGATGGCATCAATTTAGATGAGTGTGCCTTTAGTACTTTAAGCCGATATGCAAATCAACAACTAGACGATTAAACCCACCATATTATCCCAAATCACCGTATATTGGCGTGTGTAACATCACATTTATATTACAACATCCCAAAACATATTCCCCAGCTTCGAGCTAGTTTTTTTTGTAACAAATTTTGTTTGTAAAGTTGATTTGTTTGTTGATTTGAAAAGATATATTTATGTATATAAAAAGTATATTTAACCCTGCTAGTTGCATAAAAACTGTTTGAAAAAACAAAATTCCCACTACTTCCTAGAGATAACACTACTTTTGGCAGCGATAATCGTAGATGAAGAAGGTCGCGTGTTAAAGTCCGGTACGTTAAAGGACTGCTAAAATATTGATCTGGAATGAAACAGGTATTCAGTGTTTTTTTTTATTAAAATTTTATTCATTAAAATGTGTCTCTTATCTTTCTAGTTAGCTTCCAGGGTTGACATGCACTCCCATAGCGGTGTGTGCCGTTTTTGGAACTTGTTCCTAAGCGTGGGCACACTTCCTTTCTGAACCGGTGCGCAGCTTAAAATCACAATTTTTTGTCATTACTAATGCAAAGAATGTTTGCATCTAGGATTTTTTTTTACTTTGAAAAGAGTATACTAACCGATCGCAACGAACGCTTCTATACCGTAACTAAAAAAAAAATACTGTTCGCTTAAATACTAAGGTCGACAACGACGGTTACGGCGAAGAACTGGAAACCCCATACCGAGTACAGAAGAGTAGGGTGTCGGTGAATAATAGTGTGAACCAGGGCATTCGGTGGCTTCAGGTTCCCTGTACTGTCCTCCCGTGTGCGGAGGAAGGATTGGTTGTGCGCGAATAGTGGTTTTTCTTTTTTTTATAAATAAAAATAACTTAATTCGTCGGCCGGCGGACCGACCAATCCTTAGCTTAACCGCTCGGCTCGGTGTTTCACTGCTGCCGAATGTCCTTCCAGTGTACCACCGCCCGCTGGCTGTTGGGGGCGGCCGCAAACGGTCTCGACCCGTCCGCGCTGTAGACGAACTGGTTAACCTGATAGTCCAGCATCGTCTCGTAGTGGTACACGTTCGAGCCAAGCTGCTGCGTGAGCGGGTTGGTGTTGGTGGTGAAGATGCCGGCAAAGTTTCGACGCTTGGCCAGCTTCAGCACCTCGCTCTCCATGAAGTGCATCGCTTCGATGTTCTCCTGGGCGGACAGTTCCGCACACGTGCCCATCATGAAGGAGTGTAGGATCTGGTTCACGCCTTCCGGCAGCACACTATCCCTGTGTGAGGGGAGAAAGAACCGGATATTAGCCCCCCGCCTCGCAAGAGAATGTTTTTAATGCGCCACCAAGTGCTTACCGAATCGGTCCTTCCACAAACTCTAGGAACTCAAACACGATGATCAGCTTGCTGGTGACCGTCACTTCCGGTTCGTCACGAGCATCGAAGTTCAGCGAGACGCCCACCGACCGGCCGGTTTCGTCTTTGATGATGAAGCTCAGCCCCTTCTCGATCAGGACGAGCCAGATGTCCTCCAGGATGTCCTTGTAGTCCGTCTCGTAGATCTGAGGCTTGAGCCACTGCTCCAGGTCGGCCTTCTCGAAGAAGCTCGACGTAATGATGCTATAGTGGGGACAAGTAAAGCGATCATAAGTTAGGTACTAAGCATCATCGGAGGCCATCCGAGACCCGAACCCTAAAACCTACTCGATGGTGTCCTTTTTGTGCTCCAGCGCCAGCGGAAACGCGGTCAGCTGCATGCGATAGTCGAAGCTCGGCGTCAGACGCTCTTTGGTATTGAGTTCATCGTCGAACGTGCACAGCTTTAGCTCGCGCTCGTCGGCACAGATCTTGTTGAGAATTTCGCCCAAATTGTTCGCCCCGATGAACGTGGTGATGCTGACCGGGTAGCCCTTACCGCACAGCTTCGTCACGGTGATGATGGAGTTCAGCGAGTTGCCGCCGAGCTCGTAGAAGTTGCTCGACAGGCAGATCTTGGCTCGCGTCGAACGCCCGATCACTTGGCCGACCGTCTCGAACAGGTCCTTCGCCACGGCTAGCTGGCTCACCGGCACGTCGCTGTAGTCGTACTCGATCTCGATCTCCGTGTCGTCTGAAAGTTGAGAGGACGGTTCGCGGTTGTTAGACATTGACATCGGTCGTTTGCCCGGTCACCCCAAGCTTACCGTTGTTGTTGGTGTTCTCGTACATCTTCAGCAGCGTCTGACGATCAATCTTGCCGTTGACGAGCAGCGGTATGCTGTCGAGGAGGATCACCTGTGGGATCATGTAGTGGGCCAGCTTATCCGCCAGCGCCCCCTCGACCTGCAGTCCCGTTTGATAGTGACTGTTCGCCTCGAGGGTGACGAACCCGAGCAGCGCCTGGTCGATCTCGCCGGCGTGGTAGCACAGCACGATACCCTTATCGATGCCGGGCAGGCCGAGCAGGTTGGCTTCCACCTCGGACAGATCGACCCGGTGGCCACGGATCTTGATTTGTGAGTCCGTTCGGCCCTGGTAGTACACGCAGCCCTTGCTGACCGACGCGTAGTCCCCGGTGCGATACAGACGCGCGAACGCCGGGTCGATCGACAGCGGATTGTCGATGAAGCGATCCCTGTCACGCCCGTTCACGTAACCCTCGGCCAGGTTCAGCCCCGACACGTACAGCTCACCGATCTCTTTCGCCTGCACCGGGTGAAGGTTGGGGCCGAGGATGTAGATGACCGTGTTGCTGAGCGGGTAACCGATCGGCACCTTTTCGTAGTTATCCAGCTGGCGCTTCGACTCGCACACGAAGTACGTCACGTCGCCCATCACCTCGGTCGAGCCGTAGAAGTTGCACAGCTCGTGCACACCCTCCTCGAAGTAGTCGAAGAACTCGCGGGCCAGCGATATCTGCAGTGGCTCGCCGGAGCACACCCACGTCCGGAGACTGTAGAGCAGCTTCGCGCCACCGTTGGCCTGCTGCTGCAGGGGCAGATAGAGCAGCAGCGAACGGAGCAGGGTCGGGACTAGCACCAACCGCTCAATCCGATAGCGCTCGAGCAGTTCGACCAGCCGCTCCGGATTGTTGGTGATCTTCTTCGGTACCACGATGATCGCCATACCGTTCAGCAGCGGACCCCAGATCTCCGTGACCGAGTCGACGAACGTGAGGGCCGTCTTGAACACACCGACCCGCTCGGTCGGCGAGTACGGGAAGCGGTCCCACTGCCACTGCAGCCGGTTCAGAATGGTCTCATGGTTGAGGCGCACGCCTGCAAACAATAAAATAAGGTTACCAGCACGCCTTTTATTACCTCTGTCACCGCCATTGTTTGTGCTAGTTGTGGTCACCTACCTTTCGGCACACCGGTACTACCGGAGGTGTACAGGACGAGGGCCAGCTGGCTCTCGCCGTGGCCGAGCATCGCGTCCGGCCGGATGTTGGCGTTGCTCATGTCGCTCGCGCGCTTCCGCAGCTCGGCGTAGCTGATGGCCGGCGTCTTCCCGAAGATGGCCGCATTGTCGTAGTCATCGTCGTACACGACCAGCACCGGCTTCGCCTCACCCAGTATGTGCTGGATGCGGTTCGGGGGGAATGTCGGATCGATCGGCAGGTACGCCGCACCGGCCTTCCAGATCGCCAGCAGCATCGTCACCAGCCGGTCGGTTGGGTGCATGCACACCGCCACGATGTGGTCCCCGTCGCTGTTCGCCGGCGAGCGGAAGTGCTCCTTGATGCGGTTCAGGGCGGCCGCCGCCAGGCGGTTCGCCGTCGAGTTCAGCACATTGTAGTTGATCTGCAGCTCCCCACGGCGCTCATCTGTTGGGGGTGAGGAAGTAGTCGAAGTGCTATCATGTATACTAACTTATCGACTCGAACGAATAGGAATGGCACGGTAGGAATGCTAGAGCACAATGTCAGTCGGTGAACACGGTCGCAGTGACTCTCATGGTCACTTGGAGTTGGAGTATTTTGTCACGGCAATGATTATCCCTTGCATCTAGCCTTTGTTTGAGCCATCTTGCCATTGTCTAATCTCTAGCAGAACGAACACTCACACACACCTCCCCGTCCCCTCTGCCCCCTTCCCCAGAACGTTCCGATCAGTCCCATTTTGGTTGCTCACGGCTAATGTAACAATTGTACTTGAGTTGCCTAGTCCTAGTTCATTGTCGATGTCGCCATGAGTGCGTTTTTTTACGGTATTGATGGAACGATTTTCTTAAGGTTATCAACCGCTACACCGTGCGCGCGCGCTCGTTCTTTGGCTGTATACCTCTCTCTCTCTCTCTATCCCTCTGGCGTCCCTCTCACCCGTCCCAACTGCGGCCAAACGGCTGACCAACGCTGGCAATGGCAATGCGAGCGCGCGCCGTTGCATTCGGTTGCGCAAAAACGCTCGCCGCGCAAAAAGTACGCCGTGCAACCGGTGTCGTGGTTGTGCAAGTAGGCAAGTAAGTAACCCGTTCACCTGTCCAATCGTCCGCACCACGATGGCGCGTCTAATGTGCCCGCCGCAGGGCAGGCCAACTCGCACCGGCCGGGCCAAACCCTTTCGCACCCCTTCGGCGCACTTGAAGTCATACTTGAAGTACGCGCGTTCCCGCTTAAAGCTTTCGCAGCCCCCTTTCCCTCCCATCATTTGCCCCGCGGACGGGGTGGCGGGATGTCGATTTGGCTGGGAGGAAGTGGGTGGCTTTATTGGGTAACGGCATGATGATCTTCGTTGACGCTGGTTTGGAGTTTGTCCTCCGTTAGCACGAGCTAGACGAGGTCCGGTGATCGGAGATCGGACGTGTGGCGTGGCGTGGCAAGACGCGGTGTTGTGTTTGGCTGGTGGTGGCGGTGAAAATGTTAGATGGAGAAGTGAGAAAAAAAAACACCACCCAAACACACACCCCGAAAAAAGAGAACTCAAAAAGAAACACCCAATTGCTCACGGTCAAGACGGTGGTGGTTCGGAGGAAACTCGATGAGCACGAAACAAAACGATGCCGATGGTTATTTTTCCTTGCCGTTGTTGTTGTTGTATACCGCCTGTTCCCTAACCTCCGCCGTCTCTTCGTCATGGAGCCTTTGCAAGAGGGGGTTTTTTTATGCCGTGGCCATTACACGGGCGTTGGTACGCTCGGCTCGCTGGTGGCTCACTTTCATTGGCCTTGAACTAGAATTCATGGTCCGCAGATTTCGGACCCACCCCGCTCCCGCCAGCAACCCACCCTGATCCGATGCTAAAAGTTAGTCTGTGCTTTCGGTTTCCTTTTTCTTCGGTTCACATCCAATAAAAGTACCATGGACCTCGAGGGCCTCCGCGGGCGAACAAACATGACACAGGGTTTTGGATTACCAACGAACCTAGCAGGCTGCCCGGACGATGCCGTTCAACCGGGTACGGTTGCGGTGAAAGGCACACATTAGCCGAAATTAAATGCATCGGCGAAGGTATCTAGTGGGTTGGTACCCGCTTCGTGCGATGCATTTGTCACAGCATTGATTTTTCTTGGCGGCTCTGGCAGGTTGGTGCGTGTCTGCACGCCATGCTTGCTATAGGTACCGAGAGACCAAAAACGATAACAAAAAACCTATGGATTGGTTCTTCAACGTCTCTTGTCACACGCAGACACCAATTATGCGCGCCTGATGTCATTGAACACCCTACCACCCTACACGGTCTTTGCCAATGTAATAATTATGAACCAAGCGTGCGGGCTCCACCAAGTGTCTCGCTTAAAAGAATCCATTCTATAAGAAATTATTTTCTTAAGGATGATGGTAGAACTGGCTCGATGAAATGGCTTTTCATCACCCGTCTTGGCTAATCTAAATATATGATGACTGCATTCTCGGGCTCTCGCTGAAACCTGTCCAATCGTCTTTGCCAATAATAATGTTGATCCAATTAGCAAATCATTCAATTTGAATGATTCCACTTGGCAATATTTTCTAGTATAAAACGTCCCTCAATTTGCGTAACAGGTTCTATTGAAATAGTTTCCAATCAACAAGATTGTATATTGCATGGCTGTAAATGATAGGCTGTTTAACACCTTTTTGCACCTCATATATATCATCAACTTGAGGCAACTAAACATTTCATCGATTAGTTATTTTCTTTGGTTTGCATAAATTTTAATTTAAATTCAATAAATGTCAATGTATGTTTCAGTTTTCATATAACAGCATAGCGTCACAAAATATCATGTAATCTGGAGGGCGTAAATTAATTTGGTTCAAACCCAAAGTGAACGAAGAAGTAAGTCTTACGCGAGTTGGTGTTTAGGTTTATTTTAATAGAGAGTACCGATGGGTTGTAAGAAATAGCCTCTGCGCCGTAGAACGGTGTCTGTATGATTGAATCTCATTTTGAATTTCTTTATACTGATCTAATCTCTTGCCTTGATGACGTCCTCAATTCGGAGAACCCCGGCTGAGTTATACTTCCAGATCAGGGCGTATAGATTTGAACTGGTAATAAACGCTTAAAACACGTGTACCTCACTCAAGCCTACATTTGAACAAGGTTAACAAGATTATATAGATTATTTTATATGTAAATCTTGTCCAACAGTAGCATTAATCGATGAATCTACGATTCACAAGCGTAACTATGGTAAACTGATAAAAAATACCTATCTCATCAATAAATGTTTTATGATTTTCAATAGTAATTGGAATAAGAGACTGGGACATAAGGATAAAAGTCGTAAAATCGCACGTCTTGCAATAAAACTTTGGTAGCTGCTGTTGTATAGATTAAATTGTACTGTAAATGTAAACTTATTTTTATAGTCATAATTTTAAACCATCTTCTACAAGAATTTAGAATCATTTTCGACAAGAAGAAGAAGAAAAATTTGTGAACAATATCTTCTTTTGTTGATGATTGTATAACAATAACTCGTGTGTTGTGTATGCAATTTAAAACTACGCTATAAACATAGGACCGTTTTTAAGCTAGCGCCTGTTATTTTAAACGTTAAATTTTAGATTTTAAAGTGATGAATAAAATTAGATTTTTGATAAACAATTTGATTGATGATTTGGATTGTGCGATTTAAAATGATTGTTTGGATTGTGCGATTTAAAATGACAGTTAATATGAGGTTTTCCAATAGAACGCTCCATGGCGGTGCGGAAATAAAAGAAAAACTACATGTAATCCTAACCTCATAACACCTGACCTTCGTCTAGATGGCAAGTCACTAGATGGCCAGAACAAACGTCAACCCTTCACGGCCGGTGCACCCGAAGTCACCCATGCACGGTGGCATCGTTTCGTGGTCGGTCAGTAGAAATCGAGGTACGTCCAATTGATTTAAGGGGGCGAGAGGGGAGGTTTGGGGGGGGTGTCTCCTACCAGTTGGAGGGGTTACTTTGATGTCAAAAAAAAAAAAAAAAGGTTGACGAACGAATGCTTACCGTCGTAGATGATGGCCGTATCGGTGCCGCAGAATTGGTCGACGTTAGCTTCGAAGGTCCGATGGAGCAGGGTCGTTTCCAGCGGGCACAGCTGTCCCTTGACGATGGCTGGCTGCGGCAGGGTACCCATGGTGGCCTGTGGATGTTCCGGTGGTTGCTTCGGGTCGACGGTGTCCTAGCCGGGCTGCTTGCTGATGGCCTTCTTGGTTCGACGCGTGTTTCGCACACTTTCGTCTACTTCCTTCCTCGGCCTGGAAAAAAGGGAAGGTGAAGCAAACAAATTGAATGGTGAGAAGCGAACGGGACCAAGGCTGGTGGTAAATCGTCGGTCATTTGACTGAAATCGCACCGAAAATCCTCGGAAATCGGTAAGGATTAATGGGCTACTCCAAAGTATGACCTATCGTGACGGGAGCTTTTAAGCTGCAACATTCTTCGCCCGGAATCGAGCGTCTAAACCCCGACATCATCAAAACACCACCACCTCCTGGGGCTTGGAGGTGATCGCCTACAGGGCCTCCGACCTCCCTCCGCCCCATGTTGTCGAGGGGAGATCGATTAATTTATTTGATTATTCGGCACGCGTGCCACTAACTGGTTCTGCCCGATTCGTCCTTTACGTTCGTCGCACGCCACTACATCCGGTCGCTAGCCCGGGTGGTGCCTCGGAAGGGGGGGTTGTGAGGGGTGAAATGTGTGTGAAGTAGATCCGCCTGCATTTTTTGTCGCTTTTGCTTCTGCGCCGTTCGCTAAGACAAACCGCGGAGGTTGTGCGTGAGGCCTGGCACGCGCCATTCGCGCTGATGAAGTGATACACTTTCGGCGTCCGCCTGGTGGACATCGTTTGAAGCAGCCGCATCTTGCCGCCCGTTAAAGACTGCTCAAGGTTTGCTCAAGTTTAAATCACATTCGAACGTTTTTTTGATCTTTCTGGTTGTTGCTCTGGTTTTTTTTTAAATGTTTTTGCAACTAGCTCCTTCGAGTGTTGCAGTTTTTTTGTCCACCATGTTCGCAAACGACTCGCTGAAGCTCGCCGTGTGCGTGCGTGCGTGCGTGTGTGCCTTTTTCTTTTTGGACTACACCGGTTTTCTTTTGTTCGGGCGCCTACGAACCCATTACCACCACCCCTCCCAGGGGGGTATGTCGTGGAGGCGAGTGGGTGGGCTTTTCTTTTCTTTATTTTTGCGTGTTCCGTATGTTCACCCTTGTGCTGGCGGGTGGGAGGGTTGAGTGGAAATCCCCTGCACCGTGGACCGTGGACAGCTTACATGAACTTGAAAGTGGCGACACACAGCCATCTCACGATCCAAGGTCGTCCCAGGCTGACCAGTACCTTGGCCGAGAAGAATTAATGCTCGCGGCTACTAAAACTGTGTACATACCCGCATAAGCACACACATACACACACGCTGATTCCCTTCGCTAAAAATATGCCGGGCCGAAAATCGTTCACGAGCTACCGTTTTCGTGTTGCGACGCATGCCAGTAACGATCATCGATCCTGCGGGGTGTGTTTTTTCTTAATTAATCATCATGCCGCTCCACTCGGAACCGGCGGTAGCATACCGGGCCCCGGAGCATAACCCAGCCTGGGGAGGATGCATTCTTTACAGAATGCTGCAACATGCATAGTTGCCATTCTACATGGTTCTCGTTATGGCCCGGCGGCGAGGGTAACGCGTTACGGCTATAAATAATGGAGTATGCTGTTCGTCCGGTAGAACAAAACATCCGGGATGCCCCCCTCCCCCTCCCTTCGCCCACGGGTCCAAAAGCCTGCGAATGTCCCTGGCCGCCGTCGTCGTGAATGTCATGAACGCTGTTCCATTTCGGAATTGGTTGGTCGGGCAGCATCGAGACACGCGCAGCATCGCAAACATCATTGCGCCGTTCTCCTGGTTATCCTTGGAGACATTTGGACAACCATTAACGTCAATTGGAAGGCAGTGGGCATTACAAAAAAAAAACAACCATCGCTGGACACTTTAAATCCTGCGCGTCCTACTGGTAGCCATCGATTGCGGGCTTAAGATTATAAATGCCTTGCAACCGGCCAAACGATTTGGCACGCGTCATGCGTTACACATTTTGTTTTACGTCTGTTTTGGAAGACGATCGGCTCGACACCAATCGACGACCGCTTCCGGTTCACAGGTGCGCCTACCTTTCGGATTTCTACCTCAGTGATTCTCAAATTCTCAACCTGTGATGTCCGCAACCTGCCCCCGGAACTGGAAGTCATTACTGGAAGCAGTTACGGATTTAACTGTCATAACTGGAAGCAGTGGCGAGGGGCCGCCGAAGCAGGCATGGGGCCCCAAACCTTCAAGGTCCAAGGATCATTCATAATTAAAGTAATATTGTATAGAATTTATAAATCTTCTTAATGATCGAAAGGTAAAATTTGTTTGTTGATAAAAAAATATGTTTCATAGTAAATCAATAGGAACCAATCATATATTTGGATGCAACAACAAGATTTGGGAATTTATCAAGCATAGCACTAAGATAATGCGTTGAAAAACTTAACAATTGGATCCAACTGATATCGCAATGCGTTTTTGACATATTCTGTTAGATGTTGCCATACATTTGAAAAAAGTTGCATACCATTCTTTATACAAATCGTGATTCCTTCTTAAACGAGTTATGTTTTGAAACGAATACTTCATGCGGATCTTAAAGGGGGAAGTAAAATTATATCATTTTTTATCCGGTTGGTTGAATAAGAATTAGACAGAATTGATAAAAGAAAACTTAGAGGAGACCGCCAGAAAACTTATTGATTGTGGGATAAAAGTAATAGCTAACATTGATTTTGTTGAAAATTTATCATGTTTTACGGTATTACGTAGGGGCCCCGTTCATTTTACCCGTTAGGGCCACCATGAGCGTAAATCCTTCGCTGGACTGGAAGACGAGAAAAACCCCAAAGCCACCGAGCGGGCTGTCGAGCGAACAAATTCTCCCCGTGAATGAAACTCCCCGTTTAGGAAGTCGAGCAGGAAGCGTCGAGCGTTGTTCCAGCCGGCTCGTGAAAGGCAAAGCGAAGGGTATTTGCCCCTTTCCATCGTAAATCGGTAACGGCGTCATCGTCAGGCGGAGTGACTGCTACTTATAGCATGCATGGTATATGGCCATCTACTCCCCCTCCCCAGCATCATGGTTCTGGTGGCGTGCTATTTTTGGATCCATCTCGGTACTACCCAACCTGTCAGCAAGGACCTCCGCGGCCTCCGGTTGCATTTCCGGGCTCGAATGCACTTGGCGCGAGTAAATGGGAAGCTATTTTTGAGCAATGCGAAGCAATTTAAGCTCGCCAAAAGCGCGCTGCTCGTGATTGTTGATTCGTTACGGTGGTGGTGTCGTGCTGTCCAGCAGCTTCTCCGCTGCACCGACCGCTCAAGGTGCGGTCAAGGCTTCCCGACTGGTTCGCAAGATGATATTTTTAAACCAACCCCGGAGCCGGTTTTCGGGACGGTTTATTTTTAGACGAAGGTAAAGCGCTAAAAAATTACCACCGCTTACATGACAGTAAGTGACGGTTGGGAAGTTTTCGCTTCCTGTATTTTCTTTTCGTCCTTGAAAGAACCACTGCAAGCTATGCAAGCTGGTTTTCGTGGGTATCCATAGTGCGCCGCCGGACACGCAAGTGGCTTCCCGTAAAGTTCTACGGCACCGGAATAAATTACCACCAATTGGCGCAGAATAATCAGTGTGCTGCAAGGATGGCAAGTTGATCGGCGGTCCAATTCGGAACGTGTTGGATCAGAAATAAAAAAGGGTAAAAGAGACCGAAAAAAGTTGTTGTAATTAATTGCCCACACGTCGGTAGAATTCTTAAATTGCTTCCACCCAATCAGATGAGCGTTCTGGGAGAGTTAATTTCGTTCGGTAAATTCGCATCATCAATTGAAGTCTGGCGTCGAAATCTGCGAAGTAAATAAATCTAATCGCAATTTTGCCCCCCCCCCCCCTTCCCTGCCCTCCCGGGGCCAATGGTTATGTGGGCAATTGGTCGATTGGTGGTCGGCCATGGGGTTGCAAATTTGGAAATAATTTCTGCTCATCAAGCAATTGACATAACAAGGTACCCGAAATGAGGAAACGGTCACACGAGGGTGGGGGGGGGGGGTAATCGGGCGGATGGGTGGTTTTGTTTACCCGGGGTTGGATTCAATGGCAGGAAATTTTAATTAGAAATTGTACGCCTCAAATCCAATCGTTCTCGGGGAAGGGGACCGAACTTCCGTCGATGACCTCCCGCGGACGTAAGGATTGGGAGGAGAGAACCAAGGACCACAGATCGCGCGGCTCATTACGTACCCCCCCTCCCACCACGGTGGACAGATTGAGGCCATTACGACAGAACCTCCCCCCAGCCTGACCGGGACACAAGGGCCAAGGTTGATCTTTTCCCCGGCCGAGGGGACCACACGCTGGGCGCGCTGCCGGTTTAGCGTACAAACACGCGAACCGAACCAATATTTATAATACCCGTCACACTGTTGGCCACTTTGGTGGTAATTTGATTAACCGCAAAGCTTCACCGCACCGCACATCGGCCCACCAATTGGCTCCGCCGAAGTTTTGGGTAACCGCCGACCGTGCGCCGTCGTTGGAAAATTACTCACAATTACTTTATTGAAAGATTACCACCGGTAATAGGGGCCTCGAGTTGGAGTCGGTATGTGATTTTGTTTTTTTTTTACTTTTTTTCTAACGACAAGCGGCCACTCGCCTGTGAAGGGGCCATTTCGTTTTGCATACAACTTTGCTGCCTACCGCGGGGCGGTCCGGCTTTCCTTGGGGCTTGGGTTCGGTCTCGGTTGCGGAATCGCAGCCGTTCTTTGTGCTTCAGTCTTTGATCTACCCGAATCGGCAACGCTAGGGGGTTGTGGGAAAACGGTGACATTTCTAGAGGAACTCTCGAACGCCTCCAAGTATCCTTTCGCCGGACGTTGTCATAAATTACGTCAAAACCAGATCAGGTCGCAACGGCAAAGGCAAAGGCTTGGTTCAAATGAAAAGTGTAATAAAAAAATTAAAACTGGGGACATAAAACCTCCCCGACCAGTTCCGCTTGCTAGACGAACTGCAACGGCCGGCGCAGGGTGGCAAAGCACGCCGAAGGTTGGCCAAAACGGTTTGAACTCCTCGAGCTTTGAACACCCGTACTCGAGGTGGCTAAAACATAGAACGTCAGAGGACAGCCAAGTGAACTCTCCCCTTCAATTTCCCCGCCTCCTCGGCGGGCAGCACTTCCTGTCAGTTCGCTTAATTGATCGCTGGCAGTGGCCGGAGTGCCAAATGGCACCGACAACAAATCAATTACAGTGTTGTTGGTGGTCGATAAATTATTCATTCTTAAGCCGAGCGTGGCTCTCGCCGCGGGGGGAGGCGAATGTGTGGCCGATTCTGCCAGGTGGGGCTGTATTTTTTTTTTTCTACCTAACTTTAATAAACTTCGCCTAACGCCTAAATTTTTGATACACATTGATTGCAGCCGGTTTTGCCAGAACCCGTCTTTTAGGACCCGGAGAAGCACGGATCCGTTTCGGCACGTGCCGTGGTCGTGTCCTTGATCAAATCCGGTCCGAATTTTAGCTTCCTTACCGAGCTCAATCGCTCAACTGTGATGACTAGGTGCTTTTCTTCCTGCCCTCTGTCCCTGCCGTGACACTCACTGTCCACTGGTCCGGTGTTTGATTGATCGAAAATAGCACCACCGAAACGGGAAAGGACGAAGGAACACGAACGGAGGAACCTCTTAGGAGAAATATAAATAACATTATTCGGGCTCCACTCTCCTGTGCGTGTGCGTGTGCGTGTGTGTAAGGCTACAAGTTCTCCACAACGGTTTGTTAGCACCCTTTTCTGAAATGCGTCCTTGCGCTTGACCATCGTTTGACAGGCTGTCACTGATTGAAATGGGAACCCGAACCGGCTCCGGGTTGTTGTGTACGATTGCTGGGAAATTGAATATCTGTTATGACTTTCAAAAACATGCCGAAACCCTTTTCAGGGGGGGGGGAGGGGAAAGGACATCAACCGTCCCGGGTTACCCGGAGGCCTTGACATTCGTGTACCGCGCGGTGCCAAAACGGGCCAGAACCGTTTCGATCGTAAGCCTCAGCTTTAGGATTTTCTGCCGGCTATAACGTAGATCGTTTACCGCCAAGGACAGCAGCATCACGCTATGCTAATCCATGAAATTGGCTTGGTGAGTGGTCGCGTGCCAAGGGTTATTCAACCCGGTGGCCCTGCCGAGCTGGCTGGGAAATGAAGATCTAGTTCCTCGGTTTGGTGCTGGCAGCTTCGATCGCTGCTGTCGCCTACTCCGTGGTTACACCGTGAGGCGCACGCGATCTCCCGCTAGCTCTCAGCAAGTGCTTAAGCAAACCCGTGTGCTTATGGAGGCCCTACGGCTAACGAGCTGTTTTGTGGCTGAAACTCTAAACAACCAACCTAACGATTTAATTACGGTCGAAGGTGGTTGCGGTCGAAGGCGTAACCTCTGACACTGCTCCAACACCGGAGCAACGCCGGGAGTCGGAAGCAATTAACGTGTAACATCTTCATTTAATTTGTTTGCGCCCCAGAACGGGCACGCAATCGAAACCAGTTCACTCCGTTGCGTCATCTTTCCGTCCCACGAGTTAATTCTGAGCGGGGAAACACCGCAATCGGAGTAACTGAGTTGTTTCCCCGTCCGGAAATCCACGCCAGGGATGCACCTCCATATGATGCACCGCGTATGAAACCGCGTGCGATAAGCATCGCCCGGAGCTAGTGAATGGAATACTAATGTAATGAGCAAGCAAAAGGGCGAAACAACATTGCTATCAACACAACACAACCGCTTACCATAAATTAATCGTTCAATCAATTATGCAACACACGTCAGCGGTGATGCCTCACTCCGGCCAACCGCCCCAGGACCTGATGCCGTTCGATGGCCTAGAAGGGGCAGCTGATCTACCCGTCGGTTGGGTGTATTCAAAGCTAATCTTGCTGCTAGCTGGGGAAATACACACACACACACACCCATACGATCACGAGTCAGATCAGCTGGCAGTGGCGGTGCAGCTGTTAGTGCACTTGTCGCGGTCGCATTGGAAACGAGAGCCCTGTAGCAATCGTGTTCGTTTTGCAAGCGGGCGTAAAAATTCAATTAAACACCCCCCGGGGAGGGAGGGTGGAGTCAGGGCCAAGCCATCGTCCATCGCCGGTCCGCTGGTGTGGCGCGGTTCCGGTGGGGTGGTGAAATTTCTCAGCCCGCGAGTTCACCCCAGGAGATGTTAACCCCCTCCCACCGAGCGCGAAGCAAGTCGTAGTAAATCTGCGATGGCGCTTCAACGGTCGGTTGAGATGCTTTCCGAACCCCAAGGGGGACGGGGGGTGGGGGTCGGCTTTTGGCGGGATTCGTGTCGCGCATACGCAAGCGAACTCCGAACCAGATAGTATTACTCATGTTCGCTGAACCGCAGCATACGCAGGCATGGGGCGGTGGAACATTCTTTCCATTTCCAGCCCGGCGTTATTTGCATTCGACGACACGTTTCGCATCTGCCCAGGCTCGTGAAGTCTCACCGCCTTTCCAGAACGGAAACACCACGATAAAGAAGGTGGTGATTTTTAGCTTTGCACCATGGGATTCCCGCCCATGCTGGGGGTCCTGAATTGTACGGTCGGAATTCCCGAAAACCCCCACGCGGTGATCTATGAGATTGTTGATTCAACAAAGAGTACAGACTCGTTTGTCAAAGCCTTTCTTCGGCAATCGTTTGGCAGGCAGGAAAAACCAGTCAACGGACGAGGAATTTGGTTTGTTTTGACCAATTTCCGGTTTGCGACAGATGTGACCTCAAGTTAGGATCGGAACTCCTTCCTCTAACGAATCCATTGACCAAAATATACACCTATTCCTGTCGTCCCATGCGTAGGTTGTAGATAAATCTCAAACTCTTACATTTGTCACCCCCATTATTACGAGCCCCGAGTCCGATCGAAATCGTATCGCAAGCGGGAGGGCGCAAGGGGACTTGGCAATTGGAGTTTTGATGGATGGATTAAGGTTAAGTGGCTATCTGGATCGCACGATCTTGATTATCAATATTGACTCGACTCGCTGGTCGGTTTTCTTTGCGACTTTGCATTGGTCCGCTCACTCTGAATGTCTACATAATGTACTGACCAAATATTGAAGTAGACCCTGCATGGGCTAATCTATTCGCTTTCGGGGACCCGACCCGAAACCTACCGCAGATATTAAAAATATTACCTCCACAGTAGTGGCTCCCAAAGTGCTTGTGTTCGCCCCTTCACCGACGAATGGTGCCTTAATTGGTGCACGATTTTGTTAAGCGTATGCTCTGCGTTCTGATCGAATGCTCCAGAAGGCCGATGTGATCAAAGTAACGATCGTATTTGAAAGTACACGAGGCACTTTAATTACATCCATACATGAGTTTTATAGCACTAGTTATGCCCGGTTCGGTGGAGGGTTTTTGGAGATTTCTTTTTTGGGAAGAAACAGTTCAACTAGTGTTGTGCCTAATGAATCTTTTGGTGAGATTCATTCACATGAATCTTTCACCTGAGATTCATTCAGATGGATTTATGAATCTTTAGGGATTCGAATCTTCAAACGTTTATGAATCTAATGAAACCGTAATAAATCTTCATGAATCTTTCATGGATCTTTCACGAATCTCCATGATTCTTTCATTGGTGTGGATAATGCGTTCAAAAAAAACAAGAGGTCTCTCTACCCATGTTTTGCTCATCAATTTTCACTATTGGATCATCACTTCTGTATCTTCGGGATTCTTGAATCTCTAAAACGATTCATGAATCTGAATTACACAACTCTAATTTCAACGCTTTTGCAACTGATGGTCGAGAAAGTGTGTGTTGTTTTACCGCAAATGTGGTCAACGTTTAAATTCCACGTAAATATAGATCGACCTTTGTCAAGGTAATACGGTTTCGGCCTTGCGTATGATCAACTGAGTGTTGAAGTGAGGCATTTACACCTGAACTTGCTGTTTTTGGCATAATTGGTCAAGGACACTGGCCCCGCGAACACTGGGCGTCGCTAGATGAGAGGCAGCCAGACCTTCCAGAGCACTTCTTGATTGCAATTTCGTCTCCGTTGTTGGCACTTACATGCGACATCCGTTCCCGTTCGGCGCAGGGCATGAGTTGCGGGAAAACCGTTCGATAAATTATTATTAGTGCGCCTCCATTGTGCGCCGCAGGTTCACACATTAATCACAGTGCAGTGCCGCTGGGTTTCGCTGCGGAACTGGACTAGGTGAGATTCCGGTTGTCGAGAGGTTCAGGGTCTCGGTCCCAGCTGGCAATTGCCCTCCTCTCCGCACGCCCTTTCCCATTGCGGTCGATTGGCGATCAGCGATCGACGCGTAAGCAAAAAAAAAAACAACAACACAATGTAACCAACGATGGTGTTTGTTTAGTGGCGACATAATTTCTTGTCCGTAACGCGACTGGCAATATCGTCGTCGTATCGAGAAACGTCGTCGCCGGGATGTGATGGAACGGATAACGAACACTTCGCGCCGGTACGACGAAGACGACAGTCGCCGATAGTCGTGGTGCGGAATAGTTTTGATTGGAATAAAGTGAAATTGATGCCGGTCAAGATGGCAGCGTTGGGGCGAACCTCTCCACGACCGACGGACACTTGGCCGTCACTTGAGATGAACATAGAGTGGGAAGCGATGTATGACTTCTGCCCGCAAGTGTCTTCCGACGAAGCGATCGTTACACAACGACATACTCCGTACCTACCTTCTTCGACCTGATTCTTCGTCTGTTCACTGACGAGCGGGTCTGAACAGGTGTCTAGACAAGCTGCGCAAGCTGGAAGATGTCACGATAAACACTGGAACTAAACCGACCAACGGGAACCAACGTCAAACACCAAACGTCCACACTCGACGGAGTTCTAAGTGCAAGTGAAAGCTGCAATTGGCGTGTGCGGCAGGCAGATCCAGCAGATGAAGTCGCAAATTCTAATCGATGTACGACGGAAAGGCCATCCACGGGTATATTAGCCCGTGGATCCCCGTATCTCCCTCCCACTCTTCGACTCACTAACATGTAGCTCAATTAGCTGATTGATCCTCCTTCTGGCCGTTTCCACTGCGGGGTCTCCCCCACCGTTGTGTCCCTACCGGAATACGGAAGTGAGGGCGAATCCCCGCCCGCATCTCAGCTGATGAATAATTGCATTGAGCTATGTATGAATCGGTTCGCCACGCGCCTCGATCGAAATCGTTCGATCGAAGACAACTCACGCCAATGGGTTGTAGGCATGCGAAGATAAGCGTTTGTTTGATGTTTATTGCCGCCTTTAACGCACCACCCGGCCATCGATTGCGCTTGGGATGGATCGGATCGCTAGATACCCGTTGCCGGTTGCCGTTGTTGGAATGCATGCTACGTTGCGCCACGCGCAGTAGCAAACACCAGCGCATCACGGCGTGAGGTCGGGCCCGATGCCTGATGCCGCTGACGTGAGAGATCTCCTCGGTAGTACCACCACAAAGGACAAAGATCGCACTCTGCAGCATGCTACGCGTTGTTCCGCAAGAACTGCTTCGCCGGACGCGAAATCCTTGTTCTGGGCGTTCGCGGTCTTTCGCTTCGCCAACCTGTTGCAATAGGATGCCTTTGTTGCATCAGCCGATTTCCGTCTCAAGCTGGCTGCCCCTTCAATTATCCACCCTTTCGGCAAGGATAGGACAGATCGGGCGTGCGTTGGGACGTTTTTTCTTCCCTTCCATACCACAGCTACGAAGAAGGTAAAAAAACCAAACACAGCACTCCGTTTCCTTCGCGTTCCTCATCGCGCTAGGAACGTTGGTTTCGCAAACGATTAAAAGGGTAAAAACCGGAGCAAGACATGCCACTGCTCGTGGCTCGTACGGAATTCTGCCCTGGCGCAGTTGTTGTATTCTATGCGTGACGACCTGAAGCTGTGCGTGTAGTACTCCCCCTCCCCCTCCTCACCCCTACCCTCATAGATCCTCTTTGGCATGGGTTCCATCGGATGCCCACTACAGATGGAAAGGTTCTCGCCCCTCGCCCACCGATCGCGGCAGTTTCCCGCGCTTGCAAACAATGGCAAACGGGGGTTGTACTCCACCGAGTGTGCGTGCGTGTGTATGTGTGTGTGTGTGTGTGTGTGGGTGGTTGTGCGTGGTATGCGGGGGCCATATCGTAACGCCACGATCGGACCTCGCACCGGCAATCGATCATTAAACAATTAAACCGATGTTTTGAAATTCAAATATTGAACCGATGAGGCGTGCGCTCTCCGTGAGGGGTGTGTGTGTGTGTGTGTGTAGATGGACCACAGAAGTGTTGCCACTTCGGAAAAACAACGGTTCACACATCGAACTCCCCATCCTCCCTCCGCCGAGCTGCGCGGGAGCGCGCGCAGATGCATTATGGGGAATGTGCAAAAAATTAAGCCATAATTCGAAGCAATGCGTTTAATGAATTCCTTTCGGTTCGCGCGGCGTGGAAAAACCGACCCCAAGAAGGGAGGGGGCGAGGGGGTTTGCCATTCGAAAGAATTTATCGCTCAAGTACGACAGCGCACGCAGTGGCGACCTGTTGACATCCAGCGCCGAAATGAAATGAAGCATTCGTCCTGTGTCCAAGCAAAGCGCCACGCTTGAGGAGTTTTCCGTTTTGGGTGAACCACGCACGATCCGGCGTTCAAATAATCCGGTGGTCCTCGCGTAAAACCCTCCCCGAGTTGGTGCTTTCTGGAAATATCGCACGCTAGAGGATACCGAAACACAGCGGAACGTTATTGAGCCATTTAAACACCACGGTTGTATATCTGCGAGTTTGATCTTGATTCGCGATTGATATGTACTCGCGATCGATGTATCCATCCATTTGTCATGAAACACGCTGTATGTTTGAACGGTTAATCTTTTCCTCGAGCTAATTGAAAAATTCAACGGAAACGCATGTATTAAAAAACTGCATCTGTTGACCGGACCTGGGAGGAACGTCAGGGGAAACGTTTTAAAATGCGTTCGTGTGGCTTTGTTTTATTCATGCACTTGGGGCAACCCCTTGTTTTTTTTTCTCTCGAAGTCCACCGCTTGCGGATAGTTAGTTTAGAACGAATGAATAACCATCTTTGCATAGTAGAATGTTAACTCAATTAAAACCGATAATTGATGGCATTTCAAATGAAATTGTACACATAATTAGTTTCACAGAAATATTTACCATCATCAAGCGGGGTTGTTTTTTTATCCCACTGATTTATCTTCTTGCGCTTGCGCAGGACAAAACCTTCGGAATAAACGGTGCACATAAATTTAAAGAAAGCACCCCACAATATGCGTGTAAAAGGAACCAATTCATCAGCGCACTGGTTAACTCCAGTGGCCCCACCTCGGCGGTGGCGGGGCCGGCGTTAATGGAACGAGAAAAACTAGTTTCGGACGGATAGTTCCTTTGTTCCGTCGGAACGTCGTCGGCGTTTCCTGCTGGCTAGAACAAGCCTTCCGTCGGCCACGCCGCTACAACGGTGAAACCAATTTTGAAAGGACCCCGAAGGGCGCACCGGACTACACTCTCTAGGACCTTCGATAAACGGTTGAGACATGGGCTTACGTGTGGTTTCCTGTTTCCGCCCGGCTGGCGATGGCAAATCTTCCGGTCAACCGAAGATTGTAACACGCACTGACACTTGCACAGCAGCAGCCGTTTTTTCTTTTTGTTTATCGCGTTTTCTCGTACCGGCGTGAAGAAGCTCACGAAAACTGTCCTCGCACTGTTTGGTTGTTGCGGTCACTTTTTCACGGCGCTTTCCTTGAGCGCTGAGTTTTTCACGACACACCGCACGATCGATCCGGCCCCCGGAATGGTTGTTCAGATGGTTTCGTGTGGTTTTCTTCGTTGGAAGACTTCAGGCGGGCACCTCGGAGTACAACAGTCTCTGCTAGCGTTGGCTCGGTGTTTTTTTCGATGGCGGTTTCGACACGCACGAACACTTCTACCCTCGTCCGATTTGCCCAATCACGAATCCACCGTACGCGTGGACACGTCTATTGGTAAGAAGCTTGGTTGCACTGGGTTTGCGTTTTCTATGTGTTTTTTTATTAATGTTTCGGCCACCACGGTGACAACGGTTAGCGACTTTGCTGGACGTGCTTGTTCGTGCGAAACCAAAAGGACACCGAACTTCTGCTCGGATCCGTGCTGCTGCTGGCAGTTTTCAAAACAAACTAATTGACGGCAAACTGCTTTACATTGCTTTTATACGGCCTCCGGAGCGATCGGCCCCGGGTGACCGGCACTCGCAAGTCGCAACAACGCGCGCGTTTGTTGGGCGAGATGGCGCTCGGGCGACCCGAGCTTGCCGATTCGCATCGAGCAGCTTCGTCGGGCGTTCACGCTCGGGCCGGCGATCGCAATTGCGATTCGGCGGCTGGAAAAGCGCACTGCCGCCTTGCGGGTGACTCGATGGGGGTGGGGAGGGTGATGAGGAGGGGGGGGAGGGGGGGGTCCACCTCCAAAATGAAGCTCGGTCGCGCGCTCGTGTTCAATATCGGGGATGCGATGCGTTCTCCGCTCCGCCGTCAATTAGCCTAGCATGAGATCCTACAGATTTAAGCGCTCCCCTACTCGATGAAGGATTCGCTTCACTTTGCCCTCTCGACGCGATTCTCTTCGCAACCCTGGGCACACCCGAACGCGTCACGGCGGGGGGTGTTCCGTCGGCCGAACCGGCGAAACCCTTGCCATGGGTTTCCTTGCGCCGCTCGGTGTCGCAGGGATGTGCACCTTGTTTGCATGCATAACCGGTCCGGGGGTTTGTTGCTTTTTCTTCCACCCTTTCTTGGGAATTCTAACGACAGCTTCAATCTGCGTCCCGGTGACACCCCCGGGGGCGGGCCAGATCGCCAAACTGTCGCTCAGGTGTAACAAGGTGGCCCCGGGTCGCGTCTCCGACTGCGCCAACGACTGCGAATCAAGGAGGGCAATCTGTAACTATTAGCGCGATTTTGAAATGTTGATCGTATGATATCGGACTGTCAAGGGGTGGACGCTGCACGCGCAAATAAGAACAAAAACCACCCCGAGGCAGGTGTGACTTTGATTCGAAATGGCATCTCCGGCACACGATGTCCCGATGGGGGGGGGGGGGGGGGGGGGAGGACAGAATATACTTGCCCAGCTCGACAGCGTCCCCTTTCGGCGATTGATCAAAACCAAAAAAAAGGCGCGAGTTTTACACTCCTAGCTTTTCTTGCCACACATTCTCTGGAGTCTGGAATTCCACCTGGCCGGGGGGGTTCGCCTACACAGCGCCACGGTCGGGCCTTATCAAACTCGGATAGCAAATTGTACCGACATTGCGCGCGGCACGATACAAAGTCGATGGCGGGGCCGGTTTATCCCCCGCGACCGAAGCTGAAGGTTGATCGATCGGAGCATGCACACGAATGATGATGAATAATGTAAGTTGACGGAGCGTCAGGATTTTCGCATTCGGCCGCACTTTATTTTGCCGTTTTTCTAGTACAGCATCGAGCGGGAAGACAAATGGATGCCATTAGCGGGCACAGTGTTTCTTAGTGTCGCCATGCCATTTTTTACTCCCACGGAATCGTTTTTAATGATCACCCATGTTGACTGTTTAGCACTCAGAACCAAATGAAAATAAAAATAGTTGATTTACTGTGAGGTCATTTTGCTCATCACTATCATCATTGTTTTCATTATCATCCTCTTCCCTGACATGAGGACCGATCTCGGTCGTACCTGTCGTTTGACTCTCTTGTCCTTTGCGTTCTGCGAATTTGCTATTTGCTATTCAGATAGTCAATCCTTTCGTTTCGATGGTCTAGGTTTGGTAAGGATTCTAAACAACAAATAGGTAAGTTGGAAACTAATGGACCTTGCGCTAACTCTAACATAAGTTTTCCAGCCTCTTACATTATTATTTCATACTTTTTATTAAACAGCAAAAATTAGAAATTGTTTTGTAAACATTATTTTTTCGAGCAGATTTAATTTCATTATTCATTATTCAAAAATATAAGTCTATAGAAAAGTAACCTATTTTCGTGGACAGATAACCGATAACGTGTATTGTTACCCCCCTGACGAATAATTCAATGTTTATGACGAAAAAGGTTTTTGTTTCTATCATAACTCAATTTTTACGATTTCATTGTAACAATTCATGGTTAAAAAATAGAATACATGGTATTGTTTCTGTTACAAACGTGACAGACTTTAGTCATTCAAAAACTAAAAGAGTTATGCACATTATAATATGGTAATTAGTTTACACACTCTGGCGAATCCCAACATTGACATAAAAAACAAAAAAATCAAGGGAGCATAATCACATACGAAAATAAATATTGTGAATCTTTTCTCGAGTTAGTAAAGATCAAGATTCTAAATATTTGAAAGATGATCGTTGGTATGTATAATCCATGTGATTGCCGACTGTTTGGCTGAACAAATTTGATCTACAACGTTCTTGATGAATCAGATTATAATAAAGCTATAGCTAATCGCAAAATTTAGTGACACAATTCAATATTAAACATTGCCCCACCACAACGCTTGAGAAACACTGCTCAACTCGTTCTCTTGGTTCCTGTTGTGCCATACCCTACCGGGAACGAGCTATTCATTAATCATTAAAGATTTAATAATAGCCAAGCGAAACATTAATTAAATATTCATTGCGTCACATCGATAATTATTGTGATGTATTACGTGTTCGCGCAGTTCTTTTGTAAAATGTTTCTAGCAAACATATTGTTTAGAGCAAGCTTGCAGGAATACAAAACTGGTTTGCATGATCTAAAATCGTCCACTGAGCCGTTTATTGTCGTGAAACGAAATTGCATGGGACGTAAAGGTTACTATATTATAGTAGCCGTTGGCGACTTGTTATAGGTTGTGCGAATTTAAATTCCATATAAATCACTACGAAAAACGCTGCTGAAAGCGTCATTTTAATTGGGTTATACTTTTTGCTGCCACCTTGCTCGCCACCCATATGCAGATCGCGGAATGAGGATATGAGCAAAAGCGCATAGCTAATGTATTGCTTTTGCGGAGGCACTGGATCGGAAGCTGTTGATTGGTGTTCGGAAAAGATGGCAGAGTGTGCCGCTGGACCAAAAATACGAAGAGAAAAAAAATAACCTGCTGGCACGCGACTGGCGAAGGGTAGAATTGTTAGTAGGAATTCACACCACGGCCGAAAGGGCCGTAAAGAATGTTGATAAATGTGTCCACTATTTGGTACAAACAAAAAATCGTGGAAAATAGTGCCAGAGAAAATGGGGTTGCATGCATGCTACGTTTCTGCTTTTGCGTGGTATACTAGTAGGAAGTGTCTGGAGCTAACCTATCCTATCGCAAGGGGAATCTCTTCACAGTTCCTTTCGTCGTTTCTTTGGTTGGCTATTTTATTTTTTTCGATTCGCCACAAGGTCGCGGGCACGCGTAGTTCAGGCCTACGAGACTGTGCACAAGTGCATCCGGGGGTCCGAGAGTACCTTCTCTGGGACTGTCCCTGCAGATTTGGCACAACGAGCGTTTCGAGGAGCGAAATGTCAGGTTATGGAGTTTCGTTCATTTGTTAACCTTGATGATCGAACGACGAACGGGTTGTGGGCCAGTTCCCCCTGTTGGCGCACGATAATGATGCGAAAATCAGTTCGATGGCAGCGTAGATAGGTACTCTGACGGAGCAATGGAGCAGCTGGGTATGTTTTGATTTATTATACGATATTGCGTAATCGACCGATGCTACTGTTCACTGGGACGAAAGAGAATGTTTATTGTTTCCATAAGACACAATTTTCGGTCGAGAAATGAAAAAGTACACAAGAACAACAGATTGGTTTTACAAACATAGGCGACAAATAAATATTTTGCATATTTGAACTGAAGCAAACTGATAATCGTAAAAATCAGACTCTTAAAAAATTAGCCACAATTTTAACGATTGTTTTTTTAAATTTACATCTACTATGAATAAAAATGTGTTGTTGTTTAACCAAGTTGTTGAAGTTCTTGCTACTTTACATAACGGTCGGAAATTATATCAAAATTCTTTCAAAATTTATTTGCATATTGCTTTTCTAAAGTACATTTGTTAGCATTTCTTACTTGTTCATATTGTTTTCTGTTTGGTAGTAGGTTGTTTAACGTCTAAATAAAGTTAAACGTGTAATTTTTGACAAAATTGTTTTAAATAGGGTATGTATAATATATTGATGGATAAAATCTCTTCTAAATTTAACCTTACAGTAAAAGTATACAAATATGATTGGAGTTAGTTGATCGTCTGGCATAAGACAAAAGTAAGCTAGTCTCTTGATCGTAATTTAAAAAAACCATGTCATGTACACATTTGCATTCTTCAAAGTTTTCACCAACTTTTGTCGTATGTTTAGCAAAAACTTTATTGCAACTAGAAAAAACTGATTGCAACTAGAAAATTTTTGGTTTTCAATTTTAATTCGTAGAATAAAATTTAGTGATGATCGTAGCTCTGTTTTGTTTTATTGTTTTCCATTATATTTGATTTCCATAATATAAGTACATACATTATTCTTATTGAAACAGGTTTGAAGATTTTTTTACATGGCTTCATCTCCGACATTTAGTTTATACTCAGCTGATCCAGGGTTGCCTCATAGCGCAATACTGAAACATACATCGTACGGCTATAAAGTTTATGATCCTTAATTGGACATCACGTTCAGCGTAGAGCATCGTTCCGAGTGGACTTCAACAGGAGTGTATTTTATGCTGGCCTCATATTGTTACGCACGGAATTTATTGCAAAAATGTAATGTTTCGTTCATGATCGTGGCCGCAATTGCGGTGACGGTTCGTTACGGGGCAAGGACCGATGAAAACGTTTTGCTAGGGCACTAGGGTTGGCGGGCAGCATTTACAAAAAGTGGCGGACATGCAATCGGTGATCGTGTGGAGGTTTTCCTCCCCAGATCCTTATAAAGCACGCGATCAGGATACATTGCATTATTTTTTATTAAAAGCGGAGCTGCCTGGATATCCTTCCATTCCATCGCTGTTAATTGTTTACATTCGTCTTCATCCAGCAAACAACCGGCCTTAATACAGTCATTAGAATCAGCAATCAGTTGACCGTGGGGGAACAGGGGGGAAAATTGAAAGTCACCCCAAAAGCAGCTCGTTCGCCTACCTTTTATTCCGTGCGAATTCATTGTCAACCGTCGATCTAGTCGAAACTGGTTATGTTCCCCGCGAGCATAAGGAAGCGTGGCACTAGTCCAATATCGGAAAAGCAACCCGACGTCGGAAGCGTGCCTCCTTGGACTTTAATGGGCGTCGTGTACATGCTACACAAGATGGCTTCCAATCCCCCTTGCGCTGCATTTAGCACCTCTAACGACCAACGAAACCGAGCAAAAGATTGTGCGAACTAATCGGAAGAAGGGACGGAGAAATACGACGGATTGTGGCCAATCTTCACCAACCCATTACAATACCTTTTCCTCTGCGCGCCCGCCGGTTCCGGCACCGAAATATTAGACGCGAACGCCACCAGAGAGTGGGCTCCAGTCCATTAATCCGTTCAGGTAATGGTCAAAATGTTAATCATGGGCACGTGCCGGGCAAGTTTTTGTTCTCACCTTAAGATTCCTTATTTTGCAAACAGCCGAGTGGAAAACAGAGGCATATCATAAATATCAATGAGCAGCGACCAATTGCGTCCAGTTCGAATAAAAAGGAGACTCGCTGAGCACGGTTTCGAAGAACGGACCAAAAAAAGTGAGAACGACTTTTTAGGGGCTAAAAGTTTGGGCTCGCTCGAAAACTGGAACCGACGGAGGCGAATTTCTGTTGATTGATCGTGTGTAAAATTGACCGCGGATATTGAACTTGAACGATAAGCCGTCGGTGACGTAGCAACTCTATTGCACAAGCGCATTTGATTGGGCGATGTGAAATGCAAACAAGTGCTAACCATGCAGACAATTCAAATATTTTATATGATAAAAACTGTTTATTGGTAGCGACTTTTTACAACTGTCTGAAACTGACGGCTCTTGGACCTAGAAAAAATCCTAATCTTCACTGACCCTGGCTAAGCTGTTTTAGGTACGGCGGTGATTTAGCACAGGACAGGCGTGTGTCTTTACGCCGGATTAGTTCCTTTCACAATGCCCGCCAGTTCCAGTTTTTGCATTCTTATTCCGATACATATTCCATTTTTTTGTCCATTGCTGCCAAATTACGACCTTCAGCGTTCCTACCGGTCTGCCAGCGCGAACCCCCGAACCGGTGGAAGAACCGTAAAAAAAAAACGAAAACATAAGTATTCCTGGGTTTGTTGGGGGCATTTCTTGTACTATTTCGACGTTGTGCACCGGGCACTGCTATGGCCGATTGATTCTCTGTCTCGTTTTGGTGCGTTTTTGTTGTGTTGCTCCACGAGCTCCCTCGTAAACCCGAGACAACCAAACAGTTCCTTAATTTCATGGTCATTATCGAAAAGATTGAGGCAGGAGCAGTTGCGGATCGGTTTCCCCGGGTCGGTAGCAGCGATATTAAAGGAAGGAAACATTTGCCAACATTCGCTAATGACTGACAATTCGCACAAGGAAATGGTCTGTGGCTCATTTGCCTACACGGCGGGTTTCTATTGTGCCCTGGTCGCTCCAGCCTCAATCAACGTCGCATTTTCCTGCCCATCGCAGCAGCACAGCATTTTTCCATCCGTTTTCAACACATGTTGGCTTATGTGTGTACCGGGTTAATATAAAAAGAAAAATATATTTGCTCAGCTTGAAGACAACATTTTCAATCTAAAGATAAACATTAGCACAAATAAAATGGTAATAACACAATTCAACATTAACAGAGCAGAGGTTCTTTTGCAAAATTTTAGATGCATTTTGTAATAAAAATTCTCGAACAATAACGTGTTCCGTATCGTAGACAGCATGGTGTCCTAATATTGAATACGAATAAAAAACCTACATTTTAACATTCAATAATTCAATTTAAATCTCGTTATGGCCATTTTAACGTTTTTTAGTATGTTTAAACTTTCGTGCATATTTGATGACATTCAATGTTTTGTTTTTAAGTTCTTTCTGTAATAATTAATTCAGAAATGAGTGGTAGGTTTACTTCCTAACAAATTCTATTCAAAAAAAACTTCTTTAACTTATTAAGTAGAATATTTTCCCGTTAACCTGGAATGGTTTGACGGGGTTTTTTTTTAAACTTGAACAATGACGGTTTTCAGAGCACAGACAGCTTGGTGTCATAATATTGAACACGAATTACCCAAACATCCGTAAACATGTTTAAAATTATTTATTATTCTGATTTCAATCTACTTTGGGTCAGTCTGTCAGTTGTTTAGATTATGTGATCGATAGAAGGTCTCAGATTCCGGGTGTGACTATTTTGATCACTTGATAGTTGACGTTGGTCTTTGTTTTTTGTTAGTTGCCAGTACAAACGGAAAGGTAATTGCGATCATATCTCTACCGAGCATTAGATGTGCGAATATGTATGACGAAACAACATGATGAGGAAGATTAAAAATTGCGCGTAAAATAGAATGTTTTTCGCTTGAGGGAACTTATGCATGGCACACGCTGAATTAATTTGCCCCAGGCCGCGCGGGCACAAGACTCTGCACACATTCCGATTTGCTTCCACACTTGAGCTGCACCTGTCATAAAGCTATGATCTGAAACGGCTACATACCGTCCTTCGGAGCGGTGAGCAGCAGGCCTTAGAACAAAGACACGGAGTTTCCATTTGGCAAGGAACATGGTTCTGCTGTGCTTTTTTTTTCCACGATCCTAATGCAGCCCGCGGTATACGAAAAGGAGGGTTGGTTAGTTTCGGTCGAACAGTTTTATGACGCACCTTCCGCGGCTTGATCGAGATACTAAGCTGTTTTATTAATTTTTCTTTTTCACACTAAGCTGAATTGTGCAAACCGATTGCGCCATGTGGCGAACACGCCAACCACCTGAAACTCGATTTGCATTTCGACAAACGCAGTGGGTGTATTGATGGTTCTATTAGAGGCAAATTTATGACACGGTGTTAAACTTGAAGCTGGGAAAAATTTATCTTATATTCTTGCAAACAGCATACTGAAAGATGAACTTTTCGTCCTTTTCGAGTCAGTTGTTGCACCGTTCGTGCTGATATTCCATTCTTTTCCATTGTTTGATACAGACCCAATGAAGCATTGAACCAATTAATGAACGTCATTCGACGCGATGCGATCCTTTCACTCGGGCGGGGCTCATTTCTGAAGAACGAAAAACACAATCACACTTTGGCGGCGCAGATTCGTTCAACTTTTGTTCTAACGATTCCTCCAGCGTGAACTCTTAATTGGTTTTTACTCGAGCGGATGCTTTATAGCGGCCTGCACCAGAACGCGTTGCAGCTCCTTCTAGGAAGAAACCGGTACGTTCGTCGCGTTGTTTGCGACAAACTATTGCACGTTGATTTGTGTGGTGTATTTTAAATTTTGCTTTAATTAATTTGTTTTGCGCGTGACACATGCGCGTTGTGTGCTCTCCTGTTGCGAGCCGGGTTTGGCAACAGTTCGTTTGTGCTTCGTTTTAGTTTCTGCATTAGCTAAATGCGGAAGTCTACGGTTACCTGCTGAAGCTGAATCTACATTAAATGAAACAAACTTTTTTTTAACGCTGTATGGAAAGGTTCGGCTGCATCTCGTCGTACTATGTTAATATTCCACCATATGGAGAGAAGTGGCGTGCATCCGGTAGTACAAAAGTAACAAAAATAATGGCTCCCTTTTTGAATTTTCATTTGGATTTTGAACCATACTTCAACACTAGAATTGGGCGGTTTGCTTGATTTTACATTTTAGTTTTGGAATAGATGGAAAGCTTTTTAAAAATGTTCTGACCCACCAATTCATTTTGTATACAGTGCTCGGAATCCCTAAAAAGCATAGACATTTTTCTGATACCGTATGTAACATTTTTTTCATGCTAGAGATTAAAAACGAAGGGTTTTCCACAAATCAGCTCTTTTTCCCTTTCCGTATCCCAGCTTTTTTGGTGGCTTCGTCGGCGTATCCTTGCACCTCAATTTAGGCCTACCTCTTCAGGCCTTGAGGACAGCCTAGAAGGACTTTGAAAATGAAAACCATCTTTGAAATGTGCAAGAAGTGCTTAGTATGTTGAATCATTTTCAGAATTGTTATCAACAAACGGATCGGCATAAACTTTTTTTTAACAGGATTTACAGCCTGGCCAGCACGGGTGTCTTAAGCCATTTTTCTCTGACGATCGCATTGAGCTCTCGATTCATTTCAAATTGCTTCCTCCTATGTAAAATCGTCCGGCCAGAATTCTTTCAGAATTTAGATCCAGAGAGTGATATTTCACCAAAGAAACTCTTGTTCCAATGCCTCATCGTCTCGATACATAAGTAAATGAGATCAATAAGGCGCTCATCAATTTTTTGTAGTACCGTGAAGGTGAAATTGAGATGAATTCAACCATTTAGAAATTTTGCAATAAGCAAAGTTCATTGTAACATCGAAAAAAACTGTAGCACATTTGGATTGTTTATGGTTTTGTATGTATTTTTCATATCTGCTTCCCAACAACAAATTATTATTCCGGATAGATACATTCCGAAATTTATTTATTTTGCTAAATTACCGAATTCAAAGCATCATCGCATAAGCTGTGCTTTGTTTTATTCGCTTTGCTTTAAACAGGAATTTTAAGAAATTTTTTAAATAACACTCATGCTCTTAGTGGGATCATTTTGTTTACATCACACGTTGACGTGTTACTTAATAATTTATTAAAGTAGAGAGCACATGTACAATTCGTCGAGAGGTGAGGGTGTGATTTCCGGCACACCTCAAACCGTTTGAGTTTATTGGATTCCAGCCATTCGTTTTTCGTTTTGTTTTTGTTTTTAATGCCAATAAACTCAAACGTTGAAGCTGTCCAGACCGGTCACAGTCCTACGGCGTCAGTTGGTGGCGCTGGTATCACTTTAGTACGGCAGCTGGAAAGGTAGCGGCGGGTATCCACCGTTGTACGATCGTCCCAGCCGCGGCGAGAATGGCAGATTTCGGCCCAGCCGTGGCGCAAACGGGGGCCTTTGGTGGTTCTCCCCGACGGAATCTCGCCGCCCGAGCCGGGGGGAGGTCGTGTGGTAGAAAATCGGCTGCGGTTTTCCTGCGGATTGAAAGGCAACACGTTAACGCGACACTACCACTAGCGATCAGACGGGGACGTTGACCGTTCTCCTTACGAGGTCTTGCCGTCAGCAGCAGCACAACGTACGGCGTGCCCTCGATAAGCTCGGTGGCCAGTTTTTCCGGCGACTCGCCCGCATAACCCAACGGTTCACTGTCGAACTCCTCCATCAGCTCGTCGTGCAGGTCCACCGGGATGGTGCGCTTGCCGAGCCGTGGCCCGAACCACATGGCGGCCGCCCGTTTGTTGATTCCGTCGTCGCCATCCTCCCGCCTTAATCCGTCGGTTTCGGCCGCACCATCGGTCACCTCGTGGGCGAATTTTTGATCCTACAAGAGTTTCGAGACGAATGTTACCCTTTCGCACATCCCAAACACATCGCAACACGGGGCTAGTGTAATTACATTTGCATCCATTTCCACGCTGAGGGCACTTTTGATCGCCAGATAGAGGCAGATTAGATTGAAGAAAAAATAAAATCTAAACATTTTGCTTTGAAATATATTGTTGGGCACGGGTTCGGAATTGTTCACTTCGCAAGTCGAAATACACTACTGCACTGATAGTAGGTTGGATGAGCCATTCTTATATAGTACCGGACGAGAAAGTTATCGATTTTCTCCTGATCCTGTACGGATGAATGGTAGCGATCGAAGCGCGAGTGGGTGGATTGCGAATTGATGCCCTGCAGAAAGAAGGAGCAACGAAAAGTTTCCGCGAATCTATACTCGGTTTTATCTTTCAATTTTTACAAGTGGAAAATACACGCTATCCCCACCTGCTGGTTTTATAGTTATACGAGAATTTATTAATTTGGCTCATGTTTCATTCATATTCTTCGATTTAAAAATGTTTTACGATAGTCATCATGTAGCAAATTCGTGGCTCCTCGGCAAAGGTGTCTTACAAGCATCCTGTCGGAAAAGAACACATATACACAAACCGGGTGGCACGCATGGCTGGTTCGTAGTTCGGTGTTATCCGCGTGTACTGAATGGGTAGCTTTCAGTTCCACCCCGCTGTCCAGTGACGAGCATTAATATTAATTTACGGTAGATCAGTCAGAAACGTGGACGCTTATTTAGAATCCCTTTCCCATGCGTCGACCATACCAGGCATACACACACTCATATGGTGTGCCGCGTCCCCGAATGGAGTCGAATGATTGAAAACAAAAGGATTACGGGCTCAGCCGAGGTGTGCCTGAGGCCCCCGAGGACGTGTATGCAAATTTAGCGTCCAGACGTCAGCGATCTTCACAGCGGGAGGGTTCGTTGCTAGCGACTTCCGTACGGCGCGACACTGCAGTTCTATTGAACGCTATCAGACGTAAGATGGCTGCTTCAAGTGTAACATGAACGGTTGCTCGTTTAAAGAATAGATTATTTTTGCACTCGACAGAGTTGAATACGTAGATATATAGAGAGTTGAACACGTAGTTAATATGTGAATACTTCGGTATTTTACGAAAATAAAGGAATGGGACAATATAATTACCTTTGTATGACACCATAATACGTCAAAAACAGTCCAGCTGTATTAAACACAACATTTATTCATTTACAGAGCTATTGGGAAAGGTTACTACAGCAAAATAACCGATATATTTATTTTGGTTTAGGATTAGTTCAACATTTTCTAAATTCATGTAATGGAATACCATCATCGAAATTTGTGGTATACTAAATTTGATTGAACAAGACGTGGTATACTGAAAGGCGTTCCAGCAGCCGGTGCGTTTAATTAAATATTAACTCGGTCCTGAAATACTCCAACGATGGGATAATTGGGGACCCTCCAGACTTTACCATTGTCGTTAATGTTTCTATACTAAAGGCTTGGACTAACTAAAGAGTTGGACTTGTAAAAAAATAGAGCTTGTATGTATGTTATTTAATAGTAACAGATTTTATAACTTTTTTCGTTATTTATGTCAACTACGTTTCATATCTTATGACGAATGTTAATTTAACTGCATGGGTAATATTTTATATCCATCGTTTAATTTGCCGTCCAGCGTTCATTTTCGATTAATTTGTCAAATGTTTTCGTCGAAATTAATGGTCGTTATAATCAGTATAAACCATCGTTACTCCCCCAGGATAATTTCCAGTTCCTAGGTCTATGCAAATGGGCGATTGTTTATTTTAAACCATGGTTAAAATTAAACAAATCCGTATGCTATTCCTCCTAATACTGATGTTTTTAAGCCCCTTTGAATTGTTTTACAATTTCCGATTGAATTTCGATTCAGATTCGATTATTTCTTTAAATCCATCAACAATTTTATGCGATAGGTAATTACCAGTCCCTTTTCCACTATTTGTATGGTTTTGTTAATGCGACTCTAGAAATTGAATAAATTCAGTAAAGAAAAAATAAATTACAAGTAAAAAATATCGCACCTTTCTGTTCATAATGGCATCGAAACCCCAAAGCGGACATTGGAAACTTCCCCTATTAATATCTTTCTGCGTTAAATACATTTTTTCGTTAAATACTTTATTACAAAAGATTTTTTTTTTCACAATGTGAAAATAGCTACCATATGATATTTTGAATTTCCATCGCACAATGTATTTAAAGTTACTCTCTAATTATTTAATCCTGCGATAAATTTGGACTGCGATAAGGAAAATAATTTAAATTGATTGAAATGCACACTTTTACTGGTGGTTCGTGAATCGAAGGTACTTTGCACGAGGCACAAACGAAAACATACCCTACCGAAGCTTTAAATTTGAAAATGAACAATGATTAAGCAATTTCAAAGTTAACCAAAAATACTGGCGGTAAAATAAAAGAATTCCAAAGTGAAACAAAGTGATAAATACCTGTGGTTACTTTTTCGCTCTTGCGTTTGCTCCCCGGTGCCCCCTTAAGCTCGAGGACCCAGGCTGCCGCTCATAGGTAGATCCACCGCTGGTCGCGTGCCAAGAGACCAGCCGGAGACGCCGGCTATCCGATGCTTCATCTTGTTCGCTCGTTTCGCGCTTCCTTTTTTGCCACACTTTTCGATTGTTTACAAATCGTTGTCACGTGGCGACGGTTCCGGCGGGGCGCAGGGGTTTCTCCGGTGGCTCCGTTTTTTCATGTTTGTTGTTGCCCCCCAATCACCATGGGAACCGTGGGCAGGCGGTTCGTCGCAAACAAATAGTCCAATCAAGCTTGCTGCTGATGAGTGTTTTTCCTCCGGTGTTAGTGTCACTCGAGTGTGCGGCATTCAGCTGGTTCCGCCGTGATCATGACGGAAGATTTGAAGTTAATTGTCATCGAGCTGAACAAACTGCTCGAGACGGATTACAATTTGATAACCTTTGACTCGCTGTCGCCGGAGTCGCTGCTGCAGGTGCTGGTGGACGTGTGCCACGCGTTCGGCGCCATCGAGAAGCTTGACGTGCGCGAAAACGACCCCGAGGACACGAACCTGCAGGTGATGGAGGCACTGCGGAAGGTGCAGTATCGCCCGGCGGAGGACATCGGCGATCCGGGCGCGTTCCGGCGCGGCATGGTGCGGGGCGAGAAGAAGCTGATCCATCCGATCCTTCGCTGGATACTGGAGAACCACGAGCGGGTCAAGAAGGCCGCCTACCTGGCCAAGTGAGTGTGGGTTTTTGGTGGACCTTAAAAAAAAAGGCGGTGCGTGACGACTTTTCCTTCCTGCTTTAGATTCTTGATTCCGCTGGAGCTACCGCCGGAGGCGATGTCGATGCCGGAACTGGGCACGCTCTGGGCGCAGTATCTGCAGACGATGGACGACTTCAAGGATGCTCACCGGGCGCACGAGCAGTCGGTGCACGAAGGGACGCAGACGCGCGAGCTCCGCAACGACATCAGCGCGATCGAGACGGAGATCGAGAACGTGAAGAAGCGCATCGAGCGCACCCAGACCCGGCTGGACAAGGTGCCGCAGCAGGAGCTGCTGCTCGAGGCGGCCAACAGCCTTCGGATCGAGAAGGAGCGCCAGAAGGAGCTGCTGCAGCAGATCGACGAGCAACGCCAGGGCCTGAACCGGGCGAACGTGCTGCAGGAGCGGCTGCAGAAGGAGCTGCACAACGCGAAGATGGCCGTCCAGGGGGCGACTCCACGCAACCTGATGGAAAGCCTGATCGAGGAGACGCAGGTGCTGCAGTTTATGGTGGAGCAGAAGCTACCGCAGGAGCTGCTCCAGTTGCGCTCCGAGGTGCAGACGCTTCAGGAGGTCATCGATGAGCCGAACATCGGGCGGGCGGAGTTGCAGGAAATGCAGTCGAAGATCGATGAGCTCAATCGCGAGATCCAGCAGCTCGTCGAGGCCCGGATGGCCGAGTACAGTACCCACAACGACACGCTCGGTCCGTTCCGGCAACAGGCCGCCATGGTTGCCCGAAACAAGGAGGCGGCCGCCGAGCAGCTGGACCAGGCAACTCGGGAGCTCCGCGAAGTGGAGCGCCAGCTGCAGGAGAGCCAGCGCCAGCTGCAGGACACCGTCGGCGAAGTCATCCTGCGCGGCGACGACCTGAAGCAGTTCGTCAGCACGCTCCGGGCCAAGAGCAACGTGTACAAGCAGCAGCGGGCGGAGCTGGCCGCGGTCAAGGCGGAGGTGAATGACTTGACGCAAACGCTCGAGAACCTCAAGTCGCAGGATCCGTCCCTGTCGACCACCCTGTCGCAGTTGACTGACGACGACGAGGCCGCGGCCGGCGAGCCCGGGGAGGACGGGGGTGGCCCCGGCACCGGGGACGAGAGCCGGCCGGAGTCGCCCAGCATGACGCACGGCATGACCGAGCTGGCTCGGCTCGTCGACGGCCTCCAAAGGGCGGTCGAGGCCACGCGAGAGCGCATTACGCCCCTCTCGCAGCAGCTCCGGCCACTCCGGGAGCGCGTCATCGAGCTGAAAGACGAAATGGAGTCCAAAAAGCAGGTAGGTGTGAAGCGCCCGGGTTTCTCTTTCGTGCGGTTGTCAACGTCTCCCCCACGGCGGAACCGACGAACGCATTTTCTGACCGACACCGGGTGGTGAAATTTATGGTTCCATGACAAATGGTCAGGTTTTATGGTTTCAACACCTGCTTTACGGCACCTGGTGCTGTTTCTATTGCTGCCTCGAACAGCTCACGTTCAAGGTGAATGGGCTGCATTTCCATCGGAGCTTGGCGAACGTTTCAGAAATGAGAAGTGTCAACCGGCATCGGAAAAACTACAATCAATAGCAGAGCAATTAGAAACTGCCATGTGACCCGTTGCATACCAAAATCGTAGATCGATGTATTCCTTTTTTGTCCCTCCGTATTTAACACTAATTGAACTTGATTTAATTGATTGAATTTAAACTGCTTGCGCGCAAGTAGTAGCTGAATTATGTGGTCTTTTTATGTACCGAACATAATTAATATTTACTCCAGGCTGATTGATTTGCAGATGTTTGGATAAGTTACGCTTTTTTTGTTAATCTGGAAGGCCATCGTGTATCTTAAAGGCGGTAATCCTTCACTGTATCTATTTCTGGATCAGTCGTAAGCACCTTCTAAGACGCTTGATATTTCATACGAGATGATCTTCAGACACATCACTTTTATTAGTAGAAGATTTTAAAATGAGATATACAACGAATTTCAAACATAATCACAGATGAAGGAGAAATCAGAATAAGGATTCAGTATGCCGTTTCCACGCTTCCAATAAAGTTAATTTTATTTTTTTGTAATATTGAAAAATTAACAATCCTGAAAAATGTTTGCCAAAAAAGAAGGAAATTCATGTAATTGTGGGCTATGAGATACACTGAAGACATATGCACAAACTGGTGAACAAATTGCTGCGCAATATGTTATTTATTTTTAGTTTAAATATTCTTCTTCTTCTTCAATGGCCCGCTCGCAGTTGAGCACGTCGTGCTGACATGGCCTGGTCACCAATCGTTCTCCAGGTAGCTCGGTCCATGGCTGCAGCCCTCCAACCCCGGTCGCATCCGATGTCTCGCAGGTTCTGCTCCACTTGGTCCATCCACCGAGCTCGCTGAGCTCCTCGTCGTCTCGTGCCGGGCGGGTCGCTGGTGAGCACCTTCTTGGTGGGGCATGAGTCCGGCATCCTCATGACATGCCCCAACCAACGAATCCTGCCGGCCTTCGCCACCGTCAGGATGTCCGGCTCGCCATACAGCTCAGCTAACTCGTGGTTCATTCTTCTCCTCCACACGCCCTGCTCGTACACACCGCCAAAGATAGACCGGAGCACGCGCCTCTCGAAGACTGCGAGGGCGTTGGCGTCCTCCGTGAGCAGAGTCCAGGATTCATGCCCATAGAGAACGACCGGTCTTATCAGCGTGCGGTATATGACACATTTCGTGTGCGGGAGAAGCCATCTGGACCGCAGGAGTTTGTGGAGTCCATAGTAGGCACGATTCCCCTGAACAATGCGCCTCCGGATTTCACAGCTCACGTTGTTGTCCGGAGTTACGACAGTGCCGAGGTAGCAAAACTCCTCTACTACCTCAAGTTCGTCGCCGTCCACTGATACACTGCTCCCCAGCCTGGCTCTGTCACTGTCAGAGCCTCCGACGAGCAGGTACTTTGTTTTCGTCGCATTGATCATTAGTCCAATCCTTGCGGCCTCGCGTTTCAGTCGGGTGTACGCCTCGCACACCGTCCTAGTGTTCCGCCCGATGATGTCGATGTCATCCGCGAAGCCGAGGAATTGGAGAGAGCGGGTGAAAATCGTGCCACGGATGTCGAAGCCCGCGCTTCTCATGACACCTTCCAGAGCGATGTTGAATAGAAGGCAAGAGAGTCCATCACCTTGCCTCAGACCCCGGTGGGATTCGAACGGATCCGACAGCATGTTCGAAATCCTCACCTTACACAGCACCCCCTCCATTGTGGCCTCTAACAGCCGAACCAGCTTCTCGGGGAAGCTGTACTGCCGCATGGTCTTCCATAGCTCCTTCCTGTCTATGGTATCGTAGGCCGCCTTGAAGTCGATGAAGAGGTGGTGCGTCGGGATCTGGTGCTCCCGGCACTTCTGGAGGATCTGCCGTAGAGTGAAGATCTGGTCGGTGGTGGATTTGCCTCCAACAAACCCAGCTTGGTAGCTTCCGACGAAATCTGTAGCAAGGGGCGCGAGTCTGCAGAAGAGTATCTGGGATAGGATTTTGTAGGCGGCATTGAGGACTGTGATGGCTCGAAAGTTGGCACAGTCCATTCTGTCACCCTTCTTGTACACTGGGTGGATGACACCCAGCTTCCAGTCCTCCGGTATCCTTTCCTGCTCCCAGATTTTCACAATTAGCTGGTGCATACTGACGGCAAGCTCTACCGAACCCATCTTGAATAGTTCTGCCACCAGCCCATCACTGCCAGCTGCTTTGTTCTGTTTCAGCTGCTTGATGGCACTAGTGACTTCGTCCAAGGATGGTGGGAGCACCTCGTCATCTACCTCATGGCTAATGTGCTGCTCAATTCTGCCTGCGTCGCTGCTGGACTCCCCCAATTCCGCTCCGTTCAGGTGTCCGTTGAAGTAGCACTTCCACCTTTCGATCACCTCTCGCTCGTCCGTAAGAATGTTGCCCTCCTCGTCACGACACATTGCGACGTTTGGCGTGTAGCCGCCTCGTGTCTTCTTCAACATCCTGTAGAACTGGCGAGTTTCCCCCGACTGAGTTAGCTGCTGCAACAGTTGTTCATCCGACTCCTCGAAGCGGCGCTTCTTGCTCTCGAAGAGCCGGGTTTGCTGTGTCCTCAGTCGTTTGTAGTGTTCCACGTTCTGACGGGTTTCGCGCTGCAGCATTCGGGCGCGCGCTGCGTTCTTCTCGGATAGTGCCCGCCTGCACTCGTCATCGAACCACTCTTTCCTCTGGTTACGTGGCTTATGGCCCAGTGTCTGCTCGGCTGTGCTGCTGATGACTCGCTCCACCATACGCCAGTGGTCATCGAGGGACATCGTGGCGGTCGCGTTGTTGTCCGGTAGCGCTTCCCCAAGCGCTGACGCGTAGCCCTCGGCAACAGCAGGTATTCGCAGCCGATCCGTGTTTAGGCGTGGGGTAGGCCGGTGACGCAGTGTATTGACAGCGCAGAGCTTCTGCCGTAGCTTCACCATAACCAGGAAGTGGTCCGAGTCGACGTTTGCGCCCCTGTACGTACGTACGTCGATGATGTCCGAGAAGTGCCTTCCGTCTATGAGAACGTGGTCTATTTGGGAATATGTCTGCTGTGGTGATCTCCAGGTGTAGCTGAAACGAGGTTTGTGCTGGAAGAAGGTGCTACGGATGTTCATGTGCCTCGAGGCTGCGAAGTTGATGAGCCGGAGGCCGTTGTCGTTGGTTAGCTGGTGGACGCTAAAGCTACCAATCGTAGGTTTATAGGCCTCCTCTCGCCCGACCTGAGCATTTAGATCTCCGATGACTATCTTCACATCATGTTGTGGGCAGCGGTCGTACTCCCTTTCCAGCTGCGTATAAAACGCGTCTTTGTCGTCATCGCTGCTCCCAAGGTGCGGGCTGTGCACATTTATAATGCTCAGGTTGAAGAAGCGTCCACGTATCCTCAACCTGCACATCCTGTCGTTGATCGGCCACCATCCGATCACACGCTTCCTCATAGCACCCATAACAAGGAACGCCGTACCGAGCTCGTGCTTGTCTCCACCACTCTGGTAGATCATGCAATCGCTACGGTAGGGGCGCTCCGAGACTCCTTTCCAGCGAACCTCCTGAAGTGCTACTATTTCAAAGCCGCGGGCTCTCACTTCCTCTGTGAGTATTCTGGTACTCCCGGGTGAGGTAAGAGACCTGCAGTTCCATGTACCGAGTTTCCAATCGTAGTCCTTTTTTCGTTGCGTGGGTCGGGCATGATTGGTCCAAAACGGGTATTCTTCGTGGTGACTATTCGTTGCAATTGTACAGAGGGTGGCTTGCAAGGCCTCTCCCTCCGCCTCCTATCTCGTCGGTGGAACAACGCATCCTAGCTGTTTTACGTCCCGTAGGATGCCAGGACAGGGTGTACAGCCGCCCCTAACATGGGGAACAGACGCTGGTTCGAGCCGCTCCTAACATGGAGAACAGACGCTCGGGGATGAACTACTAGCAAGTAGCAGTCCATTCCCCCTCTCAATTCAGCCTTGCCGCCCATCCGCCCAAGGGGGTGGGTTTCCCCGTGTACCCAAGCTTGGATATTTAGGCGACAAGTTACCGTTCTGTACGTCGCGGACGTATTGAGTAGGAGTTGGGGAGGAGAGCCTATAGTAGCCTTCAGGAGGCGTCGGATCCAACCCTTTACAGAACCTTACAGTTTAAATATTAGACTGTATAAATATTAGATAAATACAAATACAAAATTTAAATGCTTTATAATGCACTATTGTAAAATATGAACATTATCTCATCAAAGAGTAGAGGAACATTAAAAATTTGATCATGATCTATTGCTTGATAGCAGTTTTACAGTTCCTTTGAAGACTTGTGTCGCAGAGTTGCCTCAATCCTATATAACTAGAAATACCTTATTTTAGCCTTGAAATTTATCAGCTTGAAAGGGTTTTACTGTTTATTGAACCAATTTCTGGATTCTCGTAATATAAAACATCTTTTAAGAATTTTTAATTTATTTATAACAAATTTTTTTATTTTTTTTTAACACGAACGAGCCGCACAATTTTTAAAATTATTTAAATTAATGGAACTGAAGTGGATTTTTGAAAGTTCTATAGTGAACTGAAAAGGCCTCTTATTTAACTCTGACATAAAAAAGTTAAATTAAAAGCATAAGTAGTGCAAATAATATCGTTAAGGATAACTTCTTTTTTAATTTGTGCCTTTAAGGACATCACAATTTAAAAAAAAACATTTTTTTAGTAAACCGAAGGATGTTAATATACGTAGATGATATTATACAAGGGATAATACAGCAATTCTCAAAGCTGTTGCAAACGAAGGTGCTTCCTTATTTGTTTTCTGATTATATAGAACGTCCTTCCACCGGTCGCAAGTGTCACATGTATTGGAATCCATGCCCAGGCCATGCAGCGAAACAATTCTGGCCGATTTCCTGTATTGCATTTCCACCGATACCGGCTCTTTACCTCGATGCTTTAGAAATTCTCATCCAAAAGCAAGGAGGAAACTCTTCCTTCTGCAGGTTTATTCTTCCCCGAAATCACATCATTGGAAAGAGGATGGAAAGATTGCGTTTTCCCAATACCTCAAACGGCACGGTACACTCAGGTCAAAAGCACCAGATGCACCATATGTCCTTTGGTGCCGTCGGGAAGTTCTACCTCCAGTCGTGGGGTTTTTTCTTTGGGTCTCTGCATTGGTTTACATCCTTTTCGGTCACATGTTGGGTTGAGGTATGGGTGAAAGAGAGAGAGAGAGAGAGAGAGAGAGAGAGAGTTGAAGAAGGTACATCAAAGCAGGCTAGAAGTAGGTAGAAGTAGTCCCGTGTCCTTTCCCAAGTCCTTTCGAACACAGTCAATGTTCTGCAGTCGCACGGTGAAGTGATCACAGTCACAGGGTTCCGAGTTCCAGTTCCTCCACGTTCCACGCGATCGGCGGAAAGTGCCAGTGAAGTGAAGTGGAGAGCGGTGAAATTTGAAGCCCAAATTCGAAGCGTAAAATGAAGCGCAGTGAGATGCCTCGGCGAATCAACAAGTCGCTCAAAAAGATGGCCAAACTGAACCTGCTGACGCTGCTGAACGAGAACGTCGCCAAACCGATCACACGCTTCTTCCGGAACGACATCGTGGAGTTGCAGCGGAACAAAGCGATGGCCGAGTACCACTACTGCTCGAACTACCGAGTGTCCCGGGAGGACGCGCGGGCCCGCAAGCGGACGGGCAAGCAGCACACGGTCAAGTGTATCGAATTTTCGTGCCGCGAGTACAGCCCGAACAAGCCGACCCTGCGCGATCAACTGAAGGAGTTCACCATGAAGCACAATCCGTCCGAGGACATGGTGAAGGATCTGCTGTCGATCATGAAAGACAACGGGCTGGAAGTGTCGAGCACCAACAGCAGCAGCACCGGCAGCAGCGACGCGAGTTCCTCGAGCCTATCGATGTCGTCGTCGGCGTCGGACGCGGGTAGCTTCACCAGCGCACCGCCCGTTTACCACAACTTCGACGTGATCCCGATGTCGGTCGGACGCTTCCTGAACTTTGGCATCAAGCGCTCGATCACGAACTATCTGCAGCGGTTCGTGGACGAAAGCAACCACTGGTACATGAAGACACTCTTCCTCGACCTGGCGTTCTACGTGGTGAAATCGGAGAAGACGAAAAAGGATGCCACCACCACCACCACTACCACCGGTAAGCAGGGACAGCAGCAACAATCACAACTTCCACACTACCTGATCATCCTCGGCAAGCTGTCGATCCAGCTGGACGAACCGTTCGTGATCGGGATCTACCAGGGTGCGTTTCCCACGCCGACGATAACGAACGAAATCCTGCGCCCCCTTGTGGACGAGATGAAGGAGCTGGAGCACCGGAAGTTCGAGATCGAGTCCCGCTCGTACCAGCTCTCGATCCGTGCGGTACTGTGCGATCCGATCGCGAACAGCTTGGTGACGTGCACGGCGCTTCCGAACTCCCAGTACGGCTGTAGCAAGTGCAACCAGAAGGGTCAGCTGCAGTTCACCGAGGGTATCACCAGCTTCCCGCCGACGGCCAACCTGGCCACGCTGCGCACGGACGATGACTTTGTGTACGGGCTGGTGAACGGGCATCACGTCGGGGTGCCGGTGCTGGGCGAGCTGAACCTCGACCTGAAGTCGCAGTTCATGATCGACTACAAGTACGTCGTGTGCGAGGGTGTCATGAAGCGCCTGATGAGCCTGTGGACGACGGGCCGGTTGGACTACCGGCTGAACAAGGCCTCGCTGCGGCGCATCTCGCTCAAGCTCCGGTCGATGGACAAGACCAACCCGCGGGAGTTCCGCCAGCCGCCGAAACCGCTCGAGGCGCTCGACGACTGGGACGCGTACGATTGGCGCCAGTTCCTGCTGTACTACGCGCCGATCGTGCTGAAGGCGCACCTGCCGCACAAGTACTACGTCCACTTCCTGTACCTGCACCTCGCCATGCGCATCCTCATCAGCGGGGAGGTGTTCGTCGAGTGCAACACGTTCGTCGCGGGCCAGCTGCTGAACACGTTCGTGGCCGACTTCTCGGCCCACTACGGCCCGCAGCTGATCGACTACAACGTGCACAACCTGCTGCACTTCGAGGACGTGAACATGAAGGCGGGCCCGATGTGCCGGATGAACGGCTTCCACTACGATCGCCAGATGGACGCGATCCTGCGCTGCATCGGGGCGAACGCGTCCATCACGCTGGAGGAGATCGGTGCGCAGGTGGAGGACACCACCAGTGCGATCGTGGAGAACCAGCTGAACGAGTACCGGAGGCCGTTCCCGCGGCTTGAGGCGACCCCGTTCGGCACGGAGCTGCTGCTGAACCAGCACGTGACGCTGTCGACGCGGACGCCGGACAATTGCGTCATCACGAAGGACGGCGTCGCGATGGTGGAAGCGTTCGGGGTGCACGATGGCGAGATCGTCATCACGGGGCGTCGGTTCGCCGAGCAGACGGTGATGTACCAGGCACCGGTGACGGCGCAAAAGATGCTGATGGTGTCGGGCCTGTCCGATCCGTGCACGATCCGGGCGAGCGATCTGCTGTCCAAGGGAGTGCGGGTTAGCACGAGCCTGGGCATTGTGGTGCTACCTCTGCTGTTCCACTGAAACCGGGGCCCAAACGAGCCGAACACAAATGTGATATCTTGGGGTCGAAACCCGCCAAAGTCGTCGAACAAGTTCTCCTGTATACTCGCGTTAGGATTAGGATATATAACTATAGGGAAATTGTTATCCATGGGAAGGTGCCCTCGGTATCGGAGCCAACATTTTGTAAATAGGTGCGTTAAATATAGAACCCACTTCGGAAACAAAACATGTACAAAACATGGGCGTTACGTGCGTTTTCTTTTCCGAAAGCAAGAGCAGCGGTAGTAAAGCAATATTTTCTAAGACTTCGGTCTTCGGATATCTCTGTTCTGGGGGCAAGAACTGAAATTATTGGGGGGTAATTATTTTGCAGGTAAAAGATACCCGTTAGAGAAAATAAATATCTACTTTTGTGAAGCATCAAGTCTCTCTTCCCGCTTTTTTGCCAATTAATACCTGAATTTTAAGGTATCGTTTGTGTTGTACGAAGAAAAGTACAAATGGTTATAGTCAAGAGATAGATAGTTTTGCAATCTATTGTTTTCCTTCGTTACATTGTTTGGATATATAAATCCCTACCGTGCCATGTCCTTCAGATACATGTTCCTTCGGAAAATCAGGTGGTCTAAGGTACATTTTTTTAAAGCTCTATAATTATCTTTCATTGATCCTTCGAATTGACATCCCAGTGACAATTTCAATGGCACAAAAATGGAAAATTCACAAGACAAAGAATTTCGCCGACGAAAAACTACACTTTTTACGGACGGCCAAAGAAGAGCGTGAAGGTGGCGCATAATTGTGTCTTCCTGAGCTACCTGAGAAGGATCTTCTATTCCTACGCCCTCACCTTGGTTGGTTTCTTTTTATTGAGTATCGGGGAAGGAGGGATCAGTCTGTTCTTTAAGTCCCATCGTTCTCTGTTTATCTATCTCCTTTATTTTTTTGCTTTGGAAAAAATGAGAAAATCGATACAAGCTGCGTGATTTGCTGTTGGTGCATCGAAGGGGAAAAGTGTAAAGAAATTAACTGAATAACTGAAAATGTGCACCATGTCAAGCCGAGGAGAAACGGAGGACGGGCAAATGTTCCCGGACGGCGAATGTCATGCAGAAGATTGATCGGCTTCGGAGGATAGTTTTTCATGAAAAGAACTGACCGCCGAAATCTAAGATGAAGAGAGAAAATGAGAAAACGGAGAAAGGTGGTATTCTCGAGGTGCAAGTTTGTGCAAGGTTTCGACCGAACACCCTCGCGATGTGGATTCAATCGGTGCAATCGGTCTGGCACCGATTTGCAGTGAAAATTCCCCCGCTGGATTTTATGGGCAGCTGCACATTTTTCCGTTGACAAAACGGTCACATCAATTTAAGGTGAGGTGAGGCAATATGCACCGGCTATTAGGCAACGACCTTTCTTGCAGTCCATTGAAGAAGAATACCCAACATTTTAAGCATATCAATTCTTTCGTGTAACATTTCTTCCATTATCCAAAAACTACCAAAACAATGTTAAAACTTCCAAATCGTTTCTGAAGCCAAGCAAGCGATGTTTGTAATGTATCACACGATCTTATACTTATTTTGATTAATCTGCTTTTCCTTGTAAAATTTCAACTTGAAATTTCCATCGGTCGTAAAAACACGATAACAAACTTTCCATTACTTTGTAAATTTCAATGTATTACTTTGCGACAGGTGAACTTTTAATCTAGAAAAGTAAGGCTTTTTGGTTACTGCAGTAGTGTAGAATGGATGATAATTCAAACACTAATACTACACTGCGCCCCAAAATGATAGCCTCACCCAGTTTTTTTTTCACTCATTTGCTATTTTAAATGATCGCAAGGTAAAACAAACGACAGAAACATATTTCTTAATCTAAAAGAAATATGTTTCACTTCTAATTTATCAGAAAAAGCATTTAATTATAACATTTTGGTCAAAAAGTCAAAAAATTGAGTGTCCCATAATGATAGCCTCACTTCAAAAATCATTAAAATTAACAAAGCAACCCAGTTCCTAGCCACGTCATCAGTTGCCGAAAGTAATTTTTAAGTTCTCTTACTTTAATTTGTAATTTAATTTGAACATTGGAAGCACAAAACAACTCTAGGAACGAGAAAAAAGTCAAATTGATACTTATCGCTTTATGGCATGTCAAATCATGAGATTGGTGTACTAATAAATAGATCCACAAACGTCATTAACGATTATGTAAAAGAATCCAGTTAATAAGGGCTTCAGAAGTCTCCTGGTCGTCTTTAAAATCTTTCCTCGCGTGATAATCGGAAGATTTTTTAAGTTGCTTTCAGTTCAACCAAAGGTTGCCGTACGACAAAAAACGATTTCTGGTTGAATGTGCACAAAAATGCTGTTTTGTGAGCTTTGAATTCATGTTCTGATATTGTAAGAGAGTCCATGAAGAAAGTTTCTGCCCTCAAACTTCACCAAAAAGTCGATAGATTGGAGTTTGCTACAGCACATATGACATGGAAAAATGAGTGAAGGAACGTAAGTTGTCACTTTGTAGTCTTGTTCAAATTTTAAATTGATAATTCATGTTAGGTGGATTATATTGATGAAAAAAAGTTAAATATGGATGGATCGGATGGTTACATCCATTACTGGCGAGATTTAAGACGATAGCACGATTTTTCTATCGTCTCAATTTTGAAAGTGATTCGGTCATGATTTGGGCTGCGTTCAGCGGTCATAGTAGAAGTGAATTGGATCTTGTACCAACACGTATGAACAGCGATATGTTTATCGACATCCTGGCGAATCATTTGAAGCCTTTTCTGAAAAATCACAACACTCAACAGCTCATTTTTAAGCAAGAAAATGCTGCCGAGCACGCACGCAATACAACAAGAACTCACCTTGCACGGTCGGATATCAAAACAATGTCTTAGCCAGCCGTTTCCCCAGACCTTAATCCAACAGAAAATGTTTGTGGAAGGCTAGTTCAAGAGATTTATGAAGATGGGAGACATTACGAGACCATAAAGGACCTTAAACTTGCTATCCGAAATGCTTGGCGTTCCTTATCAGTAAATAACGTTAGAAAAATTATCGGAGAGCATGCCATCAAGAATTTTCCAAGCAATAAATCGTAATGGAGGACCCACTGATTATTAAACCATGACTTTTGAATCCATTTATGCTATTTTTGTTGATAATTTAATCAAAATCCTAAGTGAGGCTATCATTTTGGGACGCAGTGTACTAAGTTTTTCATTGCATTGCTCTCGTTACGTTTTTTCTCACAGAGCTACGATGCCCTCATCGCAACACTGGACGCCGAGTCTGCTACGATGCAGTCGAAAATAACGGAAACGGAACGTGCCATCCACACGCTGGAGCAGGAATGGCAGGAGCTGCAGCTCGAATACGAACGTTCGCAGATGTTGCTCGAAAAGGCCAACGAGGAGATGTCGGCGGCTGGCAGTGTGGGCCAGGTTTCGCTGAAGGAAACCCTTTCGCAGCAAATCCTAGAGCAGGAAACGATCTCCAAGCGGCTGCTGGAGGAGAAAACTAAGCTGATCAACAGTAAGGCCGATCGCGCCCAGCAACTGGAAATGTGGACCGACCTGCGACGGTTGTTTCAGGTCAAGATTCGTTGTTTACAGGAGAGCAAGCAGCGTGGCCCGGGTGGTACACTCTCCGTGAGTCGAGGAGGGGCGGAAACATTCACACTGCAGTGAAGCAGCGGATAGTTTTGTTTGATAGAACTAATAAATTGGTTTTATAATTGCAAAAGCATATCGTTGACCGTTGTATCAATTAACTGCAATTTCAAAATGTATTGAATTTGAATGATAAGCAGCGTCATCTGGACGTCACATATCAACGTTCTCTTTTCGGGAATTAGAGTAGTACGTGGCTGCGCTCACCAGAGGACGCTAAAAAAGCCACAAGAGGACGCTAGCGGCGGTCTAATTTCCAACCGGTTTGAACCGTGAACTCTAAGAGTAGTTTGAGTCTGTGCTCACCAGATGACGCTAGTGAGGCCATCAGATGGCGCCAGGAGTATTTACGGCATAACCGGTTCGCAGAACAGACCCCGGAAACGGTTCTTCAAGGTCATAAAAGGTCATAAATCGTAAATCACCGGGGTCTGTTCGAGCGAACCGGTTATGCCGTAAATACTCCTGGCGCCATCTGGTGGGCTCACTGGCGTCATCTGGTGAGCGCAGCTGGGTACTACTCATCCAAACGGATCAAATCCGATCCAAATCCGTCAAGGGAGCGAGTCGTCGGGTCTTCCGAATTATGCCAACACTAACTAAAAGATCCAATTGTGTAAACAAACCGATGTCGGTGGCGGAAGAAACGTGAATTTTATACACTTTTACACTCGTTGTAGGTTGATATTCTGCTTGCAAGATGGACGAAATCAACCATAAAACCGTGTTCGTGCTGGACCACACGCCGTACTTTGGAATATCATGCGAAAGCCCGATCGATTGTGATTTCATCAAGAGCAAGGTGCCGGTTCCACCGATCAGCAAGAGTTTGTGGACTTGTGCGGTCGAGGCGTCGGTCGAGTATTGCCGGATTGCGTACGATATCTTTCCCGCCGGCAAGCTGATTCGCTTCGTCGTGAGTGACACGGCCGCACACATCGTAAACACCTGGAACACGAACACGCAAAGTCTAACGCACATCATGAACGCCATGTCGATGGTCGGCGTTCCGCCCCGCCAGACGCAGGCTTCCGACTACTCGGTCATCCATGGATTACGGGCGGCCATCGAGGCACTGGCGGAGCCAACCGATTTCCAGAAGGAGCAGATGCTGGCCCATGCCAAGAACGAGAGCTTTAAGTTGGTCAACCGTGGGCGCGTGATCTGTATAACGTCCGCCCGGGATGACGCTAGTATGAAGAGCCTGGAAGACATCTTCCGGACGGTGCTCGTGCAGCAAAACTCCATTTCGGCTGGCCACAAGGAGTACATCAACATCGACCAGTGCCACCTGGTGATCATCAATCTCTACCCGGCAAACATGGAATCAATGGTATCCAACCGGGCGTTGGTGGACATTTCCCCCATTCTCAAGTCGGAGATACACTCGAACAAGGCGAACAAAATCTCGAACAAATTGACGCATCTTATTTTGCCACACTTCGATCTAGCCAGTACGACCGTGACGGGGATTCCGATGAAGGAGGAACAGAATGCCAGCTCCAGCGCCAACTATGATGTGGAAATTTTCCACGGGCGCACGGCACACTCGGTTTTTCTCGGCACGGAGCTTGTGCTGCCGCATAGCTTGAAGGAAGGTTCGGACTATGAAACCGTCACCCTAAAGTGGTGCACACCGAGAAGTTGTGGGTCATCGGAGATGCAACCGTGTTTAGCGCAGTGTAGGGTGACACCCGTGGACGTGACATCGCGGCCGAGCTCTTGTCTGATCAATTTCCTTCTAAGCGGTCGCTCGGTGCTACTGGAGATGCCGAAGAAATCGGGTGGCAAAATCACGAGCCATCTACTGTCTGCCCACGGGGGCGAAATTTTCATCCATTCGCTCAACACCGCGCGCAGCTGCCTGGAGGATCCACCGTCGATTTCGGAGGGTGGCGGGGGACGCGTGACCGACTACCGGATAAAGGACTTCGGTTTGCTTATGCAGCAACACCGGTTGGTTCCATTGAAACCACTGCCCGAGCGACAACCGGATGAGAGTTTGCAAAAGATGCGAGCTCGACTGACGAAAAATTCCCGCTACTGGCCGTTGACGCACGGACGGACGGTGCTCTATAACGTGCGGCAGTTTGTCGAGCCCGTCCTGGTACTGACGCAAAAGCCGGAAATCTCGGAAGAGGAAAAAATGCACTGCCTGAAGACGATTTACAACCTTTCGCAGCTGGAGGAACGCCAGGAAACGCTCGCCCTTCCAAACATGGGCCACCGGTTGAAGGGTAACAAGAAGGAGGAACAGTACCGGTTGCTCTGGTCGGAGCTGGAAACGATCGTCAACTACAGTGGATCGTCCCCGGCACACAAAGCGATTCTCAACTGCATCCGCGACTGCCGCCGGCTGTACCCGAACGCGGACGGTAGCGATCCGTACGAAAAATCACACACCGGTGACGGTGCGGCCGATGCACTGCGGGCCAGCGTTATACGGGCGACCACGGACTCCCCGATGTCGCCGCCACATTCGCTGGGTGGTACGGCGGGTGCCGATTCCGCAATGGCTGCGGCCGGTGCAGCCACGATCCTGCTCGGCACCGGGAGCAGCGCGGTTCCGATCGGAGGGTTACTTGGCTCACGGGGGACCGTTAGTGGGAAGAAACTGTTCAACACTGGCGCTCGCTCGCTGCTCGACGTGTTGGCCACCACGGAACGTACCAACAGTCAGAAACGTATCGATTTTAGCGGCCGACTGTGTACGCCACCGGGACAGATTGCAAAGCTGTACCCCCATTTAGGGTCGAAGGATGCGGACAGTGGCCCGGGACGTTCGGCGGATGTGAAGTAGATGCAATTGAAGATTTAAGTGTGTAGTAACTAACGTGTTTCTAGTTTTATCTAATGTGGGTTTTAAGTTAAGTTTTAATATTTTTTCATCCCGTCTTGGGCAAAGGAGGAGAAGCTGTTGAGGGTTGAGGTACAATAGTTTTAGTCTATATATAATAAATCTATTTTAATTAAATTAAATACTTTTTCTATTAGCGAAAATTTATGCTAGAGAAGCGATTGATATCACAGTCTTATTGATGGCAATTGAGTTGCTTTTAAAACTACATACATATCTCTGATATTAACATACACCCTTAAATGGCACTAAAGCGCAGAAAAAACAGCAAGGAAAAGCAATTACATACCGGATAATATTTTTCATTAACAAATAATTGTACACAGTAAATAGTGACCCCTAAGTAATTAAAATTCTTAGAAATTACATATTTATGAAAATGGTAATGTAAAATAAAGGAAAATTTTAAAAAAATCTCAAACTTTGTATTTATTTCTCAGCTTTCTCAGCTTTCCTAAAAATAAAACCAGCAGCAATAAACATCATGGTTTGGTCATTGAAAACACTTGACGGCATCAGGATATCTTACCTTTAGTGATCCTGTAAAGTGTTATTAAATTGAAGTTAACTTTTCTCAATATTTTATACTCGGTATTAAGATAGCCAATAATTTTTGAAGCATAAAAAATAGTACTTTTTTATTTTTCAGTTTTTCTTATCTTTTTCATTGATCAGTAAAAAATAGTTAAAAAATTAAACTACCTTGATAGGAATACAAAAATTTGCTCTACCTTTTTACTTCCATTTGACTTCATGTTTTTTTTCATCTGGGATCTCTTTTCACTTTCCATCTCTTATCGCCATCTCAACCCCATGTTTTGTTTCAATTTTAATATTTTTGCCACCTGCTGCAACGTGCTTATGTTTTTTTTCTCTGCAAGAATATTTATTCGTCCGTTTGCTATATCATTCTGTGTCCTTTCTGGTGGTCTTACGCAATCCTATCACTGTTGATGAAGGAGTTCTAGTGTCTTTATGGTTTGCTTCAAGTCAGTGTTGTTTGTTTGTTTCAATTGGTCTTTGCCGTTTACGTTCGTCGTTCTACTAGAAGATTGTTCGCTTGTCTTGACTTGCTCCATCCGTAGTTTATTTTTCTTTTTCGATTGAGCGCTGATGGTACTCTCCTCCTTTACATCTGTTTTATTTTTCTTGGGTAATCCTTTTTCGTTCTCATGGTTTTGATGGTCTCAGTTGCTTTGTCTCCTTTGCTTTGACACATCTTTTTGCATCGCGTTCTCGATCGTCATCTCTCATTTTCCTATATATTTTTTATGTTTAATTCTCCTTGTTTCTTTATGTTTTAGCTTGCTGCTTGCCTCCAATATTGTTACATTGTTTTATTTTCTTGTTTTGTTTTCTTCGCTAGAACCTACACTCTAAACTGTAAAAAAAGGGTCATCAAACTATGGCGTCTACATTTTGGTCTATATAGACGGATGTAATAAAAAACAGCTAGAACAGTAATAAACCTCTAAATATGTTTTGTTGTTATCGTCCCTACATGTATAATGTTTTTACGGTAGCTTTTCCCCGTGGTTTTCTTCATTTTTTTATTATAATTTATTATTATTATTCCATAATCATTATAATTCATTCATTACTTTTATTTGCTAATAATTTTACCTCTCGGTCTTATCCAATGCTTGTGTTTATGTACGTGTGTCTGTGTATGCATGTGTAGTTATTTATTTTTGCAACATTGCATTTTGCAACCATACTTCATATCTTTTTGTCGTTTGCTTCGGTTGGCATTCAACAGATGTATTGTTTTGTATGAGTGTTCTTGTTTTTTGTTAAACAGTGCGTAGCGGTGAAATCATTCATAAAATCGAACAATCGCCCAAAATAAAACCTGTAGGATAACATAATGTAGTAATCGTCAAATCCAAAGTTCAAACCAATTTTTAACATTAATAAAAGAAAACTATATCGAACTGTTTTGCAGGTTGAAAAAGTGTTTGTCTCAAAATATAACAAATACAAATAAAGTCAAACAAACAAATCGATGCATCGTGCAAACATATCGATAACAAGGAGTAAAGACAGCCACAGTGTTTAGAATGTCAAATACTTTGGAATCTGACGACGTCGAATGTTAAAAAGTAAAGAAAAAATTTACTCCCAATAGATCCTACTGTAACACACAAGAACAATTTCCGTTTGAACGCGTGAGCCGGAATCTAAAGCGCGTCTGCATGCTTAAGAATAGATAACAAAAATAGTTTTCAACGCTTAAAAAATTATTCTATCATGCAAAGTGGCAACATACTGTCCAAACATGTATGTCCCAAACGTATTTGCTAAGGTTTTACGACTGCCAGCGGGGTTTTGTGTTGTGGTTGTGTTAATGTTTCATGCTTGTTGTTTTCAATGTTCATGCTAGATCCCGTCTCCCGATTGCGTGATCCGATGTGGGATTAATGTTTCCTTTCGCTATTCCTTACAAATACCGCTTACTGTGATGTACCTCGTTTTCATGTTTTACCTCAAAAAACATTGCACAGGATGTTTCATTTTATTTTTAGAAAAATAACACAACTGCAAATGGCCGATTTCAAAACGTTTCTAAAGTAACGTAAGACGAATACAAATTGTTTTTCCACTTGCAAGAAAATGTGTGGAATTTCGTTAATATTTCGCTCCAGCTTCTTTTCCTTCCGATTCGGTTATTTATGCCTTATTATTTTTCTTTGTATGTGTGCGTGTGTTTTTGTGTGTATTTGTCATATTTTTTCAACTTCTCGTGGGTCATGGATGCTTGACGTGTTCCTTTTTCCACTCCGGATTTCCTTTGTTGAAAGAGTTATATATCTTCTGTTTTAGCACGTGTACGCATTTCTCTTCCGCTGTCTTTCGTATTTTTTGTTTTCCTCTCGATTACTTTGATCCGCCAGTTTTATGTTTGTATTTTTTGAATGATTTAGTTTTTGTTAAAAAATGTCAGCTACAAGTATAAAAAACATTTCATCTTGATCTAAAGTTTTACAATTGTGTCTCTCCTGGACGCGCGATGCCGGAAGTGTTTGCAATATTTTGCTTCTGTTGGGCATTTCTGTGGTGATCGCGTACCACGCTGTGCGTGTGTGTGTGTGTCTGTGTGTGACCCAGCGTTGTGTATCGTTTCCATTGTGTGCTTGTGTAGTGTTGTTTGTTTTCGATTGTTTTCCTCCAATGGGATTTTTTGTCCACCCATATATCATGGGTAGTGTGGTTTATTTTTTCACGTTTGCTCTTAGAAATGCCAAAATCGTACAATTGGTTTTATCATGAAGTGTTCATTTTTTCCTTTTTATTTTATTTTATATAATATATATATGTGTGTATATATATGATCTCTCCGTTCGGTTCGTCTGGATTCATAGCGACATCATCTTATTTTTTATTTATTTTTTTTCGAATGCCAAACGGTATCGTACCGTAAAGGTGTATGTCCGGTGATAGGGGGTTAGGGGGGGGAGAAAGTCATTCGCGCTGAACTGTATTTAACGTTTCATTTATATTCGTGAAAAACCTGCTCTAAAATTAGAATCCAAAATCTACTAAAAAGTTTTTACTTGATTTTGCTTACCGTGTACATCACCTTTTTCTTTTTCTTTTCCACCCTTACTACCTTTAGTCACTCTGTTGAGCGATGTGCATTTTTGTTTTTTTAGTTGTCGCTAGTTTTTCTTCATGCTTGTTGTTATAGAGTAATCGAATTATGCTTCGCTTTGAACATTCTTTTTCGCGAATTTTTAGTTTTTACTTTTATTGATTTGGTTTGCCTCCCGAAAGCGAAGGAAGATCCGGTAATTTCCCTGACCGGCATGTCTACACGGGGTAAATCGGGGGTTGGTTTTGGTGGTGTCAAAGTAATGCAACGTCGGAAGTGCTAGTTCTTGTTGGGGACGTCTAGTAAGTTATTTGAGCATTTGAAAAACGGTACGAAAAACAACACCGCTGGGTATGGTGGTTTCTATTGCATTTGTCAAGTTTGCCCTATTCATGGCAGTTGTTGGGGGACCAGTTATCCAAAGCGGCCAATAATTAGATATTCACCAACAGCCCCCCCTAGTTGCGACTTTTCTGCCCTCGTTTGTTCACCTCGAACATGTTCTTCCTTAAGGTGTTTTGATTTTTCTTTTCCCGTTTTATGTTGCTATCGAATTATGTTTATAATCGAATTTAACGAGCACATTTGTCACGCTTATAGGTGGTATATGAATCATGAAACTGTCTTAGAAAAGCTATTGTGGGGTCCGTTTGAAAGTCTTTAACAACGTGTGTGTGTGTGTGTAAGTGTCAAGTTTCTCCTCTTAACAGGATGTGGATGTAATGCAAGCAAGTTATGGCGGAGTTTTACACTCCTCTTTTTTATTTCGATACATGCTGACCACCATTTGGTATGGTTTGGCTCTTTCATCGTTTTTCAATCTTAACTCACACAACGGGTAATGTTTGTAAATCTGTTTTTGGTTTAGCTTCTGCTTTGGTTGATGGTTTCGTAAAAGCATAACGTTCGGTTTTCTCTTGCGTTTTATTTTGTCTAACATTATGTTATTTTTGCATGCTTTTCTGAATTAATTTCCGTAGGAGTGAGTAGTTGGAACAGTGAACTATAATAATTGCTATACTTATGATGTCGGTTGTTTTTATTTTTTTTTTTATTTTGCGAGCCTATACACTGACAAACATGCTTTTCCCGCTCATTGCTGCTGCTGTTATTTTTCTATTAACTTGAATTCATGAAATGTTCGCACATATGGCCATAGGTTGTTTGTTTATGTCTTCTCCGAGTTACTCTTTAACATTCGCCAGTGGGTTTTGTGTTTATGGTTTATGGTATTGCGGTAGCTGCCGGAACAGGATATGAGTACGTCTGTGCGCAGTCGGGATAGAACGATTTGTATGCATTTTTAAGGTATGTGTTTCTCGTTTTGCTAGGAATTTGACTTTCCATATCGAACCGTTTCTTGCTGGTTTGTCGGATTAATGGTTAAGTAACTATGATGATAGCGGGGAGAGTAAGAATATACATTATGCGCCTGTGCGCCTTTGCCAGCGAGCATCCGTAATTCGCATCCGTTGTACATATGGTTTGTTATCTTCCTATCTTCCTAGAGCAAAGTGTTTGGTTACACGTATCATTTCGACCGTGCGGACAAGTATTTCTAGTTAGATCGCGTACGCGTACCATTTTCGGCATTGCTCGTAGCATTGAGAGATTCGGTCTATTTTGTTTTGCTTGCTTTTAACTAGATAACGGTTCTGTATGAGTAGTACAAAAAATAGAGAAACAATCGCAACGCCTAATAAACAATGCTCATCATCAAGTTACGTTTCTTCTTTTAAGTCATCTATACCCTTTTTGCTATTCCTTTTACCGAGCCTCCTATTTCGTTTCGTGTTAGTTAGAAAAGAAGCATTTGTAACAAAACGCCAACTGCCCTGGGACCGACATGGGAGCTATTTGGAAGTGAAATAACACAATTTATGGTTGTAATAAGTTTAAAGCAGTTTTGTCGAACAAGAATGATAATTCGGTATCAGCGTTAAATTTGTTCTTGAAAGAACTTTATAAGTCTCGTGCTGTCAAAAATATTACATTTAAAAATTTAACAAAAACACAAATACTTCCGAAATGAATCGTTGTGTTGTACTGTGCAGTCATAAATTTATTTAACGCAATATTTAGTAAAATGTCGTGTCATAATGTTCGCTTTTCTAAAAAAAAAAACAAAAAGATATGCTCTGTAGTTTTTCTTAACGTACATTTCGTTGTAATGGACTGAATGGACAACCAATTAAAAATGTTTTGTAATAAACTAGCAATATTGGCATCTTACTAGTATGACACTGTACGAACCTCCCAGTGTTTTACGAGATTTTTTTTTCGTTTGTTGCAAAATGTACATTGCCGATGTGTAGCGACATAATATAGATGGTAAATGTTTCACACTACAGATAACCGACGTGAAAAGGTACAGGAAGTTTTAGTGTTTCGTTACAGATTGGAGCAGTACAAAAATATATATTTTTATCTCATCCTTATCGTTCTGTGCGTTCGATGGCCGCGTGATGGATCTTGAATTGCGTTCGTGGTTCTCCGGGGGGGGTCGGCTTTGTATCGCGGGCCTGTGCTCGGAGGTGATTTCCGTGATACTACGGAATCAAGGAATCAGGTACAACCATTTCACGGCGTTGGTTTGTTGTTTCTGCGTTCGCGTTATTCACGGGATAACGCGATTTCACTTAGAGGATCTTGCTTGGTCGCTGTTTCCTTGTTAATGCTTGCTATTATTTTTGCACTTTCCTGGCCGAATATGAACACAGTGATAGTTTGACTAGACTGGATTATTATATTTTCGGTTTCTCAAATTTTCCGATTAACAAAAACAAACGTAACGGTTTACAACGAAATCTTACAATCAAAACAATACTGCATCAAGGAATACTATTGGATAAAATCTTTGACTGCTAGGGAAGTAGGTGAAAAGAAGTTGAACCTGACGAAAAATATACACATTTGAAAGATAATAAAAGCCAACAGCTTTAAACTTTTCTCTTATTGCCAGTAGGATTTCTGCTTCAACTGCAATCGACTGAACAAAACAAAAAGTTAGTAAACCTTTCCAGCCCAATATAAAGCGCGTTTAAGAGCTTGAATGTTCTACTACGGAGGATTCTTCATTTGTAGAGGGATACATTTTCATGTTTAAAATTCCTATCCAACACCGCTATAGTTCGTCCACTTGATTCTGATATTATCCTCCCCGGGAAGTGATGGGTGTGTATGTGTGCTTTGGAGCGGTACCGCAAATTTGAATTTTTAGCTAATTTGTACTAGAAAAGTACTAGTAATTTATTTTGACTAGTTCCACCGCAGAGCCTGCTGTGTTCGAATGCTGCCTTACCGTTTCAGAGCGTTGCTAAACGGTTGCACTTCTGCTCGTTTGTTGATCACGACGCTTGCACACAGGTTTCGTAAAATTATTCTTTTCCCCATTTAGAAACAAAGTCCTACTGCCCAAGAATGAGGCTCGCGTTTAAAATACCCATACCTACGTCCCTTGCACTACTGTATCGAAAATTGAAATGTGTGGCTTTTGCCGGACTGTGCCGCGCTCTCGGTTCACTGTTAGAAAATTCTTCCGTAACAACTCAGAAGGGAAGCATGCCTACTCCGTTTACTAAGGAGAATCAGAGCTAGAAACCTCGTTGAACATTTGTGTGATTTTGATGTAGCATTCTCTCATCATTTTTGTCACAAGCCTACTTGGGGATGTCGAAATTAAAATATATATGTATACCGCTCGCAACTCCTAGCACATACCCACGTGAATTATCGAAGGGGTTTTGTTGTTTTTAAAAAGTGTTCACCTACTTGCTTTTATGCTCTACCGGATAGAAAAATATACTAACTGTTTCATCGTACCGACTCGCACACGTGGTGAATATCAACCATGCACTTTGGTCGCATCGGTTGTCTCTCTCTCACTCTCTTCACTAACCAGGGGGTGTCTAGTTTTGTGTGAAGAGAAAACTATGTTAATAACGATAAGTTTATGGTGGATCTCAGTATGCCTGGTTTACATTTGTTATTTGTTTTCTTTTATGTGACATTTTTCATAGTTATGGAAGATGAAAATGACGGGTTTTAAATCCAATTTTCGCCTATTCCACGACGCCTTTAGGGTTGATTAAGTTAATCTGCGTTTCGATATACAATAGCATATCGTTTACAACCCGAATACATCTTCGTTTTTTAATGCAATCTTCACAAGACAAACATTTTTCCATGTCCCATGTGGCTACACAGTAAAGTATTTGCTGCTCTTTGCTGTGTTACCAAATAAAGTTTCCATTGTTCGAAAGATCGATAAGAAATTGTCAATCCCTAATGTCTACGCTACCTTCTACAATGCAGTATGTGTGTTTGTGTGCAGTTGAACGTAATCGTTCCGTTCATTATTATAATTTTAAGTCCATTTTCACCACAATCACGCCACTGTAGCGTACCGGATAAATTTAAGCAATCTTTGGATACATTATCCTTCCCACCATCTGCCATTCACACGAAGCGTTATCTTTCGTTTGTTGATACGCTGGACGCTGTGAATCTGTCAATCTACTTTCCTTTCCCTTGCGTATAGTCTGCTGCTCATCGGCTTTTGCGAAAAATAAAAACTATTTTCAGCGAAACATGCTTTCGCACCATGCTCCTAAGATTGGTTTGTACTACTTAAAAAGGTATCCAACAACTCTTTAAAAAAGAAGTCAAGACATCAACGAAGTTTTGCGTCCATCCGCGCTGGACTCAAGTTTTTTTTTCTTCTTTTTTGCAGTTTGAAGTAATTCTCTAGCTAATAGTCTACTATTTGGGATTGTTTTGGGGGATATCCTTTAAACTTCGAACCCTCGTTTCTTCAGTGGGTCCATCCTAGTATTCATCGCAATCGGTCGTATTTTTGTCTTTTTTGCCTTCTGTTTCGATATAAAATTGGTTTAATACGTTTTGCAACTCTTTTACTGCTTATGGTTTTCTTAAAATGATATTTTATTCTTTTGTTTTATCAAAGAGTATATTACCTTAGTTGACCTATTATAGAATTATTTTACTCTAGACACACAACTCGCGGGAGTCGCATGAAGAAGCAGCAACAACGTACCGTAAACATTCCGTATTCTTGTTTGGCTAGTTTATAATTTTTGCCTGCTTCCGATCGTACCATAATATGTGAAGCATCAGGCTTGGCTACAGACCGATCCAGCCAGCCTCCCTCAAAGTGGACACCCTACGACTATTAGCCACAACCAATAAAGCTGGTCCTGGTATGGTACGTTCGATCTCTCGTTCGACTCCGGGGTAATGTACTCAGATTAACATGCTTAGTTTTAGTTCTAATGTTTTATAAAAACGTGTTCGATTTTGTTAGAAATGTTTTTTCAAAAGCTGGCGAAAAAAGTGATGCACAGTTTGCTTTCGCTTTGTGCAGCAACTTTTGCGCTCTCTCTCCTTCTCTCCTTCTCTCTTTCTCTCCATCTCTCTCTCTCTCTATTTCTTTCTCCCGCTGTTAAACAGTATATGGTACACGCGGTGCGATCGTCTGAATTGCAATAATTTGTTTCTATATTACAACAACCGATTCGGTTCTCACGCTACAGGTTTTGTGATTCGTTCCAGACTTCCTCTTAATTTATTACCAATTACCTATGAATACAATACATTTCCAACAAACGGAAAGCTACCCACCCACGCGGTCAGCACTGATTGTGTAGAGCCGCGTCGAACGATACCAACAGTATACACCAAGGAATAAAAAAGGGCTTTCTCCAACGAAATTAATTAAGTGGACTAAATTTTTGTACAAAACATATGCAACTTCCCCGTGGGCAAACGATAGGGTTGGTCAGTAATATGAACCAATATTCAGGTAAGTAATCAAGAATTACTACCATCGCCGTACCCTTCCGGAGGTCGACGGATTGATTTGACTAAAAGATTCTTCTATCTACGGCCTTTAAAGTGTGTTTGATTGCTGGTAACGTAGGAATAAAAATGGCTAATTTACCCATATCATTGCACACGATTTAAATGTACACCAGTCTAAATGTCTGCTGCTGTTACAAGCGCAAGATATATGCAGTTATATGTCTAGGTATATATGTCTACATGTATGTAAGGTTTCCTAAATCAGATCGATCTGGTTTTCCCTCCGCCATCAGAACTCTTGGTACAGCGGTAGTCTCCTCGTTTCACTCGATATCGAACTCGGCTGACTGGTTCGGGAATTTTTCGCCCCAAGGACTAGAGGGCGCGTTGATAATAGAAAATATAATCGCAACACACAACGACATTTAGCGGGCGCCAGCCTACAACCGATGGAAATAGGTATTCCGAGCGCCGGATGTCTTGCTTGTTCGATATCTGTTACCTATTCTATACTATCGACCTATTCTACACGGAACGTCCCGGAACGTTTGCCACGTATATATCAATAATGTACACGATGATTAGCAGCCATACGCGTTGTAGTGGCATACGTTGCCTTTGCTCCATAGATATAATGGATTGCAGAAACTAAATGTGTACTACTGTAAACTAAGTAACATTTACAAAAATAGCTTGCCTTTTCTGGTTAGTTTTGTGTTGCTCCTCTAGTCTAGCGACAATTGTAGATATGAGATTGGGGACAAGTCGGGGCCCCAGCCCAGATCACTGCTATAGATTTTATTGCCCGATCGAAGCGGTAAGTATGTGTATGTCCTAGCATAGATTATCCCAACGGTGAATGGGTTCAAAACAGAAAAGAACATAATACTTGCGTAAGCATTAAACAGACATGGTCACACACTTTCGTTAAAGATATTTTCATGCGCGCCTGATTTCGAACGCTTAAACATAAAAATTGTTGCAAATAAAAATATTTCCTATCATTCTACCGCTCATCGCGAAACATCCAGCCAATAGCGTTTATCCTAACGTAACGGGTAAAGAAGACTACTCTCTAGCTAAATGGTTAGGAAACATTCCCGTGATAACATGGGTTTGGGAGTTTGATTTGCATAAAGATTTACCCGTTATAAACAAGTGTAGGGGCTAAACAATACAAAAACGATTCACTAGACACTTGGGCAGTGGTTTCAGCGTAACCACGATATCGAGATAGTTCTCAGGACCCCCAATTGGCCGTGCGTCAAAAGGATCATTGACTCAGCCTTTCAGACTTCGGTAGATATCCTCGACGCTTTATTGCACATTCTACACTATCCAAAAACAAAACACTCGCTTCTTCTTCTTCTGGCATTGGTATCACAAAAATCGATTAAACCCCTTGGCTAACATGTTTTGTCTTTGTTCGTTTTCTTAAACAATGTCTCTACTATAGTTCGAAAGGGATTAATGCTTTCCACATCCATTCCGATACGGGCGCTGTGGTCTTTTTGCTTTTAAGAAAAAGTTATAGCAAACTTAAGGAAACGTTTGTTTCTGACCTATGGTGACTCTATTTACACAGGGGGCTCGTCGTAGCGAACCGGTTCGCCAAGGGGAACGTACCGTATGGGACGAAACACCGTGGAACCGGCAGCGCACTTGCATTAATCGATTGCTTATGATTTATTTCACCCGGGAAACCCGAGGTATTTATTTCTAGTTTCAAATTTTACAGAGCTATATTCATCCGTGGGAGTGATGAATTATTTAAAAAAATAACATATTTTGTAACGAACGGCCGAACGCATGCAATAAAATTATTAAATATTTGCTAATAAATACTATATGCAACAGCTTTTTGTGTGCTTTCTAGTATGTAGTAGAAAAGTTCACGGTTCAAGGTCCGAACGTATTTTCTAATTGGGTTTGAAGTGAGACGAACGATTAAAAAAAAAGAAGTACAGCCATGAAAGCGATATGGGCTCAGATGGCCAGATTAAGAAGGAGCTCACTTCGATTGCACTTGGGCAGGGCGGGTAGCTTGTATCGGCCCATCCATAACGAAGAGGATGATTACGGACTCACGTTGGACGTTGACGATGTTAGGGATTGCAGCTTCGCAAGCCGTTGTTTGAGAAGGTCCTCTTTCTTCACGCCAAACATGTTGGTGCCGCTACCGATGCTGCTGCTACTGCTGCTACCGCCAACGGCCAATGGAGCGTGTTGGTACTGATCAATGGAACTGCAACGACTTAAGGAGGACGACGACGTGGGTGGCACGAGTGGGCCCAGTGAGCTGTTGCCACTGGCTGCCCCGAACCGTGCCTGCAGCTGGTGGTGCTGGTGGTGCTGGTGGTGATGATGGTGATACCCACTCGCACCACCGAGAACCGACGAGGAGGAGTTCGATGTCGACGCTAGCGACGACGAAACCGCCGACGGAAGGGGCGGTGGGCGACTTAGCTGATGGTGTCGCGCGTGTTTCGATAGGCCGCCGGGAAGGCCGACGGCGGATCCACCGCCGATGACGCTGGCTCCAGCGCCGGTAGTCCAGGGAAACGATGGCGGTGGTGGTACGTAGCTGGTGGATCCGGAAAATCCGCCATTAGAGCCATTGCCGCCATAATAGAGTCCGGTGGAAAGGGCACCGCTGCTCCCGGCGATCGATGCGACGCTGCTACCGGTGGTGGCGCACCCGAGAGGGCCGAGGGAAGGGCCGGCAGTTCCACCACCCGTCCGCGCCGACGCCGGCGTCCTAGTAGTTGCAGTTGAAATTGATCGGGGTTGTTGGCGTTAACACCAACGAAAGGGCACCGCCCGGGGCCGGTCGGCGCCTTCCTTGACGAGGGGCTTGTGGTACTCGCGGCCTTCGCGCGAGTGAATCAAACTCCAGCATTGCTCGCAATAATACTGTCGAGAATGAGAACGACATCAAACATCATGAGATTATATTCGCTTGCAAGTAACACAGAGCTCGACAGAGTTAAATGCGGTTAGTTTAGCGTAATTTGGTGGCCCAGATTAAATGGACCAACAACTGACCTGCAGACAGGTGACATTGGCACAGAAGAACGGGGCGAACTTGCCACCACAACGCTGACCATGACACTCGTCACACATCTGATCGTCCAAAACGTACGGTTTCACCTCGACACGCTTATCGATATCGCCATGCTGCAGCTGGACGAAACGGGCTGAGATGGCTGCAATGTAGCTTTGCTGATTGGAGAACGCTACCCGACCAGCACCCTGGAAAATGGAGGTGAACTTAATTTTCTCCCCCGTTGTGTGTTGTGCGCGATTGCCAATTGCCCGCCCCTTACCTTTGGGTATTTCAACTCCGGATCGGTATCGATGCCGGCGTAGCACACGCCACCGTACAGGCGGTCCATAATCATGGCAAGCTCAACTAGAGAGGGAGACGGAAAAGGATGAGTCCGGGTTGAGGGGAGGTTTGAAGCCACTGTGGTCGGTCGAGTGGACGGGAGGCCACCGTCACGGATACTTACAAGCTTTCAGCGGTCTCGGTACACCTCCGACGAACACGGTCTTGCGCGGATCAAGTGGCATCGACGCGTCCAGCACGTAGTCCGCATCCGCCAGCCGCCACGGGCGTATCTGCACGGCTTTGTTCTTGATCGTCGGTGACGATACGGTGATGTACAGCTTGTCATCGTCCGGGACGCACGTTTCGATCAGCTTCTGGACACCGCGTTCCTCCTGCGGACACGAAGAGGCGGGAGACGAGAGAAAGAGAGAAAGAGAGAGAGGTAAGAGAAAACAATTTGCCAGGATTAATCGTTTGAAAAATCGCTCCATTCCCTAGGACGAGCGCTGGCCACTTATGTGGGGACAGTCGCTCCCGTGGCCCCCCTTCACACAAATCCCAAAGGTCGCTGCTTGCGCACGGAAAAATAAGCGGACAAAAACGCAGCATTCTATGGCAATCCTCTAGAACAGAGCAAGAATCAAATCACCCCGAAAAATACTTGTCATCAATCTTGCCCTGTTGCCGGTGGACTTTGCTTCAATTATCATCGCATCAGTTGTGGGTTAGTCGTTCGCTCGCAACGAACCGTGCAGTCGGTTTCAGTTTTTCCTCTACCCAAACGCATCGCAACACTGTCTACGCGAAGTTCTGCTGCTCCCTCCGCCGCTCTTCTGACGGAGAAAGATCATTTAAATAATGAGATTTTTTCCTCCAATTAATCTTCTCCTTTTCATGTTGTCTCTCGTTACACGGTGAGGATGTGTTGGCCGCTTTTTTTTTGTTGCCCTCTCCTACCGAACAAACTGCGGGGCGCGCTGCTTGCTGGTCAATGGGATTATTTCTCGGGTCAGTTTCCTTTCGGAAGGCGAGTTCCAATGGACCATTACCCTCGCGCGTCAGGGTGTGGGTGTGCAGTGCCAGGGAGGGAGTGTGCCCGGGCCAGGACCGTCGAATTAATTTAATTAAAACGTCTCTTGAGGACACACAGCGACTTTCGCGTCAGTTTAAAATAAGATGTATTTTAGCCGTTTACGTTACGTTACTTGCTTCGCGAAGATTCTAGTTAGAAGTGCTTAAGGTAATTTTTCTCCTTCTTCTTGACAGCATAATTGATCCGGTGCACCCCATAAGTTCATATTTATGAAGTGTATATAAAGGGTGTCCCAGAAAGTATAAGCACGATTTCTAAATTACGTTTCTGGAAAACGGATGACGCCAAACAGTTGATTCTTCGGGTGTTTGATTGTTTACATTCAAACCTACTAGATAGTGCATCCAAACTTTTTTTTCAACCGTTTCTGTTAAAATGCGAGGCATTTCCGTCAAAAAGCGCAAAAGCGTTCTGCACAAATGGTGTTCGACTCCTTACATTTCGCTAAGGAAATTGGCGAAATCGGTAGGTGTGAGTATCGGAGCCGTACGAACCGCCATCCAAAAGTTTCGGGAGGAGTCCAGCTTCGAGGATACGCTTAAAAGTGGTTAAAAACCAGGTCCTATCGACCAACAGTTGAACCGGGAAAGAGCAAAAGCAATCAAGCAAAAATAGGAAAGTTCCATTCGCGATGTGCCTCAACAAATGGGTACGTTAAAAAGTAACGTCCAATGAGACAAGGCAAGATTGAATTTAAAATCGTACAAAATCCAAAAAAAAAATCGAAACGGACTGCAAGTTAGGCTGCATGCATTAAACATCGGGCCCGGAAACTGTACGACAAGCTGCTGTGTGGTCAACCCTCATGCATCAGTTCGACGAAGAGTCGACCAAGACCAGACCAATTGAGATATTTTGGGCGCTAATGAAGGCACACTTGAGAAAACATGTTAAAGTTACGGAAAACATCAATAGTTTTCAAAAAAAGTGTAAAACCGTTCACGACAAGTATGTGCTGAGCCATATCGGAGGCGACAGATCAAAAGTGCGGTCATTAGAATACGATTAATTTTTTAAAAATTTTATCTCTCGCAAATAGTCCAGAACAGAACCCAAACACAATTTATGAAACAAAAATTCAGTTTCTGGAACAGGTTTTATTTTTTACCTAATTTTGAAATCGTGCTTATACTTTCTGGGACACCCTTTAAGTGTAATAAATTAAAGTCTAGTTGGAATAAAATAGGATAAATAATATGATCATTAGATGTACACGCTACAATTAATATACTTTTTACATATTTGTCCAACAATCACAGTGTTCATATAAGCCATTTGTTTTGTTGTATTATTACCATTCATCGTTCATCCATGAAAAAATATAAAAAAAGGTACGTGTTGGGTTGAAAAAATCATAGAAAGAATGCACTCTAATCATTAGAAGGTACAGTGAAATTTACTAGTTTGATGAGCAACACGATAAATTAGTTGAAGGCGTCAGGGAACGGACTAGACGAAAATCAAAAAGTTGTGTACGTAAAATAGATCTAAATGGCGTTGGAGCTCCGTACAAAGTACTTATGCAAGAACTGGGATAGAAAGTTGTCAAAAACCGTTGGATTTTATGAAGTTTTCCAATCTTTCATTCACTCGCCTGCTTTCGCCACATGCTGGCAAGGGCGTTTATCTTTACCGATGAGATCTACTTGTCCTGCTACAGTTTCATGGTTTTAACAAGATGAAACTTTTTTGTTGAAACTTTGACTCAGTTTAATGCCGTAATCTTTGGAATGCGAGAGAAAATAGCGTTGGTTGTTGTGCGTGCAGAATTCAACGGTTTAAAAAAAACGTTAAAACAAACTGGTGGCAGTATTATTCTAATACATACGAATTAAAAAATATAGTCATCGATTAAAAATAAAGACCAAGAAAATCGGACTCCGTGCAATGAAATATTTGATGTTTGAATTTGTACTAATGTATAAATACATAAGAAATCGTGCAAATCGTTACTCGCGCACATGCAACTCATAACATTGTCAAAAACGGATGTTACCACCTGACTTTGTTGATGCTTATAAAACATAAATCTTCACCACATAATGCGCTTGGAGGGACAAATTCTCCTTTCCGGAAACGTGTTTCGTGTATACACGACAACAAGCTGCATTCGGGGGCAACGGTTCCCGAAACGGCGGTGAAAACTTTTCAATTTTGTGGCAAAAAAGTGCTCGAAAAGTGATTACCATAGCTTGCGGCGTGCGATAAGTTTCCAGCGACCATATGTCGTGCACGTGCGTGGCAAGCAACGGGTTGCAACAAGTCAAGCCCCTTCGAGCATGGCATTTTCTTTGTTCGCCAAACTGGTGCTGCAGTTTGTGGGTGCGAAAACTGCAAAGCTGCAACTACTACTGTAAGAACCAAGACTGTGGGCGAGTTTGTTTTGAATTTTAGATTCTTGTACGTTACACGGGGTGTTGTGTGAACGGACACATATTACACACATGTTACAAGGAACTTCTTGCGGGGCCCATATGATGCACCAACTTTGCTGGTTCACAATTAGCCACAGGAACGAGCCGTAAGCTGGCCAGTAAGAAACCAATAATCCGGGCTTTTCGTGTGCTGATTGACAAAGAAAGTGTACCCCAAGAAAAACGAAAGCCACGACAGGCGCGCAGCAATAGGTTAGCAGACCGTTTGCTGGACATTGTTTGAAAGGTATGGGCGCAGACAATGGAAGCAATCAAAAGAAGCTATGCTCCCGATTCTTGCTCCTTTCCTGCAAAGCATACACACCCCATTTGAGATGTCCTTTTCAGCACCGGGCACAAAAACACACGCACACACACAAAGCGGTCACGGTATTGTTTTACGGATTTCCTACCCAAACCATCACGAGTGACGCTAACGGTAACGGGTCGCAAGGATTGGAAAATCGGTGCTATATTTTCCGTTTCCTCCCGGTGCTATTGTGACCCATCGGGGCGGAAACACAATTGAGCCTGTGTCGAACACGGTGAAAGTAGATGGCACGAGATAAGGGGCTGGCAAGATTCTGGAGGGATGGACCAAAAAAAAAACCAAAAAAAAAAAACAAAGAGCCAAATGTCAACAATGACATAAAAGACGATGTTCTTCCAATGGCTAAAAGTGGGGGGGGGGGGGGGGGGGGGGGTGAGATAACAAATGGTCACAAGGGAGGTGGTCGAGCGCGAGGGGAGGAGGTTCTAATAGGTGATGACTGGACTGGCCGAGCGCCGCGTTTCGGGTCTGCTAGTGTTCCGGCCGGTAAAAGAGGGTTGCGACTGGGCGGAACTAGGCCGTAAAGTACGACGAATGGTAGGCATTTATGGTGCACAAAGGAACCGTTTGACGGTCGATGATGTTGGCCGGTTTTTGGCAATTCTCTCGATCGAATAAAAGCAGGTTAGCGAGCGGCAGGGACATTGGCATGTGCTGTGTAAGGTAATATCATACAACGATTCCGGTGGTATTTTTCGTTTTCCTCCACCCATCCGCTGCAACAACGCCATCGGGTGTCATGATAAAATGCCAGCGATAGAACCCCGACTCCAACCCGTTTCGCTTTCAGGATGGTCGTATAAAAAAAAATCCAGGTTGTTTTTAGTTGTATTTTATGTTGTAATTTTTTTTTGTTACAGCAAACGTGGGAAGAAATAGAGCAGGGTTAATGAAGGACCGTCAATTTTTTAAATCGAACAGAAATCATCAAACGACCCTCCGAGTGGCCAATATTGTTGGGCGAATCAAGTTTTCCATACTCGTTTTACTTTGCTCCAAACTTTCCCCCTTATGGGAGACAAGTTTCAATATTAACACCCTGGCCCATCTTGGAAGAGTTGAACATGAGAGCCAGCGCGCTGAATATTGAGTTTATTTATTTCGAATAGGAAAACTTTTAAGTTGTAAGACAAAAAACATTCATTCGCTCTGACTGGGAGCAGCTACAGAGCTAAGAAATGGAAAAAGTTGTTTAAATCGTTTAACCTGTGATGAACATCCATAAAAAATAAACAAATCAAATTGTATTCCAAGTTGAAACAAAAGTGACAGCGTGATTATGGCCTTTCGTAGTACACTCCGGAATGGTATGATGGATGGAAAATTTTAGTAGTGGTGAAATATAAAAAAAAACAAAAAATAAGACGAAAAAAGGGGAAAAACGAAATGTAATACATCTGGACTTCAAATTTAATCGCAGGATGATACTGATCCAATTCGGATAATACCTTTTTATAGGCCAGCTGTGTTGGGAATAGGAGTGGGCAAAAGGAAACAAAACCCGGCCGGCCGGCCGACCGTCCGATCTGACAGAGCTCAATTGATTAAACGAAGTATTGCGGCCCAATTGACTAGTACCAATGGGAAATGGAAAACCTGCCGAATTTCGTTGGACCAGTTTTTCTCCCAAATTCTCGCCCCAGGTTTCGGCGGTCCATGAACAATTGGGGTTGGCAAAAAATAGCGACGAAAAAAAAACTTCCTTCAAAGGGCATGTTTCCGGCACTAGACAAAGGTTGAACACGCTCCACGACGGTAGTGGACATGAAAGGACTGAAAACGATCCATAGCTTTTGCAACTGTACCCTTGGGAAGTGTGCCTTTCTTTCTCCGTTGGTCGAGAAGTTGGCGATGGTGGTAAACAATAAAAAAGTAGAAAATCTCACCGGTCTAAGCGCTGTCGAGTTCCCAGGGTTCTGGGCTTGGTAGCGAATCCACGAACATCGAAGCTAAGATTAATCGTTAGGGGATAAATCTTCACTCGCTCCGAAGCGGTGTATGCAATGGTGATTGTTGGGGCGTGATAGTGATTAATTAGCTTGGGACTATTGTGATAAGTTGATATATTACTTCATGTGACTTTTTTCCGGCACTAAGTTTTTCTTGTAATTATTTTTAAGGTAGAGGATCAATCGCCCTCGATAAACGGGTAAAAATTGGATGCTTCAAAGTGGCATTAAATTGAGCTAAATGAGCCTGTTAGTCAAGATACTTTGGAGTTGAAATGAATCTCATGATGAAATCAAACCAGATATAAAATCAAAAACATCACGTAACTGAATTCATCAAAAACATATTTAAGTCTTAAAAATTGCACACCCGAGTTATGTACAAACATAAATTGGGCATTATTTCACCCTATCTCTAATTGTAAAGGCAGTATCTGTTTTGAAATGCTAATTTTGTAAAGGTTATTATTTTTTATCTGTTTCACTGTTTAACAACATGTTTTTAAGCAATGCCCTGAGCCTTACTCATCAAATGTTTTCCACCTTGCTAAGGTGTATTGATTTATTTCTCACTCGTGGTATAAGCATTACCCGATGGCATGATGGCGAGCACGTTCCTTAGATTTGGAACCTCATCTACCGACCGAAGTCGCCATCGGTGTGACTCATAATTCAATCAATCCTGTCATCTCTTCCAGCTCCCAGTGACCAACATACAACTGCAGGAAGGTGTAGGAGAAGTTTTCAAACTGGACACACAAACAGGCATTGGAGTGTGGAGCTGGCAGACATCTTACCACGGACAAGCCAACGAGATGGGACAATCTGAAACGATACGCAACGTCGTCCGCTTTTACATGCAGTTTCCTTGTGCGCTTGAGCTAGGCCAAGATATGTTCCCACGATATCCTACGAACGTGATTTTTAGTGATTTGTCTCTCGGCTCAACCTGTCACAGAACTGACGAGATGCTGACGCCGTTGCCGTAATCCAATTAGCACACTTTGTGGCCATTTTTGTTGACCGCTGGCGAGGCTTATAGTTTGGAACAATGTCGCCCGGGCACGGTTCACGCTACTAAGGGTCGTTGTTGAATTTCTCGAACAGAAGCACAAGCTTATTATAACTTATAACTTCGGAATTCTATTGCTAGTAATAGCTGGTTTGTAAGCGGCCACAAATTGAGATAAAGTGAAAATTTATCTAACTCCGGAAGACTTACCTGGAACAGTAGAAAAGCGTAGCCCTTAGGAGGAAAGTACGATTTGGACTCCGCTTTGTGGGGCCAGTCGACGATGAGATCCCCGTACTGATTGAAGGATGTAGTTATTTCCTCTGTAAAGAAGAAATAAAAGATAAAATATTAGGAGTTTTAAATAAACTTGATGTAGCGATGGGGGATTTAGATGATACCAGATGTCCACACCAAGATAGATATGTATATGGAATTATATTACATTCATAAATGTTTGTTTTAAATCAGGTAAGATGCTTATTTTTAGAAAATTAGACAATTAACATGACACCAATTTTTAAAATGTCTGTAGAGCATCTTGAAGCAATTTTGTTAAACAACAAAAGACGAAAACTTTTTATCAGCTAAGATATACAACTTGGACAGTAAAACTCGAGATTTTCCCGCTTAACTGTTGCACGGCTAAGAGGAATATGTAAAGAGTAAACCAAAATACAGCTCGCCAAGCGCTCTTCCAAGGATACAAGGAAAATGTTCTCATGAAACGACGAGCGAACCAACGGGACTAACCGTGTGGAACAATAGAAAACACCAATACTAGCAACAGGTGTAACGAGATGATAGTAATAAATCTGTTTATATAATAACGGCATAATCCCATACATGGCTGGGATTTCGTTTCGTTCGCTTTTTTACCCCGGGTGGGATGATAAAGCGACGTGTTGCAGCATTGGTGGTGGTTAGCCTTTTGGTCGTTCCCTGTTGTGTGTAGGGTTGCGGACATAAAAAAAATATCCGTACAATATTTAGACCACAGGTGATGATGTGTTTATTTGATTCTAACGTTATTTCTATCCAGGCCACCCACAACGAGCCCTACACGGAAGTAAATATTGAGCTTCTGTTTATAGTAATGGTTTCGGGAAAGTTAGTGGGGGAGCTTAAAGCCACGGGAATGGAAGCGACGACGAATTTGACGGGATTGGATCGTTATCCGTTGTTAAGTCACATCTGCCACTAACATTGGAACGATAATATTCGGTATTTTGGTTGAATAACTTATGGACCGTCGTAAGGCAAGGCAAAAGTGCACACTAAAATGTTTTTTCAGGGATGTTTCAGTGCGGGAAAGATTCTGATTGCTACAGTTAATTATTTTCTAGCAAATTTTCTTTTCGTGGGGAAAGTGATTCAACTACGCTATATTAAGATAGAAAAAAGGGCTCTTGTCGGAAGGGTATGCTTCGAATAAAGAAATTCCTTTTCGCCATCAACCCAAAAAAGGTACGGAATCACCGCTCGACCGTACTTTGTGGTAGTTATGTTTTATATGAACGTTTTCGTACAGTACCTCATTTGCGGAAAGACCAGCAAGACGCAGCGTGGGTTGGTGGCAGGAGCGGGCATTGCTCGACTTTCATCATTCTGATGAGATAGGATAATTACAACATTTATCTCTCCTGCTAGACGACACCGCCAGACGCACCGTCTGTTATCAATTGGTACACCGAAACGACCTGTCAAATCAATGAACCCACGGTTCCGGCGGGCTACCGGGAGGTTTAGGATCTGGACGGCGGCGCTGAACTATCACGTTGCCGCATCTCGTTTTCAGCCAAGGCAACGCGTGCGACAGTGTGTCCGGTACGGTGACTTTCCACGGGACATAATATACCCAAGGGGCTGGCTGAGAGGGAGAGACTATTCCGGGGATGCGAAACACAAAAGCGATGTAATTAGAATAAATGGGAGAAGATGATTTTCTTTCACCGGTGTGTGTGTGTGTGGGACGACGGTGTGGTCCCTGTGGTCGGTCACCAGAAGGCGGCGATGGTGTAACGCGGGCGAGAAAGTAAGTTGACTTGGGATCCGCCTAATGCCTGAGGAGACACACGGGGGCAGACGACATCGAGCCCGGATGGCCTATCATGTGGAGATTCGGTGCGACCAAAAACACATACGAAACGTCGGCTAGCACCAAAGACAGGCATGCACTCCGCCCAACACACATACACAGCGCCATATTTGCTAACTTAATTTGCCTTAATAACCATTTTCTGGACCGACTACACGTTCACAGAATTTGCGCAGAAGAAGAACATCCATCGGAGGGCAAGACGACGATGGACGTCCGATAACGATGGAGGCTTTTGTACGTGGTGCCTCCTTTCCAGTGCGGCACACGAGTGTGATGGAATTCTGTGATGACGATAATAGGGCGGTGTCAAATAGGACACAATTCCCAGGTTTCCACCCTTGCTCGAATATGTGTCCTTAACCGACATGTTTGCCTTGCCTAGGGACGTTTGCCATACATAGTTTTTCAATAGAGGATGGATCGTGTGTCGGAAAGTTTCCGTGGGTGCATTATGCCCAGCGTACCCAGTACTTATTATAACACTTGGAGGGATTTTGCCATTTCATTTCAACCGACTTACCTACTTTACTCGTTACTAGCATGCATTAATTGCTCGAACGCAAAGTAGTTGAGAGCAATGAAAAGGGATTTTCGTAGTGCGAATTGTGCCGGTCACTGTCTTTCCATCATTTCCATGCTTCGCACTGTGTGGTCCTCCGCTATCTGCACTCGGAGGAAATTACGAGCACTTTGCACTTCGTCCCTTCAGTGGCCGAATGGCGTGTCGAGCAACAGCCGGGGATCAGAGCGACACCGTATTCAGTTCAACAACGGCTTCAACCATTAGTGCAAGGGTGGGTTGATTTTCTGCCCGGTCAATGTCGAAGCAGGCTGCTGACCCTGCTGCTCGTGCATATGCATGGGAGGCAAAATAATGCAAGCATATTAAACCCGGAGGAGAGCCGGAGAAAAGGGACTCGAAAAGCCCTTATTCATCTATTTTACACTCGGTGGAAAAACTATGCATCGATTAGCCGTGGACCATGTCCACGACTGGCGACCCTTCTCAGAACCCACAGAACCCGCCGCTTGCGTGCCACTGGCTCCAGCTGGTTGGACACACAACGGGTGACGGGTGACATGCTTGCTCCCAGCAGCGACAACGAGCGGGCACCAACCAACGGGACAACAGCAGCATACTTCCAAGCAGGGCATGTGTATAGAATGTTGGGATCTGCTCAAGACGAGGCCAACGGAAAAGGTTACAGGCCGGCGTGGCATAATGAATGCAGCCTTTACGATGTCACGAGCTAAAAAGATAAGGATCGCATTACTACAATCCAATTTCGTTCGGGCGTCTCGATGGCCGCACGGGTTATGCAAGCGGAGTGGAGGAGTATAAGGAGGAGGCAAATGGCTTTTGACTTTCAATTGTTGTTGAATACTAATGAATTGGTAGAATATAACATTTAATAACTCCCTCGCTGTTTCTCTCAACTTCTGCGTCGGAGCAGCAAATTCGAGGAAAGCAGCGTTCTTAGCTGACATCTGAGATAGTTATCATGTTTGTTCTATTACGTTCAAAGAAAAAGTAAAGCAAAGTTACAATAGCTAAGAACAGATATCTACACATACAGACATGTTTTGTTAACTATTATGTATGTGGAAATAATAAATCATATGAAATCTTCCACGATATCCAAGCTGCTTTTAATTACCCAACGTAATCAACACTTTGTATCCAGGGCAAAATTACTGCGCTCGATGGCAAATTTGATAATAACAAGCAAACAACAACCGTTTTCGACGGCAAACGCCACGAACATATCGTTAGAATGACCACATATCCACACCGAGAACTCCAAGGCCCATGCAAACCATGCAGAGAGGTGGCATGATTTAGGAGATGGCCAAGCAATTCATTTAAGAATATCGTATCTTCTTCCGTTGCTGCGGTGGCCTGCCTTCGTATCGACGGTGTCACCGACCAATCTGGGAAACGACAAAGGCGCTCGTTGAGCCCTGGCCAAAGTACCGCGGAGTGCAGACCAGCGACCAACCCAAGTGACTGCCTTGGAGCGACTGGTGACAAAATGTAAATGTTGTTTGAATTGGACATTAAGCGGTATTTAATAGATCGTCCATCCACGCGATGTTCCGTAACTGGCCATACTATGGGCGGGGAGGGAGGTTGCAACATCGCGATGAGGAGCCGCTAACCGGCAACATGACGATGAAGTCTGACAAATTGCCTGAGCTTTTGCTAATGTTCAAAGGGTTGCCGTTGCCGCTACCGGGAACGCGGACTACCGTATCAGATCCTTGCACAGGAGAGCACCGATCGTGTCCATCGGGTGGTGCCTTTCATTGAAGGATAGTTTTTATGGTCGTTTATTTGATAGCTGGTATTTAATTAAAAAGCTACCGCACCATCGTCGGTGTGGTGGTCCTCAACGGGCATCAAAATCTGCGTGGTCCTGTGCCCAGACGACAAAAACGAGTATCAACACAAAGAGGTCTATTGCGCTCGATGAGTGGATGGCAAAAGGAAGAAAGAATAGTGTACCGAGCGCGTAGTGAGGCTTCGGTGGAGTTTCCTCCGCCGGAGGTCGGCTCGGGAAACAATTCGAGGCAAAGTGACCAGCACCAGAGGGGTCTGGGAGGGGGGGAAAGCGAAAAGTAGCAAAAGAAACTTTAATTGTGTGACCCAGTGGAGAGTAGTAAAACCGGTTGTTTGAAAATTCTCCATCGTACCAGGCGGGGGGGCGCCTGAGGCTCAACGCCCGTCCCACGATTCAGGATGTCTAAAAATGACTTTAATATTTCCAGTCGTCCTGTGGAACTGTGTATCTTTGCCTTTCATCCGAGTGAAAAATGCCCCTGACAAACACAGAAGAAGGCAATGAATAAAAAGCATCCTATTGAAGCATTTTGCCTCTCGCAATGGGGCAGTAAAACGGGAACCACTCTCGGCGCACAGGACGAGAGGACGAGGAAATTTGACGTCTTCATAAAATGAGCATCGTCAGGTGGATCCGAAAGGCGCATTCTGCCGTCGTCGTCGTCGTTTCGGTCCAACAAAGGCCGGCACCGGGGAAGGAAAGTACAAGCAAAGCACTGAAACCGGAAAGTTGGCGCAAGCACGTTGAAAGTTGAGCACTTTAGTGGAGCAGTTTCAAGTTTCGTTGATGGAGAAAAATGCGCGCCCGTTGAAAGGAGAGGGATTTTGGTCGATTGGTTCTGTACGATCCGCTTTCGCATGGCGGCGGCACGGCGGGAGAAGAGTCCGAAATCACCGGAAGGACGGAAGGAAAACATGAAAAATATTTCGTAGGGTATAATTTTTCTCCACTTCAATTGCACTAAGCTTACTGTCTACGACGCAGGGAAACGGCGGGCGTGGTGGGAAGTAGAAAAGAGAAGTAGCATTTGCAAGGTTTGCGTTTGTACGTTTGCATTAACGGCAACAACACGCGGTACCCACTGTTCTGTCGGCTTGGTGGTCCAACGCGTGTTGCTGAGGTGGCCACTGTGCCATGGGTACTGGGTCGATTTTTTGGAAAGGAAACACACGGCTGCTTTCAATCCATCATAGGCGAGTGGTAGAAACGAAGGGTAGGGCAACGGGCGAGAAGGCTATTATCGAACGAAGGCAGGAAACATTACACCTCTTCTTGAGAGATAAAAATGTCTCAATTTACTAGCACCGAATCGTCCCTCGTACTTTCCTTTGTACTTTCGTACGGATCCGCTTTCTTTCAAGCAACCCAAGATTATTCTCGCTTGTGGCACTTCACTTTTCCAAGGGACCAACAAGGCGGCGAGCGCAACGGTATCTTTGGATCATTAGTAAATCCTTCGTTGAATGTGAAAAATTGAGGATAAATAAGCGACAAAATTATTCTCAAAGTGCCGAAACCGTGGGATGCGCCGTGGAAAGCTAATGAGTTGTCTGTCCAGTTGTTGATGAATTTGGGGATTTGGGGAGTGCTCGAAAATTCCCACCACCCATCTTCGGGTCCGTCGTAGTTCATCAGTTAATCAAACCATCAAGATGATAGAATCCACGCGTCGGTAGAAGAAAATGAAGCCACAGACCGGTGGTGTGCGATGAAAATGTGGGCCTCGGCGTCTGGTTGGTAATTTAATTCCAGCACAACTCGAACGAACAATACTTTGATGTTACGCCAGGGGTTTGCTTTTTAATGGTTTCTTTGTTTCGAGCTCGTAACGCTATCCAGCAGAGATCCTTCGACGCGATTCGTAGAAATTTGATTTAGTTTTAGCACTGTGCGCGACGACCAAACGGTGGAATTGAAAGAATTACACTCTTTAAACACTTTCTCCGGCGTTTACTGAAAAATTAAAATCTTTTTTGAGTACTTTACGACCTACACAGAATCTGTTTGAAGGGCACTGGGAATGTTATTTCGAACCTTCTCCTCTTGCTCCGTACCCCGCCTCAAGTGCATCCGTGCCCTTCTGGTGCTAGGAAAACAAATTGTTTACCATTTCACACTTCTCTCACGGGTCAGCAGGCAGATGATGTCGGTTATTTATGATGTTTGCGAAGTTGTTCATCCCCGTAAATCATGCTTTTGTTTACCAGAAGACGCCCGGCCAAACTTTGTCCATGGCATCGCATCGCATGTCTCGTCATTTCGTCGGAGCTGCTCTAGGAATGAATTGATAAGTGTAGGATGTAAATTTCTTAACCCCACTAACGTCCGAAAACTCGACCCAGTGAAGGAGCAGTAGTTTGCCCCCGGGGGTAACATATACGTTTTACTCTTTAGTTGGCCCGATAGCAGTGCATATGTGTGTTTGTATTCGGGCGGTGTGTGTCTGAGCGTTGGAGATGATGGTCACGAGTCAGTATCAGCTGGACATGAGCCCGTTCCCAGATGACGCAGTAATTCATTAGGGCGAACAAACTAAACCAGAACCGGGAGCAAACATACTCGAGCGCCGCAGGACACTGGGCCGGCAGAGTGTTAGTATTCGGGAAGGTAAATGGCAATCATTCCTTGTTTTCCCAAGGCCTGCCCCGTGTGAGAAGCGTGTGCCCGTTCGTCCGTCCGAATCCATCGCCGACCAAGCAGGCCGTATGAAGCGAACGGTTGGGCGGTAAATGACGCAGAAGTGCAACGATAAATAACAGCAGTCTTGCAATTGGAAACATTCCGCACCCCGGGAGTATGTAATGGAGCCGACAGTTCATTGTAGTATTTCTCTGAAGGATGTTTGTACCGGGGTTTGCAAGGAAACTCATGGCTGCAGTAGCGCTGGAGTAGAGAAATTATTTTCTCAACGTAAGCAATCGTCTGTGTGTATGTGTGTCTTGTATGCTCAATTTTGGTGTTGAAGAAACTCCATAAACCACCACTTGTGTGTCCACTGTTTGACCGTATGGAGGTGTGCAGTGTCCAGAAACTCTCAGATGGAAATATTCTGTCGGGTCATAGATCCGACAATTTCATTTCCCATCGGACGTCTTCGCCGAATGGTATAACGACCATATGTGGGATGTTTTGTGGAAGCTTGAGCTCATGCAGCAAGTGCATCACTACTGCCAAGTGGACCACAAATTTCATTCCGAGACACCTTTTGTTATCTCTGAATCGAAGCAATAAACTGAATGATATGATAGCTTTTTAAAAGACTGTCAAGGTGGACCCTCAACTTCCAGTTGCAGTAAATAGCAAAAAGCTTTATCTGTTTCAATGGGTGTCACTTGCATACGATGGATACGCTATTGTTGGTTCGTAGAACATACTTTCAGTAGCCGTAGGACGACACTTGCTTTCCTTGGACGTCAAGCGAACCGGCATCATTCACGAAAAGTAATAAAAGATAACCATCTAGTAGCCGAGATTTAGCAATCACGTATTCACTTTTCATACTCGAGTGATTCCAACTATTAAAAAAACCTACTCAGTGCTGTTTTCATTTTTTTTCTTTTAGGACACAATAAACGCAACTACTACGCATTGGGGGACACAATTTGTTAGGTTAGCTTTTGAACAATGCAACAGCTTCTTTATCCATATCACCCTCAACAGTACTAGCAATTCGGAACAACTGTTTACTAAATTGCAATCAGTGTGCAGCTTTCACAAGCATCATAAAAGAAGTAGGCGGTGGGTTCGGCCGATGGAAGAAAACGCAGTCCATTTCACTTTTCGAACGAGCGTACCAAACGCAGTGGCCTTTGCCTTTGCTTGATAGTCAAGCTTGATGCTGAACAAGTAAAAATTTTAATATTCTATATTAATTCGACCAACGTTTCACAGTTCTAGTGTTGGAGAAATTTTAATATCCCCCCTCCAAAACAGACCGCTCTCCTTCGAGTAGAAGCAATTTGGACAAACCGATGCACAACGTTTGTGTTTAATTGAAAATGAAATTTCGGTGGAACCAAAACCTTCATGTCTTCAAGCTAGCTTACCTTCATCAATATCTGGCGGCAGTCCACCGACGAACACCTTCCGAGAGAAACGTTCCGTCGTTTCGGACCCATTGGAGTGCGGGGACGAGCGGGCCGGAGAATTCAACTGCAGCTGGTTACTCCCGATGAAGCCTCCGCCACCGTTTCCATCGTCATCGTTCAGCTGCTCGTCGAGTCCGGAGAAGAATGGTTTGCCTGGAAAGAAAAGGAGACCATTTGCAGATGAGGTAAAGCGCAAAAAGTGAAATATTTGCAGTCACGTTAGCGTAGGGTTTTCAGGGATGGATTTTTGTATCACACAAATAAGAAAACGGCACAAACCATGTAAATCGCGAATCTTTAGTGCTTGCAAGTATGGTACCAGTATTCGACCTAAATCGTCATTGCTAGGCGAAAAGTTACTTTTGGGCGGTTTTAATCCGGATGGATTTAATTGCATCATATTTACGCGGTACATTGAATCAAAAAGTGAACTGCAATCAGAAAACTATACAAGCACTTGTTCAATCGTTCTTAAACACTTCTGTCGCGTCTGAATGCTGCATCTAAACTGAACACACATATTTGGCGCTCTTTTTTAGCATTTTTGCAAGTCATAGGAAACTCGTGTTGTCTCTTTCGTATAACGGTAGATTATCCGCGGGGCATCTTTGTTGCCTAGCCAATGACGTGATTGATTCATCTCGATTTAATTGATAGTTTCGCGGATGACCCCACCAGATGGCGCTGACGGGACGGTGTAATTGACAAATTTGAAATAGGTAAACAATGGCATTTGTCACAATTGCACAGGTGGGATGCTGATTCAGGGACGCTGCAAGTTTTGGAAATTAATGAAAGATAAATTAATAACTTAGTTTTGATTATACCATTAAGATTAAGGGCGTTTTCTCTATTGCATAGTTATTTACACAAATGTAAAAGTTTAAAATGTTGAGGGCGAAATATCAAACCCATGGGATCAAATTAATAAATATCATTTGATTAAAAACACAGTCGACAGGAGAGTTTCAAAGCGACCGGACGTGTGTAAAGTGCTATCGACTAGTAGACAAAGGTTTTGTTTTTTAGACGAGAGGACAAAAGGACGTTTTGGACGCGTGGACGAGGGTTGAGAGGACAAGTAGGAAAGTAGGAAAGTACGAGAGATAAGAGGTAGAGCGAACGATCTCGGTGGGTGAACGAGGAAGGAGATGGGGGTGGAGGACCCCGGAGGGGGGACCCTCCTAAAAAACGGTTATGCCTTATTGGCAGAGCCAACAAAAGAAAAGAAAAAAAGGAAACAGGCATTGCATATCAGCGATGATGAGGCTGTGTACGAAAACGAACAATTTATGCTGATGGAATCGACGACACCTGGCAAGGACCTGGCTAACGCAAATCCTTTTATCCTGGCGAAAATATTCGACAAAGTTCTGGACGACAAACCAATTGAAGCACGACGTTTGAGAGACGGTAAAATGCTGATCAGGGTAAAGTCTAAGCGGCAAGCACTCAAACTGATGAAGATAAGCTCGATCCCGCATGGTAATGAAAACATCACGGTGAGTGTGAGGGAACACCCTACGCTCAACGTAGTTAAAGGAATTATCAGATGCGAAGATCTTCTCTTCTTGAGTGAGGAGGAAGTTTTGGAAGGTTTAACGAAACAGATGGTAACGGAAGTTACCATAATGAAAAGAAGGAACCGAGAAGGTGAAATCGTCAACACGAAAACGGCCATCCTAACGTTCAAGCTTGCTCGAGTACCAAGGAAGGTTGATTTTGGATTGTATCCAGTAAAGGTGGAATTGTATATACCAAGACCAATGCGATGCACCAACTGCATGAAGCTAGGCCACACTAAGAAATGGTGCAGAGGAGAAAGAGCGTGTGCCAAATGCAGCCGTAAGACGCATACCGACGAATGCATGGACCTAAAGTGCGTGACCTGTGGTGGCAATCACCACACACTGGATAGAGAGTGTCCGGATTTTATAGATGAATGCGAAATCCAGAAGATAAAAACGGAAAAAAAAGTCTCTTATGCCGAAGCTAGAAAAATCAGGAGAGAAAGGTGCCCCATGGTCCCGAGGACCTATACAAAAGTAAATAGTTACGCGAATGAGGTAAAAAAAGACAGCATGGATGATAACACACAAAGAAAGGATAATACGCACACAAAAAACAAGAATAATCAAACAGTAAATATCGAACTACAAACACAAAGTACAGAGAACACTAACACACACAATAATTACAACACGCTCAAAACAGATACAAATAGCCACACAGCCAATAGAGAACCACAAACACAGAAAACAATAAACACAAACAAAAACACAGAAAAAATGAAGGAAAAAACACAGCACGAAAGTGATAACGATAAAGAAACAATCATACAAGTAGAAGAAACAGTAACCATAGAATTTCTAGCTTCCTCACCAGAAGGGAGTATAATTGAGGAGACGCGTATGACGGATGTGGAGGACATGAACATCCACATCGCGGATGAGGAGCTGGGAGCAGACTTGGGATGCTTATAATTCTGCAAGCCAACATACAGGGATGGAGGCAGAACAAGGAGGAAATACAAAAACTAGCGATCCAAGAGCAGGCCGATATAATAACCCTGCAAGAAACATGGGTAAAGCCAAAGGACAGAGTGTCACTGCCAGGATATTCGGTAATAACGGAGAACCGTGATGACGGGTATGGAGGAACGGCCATAGCCATTAAAAAATGCTACAAGACGGGAAGACCTCTAGGGGCAGTAACTTCCAACAAGTATGTCCAAGTAGCAAGTGTCTATGTAAGGGAGCTAAACATGGTGGTTTGGTCCGTGTATGTGAGTCCCAAAACCCCCATAGCAATATTTAAGCAAGCTGTACGACAAATAATAGCCAACGTTGACAAGACAACTCACAAGACAGTTTTAACCGGGGATTTTAATGCCCACCATACGTCATGGGGCAACACATACTCAGACGCGAGGGGAAAATTCCTGCTGGAAGAGATAAACGAAACGAACCTCATGCTAGTGCACAACAGGGAGGAAACGTTTATAAGCCCAGACCGTGCGAAAAGAAATTCAGCCATTGACCTAACTGTGATACCGACGTCGGCTTACCAAAGAATACAAAGAACGGTCACGGACCTGCACGTTGGGGCTAGTGGGCATAGGGTAATTTTAATCAAAATGGAAGAACCAGTAAAAGAAAACCAAACTGTGATAGTAAACATAAGAAAAATGGCCGCCCAGATGCAGAGTATAAGTGTGTCACAGGAGTCCACCATCATGTCAATCACCAAAGATATCATTAGAATTAGAGATAGTAACACCAAAAAAACGAAGTACAATCCCAAACCATGGTGGAGCGCTGAGGTGGAGAAGGCCTGGGAGGATAAAAAAAAGGCCCAGAGGATATATGATAAAGACCAAAGCCTGAATAACCAAATAGAACTGAAAAAACGAGTGGCACGTTTCAGATATTTGAGAAAGCAAAATAGCTCCAAGAACTTCGAAAAATGGCTGGAGAAGGTGGATGGTCAGACCTCTTGCGGGAAACTATGGCAATTAATAGCCAAATGCACAGGAGGAAATAAGAGTGGAATAAGGGAGAACGTGGTACACAGCAACATAGAGATTGCCAAGGGTTTCATGAACAAAAATTTTCCCGGGAAAAAAGCAAAGACGGTCAAAGCACCAAGCGTAATCTACGAGGACAAGATCTTGGACCTGGAGAAGTGGAGCAACATTCTGTCAAAAAAGAAAAACACGGCCCCAGGAGTGGACGGTATTACGTACAGAATGTTGCAAATGCTAAATGAGGAGTGTGCTGTGCGAATAGTGGAAGAGCTGAACAAAAAATATAATCAAGGCAAAGCGGGCAACAAGCTCAAGACAACCAAAATCGTGGCAATTAACAAGCCAGGTAAGGACCCTACTAAGCCAGAGAACTATAGACCAATAGCAATGCTACCAACCCTGATGAAAGTAATCAACACGGCAGTCCTGGAAAGGCTGACGGAAACGCTGGAGAAGTTCCACACCATCCCAAGCACCTCTTTCGGCTTCAGAAAAAACAGATCGATCACCACCGCAACCAACTGGATCGTAAACGAAATCTATAAGAATAACAGGGCAGGCAAAACCACTGGGATTATTTTTGTGGACGTCAAAAATGCTTATAACAGTGTAGACACCCTGAAACTGAAGAAAATCCTGCAATCCTCCATGATCCCAGAGACTGTGATAAGATGGATTGGAGATTTCTTAACAAACAGAAGGCTGCAAATGGTGGTTAACGATAAAAAGATCGAAAGAGTTGTGTCACAGGGTCTCCCCCAGGGTGACGTCATGTCACCAACCCTATTTAATATTTATACTAGTCAGTGCCATTCCCTTAATAGCGATGGAAAGATCAGTCTAATTCAGTACGCCGATGACTTTGCCATAATCTCGGCCGGTAACCCGCAAGCAGTCAAAGCCGAGCTCCAAAGACTGCTTAATGCCCTCATCGAGCACACAAAATGGCTTGAACTAGACATTAACACAGAGAAAACAAGACTGATGACCTTTCCTAAGGATGAAGCCGCAATCGTAGTAAAACATAATGGCATAAATATTATTAAAACAAAAGTACACTCATTCCTGGGAGTAGCAATTGACCAAAAACTCAAATTCAACCGCCACATAGAGAATGAGATTCAAAAGGCACAAGGCAAACTCAACGTGATGAAAATGATCTGCAACAGGCGGAACAACGTAAGCCCGGAGAAGGCGGTCCAAGTTCATAGGGCAATCATAAGGGGGTCTATGGAACTTGGAGTAGCAATGACAAGTAATGCCACCAAGAAGGATTGTTTTAAAGTGGATAAAATACTACACCAATCACTGCGCAAAGCCACAGGATGCACAAAAACAACCCCAATCAATTCCCTGATGGCAATTGCAGCGGAAGTCCCTTCCCCGATACGAAGGAAATTCCTAGTTGCAAAAGAGATGGTGAAAACAATAGCGTACTCCAAACCAAACCGGCAACAGCTGGAGAAGTCAACAAGAAGGGGCATCCGGAAACGGAGGTCGGCACAAGAAAAAGCGTTTATGGAGAACGCGGATATGGTTAAAACGATCCCAAAAATTATGTACAATGATCTGAAAGGCTGTGAGCTTCGGATTACGAAGCAGATACCGGGACTTACAGTCAGCAAAAAGGAGGCCAACCCCATGGTCATCAGACAGTTGTGCATCGCCCACCTGAAAAAGGGTGACCAAACCCGACCCAGAATTTACACAGACGGTAGTATCACAGAGGCAGGATGCGGCATCGGGATCTACCTCCATATACCAAAGACAAAAGAAACCAAAGATTTTGCTTATAAACTGACGCACAATGTAGCAATAAGTACCGTCGAACTAATCGCCATAGATAAAGCCTTGGAAATTGCCATAGCCGAAAGACTGACACAACCGATAATACTTACTGACAGCATGGTGGCATGCAGCATCCTGAGCAAGGCCCCCGGGGAAACCTATGTGGAGGAGATGGTGCTTAGGATACTGAGCAACTGCCTATGTGTCAGGGCGTCTTTTCAATGGATTCCCAGTCACGTCGGCTTAGTTGGAAATGAGAAAGCGGACGCGTTGGCAAAAAGGGGAGCCCACAGCAGCAACATCATTCCGAACCATTGCCGATTAAAAGACGCCATCCTCAACCTGAAACAAACCATGATGCTTGAGGCAAACGAGTGGTACACACAGATGAGCTCCACAAAAGGCAAAACTTTATACAAGCTGCAGAGCACAATTGAAAAAAAGCTATGGCACCACAAGCTGAAGCTACCGGCCAAAGCGACTAAGTGGCTTAACAGACTCTTGACCGGACATGATCACAGCAAGTTCTGGCTTAACAAGATGAACATCGTAGATTCTGGAATCTGCGATATATGTAACGTACCTGAGACTGGCAGGCATAAAGTTTTTTACTGTGATAAATACAAACTAGAAAGACAAAGAAGTGATATTAGCATAGACAAGTTCGAAACAAGTTTCAAGAAAAAAGACGCAAGGTACATGAAAGACACATATAATTTTATTGTGGAAAATAGGATTACGTTCTAGAAAGAACAACAAAAACCAAAGAGGATGAAAGCGACCTTTCCCATTGCAGCACGATCAACCACCGAGTGAGCCCGGTATAAGGCCAGGGGCAAAGCCTCAGCTTCCAGTTGGAAATAGCTGGACAGCTCGACAGGCAACCGGGATGGTCGTCTGGAATCCCTAAGCAGGGACCGTAAACAGAACGAAATGACAGCAGCAAGACGTCACAACAAATGATCGAACATCACAACACATGTATAGAGCGTCAGAACAGGAGTGAACAGAAAAAGGACCACTATCAGACAGTAAAGATAGATACAGAAAACCAGGACATATGGCCTTAGCAGCCAGTCCTTAACCTATAGAGGTCTATGTCTCCAGGTTAGCTTGCGAAGGCCCAGGAAGCTGGATTCAATAGCCGTACTGGAGTAAATCCTCGCTGAAGAAGAAGAAGAAGAAGAAGAAGAAGATTAAAAACACGACCGCAAGCGCTTACCAAATGTTTGCCAAAGATTATCAATCAATCCAATTGACTTTTCGCCCCCGAAGCGACCGCTTGGATGTTTGCACACCAAAAAATGACTTCCGGCGTTATCGTGCATACACTTTTCATTTGGTTGTCTTTCAAGCCTATTAGTTCAGACGCGTTCAAAATCACATGAACCATGTTTGAATAGCTGATTGGAAAATGACGCAGATTTTAGCTGGTGCACGGGTCAACACAGATGCCAAGATTCGCTTGTTACGAACCCAATGAACCAGCCTTAGGGATCCTGGTAACGTTCCACTCGCGTTGAGCGGGGGAGGATTTTAATTGAAATTTCAGTTCCACTGCTTTGCTGTTTGCTACAAAATTGCCTGTTACTAGCATCATCAACAAACTCGATTAAGACCTAAATCGTGCCAAGCGCGTGCATGGGGTTGGGTTCTCAATATTTACGTTTGTAAATACCTACCAACCCGTGCGGGAGACCACGTTCTGTATTTATCCAATTGCCACAACGTGCAGCATAAAACTAGAGTGCGCAGTAGTGCGAGCACCCATTCCGACGGCTATAATCAAACGATTTTCACAATTTTCCCACTTTCCCACCAAGTCGAGTCACACATACAAACACAGACACACTCTAACTCCCTTGCACGCTTGAAGCGAAGTTCAGGAGGCACACAGGGGAAACCTTTCTCTAAGGGAAGAAAAATTCAACCTAACTGGTGGTTTAAGAAAACTACTCGTGTGTGTGTGTGTGTGTGTGTATGAAGTTGACTTGCATGGCATGCTCCTTTTTCTTTTCGTTTGCCCCACAGCGTTTTGTACTTAATATCTTTTCCCCATGGGGAAAAGGTCGCCCCATGTCGAACCCCATTGCGTGTGGCGCTCGGTGCATTCGGTGTACTACATTACTGCCGGGATTAACTTAAGCTCGCCGGTGGTAGTAGCGAGCGCAAAGGATGGGAGTGCGAGAAAAATTATTATCAAAATGATTGTAATTATGCCGGTAATTTGTATTTATTAGAAACGCCTACTATCGGGACGGGGCAGGCTGGTGTACGATGGAGCGTCGATTAGGGCAAGCAATGGTCCCTTTCCGATGGCTCCGAAGCACACCCACCCACCGCGCATGGCGAACGGTAAGATTGCATGATTTAATTTAATCTCGGTCCCGGGGTTTGTGTGTCCCGGTGTTGAGCCCTCGGGACCGTTTCGTTCCAGCACGGGCGAAAGAAGAGTGCTGTTTTATGGCCGTTCGGAAGACGACTTTCCCAACACTTGGCAGAAAAAAACGGAAGTTACGTGCCAAGAGCTTGTTGACATGTTCGGTCCCTGTTTTCCCGTGCAACACCGTCGTCCCGGTTTGAAGCTTTAATGAGAAACTACAAATACATCGGGCCACGTGACGGACGGGGTTGGGCGGTTGAGAAACTTTTACCAGGCCATGACTAGTGCTAAATGGGTAGGACAAGAAAAAAAAAAACAGCGAATACATTAATGGCGAAAGGTGAAATCGCATTCTATGTTTGACTAACCCATTAGAGGCCAAGGGTGAATGACGATTATCAAAATCATGATGGCGCTGGATTTGCAGCGCAACGAGGCAAATTGTCGCTACGATGGAAGCCCCATCGGGTAAATTTGATTGCTGGGAACACTTTCCACCTAACGCCCTAACGCTCAAGGGGTTCTTCGGAACTAGTTTTATTGGTTTTGTGAACAACCTTACCCTCTGCGTGCAATGGGGCACTAAAGCGCAAACACTCCAGAATGTCGGCGTGTGTGTGTGGAAAAGGGGAAAAGGTTTATTGAAATGTATATGGGAAATCGTTCAACCGCAAGGTGCCCTCCGGTTTGCGCTGAATGTTGCCTCCCGAATCAGCCGGCGGGTTCCAACATGGTGACGTGCTTGGAGAAAGAAACGAGCTCGTTGTGCGTCGATGAGGAACAATTTAATTCAATCCCAGCCACACGTCGTACACCACAATCAATTACAAACAAAAGAATGTAGCCCACATCAAACATCGTTTACAGAGTTAAATTGCCCCTACACCGGTGCCCCCGGCCTACGAACAGTCCCGCGTTCCGATGGCATAACTGGCCTGATTGCTGGTGGAACCGGTGGAGTTAAATATCATCAACCCTCTCTCTCTCCACCATCAAAGTTGCGACCGGGAAAACCATTACGTTCGCATAATCGAGAAAGTCAATTGTGTCCCTAGGAAGTCCTTCCCAAATATGCTGGACTGGAGGATCAAGGATCGCTCACGCGCCTCGCCTGTGTGTGTGTGTGTGTGGTGGTTGTTCGTGGCACGATATGTTGCGTACATGAGGTGAAGGAAATTCGCCTGTGTTCACCTCTTTGCGCACCACCACCACCGTCATAATCGGTATGAAAATGTAATTTACATTCAAAACAACCGCACACGCAGTGGCATCCCGTTTTAATTAATATTTATATTTACAACCATCATCGTCTGGCGTCCCGGCGTATGCGCTACCACGTCGGATGCCACCGGAATTAGACGGCAAGACGCCACGGCGGGCCTCATGGAGTGTGTAGGGGGTCGCATGCCGATGTTTGGTTGCCTGGTGAGCAAGCAATAACAGTAGTAAACGGCTTCGGCGACGGTGGCGTATCGAAGGATAGTTGGTAAATTACACCGAACCAGGATTCGGGAAGCACATTTATTGACGGTTCCGTATGGGACTGGCTTTCCGGGAGCACACACTGTGCGATCATCACCTGGCGCTTTCGACAATGTTCTTTTCATTACGATCGACTTTTATCGACGGCAGCAATGGCCGAGAGCGGACTGTTTTATTTTAGCGCGTTTTGTGAAACATGTCATGCCAAATATCATCCGGAGAGTGGCTGTCAATAGACAAGATAAAATTTTATCTACAGACCATTGGAGCGGATGGTCGCGACTGGACGTACATGTAAGGTTTAATTAAAGCGTAGGCAAATTTATGGAAATACTTAGACGATCGTGCGAGGGAAGTTTTATTAAATCGGATCCTTTTTGTCTCCCTCTCGACACGTGGTCAACGAGCACACGCTGGGTCAGATTTTTCATACCAATTTTACTCAGTACGCGACACCGCTGGTACGTGGCGAAGATGATGCTCGATTGGTCCTCGGAAGCGAGAGAAGAATAAAAATGGTTCCCACTGTACCCGTGCGACACACCATCATCCTAAACACGTACCCAAGGAAAGCTTAATCCGCTTCCGGGGAGCGGACACCAAGGGCCAAGCCGAGGAAGGTGCGAATGGTGCGCAAGGACGCAGAAGAAACACACCAGGCAAAATTAAATCAACACTTTACGATCTTGGCCACCGTTGTCATCGTCGTCGTCGTCGTCGTCGTCCTCGTTGGGCCCTGTAATGGCCAACGGCAAACGGCACGGCACGACGCCACGGAACATGGAAAACGTGCTGGTGGCATAAATCTTTATTGCAATCACAATGGCCACCCAGATAAGGAGGAGGGCCTGCGAATGGGAGGAGCCCCCAGCTGTAGGGTGGTGTTCCGAAACAAGTTTGAAAGTAATATTTCGTTCGACAGTCGTAAACTCGCACCCATGTTGGGGATTTTGTCTTTTCAAATCGATTCAAATATAGGTCAACGTTGCCACGTTTTGAACTGTTTCCCAGTAGTTACCCCAAACCAGCAAGGGACTTTTGAAACAGAAAATCCCTAGATTGTTGAAAGGTTTATAAGTATTTGAAAAACGCTTCACATGAGATGTGAGGTCAGGATATCGTTGGTCGATTCGTCGAAAGCCACATCTGCCTAACGAAAGTACGTAAATCTGTTTCGTTTTTCCATTTTTTTTTTCAGTCCACGCCACGTGATCGATGCTCCAAAGGATGGGTTAGGTCTTTTTTACCACCCTTTTCGTTTTGATCCACGGTTGGCGGGGACCTGGTAAACGAAAGAGAAGACAAAAATGCCTGCAAATGAATTATTGGCCATTGAAAGGTAGCGAAGTGGATAAAGCATGTTGACAGTGAGTATCTGTTTTTGCTTCACTGTGGGAACGAGGGACGGCGTGGTTTTTGTCTTCGTCCTTTCCAACTAAATCCTAAACGAGAAAACCATGACACGTTCGTAAAACCGGCTACGGCTGAGTGGTCCCACCGGGGGATCGAAAAGGATTGTGTACGAGCCTGCACCTAAACAACGCATCAACCCCTCCCCCCCCATCCGTACCGCAACCGTGCGGGGAGGCAACAATAAACTAACCTAACCACTGTCTAATCTGGCACCATCGAGCGCCGCCACAAACGTCGACAGCTTTCGGTGACATCTATGAACACCCCCCTTTGTCGAGGTGGGCGTCGGTTGGAGGACAAGCGGAAGATACCATCACCCGTGACACAAGCGCTCGACACACAGGATTGGTCGTATATAAATATTTTGCAACCGCGTCCATTGGTACGCCGAGGCCGGGCCGGGCGTGAATGTTTCGATTTCCGGCGCGGTGGTGTGCTGGTTGCGAAATATATGACCACTCATGATAAAATCTTTTTGGTTCTCGTGCTTTCGTGTGTCCTAATCGCATCCGCCGTTTGGGAATGTTTTCCACCAGTCGGCGGAACGGATCCGAAATGGCAGATGAGTGGGAGCAAAATAGATGGACTGACACAAAACACAACAAGCACGGACGGAACTAAACTGTGGAGTTGTGGATTTTTTTTCCTTCTCTCCATGTGTGTGTGGTATTTTCTTGCCAATTTAACCAACAACACCCGGACGGGGGAAAGAAAAAAGAATGACAACCGCCGAACGCCGGAGCGGAAGGCCGCTCTCCGGTTTCAACTTTCAACAGTGATAAATTACAACTCCTTTTTTAACCGGAAGCGGTCAGGGGCAATGTTTCACGTTAAATTTAATTTAACTGAAAACTTTCCTCCCGCGGACATGGTTTCGGGTGAGGGTCATGTGTGTGTGTGATGAGTTGCGAGGAGGTGTCACACATGCCATCATGAACGAACCCTGGCGCGAAAAGGGAAAAAAGATAACACGGAAGGGCGGAACGTACGAACCAAACAATAAAAAAAATCAACCCTTACCAAAGTATGAAACAATCTACGGGTTGAGCGGGGGGTCTAGCCCGAGCTGTGGTTGATATGGTCCGACCGAGTGTGGTTTGCGTTTCAGTGCGATGTTTTGGGGTGGGTTGGATGGTGTCCTGGCGTTCGTTAAACTCTTTTCCAACCGAAAGCGAAATTGCGGGATTCGTTTTGTCGGGACGGTCGGTTTCCGCGAGCTCCCGAAAAGCACCGTGTACAATTATTTTCGTACAGCTTACTTCCGCCCCATGGGACCCTGGGACGGGGAACTGACCCGGAAGTTTCCCACTGTCTGTGTGTGTATGTGTGTGTGTGCATGGATGTTTGGTTTTTATCTTACTGCTTGGTGACCATTCGTCGTCGCATGTGTGTCGTGTGGTTCACAGTAATAAAAGCTGTGTATTTTTCGGTCCACTGGTTCCGGAATTAGTCAAATGGTGAGAGATTTTTCGTCCGACCGTCAACATGAATGTCGGTTAATAGGGGCATACACAACGGAGGGATACGCCAGCATAGACGAAAGTGGCGGTTGTGTTTGCTTTCCTCGGGATTGTCTCCACACGTCCAGCGATGTGATACGATGCACGGAATGAAGCCACTGAAAACGGGGATCACCCCTGCCATCATAATCATCATCATCTGCAATGCAATACGAGAAAAATGTGTGATTAAAAATGGTACCGGAGACCATTGCCCAATAGAAGAAGGCATGTCTGGTGGAGTGGTGGTCTGTGGATTGGGGACATCCAACACCGGAACGCAACAGAGGAAGGAAACGATCTACTATCGCCACCATGCCATACCGAGTTACGCGGCTCCAAGGCGACGAACAAATGGGGCAGCAATCGCTGGAAGATCGTAATTAAATAACTTTAATAAATTTAATATCAAATTATATTGCCCTGTTATCTTCTCCCTTTCGCCGATGGCTGGGCTGTTAGATCTTCGCCCGGTTTTTGACGTACGCGGCCATCATCGAGTTTGTCAATTCACCGCCTACGTCCGTGGACCAGGAATCCGCGGAAATCCGGGAAACAGTTTTGCTGGTTTGGGAGATTGTTGCGATGAATTTCATTGTTCTTTGCGACGACAACGACACCGATGATGATGATGATGATGATGATGATACCGATGATGACGTTCGGAGCGGGGGAGAAGCGATGGGTTGTGTACTGCTGCGCAACACAAGTTTCGTAGGTTGCTTCAGTAGGAGAAGATTAATTGCCATTTATTTTTCAACAATTTAATTACACTTTTGTTGAATGGCCATCGTCCGCTTCCGTTGCTAAATATTTTAAAAAAGCGTTTCCCACGGAGTGAGGTGAACGAGTTGGGCGGTCGTGAGTGAGTGTTGTTGAGTGGTTGGCAACAGGACGACGACGGCCAAATGAGCAGTGTGAAGTTGTAGCTGGCCGCTACCTCAATCGTGCGTGGGGTGTAACAATTTATCGTGGACATACTTAATTCAAATATAATTTAATTCCTCCATTTCCGACCTCAAGCCATCCGATGCAATTATCGCGTATTAATGGTGGTCCAATAAACATAAAGATATTCATTTAAATTGGTGTAAAATTAACCATGTGCATCATTTTGTTTTTTGCTCGAGGGATGAATATGGGTTTCAGTTGAGTGTAGAAACCCTCCATCCTGCTTCATGAGCGTATAAACTTCCGTCCGTTATCGTGCGGTTCGATACTTGCACTTCGACACACGTGGCTCGGTTTGACGTGGGCGATTTATTTTCCACCGTGCACAAGCGTCAAGCATAGTTGTGCACCACCAAACTATTGCTTTTCGTCGTGCGAGAAAAGTACCCGCGGTGTTGCACCTAAAAAAGAAAAACCCTCCGAGGCATTCTAGTGGCAGGTGTCCTCCCCGCCAAATGGGAGGGTTTGAAAAATAACGATAAAAATTCTTCTGCTTGAAGCAGTTTTTCACTTCTGCTCCGGTGGTGACAAAGTAAGCGACGAGATTGCATGGCCAACATGCTGTGGACGTATGTTGGCGAAACAAAGTTTACCGGATTCGCTCTGCCTGCCGGGCGCGCTGATCTTGAGCGTTTTTTAGGGTGGACGAAACATTCGTCTGGTTGTCAGGATGCTCCTACGGACAGAGAACACACAAAATGTAAGAGGTAAAGCATCGGAATCCACTGGCACAATCGAGATATGTGTGTGTCTGTGGTATAGTTTTCGTGAAGCGCTTTAAGGACAAACAAGCGTATGGCAAATTCGAGATTTTTGTGGCTTTTTTTTAGTCGTGGTAATTTTTTGAAAACGCTCGCTTTTCCCCCTTAGGTGGGGCAGAGTTTTGTTTTGCCCCTCCGTTCTACGCTCGCTTACATTCTTTCTCTTCGCCGGTTTAACGACATGAGCAAACTTTGACCCGTTCGAAGCTGGGATGGTTGCGCTTGCGGTTGGGCTAAAGTTTTGGCCAAGAGATGCATTCGTTATCGGATGAAAATATTGTTCGAGCGCGCAACATTGAACCGCCCCGTCCGCGCGCGCCCAATCTAGTCCTGCCTCGCGTTTCGGGAGGGCAATGAGGTGTATGTTAAAAGTTGCAAAACATCTCAAACGTGGTTGAATTAACAGTAATGGCCCGTGGGCAACGGAGCGGAAACTTTTCGGCACAAAGTAAGGGCAACGGGCGAGCAGAGGCACCATTACGACATCATCATAGAACGCAACATTTTCCCGATGTTGGTTGCCGGTGGTGGTTTCTCGTTTTGAACTAAGTAATAAGGCGAAGTTTAGTACCCTGTACCTTGGGCCGGGGCATATTCTGAAAAGCGCCAACAGGCTAGTTGAAATGGCGATCAGCATATTTTTATGACCATAAAACGGAACTGCATAAAAGTACATTTATTCCCGTGCTCGGTGCCGATTGGTGGGGAGTTGTATTTTAAATGGATTACTGGAAAAATCGGACCATTGAGATTATTGTGATGAACAGTAAACGCTCAATTAAGCTTCATTCCTACCCGTTACTACCGTTCGACCGTTGATAACAATCCTTGGGATTTGCCGAGACGCGCGGAACGGAACACGCTGGGTGGACGGCAAAAGGATGGACAGATAATCCGGAAACTTTGGCTTGTACCAATTAGCTTCAGGCAAGTATTGCCTTTGTTGACACATTGAACGGTGGCAGATATTTTGCGGTGGTCTTGTTTTAAGCTAGCCAGCAACAAGCTCTCTCCCACCCTTTCGAACGGTAGTGGGAAAATTGTTGTCTATGTCCTGTCGTTTTTTTTGTGGATTTCGTTTGTGTGTGTTTCTATTATCTAGAGATACGTGGAATGGTAATGCATCAATTGGACCGTTGTGCCATTTTGCAATACCGCCAGGAGGAAATGAATTGGCGTAATTTATATTGCACATGGACTATCAATTTTGGAATGATTTATGATGTTTCTCAAATTCCTTCCAGTGGTATGCGTTCATGTTCGGGCAGGAATTTCATTATGTGAAGTTGAATTGTACCGGTGAGTCCCTGGAACCGTGGGACACGAAGCGTATCAGATAAATTTCCTAAAACAATGGATGCATTATTCTTAAAGAAAACTGTTCCACATTGATGATGAAACATTCCAAACGTTCACCTTTGAAAAGGATATGTACCAAATATCGATCAACGTGTGCTCGAAGAGCACTCACTAGGTGGAAGGTGGCTTCGTTCTTTTCTGCAATTTTACCATTTTGTTTTTACAATGTAAATTCAACTGCGATCGATACTATGACTGTTTATTCTGTTGCTAGTCCGGTTGTGAAAGTCTTTAGCTCGAAAGTCGTCGAATGTCACGCGAAGCTGAAACAACAGATGGCTACAAAAAATGATTCTGGCCCGTTACACACCCTTCACAAACCGCCATTACAAACGCCGTTGTACAAACCACCCAAGCTGGCTAGGACGCTTTCGAGAATCTAAGCCTTCCACAGTTGTGCTCGGCGGCTATTAATTCCGATGGCACATTCGGTGTTTTGTAGGCGGCTTCCGTCCGTACTTGCCAACTTCGCTGGCTCCTCTGGTGCTGGTGGAGTTTCTCTCCTAGCTGTTTTTTGTTCGTTTTTTGTCAACGAAATTTTAATTTAAACTTTTCCCGTGTGTCGTGTTTTCGTTCGTAACTGACAGAAACCGAAATTGAGAACAGTTTCTGCTTATTTCCGGCCCATAAAACCGAACCGAAACAAAACCAGCCTGCTACGCGAAAGGCACAACGGGTTGGCTGTTGTATCCGACCATCCCTCGGAGTGCGGCAGCAGCAAACCGGGCATCGGTTGGCATCGACTCCCCAAACACGCGTAGCGTTACATCGGGCCGCGGGTGTCCGTAAAAGTCTCGCTGGGTTGGGCAGGCAAATACGCCCACAAGATGAAGCGAAGTCCTCCAACCAACCAGCACCAACCCCTGGATGGTGGCTCAGGGTATGTGCAGCGTTTTCTGGAAAACGGTGAACATTTTCGAGGCCACGCTCCCGGTGTGAAACTGTAAAAACAAAGGCAATAAGGAAAACACACACGCGCTGCAAAGAAACCGGCAACCGGTGGGTGGTTCGGGCTGGTTGTTTCGGGATTGCCGCAAGTGCAAAGCTCCCGGTACACACGGGTTGGCGTCGTTTTAACGGTTGCCTCCGGAACGCTGACGTTAGGCCAAGTTCCCGACTCGGGATGTATGGAGCGTAACGTATCCCTCTCACCCGTGCGCAGCATCCGCAGGATCCGCAGGACGAGTCATGCAAAACCAGCACAGCATACATGGATGGTGAATTTTTGTTACATTGAAGATGAGAATACTTTTCCAGCTACATTTTCCGATTGGTCTGCCAGCGGGATGGATATAGAACATTTTCTCCTTTCATGAATTCTCGGTTTGATTGAGCGCAGCCAAAGGAGCACTGGACTGGAAATATTTCCAACAACTTTCTCGACCGTGTATGCGTCGACGAAAGCAACCTGTCAAAAGTCATCCGATGCCGCAGTAGGCGTTTCGGAAAGTTTTGTACCAAAACGAACCTGAACCACGAACAGACAGGATCTCCAAAAACCTGCGGAAAAACAGTTTAAACAGTCGGGTTAAGCAGCTTTGATTAGAAACTGCGCGGCAGTAACAGTTAGCAAATATTGTTCGCCCACCGGGAACCGTGGGCTTGAATTCTACCAACGGAAACACATTCCATCCGCTGTGTTATGCTCCGGAAGAGAACGTGGGTTTCCCATTACGCTGCGTTTGTCTTCCAACTGAGCTTTTGGGAAGCGCAAGAAAAGGAGAAATTTCCGATGATGATTTTTTGAACGGATTTTCTGTGGTCCCCCTTTTGCCGTGAAACAAACGATCAAACAACCCTGCCGAGAGCGAAGGTCAGCGTCAGATGATGGCTTAAACAAGCGCGAATAGAACAAGCGTGCAACAAAAAACAAGAAACGAACCGCGACATGTTCAACGAATGGCGTGCAGGTCTCCATTACCGGTCGGGGATGTTGTGGCTATTGCTTTAATAAGTTGATTGTGTTGCTTGCTCGTGTTTTAAAGCCCCAAACGTGACGATGTAACGCGTTTAGCCGATGCTGGAGGCAACGGGGGGTCGATGGTGAGGATCCTTTCATTCTGTCGATGTAACAATGTTTTTCCTTCATTTTCGTTCGAACTTTCCCATCTGTCCGAAAGTCGACGGCATTGGCTCAATCGACCGCTAAAGGTTAACGAGTGAAAACTTTACCCTGTGCAGCAGTGCGGCCCCGGAAAAAAGGGTGCTGGCTGTTTTCCTCCTTCGGCCAGGGATACTTTCATACTCACGCGGGGTCCGATGTACACACAACAAGCATTGCAAACGGGAGAAAAACACTTTCGGGTACATTCGCCAATTCACCGCATTCACGTTCGTTCGCGTCGATCGCAAAGTTTACAATGGGTGGGGGTGGTAAAGTACATTTTAAACGATAAGGAAAAAAATGCTTCTACTCAAAAACAGATTTTCACTTTGCTGTCAGTGGGAAATTTGATTGAAAACCAGACAAGCACACGCGAAGCGGATAGAATAAAAACTGATAAAGCAAAAGGTCAGTGCATGAATGTATCAAGACTTTCCTTTCCGTGAGCAGCTCGCGACGCTGATTGAATTGTATGGTAGTGTGAATGGCACACGTATTTTCTTGAAACAAAATCGAATGGTAATTTGATGAAAATTCCAAAATACTGATTTTTCAGTTCAACGAAAATACCTCAGTTTGAATTTTAGAATGTGTTATTTACAAGTGAAGGGTTGGTTTTACATCAAACCATTCGGTATCGTTTATGTTGCATAGCACAAAGTTACTTACTAAATAATTTAAGTTTTAACTATTTAATTATTAAAACATCTAGTTTCTGGAATTGATGAAATTTCTGTTTTAATATTTTTCTACGAAAATTAAGTAAAGAGCAAATTCTCGCTGTGCGTACACTTAGTATACGTCAAGTGGCGTATGTACGCCCAATCTTTCTGAGATTAGTTGTTCATATACACTTTACAGCTATAATTTTAGCAAACATTGTAAAGTGCCACGTAAAACATTGCGGTTTTAGAAGATGTATTCATCTCTTACAGTACAACACCAGCATTTAAGTATACATGTTTAAAATGGAAAATATCATATTTAAAAGAAAATATATTAATTTATCGAAGGTTGGTCCATAATATGACCAGAACTTTGCTAGCCAACTTTTTATATCATGTCTACAATCATATCTACATTAATCAAATAGAACCAAAAAACCTCAGTTCTGAGAAAAATCCCCCTACAAAATTAATAAAATTTTTAGAGCCACAATCAGGTGTTGGAAGAAAACGAAATAAAGCATTTTAAAAGCGAGCGTTTAATTAATCCATGAATTGATCGATCGAACGATCATCGTTTGGAGCGACCTTCATGGGACAGATTGATTGGGCCAAACACGCGCAAAAGTGGTGGGTGGTATAATTAGGAAACGATTGAATTTCTAATTAAATTACACCGCAACGATGTCAATTGATGCCCAACACCAAGCCTTCTCCTCGCGATTTAACCCATAAGGCCAATGCTAGAAAGAAGAGCGGAAAATGTGTTGCATAAATTGGACTAATTGCCTTCCCACGGAGTCTGGCCTGAGGCGAGCCTGAGCTGTGCTTTGGCCACTCGGTCATGGTTTGAGGAAAATTTACCACCGGTGCCGGGAATGTCCTTCAGCTACACCGAGTCAGACAGAGCGCTAGTCGACAAAAAAGGACTTACAATACCTCTCAATCAGTAGCAACAACTTTCTGCAACCGTAGGAAAATTTGGCTCTGTCGAAAATGTTATGACGTGTGACTTTTTAGGTTCGTTCCTAAAAAAGGTAGTTTTATATGGTTGAGGATCCGGAATGCGTGCTTTTGTTTTTGTCGCATTTCAAACTAACAATTATATGTATCAATAATTTTGATCAGCATCGTCACAGGGACTAGCAATCAATGCCGTTTTCTAATGATCCTCTGCTTGAAGAATCCTTGTTCCCTAACCTCACTTTTGCTGATCAGTGTGCAGTACCAGCAAATTTACTAGCATTGAGGATCGTTCCACCAAAATCCATTTACACATCAATCGTATATTTCCTTCCCTATAAATGATATGATACATCGGGAAGATCATCGTAAGCAAAAATTATCAAAGAACTATCGGGTTGTTGCACAAAGTATCATTCGATCGATATGAATCGTCCAATAATCAATTAGATTTTCATGCGGTGATTTTGTTTGCTTACTGCTGAGCAATTGAATTTATATGAACACTGGTAGCGTAGCGTTTGATCACAATTAGTTCGAACGACATACTCATCATTATCACATCAGTAATCACGTAAAATAATGCACTGTACCAAAACTCTTAATTCACGTCTGCAACACATGATCACCATTTTTGTGTAAAACGCGGTAGGGATCGACAGCTGTCAACAAGTCCAAACGTCAAATAGCAAAACGATCAGTTGAGGTGATTTGAAATTACTGTTGGCCGACAATTTCCATCTGCAAAACTAAAAGAAGTTGGAACCTAAATTATTATTCCTGTTATGTTCAGCGGTTAAATCTAACTAAACGGAAAGGATTGGGGTGCGAGAAATGGGGATGAGAAAGTCTAATATAATTAGTTGGAGTATAATTCATAGTTTAAATTAAACTTTCATTCGTGGTCTCAGCGCTTGCGGTCTTGGCCTATCGTGTGGTGAACATCGGTGAAACTGTATCGCGGTTAACGGATCACAAAACTCGCCCGCGTGTCAAAGCGCGGCCCTGGCATCGGCGAATAATTAGATATTTATCATCAATCACATCGAAATTATGCAGAACAAACAGCGAGTGGAAGCAGTAATTATCGTTTCACGTTTCGATCCCACGCCACACGGTATCCAGTCGGGTCACCCATTAGGAAAAGCCTCTACACGACCTCAGTAGTTCGCTGATGGGAAATTGAACTTTATGATAAAATCGATGCGGCTTCAGCCAAACTCCCGGTGAGCGGGAGAAATATGGCACCGGATCTCTTATAAGCCAGCCAATTTAGGAGCTTCCCTATTCGATAGCTGATTTGTTGGATACATTAACCACTCCGCAAGGCAACACGGAGAAGCCCGGCAATCGCTGATGATGAACACAAAGGCAGGACCGGGCCGGGACCAAGTGTGCTGCTCATTTCCCCTGCCCCTTTTGCTTCCCTTTGCCATGTTTTCTGCGGCTCGTCTCGTCGCATATCATATTGCCTGGCCAATGACTTTGGATGCGATGCTCTACGATTCAAAAGGATCAAACTGCACCAGGCACTCCACCGTACCGTTTCCCCTCTTTTACGGTGCAGGTGTCCAATGTTTACATCCCCAGCTCAACACATCAGACGTCGGGCGACGTGATTTATGGTGTTCGATGAACGATGTGGACAAAGTGGCATGGTTGGGAGGGTGTGCGTTTCGAAACGGCATCCTGTTGTCATCGCATTCCGGGACACACCAGTGATGGCATTAGATTGGGACCAGTAACAACATCCTCTTGCACTTCCTAAGGTGTGCTAGTGGTTCTTACCACAGAATCAGAAGCATTCTTCATAGACGGTTGCTGTAACGATTTATGTTTTCATAAATGTACTGCCTGTCGTTGTGAGCGCACCACTGATGGATGAATAACTTTGCTAGGACCTTAGGTGCAGAGGAAGAAAAGGTAGGTTTGTCACCCGTATGACAAAGTGGAGTTCTTCAGGGTGTAAACCTCTTGGTACGGAGTTGTCTACTCCTATTTGTAGAGCAAACTATCAAAATCGTCCAGGACTTGCAAGAGCTTACCTTCAGACCGACTGAGGGCAATTTCCAGTGTTACATAACATAGCCTTTCAGGTACACATAAACATAAGGTACACGAGAAAAAATGGGAACATAAATTTCCCGTCCTCTGGCAAGCGTCTCGATCTACCGTCCACTGAAAATATAATGCCGAGTTTGCGTTACCATAATTGAATGCAAAACTAATTGCAGTAAGTGCCAAACTTTCACCCCACACCAAATGGGAGTAGAAATTAAATTCAACGCTACTTCGCAAGGGTGTAATTAAAAAGATAACGGCGGTGCACCGGGAGTGGCAACCCTTCCAAGAACCCCGGAGGGGCCTCTGCTCCGGCAACCCACTAAGATGATGACGCACGCAGCCGGAAGTTATGCAACGGAGAAAATCCATCCAAGATCAGGAAGGATCCCTTTTACGCGGAAATACCTTGCGCTGCACAGGGCGCGTGCTGTAGCCGAGTTTTGACACTCGGGTTTGCTGCTGCTGCCGGTCCAACAACCGGAACGGAAATGGCCCGAGCGACGCTTAGCTCGGCGTTAATTAGACACTTAACCCCAAAAATCCGACGGATGCTGACGTTATCTAGTGTAATGAGGCAAATTTTTCGCCGTACACTGGCGGAAGACTGGGCCCCATCCGGGAGGAAATGGGTGCTGCAGCACGGTTTTTCGAGCGAGAGTTTTTGAGTGATGAAAATTGCGATTGCAGTACTCAAACTTTACAGCCTTCCCGAATAGGGCACCAGCTCGGGCAAGGGGCACGTCAGACTCGATAGGCGATAGGTCGACTCGAAAGACTTGTTGGAAATATTCGTCGCATGAAAGTTTAATTTAGACAGGCCCATAGTCTTAGCCCTCTTGCTTAAGTGATAAGCAAGATAATCGGATCGGTTTGGAATACGCCATAATCCGCTGATTTCGATTTTAAATCCAGATTCCAAGCAAGACATGATTCAAAATCGTAACCTTCGGATTATGGCGCAACCGATCCGATTTGTTTATGAAAGTTTTACAAAAAATGTTCACACGTTAGGATTTGCGTATTACTACACAATTTGAAGCAACACGTGTTTCGTTATAGGATTTCTAGACACGGTGCTATCATGTGCTGTATTCAACAAAATGAATATCTATTTAATCGCCCGTTTTTGTTGTAGGTTTATTCGACGTTGATAGTATCATCAAAGGATGTAATTTTCACCACTGACAATTATCAGCAGTAGTTGACAATATTTCCTTTTTTGAGCGTTTGGTTACATGATCGATCAATACGACTGATCGAACTTCAAAAATCAATATTACTCAAACAAAATCCATTCAATATGAAAGGGAATGGCATATGTGTATAATTTATTATTACTTTGTGAGTAAATAGCGAGTTATTTAGAAGCCAGATAAGATAACTGTGATGGCTTCCAGTGAAAATGTATTTCATGACATGTTCGATTCGGAACAAATTCTGCTGCAGCAACGAGTAATCCTTTGATTTGGTTTTTTTCATTCAAAAACACCGTGATATTGTAGGTGAAAGCAAAATAGAAACACTCGTCAATATTTTCATCTCCCCCTTGGTTGTCCTATGTTGTCCTCTAACACCAACAACTATGTTGTCCTCTAACACACGACTTTAACTGATTCCCTTTAAGTTGCCATTGGCAGAGGTGGTCATTTGCTAATAGGTGAATATGTACAGTCCGTCGGCATGCGGTCAACGAAAAGAGTTTCTGCTCCCTTAACCATCGGGAGCAGCGATTTTTTCTTCGGCATTCGTTAGCACTGGGGCTTGCGGTTGCTTTGGCGCTTCGTTTATTCACTGCGCCGCCGTATGGCGTTTGGCAGGAATTGCCACATTTTTTTCCCTCCTTTCTTTTAACCCTATGATGCGACCGGGGATGGTGACTCGTCGTTTGCGGTTAACCGAACGACAAACGCTTTGAAGATTTGTGAACTTTAATTAAAATTCCCCTCAGCTCCACAGTGCTATTCTTTTCACGCCGTCAGGTTGGGTGTGGATTGTCTAATGCCAGAGTCATGAAACCATTTCGTGCCTTCGATGATATGCCACCACGATCGGATGAACGAGCCGATCGGGGGACGGTTTTCCTTTGACACGTGTAATTGAATTACAGGGAAAAGTTACCTGCCTCGGTCCTTTGGAAAATAGTACCTGGGTCTTACCTGGAAAAGGAGAAAACGAGGAAATTGTTAGATAGTGTTTAAGAAAAATTCAGTTGAATGTTACATGGGTTTGTTGGAAAAGACACTCCGGGAAGCTTTACAAAAATACTCAATTAAAAAGTAATGGTGGAAGTTTATTACCATGCCAAAGGATACCCCATTGCTAAACGAAATCACCGAATGGTGTATTGTGTTTTCAGTTTTATATAACTCCAAGATGAACTAATGTTAATTTTTATGAACAAGTCTGGTGAAATCGTCAACAAAAGCAGTGTTGTATTTTAAATCAATTTATTTATTTTTTAAAGAAACTGATTTACTTCAACATATCAAATCTAAAACATATTTAATGATGATTGCATTCAAAACAAATCACTGGATCATATGAATGTTCTGTGTCGCCCAAACTTATCCCGTATCGTTCTGCTACAACGCAACGGGAAAAGAAATATGAAGTTGTTTCCTATTTCTTTTACATCAACTAACTGAAACTTTTTTATTATTTACAAAAGAGTTGATACTGTTCGAGCAAATATCATAACAAGCAAAAAACTTCATGAGGTTGATGAAAAGCATGCAAAGTATGAACACAGTTTCTCTCTCTTGCACAACGCTATTGTGGATCCTGTCGGTTTTCCATAAAAAGTTCCTGGTTAATCACGAACCGGTGAACGGAAAAAGGAAGTTACTAGCATTAAACAAGAAATTCATGAAAAAAATCGCTTCCTCCCTTAGTGAAACACGTAGAGGCTGAGTTCGAACCTGCTCGGAATTTATGCCACATCCGATACGGGTCCAATCGACCGGACACGCCGGGGGTTGTGTTTGGCGCGAGGGGTGCTTCTTCCGCTATTGTATTGGATTTGACACGTAAATAAACGGCGTGTTTATGGAAACGGTCCGGTTTATCTTCACCAGCGCAACCCGGAACGGTATGCAACCGGATGCGGATGCGAGGTTGTTATAAATCTTTTCCTTTTTTTCTCCAGAATTTTCCTTTTGTTTCTGTTACAGTTTTTTCTCGACTGACCGATTCGCTGCCCTAGGATTTGCCAATCATCAAAAGTGGAAAAAAATCCGCGTAAATATAAAAAGCAAAAAAGTTACCCATGGGGCTTTCGACCGAAACCGGCGTCCCTTCCTTTGGTGGTCGTAACAAGTAAACATGATCCATCCACCAAACGCTCTGGCAAACCTGGCGCACACGCAGCCCCATGGAGCTGGCGAAAGGGAAGTTTCGAGCACCAGCCACGCACCGGGAATGGGATTCAGCACGCAAATTTGCAATTATACCGGTATCGATCCTAAACGATTTCATTTCCACCCCACTTACATCGCGTGTTGGCATGGGCAGAGCCTTCCGGCACTGTTTACAATGTTGTTAACCAAATCAAAGTCCGGTCTGTTATTTGCAAAACAGCGATTCGTTTGATGACGGGCCGTGATGGTGATCGTTTTTCTTATGTACCCGGGGGAAAAGCCAGTTGTGGCACGTTGGTAGATGAGTGGGCATACATGCGTTTTGTTTTCGACTCATCTTGGCCTACGCAATCTACACGATGATGCGTGCACGAGGAGAGTTAATGATAGCAGCCATGTAAACGGTTACGTGTTTAATGTTGGCAAAGTATAATCAGAAAATTATTTTTCTTGCTGGTTTTGATAAAAAAGTTTCTTTCAGTGAAGGTTGAAGTTCAGTGAAGGTGAGTACATTATAAGGAAGTGAAGCTACCTAGATAAAAGTGTTTTAAAAGGGTTGCTTTTTACTTTCTGTGAGAAACAACAGGAGCTTGGAAATTGAATGGAAATTTAATAAATATCTTGATCAAACCTTAAATGTCATAATAACCCGAATGCAATACTCAAGAGCATCAAGATTGTACTGATCCACCATAACTGATTCGCTGACGAGATTGATGTTTTTGATTCGATTCTCTAAATCGTTTTTAATAAACTATTGTTATTAGGAAATGTGTTCTATAAAATATTTTGTTCCAATAAACCACGTCCGCAAAATTTGAGATCCATTTCGAGACATGACTAATTTGTACTACATAGTGTAGCTTAGTGAACATTTATCATGCCAAAAAACGCGTAACAAAGGTTGATTTTACATTCACCGAAGATACAGCGTGAAGAGACTAGAAACTTTGATTTGCATCAACACTGCTATTTAAAACATGATACGAAACGACAACCGTCAAACCCCGAAACAATTCGCTTCTCACATCTATCCCTTTCGAAGTCACACTTGACAGCAAAGACTCGCCGAAATAGATATCCTAACGAGGGCTGTCCTTTGCTCCGGTGAGACGGAATTGTAGTGCTCTCAAATCATGCGACATAAGTCACTGTAAGCTCCGGAAAGGCACGATGAGCCACAAACCACAGGGCACTAATTAAGACAGCACCGAGGCACCAGCAATAGGAAAGTTTTCCCATCGGATAGCGCACCGATATCAATCGAACCCATCCATCAGCAGTAATTAGTTTCATTTGCCGCAAAATTCCACTATCGAAATCGAACGAATTCTTGCGCTGGGGTTTTGTGGGGTTGGTCGCACGGTTCAGCTTGCGCGCTCAGTGATAAAAGGGACGTGTCGAAATCAAACGTTCCACCACAATTCAGTTAGCCCTAATCGTGCCACGCTGGAATGTAAAGGTTGTCGTTGGAATAAATTGGTTTTTGGAATTTCATCAAATTCCTCTATCTTTATTGCGGCCATATATCTATTGCCGTTCATCCCAAACTATTGTGTTAAAGCTTCTGGTGAGGAGATACAATTAAATTCATTAACTTATCTCGCAATTTCAATGTGCATGGAGAGATTATAGTTTGTCCATTGCCAACATGGAATAGTTTGTATTATTCTTTACATCTTTATTCCGAGAGATATATTACAATGTTATCGGAGGAACTATTATTCCCTTGGTTTTTCCGCGAATACAGATTTCCGAATCAGACACACAATGGCTAAAGTTTTAGTGGTGCGTGGCATATATTGCTTGAAGTACGAACACTTTGAAATACACTTACTCCCTCGTATGCAGAGTGCGCAATGGAAATCCCGAGCATGTTTTTCCATGCCAAACTAGCCCCACAGCTACGAGCCGTTATCGCTTTTCTGTAATCAGTGCTTTCGGAATTAGTTTACCTCCCCGCTGCTGCCCAGGGAAACCCTCGTAGGTCTAAGGTCTAATTATTCGCGTTATTTATTGTTTAACGATCACCGTGTTCGAAGGGAGCCTACGTGCACGTTAAGGGGGCCCTTGGAAAGACACACACACACACACATGCACTCATCCCATGGCGAGGATTGACCTATTTCGCAGCCCTCGAAACAAGCAGTGGGGCCACATTTGCATCCGATTGACATTGCCGCACGATGCGGCGAAGTGAAATAATTTGATATTCCATTTCCCAGCTCCAGCCGGGTGTGTGTGGGGGAACGCGTTATACTCGGGAACATTGGGTCCTATCAGCGCCCGCGTTATTACCGCACGTGTTAGCATGTCGATGGCGTTGTTAAGCGTAAAATGCCGCCGGGAAGACGCTCTCGATCGTGGTTTTACAAGACACAATCCCAAAGAATGGGGAAAGAAAAACATGCAACAACACCAACTAACTGTTGAGTGAATGTCTACCGATTGCCCACCGTTCGAACGTACGGAACTGATTGGCACTGAATTTCAAACGATAAGAATAAGCCGACTGGGCTGCCATAGGCATTGGGGGGCGAGATAAAAATCGATGCGAATGTTGTATGCACCCTTACGTGAATCGCTTCAGTGCGTCTTCACCTTTTCTCCCTCCGCCAAACCATCGGCCAATTGGTATGCTAATGTAGCTATATGTAGCGCAATATCGAGAATGAGACCGCGTACGATCAGCCGCAAAGAAGAAAATTAAAATCATATCCACGACCGAAGCATATCGCTATTATTTGTTATTTTCATTTTCATCCGCAATTTATTCATGTACATTCAATTTAAATAAATACATATTTTGTACGCTACCCCCCCCCCCCCCCCACCCCTCCCACAACCCACGGGCATCATTCTGGGCGCTGCGTCATTTTCGGTTCGGGCAATGCATAGTTTCGTGAGCAAATTCCCACCGATGGGAACGAAATTCAATTATTTTCATGTCTGTGCAGTGGATTCTTTTTTTGTTCGTTTTGTTTTTGTACATTGCAACCGCTGACCCCGTTGAATATGCTTTGATTATATGCAGTTTCTAGCGAGCGTTAAACGAACGCAAGGGGAGGAACGAACGCATCACGGTCCCGACGTCCCGACGGTTTTTGATGGGAGACGAGTTATGGCATTCTAAAATCGATTAATAATGAGCGACGAGTTTGAAATGTTTCCTGATGGTATGACTTGGGTAAAATCTGGCGTGATTTGATGAAAGTGTTTTTAAATTATTCACATTCGATGGAAGAGATTAAGGGTGGAATCCAAGTACGGTATTTTCACGACGAGTTTAAACGATCGATTCAACGTGCGTTAGTTTTTCCAGTTGTTCAATAGGATCGAGTTCTTTTGAGCCCTCTTGGTGATTTTGTTTTAATTTAAGAAAACAAATAATTTGCCTTAATATCACATAATCGTTCGCGGACGTTGTATGTATCACAAAGATTTCGATTTTAGAATTTTCAACAATATGTAACTTCATCCTTATTGACGATACATAAACTTCTCTTATTTGCTAGGTGGTATCACTTTACATCATCATGAACTTCATACAATTTCATGATATCTCCGACGACGAACTAAACAAAGAACGTGTTGTCATAAACGGCAAAGTTTCAGCGTTTTGCTAATCGTCAAAATTAAACTTATTGATCAAAACAGCATATCAGGAAAGTTTTAAAATTATTTTTTCACAACAGTTTCCAATTTTCAGAATGGTCTCTTTTTTTGAAAGTATTCATCAGTTTGGAACGGTGTTGAAGTTCCAAACAATTTTCACCCACGTCGATGGTATCAAGAACAGCTAAATTAATTACTCGATTTTCTTGGGGTAAACATGGTTGTTTTGTTATTTTGTATTTTCAGAAAATAAAGTTCTCTCCAATCCGACCTTTTCCAAAGTTGAAAATATCCTTATAAGGAAAAAAGATACAAAAGACAACATAGTGCCTTCAAATTTGGCGTGCATGGTATAAATAGGTGATTTGTTACTGGTTCTTAGAAGAAGGTGTGTATCTTTTGAAATTATGTCCAAGGTGCAAAATATAAAGCTTGACCACCATCACGACTTTTATGACAATTGAAACGAAGATTAAAAAAAAAAATAAATTTTGTCATAATGATGTGGTGATTTAATTAGTGCTAAAGCAACGCTAACTCCAATATTTACATGAAAAGAGGGTGCAACCATTGTGCTTTAAAATGCGATGAAATATATCTGTTGGCTTTTCTCCAATTAACTCACCATTACACAGGAATATAAACTAAAAGTAATTTAGATAGAATATGTCAAAGTTTTTTATTTGCCTATCATCTTGAGGCACATAATATGGAGTAGATTGTAGAGTACTACAATTGAAGATTTAATTGCTACGTTATTAACCTCCGCCAGTGTAATGCTGCCTGGTGGTAGTTACATGTTGAAGCAATTATTTACAACGGATTGAAACATTTAAAAGTTGAGCTAATAAACCCTAACGAGTGTTTAAATGAAGTGCTCGCCACTTGTGTCTGTTCTGTGTGTAGGCGTAGTGAAATATTTCCTCCATCGCACCCGAGCCCACCCTCGGGTTTGGAATGCGTACACCCACTCGGCGCCGTAGTAGCAAAACGGATGGATTCGGTAGTAAACATTTTCATCGCTCCCACGCGGATCGTCTTACATTGATTGAAATCGACTGGCAGAAATTGTCTCCCCAGTATGGGCCAGTGTCTCATTCTCTCTCTCTCTCTCTCTCTCTCTCTCTCTCTCTCTCTCTCTCTCTCTCTCTCTGTCTCTGTCTCTCTCTCTCTGTGTCTCTCTCGCCTTATCCGTCTCTCGGGAGGGACGGACGTAAATGTGCACGTATCGCACACGATTCCGTTTGTTTTCCACACGGTCCGGGGTTGGAAAGCTCCCGGAAAAACTGGGTTACGGGTGGGATTGGGCTTTTTCCTTCGCGCGCAGAGAGAGAGAAGGCGGCACGATTCGGTCGGCTGTAGCTTTTAATGCCTGCCCGGGGCTGAGGTAAGTTATCGTGCGAGGCGCGCAAAGTAAAAATCCGGCTGTTCAAAATTCAGTGGAGCAGCAAATTTTTAATCAACATCAGCTTCAACCCTCTGCTGTGCCTTCGTGCGCCCCGCTTGGCGCTTTATGGGCTCCCGATGGATCGCTTTGGCCCGACGCTGGCCGTGGGGAGTGTTTTCCTCTTGCCGAACCAGCTTTGCCGCGGTGGCAAAGTGAGACAGAGCATTGGCACAGCACGGAAGAAACCTCGGGCACGTTTAAATTGAATTGTGATCATTAAAGAGACCGATGGCGGAGGCTGAAGTGGTGCCGCTTTGCTCCATTTTTCCACTTAAGCGCATTCTTTCTGCCTCGATGCGGTGAAAGATTACCGAAATAACATAATCAAAATAGGATAGAAACTCGTATACCATCGTCGTAGCCGTTGTTTTCGCCCGAGTTGCCTCGCCAAGTTTGCTTTCCCTTCACGCCGAGGGGATGTCGCGTGCAGGGATGCTTGTAGGTGTGTATGAGTGTATGGGGTTTGTGTGTGCCTCATACATTTTACACTTCCGCCACACTGCTCCCGTGGTCCGTGTTTGCGTGTTTGCTCTGCCCTTTTGACACTCCAGAAGAAGCGAACCCGGAGCGCTCGGGGAAACGAGCACCGAAATCGAGGGCGATAAACCTCCCCCCAAAAAATCCTACCAGAGTTACCGGGGCTGCCGTATTGAAGACGCGAGGAGCCGCAAGCATCGGAACCGAATTCCGTAACAAACTTTTCCACACCTCCGGGAGGGGAGCGAAGGGAACGCGGAAAACAAGGAACAAAGTACATATAAACGTTCGCATTAACGAGTGCACGAGCAGGAAGGAAGGAAGCCGGCAAATGGTTGGCGAAATTTTATTACTGAAATTATGGCATCTTTTAGTGCAAATTTTCCATAACTTTTCATTCCGTTTTTCCGCGGTGTTTTTCGTGCGGGACGTTTTTGGAGCGCAAGTTTTGGCCCAGAAGTGTGAAGGAAAATAAAATCAACCCTCCCCTCCGGTGCGGATGCAGCGGAAGGAAAAATCGCATCCCAGGCAGTCCCGCACTCGGAGCATACGGGGCCGGCGTACGGGGTCCGACGGATGACACTGTTAATGATTCTACGCCCGACGACGTGCGGACGGTAACCGAGACCGAGGTGGATGGGAGCTGGCAGGCTAGATTATGGTTTCAGCATGTCGTCGTCTTGTGCCGTCGCTTCCGCTAGACACCTTAGGAGGAAATTCCTCCTGGCAGCCTGAACAGCCGTGGCCAGATCGCTCGGTCCATGTGAATGTGTGTCCACATTCACCCCCGCGGTGGGCGACAGGTGCGCGTGGTCGGAAGAGAAAATATGATTATAGGGGTGATATTTTACACCGCTTTTCTTTGGCCCCGGCGCTCTCATTCATTCGCTCGTTTAGTTCGGACGGTTCATGAACAGGCTAACGGCGTGGCCCGCGTTGGTCCGTGGCTGGCAAACTATTGTCCGGAGAAGGGGTTGCCGGCAAAAATGGGGTGGGAGAGGACCAGCTGGTGGTGCCTAACGGCAGGAAGTTCACTTATTAGCATACCGTACTGAGCGAGGGAAAGAAAGATATAAGAAAAACGAATAGAGAACGAGGGCTGGGTTAGGGACAAACTGAAAAAGATGTATTGGAAAACATAGTACCACGAAGCCTTCGAACGGAATTGCCTCCTTTTACCACGGGAAAGGCGTTGTTGCACCGGGATTGGGGATCGTCCTTTTTTTCTTTTTCTTCGCTTCCCCATATGTACCGCCCGAGGGTGACGTCAACCGCCCTGGAGGGGGGTTATGCAATCCGTTCCAACACACGCTTGCTCCGTGAGCTTCGCGGGTTTGGCGAACGGTTCGCGTATGCTGTTCGGTCGGATGTCGGAATGTCAAGCGTTTTCACCATCCCTTCAGCATCCAACCAGCCAGCAAAACGCAATCTCTGGTGCTGGCCGCGTCGGCTGGCAAGCCGAAGACGTTAAAACGAAATGCGAACGAACCACCACGACGCCAGACGGGAGCGGTGAAATATGATAATGATAATATTTTCGGGGCAAATCTTTTTATTTTCCACCCGCGGGCTCGAGAAATGGTTCATAAAAGTTACTGCAGGCAGCTTTTTGCGCCCCGCAGCCATTTCTGCAGCGTTGTGCGTGTGTGCGGGGTTGGGGAGATTGTTCGTCTTGTGTTTTTTCCTTGTGTCGTTCGCTAGAAACTCCCAGCTTAGCTACGAACGTGGGGTTGACTATTTCCGTGACTTCGGCGTCGCGGCATTGCGCCTCAAGAAAATCTCGCATTCCGGACGTATTTCCTAGGTGAAGGTACTTTGGAGCACAATTTGCGCTCCAGTTTTTGGAACTATGAAAAGTTACGAGCGCAAATATTTCTTCAGGCATCAAAAATAAAATGCGCAAGTTCTTTGATTCCAATTTCGTCAAATTAACTCTCCTAGAAGCAGCGTAAAGAAACATATGTAAATTAAAACTGATATTCAATGTTGTATTTATATTTTATATTTTATTGATTTAAGATGCCTGGCCCCGTTGTCCCACATAACCTGAATTGTAAAACAAAATGAATGAATATTGTTTTGTTTAATTTATCATATACATTGCTATTTCATGTTTTTAAGTCCTACACAGCCTTGATGTTTCCTATACAGTTTGTTTAAGAAGTTTTTTAAAGAAGTAAATAAAATAATTTAAAATCCGTACTGCTTTTATTTTTCGTTTTTAATTGTATTTTTATTTAAGTTCTACAGCTTTTGAGAATCTTTAGAGCAGGGATGTCAAACATGCGGCCCGCGGGCCACATGCGGCCCGCAAGAACATTGGGTGCGGCCCGCGACCCCTTTGAAACATTATATCGAAAGAAAGAAGATAACAAATGCGGAGCAATAAGTTAGCTATTGTAATTATATACCTTTACTTTTCTAAAATCTTTACCAAAATACACAATAGTGTTGAACTGCAACATATATTTCAATAAACTTGATTTGAATTCGTTAAAATTTGGAAAACGATTGAGCAACAAACCCTCTCTTTTACTCAAAATTGGTAAATTTTATAAGAAGTAATATAATATGAAAAAATGTGAAAATGTAAAACTGTTAAGATAAAACCACATTGATAAGAACATATTTTCATCACTCCAATCAATTATATGGTTTGGCCCGCGAGCCTATTTTGGGAGGAAATGCGGCCCGCAAGGTGAAACGAGTTTGACATCACTGCTTTAGAGTTCACATAAAATTAATTTACCATAGCTTGTTTGAATTTTTTACTCTATTGCAGCAAGGTTAATAATTGTCAAATTCAACTCCCACTTTCGTTCACAAATAAGAAAGTTAATAAAATGTGTAAAATCTTTGATCGGAATAATCTACTTTTTTTCTAGGGCTGTGACTGATCCTGGCTGAATTTATGTAGTAAAACCCAAACTGGTAGTATATTCCACTTTTTCTAACTCATACGTAGTTTAAATGTGGATTATTGTCACACAGTTGGCATTTTCCAAAACCGTTGAATTGGTTTTGAGTTTTACGAATAATGGACCAATGCGTTAAATTGATATCCTTCCTAGCAGCAGTGGGTTATGCAACGAAACCTATACGCTCACGGTGGCCCATAAATGCGCTTACGATGCACAATTGAAAGCAAACAAAACAATCATTTATCACCTTTACCCAAGGTACACACCGGCACAAAATCTCCTCACATCGTCATCCTTTACCTTGGCTGATTGAACAGCGATCCACAACAAAAGCTGGGGCGATGGCCGTTTCCACGCGATGGCAGCGATAAAGCTTTAGTACGCTCGCGGCAACACGGGAACGGCCCGGTACGTGAAATAACCTCAATTTCCTCGATCCGCACCAGCCGAGCCAATGTAAATTCCCTTCCAAACGACATCTGATTGAAAGCAATGACTCTTTTATCGAGCCGAAAAACCTTCCAAACCCTCCCCCACGTCCTACGTCCTGGGCGCTAGCAAAATGGCGTCATCGTAGCGCTGTTTCCGGAAATTGATTGGGAACATAAAAGTGAGATCCGTGCTCGCGCGGTTGCGTTAGCGACGACGTCGTGTAGGTGTGGGTTTTCTTTGCGCCAAGAAAAAAAAAAACACATGGTTCTCCTCTGGCTTAGCAGCTCGGTGAAGGTGGAAAATTGCCATTACTGGGACACCTCCTGGGAAAATGTGGCGTTGGTAAGAATTTCCCATTTTTTTTTCGGGATTGTTCGGGCGGGTGCTGTTGATTTGCAGATTTTTCCAACATTTGTTTGGCCCTTTTCAACGACCGCACCGCAGAGCCTTTTGTGCACGGGTGTTGAACCGTGTGAGTGTGAGTTTGGATGTGGGCAATGCTTTCGGGACGGGGCAATGCGAGACCAGAGAACACTGCACACGTGTGTGACGGGCTTTTGTAATTGATGTTCGTACACTGGATTGCCATTAGATTTGTACCGCGACGTTTGATTCATGGCCCAGTCCCCTCCTGCCCCTTGACGGTCCATCGAGCCACGGAAGAGTGCATGGGAATGCTACCGTTCCACGCTCTGACTGATGGCAGCCATTTTTCATGCTGTTACACTGAATCACCTCGCTTCCTTGGCGGGCGGATGAGGGGGCCGGATGCGGGAAGAAATAGATAAATATGTCCTTTTCTTTGGCAGGACACGGGAGCATACACAAAATGTGTTTTAACAGTACTCATCGTGGGTGAAGAAAAATTTCGAACCATGTAGTACATTTATTCACACTCAGACGCCGGATTCAATCGGCCAAACAATGCCATTGCCTCATGACCAACCACGCGGGTTGGCTGGAATGAACCAAAACGGGCACTTTCGGACGCTGAAACGAACGCGACCAATTGAAAGAAAATGCCCCACGAGAAGGTCCCGTTTAAATTCACCCAAATCAGCAAAATTCGCTGGAGAAACAAACGGAATCGCCAACCGGTGGTGGCCGGGGAAAGAAAGGATCGCCCCGTGATTGCTGCTCGTTTTCGAATCAGCAAAAATAATAACACTAATATAAAAAGATATCTACCAGCGTGACATTATCCGGCCATGTCGCCTGCCGAACGGCTGGCACCAGGTGGTGGGAATGTGTTGTAGGGTTTTTGTTTTTGGCATTTCCCTCCTTTTTTCTGCTGTTCTTCTGGCACCCGGGTGTCTGTCGTTGTTTGCGTTGACGCAATTTTCCAGTATCCGTCAGTGATAATTTTTTTGTTCAGGCCGCCACACTTTTTGGCCATCTTTTGGGCCATCGGGTGCGTCGGGCGTGGTGGAGGATGTGTGCAGCACAGGCGGTCCAAAAATAAAAACTGTATCTGACTTCAAAGCTACGCTCGCTAGCTGCTTCACGTCCGCAAGCGCAGGCTTAAATCGGATTGCAGAGTTTCTCAATGTAGGGTAAGTGCACCCATAGTGGAGCTAGTACCAATAGTGGTTGTAGTGGAATAAAATCCTAGCTCTACGCCGATATATATACAATGGAGTTATTTGTTGTTCTATGAAATGTTCTTTGATCTTCTGCGGAGTGTTAAAAAGATGAACCATCTCATTCCGTAATATATAAGCTCCAATATTCATATTTTCTAAACAGGTTGTCCCAACATGCTGCATTCCTTAAGAATCTATAACGAATATCATGATTTCCTTAAGGCTATAAATCACTACAAAATCATTAAAACCATATGATTTCGCTACTTACATACTCCAATATAATTGATTTATACGAACTTAGTGCATTTTACCATAATATTATTATATTTTTATAGTTTTTACTATAGTGCCACTATAGGCACAAAAAGCCAAGTTGTTCCTATAGTAGCCATAGATTTTTCCACAAGTATATTTTAGTTTTATTCCGGTTTTGGCCAATATGATCAGGTAAATTTAGAGATTTTATTCTGTTTCTACAAAATAAACAAAGCGGAACTGGAGAGAAGGCTCAGCAGAAGTAGCAGAAGAAAGAAAAAAGAAAGCGAGCGAAGGATACCCTATAAAGCATATACTATAGCTTTAGCTTTAATATTCAGAGCATTTTTTATGAATTAAAATTGGACATATTTCGGTAAAACAATACAGTCTTTTTGATGACAACGCATTGGTCAAGGAGTATTTTACCGTTCTGTTTGAAATATGCTTCAAAAATAAGTAATAGTCAAAATATATTCAAGTTTTTCGTACTACCACCACTATAGGAACACGATACCACAACTATAGGAACCATACCACCATAATAGGAGCGACCGACTAGGAAGAAAAATACGCCTTTTTTCGTGTATTTTGTATGGTTTACGGTGAAAATGGATGTTTTTCAGAAGAAAAGTCATGTTTCGATCATAATTGATTCAAATTTGTAGAATATTGTGTTCTTAACACTCATAAATTACACCTATTTGGTATTAACAGTACTAAGTGCACCACTATTGGTACAGTTACCCTATCTGAATTAAAGCAGTATATTTTATCCAAAGAAACAATTCAAAACTCATTTGGAAATTGACGAAAATATAGAACTTAAAAGGACATAAAAGTATAACAAGCGAAACAAAATGTAATAAACATTGTTTAAGATTGCATCTTCCAATTGTTTAAACTGCTAAATTTTCTTTGTTAACCTAGGAATAAAACTTGCAGAGCACACTACTTTTAAATCTATGTCTTTTCATTACTTATTGCCAAATTAACAATGGGTAGAATGCTATATTGCTATTTAAAATTAAATTACAGAGTTCCCAATGTTTTATTTGCTAAATTGTGAATTTATAGATTTAAGATCATCCCAAAGCTTGTTTTTAATGGCACACCTTCCCACTATGAGATTTGTGAGTTGACTTCTCTCTATTTATTTAAATATTAAGAGAATAATTCTCGTCATTTGGAAAACTTTTCTGCAAAATATTCTCTGACTCTGACACATTGTTAAAATAACTCGGGCTTTTTTTCTTCAATACCATAGTTTCTAACTTCAGCTGTAGGAAAAGTTTCTTCCTGATTGTTCACCGATGTTTTCGATTACGAGATGTTAAGCCATCTTTAACATTTGTACCTTAAGCAACCCAACGGTTGAGAATTACTGGCCTCTGTGGCTTGCGTTCGGTGTGAATTCGTCCAACTCGCCAAACATCACCGTGACAGCTCGCTCTTCTGATCCTGTGTCCTCATGGAAGGCACACTGGCAGGATGGCTCGCGTGGCCCGCGCTGCCATTTGACGCGTTTCGGCGCGCAGGCAATGGACAAGCCTCGGAGCTTGTCGTTCTTTTTTTTGGGACTTTCTACAACCTCTACCCTCCAGGAAGGACGCTTGAAGATTCGTGCCGGTTCGTTTTTCCTGCTAATTTTTTCCATCCTGCCCTCCCCGAACAGCTCCCTAACGCTGGAAGCACGCAGGGGCTCGAAATTTTAATTCGCGCCGCGGCAAAACAGGAAAAAAAACGGAAGCGAAAAAAAAACCGCCGTTCCCCGCGTCGCCGATGACGTGAGCAATCTCGGAATCCACCGCCAAAGGACGGCCAACACCGGCAGCCGGAGCATAATATGTAAATGTCATCCTATTAACTTTTGATCCGTCCGGACCGGCTGGCAAATGCTTTTACCTCGCCCGAGCCCGGGGCCCCGAGGATCGCATTCCGGGGTGTTCCAGGGCGTTCGTCCTTTCCCCCGCCCCCACCACACCACACTCTTTCCTTAGGCTCCTTTTCTTCCGCTTTTCGTTTCTCTTCCACCCTCTTGCCCTGCCTTGCCATTACGGTTGGCATTACTCGTTGTCCGATCATTTCGCTGTTATCAGATAATGTAATCTTTCTTGCTCCCGCGTGTACCCGCCCGCGCGCCGGTACCATCATCATCATTTTGCCGCCCCGTCCCGTGCCTACCAGTTGGCACAGTGGTGGTGCGATGGCTTCCGGTTCCGGCGGGATTTTCCAGTGCCTCTTTTTTCGGGGGTCCCGTAATTTTTCTGCTTACAACGACGCACCGACGGAATCGAGGAGCGTTCGTGAAGTCGGCTCGCGTGCTTCGGCTTCACGGTTTGGTTAGCTTCCTTCACATGAGAGGGGTTTCTTTTAACCGCGAAAACTCCTCACAAAACCCCTCCACACGAATCCCGGTGGATCAGCATAATGTGGCACCGGTGACAATGGACGGAATGGTTCATCCCAAAAAAAAAGAAAAAAAAGCCGGAGGGTGAAGAAAAATGTACCGATAAATTAATTCAATTACCCGGGAAGGGGGAAATTTCTCCAACAGGCGGAGTTATGTCATCGTTTCACGTCTCGTGTGACGTCACTGTCCTCTCCCTACGTTATCCTCACCGCTGTTCGTTAGTTCAATAGATGACGACAAGCATTTCAAACCAATGATGATGAGTTCCGGCTGATGAGGCGATGAGAGCAGACCAACCGACCGTTTTTTTCGCAAGTGCGTGCGAAAACAGGCCAACGGAGGCCCGGGTGGGGCGTGCGGTGGCAACGACAAGAGTAACAAATTTTTATTCAAATGAAAGTGGTTGTCATTTCAACTACCTTCCGCCGGGGCGAAAGGGAAACGGAGATCCCGCTGAGTCCGGTGGTGCGGATTCCAACCCGAGTTTCCCCACTGTGTGAACCATTCTAGCCACAACGGAGATGCGCCTTTTCCAGCCGGGGTTCAAGATCCCTATTTTCTCAACCCGGGTTCCCCTCAAATGGGGAAAACGGTGCAGCCGGGAACTGGGCAACGGGGGACGGGAAAAGTTTTCATATCGCAGACAGTTATTCAAATGCGCCCGAGAATGTCGGCGATAACGGGGAACGATGCGTATTGCTCATCCCGGGCCCGGTCCTATGAATAATTCAACTCCGGCAGCGTCCGGAGGTTCGCCCGGGTGAAAATCTCGTGTCCCGGGACCGCTGAGTCAATGTTAGCCGGGAACGCTGCATGTATATAATAATGTGTATGTAGGAACGGGCGCAAAGGCTGCACCACCTTTCGCGGTGGAAAGACACTGCCACAATTAGGCTTAATGAAAGTGCATTTATCGATGGTACGGGAAATGTCCCATTTTCTTCTCGGGTTGCATAGTTTCGGGACAAATTACCGGGAGAGAGTCTTGCAAACACCGGTGAAGATGGTTCCCATTTACTAAAGGTTTCTTTGAAACGATGGAAAGCAGGGAAGTCAGTCACTTGTCAACGGTTTATTTTACACAAGATCGTACCAAAACACGTGGCAATATCCTACCAATTTCCCTGGTATGGTGTCGACCGTAATCAGGTTTCAACAGACAGCAAAAGAACACCACAGCAAAAATAAAAGCAACAACACAATTCACCGCTTATACAGCACTCACTTAGTCCGTTCAATCTTTCAAGCATTAACGATCTCATCTCCAGCGACCGCTCATTCGGCTCTCGTCCGAAAGAGGGTAGCCTCCCTTTTTTTCCTCTCCTTCGGGATGGGAAAAAAACGCTTTAACCTTTCCACGATGCCATGGCATGCATTATAATTTGTGTTTATGTTCATAAGTCCGAATCAAATCATAACTTATTTACTGCAGCGCACACCTGAAGGAGCCCGCCGAACGTCAAGAGTGTGCTCGGCGAAAGCGTTAGAAGAGTCCACAACTCCGGCAGACAAATAAGCATTCGATCTCTCCCCCGGGTCCAAGGGTATGTCCGAGGGTTACCAACGGTTAACCTTTCGTCCTTCGCTGCGGGGGAAAAACATTGCATCCCATCCGGGGCAGAACCGTACTTCACTTGAAGGACGAGCCCTTTTCATCATCCCGGGATGGGATGTACGAGGGATGGGGCGAGTCTCTAAATCTCGGCGTAATTCAAGTGGCCGTTTGCCACCGTAAGCCCACAGCCGGACGGATGAGTTCGAAGGGTCAGGCAGTTATTTTTTTTCCCCCCAGCACCAAAACCAGATGGAGAACGGTTTCGAACCGGGAGATCCGGATTCGATCCTACCCTGGAGCCATCTTAAGGTGTACCGCGAGTGGGACGGTAGTATCGGTACGCAGGTACACAAGCGTAGTATTCAGCACTCACAACTCGGTAAACCAGAAGACAATATCCCGGGCTTGGTTCGTTCGTTCTACTTTGCCCGGGGGGAGAGGGCCGCCCGATGGTCGATGGCCTCTTTTTCACGTTTTTGGGAGCAAAGATTGGTAGTGTGCGGGAAGGGAAGCGAAACGGATTGCGGTCCCGGTGCGGGTGGTTCCGGCTTGGGGTACACCGCTATCTGCTATCGATGCTGCCGGTGTGCTTCTCCCGCTCGGTATGATAATGAGGATTGAAAGGAGTATCAATTTTCGTAGCATGTCTACCATGGGCCACCCCCAAGGGTGTGTGTGTGTGGGGGGGGGGTTTCACCGAGGGTGAGTGGTCCGGGTTGATTTGTCCAACCCCGGCAAGGCAACATCATCAGCCCGCAAGAGTACGCAAGCCCGCCGCCGGTGGTTGTGGTTTTTCACTTTCGTTTCGATGAAATGCTGCCCCATTAAAGATAATGATGGTTGGTAAATCGATAAATGGAGTGTGGCCGAAGCGAGCGGGGGTACGGGGTGAAAGGACGTTGCTTGGTTAGGGATTTCTCCAACCCTCCTACGCCGCCAAGAAGCGAATGAGCGCATTTGCAGGTGCTTGCGATTCGCGCGTTTCGTTGGAGCGTTGGAGGAGTTGTGTTATAATGTACGCCGCAGAACGCCAAGAATTGGCCCGTTCGCACGACCGCGGGGTGGAGCACGGTGGCGAGCGCGATAATGGCCTCGCCAGGGTAATACATTTTGGGTACTTGAGCATAATTGATGGAATTAAATATGGCTTCGTAATGCCCCCGCAAATGAATGCTCATCAGCGCGCCCGATATCTTAGCTCCCGCACGCTTGGCTCGAACTCGGGTATCATCATAATGATTGCAAATCGTACCGGAAAGGAGCGTTCAATTAGTGTGCGCCCCAAAAGTGGCACGCGGTTTTGCGGAACTGGGGGCGTATAATGCTGCTGCCTTTATGAAACAAGCGATCACGTGTTATCGACGGAGTAATCGGATACATCATCTGGCTTACAGGCTTTTGTTTGTTCACGCTTGATGGCTTTTCGTTAACAGTTCGATGGAAATGCACACTAAACTGATTGATATCAGGACCATTCCTCACAAACAACACTGAAATTCTGGTCACATATCTAGAAAGATGCTGTGCAATTCTAAAACTAGCACTGGTTTTGAAAAAATGCAATAAAGGGTCAATATAAACATTAAAGGACTGTTTCATTAGAATGATCAAAGCCTTTGTCAGCTTTGATTGCATATTACAGTTCTGAATTGTTGCCTGATTCTTCCTTGTAACCAAGTCACTATTGATTTTGTCCGCTTAATTACCTGTATCAGTGTCTTTTTCCACGTATTTCCATAGGCCGTACTGTCGGTCTACAGACCCTAATCAGTCATATCAACATGAAATGATGACAAGATGTCCACTGCTACTTTGGTTTGGATTCGAAACCAGGTTGAATACTCACGATTGCTTCGTAATTATTTGAAATTAAGGATCAATTTGCAATATTTTACGGTCATATGTGCTTTAGGATTTATACCGGCAGTGTATTTATAATTATATTGGTATAACGAGAAAATATAGAAGTGTTAATATAAAGACACATAATAAATTATATTTGACAGCATAGTATGTTCCAGAGGCTAGAATATTGCTTTTTTGATAAATAGAACGTTAATTGCAAAGCAAAAATACACATTGATTGTTTTGTAATTTTTTCTGAATAATTTCGAATTCTCAAAAAAAAGAACGTTTATACAATAGACATTTATACAATAGTGCAGAGTTAGCAATTATTTCGATGTGGATTTCAAACGTTTGAATAGAAACCATTTGCACGAAAGTAAAGCTTGTTGGTTATAACTTATAGTAGATTATAAACATCTGAACCACTTTGATTGGACCGAACGTTGTGAAAGTTTAGCTATTTCAGCTGTATTTCAGCTAATGTTGCTGTCGTATCAAATTTAGAAACTTATTTGTGAAAAATGCCGTAAAAACAAGTCAAATGAATGTAACAAAAATTAAGGTACATTCCGTTTATTTATCTTGTGAAAAACGGAATTTTCTTTGATGTTGATTTTAACACGAACGTCACTTGCGTAATATTTGTTCAAGTTACCACAACTCAAAACAGAATTGCTCTTGGTGCTTAAAACAACCACAATGTTGTACGACACAGAGGCGATCGTGATGGTATATCCTGAGACCAAACGTACGGTACGGACCTTACTTGTAAAGCTAACAGTCGCTTGGAAAATGTCCCTCAGCCAGTGTTGCACCGCTTGCGATAAATCAATGGTACTGATTCGTTCGTTAAGATGCGTCGTTCTCGGCGGTTTGCTGAATGGAATCAACTCTTCTTCATTCAGGCGCAGAGTTTTCAGGTTGGAAGACGCAACGGCATTGATTGGTTCGAGGTTCGAGGTGGCAATCCTTCATCGAAGGAAGCAAACAGTCGTTCGATTCGTTCGATTCCAATCCGTATCGATCCCCGGCATCATACGGCTGACCTTTGGCACAATTGCAGCTAACCCCACCAAGGGATGTGTGTGTGTCTATACCAAGGGGTGATGGGAGGAACTGTCCAGCCAAGGTTGTGGGGCCGGGACGAGCGTACCAGCGTGCAATAAACGTAATTGTGTTGCTTTTCATAGCTTCCCTCCCACCTGCAGCACACCGGAAATAAGAAGAACGACTGTCATTTTACGAACCCACCCACACTCGTCCTGCCGGACATACACCAACGCCACAACCCGATGTGCAACAATGTGTCCGTATGTGGCCATCGGCCGGGTGCCTGGTGCCCGTTCTTGTCCGGTTGTGCTAGATAGCACACCTTTCCCGGGGTCCTTTCGGGGGGAAAAGGGGCGAAAAAATCTATTTTCCCATCATGTGTCCGATTCCGGTGCCGTTTCCGGTGGGCGGCGCAGTGCAATGTAAACGGACGGTTTGCAGCATTTGCAACTGAATGCACTGTCAGTTGCATCGTCGCGTCGGTTGCGACCGACCGGGTTCGATTGCTCGATTCGATTTCCACGCCACCGCGTCCGAATTTGGTCGTCATTAACCTTTACAGCCACGCGTACGGTTCCTGGGAATGGTGAATGAACCTTCGAGCTCACCGAGGGCAGCATCCTAACGAGCCGGTCAAACTGTTGCAACCCGAAATGAGCGTGGTTGCACGTGGGACGGTTCAGCCGTTCGCGTCGTCCGATCCGTTTATCCACCCGGGACATGGGCGTGAACTACTTTTGACGTTTCACATTTTCCATTTCCCGGTATTCCGGCTCCAACGGGAGTATGTTTGAAATGTAAAACTCTAGTCTGTCGAACAACGCTTGGTAAGCAAAGAAAAATCATCTTCGTTCTTTTATAAATGTATCTTAAAATGTCCTCGGCGCGCTTTCGATGAATGATTTCTTTCCGGTCTTGCCCAGTGATACTGAAACAAGAAAAACCTTCTCCGGCTGTCCGGAACTAGGTGATAAAAAAAACGGGAACAGAACCTAAAGATACCGTCCCGAGCAGTGGCGCACCATCCAACGGTATGTTCGTTTGGACGTGACAACGTGGTCGGTTTGATAAGCTGAAGTATGGTAAACTCCCATGTTTTTTTCGACCAGTCCTTTGCATGGCTTTCATTTTAAATTGTGCCATTCTCTCACACTCTCTCACTCTCTCTTTCTCTCTATTTAATTTTTTTTAAAGCTTACGCCCGGAAGGTAACGCTAACGACTCACATCGCCAAACGCAGAAGCGCTGCCGACTTTTCTATGGTGGATCTTCCAAAGGTTTCTTGTGGCGAAGGCTTTTTTCGGTTTTGGTTTTGCCTTTTTTTTGTAACAATTCTTCGCTGTCGGCAGTAAAAAGAGACTCGGTAGCCGCTCGGAAGCCGTATTCCGGATCACTCCGGATCGCCCGCTCACACGGGGCCGGGAGTGTGAGCGAAAGTTTGAATTGCAAAATGTAGCCGCTCGTGGGAAGAGATCGAGACGGCAAAATGGCTAAGAGGGACGGACGGATGGGGGGTGTGGGGAAAAAACTTCCGCAAACAAAATCTTCCCAACTTTTTCCCTTTTATTGGTTCGGCCGGCCCGCCTCGCCCGGGGGAGTGCGGAATCCCCGGTGGGACGGACGACGGCATTGAGGTCACGCATTCAAAGACGATTACAAAGCTGATTTCCATTCGCATCGTTTGGAAGCCGGTTCGCCCCGATGGCCAACCAACCAACGGACACCCTCCAGCCCAGGCATGTGTTTGTGTGTGAGTGTGTGTGTGTGCTTGTCTCTGGGCAGTCCCGGTGACGTTAAAATGGGAAATCCATGGGCGGGATCTACTCAGTGAAGCGTGTGTCATCAAGGATCAGCGCTGGCTTAACTTTGGACGTAACGATGCGAGGATAATAATGTCCCATGATTACGACCATTACTGGCCGACATCATTATTGCGACCGGTGTTCGGTGTGAATCTGGTCCCGATGTGTCGCGGGAGGGGGGGGGGGGGCTGGTTTAGTCGACGAGTCGGGAAAATCACCCGCCCCGGGAAAAAGGAACGAATTTTCCCGTGCGTCGGTGGCGTCGTTTAGGTGGTACTCTCTTTTTTTTTTAATCAAAATACGACCGCAGGATATTTGCTCGGTGTCATATTTCACTTAGTGTATACGCACACACACACACATTGGACACCTACACGACGATCCCAAAGCGGTGTAACTAGGAAAAATGGCTTATCCCGTCGACGGTCAAGTAAATCCTTTTCCAGCTTCGTGTCGCACATCTTGCCCTTTGGAAAGGGAAAGTGCCCTCGGGGGGGAAGAGGCGGTGGGGGCGGGATTCCGGTGAAACTAGTTCGCTTGAACGATCCACTTACCTGAAAGTAGATAAAGAAGAGAAAGAAAAACAAAACGTTCACATCAGTTGACTATTATGCGACCGAAGCGTATGGCAATTTGCTTATATCGTTGTGCTGAGGGGTTGTACTTATGCGTGTGCTTCGAGGATAACGGAGGAAAATGGGTGGAACTATTTTCGTACACCCATGTTGAGGGTAATAAAAAGCGACAGATCAAGAGCTGGTTTAGGAATAAGACAGTTCGGTTTAAAAAATAAAACAATGTGTAAGGGAGTGTGCACGGTTTTGGGTCACACTTAATAACTGTTGAACCTTAACAGATGCGACTGTTTTAAATACTGTCAAACTTGTAGTTCAACCCAACACATAATGAGACCTAATACCAAGCGTACTTACATTTGGTCTTTTCTGTGAATTACAAAAACGATTTTTTTCGTTAAAAGAAGTTTATGTTTTAAATTGCACAAATTTCCCAAGGAAGATAATTGAAAGCTAACCGTTGGAAAAGTCAGTTATCGTACTTTATAATTTAGTGCATCAAGTATACTTTCTAACGTGATGTCAAGTTCAAATGTAGTTGGCCACTGAATGTTCCTAGTTGTACCTGTTTTCTTGGGTTTAAAAGTTAAGTTGGGTTTGGCCATTAGTCGGTAAAATATTATTTTTTCGAACCACAATGCCACTTTCTTTGTCCAAATTGCGTCAAAAAATACTTTACAGCTCAAAAAAGCTTATAAAACTAATAAGTTTTCAAAAATTGGAAATTTGTGACAAAAAAAAAACCAACCTTTCCATTAGTCTGAAATAATAGAGTTACTTCGGCGAAAAGTTAGCTAAAGTCTCTAGCTTTTCGTTGATGCTCATATCAACATCATCATAATGTAGAGAAGAAAACAATTTTCGAAGCGAAAAACCCCAAAATCGGATAGATTCCCATACTAATCAACTGCGGAAAACGCATTGCTCTATCATTTTAAAATTGAACTCATAAATACAAGCTCAACATTTGACGTGATTTTCCGTCCTCATTTGCCATTCGGATGACGTTTCGGAAATCGTTCGTGAATAATTCTACGCCAGCAAAATAAACCGACTGAAAGACCGTTTTCGTAAGAGTTATGTGTACCACCTGATCGAATAAAAAAAAACCTCTGGTGGATTTATTAAAATGGTCCATCTGGTTGGAATATGTTTTCGTATGGATTTATTGCATCGTGCATTTTGCGGTTCGTATGTTTTCTCTGCTCTTGTTGCCGCACCGCACAAACCCGTACCGTACACGTTTGGGTTCAGTTTAGTTTGGGATTTTGGAATTCGTTTTGCTCGGGGATCGAGGGCCCGCCGGATTTGTGGTTCGGTTTGGCTTCGTTTGACAACGTTTGGCGTTGTTGTAGCGTGTTTGAATGCATTAGGGGTGAGCTAGTTTTCCCCCGTTCGTCGTGGGGTGTTTTTTTTTCACCGGTTCCCAAATCCGTCCCCGGGACGTTTCGGGTGGGTTTCGTTTCGGAAAAATCGAAAACTGGGAGACGAAAAAAAATCTAATACGCCATAACAGCATCAGCAGCAATCGTCCCGGGGAAACGATGCACGAGGCCGTACGGTATGCCTGGCCAGAATTGGTGCATTTTCTGTCGGATTCCTCTTTTTTTTAGCTCTCCTCCCCTGCCGGTGGAACTGATAAGCCTTTCGAATAGTCTATCCTTCGTTCGGCCGGGAGACAACTCTATTGGTGGAACTGCGGGATGGTTTCGTATTTTTCCCTCCCCCGCACGTCGCTTTGCTCATGTGTGTGTGTGTTTGTGTAGGCCGGGGCTGAGGATACAATCTACCCGTTTGGCCGTTCACACCAGAGAAATAAATACGCAGCCCGGGGAAATGCAGTTCCTTTTTTCAGTCAGTTTGTGTTTATGTGTTAGTCGTTGCATTGCAAACTTAAACCATCATGCTGGTCCGGTCGATCGCCTGCAAGCTGGCTAATAGTTAGTTTTAATCGGGTTTTGGAAATGTACCGACCGTAGGGCTGTGTATTCAATTTTTGTTTGCCTGTTGGGAGGGCGGGAAAGTTTGGAGTGTTGTTTTCTTTTGGTCACTTTCCCCCACCCGGAAAGCCATCACTGGTATGATATTTCTTTCGTGTGGGAATTTGTTCCATTACCGTTGTGTTTTTCCAAAGGGTTTGTTAACAATAAACAGGCTTTTTTCTCCCTGCATCCTACCATATTTGGAGCTCGCTGTGTTTTCTTTGCGGCAGACAAGGGTTCACATTTTATTATTTTGTTCATATTGTTTAGCTTTGGAGTTGACGCCAGAATAATTGTTGTGTTCATTTGGGCTGAATAATATGTTTTTATTTCATTTCTTTTAATATTAAAATCAAATTAAAAACCAATTGAAACAGTTTAACAAACTACAACACAATCATTTTTATTGCATAAACATAATCAAGCAGCTGAAAAATCATTGCACCTTTCTACTGCCTATGTTAACCTTTCATGCTTGTAGAGTTCCTTTCACTGGCGAAAGGGTTAGGCGTAATAAATAAAAATCCCTCCATAAAGTGTTGCCCTATTTACCCACACAAGCACGTGCATTCTAGGTTTCCCACTCAGAACTGAGCACCGCTGGCCATTTCCCGGTACCGAAGGATCGAACACCGGCCACCAACAAGGTTTAACTCATTCCAGTGCGCTGGCCGCAAACAGTGAGCCCACGAAATGAACAACGAGTTCTGTGAGCAAGTTTGAAAATGGACTGGCCAATGCGAGATTCGTAGCATTAAAAAGAAGTACCATCAAATATTCATGGGTGTGTACATTCATTATTCAGACTGAAGCGGTGGAAACAAAGGGAAAGTTTAAATGGTGTGCTCGAACGAGACGCTCCACAAGCTAGAGGAAAAGAGAGCGTAGGAATAGGTAAATGAAAATTAAAAAAAAGGAAAAGCATGAAAAAGACGGATGAATACTTATGCTGCTCGGTATGCGCCTCTGTGATTGTGTTTGGCTTGGGAAAATGGTGCCTACCGGTGGGTGGGCAGCTTTCGGCGGTGCAAGTTTCGGCGCACGACGCCGTTGGAAGGAGTTTGTTGTTGTCCAGCCGGACCAACAAAAATGGCATCCATCATCGTTTGTCTTTCGAACGAACCCGTCACTCTGCGCCAGCGAAAAGCAGACGAAAGCTGCCCACTGCGAACGCACACATTCAACTTCAATCCTTCAAAGATGGAGCACGAGTGTGTGCATGCGGAAAATCGTGAACGTAAACAATGCCGGGAACGTTGAAGGGTGGTGGTGGCAAGGCAGGGCAGGACCGGCGGGTTTGTCGCACGGAAGCAAGAGGGTGTTTATTATGTATGCTCTGCTCCGATTTTAGGTAAACTAGGGACCCCGGGTTTTTCCGAGAATAGCGGGCGGCCGGAAAAGCACTGGTTTCAATTTCAGACACCACCCGCTTTTTCGGGCCTCCCCGACCGGCTTGTGCGAGTAAATCCTCTTTGGTGAGACGTTGGGCAAACATGGACCGTCGCTAAACCGCTTGACCGAGTTTTGCGAGCAGGAAAAACGCAAACGATCGCCCGGTTGAGATATAATTCCGGTTCGAATTGGTTAGTTTTTTTTTTGCTTTCACTGTGGAGGAGGTTTTCCGACCTTTTTTGTTTTGCCTTTTCGGTTGTCCCAGTGCTAGTGGGCCAGTCGCTCGTCACATTCGGTGAGTTGATTATTGCGACGCGTCCGAAAGCTTCGAACCACGTTGTCCTTGGAGTTGGACCAAAGCCGATCGCCACGAAAAGATAGGACCATCAATCAACCGATTTCGAAAGTTTCGAGCAAAACTCTCGCTCACAGTGGGTGAGATTATTTCGTGCCGATTCGGTAACCGTTGGCATCGTCACCGGGGCCGGTTCTGCCTCGGGACGGTTGGACGACATTCCTTGACATGCTGGTGATGCCTGCAGTCCACTCTTCCCCATTTTGCGTGTTTTATCTATCGCTATCAGTGTACATTTCGGCTGCGCAGTGCTTCTCTGATCGCGAGAAGTCTTTTTCGTTTGTTATGGCGCGTTTGCCCGATGGGGCTTCGGAGTTTGTGGCCGTGTGGGGTGGAGTAATCGAGCGAATCCAAAGTAAACACCCGGTTCCCGGTCAGTCCGTGTTTGAAGTGCGCACTCGAAAGAATGGCTTGCTAATAGACACGTGTGCACCGAACGGAAGGTAAACATTCAGCGATTGTGGTTTCGGCCTTGGGTTGGACGGAACGGGGTTGGGTTCTTCTGCACGGAAGGAGTAAAAAACACAAACACTCACGCTCCTAAGGCGTCTCAAATCCACAGATAGTGGGCTATACTTACTTGACTCGTTTGCAAATCAGTGAATGGCTCTAACTTAACATAACGAGTGTTTGTATTTGAAATTGTTTGGTTTTGGAAGAAATTTAAAAAGCTTCCCTTATGTTATGGGTTATTACTTAGTTTGAGTTAAACTAAGTTAGTTAGCTAAGTGAGAACACTGAGAGCTATATTTGAAAGAGTTTGTTACACTATTGAAATTAAAAGGAACGTGTTTAATATGTAGGGAAAGTAAATATTTGATAAGAAAAATTATTTGTAACTTGCACGTAGACTGGTCTTGTAAGTTGTTAATTTAAATATTTTTTAAATATATGGCTAAGACGAGAGAAACCAAATCAAATTAGATATTTTTAACATTGATTTTGACAGTATCGTCATACCATTTCATTAATCTTTGAAGCAATTTTGATGAACTTGATTAACAGGGAAGTTATTATGATAGTATCTTCTGGGATAGTCAGGACCAATTATTTTCTATTTTTTAAATAACTTGACAATACAATTGTAACTACAGGAAGTCAACACTTTTCTGCAATCTCTATATTTGCGATTATGGCCAACGAATGGAACACAATGCAGCCTTTCGAAACGCGCTGCCTGTCGAATGAGGAATGATTCGATGTTTTCATTTTTCCAATCCCATCATTCCAGAATTTTCACCACCCTCTCTGGCCATTGTTGTGCCGACGGAAGGAAGCATGAAGCAGGCATTCGGGCTTCGGCAGCAAGCTCAGCAGCGTAGGAAAGTGTTCGTGGGCTAAAAATAGACAGAGGCCATGAGGCACCCGCTTCGAGGCCACAACACCCGATCCGGCTCGGAACGCACGGCGTACGGCGTGGGTGTGGGAAAAAGCGATCCAACTTTTTCGCGGATAGATTAAAAACCTTCCGGCGGACGGACTCGGTCCGCTTTCTCGCTTTCCGTGCGGATACGCCAGGACCTCCCGGGGGGGAATGGCGATGGCGGCGAGCGGCGATAAATGTATCCAATCTGCTTCACCACCGCCACGAACAGCCCCTTCGCCAAATTTCGAACAGCACGCAAATGCTGCCGGATCTGGAACGGACCCGACGGAGCACACCTTAAGTTCTGTTGCGTGGCTCGGAGCGGTTTTTCGGTTTTTGGGAGACTGCCAACATCGACCGCATCGACCCTGAAACGGTTGGCCAGGTGTGTGTGAGTGTGCGTGTACCTGCCTGTGGTGTGATGGCGGTGAAAACTGTTTACCTACGACCTGCCGAATGCTCTGTGAACAGGTTTTCCCAAGTCGCAGACGACTCCAGTTGCGCCGCAAGAGCTGTTGCTACTTTCCGAAAAAAAATAAGTTCCGTTATCTGTGTACTTGTCGAGAGTCACAAAAAACCAAACACATACACACACTTACACATATATTTTCCCATGATTCGGGTATGGACAATCATGGTCATGGCCACGACGTGAAAAGTTTTAGTCGTACCCAGCCGAAGGATTCAATAGTCCTGGGCGAACGAGGCAAAAAAAAAAAATACCCACAAATTCAACGGCCTTCCTTACAAACATAACCGAACAACCGTTCGTTGCTTGGAATGTTGGCCATTTTCGGACCGCTCGCCAGAATGTTGGAGTGGAAAAAGGACCACGAAAATCCCAAATCTCCTAAGTGAATCGAAATGAAATGAAAATAAATTATGAGATATGTGTTTAGTTTTCGGTGCCGGAGGATGTTCCGTGCCGTTGCAGTAAGGGCTCCATCACTCCCCCCCAACCCACTCTCACCGGATGGATGGAGTGTGGAGTGTAAAAACCACCCCATTCAGCTGCTACCCCTCGACCGTTCCCATACGATCTCTTGGGTGGTTGCAATGCTCCCGTGGTAAAACTTGCCCCAACACTCGGATAATCGAAAATGGGCCAAAGTTTCGCCGGCAAACTGCGGAAAGTTTGCTCAGTATCGTTCAGTTTATGTGTGTTTGTGTTTTTGTGTGTGTGGGTTCTTGTTTGTGCGTACACAACAGCAGCCACGGTTCGCAGTTACACGCAATCGGCATAGTTCGATGATTTATTATTTGCTAGTTTTGGGTAATAGAATTACGCCGTAAAAGCTGCTCCACGGGGACGATTTAGTGGAACACGTTCGGGAGCTTAGTGTGTGTGTATGTTGCCAGTTCGGCCGGGCCTTTTTTTGTTTTCGTTTGTCAAACAACATGGGAAATGAACGGAATATTTAGCAGCTGTTATTGATTTTGATGAGTACTGTGGGTCGGGTTCGGAATCGAAATTAGCGCCATTAAATCTTGACACGCGACGGAAATGGCATAAATTGACGGAGTATCCTAATTACCTTTATGTTCGACGTTTCCAGCGTGATAAAACTGGGTCATAATCCAGGCAGTGGATTTTCGTGTTTTGAGATGAATAGGAAAAGGTTTTTGTCGGGTTTTCACTCATGAATATTTAGCAGGGATAGTTTTTATTTCTGTAATTATCATGGTTTTTGTTTTTTTTTTTGTAAATTTAAAGACAAATAAATAATATGACGCTCGAGTCAACAGACGCTGCGGAATAAATTTCAATATATTTGACAAAAAAGCATAACTACTCAAAACTTGAAAACAAACAGTCCATCGAGTTGGGTCCAAATGAGAACAGTAGTAGAAAATTGAATAAAAAAGTTTATTTATTATTGTTTATTCTCAAAACATCTCAAAATAGGCGTTGAAATAAATTATTTGGTCCACGACATCTGCTGCCACATGAAAGGAAAGTATCGGGTTTTAGGGTACCATACCTAATTTGAACGCTGAAGTGTAATTTTAATCGTTTTTGCCATTTTCAGTTTCGTTTCGAAAATTATTAGGACTCGTTGCATTACATTTATACTTACAATGTTTGCCCATTCTACATCAATTCAATCAAAACAAATTTAAACTTTTCTCAATATGTGGTCAAACAAGAAAAGTTTTGATGAAAAGTCTGCAGAACTAAGTTCGCTCAAATTGTGCATAATTTATCTTTGCTTTCTGTTAGTCCCAAACCTACACTTTACAACAAGTATCATTTAAACAAAAATAACATTAAATGGAAAAATGGATTGGGTGAGGGTGTGAGGAGAAGCAGAAGAAGTTTAGTGCAAAATGACCAACGACCAGAAACAAAACCGATTCTTTGACCAAAGGAGTAAACGTTTTGCGAAGCTTATCTAACAGAGCGCTTGTTTTTCAGAATGACTAGGGAAACGGAGGTCAACAGTTCCTCCGTTGTTTGGAAAATCAACTTTTCCAAGCTATCCATATCGATGTGCTATTGAAATTATACCAGACAGAATTCACAACACAATTTAAAAAATGATACCGAAGTCGACGATTTTATTAAGCGACTACAAGTCTTGTATTGTAGAACTTTTTTACATGTACTTTAAGCCGATCAACTTTTATTAGGTAGAAACATCACGAAAGTTCAGTAAACTCATCCTTAATGTTTCTTTCAGTTGATATTTCCAACCGATTAGCTAACCACCAGCGCCAATTTGGGAAGCTTTTGGAACAATTCAGCCGTCTAGTTCGTGCGTTCCGTTCGGTCAGCAATTAATTATCTTTCCACCCGGAAAATGGCTAGGAATCCGCTCTTCCGTCGAACGCTCCACGGCGGGCCCAACCCCTCGCACATACGCGCTCGGCCCACCGCGGGTCACCGTTAGGACTGAGGGAAGGCGTCCGGGAAGAAAAACGGCAGACAAATTATGACACATTCATAAATCTTCTAATTTGTTTTCCGCTTGCAGCGCCGGGCGGGCGTTGGCGGTTGGGTGGGTCCGTTCTGGTCTTGGGAAGTAACGGGGTAGGATCTGAGCAAAACCCGTCGACTGTCGGTTTTGTCTCGCACGTCATGATCACCGGCAGGCCTTGTCAACCCGGCGGCTCGGTTCGGGAGGCTTCTACCCCAACCCAAACACCCCGGGGTTAGCCACGTCGGGGGGAGAGGTTCATAAATTTCGGTGGCCATTCCTACCCGAAACGTTTTCCCTGCGTCTTCGAGTGGGCGTACGCGTTTGGGAGGAACCTTCATCAACAACGACCTTCGAGAATGTCGGAATGTGTTTTCCGGCGAATGGATTTACGTGACACGCCAAAGGGACGACCGAGTCGTGTTAAGGGAATCAAGCCCTTTTGCGACCGAAGAAAAAACGCCTCTCCATTCCCTCCAGCGTCTTTGTCTTACGACGTGGCTGTTACCGTTTGTTAGTGTTTGTGTAGATAACGTAACATTTGTAATATTTTGGTTGACTTTATTATTTACCTTCAACACGCACAGAGGACACAAGATTTGATCCGCAACTTTACTCACGGTTCTCAATCTATACACGATACAGATTGTCCAAGTAAAGTGAGAGTTATGCAGAAATCAAAAACTCGCTTTCAATTTCTCTTCGGGCAACATTTGCGTTGTGAGATGTTTCTTTAAACAGCATGTTTACTCGTGGCAAGGAGAAGCAAAAAGTTCACAAGCCAATAGCTTCTACAAAGTCGATGCTCTTTCAATCGACCGCTCAGTTGTCCATCGTGAAGTTAAAGCTGAAGCCCGGAACGTCAAGTATGATTGACGTCAATGTGAACGTCGAACGGAATGCGTAACGGGCTGGAATAATGCAACAGTTTGAATGATTTGTTTTCAGTTTTTGTTACAGTTTTATGCAAAAGCTTGGACGTCATCGTACGAATAACGTGCATTCGAATAACGTTCGTCCGATTATCTGTTTTTATTGATCAAAAGTTCAACGTTTGCGCTGAGGTCGATGGCGCTTTAAGGCGATCCAGTTCTATTTGATACTTATGAATTCACAATTGAAATATAAAATTCACTGTGGAATTAGTTTTGAGCAGCTTCAAGATTTCGGTATAAGAATACGTGGTATACAGATGATAATCACAAGGATTTGCTATGTTTCCTTTAAGTCAAAAACATGATAATAATTGCTTAGGATAGTAAGTTTAAAGTTATTCGTTTTACTGTTGAAACGCAATGTAAATTGTGTCCTGCAGCGATGTTTAGCATTATGGAAAAGGATAGGATTTTTTAGCTCTCCTTGAGCAATCAGGCATGAAATGGACAACTTTTATAAATAATACTTAAACCGTTGACAATATTAATTGGGTAAAACGATTGAGAAAGAATAGCAAACTTTGGTAATCCCATTAAGAGTAGCTACAAGGCAGTAAACAAGGTAAAGCTGGGGAAAATATTCAAACAACAATCAAATTTTTATTTTTTTTATTCAACACAATTTGAGCAAGCTGTAAATAATTTGATCCGTAAACTGATCCGGTTTCTTACATGAAGCTATGGAATCCTAAACCAGGCCTTTTTTCCTTGCATTCGTTTCGTATGTCAATTGTTGAGATTACTGGAGCTGAATATTCGGTGTTTAAAGAAGTGTTCACAACAATCTACGAGTTGGCAAACATTACATGTTATAAATAAAAAATAAAAGAAAACAATTTGCAAAAGAATGGTAAGGTTGTCGTAGTTGTGGACAAGGATTAATGCTTGGCAAGTTTTGTTCTTCAAAGCTATTTCACTGTTGTGTATATATTGATAATGTACAGGATTTTCGATCGCTTAAAATTTTCTCATGTGTTTCGGAACTAGTACATTAAAAATCACACTGGGTTGAAAAATACATAACAAATAAGTTTTCTAATTCTTCTGTAACGAGTTTTCTTTTTGATCTCCTTGAACAATGTTGATTGTATACATAATCTATGCTTGTTTGTGGTATTAAAGAAAATGTGCTACTATCTGCGAGAACATTGTGGGGTGTATGACAAACCACTCCGAGCGGGAAGATATAAAGTTGATTTCTGCACGTGGGCCGCATCGTAGACGTGACGATGTCTGCTCCATCCAGCATCTCATTAGCGGAAGGGATACGCCATCATTTTTTCTTACATCATACACAATAAGCCACCCCAAAAGATGATCGTTCAAAAAGCCAACTTAGCGCCCTCGGTATCCATCTTTCCCAGCCAGTAATTTCCTTCTGGCCAGCCAAGGGTAAAGATAGCTTTTGACTAACGATATCCTGTGTATGTGTGTGCTTTACGGTGATGTACATATATTTTTTGTGCCCACAGCGTGTGGTCGATATCTTCACGGGAACTAATGATCAGCTGTCATATGCAGACGGTGTGTGTGAGTATACGGCATCCCCGGTGTTGGCCATCGTTTGTTCGTGCTGTGAATGGATTTCCCACATTCAATGCACACAAACGCACATACACAACCATGTAGTACATAAAATATCTGTGCATTTAATTGTTTATCTCATGCCACGGGTTGTTTTCCTCACGCCGACCGATGATAAACCCCGTCCCGAGGCCTGCCTGGGTACCGATAGAGGGCACTAATAGCTACTGTCAATCGAAGCTGTCAAAAACGATTTCCTTCCGACCGGCTGAAGCGGTGGGCGGGTGGCTTATTAGCCGGCGGCATCGTGGCATGCTTCGGTTCTATTTTTGCCTCACTTCGCAGTATTTGACGTGCCGTTCGTATCGTTTCGATCCTGTTTGTAAACATTGCAGCTAGCTGGTGAAAAGACGGAGAAAATCGTTGCAGTAGTAAACCATCCCCTTTGCAGCCGAAGATAGAGTGCGGTTTCCCTCGACAAACCCAACGTGGTTGATCGATTGAGAAACAAAAAATCGACAGGTCTGGGGTGGAAGCGATTCCCAAAGCAAAGTTTCATCGCTGGCGTTCTTCGATTTCCCCCGTGGTATTGCCTTCGCAAAAAAAAAGAAAAGTAAACGATGCGCCGGGTATGCCGGGCGAACGTGCTGCACCGGAAGGAAGGAAAGCGAGTGAATAATTTAAATTTACATTTCCTCACCGAGCCAGAGGGCGGCGATTGGTTTCACCATTCTCCTCGCGTCTGCGTACGCCGATCGGACGGAGGGTTCCGTGCGGTTCCCTTATCACTCAATTTCCGTTACCGATTCGTCTTGCAAGCCAGTGGAGTTTCGCGATAAAGTGAAAAGTGATGCCACGAAGAAGGCAGAAAACGCGATCGGGGGAGGGAGGAGCAAAAAGTGGCAGAAACTCAAAATCGTCCAGCACGGTGGCAGTAGCGGAAAAATATTCGCTCTGTTCCGTCCGTTTACGATTGCTGGATCCGGATTGTGGGGCACGGCGAAGCAGATGTAACTTATGTAATGATGAGGGGAGTGGGGTTCCTTCGTGCAATCGCACCAGTGAGTGAGAAGGGCGACGAGGTAGCAGTGTGGTTTTATTCTGACACGTTTTGCTGGCAGTTGTTACGTTATCGATATGATTGATTAGCGGAAACATTATATTTGACAATGAGAGATTTGCTTTTATTGGTTTCTCATTTATGATGCTCTGCACACGGATGCCACGAGCAGAAATATTATGTATATCCTCCTTGTCGACAACCGATTCACTTGAAAGTATGTTCTTCCCCCGAACTCCTGCTTAACATATGATTTATTCATTAAGCCGACGGACTCTCAACCCCTTTTCCACTTCTTAAACTGGTGGCACTGGAGGGGTTTATGGGAAATAAAACTGATTTCCAACATTCATGACGCTCGACGCGGGGTTTCATTCCGTTTCGGCACCGTTCGGTTATTTATTTGCCTTCGCTCGAACGTTGATGGAGGCGCATGGTACGTCACACACCGACAACCATGCGCCTCCATCGTCATGCACATACGCGTGCCCCCACGGTCAGCCTCACTCACGAAAGCTGCCACAAGAGTAATTGTCGCCAAAATTAGTGGCTTTAACAAACTGCCAATTGCTTGGCCCAGTAATCTTCTCCGGGTCCCATTTGAGCACTTGACAGGGACTGTGTTTTATGGTCTGGCGCCCCAACCATTTAGATTTTGAATCATTTTATTGCCACCGGTTTGTGGACGTGCAATTCACCGTGGGGACGCTGGTGGCGGGGAAGGAAGAATCGTGTTTTATTTCCTTGCGTGATCGTTTCGGGTTTTCGTTTTTAAGCGCTTTATGCGAGACACACACTATGTGCGAAGTTAAAAAAAAACAGCAATTGGAGGGGGACTCCGTAATGAAACGTGTAGGAAAAATGTGTCAAAAACGAATGTAATAAAAACATCTGCTCGCAAATGCAACAACACACGCGAACAGTTACATCACCACCACATGACAAAGCGATAACGTATGGTTTGAAGATTAATCAAGCGTGACTATAAATTCAAGCCTACCGTAACCATCGGTCGACTCTTTTGGGGTGTAGGGCCCGGGAATCCGACCACCCGGTTGGACCGTGGTTGTATTGTAACAATTAACCCTTCACCTCACGCCAGCTTTTCCGCCCGACGGGGCGTACGAAAACCAAAAGCTATTACATGACGCACGGGGTTGCGCCGAGTCCCGTTTTACGCGTCGTTCGGGGGTGAAGAAAAAAAACACAGCAAAGGATGAATAATAAAATTACGCGCAATAATTTCCAGCGCAGTGCACACATCCGTCTCGTATAAAAAAATATACACACACATACACGTGAATCATCAAACGGATTCTGGAGGCAGCTTCTCGTCTATTGCTTCATCGGTTTCATTGTTTGCTGGTCAGAATGTGGCGCAGGCAGACGTATTTTGAGATTATCATGCATTACCATAAACCGAAAACAATAGAAAGTAAAGCAAGAAAAAAGTACAATAAAACAAGTGGAGTGTGAGTGGAGTGAAAATATGGTTTAATAAAAAAAACTCACACATGTAGAAAAGTGTGCGCAAGTGGAATAAATTGTGTTCGTCCTGCAAGAGCAAAGGAATAGCGAACTGCACTGCATAAACACAGTGTTAAAGCATGTTTATGGAGAACGAATATGAAGTCGATAAAAAAGTATGGCAAACGCTTTATTGCTTCTACCCCCTCTGCCCACTCTTTCGCTTAGGAAAAAGGCACCCCAGCCTCCCCCTGTATGCAGCCATTATTGTTTATTCAATGTCTTTTCCCTGCCACACGAAACCGTGGCTTTACTCTGTCAGAGTTGTAGAGAAAGGGAGTGACGGTGGAAGAGGGAGAGAGAGAGAGGGAGAGTATGAAGAGAGGTTGAATGCACGCCTAGGACACGTGTACCCATTTAGAAGAATCGCTTCAACGTGCGGAGGTGCCCGAGACAGGTGACGAGCGAGTGGATAAAACACCGCCCGGCCCGAAAGCATATTTGAGTTTCATTTTATTTGCCTCCTAATTTAATTAAATTTAATATTTTATTTGCTCTGCGGGGCTGCAGGCTGGCTGGTTGGCTGTGCGGTGCGGAGGTAGGTTGGTTGAACATGGTTTTGGCAAACTGTAAATGTTTGAAAATATTTCTCACGCACTCGAACTACACACTCGGACTCGGTGGATAAGCGTGGGAAAGCGCGGAGCTGGAGTCAAGCCAGAAAAAAGCAGTGTGAACGACAGGAAAATGGAGCAGGATCGTTAGCATACCGCACAACCGACAGGCGATCGCTGCACGGGGAGCAACACACGTGGAGGTTTAGTTTTGAAACCATGGCCGTACACAATTTCACACTTCAGCTAGCTCAGCTACCCGAGCCCGAGCTGGAGCAATTGAACACGGTGCACAATGAGTGAGTGTTGCCAGGACACCGGGAGTAACACCCATTTGCCAGCAGAACCCACTGCACGGTGAAGTGTGTTTTCGAGAGAATAATGTGTTTTAATTGCAATGCAACAAAGTAGCGCCGCGCTCGAACGAGCCCACAAATCTTCTCCAGTGAAGCGAACCATGTTGGGTGCGTTTGGTGTCCGGTGGACAGCTAGTAAGTAACTGGATTGCATGTTCATGAGCTTATTCTTCTGTTGGTGAAGTTATTTCGCTGCACCGGATACTGATCGCGTGTCGGGATGCGGGCGTAGAGTAAATTAGACCGTTGTTCGCAAATTCTCGCTTCCCATGTGTGAAGGGTCTGATGCAATTTGTACCGTCTGTGGTACACACAATGCAAATATTACAAACATTTCGATGTGCCGAGTAACGGATGTGTATGCTATTTTGAAATAAACTACCGTTCCATAAAATATGCATAGGACCCAACTTTGAATGCAGAGAGTATTAAATAAATGGTTTCTTACTAAAGGCTATAATTGCATTACGAAATTTTTTAGAATAATGTGTTATTTCGCAATAGAAACATCGATAGCAACATGAAGAACTGACTACAGGAAATTATGTATATATTGTTATGCCAGAAATATTTCCATGATAACATTACTTAAGTGTGAAGTGTGACAATTTGTCAAAATTTTTACAGAACATACTCCGGCTACAAAATAAAGAGTCTTGATAGACGCTCAAGTGCTGTTACAACCATTTCACAGAATCTATGAAGATATCGCTAGCTGGTAAAATGAAATGTTCAGTTGTGAGCTTGTCCGTGCCAAAATACGTCCCGTAAGTATTTCAGGGATAACAGTGTATAAATTTGTTGAATATACCTGTTGTTAACAGTTTTAGTAAACGCGCCACGTGTCAATCCTTCAGCACATAGAGAATATGAATTTTTAATTTTCCAGCACCGGATTAGATACCCTACCTACACTAAATCCAATAATTCCTACACGATTTGAAAGAGGTTGAATTAAATGGTCACAATATTCATCAGAAAGAGCCTTTAATGAAAAATGAATACGTCTTGTTACAATAACTTTCGTGCCATGGAATTAGTTCACTATGATTTATTTTGTATCAGTTTCATTTTGTTTTCTAAAATTTGGTATGTCAAATAAATGTCAAGATGGTACTTCAAATAAACTATAAAAAAAGCATAATATAGACGATGAGAAACGACAATCAGAGTTCTGACATTGTTAAAAGTAGTTTATTTTTACTTCACTTAAAGTACTCGATTAATGAAAAATGTGTACTGCTTTTATGCTGCATTTATTTTTTTCCTGCATTTAAATTTTCTGCAGCAATTATAAGAAATACAGCTTAATATGTGTAAAACAAGGAAAATTATTCAGTTTAATTTTATAATTTACTATTGGTAGAATTTGTATGATATTGCGTTGCGGAATGCGCAACACTTCAAAGCCACCAAAACATTCCACCATTTGGTTTTAAGTGACAGAAGAAAACTGGGACGCAGATGACTATGCGATAGGAAGACGGTTCGCGTTTGTTTGCTTTGTGCTCGATAAGAGGCTTAAAATTTCAACACCCGCAAACTAATTAATCAATGATGTCTTCGTGTTCTCGCGGTGCACAGGATTGTGTCCCAAGGGAACATCTTGTACAGCTTTCCCTAGTATACAGGTGCGGAAAGGTGAGCAGCAAATGAGCTATCGGGGAAGGAATAGCGGGAATTTGGTGGTAAAGATTTCCCGGCTCTTAAGCGGTTCCTTGTAATGGCATGGGAATGAGCAAATACGAAGGGATTAGCTAGTTTTGCATTACGAGAAGCATTTGGAGGGATTGCAGGGCATCATAAAACTGGGATTTCTGTGAGGTCACGAGAATTGTTTACATTTACCTACGCACCATGGCCTGAATCGTCTCTTCGGGAGTCGTTTAAGTTGCTTCGCAAACAAATGCCATGATTTCAAGCGGATAGGATGATCCGGACAAATCTTGACGAATCATTGCCTTTCCTTCATTTTCCCCTTCCGCTCTCTCCGTACCCATTCTGCCAATAACAAACGCTTGTGCGAATCGAGAAAGGTTTTATAGTTGATTCACTTCCGCTTCGATAAGCGGATCGTTCCAACGCTGCTGACGAGCGGTTGTGGTACATTCGCGTATGTTAAATTTTCTGGAAGCAAATCTTCCCCCTTTTCCCCTCGCGAAGGGGGCTTCTCCAACAGCCGGCACGGGATTCATAGCGCGCAATCAGGTAGATGATAATCGAGCGTTCCCGTTCCGCCGAAATTGTTTTACTACCGAACCGCCTTTCGTTCGTTCGTTCGTTCGATTTGCTGCTTCCCTCGTTGAAAAATATAATGCGAAAACGAAGAAACACAACAACGCAGCGCATTGGAATACCACCGGAGGCCGATGGAGTTTTATGGCACTGCAATCATACTGGGCCACATCATCGCGCCATCACGTTTGGGGCGAAGCGCGATCATCCGGTCAGCGCCGATATGCGACCATGCGACCATCGTGGGCCTCGGATTACGGACGGAAGCGATGCTTTCGTACCCTGGGTGGAGGCCACCAGGGAGGTACCGGGGTCACACGGGAATTGATGGTCATAAAACGACGTCGTTTACGACATCGTCGCCGTCGTCGAACACAATCCCCAGAAGGCGATAAGCCCCTCGACGGGTACAGGGATGCCAGCAACCATAACCCCGCGTCGCGGTGGCGGCCTAATCTTATCGCCGGAACGGCCCCTTCGGGTGGATATTTAATAATCGCTACGCATTGATACGCCTTCAGTGAGCCGTTAAGAAGCTATCAACGCGCCATCAACATGGAACTGCCATCGTGGAAGCTTGCGGTCATCTGTACGCTCGCGTGCCTCGGACCCGCCCTGGTGCACGGTACCTTCCTGCTGACGTACCAGAACCAGCTGGCGGAGCTGCACAAGCTGATGAAGACGGAAATTGGCCAGCGGTTCCGGCAGAACAGTGTGCTGAACGCTGGCCTGATCGAGCAGGAGCTGCTGCCGGTGTTGGCCGAGGGCACGATCGCCATCCGGAGCGCGAATCAGGATTTGATCGAGCGGATCGCCAACCTTCGTCCGAACGGTACGGAAGGTGCTGGTGCGTGTTGGGAGACGGTTGAATCGCTCGTGTACGTGTACACACTGCTGCCCCAGTGGGATCTGCAGGATTGTGCGTACGGTGGTTACTCGCAGTGGATGAGGGACGATGCCCGGGAGCGGTTCTATCCGAGGGCGCTCGAGTTGCACCGGGTTAGCAGTGAGGTAGTCAACGCGATCGTCGGAGTGGTTTCCGAGGACGACCCGGTCACGGATGCCACGGAAGTGGAAAGTCGGCTCGACGCTAGCTTGGATCACTTCAACGAGATGTGGATCGATGGGCTGCAGGATTTGGAGGAGGAACTCGAGCGGCACAACGAACGACAGGAAGCCATCGAGGCTTATATGCGTGAGTGCATCGACCGGACGATCAACACCAGTCAGGAGGACGTGGAGTACACGGTTCGGTACGCGGAGTTCTTCTGCGTTTAGGCTAGTAGAAATAAAACTATCTTTCGTGTAGATCCTATCACAAGGCTTCTTGTTACTTTATTCTTCTGCAAGCGGTACTCATTCACGTACTGATTAGTCCAGAGCATCTAGGCAAGTCTCCAACGCGTTGTCCAAGTAGTTGAACCAGTAGTCGACATCGTCGAACACACCGTCAAAGCACACCCTCAATGTACTGACAATCTCCTCGGCCACCACGGCGTGTCCATCGATTTCGGACTGCAGCACGTTCTGGTAGTTGCCCCACAGGTATCGCAGGTAGTCCAATTCCAGCTCCAGGTACTCCAGCTGCTCCTCCAACGTCTGGTGAGTGCTGTACGCCTCGGTGGCCAGGATGAGTGCCCGGGCCGCCTCACGGACGATGGTTTGCGCGTGCGAATGGAACGTGTACTGTGCGTCGGCGTTCGTTTCCTCGTAGGCCACCACAGCGCACCAGCTGATGTCCCAGCCGGTCAGATACGCGTACGTATTCCACAGGTTGAACGCTTCGTCGAAACAAACGCTTGCGTCTTCCTCCCGCTCCCACTGGTCGAGCTCAAGCTGTTCGCGCTTCAAGGCGACAACTTGACGCAACGCCGCCGTGTTGTTGCCCATGATCGAGAGGACATAGTTGTTGGTGGCCAGGATGGCGTCACCATTCTCCTCACGCTTCTGCTGCACGGCCCGTTCGATTTCGTTGCTCAGCTCGTTCAGTTCCTGCTGCAGCTCAAGGACACTCGATCCGAGTGCAATGCCAACGAGGGCCAGCGCGACGACCAGCACGATGGAAGTCTTCATGGTGCAAAAGTGGCACTACACAGATCAACAAATTGACGGTAGACGGTAAAACTACTCCCGAACTGTATCAGCGATCGATACGGCGCGCTATGCTATCGCCAAATGTAGTGCCGCGTGTACAGACCGCTATTTATGAGGTTGGGCGTTATCGAACGTACTCGTGCCTTTGGCACCGGGCTCGTATCGAAACCCTTAAAACAATCACGGGGTTACCGGGCAACAAGGGCCCCGAAAAGGCGACCGATTGTAAATTGCCTACTCATTCCCCGGTAGGAACCGAAACGCTTAGGAGCACGCCTAGGAGCTCAAGTGGGTGGCTTCGGCTCAGGTTGTACGTCAGGTTTCGTTGCGTCACTATCGAGGAAGTTACAATGGAGTTACATTGAAAACATCACTAATACCGCGGCTGTTCGTTATCGTCGCTAACCGATTGGCAATTTCGGCAGCTTTTGATCGGCTCTGCCGCGGGACAATATTTTCACGGGAACAATCGGAAAAGGTTTCCTCCATTGTGTGCACGAGCGTCTTACGGCTTGGGAGTACCGTATTGTTGGTGCCCGTGCCTAACAATGCATTCGAGACTTAAGCCGCAGTTCTTTGCTTCCGTTGCCATAAGGATACTAACAAGCTTTCCGGAGGCTTTCCGTCGGTGTGCAAGAAAATATTGAACATTATCTTTGCAAACCCCCACTGCAAGCCATTTGTTACGCACAGGTTTTAAGCGGCGTGATAGCAAACGTCTGGAAATTACCTATTATTTCCCAGTGTTCGCAGCGCGAGCGAATGTTGGAAAAATATATAGCGTCAGGTTGAGTGAGTCCCCTGGTGTCGCAAAAACAATCATTAACATTTCTTGACGGGTTCTTCCGGCCGAGCCCGGTTGAAATGTCCCGATGCGCACAAGAAATGCTCGCCCGGAGGATGGAGGACGAGGAGCGATGGATGAGGGGGGATTGTTGGTTAGCTTTATGACGGATGGCTCCCGAATGGCTTACCGGGATGGTATTTGGTCTCGTGATTTATAGTGCGCGCGATACGGAACGGGGCAAAGATAGCGGTGGGCAGCAATAAAACCGAATCCATAACTCTTATTACGATCGCTCGGCGTTGAGTTTTTTGGCCGATCGTAAAAGTGCGAGGCGCTTGGGCGTATCTTAACGGTACAAATGAGAGGGATTTTTGAGACAAAATTTATGCGACCGGAGGTCGGACGGCAATGGAATGCTTTGCCAGCCGGTCGTGCGCCGTGTCGATGGTTTTTAAACTTACACCGTACAAGCTACACGAAACATTGGGAAAGTTTGGAAGGAAAATTACCTCGGCTGGGAATGGGTTTGGGATAGTATAAGCGAACCCACGATAAGCATTTCGTACTCACTGCAACAATGTACGTATGGCCCGGCGGTCCCAAAATCGGCTGCATTTACCTGTAACGGAAAATGAACACGGGAAAAGAAAGAATTAAATTAAGTTTTGCAATTTCTTCCAACAACTCACACAGCACACATACACAACTAAATACACCCACGAGCATGGAGCAGAGTTTGTATTGTGTCGGCGCCATCCGGGCACATCCACTTTCGCCGTACGTCGAGTTTAGATATTTTACCAACGTCCTAACCGTAAAAACCCCGGAACGACCTTAATTTATCGCCTAAACCCCAAAAGCCTCATTAAGATAGGGAGTGAGGGAGGCGGAAAGATCGAGAGTGAACCTCACCGGCCGGGTGACCGGGGAAAGGAGGGGGGAGATAAGGAGCGCCGCGGGGGAGCAAGTCGTGAGTAGCAGTGAGAATTAGAGTTGAAGTTCCGAGGCGGAAAGTTACTTCAAAGTTTTAAGGGTCTGCTGAAAGTGCGGCTCGCTGGCGGAAGTTACCGAAATCAGTTTCTCAATTACATCGTAAAATTATGGACCTCGGTTCCGGCGGCCTCGAGCCCGGCCCGGTACTAGCAGGAGGAGGGGTATTAAGCTCGTGGTCCCACGCGTGCCCGGATGTGTGTGCAAATCAGCGTAGCTCTAGGCGTAGGAAAAAGGGCCGACAGACGGGATTGAAGCCGCAGCAACCGTGCGAGCGAGCAGGCCGAACGGTTTCGGTGCGAAAGGAAGCCGTCTCGCTTTGGCTCGCTTTTGCGTACGACAGCTTCCGGTTGCCACCGGTTACTGTCGCACATCATCAAACCGATGTGAATGTTGCTGCCAAGCGAGCGAATGCGATACCGTCGGAAAATGTGCGCCATCCAAAACCATCCTTATTGAAGGGCATAATCCACGCTAAACCGCCTTTGAGCGACCTGCCTCGGGTTTTTTGGTATTTTTTAAAGGAATATCATAAGCAAGCTTAAGCTCTCATTTAAAGCCCCTTTTCACTCACTCTCTCTTTTTGCCGCTCTATATTTTCGACTCGAAGTGGAACAGCTTTCGTTCGAGGGGTGATTCGCAAAAATACTGAAACTGATGCTGCCAACCCACGTGCACTTGAAGCTGTGTGAACAGGGTCCGGCCAAGTGCAAAACTGTCACAGCCGTTCGCCGGAAGAGCGGCCAAGATTTATGAGCGATTTTAAATGCTCACCTCCCCACCATTGGGCTCTAGGGGTGGAAGAGACGGGGGCGAGGAGGGGTTAAGCTCTAGCTCCGCTTGGTATGTAATGTTGTATCGTTTGTTTGTTGGTAAATCCGACCGGCAGCACTTCATCACTTCGACATTGGTTTTCGGTTCGCGCAGAGTCGAAAGGGGAAAGGGAGCGAGCCGTTAGTGCAAAAGACACATTTGCAAGTGCATTAATAAAATGTGTGTTTGAAACTATCACCGTTGCGTGGGCGCAACGCCCCATGCCCGGGCGCCTGAATGCAGCATGCAAATGGTGGAGGTTGGAAAATTTGTCCCCATGTTTTTCCGAGTGGGTCCGCGTCCCCCGAAAACTCGCTTTTCGGAAGTTTTTCCATCCTCTGTTCGTGCTTGCGGCGGGGTTAGCTGTAGATCGTTTATCATTGTTTCTGGTTGGACAAAGCCGGGAAAGCACACAACTTGTCCAATAATGTTGCTCGAACCAGTGGGAGAGGGCACCAGCGGATACGTTGTGTGTGCGACGCTCTAACCGATGGTTTAGTTGGGCATTGGAGTGTTGGAAGGTTTACCTCGCGTAGAAAAAAGGGAGAGTCCTTCGAAGTTATTTACGCTTTTAATTACTTCCTCCTCCTCAATGGTATAATCAAGGGCATTAGCTAAACTTCTTGAGAATTTTATACGGATTCAATGGAAATTGGTATAAAAATAATTATTTTTGGAGTTTAGTTCATCCCTTCAACCTTCTCATATTTTCCAACTTATCACAATGTCTGGAAAATATTGGGCGTTATTTTTGTGCCTTGTTGGTATTTAATTTTTAAAGAAAATTTCAATTCAGTCAATCAGCAAAACTAAAAAGTAGCAAATTCTGCAAAATGTTTGGTGAGTTGTTGAGGGATATGGTTTTGGTTTGGATTTAAACACAAATCGCATTGAAACTGAGCACTACCGACCCAGCTTTCAATATAACTATTTATTAGATTAATTATTAAATTCTTTTTAAACTGTTCTGGAAGAATTATTACCGTAAGCAAAACAAGACTTTGTGTAAAAGCCTTAAAGCAACTCCTATGTTTTATATAAATTATTATTCTATTATTTATTATGTGTATAATTAAAATTCTATCTCTTGAATAATACAAATAACTCTTGGCCACGCTCAATTTTCGATAGAGGACGGTTCCATCAATGATGATCCCCACTGTTACTTTTTCATAGCGCATTCTTCTCCTCGTTGGTGCATCGTTAAAAAGGCTGTGGGCTTTTGTTCCAAAACGAAAAGGTGGCCATATTGGTACAATAAATGCCAAACAACCATGAGTTTTATGGGTGGATAAGACAATTCACGTTATAAGCGAAAGTTATGGAGGGTGCATTTGAAGTATTGCATTTTCAGCATCTTGTTACAACCGTTTTTTTTCATGATCCTTTTGGTATTATGAATGCGCTGTGAACATTTAATTCACTGCACGCGTAAAGTTTATTGGTTCAGTGATAAAATGGGACCATAAAGTGGTTCAAAATGTAAAGTATTGGACGTAAGTGTTTTCCCCTTTTTTTCTACTGTTTCGAAAGGGGTTTTCAGTTGTCCATAACATTTTAAAGATTGACATGTGAACTGTTCTATTTTAAACATGGGTTTCAGAGTATGTGTAAACAATCTCCAATCAATAACCTGTAGGTGAAGGCAATATCAAAACAGCAATTGAATTTGCACCTATCTTCATCCAGTTTTGACACTCAATTACTTTCTATCGTCAAGTTTTCAGTTACATGAAACACTAACTGGGAGTACAGCCGTATTGGCCGCTAGGTAGTGGCAAGTGGGACAACTTTTCCATCGAAGCGTAAAAGTGTTCAAAATACGTGAACTTGCCTACGTTCGGTACTAATGTGTCACCTTGTGTCAAAGTGTTTTCGGTAACACCATACATTTTTGTCCGGAGGAAACTTTTCTAATTGAACGATGGTTTCCTGGAGAGGAGATGCAGGGTTGGGGGAAATCAATCGAATCGGACGGTACGGAGATAGAGGCTCCGGTATGTTTTCCTTCGGGAGACGGGGGTTCACATTCTGACAGAAATTTATTAATTTAACCTACGAAACTTTTCCAATCAGTCGTAAAAAAAGTGTTTACTCGAACATCGGGATCGGACGGCTGGCGATGACCGGAAGGGATGTAAAGGTGTCACACTGCTCTGCCGGGACGGTTCGGACGGGTGCCGGTTTTGATCAATGGGGCTGATGCTCATTTTCCGGCAGCAGGCGAGAGCATGCTTCACAGACACACACGAGGCCACCCTCATGTAATTGGGTGCAACATTTTCGGGCCAAAGAAGTTCGAGATGCATGGCGACGTGTGTTAGCTGCTTTTTTGTTTTGCAATGTTTTGACACACAGCTGCACTTGAAGTGCGTGACGGTGTGTGAGTAAGTGTTTCGGGGCCGGAGGTCGTAACACGCTGGAGGACACACTTAGGACACACCACGCTGAGGTTCCGTTTTTTTCCTTTTCCGGTTGCAGTGTGTCATGCTACGACTCCGATTACAACACCCCGGAGCGTGTGTAGTCGACATGCTCAGGATATCACAAGGGAGCCATCATTTCCTCGTTCGCTTCGGCTAGCCTCTTAGTTGACTTGGCCGCAGGAAGAACAAACTCCGGTGCAGTGGTGACGAACCGGAAACGGTCGGTTTATTTAAAAACAATGTCCGTGCATTTTCAAACACATGGAATTTGAATACACAATTTTTCACTTACCAAATCCCAATAAATCCGTCGCTTAACAAATTTAGTATATAGTAAAATATATTCAATCGGTTTAGTAAATGGAAACCGATAAATATTTGACACTTTTACTTCGATACAGTTTTAAAAACAAAAACGTTCGTGATTTTAAATGTACGTTTCGAAATTCAATTATAGGGGGTAACACTATTCCTTTTTAAAACCTCTTATCCATGTGAAATGGATAATGAAATGAGTCGAGAATGATGCTATGTATTTTTATACATAGCTTAATATGCCGTTATACTTAAATTTCATATCATTTAGCATTTGTAATTCGACAACAGTTTCAGTAAACATTTGTACTCATGTCATCTTGAAGTAATTTCAATAATGAAATAACTTCTGTATTTAACTCAGAATAAGGACAGCTTTGGTAGATTTTGTGGGAAAACCAACAACATTTGGCGTTTGCCATCACTGACTTCGCGCATCTGCTTCCTGTGAACAACGTTTAACTCTCCGAAGGCGGGCGAAGAAAAGAAAATTGTTTCCTTCCTTTCGGTGTCGCCGGTTCCGATGGCAGCCGGTTTCTTGTTTTTTATCTCATGTCCTTGTTCACTTCGCTTTAAAATATACCCCGGTGCACGCGGCGGTGCTGACTGGCCCCGACAAAGATGAAGTGAATCACGAACCTGGCGCGGCGGAACGTCACCATCTCGGGGATGCAAACGAGACAGCCCACGAAGGTCTGACTGATGATTATGATGAAGCACTCACTGTTGCCGAGCACTTTTTCCCCAGTGCATAAGAAATCTGGTTATGCACGTGAAGTGTACCGAGAACATGAGTTTTCTTTTTGCGCAAATAAGAATGCAACGAATTGTGCCAACGGAAGGGGTAACTGGGGTCTGTGATGAGGTCCGATGGGCACCGGAAATGCTGTCCCAAGATGACAAGCTCAACACGCGAGGTGAGTGGTCGATTCTCGTCCCACTTTCGGTGCCACCCAGCGCACCGGAAAACCCCCAACGAAACCGTCCCAGCGCCGTATGGTAGGACGTAATCTTCATCGTTTTTACGATCGGCGTCATGAAGCGGCTATTGGGCACCAATATTGGCGGTCTCTGGTCCTAAAGGGCTTCAGGATATGAAAATGTAATAAAGCCGGATGCGGAAGAAGCCAACGAACAGGGAGAAAGAGAAATCGGGGCAGCGGTAACGCTCTGATTTCCTTATGTTCGTCCATCAATGCCTTTCCTGCCGCCCTCGCACGTCTAGCCAGGAGGAAGATAAACATGTCTCCGTCTTGAATGTCCTAATGTATGGATCTACGTATGTGTGATCCACCGACCCAGACAACCGCCTGGCTGGTGGCTGGTGACTGGTGGTGGAAGAACCACAAAATGGTAAATGTTTCGGATATTACCGCTGACGATCGTGACCGCTTCCGCCAGCCGTTCTCGGACGTTCGCTCTGGTTCGGCGAAAAGATTTATGGATCGATTGGAAATAAGCCTCTAAAAAGCGTCCCCGAAGCCGACAGATGCTTCGGATGATGTGGTCGATACGGAAGGAAAAAGTAGGCAAAGTGGAGATCGATGCTGTCTCGAGGGAGTCACATTAGTGCCGGAGGAAGTTCGTGCTCGTGATTTCAAGCGATGGCAATCTGCGGCTCACGTCCATTAGAAGCTGATTTGCTGGGTATCGATACAAGCCAAGCTAGGTTTCTTAATTTTTTTTTTGTGGTTTTGTATATATGTGTAGTGGTATATAATAGTTTAGTTGAAACACAATGCATTTTCCATTGTGACAGAATGCATACTTTTTCCTACATTTTAAGCAGTTGTAAAGAATATTATATAGTATCACTTTTACACATCAAAATTCATTTTCATCACATTTATCACCCAATTTACTATTCATATGCCTTTAGAAATCATTCAAAATAACATAACAGCTGTTAAATTAACTGGTATGAAGGTTTATAAGAACATGTTCATGATTTATTCGTTCGTTATTAATTTATATTTTGCACGGAATAGCTTTCTTAAAGCTAAATAAGCTGTTTGAAATCTAAAATAATAGTTAATAATTTATTCAAACATAGTAGGTACACTCTATAAGCGTCACTAATAGTTTCTATAATATAATGTATTCTAATTAATGAGAAATATTAGCTTTACACTACTGTCAAAGTATAAATCAAGGACAATCCTTAGTCAAGATAAAATTGGTTTCTGCAAAATATTTTACAACTGGTGTTAAAAGTTATTCAAATATTTGTCCAGAAACTGTTATTAACGCTAGGCTGTAACCTGTTTGATGTTTTCCAGCAACGAGATCATTAGCAAAGGGCATTAATTTTGAGGAACTTGAGAGTCCATTATTGTTATGTTGCAGGATATAATTTCAATCTACTATGACATTTCGAGGACGGTTATGCGAAAGAACGGCTGGTGCATGGAGTATGAGATTGATGTAAAATTGAGTTAAATTAGAATACGAGTATCATGTATCCATTTATGAGGCTTTTGATGAGTTTGGGAAATCTATAAAATACAAAACAATATTCACCCGAAAATGTGTGCGGCTCTAGTGCACTCCAACGTAAATCCATACTTAAACAAACTTAGCCCTCTTCGAGGAGCTTTCATTGGTGGCAAAGTGAAGCGTGTGTTCTCTTAATCCAGTGCTACATCATATCATTCCGATGAATACGCTCCTCTTAATGCGAGCTTATAGTAAGCCCTGAAGAGATGGGGCATGGCGTACTAACATTTTCAAGGGTTACCAGGTGTGAGTGAGCAAACAATTTAAAACAAAAGCTTAGGTTACGTTCACTTTTCCGAACCCTTCCAAGCTCGTCCTCTGCCATCAGCACGAACGCCAACGCCATTGTTTTGTAACGCCGGGTTCAACCGGTGCACCGGCATTTTCATGCAATTCCAACGGTTTTCCATTGTTTCCGACAGGCAGAGGGCATCTAAGTGAAGTTTCGCGCAACTGCCGTTACGGTACTCACAGTGCAGGCGAATCAAACGGATCGCTCCTTATCGGGGCTTTCATTTTCCTTCCCCCTGGCGAGTGGTGGCGCGAAGGGGCGCGATCTTTTGACTGCCGTGCACTGCCAAAGGTCCTCTCGCCTTGCGTCAACGGGTGCAACAAAGTTCGCGCGCGATTCGCTCACCCATGGGGCGGCTTCTTGACTCTCCAGTAATTTCCGCACTGACGCAGCGGTGTCAGTTTCACCGAGCCAAAGTTTGGCAAACTGAGCACAACTAGTTGGCGAAATGTTAAGCAAATCCGACAGCTGGCTTTTGCAAAGTTTATGGCGCGCCTCGAGTGAGGTGAGATTTTTAATCCATCAACAGGTTTATTGTTCATCATAAAGGTGTAGACACTAGAAAATAAGCTGTGTTGAAGAATACTCCTACGCTGGTTTTTGTACTTTCATGACCATTATTTTAGTAAATAAGTGCCTACTTAGCTAATTACATAAAGAGAACAAGAAACGAACCTTTACGTCCAACCGACAAGGGAGCTGACGATGCGAGAATGATTACAAATGATTACCCGGGTCGGTGTCCCCATCACATTCACTAACATTAGCTTAACAACGATAGAAAACCACTCAATGATAAAGCGTGGACGACGGATCGAAAATAAGACTACTGGCTTGAAACAGCTAAGCTTCTAATCCTAAAACGTAAACCTGCATCCAGTTTATCACACAAACTGGATTGAAGTTATTAATAATTTAAAAAATTACTGAATAGAAACTTTTTACTGAATACAAATTTACTGAAATTATTTTGCTCGAGTATCAACTCAGTTATATAAAAATATCAATGTGTAGGTACGATTAAGATTGGTTGTTTAAATATTGATACGGTAATTGATATCCAAATGAACATTGCCACTGGCGTTAATTGGGTTTCACTTGTAAAGAGTATTTCTCTGACTCTTAAATTGATCGTAATTGCAGTGCAGGAATAAAAAATTGAAAATAATTGAGAATGAAACTTAAGTCAAAATTTTTGTGATAAAAGATAAAATTGTTGTATTGGATTTTGATCAATTTTTAATCTAAGCTCCATACATATTACAATGATTCCAAAATGTTGAAATGAATTCACAACACGAATTGTGAATAATCAGAGAACAGATAATAAAAAGGTATAGGCTTTCATGCATAGATAATCATTAAGTACACAAGATACATTTCTACACATTTGAACACTCTGGAATCTGGAAGCACTCGGAGCGGATTATGCGTGAGGGAAAGTGCTACTCCATCGCATTCCTCGCCAAATAGGGGAAGGAAAAAATAACTTTGACACCTGGTCCGTGGTCCGGAAAAGTTCGCACGAATCCCAAAGCGAGTCGGCAGGGGGAAGAAGATTTACGCCGCTGTGCCTGCTGCTGCTGCTGCTGCGCCGACTGACAGCTCGAAAACCCAAAACTTTTTGCCTGATTTTCGTCGCGCATATGATTAGCTGTGTGACCCCTGGCGCGCGAGTGACGGGGGCGATAATTTTCCACTTTTTCTGCCACGGAAAGTGTCAGCCTCAGCCGGGGCAACTGTTTCTTTCGTGTTTTATATTGGACCCTCAGTTCGGGGGGGTTAGAGAAAATGAAATACAACAAGCTGAAGCAGCCGTTCAACCACTTGCCAAAAAGTAAGCGAGTAAAAAGATATGCTGGAAACATGTAAATTTTCCTAAAAACTTTATCATTTGGCCTACTTTGTCGAGTTGGGCAAATCCGATGATGTATGTGACACGTGGGATGACACAGTTTGCGGAACGTGTTGCGAAAGTTGGCCGAAAAAGGGTGCGCGAAGACATATTGAGACGTTTTTGTGGATTGCGCGTACAGGCAACATAGGCACACGATGTTGATTTTAAAAGTGTCATGGAACATCCTTTTCTTTTAAATTTATTATGGCTCTGGTTAGAATTATGACTTTTTATTCCGTTATTGCATTCTTTTGGTGGCCTGAATCTTGTTGGTAATCATAAAAACCCTTATTGTTCGATGTAAATAGGTTTGCACTAAAAAAATACATTTAATACGGAAATACATTTTATAAAATGATGAAACTGTTAGTTTTAAGTTGTATTTCATACAAGTCACTTTTGTTGTATTGCATGAGTGAAAACGAAATAAGTCCACTATGCTAGTACCCATTAGATTGATGAATGTTTTATCATTAGCTCTTCAAGTACGCCCAGAAAAACATATAGTTCCGGATCTGCATGGTAGTATACCGCTTCCGATTACCCTACAGGACCTCTTCCTGACCCATATTTCCGGAACTAAATCACGCTGAAACGAACACTGGACCAAGTCAGACAAGCTACAGCCCATCGTAACTTCCCTTCAAGCACCTTGCCCGAAAGCTAAAGGCCTACAGTGTGGCTTTTACGTTTTCGACTTATTTACCAGCTTCGGAAGTTGCAAAAAAGGGAGTGAAACAAAAAAAAACAGACCACTAGTTGGCGCCGTACTAGCTTCGCTGGTGTGCTGATTGGCGAGTGGTGAATTTTCGTTGTGGAATTTTAATGAGGAAATTTAAAACGTGCCCATAAATTACTCCGTCCTAGTATAACTTACTTCCGCCGGCTGCCGAGGGACCGGATGAAGCCGCTGCCGAAGACAACGGAGCGTCTTCGCTAGCCGTCTTGAACCGTTTCGGCGCGAACGATTTCAAACGAAGGGAAATTTCCCCTCTTCTCTCCCCCCCTCCCCCTTCACCTGGATATCCGCGCGTGACTTGCGAACGATGTAGTTGTCAGATGCGTGGAGGGTGGGGGGGCAACTGATGTAGAGCAAGTTCGGCCCCGTTTCGAGGGAGTGCTTGAAAATTGGATTAATGTAGAACCCTAGCCCGGGCAGCTAACATTGTCAAAACCGAGCTACACAATGTAACTTAATTGTAAAATCCCTTAGCTGGAATACCATGCCAATGAGCTCCGCACAGGAGTAATGTTAAACTTCATATAAACAATGAAATGTATATTGTTTAGATCTCTTGAGTTAAATTCAAGTAGCACCTGCTTTGAAATAATGTACTTTGAAGTTGTAGTGTGGGTATTATTTCGAAAAATGTTAAACAACGGCGACCTAACAATTCTGTTACAATGCTCTTACTGATTTTCATATCAAAAGCTATGTTTTAAAAACGATTTTTTAAAGTCCAACGGTTACTATTAAATACTTGTTAAGAATAGAGTAAAAAGTAATATTCTTTCATGAGGAATTATTTATTGTTTTTAATTGTAAAATTGATGCAGAATTCAACCCAACATTGTATTATTGATACGATCGTTTACTGTAGGATACCTGTTTGTCCATATTCTTCGAGGGGTATAAGAACTAAGAACAGTCAAATTCTGGCAAAAATTATCACCCCACCCTAAAGGACAACGATAGAAATTATGCATGCGCTAACAAGCAATCACACAGCTCATCCGAAACGGGGTGTTCCAACAGGGCAGTGTTCCTCGAGGCGATACGGAAAACAGAATCGTTAGATTGGTAATTCTTGAACCGAAAGTGCTACAAACGGGGTTCTGACCCCCGGATTCAAAGAAAATTTTCGGGTTCCGAAGCTCCGGGCAGTAAAATCTGCTTGTGGTGCGTTCAATTTACGGCAAGAAAATGTAGGGAAAAAACGGTTCAAATCAACGGATTTCCTTCCAAAATTGACGGCAAAGTCCCACGAGCCGGAAAAGTGTTACTGCGGGGGAAGGAAACCTGGTGGAGCAGAAAAAGACGCATTCGACATCCGACATCAATCCCGTCCAAGGGTGGTTGAGCACTTCGGCTGAATTACCGGTGTTTCCGGAGGACCCGGTTCGCCACCATCGAGGGGTTTCATTTGTTGATTAGTGCTTCCCGTGTCGAGTGCAATGTCGAAGGACTTGCTCTACTGCCACATTCGTTCTAGCAAGCGTATGGCGCACGGGAAATCTCGGCAGCGCAGCAAACCGACCGGTCAACCAATTGGCGGGCGGACCCGAAGTGGTTCAGCGGAAATGGAGCCGCACGAAAGTGTCCACACGTACGGCGGCAGTCGGTATTTCCGTTGTGCACGATGGAGATGTTGTCCAATCGATACCGAGGGCACTCGAACGCTCATCAATAATTCGAAGTGGTCACCTATTTTTAGTGTCAAGATGAGTGCACTCTCGGCTGCGTTTTACGGTAAAGGGGGTGCCGGGGTTTAGGGGATGGAGGATGGCCTTTTGGTTTGCGTGAAATGCTCGACGTTGAAGCTTTTCGGGTTCAGAAATTTTAACTGGCATTTTACAAAAAAAAAAAAAAAAAACACGCACACACACTAAATACAGACAGCTAGAATAACTGGACAAAATAACCAAAGTGCCTCTTACCGATATTTGTAATGCTGATCCGTTAGAGCGGTATTATATTATAATGATAAACCTTTCGCATACAGACAATTTTAAATACTTTTCGCATAATGAATTGAAGAGCTGTTTTGTGCTTCATAGAATATTTCTAAATACTTAAATAGAAGAATAAAAACGCGCAAATCAAAAGCCGGCAACGTATCAAAACCATAATAGTAAAGACCTTTGCTGACTACTGTTCAAATTATTTAACAGAAACAAACTGTTTCATGATTGGTTTGGTAGAAATATCATAAAAGTTGGCAATATGATCCAAATTTGTATCTCTGAAAAATCATTTAACCTGTAAGGTTTATTGTGGTATGTGTTTTCGAGTTAGGTAATCAAGTTCGATTAGATTATCACTTTTTCATCAAAAAATAGCTGTTCTTGTTTATTTGGTAATTGAAGAGTTTATCTTAAGCATTTCATTAAAATTTTAAATTATATTCCATCAGTTCCACTTGATTGTGTTTAATACATTTAACAAAATTTCTTGTTATTTAGCTAAACTAAAGTGGTAAAAACAGTTCATTTTAAAACACTACTCTAAGAAACATTCACATAAAAAGTTTTTTTTTCAGAATTCTAAATCAATCGCCTGAAAATAATGTCTGTCAAATAGTACCTGAAAAAAATAATATTGTATTAGCCTTTATCTTGAAATAAACGAGTCCAGCCATATATTTAATCTACTTCCTCACAAACACTTAATGCATTTTTAAAGAGATCCAATCAACTTCAATTTCCATCGATTGGAATTTCCTTCGGAATTAATTTCACTGTAAAGGGGAGCCAGTAAAAAATCTAAGAAATCAATTCCACTAAACGCTGCCGCAGAAGCATTTGGAGCATATAATTCCGACCCTGTTTCGCCGGGCTCATCCATTCGCGTAAAGCTAGACAGAATTATTCGAAATCCGGATTCGTTCGGGTTCGGTTCCATTTTGTAATTTGCAAACCATGCCCATCCGCAGTGAGTCGTTTGCTCCATTATGTTGATGCTGGAATGATGTTTTTTTTTCACTTCAATTTTCGCTCGAACTGAAAAGTGCCACTACAGAAAATGAGAAAAAAGCACAAACGAATGGGCACGGGCTGGGCGCGGGGGGAGGGTGGGCAAATTTGCCAAATCTATTCCCCTCAAGCACCATGTGCCACGTGGTGACCTTTTTTTTCACGCTTCATTCACCTAACGATGACGCTGATGGTGAAGATGATGAAAGCAAGAAAATACCGTAACGCGCGGTATGATTTGTTTTCATCAACAAAACCCGACCCACGGGGTTGGCCCATTCATCTGCTTGCCATTTTCCGCCCGTTTTCAGGCGCCATTCGGAAGGTATCTTGGAAGGAACCGTCTTCTACGCGGGTTTTCTTTCTAGCCCGGTGGCAAATCGTAAATCTCCTCCCAAATTAATCGCTTTTCTTAAAACGGAACGTATCGTTGTGTTCGTTTTTATTCTCTTTCTCCTACCCTCTTTCTTCCCCGTACCTTCCAATATGACGATCAGGCAAACAACGTTCGCGGTGCAAGGCTTTACTTAATTTTCCGGCCGTTATTTTTACCTTCGCAGAAGACTGTCGATGAATGGGGAGGTTCACTTTCGAAATGAGGGCACAAACAAACACACACACAAACACACAAACACCTAAACGTCCTAAGCAAAGCAAATCAACAACGTGGTGCACTTGCAAATGGAGCTTTGGTGAATTTATAATGTTTGCACAGAGGATGCCAAGCTTTTGCAATAAGGCGCAAACATAAAGTCGATGGTGTAGGAGAACGTTAAAATAACGAAACAAAATGCTATACCGATGCGTGCCCACGGCATCAAATGTGATTACATCAAATGCTCCGTAACCTCAGCGGCCAACCGCTTTTCCGGGAGAAAGAACTTCTTTTTTGTAGCGAAGCTTGAAGCGCCCCCGAGCAGCGCAAACACTTGAGACACACTTTGCGCTGGCGGCGCTATCCTTCCTCCGGTGTCCATATGCGTATGTGTGTTTGCTCAGCTAACGGCAGGATCGTGCGTGTTCACAAACGCCGCCTCTGCTGCTCTGGTAAAGTGTGTTGTTTATTTAAAATTCACGCAAGCTCACGGCTACGCCAAACTGCTTGAGTTTGAGCCCCTCGTTCCGAGCGTTCGCAAAATGTTGGGTGGATCCGCAAAAGAAAAGCAACAACACCATACTTTCCCGGGTGGGACGATGTTCGGTGGGTTGGCGGCGGTAGTGAATTGTTGCGTGGAGTTAGTCCACGAATAAATCCCACATTGTCGGCAAATCCGCGTGCGTCTTTTCGATTGCTTGGAAGCCATAAATTTCCGCTTCCGATAAAATCTGGTCCCTTCTTTTCCGGCACCATTTTTTTCTTTCTCTCGGGCGTACATTAGTTATTCGGGGAGCCATTTCTCACACCGTGGGAAGGAGGTGGCGGGGTGGAAAGTCTCGATGTTTATTTTTTCCCACTCGTTCCAATCGTTAGGGTGGTCCACCGGTTTGAAACTTTGGTCAGACGCGTTTGCCTCATCCTCCAACGCACTCACGCACTTCAAGTGCGTGCGGCCAATTGTGAAGCATGTGAGAGATCTTCCCGCGGGTACTGTTTGCCTTGCTCTCACTTTCACTCAAGCACCTCCTGCATCTCCTCCTCGCCATCTCTCGGCAAATGACTTGGCGTCCCGATGAAGCGTCGGAAAAGTTTGTCCATATTTTTGCCATTTTATGAGAGGCCCCCGCCTACGAGCAGTGCGTAGGTACTTTGCAATCAAATTCACAGGTCATACTGTGTCGGCTTTTTTTTGTGTGTGTTGTTGTTGGTTCTCTTGCTTAGAGTTTTACCGGGAAGGAAAAGATTTCAACTTTAAATCCAATATTCCACGGCAATCTAGCGAATTTACGATTCGGAACAGGAATGTTTTCCGTGGTGGATAATGCTAGGCAATAAAATGTGATACGTAAATAAGGAAAGTTGAGCTCAAAGTTGTGCAAAGCGCTGGCAAGTATTGTGATTGCTGGGAAGTGTTTTGAAAATTAAATAATCGTTCAGTGTGCTAATGAAAGCTTGACTTTGAATTTCTCATAGACCGGTACTCGTATAAAAGACTGAGCGAAAGTTGTAACCAATGCTCACATATAATTGCCATAAAAACTGATTGAAAATTGATGAACTATGAAGGTTACTACTAGTAATTGATATTAGACTACAGAAAAAGCACAAAATCAAGATATGTTGGAAATCGGTAAAATCATGGAACTCAAAGTTGTATTTGAGAAATGAAATAATCATTCAGTCTGCTAATGCTATAACTTTGATTCTTTGAATTTCTATTTCACATAGAATGATACACGTAGATAAATATGGATTGAACGAAACATGTTACAAATATGCTAGTTTAAATGATTTGCTTAATGTGTGATGAAAGGGTGGTGGATATTGTTTTATGTGGTAATAGAAATATGCAATCAAAAGTAAGGAATAGTGATTTCACTACAAAAAACAATAACACGAAGTTTTATTCCGTTAATTTAACCAAACTCTGTAGCATTTTCGCCTTTGTTTCACACAATTGGATCGATTTTTTTAACTCCATATGTAAGAACTACTGTAGCGTAAAATGTGAACATATTTATCTTAAGAAAATTGAAATATTTTATCAAATCTAGAAAAATATTCTCTTATGTTGAATATATTCCATGCGAACAAGTGAAGCTAGGTAAAGAATTGCTTAAGAGTATTTAATTTGGTCTTTGCATATGTTATAGATCCTAGGTTTGTCCTTCTTGATTGTGGAATCCATTTTTATTGATGGAGACGCCTAGTTTTAGCAAACTTTGTTGCCGTAGGTCGATCCATCTGCCATTTTCTCCAGCACACAAGGCCCAGTAAACAACGGAAAGCGATAGGAGAGCAAGAGGGATGAACAGTCCGCTGGCTTTTCCTCGTTTAGCCTGGCTCCATCCCTCACCATGAAAAATCGTCCGTGGTACCTACGCTACAGGTACATGTTTTATTCATAAACAAATATTTGAAAGAGAATTTACTTTCCTTCTTTCGCGCCATAGCCGAATCGAAAGACAACGAATTCTTTCTCTCGCTTGGTTGGCGGTGGGGAATTCGCTTTCCAGCCTCATGCCAAAAACACGGGCGCTTGCGGTGTTGCTTGTGTTTGCTTTTTTTTCGTTAGATGTTTTCCAAAATGAATGCGAACATTACAGGAACAAAGAAACAAACACCTGCTCGATAAGAAACGATTTGAGAAATCGGTTTCCGCACCTTCACCGTGTGTACGTGTCGAAAATGTCATTGGCAGGAGAGGAAATCGTTCGCGAGTGCGGGAAAGTGTGGAAATTGTTGACATTTTTTACCCTACCTTCACTCGTTTGCGCCTCCCCCAGCGAGTCCCCTCTCCCTCATTCTTTCACTCGACGGTAGTAGGGATCAAGTTTTGACGCTCGATTCCGCGAGGGTCGCATCATTCAACTGTTCTATTTCGTCTGTTACTATGTCTTTTTCAGTGACTGGAAACTGGAGCCTCGGTAAAGAAATGGCAAAGAATTTCGTGCCGACGGTGCCCTTTGGCGCAGGGTACACGAACAAAACGGGCCAAACCAGGGGATGGGACGGGAAAAACTTCTACACAAGTACCATTTAGACAGATCAGGTGTGGTTCTGCCGAGCGACACAGCCGTTGATTGAAGAAAGCACAATGACTCCGGAATGCCGAAACCATGTAACCGGAGTGCAGTTGTAAGAATGTGAACATTTATTTTCTGGGCAATATTTGGGAAACCAATGAAACTGTGCGTTCTTACACCTACCTGGTATGAATTCGTGGAAGTCGAGTTTTCCTGGAAAAGAAAAAAACAAAAGCTATATGTTAGAAATTGCGACTGCAGTAAAAAAGGGAATTTTATGTTAAAACGTAGTGAAATATCATTGAAAACATAGGAATTTCCTAGTTTGCGAAATTTGCTATTGGAATTTGATTTCATAAAACCAATCCAATCAACCGTACAGCTAATGGATGTGAAATAATTCTTGGATGTTTTTTTTTCTAAATTGGTGTAGTATTTTTAATTTGTGAGTACCTCGATGAAATAATAATATGATTTTCATGTGTTTCAATTTTACATTGGTTATAAAGCAAAATAGATCAATTTGATAACAAAAGATGGTAAATTCTTACAATTTTTCGTATGGATGAAATTTATTACAATTTTCTAGATTACTGTTGAGTAAAATAGAGCAGAAGAACTCGAAAGAAAAACATTTTATTCAAACAAAGCATTTTGCTACACGGAATTGAGAGAAATGTCCACTTGAAAACAGTGCTTTCACTTTGAAATGAATCCAAAGGGGTTTTTCGAACCGTCAAGTAAGAATCCAATGCTCGTAATTTAAGAACCTTCCAGAAATTTCATGGTAAAATGATTCTCCACCACTGAATTGGGAGGCCCAGTTATTGTAGGCCTTATATTACCCAGTTATTGTAGGCGAGTATAACGACTAGAAGTTGGAGTGTAATTAACTTCAGCTTTTGAAATGTTCAGCTTCATTTTGAAATGCAAGTTGTTCGACTGAAACATAATTGAAGCGTTGAAGTGTTGTGTTTACTGATAAACGTTGCTTTTTTTACCTTTGGTTTTTGAGGTTTGGTTCAAAATTAAAATCAATAAACCAACTAACCAACATGGCTTTCTTGGAACATCAAAGTGAGAAATACGACGAGTGCAGTCGGATAACGTTTTCCCATTTACTAAAGTCACAACCCTTGATGATTGTTTTTGTAAAGGCTGGAAATGTGGTAGCCACTTGCCAGTATTGCGTAGTGCGATACGGTCCACTAACTTCACTTTTGCCATCCTCTTGCATCCTTTTCCACCATGAACCTAGACACGGGCCAACAACCGATCAAGACGGTCGAGTTCTTGGAGGCCATTGTTTTCTCTTGCATAAAGTACGCTATCAAGAGTTTTCCTTTCTTCTAAACGCCGCACCACTTCTGCTGCGCTGGAAGTTGAAATGTTGATAGATTTTATAAAGAAAGCCCAGAAATCATCAACTGGCTGGCAGGGGGGTGGTAGGGGATGTGTTGGGGGATGGAGCGAAAAACAATAAAAAAATATTTATCTTCATCTGGCAGCCTCAGCTCGGAGCCTGCTCAGTTGACGTGGTTGGAGGCAACACCGAGAAAGTTATCTCGACGTGTGGGGTGGTGTAGGAAATGCAGTGGGCGGATTGTTCTAACGCACCTCAATTTCTCTTCCTCTCCCCTACCCCCTCCACACTCGACCACTCTTTTCCCAAAGCATCACGGATCGTGCACAGGTACAGAAAAGGGTAAAAAGATAAACGAAACCAACCCCCGGACCTTTGCGGCCCGGGTCGACTCCGACGAGCCAGCTTTCGCTTCGCGATGGGCCTTTTCTGTTTTGTTGTCTTCCGGTTTTTGAATGTTTAATTTATGGCGCTTTTTCAAACAGATCGGTGCGGTTCCGAGCGCTGGGAGGTTTTGAGAGCTGGAAAAGGGAAGGATGGTTGGTCGTTAAAACTTTTGCGATACGCGCTGCTCCATCCAGTGGCATCCGTTGGCGAATGAACCGGGCAGAGCTTCCGTTTTCGTTTGCAAACGTTACTACCTGAACCGTACGCGCGTGAAAAGCATCCACGAGTGCGAGTGAGAGAAAGCGCCACAGTGAGAGACTTGATCCGGGAAGGGTGAAAATGATGCCGTTTTGCAAACATGGCCGACAACACCGGCTGCGCATGGGGAGAGCGGGGGGGACCCGGACTGTCGGTGCTGGATTGGATTTTAATTAAGATTTCTATCGTGCCGATGGACGGTCGGTTTGGACGTTTATTATTAAGCTAGCTAATAGTAATTATCTGCCACGCGGTCCCGGGCCACGGGCTGAGTTTTAAATCACGCAACTGTTGCCCGGATCTGGAAGGTATAAAGCAAAGCTAACGACGTAGAAAATGGTTACAAAAATCCCCCCCAACTTGTTTTATCAGATTTGGAACCGCACGGAGCGTCGAACGTTCGGTAGCGGGGTTCAAAATGATAGTAAACAGCGTACAGCGGATGAACCGATCATAAATTCGTATGATAATTTAAGTGATGGCAGCTCGATTCCAGATTAGCTTCAAGCCATATAGCCTAGTTAGGGTTAAAGAGCGATCGGATTTTCCACAGCTCTTGGCATAAATCATCTTCGAAATAGAAGGCAGAAAGAATGGGTGCCGTCATAAATCACGCCATTTGATAATAAACATCAGTTTCGATTCTTTCCTGATCCAGCAAATCTAACGAAATGTAAAAAGAATTGTAATATTTTTAGAGCTGTATATGTTATTTTTTTGCGCGTACATACATTGAAAAGATTATTCGTTCTCATAAAAAATCGTGGTGCTTCTAAAGCACTTGTTAATACCCAATATATCTCTCTAGTTGATTGTTCCACATTTGTTCGAATTAATTAAGGGTATGGTAGCAATTTAAAGGATACTACTGTTTGAGCTAACGTTTGTTTTTTTATGAACAGTCGTTTTTTTCTGGTGTGCAATTCTTGATTTGAAGCACATCTTAAATTGTTTATTTTCTTAAAGTCACGATTAAACTTGCGGAAGCAAATGGTTCCCAGTTGAATAAAACATAAATTTACCAATGTTTTTTATTATTATTGATGCCATACTCTAAATTTTAGGATTTATCCGATTTATTTAATATTGGACTAATATTAATTTGAAATATGAGAGATGTTGTTCACTAGTTAATGTAGTAAATTACAGATACAGTCAAGGCGAAACTTCTTACGTAAAAATTGTTGAATTAATATTTCGTGTATTTTATCTCATCCATTGATAACTAAATTCAAACAGAATTACAATGATGTGTTGTTATTGATCAACACTATTTCTTATAAATTTCTAGAGAAAGACTTTATTATTCAAGAAACCCCTATTTTGTAATCGTCATAGTTTTTGTACAATACAATCGTATTTTACTTAACAATTAAAAGCAGGTATAACTAGCAGATAACGGTTTTTAATTTTAAAACTACCTTGTGCATTCAGGAATAACATCTAATGTTCCCTGTATCGGCTTGCTAGCGGGCAAAAAGCCCACCAGTTGTAGGATGCTCGTATTCCTCGCGCTGACAGTCGATAATTCAATTTTTTAACTTCCCAATCGCTTCCAAATCTCCTACAATTTGCTGCTTATTCTGCTCTTCTTTTTCAATATCTCCCGCTGCCGAATCACGATATTTTGTCCTATTTTCACGTGTTTCCACTGCTTCCATCGATCAGCAGGATCTTTCGTGTAACTTGATGATTTCCAATCAATATCGATACCCATTTACCGGGCCAGTGAGTGCCTGCAGGAAATTGCTACAATCCTGTCCCTGCCCTGCCGGGCGCAGAAGAGAAAACTGGGATGGAAAATAAAAGCTCGGTACCCGAAAGCAGATGGTAGAAAGAGGTTGGAGGAGCTTGGGGCGATGTTTTTTTTCCCTCACCAGGACAGACACGGGTTGTGGAAGGAAGTAAGTTCAATTATAGTTTCACTATTGAAAATCCTCCCGCCGAATTGCACCTCCCTCCGAAATGCACAGCATACTTGCAAACACTCGCCCACCAGGAGGGAAACCATGGTCATGAACAGTTCATTTAGCCCGGCTACATACGATCCGACACTGCACTCAGCGAGACTGTGCCGTGCGATAAGAATCTCGAATTTCGGCACAGGAATTTCCAACAAAAATGCACTCCATCAAGAGACACCACGGACGGCAGTGCATTCCCGCTGGCCAGGCATACGGTTGGCATGGGTTCATTATTCATTTTATTTATTTGCTGTACGAGCAGGAAAAGTGGAAATGTGATCAATAGTCGATTGTAGCCACGGGAAGACAGGGCCGCGGGAGTGGGGTACGCGCTTCGCCCTGAAACCATTCAATCGACCCAAATTGGGAAACATCGGTTGGCTCACGGTGTATGTGTGCCTGTGGGTTTATGTGTTGCAGGGAGGCACAATCGGGACGCTCTTACACGGCTTGTGGCTGCCCGTAGCGTTGTAGAATAAGCCCACTGGGGATCCTGAAGGATCGAATTGAATTTCGCTTTTTTTGCAAGATACTCCACATGCCAAGTTGGTTTTTTTTACGCGATTGGGATGCTGTACTTTTTTCTTCTACCACACTTTGGCCTCTGCTAGCTTAGTGGCATTTAGACAGGCATCATCAGCCGTAAAGAGGGGCTTACCGAGTTCGAGTGAAACGTGAGATGCTCAGCTTTGCCAAACACTGAACCCTGCCAAAGACGGGGGAATAAAGGAAGAGCGCGGGAGGGGAAAATGTGGAGGAAGGATTGGTAATACGGCCAGTCCGTCAGGACGTCGACTGACTAGTCGTTTTTAATTTGTTTCCGTTGCATAGTCTAATTTTCTAAACTCAATAGAGGGTGCCTCTTATTGGCCGCCATTTGAATGTCCCACGGGTAAGAACTGCGAAAAAAAAACTATCTAGGTTGAAAAGGAATAAATTCTAGCGACCGGAATAAATGTACCAGTGTGATCTAATTCTTTTTGGGATGTATAACAAGTAAACAGAAAATTATTTTCAACCTTCAATTTCAGGTTTTTAAGTCAAAAACTGGCATGGAAAATTATTATTTTAAAAAAAAAGTACAAGAAACACGTCGGAATATTTTTTATTTGTCGTTATCGTTATATTTATCGAAAATTGCGCTAAGCCATATAAATAATTTTCGATAACTCGTTAACAATACATAATGACGTATGGAATCACATGAAAATCTATATCGTAATTTGAGTGTGAAACCACTTTGCAGAAGAATTATTTTCACGAAAGTAGGGTTTGAATTAGATTTCCGACGTACATACATCACTATTTAGATTGAACATTTGGCTGATTCAAATTTTGAAATAGATATTTTATATTATAAAAGGAAGCTACGCTCGTTTTTATGACCTATAACTATGTAAAACGCTACAAACTTAATGCTTCTGAAACAAGTGTAATTTCATCTTTCTAATATTTGTTAGCCGAACGAATAATACGGGGAATGTTTAAACATAAATCTTCAATAGCACAACATCTATTTATGTTCATTTGTACAATAACTTTGGGAAAAGTGTGGAATATGTTTAGCTTTTTAGACTAACAAATAAATAAATGGATGAATAAAATAAAATTACCTCTATGCAATCAAAAGCATGTGGTTTTGCGATTAATTGTGAGTTCATAAAATGAACCAGAGGCCTCCGCTTCGGACTCGCAAGGGGCATCGTAATTCGTGTATGAAATGTATCAAAGCATCTGTTTGTGCCGAGGTAACCGTTTTCTACGGGAAATAAAGCGAAAAAACTGCCCGAAATGAAACGAAAATTCGATCCTAGCAATTCGTAGCAAATTCGTTGCTGCTGCCAGAAAACTGTTCAGATTTTATCGCCAAGGCAACCCTGTTGGGCTGTTGTTGTGGGGTGAGCGCCGTAAAAGGTCAGCCAGAGCACACACTCTGCGGTTGATGACCGACTGGTTTTGATTTCTCTAGCCAACCGAGGCGAAACCAACGCTTCGTCGGCGATTGGTGGAGTGTTTGAGGAAAAGCCGAAAAAAAGGAGTAGAAACAGAGACATAAACGTGAAAAATCGATCAAGCTTCGGGCTGCGGCTTTGATTCACTTTCACTCCACCGTTCAATGGAGACGCCTCTTCGGATGTCATGTTTGATGAAAACAACTGACAAATTCAATTGAACGGCAGCCGAGAGCGCTGCCAACTGTCAAGGGTTTCTTTTTCCATCCCACCCATAGTTCAAATCGGCACAGAATCGGTAGCTCATTTATGCAACCATGGTTTTCCCCCCACCGGCATTTGATTATAGAGAAAATCATCTTCCTCGAGTGTTTGAAAACAAAGTGGAAGACATGGTGGGGGAGGGTGTTTGTAGTGATGGTGAAAAACGACGACGACGGTTTGTGCTTTGAAATTGAAAAGTGACAGTCCAATTTTATGCTTGCTTAACTCTTTCACTTGCCATTCGACAAAGCGCACCGCTTCGATCGAATTGAAAGGGAGACCGGGGACTGACAAGGTGGTGACGGGGTTTCTTCTGCGAAGGTTCCTATTTAGAAACGAAATGTCACCGACCAATTGAACGAAAGCTCTCACCCCCGCGTTGGTGTGAACAAAAGTGAAGGTGAAGGCTTGTGAAGGGAGAAAAAAAGGCAACGCCCGTTTTCTTTGCGGGATGAGAGTTTCAAAGATACCGAGAGGGCAAATAAAGCACAGTGTTCGTAGAATGTCTCCTTTTATCCTTTCCGAAACGGAATGGCGACATTTCAGTCAAAAAATGGACGACCACCCAAGGGATTTGTTTGATTTTGGGTGCGAAACGAGGTTCACTCCGAGGGTGGCCCCGTCGCTGCGATCCCGAGGTGTAGAGTGTCGTCCGATTTGCTTATTATCAGGTGCCACCATCACCGGCAAGACCACCACCACCACCATCATCATCATCATCATCGTCACGGGTAGCGGGCGTTGGAGATATCTTCATTGGGGAATGAGGTTCGTGTAAAGTCGGCGTCGTTATCTGTCGGTGTCATTATGTCGTTTTCGGGTTGTTTTTCAAGCTCAACAACCAAACGGGGTTGGACCGAATAATGACCGAAGGTAACAATTTGCATACGTCCTGCTCCTGGTGGTCTTTTGTGCGAGCTTGTCAAAAATTTCCACAAAGCCTGCATGTCACATCACTCGCTCGTGTCAGTGTAGTAGAACTAGAAGGTCTTACTGACCCACGTTAGATGGTTGATACTCTATGGGAACCAGGAAAATGTTCCATTCGAAAAGAATCCCCATGGTGGTAGGCATGAATTGAACATGTTCATGGGTTTTTTCCCACACAATCTGCTTCGCCTAACCCGTTTCAGGCTGTGTGACCCGTTTCATGGCATGTTCATATGCCTGTCATACGATGTATATTATAATTGGCCAACACCAACAGAAAGTAGATGAATTTCCAAGCCTACGCTATGAACCAGACAACGGTTTCTCGCAGCTTTAATAACAGGAACCAGGCGCCTCCATTAGCATTGAACATATTTGTAAGTACCAGGCGTCTCCATCAACAGTGTGAAGAGATTTTTAATTGAAAACTTTATCTGAAGTATGTTTCATATTGCAAAAATCATAGGTATCATATTGAAAAAAAGGTAAAAATTTTAAAATTCTTTAACCACAACTAACCCATATGGTATTTACATATTATTTATTAGATCCAACCGCTGAAATTCAGTCGTACGACACAAACACAACGTAAGCGTTCAATATTGGAATCATACTACAATCTATTTTATCAATTAAATGCGTGGAATTTATTTTTTGAATATTTCTAGTTTTTTCTATCCATCGAAAACAGTTTTAAACCGATTAAGGTTGAGTATTTGCAAACAATTGAAGACAACTGTTGTTGGCTAAATTCTTGACAAAAGAATAGATGCACTAAAAAATTGTGTATTCCAAGTAAAGAAATACGGTTATCATTTCTAAATACTGTGATTGATATGATGATAGTTTATTGAAAATTAATTTTAAACCTAAATTAAGCTGACTTGAATTTATGTTCTTCAAGTTGTCAAATTAAACACACAGGAGAGTCTCGATAATTCATGTTATTGAGTGATATTTTATTTTTTCTCACAAAATGTGTACATCTTTTGAGTTATAATCACAGTTCACACTTCAAAATTGCTTGAACAATCCTTTTGTGGCCAAACAATAAGAACCTTTGAAGTCTTCATCGTTTTAAAGAGTCAACCAACGCAGTCACCCAAAATTGTGGCCACTAGCGGACCCTTCCCAACCGATGCGTCTTCATTTGGGAGCCAAATACTCATTAGGCAAGCTATGATTGCTCTTTAAACTTTCGCATTACCATTCGTCCCCCAGCAATAGCGCCTGGTTTGCCGCAGCTACCCTCGTGGCGTCGGAGAAAAGTGTCCAAAGTTACCATAATAAACATGTTTGTTTTTGTCAGATTTCCTTGGACCATCTTCGAAACCGCAGCGAGACAGTTTCCCGGACAGTGTTCCCACCCTAGGGCAAAACACTCCCACCGGATGGCGCTTTTGCTGGCCCGAAAGTGGGCATGAGAGTGGGGATAAATTGTTTTGTCTGAACGGACAGCAGAAGGGACAAAAAACGGAACGCGTGGAGGAAAAGTGACCCCTCGGTCGGTTTAGTTTGGTCCGGAGTTTCTTCCCGCCCGGTGAAGATTCGCGTTAATGGTTATTATCCGCCCGAGGATTACCGGTTAAAGGTTTTCCGTAGGGCACTCCCCGAATGGCCACATTTGAGTCGAGTTGGTTTCGGTGGAAATTTCCTCCCGCTTTTATGTTGTGTTTTTCATCCACTCGAAAGCGTTCGACGTAAACCGGGAAAGGGAATGAAGCCGACCGAGAAAGGGAAGCGCTGTTGGAGTGTTTTGAATCAACTCCCCGAACCTCCCGGGTCACCCATTTTCTTCGTCTCTCTCTCTTCTTCGCTTCCTGTTCACTCCTGTGTATGAGTTTCCCAAAGGTCAAAGGCAACCGGACTTTCCAGTGCGGAGTAAACAGCAAACACTCAACTCATTTGAATAGTCTTGTGGATGGTACTGGTCACCATTTTACCTTCAAATTACTCGCCCCCAGTCCGACTGTAAGTTGAAAGTATGTTTTTTCTTTGTTGTTGTTGTTGTGATGTTGATGTTGGTGTTGTTGTCGGTGCTGTTGTTTGCCGCCAGTTTCACTTTCATCGTTTAGCCTACTTTGGTCCCAACAAAAGGGGAAGCTTCACTTTTTTTTTTGCTGTGTCTTGTTTCCCTTTTTGTGTGTTTCTTTTCTGTTCGAATACTTTCCTAAGTCCAATGGCTAAGTGGAGTCTGAAAACACTTCGCACTGTACAGCAATGGTAGCATCTTACAAATCCAGTTGCTGAGAAGTTGTACGACAAAAGAAGCAAACAAAAATGAGCAAAAAATAAAATACAGCAAAGAACCGGAATGACCTCAGAGGAATGGTGAAACTTTCGTTTCTGGAGCAACGAAACTGGCACCCTCTTTCCGACCACTTCCCGTAGCGGGAGTCAAGGGAGCAGCTAATGCTTACGAATTTAATTCCATTCAATTTTATTATCGCATTAATTAGGAACAAGTTTTGCTACTACAAACCGGCCCGTGCCAGTGGCGCCTGCGGCGGAGAGGTGAAGTGGACATTTTTTTCCCCCACCTAAGGGGTAAGCGTGGCCCTTGCACGGATTCCTCTCGTTCATCTTTCACCGTTTTTCGCTGCCCATTGTACTACGGAACCTTTGCTTTCGAAATTATATTTGTTTCTTCACTGTCCGGTGTGTTTGCTTTCTCACGCTTTACTTTTTCATTGGCACTAGTTTGGCCACATCCGGCACCCCCGGAAAAGGCCATCGGCTAGCCGCCTACCGCCTTCACTTAGTCCGCCGAAGAAGTAATTGAATAAGTTTGGATCATGAATATTTAAGTAGTTTTCAAAGATGCAGCCCTTTAAACCCCTTTTTCGCTCGGGCTTCTTCGGCTCCCTGAGGCTGATAAATAATGAACGCCGCCTTTAAGCTGGAAAGGCAATCGATTGTTGGTTGCGGGAGCAAACGTTGGTTCCGGGGAACTCGTGCTTTGGGGTGGGAAGCATAAATTAGAGCTATCCTAGGGCCGTTTGTGATGGGCGCGTTTGGCGGCGAATCGAATGGTGGTTGTTTGGTTTGGTTAGCTCCATTTTGGGAATTTACATCGATCGGAGAATTTTCCAACGATCCGAGTTTTTCTCAAACAACACAAAGTTCGAGTTCGAGGTATACAGGCGTTGTTATGGCGTACGAAAGGCATTCGATTTGTTTTGAGAAACATTCTAGGAAGCACATCAAATTCAGCAATAAGCCGGAAGTTTTTTTGGAAAACAACAGGAAACAGGAAAAAAGGATGCATACCAAGAAGGAAGCTTGAAAAAGGGACTCGCTATTTAGCGAGCTCGAGAGGGAGGGTTGAACTGTTTTACATGTGTCACTTTTGACGTGGCCTCCGGTGTGCACACATTTTATCTCGCCAATGTACGAGCCCGATTGCAGTGGCCTAGTTACGGGATGCGTGGTCTCCGGCCAACACTGGCCATCGCAGGCCGCCGGGTTCCCGCCAACTGGGGGAATGATTAATGGCAGTTAGCAAATGTGATGGATTTATTCTCGCTGCTCGTGAACGATCGTGATTCATGAACCATTTATTTTACTGGCACTGGCCCGGAAGGAGGAGGATGACAACGGAAGGACACTGTGTGTCCGAATGGGCCATTCGTGGCCTCTTGGGAGAAGCCTCGTTGGTGATGGAAATTAGTGTTACAGGCCTTCGACTGTCTGTCGCTTGCACTGGTAATGAGCGAGCGACGAACGGATGGCCTGTTGTGGATGTAAGGGTTGGTGGAGCTTCCAATATCGTACAATTTCTCTCATGGGAAGGAAGATTTTTTCTCTTTATAGTATAGTATGAGCACCTGGTGTATCTCCACGGAGATTTCATTTTGATTGGTCATGACGAGTAAGCTGATTTTCGTATTAGCAAATATTTTTGATTGATGTTACCATAGAACAGATAATTAAGTTCTGAAGTTACACCTGTTTGAACAAAAGCTAATGTATTTGAAACATTTCTTTAGTTTAATAGTTGCATTGGGCTTAGTAGTTTTGGAATTTGTTTGGACAAACAAGTTTTTTTTAATTATTATCCATGCTATGTGACCAATCATTGTTCTTGTTTTCGTCTCTAATTTTGTCCCAGTTGATCAATAGTTCGGTTTTGCTAATTTTGAATGTACAAAATCTACTTCAGTTCCAACATTGTTATTTAACTTTTTTCAATATTTTGAAAGATTTTTAAAATTATTTCATCCATTAAATATTTTGATCCAATCAATAAACATTAAAAAACATCACTCAAAAATATGAGGTTCAACTTAGAGGAATAGAGACTGACAGGAATGAACTGACAGAAATTGCTGCATGAAAGCTACAGTAAAAGCGTTGTAGTATGAATAATAAGGTATTACACAAGCGAAAAGGCTGTATATCCATCTCGTTAAATGTTCAAGCTGGGCATTCACAATGCTACATAGTACTCAAAATATGTCCAATTATTTTATTTGAGATTGCTTTGCCAAAAGCACCGTAATAAACCATATAAGTAAAATTTTCGTTTGTTGAAACAAGTCATACATTTCGAAAATTAGTAAAGATGCATCATTCCATGAAAAGTTCGTTATCCACTTACTATATTCACTGAGCTTCCAACGAATGACAGCATCTGCTAAAAACAACAAGCCAATCGGATGTACCACTTAAAGATATCAATCTTGTTGGTGCCTTGTTTTTTTCCGAAACCAACGAAACACCGTTTGTAACCAATAATCTTTCCCAGGGAACACTTCCTTACACCAAACTAGATTCGACAACTCAAAAAAACAAAAAGTAACCCGGTGTAATAAAAGGCGAATAACAGCAGATGGTCTTCAATTCCCGATTTCATATCCGCCCCCCGGTAAGCTTAACAAGTCCCAGCTCGTCGGAGATTCAAAGCTTTATCTGTTTTTTTTTTCGTAACTTTCCTGCCCAAGCCAACAACCAAGAGACACGAGTAAAAATAGGAAGAAAGGAAAAACCCCTGTCCGAACGACCCAAAAAGTACGACGCTTCAATCGATTGCCTTCAACTTGAGAAATGATACACAGGCGAATTGGTGAACGGCGTCCGGGTCGGATGGTTGTCACCGAAGCCACTCCGGAGCTCCGGTTCATAATCTGAGAAAAATCGGAAATTCTTTTTATTGCGACACTCGGTCAGCAAATGTCACGGATAGAAACATCCCGCAGCCGAAGCGGAAATCGAAACCGGGACGAACGGATGGACGGACGGTGGAATTCGGGTTTTTATAATGCTCTCGAAATGGTGTCTCGTTTTTTAATGCTTCTTCTCAATGGCTAGCAGTGAAAGGGCAGAAGTAGCTCGTTTGAAGTGAACTTTTTTCTTACCGGTTTGTTAAAACTGTAGCAATCTGTCCGGTGCGAAAAATACTTCCGAGAGTTTGTCCGCGGTTGTATCGGGACGCAGTGTTTCCGGTGGGAAAGTAAATATCAGAAAGCGTATCGATCGACCGTCGATACCTTTATGAGCCTGTTTATCCTCACGGAGGCGTCGACGCTGCTGGTCATATAGAAGACCATCGTGGAATGGCAGGGATTATGGCATCTTAAGGTTAATTATCCGTGAAATCATTACGACCATGCTGGTCGGTTTGGAAGGTCCTTTGGAAGCTTTAAACTCCATATCTTACCATATGGTGGCATTTAGAGCTGAAGAAACTATGTTATGTCTTGTAACGACGAGACTTGTGCAGTGGTGTGCTGCAGGAACTGAGTCAGGATGTTTCGATGAATGTATTTCCACATGCTACGTCCGGTTGGGGCGCAACTCGTACGCATTCGCAACTTACGTCCCAAATTTTGCCCACTGAAGCGAATTTAATTACGGTTTTGGTACCTAACGTCGCTTCGGATCCCAGAGAGTTCCAAGGTAGACTCGGAAAACGCCATGAGATGGTTCAAATTGAGCGCCGGCAAAAAGCCTCCCAAAGGCTGGAAGAAGGTTGTCACGCAACGGTGTGGTATGCCAAGATTTACATCCTCTTGCGTAGCATTCCAAACACGTGCGGTCAATAACAATTGAACGAAGCCATCGGTTGGCCTCTTCCGGGCAACATTTGACGCAAGCCTTTTGCTGTTCTAGGAGACCGGTACGTTTGGCTGCGAAGAATGGTTGCGATACACGAAGAACAAGTGGATGGGTCGGAGGGGGAGGTTCCAACGGCCACAAGATTGAGTGCCGCACATGGATGGCGTACTTTGTTCGGACGTCACAACCTCCCGGCTACCTGTTCTCCCGGTAATGGCTTTTTAATCGTTGATTTTATTGCCTCTTCCGGGCAGCCGGGGGAGTCCCTCCGGGACTGCACGCAGATTTTTCCCATTCGTTTATAACTTCCCGTTCGTGGCGTTGTTCTCTGACGAGACATTGGCAGGAACGAAAAAAAAATGCTATTGATTTGTCGTTTGGCTTACTCGAAACAAAGATGTTGTACGTGCCGGGTCCATCAAGGTCCAGCAGGAATCAAATAAAAAATAATAAAACACACCCGGCCAAAGCACCAACGCAAAGGAAGGTGGTTTCAGAGGCCGGTTTGGAATCAAATATTCTCAGATTGGTATTGCATAATTCAGTGAGACCAGTTATCTGTGTACGCATGAATGCATGATAGATATATTCTTCTGCAAAATAGACTCAATTAAGTAGGAGACAAGTTGGACCGTAGACCAAAACATATTTGTTGAAGAAGGTCATTAGAATTAATTTGACTTGAGAACCGATCTGTACAAAAATCAACACTATCGACAAAATGTTTTGGGATATGAAAAAAAATTGTGTTAAAATTGTATGTACCACAAAAATCCATCGATCCCCATGCAAAAAGTATGGAAAACCAGAGTATGTTATAGCAAACATAAAAATGTGCTCAACTTTTTTTTCCATTTCAGAGAAAATAATCATGTATATGAAAGCATATCATGCGTGGAAAGAGTTCCAGGAAGCTGGGACTCATGGAAACAGAACTATTAATGCTAAAAATTACAAACCAAACTCGGTTATGTTGTAGACGTTAGGGTTATCCCACAAACAACATCAGTTTGTCCCAGTGGGAGCAATTGACACAAAAAGTAATCAAATTGGCTGGATCAGTAACAAAACAGACGGATGAGGTTTGCTAGAGAGCGTTGTAAGTTATAAGAATCGATCAATATTAAGATAGAATTTGTTTTCTGCATTTCCTAGAAAATGTGATTCCTTTAATATTTGAATTGGTTATTGCTCTGACTCTTACTAAAATATGCATTTAATCTGCACATAGATAGCAATGATATATTTCTAACTAATCATAGCAGTAAGAATTGTTTCCAGTGAAATTTTAGCAGACTGGTTTTATGAAAACGATGTTCGCGTATGGTAATAAATACTAAGTAAGTTATAACATATTGATGCACATAAAGAGGGGATATTTCTACTGTCACGATCAGGATCAGGAGAAACATCTGTTGATGCATATTCATCCGTGCAGCTTTTGGTTCGGGCTTCTATGTTAGTTTTAGGGATCTTTCATCAACCAAAAGGTAATTGTTAAAACTGAAATAAAATAACAAAAATAATAACTAAGACATCCTGTCATGAAACCGATAGCAGTTCATGTGTTCAACGTGAAAGAACCCGTGAAGAAAAAAAAAGAAAAACTGAGAAAAGAAACTTCATAAATTCTACCAATTCTGTGGAGTAAAGTAAACTATTGAGTGTCAAATTCAACGAGTACAATACAAAATAATGTTGACACGGACCCAAGCAGCAGTAAAACGAGAAAACACTTACCCACCTACAACCATCTTCATGTAATACTCCCGTTTGCATAAAGTGTGTTTGGTATGAAATTACTCGATTGTCGAAAGTCGAAACATCAGCGCTTCTGGCGAAAGCGATACCAGGAAGAGCCGGCAATAGATCGACAACACAACGAATGCGTTCGTTTTGCGGTGAGACTATGGGGTGGAAGGGTTTCGTGAAACTTCGTACACGTGTTCGTGTAGCATCATAATTTAAATGTACTTTTCTTTTATTGCTGCTCACCCAAAACCCGAAAGGGCGGGCAGGTGTGCAATAACAGTAACAATAACAATAAAAATTATGCACATGTAAATGGTTCATCTGGTCTCCTGGTCTTCCTCAGCCGCGGCTCGCTTTGACGACCTGTCCCCGGTTGCGCCATTTAACACCAACCAATTCAGCATCGTTCCGAATGACAACCGGGGGCCGAGGGTTGGACGGAGTTAGCTTATTTCGGGCCCGTGGGTTTTTTTAAAATATTTACCATCTTTTTTTTTGTCGTGCTGGAAAATACTTCCCATACTTTTGCCGAACATATTCATTCCGGGTAACATCGACTTGCCCTGTCCCTGGGCTCGGCCGTGTTCCCCCGGTGTGGGATGTGGATGAGGAAAGGCGAAACGACGGGTTCGGTAAAGAGTGTCCGTGTGCCTGTTTCTAACTTTAACCAAACTCACCCGCCTGAACGTGATGGGCAATTTGCGGAATTGAAAATGTTACCACGACGAACGGGGTTTAGCCGTGGAGTCGGGGGAGGGTTTTTTTCTGTTCTGTTTTCCGCTCCCACCTCGCATTCACTGGGTCGGAAACTGCAAGGAAGTGTAGCATGATGGTGTGGAGTGAAGAAGGAGAGGAGGGGGGGGGGGGGGGGGTGGATGATTTTTAATTTTTCCAACCTCCCGATTACGGTTCCGTAAGCATTTCGACACTGCATCGTTAGCCAAACAGCCGCAGTCGTCAAAAAGTGTTTATTTTGCAGTATCCCTTTTTATGTGACTTTTCCGAGGCGTTTGGGCGTTTCTTTTGGACTTGTTTCTTTTTCCCCTCACCCTCTTTCCTTGAGCTTGGGTGAGTGTTTCGGAAACGGCTTTACAAACGTTAGTCGACTTTTAATTAAGTTTATCGAACATTTTCTTCACCTGTCCCCTGGACCGGCAGAAGACTGCTCGACTCGAGGTGCAATGGTATGGCGGCACTGATTGGCTTTCGGTGATGGTAGCGAGTTTTTCCTCAAGCATTCGTGCCCCAGTTGCCCCGTCTGCAGGATTACCCCACCCGCTTCGAACCAACCTCCTCCTTCTTCCCTAAACCCATGGTGACTTTCTACGCACGACTGTTTCCGACGTTAGCTACACGGCACGGGAAGGTGTGTTAATGGACTAATTTGCATACTTTTAACATGGTTGCCGAGGGACCTACCGTTTCACTAAGTGCTCCTTGCACTGGCACTCGCTCACTACCGCACACACAAATACACGTTGACGGACGGGTGGTTGGAGGAAGCGAAAAGAAGCGAACATGAACGCGCGCGACCACGCACGGTTTCACACTCGCTTCGGCAAAGTTGGAAATGCCATACGAATCGACACACGTCAGATATGTTGCCGGTTTTTCCATCACCACACCTATCCACACCAGTTCCACCCGCCCTGTGAAATGCAAAGATGAAACCGTACCGTTTGCATGGACGTAATTATGAAGCGGTACGTTTTTACGACCCACGTCGTCGGCCGTGTGTTAACATTTATTGACCATCAAAGAAACTTCGGACCGATTAACGGTGTGCTTGTGCAATTCGTGGTTAATAAACGATTCGAAATGGGAAAATTATTTTGCGCTCCGACGCACAACCGGGAACCCGCTGGAATCATTAGGCCTTTGGAGCGAAAAGACGAGAACTCACGCGATGACGAGACGGGTTTTACGATGTAGAAAAGATTCGGCCTCAAAAAGGATATTTGTCTACTCACCGTGTAGCTGCGCCAGCGATTGGAGGGTGTTGGTGTTGCAGTTTAAAAATCCTGTAACGAGAATAACAAGCAGAAGGGAGAAAAGGACCTTGATGAGAACAACATCATTAAAAGAAACCACCGAATTCTTGCGTAAAAACCCTTTTAAAGACGTTTCCCCGTGGTTGTCTGCCTGCATCTGTTTGTGTGTGTGTGTGTGTGTGTGTGTGCTTAAAAAAATTGGAAAAACCTGAGGGCCGACCCTACTTAAGATTCGCTTAATGGTCAAAACAGGTTGAATGGAACATGAAAATGTAATTATTTACAACCACCTCTGGATCAGGATGGGATGAAAACAGCAATCTTGGAAAAAGGCGCACGGGCGAGTAACGGGCGCGTGAATCACGAGGAAAAAGGCAAAGAAGCTTTTTTATGACACCCGACTCCCGATCGTGGTTTCGATCGAAGTGCAAAAGGCTGTCGAAAGTGTGCGTCCTGTGGTCTTGGGCGAATCTTGGGTGATTTCTTCGCGCATTATTAAATGGTTCACGAACTTTGCCTGGACACTTTAATGGAGAGAGAGAGTGCGGGAGGAGGGTAAGGAGGGGGAAAAAAGTTGACTAAGCTTTGTTCGTTCCATCAATTTCGGCGAAAACGGCATCTAATCGCGGGCGGACACTTCTTTCGCCTGGAAAAACGCCAGCTAAACCCGCGCCCGGTTGGGTTTTAATTTTTTGGTTTCACGCTGAACAACTCTTTCTTTCTCTCTTTTTTATCTCTCTCTTTCTCTCTCTTTTTCTGTCCAGATTTTCACCAACAAGGAGGAAAGAAAGGGCACGCGCTGGGTGTAACAATTTATTCTACGCCGTAGCCTTCGTGCGGGCCGCGCACGTATTATGCGTTTTATTTGCACAATTTTTCTTTTCACTTTCGTCTCCCCGCTCCGCCCCAAAACGCTATTGACCGTTAATCCGTCAAGGATTATTTTTACGACAGGGAATCCCCGGTGATGGATTCTTTGTGTCGACCGCCTATTAAATGTAGCGTCGCGAAGAGAGTTGAAGGTTGCGCCGTTGATCGGGGAAAAGCATTAGCAGGAGGACAACTTTCCGAGAATGGCGCAGAAAAGCCAATCATCCATGGGCTTCTCGGTACTACAGAAATATTCAAACGTGTATTTTAAGTTTGACATCAGCTGTAGGCAAAAATTACCCAATTTAATGCATATAAAACATAAGTTACACCTTTTCAGTTCAACCCGCCAACATACAATATTACACAATAAAGCTTGAGGGAATATCTAAACATGACATAGTACCTTCAACTGTTTATAATATACCTTTGCTCCTGATTCAATTTTGCCAGTTTTAAGGTGTATTTAAAAATATAAACAATACAAGAATCAACACTTTTTTCTATACAAATTTTGTTACTAGTAAAATTTTAGAAAATATAAATTTTGTCTGCAAATAACCTGATGATAATGAAACACTTCTACACTATTTTATTAGCAGTTTTAAAAGGCAAGAAAGTTAATATATTTAAGAAATAAAATGCTTTAAATGGAAGCCCTTTATGGGAAGCCGGAAAGATGAAACAACTTCGAAATCTCACATAAATTTAACAGTTGAAAATAGCTTCCTATTCTGTATGAAAATGTTTCAAAACTTAGACTTTCGAACAAGAAAACATAGAAAATGACAAATTTAAATAATTACTAACAGTCAAGACATTTATTATAGGTTTCAATATACAAATTTTTGCAGGCATCCAAAATTATGCTTTCTGTAAGATTGAGCGAAAATAAGTTTAATATACAGCAATTATACTATATAAAATGTAATCAAATTTAGTCGCTTTACTGATGAAACTACTTTGTAACTATCTAATCGGAAAAGTATGATTAATATGTTTTTTCCATCTAGGAGTAGCTTTTGAGCCATGGGGGGTGCCCATGGCGCAGCGGTAGCGCGAAGAAACACCACACCACAGGTGTGGGATCGAATCTCGAGTCTGGCATCCTCCGGTATTACGAACGGCTGACCACCGATCTATAATATACCGTCTTTCGATCACACAAACTCTCTTCGGAGAGAGGCCTTGTCCCACTTGGGGATGTCGTGCCACATAAAAAAAAAAAAAGTAGCTTTTGATGCAATGGCAAATAACGGAATCCGTTTTTTGACCCAGCTATCACAAAATTACACAGCTATCGATTGATTTGGTAACTTATCCAAACATTCCAAACTGTTATGTTTTAAACAATATTTATTGAAGTTTATAAAAAGTAGTTCCTTAAAACTGATTTAAGAAATTCCTGTTCTCTGAAGTGTTTGAAGCTTTATACAAATCCACGAAGAAGTCTCCCAAAAAAACGATCGAACAATAGAAACTAGCTCCAATCAATTATCACCTTCCCGCATGCTGAAAGGAAGCAAGCGAAATCAGAACCATCAATCGAACAACAGAAACAACGTACACGACCAACAACTCCCAAGCACCCACTGAAGCTAACCGGGGGTCGGGCTGTCCAACTTCCCAGGGTAGGTAGCAACCTCTACCCTGGAACCGCCCCAAAGCCCCGACACAAAAGAGTTTCTTCATCGGTTGCCATCGTTTCCTTCCCCGCCTCTCCCCATCGTACGAATAAGCGAACGGCCAAAAATCATCGCCTTTTGTCAATTGATTGATTGTCGAGAACTGAACCCTCCCCGGTGAACGAATTCTATTGTTCCCCCGAGTGGCGACCCCGGGAAGGTGGTGAAGGGGGGACGAAAATAGCGAACTGTGTGGCCCGCAGGCGCATTATTTGTGTGCGTATTATTTAGGGCCCCCCCCTTGTTTGTGTAGTAGACGCCCGACAGAAGCGAACCCAACTGATTGATACTCGAGTATCGCTAATTACCGAAAGTTGCTTTTCTTCTCCCGGGTGAGCCGATCCGTTTGGGCGAGGGTGGGCTCATTTTGAAAAATGTGTTTTCACCATAACACAATGGATAAACGGAATGAGAACGAGCTGTATAACAGCTTACGGTAGAGAAAAAACGAAATCACAGCATCCAATCAGGACTGGATGTCCACCAGGCGAGACAATTCGGGATCCTTTCCCAACGGTTTCGATGAAAACTCACTGAGCGGTGGCCTCGAGGACACACCGTTTATCGGGAGTACCGTCGGCCGGCGAGAGACTTTTCCACGCCGCCAATTAGGAGAAGGAAACTCGACGATGTGACACGACGACAATCGGCGTCCCTGATGGCTAATCGGCCATCTTGGACGGGCTGGTGACGTCCGTTCGATTCATTCGGCGCGCCCTAGCTCGGGATAAATCCCTTCGCTATAATTAATGGACGCAACCCCGATTGCCCATTTGTTTCAGCGGGATCTTAAACAGCGTTAGAGTTTATCGGCACCGCGTCGGAAGTTACGTTTATCGGCTTTCCAACGATTCCAAACCCTTTTCATCGTGTAGGAAAGAAAGGGAACGCCAAAAAAAGGTTCAAAACTAGCTTCAGTTTTTTAATGCATTTGAAAAGAACGTTGAAAATGGCCTCAAATGGGCCATCTTACGTACGGAGGGCGGAGTGAAGTTTCTCGTTGTATCTAAATATACTGGTCACAATTCCCGAAATATTGCTAGCGAGCTGAAATCCCCCTGGGAAAGAGGGAAAAAAGGATTTCCTACTTTTTCGTTTCTCTCAGCCAGATATCGAGAGTTTCGGTCGCCGTAAAGTTTTCGATTGAGATGCAATCGCTTAGCAATCTCCCCCGGTGGGAAAGAAACATAGATGCCAGTGTTTGTATTCTAATCACTGTTCGTTTGTGACCACTCTTCTTTTTTTTCGGTTTGGTTCGTATCACAAGAAAATATGTGTACGGAAGTGTCCTGCGCCCCGATAAATTGTGCGCCGTTTCTTTTCCATCCTTTTTCCAAAAGTTTCTGTACAGTTCGTGTTCGTTATTTATATTTTTTTTTTCAAAACTTCAACTCGCTCTCGTGCGTCGAGGGAAAGGAAACTAAGCGATAAGCTAGGGTTCCGGATTTCGTTCAACCCTCCCCCCCTTCCTCGGTGTTGCTTGGGAAAATGGTGAAAATTTTCTTCGAGTTATCTCCGGTGACTCGTTGCTGATAATTGCATACTTCCGGGCGGACGATAAGTATCGTTTCAGTTGTCCACCCGCACCCGCCCCGGTGGCAGGTGACAGCTGCAATACTCTTATCGCTCGTGCTACACGCTAAAACTTTTCTATTTTCGTTCCCCGCTTTTCATCTAGGTGGCGTGGTTTGTGTGTGTGTGTGTCCTCCCTTTGGTGGAAAGTAATTTTTCCTCCACTCGTTGGATACTCGTTGGTTCTGTTTTGCATTTTCGCTTTGATTCGAACACGGTGCCGTGCCACTAAGGTTGTATTCCCGCCGGGTATTCAACAGCTTTCGAGCGATTGGTCGGGTTTGTGTCCTTCTGTGTTTCACATTCTGTGTTTTTGCGTGAAGCTGTTATCGCATTGCAAATGATTGCACTCGGTTGGAAGTTGTTGTTCACACCAGTGACACATTTCGAAAGTATCATATTTCCTAAAGGTACCCGTTGAGGATGGAAGAAGAGGACACAGAGACGAGAGGTTTACAATAACAAATTCGATATTTCAAACGAAATATCGTTGTTTGAACTCAAGCTGGTAACTGGTGAAACTTCAGAACACCTAGTTATTCAAACTTTATAACATAACTAGGTGTTCAAACATGAACATAAATCCAATTGCAATAACTTGAAACAAACATACTTTGAAAAAAGAAGCATTCTCTTTGTTGGTAATAAAGGATTTGTTAGTTGTGTGTTTGGAATGAAAAAATACAAAATGCTTTTGATAAAGTAAATCATGCCAACTTAAATCATTAATACTGTTTCCTTAGCATATTGCACCTAATACACCTTTGTAAACAGGAATAACTAAATTTACCATCATAGAAAATGATTATCATTTCGAATGAAAAACGATGAAAACCAAGAACACAGGAAGTTGTTAACTCGTGGGACTTTTGCTTGGCAAATGCTTCTACGGAAAAATGAAACTGGATGGAAGAGAAATGGAATTCATTAATTTCTGCTTACGTGAGTATTCAATTTTGAGGATCCTTTTACCGTACCAGGGCAGAGGTCAGGAGATTCATCGTACCGGGAAATCTGGTACAAAATCTTTGTTCATGGTTTGGTTTTTCGTGCTCTTGCGTTTTTTTTTTCTTTTGTATGTTCCCTTCCCAGCGCACCGTTTGCTTCCTCCAAATCCCAGGTTGCAGAAAAAGGTGTCGCTGGGAAGGGCATCGGGTATGCCGAGTACGTTTCACGCCATCCTCACGCCAGCCCAATATGAAAAGGTAACCGATGTGATTAATTACACTCGAGATGTTCGGACGGTGCCGGAAAACGGAAAAACCCCGGCTGCCCACCGGCCCTGGAGAGGTGACGGGTGGACACCATCAACCGATCAGCGCTAGCAGTCATGCTATAGGCGTCCACCCGTCCATGTTGCTTGGTGCCAGGCCACCAAATGGAAGGAAGCGAATTTCTATTGTGTAATTCGTTTCATGACCGACCGGTGCGAAGGTTGCGGATGGCGCTTCCGGAGCTTCCGGTTGGCAACCGGCAAGGGCTGACGTCAGCCGTGGCCTTCGGAAGCGGATGAAAAGGGTGGCGATGCGCAATCCGGGTCCGGAAACGGGCCCCGGAAGGGTCGAGGGCCATGAGAATTTCAGCAATTCTTAAGGTGTTCATTTGTTTCATCGTTACCCCTGCCCCCGTTACGGTACCGATCCTCGCCCCGCGCCCGGAGAGGTCAATCTGGGCAAACACCTTTTGGCCAGCGCTGAACGATGTCAAAGGAAGGAATGAAAAATGAAGCGCACGGAAAGTGTGAAAACCGCGAAACTAACTTCGCGGTGGTCGCTTCCTGAACTGACAGTTGGCAGCTCGTTGTCCTGGCGGACGATTGTTAATGACCAAATGCAGTTAATGGAGTGCTTGACAAAGGATGCACTCGAAAATACAGTGGCGTCAGCGGGACAGAAGCAAGATTTTCTTTTTTCTCTAAAACCATACAATTCCCTTCCATTACTGAAAACCTAGTACTACGCTCAGCACATACTTTGCACTTATTTTGTGTTTCCATTTACGGCTGTTGCTGTAACTCCTTCCAACAAAAAACGGCAGAAACCAGCGCAACAATGTTTGAAGGCATTCAGCTTTCTCACGTTAACAATAGACAAGTTTTAGAGATTTTTTTTAAAGGTTTTGTTTTACTGTCTGATCATTGCATTGAATGAACATTGATGTTAGTACTGTCGAGAAACGGTATTATAGTTCCATTAATATAATTATTTATGTGTAAGCTTGATTGTCTCTTGATTATTTAATTAAAGTGGACTAATGTCTTCTTCAAACAATCTTCAACATGATGAGTGATTCATCAACAGAAAGATACATATTTTTTGTGTTTTATGACATTCTTATAGCTGTCTGATAACTAAACGTCTCTTGGTTCTTCAAATGAAATGGTCTCATGCCGTCTTCAAACATGTTTTTTGATTTGATGATTATTTCGTCGATTCTACTATTCAATGAGAATAACAACGGAACACAAGACATCAAACAAAGCATCCCAAAAAAGACACATCTGGACGATCAAATATGCCTGTTTTATATGTTGTATGATATTTTAAAAGGTCTTTTACTAAATGTAAACTAGATCATTTATGTATTTAAACAAAAATAGTTCTGTAAATTGAACTGTTTACTTAGTTATGTAATGGGACACGAATCTCGGATAAAATACAGAATCGATAAGTTATATTCTTCAATTTGAAAACTATTACTATCTCTAGTTACGTAACTTTAAGAATGCACTGATTCATCAAACATTAATTTATCATACAAGCACACTTCCGAGCCTATTAATAAAACCCAGAAATTAAGAACTTCTTTGTTCGCGCTTGCTCATGCACCGCACATGTATTGATTCAAAATGTCTCCGAGTTTGTCATTATTGCCGTTCCGATCTCGGGATTCGGTCGTCCCGCCCAACTTTATGCATTAATAATTTATGTGCGTATTTTATATTTATGGTATGTTTAATTTATGAGTTTAATTAAATTTTTGCTCGGCGCAGCGGCGATAAAGTGCTCATCCCGCTTAAAATGCAGCTCCATAGACTGGCGTTTAGCGGAAACCAGCTCCAGGAAGCCTCCAGAATCTTCGGAATTGGGCGTAATAGAGGGACGAGCTTTAGGGAGGGTGAATAACGGTTGAAATTTAAATTTCAAATATTCGTGTAGAAAAGTTTTCTACGTTTTTTCTCCGCTCGCCCTTCACCCAATGACAGTCCCGAACGTGACTTCACACATCCTGCGTCTGAAGGTCTGCGGAATTTGTTGTGCATGGCGCTGGGGCGCGTTAAACCGTGAGACAAGCTCGTTTATGGCCCATGCCAGGATAATTAGGAAGGCAACTTTAAACGTTATGCGGCTAGCTTGTATGTAATGGGGAAAGGCAGGTTAGGATGGTGGACACGTGTGTGCGTGCTGGAAGGATAATCGCTGGCACCGCGTAACCGGGGTAACCTTGAAAGGACACACGCATACAACGGATTATTTGTGTAGGAAAAGAGTTCATTATCTATTGCTGAAATGATACATTTTCGAGCTCGTTGGGTAGTGGGGGGATATGGTAGCGACGCGTCTAATAACTTTATCGGTAGAAGCACTAAATTATGATAATTGGTGCCTATCGCTAAGAGGTACATTAGTTCAGGGGCGTTGGATTTCAGCTGTTTAGGCGCATTGTGAACGCTTTTGCTTAACGGCTCGTTTGAAACTGTTATAAAAATTAGTGTAATTTAGTTAAAATACTTCAAGTATTTAGTTTAATTTGATCTCTTTGAAGCTTCTTTTTTGGGACAGCTCATCTTTTTTACAAAGTACCATTTTAAAGGCAATATGTATACAGCTCTACAAGTCTTAGCATTTGATGTATTTTTAGCAACAGTTGTGTTTCCCCGTCTTTTTTTATTTCAATACGTCCATGGCGCCATGTCAATCTTAATCACCTCGTAACCACGCATGGCCGGATGCAATATCGTCTAAAATATTGAAACCGACTGTGGTATGAATCATGCACACATGCACTACACAAATCCCTAGGTTCAGGTTCAGGGCTCCTCGTAAAACCCATCCCTAATCGGGCGGACCTTATCGAGTTTGAAAATTCATAGAGTTAATTGAAAAGCTTCCAGAGCACGCCATTATGATAATTGATTTATCCATATTTGATAAAGTTGTGGCCGGGCATTAGCTTGAGGCGCCGTTCTGCAGGGTTCAAACTGAAATAAATGGCGTGTCCCTCATTATCGGCGATTGGCCGCCTGGTAAATCCTTCCCCGGGTCTATTTTATGGCTCCTACTTTCCCTTCAGGAATGGATCTCTCCTTTCATTCCATTGTCTGTGCGCCACGTTTTCTGTCTTGATAATATTTTAAGAGCGCACAAAACTTGTGTGTCATTTCAAGAAACATTCAGCTTAAAGTGATTCGGAGTTCGTTTAATTCCGTTCGCTGTAAAACACTCCTACCACCCCGTTGCCCTTATCTAGTTGACATGAATTTCGCACAACCACTCAGAAAACTGCTGTCACAGACAAATAAATCTGCGATGCCCAACGTGGCCGGGTAAACTTCTCCAAGACACTTCTCTATAATGACCGTCGTCTGTTTCGTTTGTCGTTCATTTCGAATTCGTTATTGACTTCTGTTATAATTCATCCCTTGGGGTCGGTCCTTTCTGGAGCGGTCGGGCCGGAAACAAATTTGCACCGAGGCGAACCGAGCAGGGCGGAAGGGCGAAGAAGGGAAGCTGGCAGACACAAAATGGACTCTTAAAACAAACATCGGTGGAAGGCGTTGCTCGCCGGTCGAATTGGGTAGTTATGGTCGTTCCCCGTAATTAAATTTCGCCGAACCGAACGTCGGTAGAAATCGTTAGAGAATCGATTCCGTTCGCATTAGGAACGGTGTGTTCCACAAAATTTCAACTTGAGGTCGATGAGTTTTATTCAATATTTTACAAAACGCCCACTCGTTCGGGTTGCACATCCAGAATGCGTCAAATTGATATCCAGTGCACGTGCCACACTGGAACGTTCTGGGAAATGCTCCGTTTTCAAATCGATTGTTGGGAGGATTGATGATCAAAAGAAAGGAACGAAACCAGCTGCATAAATATCGTCAACTTTTCTCTGGATTCAGAGTTTCTTTAATGAACTAGAAACTGGTTCATCGTCTAACAGCTCACTATGGACAATCACGTTAATGGTGGTAAAGTATGTACCTAATACTGAATCAATACAATAGTCATATTGTGAAATACTGAATAATTAGTGAGTGTAGTTATTTGTTCGTTTGAATTGTTTTAATCACAGATATATCCAAGGTACAATGATTAAACAGTTTAGTTTTATTATACAATGATGATGAGTTTATACCCCTAGTAAATGTCGCTTTATAAATCATTAAAGTTGCAACATTTCTAAATAAATTTGGAAAATGTCGATGGTCATTCATAAGTTTGAAGAAGATGATCAAACTTCTTTAGCATCCCCGAAACGGTTGATCGATTTTGAAATGAATCAATAAGCAAAATAAATAGAAACAAAAAAAAAAAGCGGACTGTAAAGCACTTTCAGGTATTGTGATGTAAACTTCCGCTGAAACTCGAAGACCAGAAATAACAAGTTAATCTGGTCCGTTGGCATCAAAAGCTCCTGCCAGCGATTCCCTCCACCAATTCTGCCATCAACTGCGGCAAGAATTAATTGGGCTATTCCAAATACTATCGTTCGGCAAAACATCATCATCATCATCATCATCACCAACATCACCATTGGCGTCGGCATGAACACCAACGCCCAGGCTTTGCTGGAACCAGTGCCACTTCAATGAATTCAAATTATCCTTCAAGAGAGAAAAATCACCTTCAATTATCGCGCCGAACAAAAAACAAGCCATAAACAAACATTACCGGGAAAGATGGTGGCCATGTAATCGTGCAATTCGGAAAACCGGTGCTGTGGGCTTGGGAAAAAATAAATTTTGTCGAAAAAATTGCAACCAAATCCCCGACAGAAACCCAAAGGTATGTCAAAGGACATTAACAAATGAATGTTTTGGTGGGAAAAAGAAGGAGCTAAACAGACGAAAGTAAAACCAAAAAAAAAACAACGAGGACATCAGTATGCAAAAACGAAAACAAACGTTAGTCAACGATGATTGCCCATAAAATGGTGTAACAGCGATAGTTAATTACAATTTACAACCGCGACTGATACTATCGCGCACCGACCCCAATAAACTAATGATCAGCAGAGAAACTTCCCCAACCCCGCGGGCCACAAGGTGTGCGGTCGGTGTTTGTGTGTGTGTGCGTGTGTTTAAATTCTTCCTTTTTTTTTGCCCTGTCCGCTGGCAGCGTTTCCTCCACTCGTTTTATCACTTGCGCCACCTAATAGCCCCACGGGAGAGGCGCTTCCGGATGGCGGACCGATAAGCGGACCGCCGTCGGGCCTGTAACTCCCCGTGGTAATGGCGTCCGAAATAAATCAACCCCGGCTTCCGGGCCCGGCCGGTGGTAGGACCTGGTGGACCTGAACCACTGTCTTTCCCTAGAGCACCCACCGGCTACCCGGGGAAACAAACTTATTTGTGTCGTTTTAATCTCTTCGCCACCGTTTTCGGGGGAACTTTTGAGCCGGTCCGAGGATCGCCTCCGTTTCGGGGCAGAAATAATTGAACAATAATTACCACAACCGATAGTCATGGGTGGGAGGAGCATGAGGGAAAGTGAAATGGCGGTAGCGAGCAGAAGCGGGCTGGCCTGATTCGTGATTTTATCATTCGTAAACGTCCAGCAAAATCGCAACCGAATGACCCGAAAAGTATCACCATTAATAAATGATTCTCGATTGCGAAAAACAACACCAAACGAGCGTCATTTGCTCGCGCGAGGGATAACCGAGGGAAATTCGCTTCGGACGCGTACATCAGCGCATGTGGGGCACAAAATAAATAAATAAACAAGTACTCCCCTTCGCTCGCAAGCCGCTGAATACATTATTATTAATTAATTCCTAATTATTTATTTGCAAAACAGCAATAACCGTTCGCAGTTACACGCTCAACTAATTATCGACGCAACACTGCGGTGAGGTGCCCGGTCCAGGTCCAACTTCAATTGCCTGCCATCGTGCTCATCGCCCCTCCGAAAGGATCATTGACGAATGAATATCAATTAAATCCCCGAGAACCCGGGCTCAGTCCGGCAGGCAAACGCTCAAGTGCGCAAGCATTATCCACGGCGGCTTACGCTCGAAAATACGTTCACCATTTCACCGGTGGAACATTAGTAACGCATGTTGTTGTTCCTCCTTTTTTTATTTGCATTTCGAACACCCACTCCCATTGGGCTTCTTTTTGCGGGACGGGCGCAGAATGCAATTCCAATTGCGGGAAGGACGTGCCAGAAGGACTGGTTTAAATTTGCAGCTGCATAATTTGGCACTAATTCAAAAGTGTTAATCAAGTCGGTCGGCTGGCACGTGGCCGACGTACGACTGGATGGGCGGGGAAAAGCGATACACCGCTATCTGGCAATGAACTCGCGAGTAGTCGATGCAATTAAAACAAGTTTTATGAACTGCAAACACGATTAAGTGAGCTCAGTTTGAGTTGAATATTGAACTGCTTTGAGTGGTCTTTCGGCAATTTTCTTCGAAGCAATGAAGTGCCAAGCCATTAGAGATGAACAAAATGAAGCAATCATATAAAAGTCAGTGGCATTTTTATCCATTTTACACCGTCAAGCTGTTCTTCGTAATATAATAACTTTCAAATAGATAAAAATAACCATTTTATGAAGTGTTAAATTATTGAAAGGAATATTTAGCAAGCTTAATTAACTGCACATTTTTTAACGAGCTTTTCAAAGGTGTTTCTTTATTGATTGATGTTGATGGTGAGCTAGTCTAAAGTATTGAATTTAAGCTTATGTCATGAATGATCAGTTAATGGCAATAATATTTTGTAAGTATTTGATCTTTTTTTTTGTTTTTTGCATCCAACAAGGTTCGCATGAACAAACACACCAACATTATTACTAATTTGATAGAAACAATTTATGCGTTACTTATTTAGTCGTTAGCATCATGTAACAGTTGCAGCTCCGAATTTTGATTCAAATAGAAGACACTCTCTAAGAATTCACACATAGGTATAGCTAAATGGGTCATGATGTTTTCGATTGAACTTTAACAAAACATTATGCAATCAAAAAACCCACAAATACATAACAGTTGTTTAGAATTCTAATTGAATACTCCTTTTGATGTAGTAAATTTCAAAAAGAGCCCTATTTGTACAAACGGTTCGTAAATGTGCAGATTTCTGCAAATTCGACATATTAGGTAAAATAAATAGCAATTGACATTATTATATTTGCCTAAGCGAAATCATGAAAAGTTTAATGTTAAAAAAACCCGTATCAACTAATTAATTACATGGTAGTTCAAACACCCAAAGTACTAAAAATTTGATTTCAAAATGAAACAGAAGTTTTATTTAAAAAATATTCCTCCCTTTGAATACCACCACAGAGAATTGGTGAAAAAGTGTCTGAACCCGGAAGCAACTTCCACCACCCACGGGCAAAGTGCGATGGGAAAAAAGCCCATCATGGCCCATTAGTAATGGTTTCTTTCCGTTCCAAAGCGTTGTTTTTCACTCCCTCTTTCATCTGCCATCCATTCCGATGCGTGATTTCCGCGAAATGAGAAGAAACGATGCCAAATAATTACTCGCTTCCGATTCCGGCGCGGTGAACGACGCCATTTGCGTACGTTAGTTTCATTCATCCGCTTTGCCGACGGTTTGTGTCGCGTTTGTCGTGAGTGAATTGAATTCGTGCGAATGCGTGGCCATTCTTCACGGGCCTTGTGACACGAATCCGGTTTGTGTGTGTGTAAAAGGATAGCAGAGCGTACGTACGGCTGTAAAGCCGTTGAGGAGGAAATTCTGTTTCGTAATCAAATTGAGTGCCACGATTACGATTACGATCGACGGTGCGAACGAGACGGCTCGCACGCCATCGCGTCCTTCTTCATTTGCTGGTCCTTCCAAAACGATCATTTATATGTGTGTGAGAGTTTGATGTTTAACCGCACCGGAAAAATGGGAATGCGTTCAGCACCGGCCAGTACGTATGGTTGACAACGGAGAAGCTCCCGGTTATCGCTGTCGCGTGACCAAACCCTATCGTTGGCGAGCGTGCTTGCGGATATCGTCTCACGTCCCACCGCGTGGTTTTTGGTGCAATTTGGGGAAATCCTTTATTTTCACACCTTCCACCGCACCCACCGCTCACCGCAGAAGGTAATAGAATGTGGGTGCAGTGATATTTGTGGAAAAACGCATCACCTTCGACACCTTCACCACCACGTGAACGTTAATCACCTTTTGATCATTGCGGTTCCGACACGCTTGTCCGTTACGCTCGATGCCCGGGATGGAATCAGCATTCAATGAGTGGTGTATTTTTTTGCCCCGACACGTAAAGCAATGTCCCTGTCAGCCTAATGAGTAAATTGTTCCATTGTTTCATAGCTCATGCTTTTCCAATACGACGTCCTCGAAAGAGCCTTTCACGGTGCTTATGTTCAACATTGAGCAAACGATTGTAATTGATTAAAAACATCACTCTACACACACACCCAAACAACAACCAAAAACGAATGACAAACAACCCAGTTTTGCTTTTGATGATGGTGGAAAAGCATAATAATTAAGAGCTGATTAAACATTCGCCCACCAAATGGGTTACAAAACCACGGTAGGCCGCAGTTTTAAACACGATTGCTCAAAATCTCATCATCATCATCATCCACCCGGCGTTTGAGCATAATCATTCTACGATCAATCCTATTTCTTCCCCTCCTCCGCCTGCTTCTGTATTTCCTTTGCTTTGACGTCAGCATTACCCTACAATCACCCAGCCCGGCCCATCGTTCCCCGTCTTTTTTCAACCCCTTCTCCAATCGATTCCGAAGCCGTTAATCCCTTGCGGCGAGGTTTACCTCCTTCGGTTTCTGATCGATTAGTTGAGGTTGATTTTAATTGTGTTCGCAAAAGTCACTTTCCACGCCGGTCCTCCCATGCCCCTTGGGGTAGCACTTTTCCACCCCTTTTCCCCCGTAAAGGTAAAGGCCAAAGCCACGAAACTGAAAGACGTTCGGCCCAGCAAAGTCTCCCCAGCATTGGAGCACCGTCCTAGCGCGAAACTGGAAGGAGATGAAAAGGATTCGGGCGCTCGGAAAATGCCCCATGCAGGAACGTCGATTTGCCGGGCGAAACTGAAAGTCATCCCGTGCCAAGGCGCCGGGCTTCAACGTTACGTGCTGCAGGATGGGATCCGGATCCCAGGTGCTCCGTTCGCTGGTGGCGAGGTGTAGGTAAACACGGGGAAAGGTGGGGGAGCGACGGGAGCCTTAATCCATCAGATTAAATTACTTGCTTTCACCGGCGTGAGGCGTCATTCGTGCGGAGGCTTCCTGTTCAAACTTTCATCGCTGCCGAAGCAAGGGCTGCGTCCTCACTAATGCCGGGGAGCGGCTTCAGCAGGTTGGCATGGGTTCGGATGAGGGTTAGGTTCCGCCTTGGCTTGTTATTAAATTCGCACGTATGTATTTACACCAGGTTGGATTGACAAAGCTCCAAGCCTTTTGGCATCGAAGGCATTGGGCGAGTGCCCAAAGAAAACCGAAAGCAAATAGGAACTAGTCGCCGAGAGCGGAAAATTATGTATCCAAAAAGCAGAGGACAGGCAAGGATTTCGGAACGTGTGTTGAGGAAGCACACAGTGTTTCTTCGCAGTGTGAGACTTAAACTTTAACCTGGTTTTTATGAATGTCAAAACAAATAAAGAATGTGAAATCAAACTAATAACCAATAGAAGATGTTTCACAAATTTGATTTCATAAGAGCGCTTGAAAGTAAAACATTCTGTTCTCACATAAGAAATCATGTCCCATCAGGACAAGGAAAAAGAATGGCCCATTTAGAAGCGCATCTGCCGTACTCGACGCGTCCGGGAAGCAGGAAATGAATGATTGGCCAGTACATTTGTGTTCCATATAGCCCGGAGGCGCCCCACGGAGGGTTCGGGTTCGGCCACAAATGGACCACAAAAGGGTCCGCCTTCGCATCTGTCTTGAGCCGATGGCACGACGTGTGAGTGTGTGTTATTAAGATCAATCATCATTAAAATTTGATGTAGTGGCATGCAGGGAAACGACGACGACGACGACGACGATGATGATGATGATGGAGAAGAAAAACCGGCGGACGTCATGATGAAATGTCCTATGATTGTTTCAGTAGGCTCGGTCGGCGTCTCCCAGATCGGCGCAGTGTTCCCTCTCGGGCCGAACGAGGCGATTGGCCGCACCGGTGCGAGGAACTCTCGCGGGAAATGGCTGCGAACGTTCCGGCGGATCGCTTCCGAGGGTGGAACGGAAGATTCGTGCGTCGCTCGGCTTCCGGTTTCCGCCGGCCTGTTCGTTTATTTATAACCTTAATGCGTGAATTATGTCGTACGGCGCATATGCTTACGGAGAGCTAATGTTCCCTGGAGATGGCAGGTTTTGTTCGTAGGCTCCCCCCAGTGGTTGGGTTGGGGGACGAAGCGCAGAAGCGTATTGCAAGCGACAGGCGGGGAGAATGTTACTGTCCCAGGCGCAGGATTATCCGCCGAGCAGAAGGATACACACCCCGGGCTGGTAAGGTGAATGCAGATTTAAAAGCTTCGGCAACGGCCTGATTGCGACAGTGTTAGTGTTGATGATAATGGCGAACGCGGGATGATTATGCTTGTTTGGTTTCCTTCGCAAACGATGATGCTTTTTAGAAACGCGCTGCTTCTGACGCGCATCTTGCGTTCGGTTCACCGGATACATTACACACAACTTTACAGAAAAAACGGGGGAAAGGAAAAGCAGAAAAAACACAGATTTGTGGAACCCCCACACGAGCCACGATTGACTTGTTTCTCCAAACCACTGCCGATGAAGGAAAGCTAATGGAAAGGCACTCCGCACAAGCACTGCCTTTTTCCTCAATGTGGCCTTGTGGCACAACCCAACCCATGGCAGGCGGTTTCGTTTGCATTGTTTCACCGCTTCAGTTTCTTTACGTCTCTCGTTTTTGCTGCTTACGATGGCCTTCACCACGTCGAGCCCATGAGCCTAACGCACACGCCGAAGGAAAACTGAGATGAGGTTTGTGGATCAATTTAAAGTGTTCTACCATCACAGTGCGGGAATTACTTGCGCCTCAGAAGAGACCATCTATCATCTTATGACATAAAACATCATCCCTACACCCACAAACACACACGAGCACCCTCGCAATGTGTGGAAAGCCATCAAACTGTTGTTAAAACAAGGCCTGGTAAGGGAAATAATACCAGTAGAGACGACTGTAGTACCTTCCTTGGGAAAATTGTACTCGAGCGTAGATAAATGCTCCATGTGAAGGATATGACGATTTATGTTACAAGCGGAGATGGCTAACAATGGTATCAGGAGTCTCGAACATAAATATTATCGTTAAGCAGGACTTAAGCTAAGGAATTACACAAGTATTCGTATTTACAAAAGTTTGGGGTTAAATAAACGTAATTCGGATAAGACAGAATCTATGTTGTTTTAAGTCACTTCTCTTACTAAACAAACGCACTGAGCTAGATTAAGTGTATTCATGTTCAAATGCGTCGGTGAACAAAAGAAAGCTTTACTTATAAAAATATACATCAAGTTTTCATAAAGCAATTTATGGTGAAACACAATTAAATGGGATAGCAATCCATGTTTAGTAATTTGGGGTAAGCCAATATCCAATATCATCAAAATTACACCGAATTTTTAATTTACAAATTATATTTTCATTTCCTTTAAAATGAACTTTCTCAACATTTCTTTAAAAAAAACAATTGTATTGAGATCGTACAGGTTGTTGCTTTTCTTGTTAAAAACTGTTGTTCTTGTTAAAGAAATGTTGTAAAGGAATGTCACTTTTTCAATGTTAGAGTAACAAACTGCAATGTCCAAAACAATTTTTGCTTTTCAGTATTTTATTCCTATCTATACTTTCCGAATGATTTATCAACGTGTACAATTTATTTTGTAGCACATTGAGTGTTCTCAATCTGTCTTTCAATTCTTCCTTCTTTTCATACTCCTATTTTCATAATTCTTATCTGATCTAGTTATCTGATTGAACAGATAACCCACTGCCTAGGCTTTCAAACGATAAAACGATGTTTAAATTTGTCTAACATAACTTTCGTAACTCTTCTATTAAGCAGCCTCATAAAACATGCTGAAGTAGCTAATTAAGTTTCTTCAGCTGCACAAGTCTTTAAACAAGATATCATTCGAATTACTTCAACTTGTTGAAACATATTTGAGCGTAAAACGCACGTACTACGCAACTGAAAATAAGTTGATTATTTGAACACAATTTGAGCTGAAGATGAAAGAAACCGAATACGACCAGTTCGTCTACAGATGGTTCAAATGATGAAATGAAATTAAGTTCGTAAGTGTATCCTCGTTACCGGATATCTTTTTTCCCCCCAAATGGCTCTCTTGAGTTATTCATTCATTTAACGGAGCATCTCGTCCCCTGTTTGCATATTTTTAAGAAGATGCCAAATTCCAGCTCCATCGCGTGAACCCAACTTTCGGATACGAGAATCGACAACACCGTCCAAATCCCACAGGCAAAACCGGGCAGCACCCAAGCACAGTTGTTTTGGGAAATCGACCGATCGCCAACCTCCACCCCACAATTTTCCGATCCGTTTCCCCGTCACCCACTCGCCCCGTCCGGCTGAACCAATCGGTGCTCTAATATTCCCATACACACGCGCTCATAAATCTGAGTTTTTGAATATTTATAATAACTTTTTGCCTTTACCGCTACGCCTGCCTTCCGAGTCCCAAAAGTTCTCCGATAACCTTCCCCCCGTTTCCGTCGAACGAAATGCCACCAAATTTGGTCCTTCCACGGGTTTGCGGCTCGCCGGTCTACCCTCACCCTGCGCACCGTCCCGTACCCTTACGCGGGAGGAATTTTTATAAAAACTGTGTTTTTCATACCACCCACTGTGAACCCCGCGGCCGGCCAACGACCTCCTCCAGGGAAAGCCGACCGGGCCGTGGTCGAACGGCAAGTTTTCCGTCGTCGTCGTCGTCGTCGTCGTCGTCATCATCATCAGCAGCGTCGGATGGACGGCTGGCTGGACGAATGAACGGAATGTTGATCGGAATTTTGATGAAGATGCTTTAGATTCGATGGCGAGGGACGGTGAAACGGTAGCCACGGAGCCAAGGCAGCGTACACTATGCACTCCGGTTTTACTTTTCCGTTGCGGCGCGTTGTTCTTGGAAGCTTTTTTTTTTGGTTGCTCTTGTTTTAGGGTGAGGTTGATTTTCTTTTCTCCACCAGGCTTTGTGTGTGTTCGTTGTTGTTTGGGGAGGGATCATATCGCATCGTTTGTTTGTTTCCCAACCCGGCAAACTCTGGCCGGGAATAGGCATAGCAGAAGGCGAAGAGGGGGTGGGGTTGAAGGTAGGGACCCCCAGGGGTTTCGGTTATCAAGGGAAGGAATGCTTCCGTGCGATCAAACTTTGGACCGAGGGCTGGGCAGAAATATTGATTGTATAAGCACGTAGCAATGAAATCATGAGCGGAATGACAAGCTGAGCTCCGAGCGAAACTCGATCTACGTACAATCGAAATGCGCAAAAAAGGTGTTTTTGTGCCGAGGATAATTTTCTTCCATCTGTGTGCGGGTATCGTTTTCCATTTGCTGTAATCGCCATGGAACAAAAGTAATGAAAGGATCATTCCCTAACGATCGGTAGAACTGGGCGATTTGTTCAGAAATTTGAATATGAACCATGAATGTTAGCATTTCTCCATAAGCCTTGCTGACGTTTGTTCTGTTCATGGAAGCGTAATGGCTTGTGAGAAATTTTAAATTACGAGATAGAAGCAGAAATATTCTTTCTACTCAGAAAGCCATCCAGGTTCATTGATTATCTTCATATTTATATGGTACCAAGAATGATAACGAATAAAAAGCGAGTGACATACACTAGGTAGAAACATTTCAAGGACAGTTACGCAAACCAGGTCACATTCTATATGTTTTCTCAAAAAGTTTAAATCAATCAAACTTGACGACAAGAAATAAAGATGTCAGTATATTGTAAATTCGTGGATCTGAGCTCAACAAAATTTGCTAAAAAAGCAAGAAAAAGGTCTGCTTGATTCCTTTATTTGTACAGTATTTATTATTTCTATTTTTGTTTTTGAAAATAAATAACCTTACGAATTTTGATTTGAAAATAATACGTGGAACGTTTGTGTCTATCATGGCTTGACAAAGGTACGGATCAGAGCAGAAGCGAGGCAGCAAGTCGACGGATAATAACGCCGATGCAAATGTTAGATCAGACGGAAGGTTCCATCTAGCGGCTTCCGTTGCTAAAGTTCAATCCAACCAACGTGCACGGAGACAAGTGCACGCGTAATCCGATACGTAACGCATGAGTCACGCGTCAAGGCCAGCTCCATCGAATCGCTAGACTCAGCAGAGGCCTCCTCCCGTACGAGCCCTGAGTCGCGAATGTTTATCTTCTCAATTCGAAGTTTCTCAACCGGGACCGGGTGAAAGATGTTCGCTGTCCTTCGCCCCCGCCGTTTAGATTTCGTGTCGAAGAAAAAAAAGAAGCAAAGCGGAAAACAAGCGCAAGATGCTAATCTAATATTGAATTCGCAAACGGCACCGTTACCGCGGTGGCAATGACGACTTCACGTAACGAGCGAAAGTTTAATCGAAATAGGACGGGAAAAACTCCGCCCGAATTGGTGGTGATTTTTGTGCAAGTTTGTTAGCGAATTTCCGACTGCTTGCCGACATCCATCCACTGATTCGGTGGTTCACTTGTCCGCCCACCGGCCAAAACCACTCCCAGCAAATCCTTGCAATCGAAGGCAGAGGCGGATGCAGCTTTTCTAGTGTGAATGCAAAGTTGCCGAACACCCCTGTAGCGGGGTGTACGTGGGGAAAATGAGGCAGCTTGGGGGAGGGTAGTGGTCTAGTTGTTTGTTCAAGTGATTGCCGGCCAAGTGGCACTGACGGCGTATCAGCGGCGTACAGCTGATGACATCGAATTGCAACTTGGCCTCCTACTAAGAAGGCAAGAGGACGCATCAGGGCGAACTGGGAGAAAAAAAAAAGCGGATGGTCAACCTCAACGGTGAAAACAAAAACCAATACCAAAGGTTGTAAAATCCAAACCCAAGATGGAATACCGAGTGACCGGCCGAAAACGTGGCCAGCACATATTCTCGGACACAAGGCGGGCCGTGCTGTGGCGTAATCGGTGGAGTGCTAATTTTGATAACAAACCGTAACGAGATGAAACGTGACGTGAAAGAGGAAAATGGTCGTGGCTGTTGTTTTGTTTTCTGCTGCTTCTCATGGGGCGACCAAAAGCCTTCAGCTAGTCGTGCACGTTTAATAATGCACAAGCAGGAGCAGTTTGGTTTCGGGGTGCATTTTAAAATCAATTCAAGAAAGGTTAGATTCAATTCCATTCCACTGCTTAAAACTGAAACAGTCAGTTATTGTATAAAGCAGTGGTGTCAAACTCGTTTGACCTCGCGGGCCACATTTCGCCCCAAAATAGGTTCGCGGGCCAAAACGTAAAATTGATTGGTTTGATAAAAATATGTTCTTATCAGTGTGGTTTGATCTAAACAGTCAATCGTGTTTAACACCTTCAAATTTTTTAAATATTATATTACTTCTTATAAAATTTACAATTTTCAGCAAAATATAAATTTTCTTTAACACTACTGTGCATTTTGGTAAAGATTAAAAAAAAGTAAATGAGCGTTATTACTACAGCTAACTTATTGCTCCACATCTATTATTTTATTTAGAATGCTCTTGTAGTTCACGACGTTTGTTTTGTATGAACACTATTTATTCGCTTGTCTCGAAAATCTGTGTGAAATCTTTGCTCTTGTCAACCGCAATATATCGGCGTGATGTGGATCAAAGTTGTGTATCACTTTCTTACAGAAATTGTTGAAATTGACGTTCGTTCAGTTCTCTTGCAATTCATTGAATTCAACAAAACAAATTTTGCTATTCAAACAAAAGCTAATACTCAAAGATCCAAACTTTTGATGTATTGCTTCAAAGGGATCGCGGGCCGGATGCGATGTTCTTGCGGGCCGCATGTGGCCCGCGGGCCGTATGTTTGACATCCCTGGTATAAAGTATTAAAATGTGAGATTTGTTATGTGCTATCCATTGAAAGGTGCATATGATATTTTGGATTTACTTCCATTAATTTTTTTTTAAATAAACAAAGAATAAGGGTGAACATAGAGTTTTAGAAAGTATCGCAAAACGGTTTGCCACACTTTTTTGGTACACTCGTTGTTTATGAAATTTGTTTATGTAATGTATAAAATCGACGGTTTTGTAGGGCTAAAGCAAAGACTTAGATTCCAAATCAATAAGTGTTTTATACTAATATAATTGTTATATTGAATTTTAATTTACTCATGGGATAAAAACTTTTCAGAACTAATGGCAGTTAACGAGGTAAAGGTAAATTAAATACAGGAATACAATATGACAACGTTTTAAAACTCTTTAGCATGAAGTACACGTTAAATTGACCATTAACGAGCCAATATTTGTATCAAAGAACAAATCTTGTTGAAGAAAAAGTAATAGTTTCCAGAGCTTACCATAAGTAAAAAGTTATTACATTGTCTTCTCTAGTTCGGTAACGAGTCTGTTTGTGCTTAAACTTTTTCTAGTTTTGGTTCTCTAGTTTTCTCACATTGCAAAAATCCCAAAATTTTCAAATCACTAGAAATTTGTTTGTTAACTGTCTGTTGGAAAAGTTGGAATTTGGAGATTTACATCGGTACGGCTGATGGTAAAAAAGACGTGGCCGATGGACCATTCTACCTTATCAACATTTTAAATCAAATAGTTTCAAAACTGGGGGTCCGCGACAGCCGAGCGGTAGCGCCGGTTAGAAAATCGGCCCATGAGCGCCGGGGCTCACCACCTCGACGGCGTGGGTTCGAATCCCAACCGAGACCGGACCCTCCCCTGTACGAGAGGACTGACTATCCACGTACAACAGGGAAACAAGTCTAGTAAGCCCTTAACGGGCAGGCATGACCAAGAGGTCGTTTACGCCAAGAAGAAGTTTCAAAACTGCTCCGAACTTATTTTTGCTAGTGCAAGCTTGTTCCTATCTAGGGCATAGGAGGTAACAAGCCTTCAGCCCGGTAGAGCGGTGCATTCGGATGTCATATCTATATCTGGGATCTCGAGAAAGCACTTTAATCCCAAGCTTACGAATCCAATGTGCCGGCAAATATCTGATATGACAACTTGGCAGATTTTGATATTTTCCCCGCGCCCTACGTGGAAGTCAGTGTTGTTGGAGCACATGAGCGCACACTCGCCCTAGTTCCGTCCGGTGGTCCGTGTATGCCGTTTCGTCTTCTGACGCAGTGCTACCTTAACGAATCTGTGCCTACCGATGGTTAGTTTCATTTTGTTGTACCCTAGTTTTGCTTCCCTAATCTGGTATGAATGTGAACCGGAGCGCTTATTTGCTTACCTTCGAGCGCGCCGTGGTCGGCGTGGAAAAGATGCTCGTCCGACAGCAGCATCCCGGTCAGCGTCCGTGTGTCCGGTGGTAGATGATTGTCCGACCGGTACTTGGAACGATGGCGCACCGGTTCGTGGTAGCGCTGTGGCTGATGTTGATGCCGTTGGTGGCCGTAGGCCGAAGCAATCGAACCGTGAACATCACGCTGGGAGTCACTGTCGAACAGTGAAATGGAGCGACGCACGAGCGGCTTAGTGCCGATGGCACCGCCTGCATTCTCGCACTGGCTCACCGCCGGATCCAGCGCCATCGGATCGAGCGCTTGTGGCCAATCCGGAACATCGAACGGACCGAGCCTCGTCGGTTCGCCGGTGACAGCTGATGCCATCAGCGGCGAGGTGCATTCGCTCGGCGGAAGTGAACCATACGCGCGGAACATGTTGGTTCGCTGGCGTTCGTTTCTTTTCAGGGCAAAGTTTGGCCTTCTTTCGGCTCCTACTGGATATACAATTTTGAAATAACGTTTTCACACAACAACAACGCTCAACAACAGTTGCACTTTTGCGAAAGGGGTGATCAATTTTTCAACCTAATATCGATTACACACACAGACCGAACGGTGGCCCGAAACACACACACACCCTTGGCCACGAAAGTATACGGAAAACACGTTATTGGAAAAGAACGGATGGCGATCACCGATAACGGAAACACTTGGCACTATCTCGTTGCAGTAAGTTGCATAACATCGCTGACCCAACCTGTGTAGAATTCTACCGTATTCTGTAAGCAGATCAGAGGATCACCTATCACGTGGAATGAAAGTGGACGAAGAAGGAATAGTGCACCAGCAACGCACAAGTGGAACGGATTTCGGAGTCTAAGAACTGCAAGGGAAAAGCCGCCCCGGAGAGCACACCAGTTAATGGGTGAATAGTTCCCGTGTGACTATCGCCTGCAGGGGACTCGCCATACTCACGGCAACGGCAAACAGCTGCGAGTATAGTGGGCCACCCCATAGACGACGGGGCGCGGGTAACGGGGGCTTGGAACTGTCATACAGCACGCGATCACTTTGGAGCGATTGCGCGAAACGGGGAAACCGTACGCGAAGATGTGCGACACCACTAATCATCACACGCAAGCGGTGAAGCTCCGCATCGTACGGCGTCGTCCAACCCGTGGAGATGGTGACGAGAGACATATACCACGACCACGACGTTGACAGTAACGGCAGTCGGGGTGGCGGACGCGAACCGCGGGACGTAAACTACGATATACGTACGTGCTCCATACCGGTGTGGCTGAGGGTCAGCACACAAGCACAAACATCGCGACGGTATCTGGCTCCCTCTTTCTTGCGGCCCTATTTGTGACAGTGTGCCATACATCGTCTACATCAGGGGTCGGTAAAGTCCAGCCCGCTTACTGATTTTGTCCGGCCCGTAATAAAATTCAAGTGCTTCATACAAAAAATCGATCTCCGAATCTAATCCGATTTGCTCACGATATCAGGTTTGTTTTTTCCTAAAATTAAGATTAAAATTGTTGGACGAGTTGCTATGTACCACATAACTTTCTCTTATACTTTTTGTTAGACTTTTTCTTTAATCGTTTTTAAATTTCCTAGTGTCGTGAGTCTCCAACATCTGACGGCAAAAAATCGTTTATTTTCATCCAAAATAGAAGCCCCATATTTTAAATATTCAGAGACTATGCTAGTAAAACTAAGATATTTTAAAATATTTTGTGCACAGGATTAATTTCAAGTACAAATTTAAAAAAGCAATGAACAGTACAATAAACTAAAATGTATATGTTGATCAAAATTCAACGAAAATAAGTACGCAAATGTTTAAAAAAGTTCAATGACAAAATTTCAAATATTTTAGCTTATATTACTTTTTATGTAACCTTACTATTTTGAAAGTTGATACTCTATTCAAGGGGATTTAGTATTACTTTGTGTAGTAATCATTGTTTAAGGTAAGGGCTCTTTGATCATTTGGCCCGTTTTGGAAATCGTGTGCCGACCCCTGGTCTTGATCGAGGCGGTATGGTACAAGCCCCCCTCTAAACAGCTACAACAACACGCGGGCTGCCCTGATGGGCTCGATATCGTAGCGCCGGTGCGATGGTGGAACGTCACCGGTGCGCACGGTCGGACACATTGTTTTCGTTTATCATCCAAAAACCCCCCCTATTCAGCATGTGTGTGTGTGTATGGATGTGCGCCCGCGTTGACAAGATATCACCGGGGAGAAGCTGTTACGCCACACCGGGAGCAGGGTGAAAAGTTACTGGTGCGGAAAGTCCCCGCCACGACACGGCGAACTAAGCGCTACGGAAGCTTTCGGCGATGAGCCCACGATAAGCTCGGCGAGTGTGTGCGCTAATGTGACTGTGTAAGCGCAGACGGAGCCGTTCGCCGCCACCAGCCCCCGTGCATATGGGTCAAGATCAACGGTTTCGGTACTTAGCATGGCACTAATATCGATCAAGTACGATCAAAACATCGTTAGCGGCCATTTTGAAGGTTGGTGGAGCGAGGGGGGTACTATGTTTTTGGAGGTTCAAGAACACATATGGTGTCAAGAAGGGGTGGTTGTCGTATTGCATGTTGAAATGTTTTGAGGTACGCGTTAACGATGTTTTCATTTTAGTTTCATTAATCAGCGGTTTGAAGCTGTTAGCAAAACAAAATGCAGACTTCAATATTAAATAAAATGTTGAAATAATTTTTAGCGTAATGTAAATACTGAGATTTTATTGTTCCAAACATTAGTTCTACCTGTGTAATTTACCGTTCAATTAGTACATCGAACAGTACTGATTCTTCTTCCTTGTTCGCTACACCCCGCAAAAGCAACAAAATGTCACTAGTTTGTAGTTCTGTTTCAATGCTACCACCGTGCCAGATAGTAACCCTCGTTAACTTACGCGCGCACCCGTTGGCGATGTGTGGAAATCTATTTCACGTATCCAATTTCAAGTTCCCGCTTCTGCCCGACACTGTTGGCAAATTATCACACGTTCGGCCAGCAACGGATTGGCGTTGTCATTTTGTCGCCCCGAAGACGTTGACACAAACAATCAGACCCGGGGCTGGCAACGGGTTTAAAATGGAAAAAGATAAAATAAAGCAACAACAACAACAACAACAACAACAACAACGACGACGACAGCTACGGTGGAAAACCCTACGCCACTTTCATGGGTTGCTCCGTTTCGCGTTCCGTTGTAAAGATTTGCGCTCAGGTGTTAATTTGGCACCGCTCAGGTTATCTCGTGTACGAGTGCTCAGTTAAGAGGTTCGACATAGGGGTTGAAAATAGGTTGTGATAGCTGGTTTTTTTTACCATTAGTCTGAACGGGGGATATTAAAGTCTAAGACTTGAAATTTGCTGAAATTCCGTTGTAAGAAAACCATTTTGTTACTATTATATTTTTGATAGTTCCTTTACGAGGAAAGAAGTTTCATGCATGTCGACGAACAAAACTTTAACAATTCATCTACGTGAAACCGATTGTAGTACACATATTCCCTTATTCATGTGCCACTTTGTTTGAGCGGTTTCCTTCAGAAACCAACAAAATCTAGCAAAACTTCCCCCGGAATTGTGAGCTTTACGTACGGCTGACAGCTGTCACATGTGGGTTCATAGTATATGTCAAATTTATGCCTTACTAAAACTTGCCTTGTTTTATTTACTTTTTCCCCAAGCTTTGCACCGGTTCTTACTTGCCCCTGCGAACTTTAAAATCGTCCGTTTCAAGTGGAGGAACCCACCGTGTGGAAACGGATACCGTCATCCGACTGACACTGACAGACACTTTCACCAGTGCCAGTGGTCCGTGACACCAATCCGTAGGAAGAATGGACCGAATCTGAGTCACGGAAGGATCTCCATCCGGCCACCTCCAAGTGGCCTTCAATCATACGGTTGGCTCTAGCTTAATTTTACGGTTTCAATTGTTACAAATAAATTACCACTAGAGTTCTGGACTTGATTTGTCTACAAAATCTTGTTGCTGGCAAGGTTGGTATGTTTTGGGGAGTCATATTTCAAGATCATCAGCCTTGTCTCAGATGTACCGGTGTAGCAACCAACGTCGCCCAACGTGCATAGCTGAATAGTGGAGAAAGATTTCTGGCATCTCCAAAAACCTGTTTCTATTTCAACCCCAATTTCGAGGACATGTGCAGAACATTCAAAGAATGAATTCTATTACATAATTTGTCAAAGAAGAACCTTCATGCCGAAAAACAAAATAGAAAAAAGACCATCATAACTAGTGTCACCATAGCAGGGGCTATAAACAGGGTACTTTACGGGAGGAAGAAAAACGGCCCTTTTTCCCACTCCCTCAAGCTCCCTCGAGTGAACCCCCGATTTGACCCGCCCGCTCTGTGGGTTACAAATTACCGGCAGTAATCGCACTAAGTGATGTTCTGCCGGATGCCCTTTTCCAACCCTAAGTAGGTCACAGTAACGAGTTCCCGATGGAACTCGTCCGTCCATCCGTCCTGCAATTCCCCCGGGGGGAGAGCGGGCGGAAAAATGGTCGCTGCGCAATGGCGAACCGAAAAACTAATCTGAACATCGCCGGAACTGAGAAACAGGTAGTGCGTGTCGGGTGTATGTGTGATGGTATCAATTTCAACCCTGCCCTGCCCCTGTCACCACCTTCCCCCGAGAGGGTTCAGGTTTCTACTTCTCGGTCCACGTGGGACAGTTTCCTTGAACAAGGGTGGATGGGGGATGAAAGCTTACTGCTGTTGGGAGCTGCCATCATGGATATGGGAAGGCCAACCCGAATGCATATACCGGTGTAACGGGGCCGCCCTCACGCACACCCTGCCATCCGGGTGGCCATCCGTCGACGCCGTGTTTACATCCCGTCTCACGTGTAGCGTTTGACATTGGGACAAACGAATCGAACTGGTCAACGCGTCGGAGAGGCGGTGAAGCGGTATGGAAGGGTCATTAGAGGCAACGATGATGCAACTCGAGCGTGCGATGAAGTCCGATGTCATATTGCACATTGTCACCGTGCGTCGGTATGTGTTCAATTTCCGCGCTCCGCCGTAAGTTCCGTCGGAACTAAACGAAGGTTAGCCGAAACGTGTACGAAGTAGGTAAGGAACGGAGGTGCCGCGACGTGGAGAATTTATTTTCTCTACTTCCAATTCTAACCCATGCGCTTACGTGCTACGTAACGTCGTCGGGCGAAGTGTCATAGCCATGTCCCGGTCTAAAGCAGCCATGGTCTGGCGTGACGTTTCGCCAGTACTTTGGCTAACGAACGGTATGGCAAGTTTCACCCCGGCCCGTGCCCTACTATCGCAGGTTCCGCGAGGTTCTGATGCAAATGCACCCGATGCGATAACGAGCGCTATGCAAACGAACGGTGCAACAGCGTGCGATCCGCCGCACGGTCCCGGGAGCCGATCGGATCGGCTGAAGTTTGCAAATGAAATGAATTGAAAGTAATTTGCAACCGTCACTTGCGCGACGGTGGCTTTCGGCGACGGCTAATCCGGTGCCGGAGTCAACCAAGATGGAGAAGAACGTAATCCCGACCAGGTGGATGAGTCGCTAAAGGGGCGTTATCTGGCGTTTGCTGGTGGGATAGAGGTTAACTCGAGGTGCACGACATGGTTATGAGTATCGGGAAAATTTGTTTCCCTTAAATTATGCATCACACTTGCGGGGCGAAGAAAAATACAGACCTTTGCCTGACAAGTGCAAGGTTGTCTAGCGTTGAATATTGATGAAAAGAATACACCCAAACGGGGAAAATACGTTCCCATTTATCTGCACAGTTGTTCAGGGTGTTTGGAGTGGAATATTTTCTATCAGGTGATACTGTAACCAGACATCGATATTTATTTTTTTAACAAAAATTATGTAGATTCTAAAAACTATTAAACTTATGTTAAAATATAAACCTATCTTGTTCAAACGTATTTCAAATGTTAATTTCAAGCTCTCATGACCATAGGAACTTGAAGATGTATGAGAAGTTCATTACTTCACCAATTATTATATTGATCTTTACCATGATCGTTTCCAAAGTAACTTAAAACATTTTTTTTAAACTTTGGAAAAGTAATTTGATTACAATACAGTAACATGGAAAACATGGAAAAAGTAATTTTTGTTCTTTCATAATGGATACAGGTTTGTTTGGGCACAGCACATAATTAACCATGCTTTACTAGCTTGAACCATTGAAACTGACTAGAAGAAACTTTGTAAATGTGATATTTAAATTTAATTTTTCAATTGTTTTTAAAAACCTTCAAACCTTGTTTGCAAGAATTAAAAAAACAAAAATAAGTAATAAAATGTATTTTAATCATTAAAGCTAAAGCTATTCTATATTGTTCTCCTAAATTTGTCTTTACTTGTTATCTTTTATTTTCTACCCTGCTTTAATCGCATCGAATTACTAGTTTAGTAAATAGTTTTCTCCTTAAGTTGGGAACGAACTGCACTGCACCTTTAAAACTATCTTGGAAATGTTACCTAAGTTTCTAATCCATGAATTTTCACATCGTCAGACTTTAAATGAAACTCTGGCCAAAACTAAAGATAGAGTGACGGTGCCTTTTTAATAAAATGAAACATCTACTCTCCGGGCGACGGCAGGCTTGTAATTGGAATTCATAAACTTCCAGAAACAATTCACTCTGCCCAATGCTTAGCCCGATGATGATCACATAATTTTCTCAATCCAGCGGCACATTCCTGCCGGCATAGTGAGCGCCCACCCGGCGAGACGCTCGGTGAAGCCGGTGGAAGAAATCGGTAAATATGCCAAATATTTCGCTCATTATCACCACCGGCGTTAGTAAGTTTTACCATGCGATAGGCTGTTCGGTAAACTGTTACACTGTCACTCTCGACAAGCCACGGATGCTTCGAAAGTCTTAAAACAGAGTGACAAATGAGGTTGCCGAGGCCGGGTTTCAGTGGAGAAGAGAAAAATTCAATTACAAGTCCTCACTACCACGTACCAGGCTCCAATAATGGCGCCTTCCCGGGGTTCAAGAAAGAAAGAAAAAAAACCACGCCCACCCTCTACCATCAAACCCAAACGCACATTTGCTCCTGATTGCCAAACGGGTTATTTTTGCCCGGAAGTTGCGGGGTGATAGAATGTCTCCCAGCGGCTTAGCTTTTGTCGGAAATTGAAATCAACTTCTTCCCGGCTCGTAATCACTTCATTCCACGCGACACAACGACTCCTACGAGCAATTCTCCACGTTTTCTCCACGTTCAACGGACGCGACTGTCTCGATTTATTTGCAGCTCGCAGCATTCAGTGCAGCGTCGTTTCTTCCTTTCAGAATAATGGCCGGGGTGTGCGATGGGGTTCGCTATAAAATGTTGCAGTCAACCGGTACCGGCACATTCTCGCTGGCCCCCGGACTGGGTCAAGCTGGCGTCAAGCAGTGCGAGAGAGCGCAGTACGAACACGCACGTCGCCATTCCGAAACGTGACAGTTTATAGTAAGAGCGTCCCTCGGGGGTTGCCGGAGGCAGAGCAATCGTCGAATGTCATTTGCGCCCAAAGCCCCGGCCAACGTTTCTCGCAAGTTGCAAGGTTTTCCCAGGGAACCCGTAGCCAAAGGGAAACCCGTAGCCAAAGGGGAACCGGGCCAAACAAGGGGAGGAAGATGTTTCGTGCCATTGGAAATGTGCTGAAAATTATGAAACGGACAGGTTGCGCACGAAACGAGCTGAAATCAAAATGTGGCCGAGTACGTGTCGCAAACGGCAAACCGCCGGATACCGGGATAAATATTGTGTGAATCTTTTCTTTTGATAGGCTGCAGCGATTGCAGTTGGAGGTCATCCGCGAGGGATTTCCTGTTCGACCACATTCAAACCTCTAATCTCTAAGGAATGGTGCAACCAACAAAAAGTTTTCAAAAATCAACCTCGTGTTTTGCTGGTATGAAATAATAATCGGAGGCAAACAAAGTTTTATTCGAGTGCAGTTAAACCTGTTTAAAATGTTTATTTCTTCCTGAAATGGAATTACGATAATTATGCCAAGTAAAGTAAACAAAGGGAAACAAACACTGTTATCATTCAAAATAGCCGAAGAATGTTTTCGACAATAGTAAAAAGTATATGTAGAGGGACACCACCCATTATCTAAGAAATGTGCACACTATAGGATAACCAGAACAGCATTCAAGTAAATACCTCGTGCGCATAACCAATCCTAAGCGGTTGCAATGTTGCAATAATGCTACAGAATTGTTTGCATAGCTCTTACAAGTTTCAGTTTGATATGAGTTGCATTGTTCGGCAAGCTCGCTTATATACATTTGTCAAGTGCATCTATTCAATTGGAGAGGCGGATCAGCCACAACCGCTACACTGTGCTGAATTTTACTATAACTTTAAACGCTACACTGCTCCTTTACAGAACAAATTACACACTGAACCTTAAATCTGTTATTCTTTTTCTCATTAAAAGCAAATAATATAACTGACGAATTGGAAATTGTAGTTGTTTGCAAAAACAAACATTCATGGGAAGATGTACGTAACGTAAAACTCTATGTAAAATATCAGCTTTTGTACTTGTACTTAAGTTTGAATAGAGTAGTTAGCTCTTGGAAGTGGCCATTACCTGTAACGAAACAAAACGAATATGATTAGAAACATTATTTTATTTCAAGTTCGATTACGATTGTATTTGTTCGTTGCCTGCAAGAGAACTTTCCAGATGATGAAAAGAGCTCAAAACCGCAAGCAAAGTAAACTAATCGATGTTTTAATGCTTAGTAGATGATATTAAACTATTTTTCAATTGATTACTTATTTTCTAATTCGTAATGTAACATAATAATTAGATAAAATAACTCTAATAATAAGCTTTAAATTTAACCTCCAATTTTGATAGGGATTTGTTTTAGTTTAATCAATTTTGATAGTTTAATTTTGTACTATTTCTAAACGTTATCGTTAATTCCGTGGATTGAAACTTCACCGACCACTGGCTTAAATGGTAAGTCAAATCACACCAAATATGGAATAAAAGTTAAAAGTACTACAACAACTTTTTTAACTGTCCCAGACAACAATCGAAACGAAGTTTTAAACAACAGTGACAATAAAATTCAAAACATCATTAATTGAAATTTTTTGTTATAAAAACATCCAATATCCCATCAGAACAACATGTTGGATAACAATACATAATTGAACAGACTATTCAATGGTTCATGACCATAGGTATGTCTGCATGCATTCTTTGTACTTGCAAAAGGTTGTAGTTGCATTTTTCTGATAATTGGCATTAAGCAGAATGCTTATCGTTTTGTACCGGTTCAAATTGATCCAGGAAATATATGGAAACGTATTTCGTATTGGATGCAATTCATGCAATGCAATTGTGCTATACTTGAGGTTCATCGTTTTTTTTTTCATCCTACCAACGCACTTTTCCGATCTATTTTCAGCTCTAAATGGCATGCAGGATATTATGGGTCGATCATGGTTAAATGCTGTTGCATCGGTAACTGCATCCTCGGCCGGGTGAACCACAACTCAACCACTCACACAAAACCACCACTACTATCACCACCACCACCCCGGAGACCACAGCCTGCAGGTTCCGGTTTGTTTTGTTTCCGGTGCCGTTGGAAACCGTCGTCTTAGCCGACAACTTTTCACCGACGTAACCGGCCCGTCGTGCCACCTTCGAAAGTTCGGTGTAGAACCCGTAGCCCGCGCCATTCAGTGTAGTCAGAAGGGAAGATAAATTATTACTTGCGAAAGTAGGTCATCGAGCAAATGCATTGGCCGTTGTCAACACCCGCACCCGTACGGGGTGCCCATGTGAGCCACAAGAGGGCCCTCGTGCGGGCAGCTCGAGTTAGCCGGTTCAGGTGAGCAAATGATGGAGAAGCCCCTGCCAAGGGCGATGAAATATGGAACACATTTCACAAGCCGAGCCGAGCACGGTCTTGTGGAACGCTTCCACACCAGCTTGCCACCCGAGTGGACGCTAATTGTCAGCTTGTACTGTCAAGCTTGAAACATCAACAATATTCCCGGAGCACACAATGACATTTATCATCCCAGTTATCTATCGGACTAAATGGTAGCGTTCGTCAGATGTACGTAGAAGCATATTTACGAACGACAGCCGGTATAATATTTTTCCGTACGGGGGGGGCTCGGGGTACGTTGTTCAATCGGACAAGTGTCCCTTAAAGTACACTTCTTTCAAATAACAAACAACCGTTCTGGAAGACGCCGCTTCACTCGATGCTACCGCTTTGCAAACGGAACTATCTTATTCCTAATCCGGATTTAAAACGATCATTGGGTAGAATGAAAATGCACGAGGTCACATTGCATGAACAGTTCCTGGTGGAGTCGTCAGTAGGAGATGCACAACCTTTGCAACCAGGAATCTCTCCATTGGTGGAGGCAATGTTTCCCCAAGCCCAAGGATGGGGGCTACAGTTCGATTGGATGCATCCCGCATTCATCCGGTGCCCAGTTATGCCTGCTTCAAAGTAACCGCAAAGCCATTCCCACCCATTCCCAACAGCTGGTGTACCCTGGAGAACGGCAGCAGTGAAGCACGTGGTTCAGGTTTGTAGTGAGATTAGAACGAACCCTAGGAGCGAGTTCGTTACTCATTGCAGGGATCAACCAACTGCATCTTGCTCCTACGCCGGTCATCGTACGTATCGGTAGTACTCCGACCCTGACCAACAGGGTGCTCGTTCAACAGTTTACCCGATTAAACTAAATCCTACAGAGACTGTTGTAAACGGAAGCGTTCGGCCTTCGAATGGTAATATCAATAGCAATGCAGGTTGAATGCGAACCTGTAGTTTTCAAGAATATCGGAACAATCACTCCCGTATCCTGCTGATAACATATCTTTGTTAACGTAGGCCAACGGAACCCGGTTGTACTCGTAGGTGTACATGCAAGCGCACTCATTGTAACGATCGGATGATAACATCAATTATGTTTGCCATGCATCCTGCTCTGCTAATTGCCCTCGCTAATTATACACCCGTCAAGCATATTTTCTCTTCTGCTCCTTCTTATTATCTCGTTTCATTTTATCTTCTGTGTTCGCTTTCCGTGAACCAGCTACCGCAAATTAAGCAACAATTTGCAATCTGTGTTTTTTGTAAGCGAACGACCATGCATGGTCTTGAATGAAATCTACTCAATTTACCAAAACATTGTGGTGAAGCTTTGGGGAAATCTTATTTAGTTAGGTTAGTTCACTACGCAATCCCATTTATAATATAAGCATAATTATAGTGATATATTTTATCGGTTTTATGTTATGTTTTAAAATATAAAAAGATACATTATTATAAATGAATATGTTTTTAAAATTGTTCTAAGTTAAGATGAAATTTGTTGTCTACACAGCATTCTACATTTCCATCCATTCTATATTATTTTAAATTAATATACCAAATATACCCACAGTGGAAACAACCAATACTTTTCATTAAATTGAAATACAAAATCAATTAATTTTAATAGAATATAAACTATCCTATAAAAGCAAATTGGCAATTTATATTGAACTAGAACTAAATAACAATTAAGATTTAACTAGAACAAATATTTAATATTTTTTACAAAACACGGTATAATAATTTGTGAAGTGTGAAATGATATTAAGAAAAATTATATAAAACATTAACAGTACAACAGGAAGAATAACGTTGTCGGTAAGTTCCTACAAGTGACCGACAGTGGACTATTATACAAATGGCTTTAACGGTAAGTTTAGTAAAGGCGTAACGGAACTGATTGAAACAAAGTTTATCTTCCCGCAAATACCGCGGGTGCGCAAGGAGAGGGAGCCTTAAAATAATCAAATCCGCATGTAAACTTAATTGGAATCCCCGAATCCTATTCATCCTGCCCATCATTGATTGGTCCGATGTTTCCTTTCGCCTGTCCTCTCCCTTCCGAGCCGATCCTTCCGCTCCAGCCCACGGAAGAATATTAACCTAATTGATTCGATTTACTCCACCCAGTTGGCGGCCGGACCGACGCACGCCGTCGTCGACGCGCTACTCGACGCTCAAATTAGGCTTGAGAACTAATTGAAAACTTTTCCGCAACACTTGGCAGCCCGCGCGTTGGCGTTGGGTGGTTGGTTGGTGGCCCAAGGCCAATGGCTGGGAGGATGTCGACGTCCAGCTCGTAGCTCCGTATTATTATTCCGTTCTCTTTTAGCGCCCTCGGATCGCGTCGAAGTAGCTGAACCGACCAGGCTCCACGGTTGACCGGCGTACAGCGGACAAAGAATGCTGGATGCTGAATATCGTCGATGGCGATGCCGGCCGCCCTTGTGCTGATGGCGATGATAATGGGAACAACGACGTTACGCTCCAACTGGAACGCCCGGTTTAGCTTCCTGTGAAGATTCGTGACAGCCCCGAGTTCATGGTACTCAAATGATAGAGATGGTATTCTTTGCTTGAAACTCCGTACCAAAAGAGTACCACGAAACCGGCGGCCGTATTTTGGCACCATTACCGGAGCAAATAAATTCGCACCCATACACTCTTGGAGGGCTTCCTTGTGTAGCCCGTTTTTTTTTCGGGAAATGTTTTTCACCCTGAAATTCCTGCTCTTTCTTTACCTCAGAAAAGGAAGATAAACTCCCTTAAAATACAAGCTCGAACAACCCCGTAGAAGGTGAACGATTCATGCCTTTGAACGGATCGTTTCTCATTTTATTTTCTTCCTTTCCGGAACGCTTTGCGTCGTCCGCACACCGACGTCGGATGATCGAATGTTATTTTTCGATTTAGGAAAAATGAGCTTCCGTTGTTGATTTTCATTGTTTTCCTTTCATTTCGGTAGCGCAGACCGGCATCCTGGCATCGATTGCCGCTGTTTTTAAAGGTTCATTTGGGGAAGCTTCATTCGTGCGCTGCTGTGCTGCGCCGTTCATGAGGATTTAAATTCAACTGCTTGCCTGCCGGATTCGCACACCTTGATTTAATTAATCACATCCCTTCGTTCAGGTGAAGTGGGTAGACCGATCGATCAAGCGAGCAGAAGCAAAAGCAAAAAGACTCGATACCAACGCGTTATGCAATCATCAAGTTTCAGCAAAACTAGTTAAGCGTCTCTTCCGTTTCGGATTAATAAAGATGATAAATCGGTACACGCGTTTCGGTTCGCTCGGACGGTAAAAGATTATAGCTCGAATAAAGCCGGAAAACACGATTGGTCAGACAGACGTCAACATGATCCCATTTATCAGCAAGTGACAGATTTTCAATATTTTCCATCCTTTCAACTTCCTTTTGAAAGCAAGGCTCATCGTTGATCGGTCTTAATCTGCTCGTCAGATGAGAGTGTCACTGGCAGGCGTAAGACAATCTTTCGAAAGGACTCCTGTACGGAGAAGGTGCAAGTTTAACAGAATTTTGAGCATAAATTTCGGTTGCCAAGCCACTTTTTTACCCTATATTTATGATAAGAAATGGATACTTGTGTGTGGCATTCTTTAGGAGCATAATTCAAAACTGATATTAAGCGAAGGATGATTGAAAATGAACCATAAAATATCATTGAATTCATCAATCGTAAATAGTGAGCTGTTGGAGTTAATGCGTTTTATTTAAATCTTGATACCATTAAATAAAAAAGAAATGACCATCAATTTTTAAATTGAACATTCTATTTTCAGCCTTAAACCTTCTGTTCTTAGGTTAATCCTGTTAAATATAAATATAAAAAACGGTATTTTCTATTTTTGCAGCGAAAAACATCTGCCGAATGGCTGACGATATTAAAAAAAATAATATAGACCGACTAAGCCCTCATAACGTTGAGCTTCTTCAAATCGAGAGGAAAATTGTATCGAAAACTAAATGGTGCTCATTTGCCTCCTAACGATCGCTTTGCGCGATTCGAGCACAATCATCGATTCTATCACCTAAGCCAGCGGTTCAATTGTCTCGGAGCCCGGGACCGCTTCACGAACGCTCTATCCGCTGCCAATGTTTAGCTTTCCCTAGTGCCCAACCCCAATGTACCGTGCGCCTCCATAAGTACGTCCTTGCACGGCGAAAAACGTGACTCGAGAGGATATTCCCTCTCCGTGGCCGATCGGTTGAACGGCAATAGGCGAGCGTCACCAAGTGAAGAACGGTGAAGCAGAAGAGGTGGAAAAAAACATCCGCCAACTCCTGAAGTTATTTTCCTCGTCCAATCAGCCGATAAGCTGATGTGATGATAGGCGTAGCGAAAACGGAGACTCCCTAATCTGGCTAGACACGGTCGGTCGGGGCAAGGTTAATGAAGACGATGACGTATAAATTCAATTACCATAAAATCAATATTAACATATTTGACACCGCAGAGTGACAGGCGGTGAGAGAGCGCGCTTCCGTGACGTGTCTTCGCATGTCCGTTCCTTCTTCGATGGAAAAGATCAAAAGGCGGAACCGGTGCACGCTGTAATAAGCATAATGGGAAAATCTTGACAATCCATTATAATGCTTGCGTGAGAATGCCTCTTGTCGGTGGCTGCGTTTCCAACAAGGTCGAAACGTTTTTGTAGGTCAATTTAAAATAAAATTATCATCGATCAAAATGGCTACAGCAAATGCAAATTGAAAAGCGTACAGAGCGTGTGCTCTTGCAGCCGTCTGTTCATAATTCCTACTCGTTGAGGAAATTTGCAAAAGAATGAACAGGCTCAATGAGGTGTATCATATATGAAACAGAAATAAAATGGATTTGATTTTTCCCATTCCGACGATGTGGCGCAATCACTGCCGTTCGTTGGCAGAAACACGTGTGAGTTGACGTAACACAATGCGAGATAAAGAGGTTGTGCCAAACAAATATTGGAAAAATGGGAAAAACACTGCAGGAAAACCTTCTTGTCCAGCAGGGGCATTGATTTATCCCAACCATGTTCGGCACACTTGTACGGAGAAGAAGGGTTCCGGTGCGCTTGTTGGTTTCCCGATCGACATTTGCCCATACGGCTCGCTTCAGAATCAATCAACGATTGCTGATTTTAATTTATTCATCGAATTTGTCCCTGCAGTCGTGCAACTCACATACACACCCACACAATCAGATAAAAGAAAAGCATAAAAATATAATCACAACACCAGCCGGATCCGCCGCACCGTCTGGCAATGCAACGCCATTTGGCATTGACACCTTCGCCCGGGGGGTGGAAGAAAATGAGTTTGGTGCGCTTTATTTTTTTCTCCAACATATTTGCGCACAAATGAATGCGTTAATTTTCGTTTCGCAAAATTGGTAAATTATGGTTGTATGCGCCTTTCGAGCGAATATTCTTCACCACTTCTATGAAATGCTCCCAATGCTAGGCGCCCTCGATTTAAAAAAAAACACCCTGAAGCCACCCCACAAGCTTATGGGTTGTGCTTTGCTATTCACAGCAAACCGCGCTAAATAGCACAAACACACCCGGGTGGGGAAATCACATTCTGATTGATGTTTCTGCTTATGGCGATGTTTTAATTAAGGGACATATTTCAGACACCCGCTCTCGGAACCCTCCCATATTGAGCATGCACTTCACATAAATGATACGAAATGAGTTCAATAAACATGGCATTTTTATTCCATTGGCAAAACCAGTGCCGCGCTAGTGTGAATGCAGGAATAAATCAGCCATATTTCTGCTCGCAGTGGGAGTTACCAGCGAGTTCAGTTCAGTTCAGCTTGGAATTAAAACACCCCTCGGAGGATTCCAGGCCCCTTTCTCACACTCGCTTTCTCACTTTTCCCTCGCGTCCATTCCGTTTTCCTGCAGAGGCATATAGTTGTTGACAAACTTTTGTGCCATGCGTCAAACGCTATCGTGGAAATGTAGAAATCGATCGTAAAATATTGAACCATTTTCACCAAACAGCACCGTTGCATTCGTCGAGATTGACAAAGAGTGGGACAGGTAGCGGCGAGAGAGACGCGTGGAAAAACGAGAGCGTATCATATGGAGCAAAATGCAAAACAAAAACACCGAAAAAATTTAAATCACCGGTAATGTCCTCGCACCGGGAACCGATTTCGAAGTCGTGTTCGGTCGACATAATTGACCCAATGCCCTGTTCCTTCGCGCCAGGTACCCGGGGATCGCCGGCGGATGGGCGGGGTACGGGTTTTTGCGAGTGATTAAAAATTAACACCAATCTGCAACATCGGGCGACACAATAGCGGTGCCGTGATGGCGAATACGCTCCGAACCGGAGGCAAGAACCGAACGAGAAAGGGGAACGGGATTTATTCAATCGCTCATAATTAGCCGCCATCGCCGCGATTCTACGGAACGGAATTAATAACTTCCAGCACCGGACGGTGCAAGATGCAATTTAAAATATTGAAATTCATAAATGGGTCTTTTACTCTTTCTTGCTTGTCAATTTTCGTTGTACATGAATTTTAGCTTTAAGAATGTACGTAAAAATTAAAGCACTTCAATGTTCTTCCACTGGAGTCAATTTTAGTTGAGATAAAAATATATTCTAGTAACTCAGTATGGTTGGAAACATGTACTATCGAATTGTTTTTTCCGAACTTCCATCGCTTGTAGTATGTGTGGAAAATTAACATCGCCCCGGTACGAACTGTAGTTTCACTAAACCCATCAACTGTGCAAGCTCTGTGATTGGAAAACGGGCACTTGACATCCGGTCGGATTGATTTACGAATTTCCTTTTTCCGTTCGGGTGTCCCCCGAGTGCAACATAAAACACAAATTTCTCCCCAGACTCATTTTCCCTCGGTTCCGAGGGGGCCTTTTGGAAGCGACTCGGAAAATGAACCGCTGTGAGGCACACCAAGTCGAAAGGCAAAGCGATGAAAATACAAACCCAATTTCGGTTGTTACAGGACCGTTGCTTTATGTGCAGTGCGCCGCTCTGCCAACCCCGATGCGGGTGTCTTTTTTGCTTAGTCGGGCCGAGCTCAGTTTTGTTGACCCTAAAGCGCATAACTTGTGTCTTGGTGGTGGATTACATTTTTTACCCCATCGTTTTAAAGCACCGATCGGGGGTGACAACCTTTTGGTGGACCTTAAAATTCCCCCCGTACCGCGTCGGCCTTTTGCGGGTACGCAATCTCGGACTCCATTTTCGCTTGGATCAACCAAATTGCATACCTTTGCTGGTGATATTTCAGAGCACTGGCCTGGAGTGGACGGTGAAGGGATGGGACAACCCAAAAAAAAAGAAGGACCGCCAAGAAAAAGAATTCAGCAAAATACTAACCGTACTTTTGCCGTTTTCCACAATTCCCAACAAATCCACGGCATGGTGTAAATGAGGGAACCCGACAGTAAAAAAAAAAAAATAAAATATAAAAATAAAACATACCGATTCCGTAACAATTCGGCCGAGCTGTAAACCTTTCCAAGCCCCGGCTGACCCTTATTTCGGAAACATCCGCAGGGCCACGGCCCTTATCAATTTCTTCGAACTTTATTTCCCCCGGCCGAGCCCGAATACCTTCTGAAGTTTGATTTTGTTTATTTTTCTTCCGGAATCCCAACCCGGGGCTTGCTCCATCCCGGCCGCGGTGGTATCTTCCGGTCCATCGTACCGACCGTGCCGCACTCCGTCGGCCTGATTGCCTGTGTGTGATAAAATTTATAAGCAAACTATTACGGGTCCAATTAAAGGGTTCACTGGCTAACATGGCCTTTAGCAAATTATCGCTGGCCGGTCGGTGGATTTTTAAATTGCTTCCCGGCATCGCTCGATTTTCCAAATCTCGCCCACGTTTCGGTGGGTAATAGGGTGCTGATGACCCAAAAGTAGCCATTCCAGCGGAGCGGGAAGCGAGGGAGTAAATGCTCAGCCACACAGATATTTCAGATCAAAAAGGTGCAGTGTAGCGGACTGGAATAAATCCGGAGGTATCGCACCCATAGGAAGTGGCATTTAAAAGTTGTTCAGGATATAAGCCGCTTTTTCGTAATATGATTTTCTTATTTAATTTATTACAATCGCAAATTATGTAGTCGTACATTTTGTAAGAGCAACATTATAACCCTCAATTGAATTATTCCCCATTTGTTCATCCTTCTGTGAAATAGATTCATAATAAATTGGATGTTTTGAACGAAAATTACATTTTCCCCCAATTGAAACAATCGTATTTATCCTTTTGGTTAATCAAAAATAAGCTATGTAACGTCCATTTTCCTTCGCGCAAAATGTGATTTTCACTGAAGGTCATATTCTACTTGCGTAAAACCTCTTCCATAAAACGAGCTTGTAATGAAATGTTACTATCCACGTTAGCTTGCTCAGCACAAAAGAACAGTCTCATCCCGCTTGCAAATCCTAATCCGCTGGCTAGAACCATATTTTTGTGAATAAAAATTTGCAATTCGACTAGCTGCAGCTTGTTAGACCACTGCGAAAAAGGTTGCGACTTAACCTTTTTGGTGTTTCTTTTTCCTTCTTCTTTTTTATTTTATCCTTTCCCTTGCTTTCCCAAACACGAACGAGCGAAGAGGCCACTTTTTTCTCCAGCAACTTTTCATCATCACCATCGTCACGTACGCTTTTGTTTGTGGTTGATTAAATCCCACATTTTTAACGTTAAGCATTAAAAATGTAACATCCTTCGGTGAAGAGTTCCGGGTTTTCTTTTTTGTTTTCATTTTGTACCCCGATATAAAACGACGGGTGGTATGACAATCGACAGCCCTTTATGCCGGCTGGAAGGTTAAAATTTCCGCTCCTGGCATTCGTTGACGGAAAATCCCTGCGTCAGCTGGACAGGAGGTGATTTTGTGCAAGTATGCATACATTTTTTTGTTGGTTCCTGTGATAATTTACTTTTCAGGTGGAAGGGAGGGAGTTTTTTGTGGCATTTTGCTGCTTCAAACTCCTCTTTGTCTTCTTTGTTCTGGTTGCTACCCCTATTGGGTACAGTGACCGGAAGTGCCCGAAACGTAACGTCGTTTCCGGTAATCCGCTTCCGGATGCTTCGGTCCGCACGCGTGCCCGTTTGAACGTGTTTCCTGAAGGATCAGGGCTCCGAAAAAAGGGCCGGACAAGTTGATCCCCCGCCCAATCCGGTGCACCAAGTTTTCCGAGCGATCCCCACCAGCAACCCAGGAGGGATTGGCCCTGCGCTGGAGATGATTAGATGCGATAAGCCATCGTGTTGCTGGCACGCTTGGCACTATCCTTTCTGGAAGCTAGTACAGTGGAAGCCATCCCGAGTCCGTTAAAGTGACCCATGAAACCCCCGCTTCCAACCGGTCAGTCTCCGTTTATCCATGGCACGCCCGGCCCCAGGAAGTGCAAACTTCCGAATTTCATCAGCAACTATCCGGGAAACTACATTTGTTCACCATTTAGATCTATTATTAGGCACAAGATAGTGTTGATTTTCGAGCCATCCTTTTGTTTCCATGGCTCTTGGCTGTTTTTTCGGTCCACTCCGGTTGGGGACAACATCCGGCGTCAGACAGGCGGTACTTTACTGTTGTTAATCTGCCACCTAGGTCCAAACCTAAGTTTCAGACCTAGGCGTAGGGGTGAACATCATCGGCTGTCCGGGGATTGTCATAGCACCAGCATGCAGAACAAAGAGCCCTTCTTTGAACATGAAATATAAGATCACATATTTGCTAATCATTTGCTGTTGTTCCTTTTTCCTATTTTTCTTTATCTTCCTGGTATTTTTATTCACCTTGTTAGCCTCCACAACTTATCCGCTTGCTTCTCACATCCCCGTCCCGTTATTTGCTGACGTCTATTTTCGGCAGATCATTTCTTTGGGCCCTTTTTTCCGTGCGCGCCCCCATCTCCACACCTTTGCTGAGTGATAGAAAACTGATGAAAGCCAGAGCCGAATTGCGTTCCGTTGCTAGAAGATAAATTACTTTACGGAGCACAATACAACTGGTGGGAGAATCTCCCCCTCCTTCCAGTGGACGAAGGTCCCGCGCCGAAGGAGTGAAAAAAAGCGAAACGAAACACCCAAGAAAATCAGATGTAACCGATTCCATCGGCAGTCTCGGCAGCCTCTTCCAATCCGAAAGTCAGCTCACTCGTGGGCAAAACTTGCGCCTGGAATGAGGCTGCAGATTGTCGAGGAAAAAGTAATAACCGTCCGTTCAGGTTGGCCGCCCATCGGAAGGGTTACCGGTGCGAGGGATAATAACTTGCCACGTGCTCGTAGATCAATTTCTCCGCCCGGTACTGATGACGTGCAGTTTGGTCCAAGGTGGGGGGGGGGGGGGGGGGGGACCGGCCGAGAAGAAGATGGCAAGGAAGAGCCGCGGTGGTTCGGGGTGGGTGTGATAGAAACGTAGATTGCAAAAACCGACCGGTCTTGCGTTTCTCCTTCTCGGAATGAAGATTACGGACGGTGAAGAAATATTTCCTCGATCTCCCCGGTCCCGGCCGATCTGTTCAAACTCCTTCCACGGCCCAGGACACACACACACCTATACACACACGCACACAAGAGTTGAGGGATAAAGTTTTATTTAGCAGAAAGTTGAATTGACACGAACGGGATGATAACAGATGGTGCTGATAAATGTCAGGTTTGTTTCGGGCCCCGGGTACACCATCCATCGTTCGGCCGAAGGTTTGACAAGCTCACCGTTTACAGGGCCTGGTCGGTGGGATCGGGACTAGGAAAACTCTTGGGTCTTGGGACAGTTTTCATTTTCACCAACGAGAAAGCGGTCGGTTCTTTCCAGCTAGACGATAGCTGGATTTAGTGGCAGTAACGGTGTGTGTGTGTGTGTGTGTATCAAAGTTTTGTCCCAAGAACGGTTGAAATTATGATGGAAGTGTAGATAAAGCGGGGCTTACGATAGAACTTCTTGAGATGAGACGGTGCTCTAGCACCATCCGAGGTGCGATCCGTGCTGGCAATTGATGTTGCGACCTGGGAAATCTAGTTGGCAGGGAAATTTGTTCGTTTATTGTTATCACACGCGGGAACTCGCTCGCCTAGAGCCTGGGTTGTTTTGGTGCGTAAGCGACGGGAAAGCAGTTTGCAACTTTCCTAAAGCAATAATATGAAATGATTTATCCCACAGAGGGATTGGGTGCACGTAGAAGGGATAATATTATTATTGGAAAGTTATTCAAAAGGAGGTAGCTAATTTTAACCAAAATTAAAATAACGTAGAGAACAAATTTGAATGACACTGAAAACAGTACTTCAGTTCACCACTGGATAGTAAAAGAGAAAGAAAATCGTATCACAAAAGTTATGACCAGCAAAGTAGTAATAACACTTTATCATACATTTAACAGCCAAACAGTGCGAATGATTTTATCGGCAAGCAAAGATATAAAACTATACGAATAAACATCAATCTTACTTGATCCGGCGCGCCATTTTCCGCTTTCGAACGCTACGGAGAGAAGACAGACGTGACAGTGGAATGCTACATCATTCACCGTTTTCAGGCACACGCACAGGCACACATACCAACGCGCACATCTACACTGCACGTGGAAAGAAAAACCAGGACCCTTGTGCGTTACTCGACCCGTCTCTGATCGATAACTTGCTCGATTTTCCTTCTTTTCGCAAACCGATCCAACGCCGCCTTGGGTTCGTTTTTTTTTTCTTTCGTCCCCTTCGTTTAAAGGGTGCGCCCCGGCAGAAACTCATTTCCATGCGCAGCCTGTCAATGGAATCAAAATCGTTAAAGCTTGCCCGTCGGCCTGAAATATTCTCCATCCAGCCGTAGGGTGGGAGAAAATGCCGGCTGACGAAGCTTTTTATACCGCGAGGCCTTCGTTTTGCAGTTGATGTTGTCCGTGGGAGGTTGGGCGTACAATAAGGCTGCGTGTTTGTATCGGTTCGGCTTCCTACGGCCGGGAAAGCCGGTCTCAAAAATAGAAACATGACATTTAAGTCCACTAATGGTGACCTTTCCATGATCCAATAATTTAAAATTTGCTTAATAAAAGCAACGATCAAAGCGTGTACCCTTTTTTATCCTACCATCTGTTGTGAGGCTGTGAAATTGTGGATATAACTAAGTTGTTTCACGGAAAAACACACAATGAAGGTTGGGAAACCGTTCAAACATTTGTTCAATATTCATTTCGTGGATTTTGCTGCCATGCTGGCACATTTATGCTGGTCCCGCAAAATGCTGTATTCAAATAAGGTAGGGGAAGGTGGGTTGTGATGCACCGGGAGAGCACAATATTTTTAGTTGCACCGGTAAAGCACAATAACTTAATATGTAAATTAAATCCCTTCTAGGTCTTAAAAATTAACTTATCCGTAAGATCAACCAAAACTAAAATCAACGAAAAAACAATCATCAACAAAAATTTCACGATGTTTCTGGTTCCAAAATCTGACAATAATTTGAATGCAACAGATTAAAACGTATTCCTTTTTTAAATTTTTTGAAATTAAGGGGGGCTCAAGCTTCATTTCTAGCTTCAATCCTTCAATTCTTCAAGAATCTAGCAGGGCTTATTATTATTGCATGAATAGAGCAAACAAGGAAAAAAGTATTATATTATGATGTTTTAAGATAAGATGTTACAAACGAGTAATATGAATGCATAATGCAATCTTCCATATCATTCTCCCTGTCTCTGTACCTATGAAGTTTATTACGAGTAAATTTCATTACAAAACCAACGCAACTTATGTAAATTCTGGTAATAAAATTATTATATTAAAATCCTTAAATTGTTTAATGATTTTGGTTCTACATTTGTACTGAAACATTTATTGCAAAATCATGTTGTTTTATTTTGTTGGTATGGACAACATTTTGATTCTAAATTCTTGTGATCCTCGACATTACTTTGAAATCATTATTTAAAGTTTTTGTTCTACGACACTGTGCTATTACACATAAAATTCATTAATTTCTATGATTTTATAAATTAAAAGTTTTGATAAAGCGTACTGGGGTGTCTTTTTTATATGCAAGTGTGTAAAAAATATAATGTGATAATTTGGGATATTTTTTTGGATTGGAAAAAATATTGTATTTACTTAAGTGGTCCGTATCACCCTACTTCCCCTACAACCGAGATGTATTTATTTTTTCCATTAGCCTCGAAAACGAATGAACCAATACGTATTCATTGAAATCGTGTGAAAAATGATGCCTTTTCTCCCGTGTGGAGAAAGAAGCAAAAGCGCCACCGAATGTTACATTGCCTTCGGGGTTTGGGTTTTCTCCCTATCAACCAGATCGCGCTCCGGTTCGTTCCGTTTTCTCAACCCGATCGAACCGAAGCGCCCAGGCGGGGATAATAAATAGACGGCTGTATATGGTACACGCGTCGAGGATATCGATATAAACAGTGTCGGTTTTTGCTCTGCCATCTCCGAGCGTCGCCGTTGACATAGGACGTTCTACGTGGCTTCTCCATCGTTGGTTTTTTTTATTTGCAGGAAAGTAAAGAGACCAAAGGCAATCGTGTTGGCTGCATACGGCAAATGGAAACCCTAAGCCCCCCGCACAATCCTTGAGCGGCAGATTTTATCGGTAAATATATCAAATCAAATAATTTCCCTGCGCACTTTTTCCGTACACCTCGCGGCTATATGGCCCAACCAGCCCCCCGCACCTTGTGGGGAATGGTGAGGGAAAGAAAAAGATCCTCGTTATGGGACACAATCACAAGTGCCGGGAGACATCTGATGCCCCAGATCGACGAGCTCCATTGCGCTCGCGTTCAAGCCGAAAGTTATGAGCGGTCGATGGTAAATTACTCCATCCTTTGAGCAATCGAAGTTGGATGAAAAATGTCACCCCGCCCGGGAGGTGGTGTCTAGTGGTGTCCGGGAAGTAGTGGCAAGCTTAGAAACGATGAGTACAACCGAATGGGGTGAAGGCATGTTGAGCAACCCGCGGGTCCGTTCGATTGGTTTCCTCCCGAGTCGCCCATCGGGGCGCGTGCAGCCTAGGACGCTTGGTGGCAATAACGGGGTGTTAATGGGTGAATTGATTTTCTTTATAGTCACGAGCGCACGATACCGCGCACGGAACTGGAGATGCGATTGTAGTAACATCCACGGTTCGCACATCGCGCGCCCCCCGATAATCTGAGGCCGAAGCGTGGCAACTTTTGCTGACGACAGGTTTTGCTTTCACTCTTCTGCCCACCCAGACCCTCCGCTCGGAGTGGGCCGTCGAGGGCGTCGAGTACACGCTGCCGGGTGGTGATGATGCTGATGGCGCTGTTAAGGCGGTAATGGCACGCAGCACACATACACACACACGCGTACCACATGAAGATGAAAGACGACGCCACCGCCCGAAGACGGCGGATGATAGCGGCACAAATCCCGACACTCACTCACGGACTCGTACACACCCACCCACCCGCTGGCATCACCCGATCCCATAAATAGTAGCCATTTTCATCTTTTTCGAGGGGGCCATTTTCATCGGGAGGGGTATCGCCGGTTATGGTTGATAAATTTCTCGTCCCCCCAAACGGTCGAAGCCCGAAACGCTCTTGAAGGATGCTGGAAGGTAACGGTAGATAAGGGGTGTAGGTGTGATGGTAGGGTCAAAGCCAATGGCCAGGGGCTCATAAATAAATTAAAGCATGAAATACGTCTTGCGGTGACCGTAAATCAATGCTACCTACTACCGGCTGGCCCCGACGGCCATCGGAGCGATCTACGAGCCGGCTCTTTATTCTACGGTGAAGATTTTCCAACCTCCATCCTGGCTCCCCCCTCCCACCGACCGGAAATCAAATCCCGCACATTTATCCTTCCAAAAAAAAACCCCCCTGAGAGCAAATCTTCCTCTTTCCACCACGAGCAAGTGACTTGTAGTACGCCGGAATTAACCACTCGCCTTGGATGGATATTCCTAACTGCAGTTAATTTTCTTAAGTTTATAGTCGACCTTTCGCTGCCAAACCACTCTTGATTGGGGCCGGAAAAGATGATGAACCGCCCGAGGTGTATGTTTATTGGCCGGCTTGGTGGTTGTACGAGATTTGGGATTTTTTTTTTTGCAGTTGATCTTCTTTAGAAACATGTTTGATTTGAAATGGTAAGCTGCGTTCAAATAAATCAATGCCGAGTTGCAAAAAAAGTTTGATTGAGCGTAAATAAACCTTTTAATGAGATGAAATAAGGACGGTTTTCCAAGGAGCAATTTTGAATGGGGAAATTTGAATTTGTTATTTTAAATGAAATTGCCTGCTAAAGTTTCATCTTGAGAAACTAATGCATAATAAAATGAAGGCTTTCCACTTTACAACAACTTCAACGAAAGCCCCGGTTCGGTTTTATGCACTTTGGCAATCAATTTTAAATGATGCCCTCTCGGCTTATTGCTGCTGGCGCCTGGTGAAGCACGAAACTACAGGCGGGAAAGATTAAATCCCGGAGAGCAAAACCAACAAAAACAGAAAAAAAAACACCAAACCACTCCTCCCATAACGGTGTGGCAGAAAATCTTTACTAATCCCCAATAAAATTACCATCATCAACCACGAAATGAATCTCGCCCGAAAAACCGACGGGCCGAAAGGTATCGGGAGGATAAAAGGAAAAACCTCCACCCCCCCATGCCCGGGGCCACAAACCACACGCACACAGCTCCCGCTAGTGAGGTGCTGGGCGCTTGTTTGGGAAATCGCGGAGAGTGGAAAAGAAAACCCACCGTCCGTTCCGCGCCAGCAGCAGCGTGGAGCAAATGTAGTTTTGTGGTTGGGTTTTTACTTTACGCGCGCGCGGGAAAACAAATCGCCTTCACGTTCGGCATTCCCTCAGGGGCTTCTGGGGGGGAGACGGTGAGGACGTTGGTGCTAGGTGGTCGCGGGTCAGCTTTTGCGTTTCTTTTTCCATCGGAAGTAATCCTGTTGCATTTTCGTATTTCATTACCGTTACCGAATTTCCGCTGTGACTTCATTAGCAGTAAAATCACGTCCACGGGCAGCCTTCGCTGGTAACGCCGTGCACTCAGCCAGCGGGAAAGCACAATAACAGCAAAGCGAAAAACAAACACAAAATAAGCACAAGTAGAATCAAAAGGAAAAACCCATGCAACTGCGGTTCGCCGACGAATGGCCAAATGGGCCGATGGTACCGGGAAAAACAAAGTGCTCTTAGGGAGTAGGAACGAAGGGTGGGGGGGGGGGGGGACTCGTCACTCGTGCATTCGACATCGAAAGTACCTTAAAGCGGTGAAAAGCTACGAAATAATCCCCACACCACGCACCCACACAGGCACACAGGCACATCCAATGGAGGCGCCTGGTGCGTGCTATCCGCACACGAGTGCCACACATCCGACCAATTTTCCGGCCGTCTTTCACCGAAAAAGCGCATCAAGCTCGTCATCATCTACAACTTTTCCGTCGAATCGGTACGGCGTTCGCACAGAGGAGGGGAAAGACAGCGCCGTCGAACGCGGTTTGGGGTCTTGTCGGACCACACGAGCGGTGTTAGTAGGAAAAGTTTTACCATCCCACCGAGAGACGACGTACGCGAGTTGGCTAGCAAGTAGGGTTTTTTTTCTCTCTTTGTTGATGCAGCAACATTCGAATCAACATCATAGAAACTCTAAACAGTCGACACACGCACACCCGTACTCTGTGGATCACCACTCCCAAATGCTCATTAATCTGCATCAAAAGGAGCATGTTGGAGTGTTGGCTTTGAAGAGTGCCTAACGCGTGCCTATGGTCCAGAAAATATCTCCATTAATCGCACCACTGCTGGCAAATTACAAAGTTTCTACTAATTCTCATTCTATTAGCACTTTGGCAACTTTGCACTTCGTCCATGCCACAAATGAGCCCACATGTTGTGTATCTCCGTGCGGCGCAGTGCTGACGATGGTAGAGTGGCGCTGATAAGGGCGAAACGGTCCCCGAAAACTCTACCCATGCACATGCACTGGAGGCACAAGGAGTGTGGCTTTATTTTTGGAAAACCCCGCTGCAGCAGGTGTGGAAAAGGGAAACCAGCAGCAGCAATTTGAAACTCTTCCCGAGTTTCGGTTTGAGGAAAGTCCGGTGACGAAGGTTGGTTTCACCATGGACAAATCCGGCGTACGGCGTCATGTTTTACGGTTCATTGGTCAATTAACTCGCCCAACGTGTACACTTCGGAACAGGGACAGGCGAAAGGTGTTAAACGTATTTACACCGTATGTTGTGCAATTTAGTGTGAAAGTTTAAGCCAGCAAATTTAATAACTAAGTGGTGCTTTGAAGTGTTGCTCCAGCAAAGCACATTATGCACATAGCATTTTTTCCGGTAGATCGATCAGTGGTGCATTGGAAGAGCTTATTACGAGCATTCAATAAATTTAACGAAAAAGAAAGCAATATCAAAAATCCCTTTCTACGTTGCATCATGGTATTACTGCTAAGGCTAGCTTTTTTTTCAAACACGAGTGAACGAATATTTCGGAGTGTTCTGAAACAAAGCAAAGCATGTGAAATTCAATTCAATACTGCTATCACCTATAGAAAACAACTGTGAGAAAATATCAAGAAGTTAAAACAATCAACCTACAAACTATTTAACCATTATTAGATTCATTGAAAAACACCTGCTGGAAACATACAAATCTATTAGCGCGAAGGAACGAAGCTAGAGAAGCATAAAGTTTTTCACTAGCGAATAAAAATGTTGCAAATGTAAATGTTTGATCCTTTACACGCAAAGCGATTAGTGTAGAATCGATACTCCATCAATAGTTGTGTGTATATATTAAACAACATATCTTGTTTTGAAAATTCACGTAAAGCTGACAGTACTCGTCCATTTTAAAAACTTGAAAACCCGAGACAATCCTTTGAAATAAGATAGCTCTGGTCGTGAAAAAAGAAACGAAAAATGCAAGGCATACTAAAAATTTTAGTATTTAGAATTTGTAATTTTAGTATAATCATTGTAAACCCTTTTCAAAAGTTCAATATTCGTCCGATTATCGAGATGAACCATATGAGTACGAGAAAGAAATTCGGTAAGATAAACTTAAATAACGCATACATATGTCTTTTTCATTTAATATTGCTTCATCCTGGTCCTACTGCATATCCCACTGTATTTAGTTTATCATTTCTTCGACTACTTGTGGCAATCATATACCCGGATTTATATTTCTTTTAGAAATGGGATGAAAAACGAATTCATATTGTAAATAAATAACCAATCCAGGCCGCATATCTGCGAAGAATTACTCTACAGCTCTAGCAATCCGTCGAGATAAGGTTGCACAATCCACTTCGAAATGATTCCCATAGCACCTGTTGTGTAAATAAATCTGCAACAGATGTAGCCCCGTTCCTGGACCGTACCGTTACAGTCGCTCAGATACGCGAAGCTGGGCGCGGAAGTGGAAAAAAATTGGCCGGCGCATGGCGCTGAAAAGCAACAGCCACAAATCCTTCCTTGTCAGAATGAATTTTGCTGTAAGTACTGCAGCATTACCGCCGCTCAGCGAAGGAATCGCGAAGGTGGGAGGTGAAGCAAAAATACGAACGAATTGAATGAGGGAAAAAAACCCAGGACCAGGTTGTTCGAATGTTTTCACCAACGTCTTAAGTAAACCAGCCAAATCATCCCGATTTTGACAGACGAGCGGGGGACGATGGAGGGACAAAAAAAAAAGCTCACCCACACGAGTCAAGAGAAACGGTAAAGGAAACCCTCGAACAAGGGTGCGGTCGAAACATGCAACGAGGATCTGTTTTCCGCTGTCTGTTGACGGTTTGATGCCGGTTTTCACGCTACTTGCTTCTCAGCCGCTCACTTGTTGACGTATGGCTCCCCAAATAACCCACCAGCTGGCGCACTGGCCGCGCGAGTGTGTGTGTATTTATCTGCGGCTCCGATTTAGTTTCGCTTTTTTTCCCCCGCTATTTGTTTTTCCAACTCATCCAGCACCGACGCGTTCCCGTTTTAGGGAAGACCGTTTTCCTGCTCCCTAATCGGTTGAATGGTGATGTGTGTTTGCAATTCAATTTCCAATAAATCTCAATAAACTTCCCCAGTGTTGGGCTCCGTTACGAGTCGGTTTGTTCGTTTCTTTCACGTCGGCGTGGAAAAGCTCGTTTATTTCGTCGTAACACTCCTACATGCGCAGGAAACTCTAGGAAAAAAAAATCATCCTACGTTCAGTTTTCTCCTATATTCCCTCTTTCAACTGTCCGAATTTCGCGCAGCCATCTTCCGTCGAAGTCCGATTGCGAGTTTGCAAAAGATCCCGCCCGCGTTCCAACCCGGATTTTCGTTCCCCTTTCTACTTTCCGGTGAAAGGGAAGAACATCCAACGGGCTAAGAGTTGGCCGATTACGAGCTTCATAAAGTCCATTGCGTTCCAACTGTTGCCGACACTCGCATGTGTGGGCACGCAACGGAAAAGTCAAGCCATCAGGCACCGAAGCGCGTAAATAGGCTTTGGCAATGAGATTAGTGTTTCGATTTCCGGAATGCGGACAAACCAACGCAGACACGTTCATCCAAAGAAACTGCCAGAGAAAGTAACTTTGTCCAGCGCCATCGGGTATGGCAGAAACTTTCCGGCTTCCTCTGCACCAACATCGTTGGATGGAGGGGATGGTGGAGCCCAAGTTGCCGCCTGCGAGCAGCAGCGTGCTGGCATAGAACTAGTGGGCCAACATTTTGATTTGAGCCGGAAGATATTCGCACTTAATCAATCGATTTGTTTGGCTGAACTCAAACATTAGCTCGCAATGGATTTCGGCCCGAAACGCTGTTCGATGAGCTGGAAATGATAAAAGCAATACGTCCAGGCTGGAGGATTTAAATGGCAGCTTTACTGGCATTATGATGGTTTCCTGTGTTGTTCTGTGTTCAAAAGAGGAAAAATCAACCAGCGCCAATGCGAGCTGCTCTCTTCTCGATAAAAGCACGATCGATGTGGAGGTTAAGAAAAAAGGGCCAGGAAAACCAAAACAAGAAACGATCTTGATAGTGAGATTGGAAAATGGTCCAGCGGTGGTAGTAAAACGGATAAAGGAAACACTTAAATGGGCGAAACAAAAGCAAATAAATTGCGAGAAAGCAGTTCGACAAACCAAAACCCCGATCACATAACAAAGCATGGCAACGTGTAATCGTGCCACTGATAAATACAAACCAATGAACGTGTCCACCGACCGGGAAAATTTTACATGAAAATAAAGTACATGTCCGTTTGTTGCAAACCCCTCCGTAGCTTCGTAGTAGGTAACGTGTGGCTTTAGGTCATACGGAGCTACCAGAACCACTGGAACATTGCAAACACCATACCGAAGCGAGCTTGCTAGAATCCAAGATAAATAGAGCGGATGATAGTGGAGTGCAACGAGCAAGAAAAAACTCCACCGTCAGCACAAAGGAGCGGAGCAGTAAATCCCGATAGCGACGCAAACCCCAATCGAACCGATTCGTCGAATGTAAATTGGGGTGGATGAACGGGATAATTGTGATTTACTGAAACCGATTCCCGGGTTCGATTGCGACTCCGAGGGCACGCCAGCATCCACCGTTGCCCAAGGTTTTCCCGGGCACGCATCAAAGCAGCGCCCGAAGCAACGAACCAACGGGCAACCTAATGAATTGTAGTCTCGATTATCACCGCTATCGGGTTGAGTAATTTCGAGTCGCGTGCACTACGGTGAATTTCATTTTCGTTCCGATTCACTTTGATGCCACACCGAAAGCTGCACCGGGAATGAATGTATCGAATGTGATACAACGATTTTACAACTCCTGTGCGGCTTCCTGTTCAAAAGCTTGATGGATGCGATAATGAAAGTAATCCGGGAGATACTTTCAATATTTTCATTCATCACGTTCATTTGTCGCCGATTGTGCCCGGTTTTATCTGATGATGAGCTCCATTAATGAATCAACAAACATATCAACTGTGGAACCAACGAAGAATCAGCAACTGGGTATTGATTCGTAAAAACTAGTTACGGTCAACTTGTAGTATTTTCCATTTAAAAACTGCCAATTCGTTACTGGTAATTTAAGGATTAAAAAGAAGGTATAGTTTCTACAATATTTTTCAATTTCATTTCATGTATTTGTACCTTCAACTATTGCGACTTTTAAGTCCAATCCGCAAACAAATCAACTTTCTCACACATGGCGTTGGTTGATAATCGGATTAGTTTCTGGTAATGTTGAGTATGATATTTAAAAACAAAGTTCAACTACTCGCAACAACGCTTTGGAACACTTTTTCCCACACGACGCCTCGTAAATACTCTTGTTCTTTGTTGGCAAGTGCCATTTGAAGATCGAAGAAAGATTATCCTACCGATAAAACCTCCGAACGATGGTTGTCCAATTATAAATCACATAGAATTATTCTCCCGTCACTATCGGCGGCTTATCGTCAAGCAAGCGGCTTTGTGCTGCTACTTCCTTTCGCTTTTCCGGAACCCTTTCCCTGCCATCAGCCACATTTTGTTCGGATCGGCCAAAGTCCTTTAGTGAACGAGACGTTTGATGCTGCTCCCATCGCAGGTGACAATGCTTCGCGGCGTTTCGATTCGTCCTACCCGTTCGTTTCGCAGCCCTACACAGCCCTAAGCGGATTACCGACGGGAGGGAAAACTCCGAAACAAGCATGTCACGGTGATTAATCCGTGAATTTGTAATGAAATTTCACCCGGTGCAAAAACCGGAGACAGTTCATTTCCGGTCCCCGAGCCCCCGGTAATCTGGCCCAAGCTTGTTCGATCTGTTTTGTTTACCAGATTGTCGTCGTAATCTTCTGATAGGGTCTTCGAAGATATTGGTTTCTTTTGATGTTGGAGGATTACCGGAGCATGTGTAAATTCTTTCCCGTATTTTCTGCAGCACGAAGTGGAAACGGAAGATGACTGTAGCTTATTGCTAGCATCATAAATTGCACACAGCACGAAGTAAGGACTTCCCCGAACCCGGGACGACTACAACTAGCACTTCTTTATGGTAAACATCTGGACAAAAGCGATGGAACTTTTGATTAAGCTTTTTTTCACCCCCTCCTGCCGGGATACTCTTGCCGAGCAAACAGTTTTGCGAATTTTATCAACAAAAAAGCACCACACTGACGTTTGTTAGTGACCGTAGCAAGAAATCATTATTAATCACAGGAAAAGTAGCAATCACATCTTGCATGGAGCATCTGTTTCCGGAACGCCGTAGACCATCGCTAAATATGGCTGGAAGCTGGAAGAACCAAAAACAAAGTGTCGCTGGACAAATGTTGGTTAGGTATTTTTGGAAGAATGGGCTATGGTCACCGTCTTTTCTCTGCTACTAATAATGCTCGATTTGAAGAAGAAAAACCCGGAAATACAATCAAGCTTCGCCCGCCATCCATAGCCTCACGAATTGGCGCACCTCATCTTGGAGAGTGAGAAAAACAAGGTCACAAAGCACTCCACAAAATTAAACACTCTTTCCCACCCGGTTTCAAAGAGTCCCTCTCCCTTCCGGCTACAGGTAACACTCGGTTCGAGCGGAACGAAAAGAAAAAATTACCCAAACGCTCCTCAAAAATTGGGAGGAGGAAAAAGTGTGATCAAAATAGTATCCCCATTGAAAACCATGGCTTGCTAAAAACAACTTAACAAAAACGGCGGCTCCCAGGTGTGAATGCAAGGGATGGGCTTTCTTCAGTTCCACAAACCATGCTTCAAGATGATGCCGAGCGCTTCGGGAACCATCTTTTTGTTCCGGTGCGTCATACCGGCAACTTTTGTGCTGAAGAGCAGCTGCAAACGCTGGAAAGGTGGGTACGAGAGGTGTGCGACCCAGATGCAACATCAAGTGGATTGCTTTTCATTTGTCATCGGGGAACCGGGCACGAATGCGAAAGCAAAGATGCGTTTCGACTGCCGTAGCAGACGAAGAGATGATTGTGCCGAATGCTCGGGCGACATCGACGACGGAGGCAAAACAACTAATTGGACGGTAATTAGTTTTATGCCAGGTCCACACTTTTGTCTGACTCATCTGCAGAACTGGGAAGTTCGTTTCAAGTTTTCGATAGTTTTCATTGAAATCATCAGTGTTGAGAAGAAATTGTTGATCTAATGAAAAGGTTCGGTATACAACGATATAATTTCAGAGAAAATATACATTAAAGCATACAAAAACTCACAAATCCAGTATGTGCTGGGTATGTTCATGGGTAATGCTCATAAATAGGATACACGTACCTGGAAGCAGAAAAAGAAATAATTAATCAATGTTGCTATAGTAGGATTTTACGACTGAAGGTTCCGCAATGGTTGAAAAGCCAAACAAAACCTTTAGAAAGTTTCGATCATACGAATAAACTTATTCGACTGTCATTTTAATTTTCAAATATTCTCCTGCTTTCATATCCACACACTTTCGATGAATAACTAACTGAGCGAACGACTGTCATCTCCACCAGTTTGAATCGGTAAAACTTGTTGTTACGCCGCCGTGAAATCGCTTAAGCCAAAGCACTTTCGCACCCTTAATGCGAAAAGTTCGAACTCAATCCGATCAATAGTCAGCCAGTGTCAAAAAACAGTTTACAAAGTTTGGCGATCCTTCTTGGAATGCGCGCAGTGAATTCGGCCGCGAAAGCTCGGGAAAATTGCCTCAAATTTGTTCCTCATGCGCCATTTCTCTTCGTTCGACTGTAACAACACGAGAAGGGAAAAGTTTCCTCGTCGGTTGGTCGATCGATTTCTTGACGATTGGCTTAGCAAATTTGGCCGCCCTCTTGCACTTTTCTTGCTAACGGATACTTCGGCTATCACAGCTGAGAAGTGTGTACGTTTTGTCATCTGTTTTGATGGATCAGGTTTTTTGTTAGTAATGTATACAGTTGTAAACTTGTATACGTAACGTTTCAATAATTCTTATTGAAAAATGTACGAAAAAAATTAGCTATAAGTTTCTAACCGTGGTTTTTTAAGGAAACCATTCGTTATTATAATTCAATTAAAATTGTTGTATTTTTTTAACAGACTAACGCATCTTATTTATTTCGTCTCTTCTTTCTTTGAAGCTACAAGATGTGCATTCATCAAGTTACAGGGTGGGCACGCAACGAAACATTTAAATCGAAATTATTGTAATTTCCTGCTCGGCTGCACGCAATCTCAGCTACGTTGCCCGCAAGCAATACAGAGATTCAGAATCTGGCCACCACGGAAAAGCGTGACACGATGTTTGCCCCCCTTGGAGCAGGAAAACCAAACGAGCGCCGACCGAGGACGCGTCGTCTCAGTAATACGTCCAAACAGGAGGCAAACTCATTTGCATCGTCTCAAGCTGCTCGCTATCCTGTCTCGTAATTCGGACAGGTGACCTTTTCGCTGCCCATGCTTGGCTGCTAATTAATTGCAATCTATCGGAAGCTAGCAATCGGAAGTTTTTTCCCTGGTGTCGGAAGAAACGGATTTTCTCGACGATGTTTTTCGTTCGTGTTTTATACCTACTGCTGAGCCTTAATACAGCAGACTGCCTGCCTGCCCAACTGTTCCCAGCGGTGCGTTACAGTTCCTTCGGAAAGGTAGGCAAGAACAAACAAACGAATAAATTTGCATAATCATGCAGCAGGACGCACATTTCATGCTACTTTAACCGTCATTTTCTTGTTCCACCTTTTCTGCTTGGTTTTTGTTTAAATTTGTTTCAAAGAATAATTATGTTCGCTTGTTTTAATTTGCACATTTCTTCATTCTCCATTTATTGTAATTGCTTTCAAAATCATTTCCAAAAGTGTTGCAACAAAACCAAGGCTACAACATGAATTATATGAATTAAAACTGTTTAGTTTAATAAGGAGTAGTAAATCAATATGACTTTGTATCGATTACTAAAAAAGCAGGTAGTTCACGTAACAAAACGAATTTTCTTCTTCAGCTCTCACTTGGATGTATATGCATTGAACATTACTAAAATCTAAGAATAATTTCGTTGAATGAAGATTAGAAAAAGTTTCAGTGCCTGGGTCAGAGCCGAATTGTTTCATAATGACGTATGCCAGCTTATATTTAATTTCCTTTTACCTTGCTGTGTGCACCTTTGGGTTGAAGTCATTTGAAAAAACTAAAGAAAGTACAAATCACACACTGGCTCTGCTAAACCAGAGCCGCAGTCAATGTACAAAAGTTCTACAACAAAGAAGGCTAACAAAGCTCTTTGCTTAAAAATGTTGCTTATGTTGATTGCTGCAGACAAAACAAAACTAATAAGAATTCATACAGCAATTTTAATGGTAAATAAAGAAGGGAAACACATTTAGTTATTTAAAAACCATTCCAGTGTTGTGAAGGAATACTCTATTTTTGAATTCTCAGTTCTGAAAAGATAAATTATCGTTATTTATCATTCCAACGTTTACCCTTGTTTGCCGTTCGATGGCAACGCTTCTGTGGTACTTGTTTAAGAATTGTTCTCAACTTTATTATATCATAATGAAAATATCCCTACATTTCGTAACCATCGATCCGGATTTCCAGTTTTTTACACCGTTATCAGCCACCAGGCGTCTCCATGATGGATGGAACAGGACATTTAATCTATATGCAGGATAAATCAATGCGAAAATTTTAAATAGTTGAAGAAACAGTTGTTTAGATTTTCAGACACCTGCTTATGAGACAATGTAAATTGAATCAACGTTCTGTTGCATATTTCAAAATGTTTGAAAAGTTAGGGTTAGGTAGTATAAAAAGAAACTTATTCAAAGCGTACTCCAGCACGAATTCGATCGAAGTTTTGTGACAGATAAAAATAACTTCGTTCCTAGAGGGAAATTTTAATACAACCCAAACCACTCCAACCGAAAGGCATCCTTCCGACTTCCATTAAAGCATTCATTCCCTTTTCTCTCCCTCGTTTCTACAAACTCCCGAAGGATATCTCTCTTTGGGATAACTTTCACTACACCGCCACCACCACCACCACCAACCAAAGGCGTTTGTATCGAAGCAAAGTGCATATCTGAAAACCAGGAAAACCTCCCGAGTGCAAGCCCGCAACGGGAAAGTTTTTGCGAAGTGCGTGCCGTGGCCATTGTCACACGACTTGAAGGACCCGTGATGCAACCCAGGCCACAACAACCAAACGTTTACCAAGCTGTTCCGTTCCGAAGTGTTCACAATTACCTACACACGAACGATACGAACGTGGCATGTGAGGGCACGCGTGCCCCTCCGTGTATGTTTGTACGTGGGCGTGTGTGTGGTCCAGTTTACTTGCCACCTCTTCGTACTGCCAGTTACGAAAGAAAGTTTTCCACGAAAAACCTCAAACCGGAAGCCACTCTTCGGGATCGTTTTGAGGGTTAGAGAAAGGCGCAGTTCTTATTTCGTGCCATTTTTCTCAATCCCATTGCGCTTTCCGCGTTTTCTTCCCGAGCGGGCTATAGCAAGTGCAACCGCCTTATGTGCCGAACCGCTGCGCCATGGGAAAATCAAACCGCTCTTCCACCACGACCACGACCGCCAGCACGCGAGACCACCGTTTGCCAAAAGTTTTTCGCAAAACGACGAAATTCCACTTCCTTCGCATTGCTGGATGGTCTTTTCCGTCGCACGGAAAAGATGATTAATGGTTCCAGCGGTGCAGCGGCAATAACGGCGCTGCATTGAATGCATTGTCTCCCTTCCCCCTTCCTCCTGGTGCACGTAGTCAACCCCCGCAAACCTTCCAGCCGGACTTCCGGGCTGCATATTTCGGGTGGAGGGCTACGAGCTGAATGCATCTCCACCAACGAACCCGTGAAGCACGCAGCGGTTGGTTGTGCTGAGGAAAAACCACCAAAACCGGCACCCGGATCGGATCGGCTGCGGGACAGCTTCGGGCGGCTGGCAGGAAACATGGCGTGTCCGGCCACAATACACTCCGACCGAAAACCGACAAAGTTCATTTCGGCGCACTAGTTATGGGTATCATTTCATTGGGGGTTATTTGTAACTTCGGCGTCGTGGGCCACACAATGGCACTCCGGGCGAACCGGGCCCCAACAGTGAAGGTTTCGATTAGTTTTGGAAAATTTATCGCACCTCCCGACCATTGGTGCTCGGTAACCATTTATCCCAATCGGGCGCTAGTGGAGGGAAGATGTAAAGAACTGAACGAAAAAAAACCCACCCATACACACACACATGCAAGACAAATGCAACCCAAGTGGGGTACGGATTTTGCCCGGGAAAGAAAACATAATTTCCTTCACTCCTTATCATGCCCCCTCGCGTGCCATTCATGCTCCCGGAAATTCACACGACAATAGTACGGAAATATATGGAAAGCGTTTCACATTCGTCCACCATCTCGTCTCGTCAACAGCGCCGACTTCGAGGCACGTCCGGCGTCACGCCCGACCATGTTAGTGTCGAAATTCGATCAACTCACACTCAATCACAGATTCATCGGCAAAAGGTTATTACTGAACGATGCGTCTTCCGTGTCCATCAGCGTCTCGGCCAAATGTGTCGGTTCGTCGGTGGAAATGGCGAACAGATAGCGCACTCGGCTCGGGTGATAGATTTTCCTCACGCACATCGCAGTGGCATCATGCGCGAGGATGGACTTTTTTATTTTTCGTTTTTTCTCGTTCCATCTCGCCATCGGACGCCGCCGTGCGAAAAGTGGCCTTGATGGCGTCCCCACGATGACAGCTCCAGCGACGACGTCGTCGATGACGACGTGTGGAATAATTCAAATTTTCCCCAAAAGAGAAAATCGTAACGCAGCCTACGGCCACATAGACGCCGGCGGGACAGTGCGAACGACGTACACCGTCGAGCCAAACGGCATCCAAATCCCCAAAGACAGCCGGTGTGATACGGAATTCAATCTCTACCGTCTGAGCTGGTGGAAAATCGAAGCTGAATCGAGTTCGGAAGACGGTGGCCAAGCACGGCCAAACGGCGATGTTCGTAGTCGTAGGATTGGAGCATTCCTCCCTACCCTAGGTGGCGGAAATGCCACACGGGAGTCTCCGTCACTTTGATGCTGAGTGAAAAAATTTCCCATGCATATTAATAGGATGTTCTTTGATTTTAAACCGTTTATTTTTGTTCTGCCATTTCCAGACACGGTGGATCAGGAAACTGGCAGCATACCGTGTACGGTGTGCCTACTTAAGTGTCAATTTTTTTATTCAAATTCTTCTAGCACGTGTTCAGAGGCAACGATGTAAGCTTCACATTTCCCATTGCTCTTTGCAGCTAGAAAACCTTTGAAGTAAGGCTGCGATTTTCTAATGGAGTTGTTTCGTTTAAACCTACATCATAAAATAAGCCACAAAAGCTTAGTAATTTTCAAATGTTTTCAAATGTTAAATCATTCCCTTGTTTTAAAGTTGATTATTTCTTGGATATCCGATTCATAGATTGTAAAAAGAAATATGAATGCTGAAACCCGGATTTTTCACAGTACTTCTTTCTACGACTTGAGGCTAGTAGTTTATCCAGAACAATTTTTGTGCTTTTCCATTTATTTACAATAATTAGGAACCGTTTTATTTTAGAATATGATTTGAATGATTTTTGAATTGATTTTGATTTGAATGAATATTTAGAAGGATTTTAAATCATGTGTTGCGTTTTGTTGCATTTATTGGATTCAAATCTTAACACAACACGACACTTAATACAATACAAAATAGTGAACTTAGGATTGTTTGAACTAGCAAGTTCAAATGCAACTTTATAAAATGAGCTTATTAGTAAATCTCAACGGAAAAAACAATGCCACCCGTGGCGTCTTATTTATGCATTCTCTCCCGCTTTTTCTTCTGGGATTTATGTATGCTCCATGTCAAGTGCTTAAGTGAAATAGGTCAAAATATGTATTCTTTGGTTCAAAAATCCTTACAAAATAAACCAGTTTTCTGTTTTCTTTTAAACGCACAAAGAGACTACATCATTTTCCATCAGATCTTGTGCTAATTACTAGCTTAAAACATCATTTAAATTATATTCTTTCTCTATAAATCGCTTAAGTAAAAGGGTTTACATCTAAGAGCGAACGTGGAAGCAAAACTACCATCGTAGCACACATCAGAAACCGTTCTCAATGCCGCTTCCAACGACAGTCTGGTGTAAATTTCCACTGTCCCATACCATGTCAGCTGCACACTGTGCACACGTTCGTCATTTTCGCCGGCACACTAGACGTCGTTAACGGAGCCACCGCAATGCAGAGTTGGCGAGCGGCATGCATTTGCAGACCTTGCACACCGAAGAGGCGAGCGCGAGCACAAATTAGGACGATTGTAAGCGGAAGTGTCGAAGTACGCGTGTTGCGGGAAATGTTGCCTCCAACTGTTCGCACTCCGGCATGATGTATGTTTTGGCAGTGGCAACACAAGCCGGCTTCCGTTGAGGCTAGGCCCTGAACTTGCCCCTACTAGCGACGGTTCGTGCAAGGTAGAGCCAATCGGGAAACGTTGGATGCGTGCTGGGATTGTTTTAACGGGAGCCAAGAATGCTGCAAGTTTGTAGCACCATCCGTTATTCCTTGCTCCTTATTACATTGAGATGCGGCCACACATATTACCGTGTAGCTATAAACGATAGTAGTAAGTTACTGCCAAACGGTTACAAGTTTAAATAAGAAAAAATAATTGCTGTAAGCTCCGAATATTAATTGATTTCCGGCAAGAAATATCAAATTCAATATCCAGTCAAGCCTCACACAACTTTGAAAAAAACCTCAGAGGAATTCGAAGTAAATTAAAACAAAAATTCCTTAATTTGAATTCCACAACCTTGTCCATCGGTGAACCATTTTTCATCACACAAGTGTGTACCATACACGTTTTCAGATCGCTGGAACTCACACTTGATTCATACTACCAACCAATAGATCGGTCGTGCGGCCAAAGAGCAAAGCCATAAAATATTAGATGATTAACATTCCAAACCGCTCCACAGATTAACATCCCCAAACTCAGCGCTTCTTGGTTCTTTCGTTGCAACCGCTGTTTTTTTTTGGTTTCCCTTCCCTTGTCGTGTTAGTTTTGCTTCCCCTCAAAATAAAGGCGGCAGTGAAAATAGCTAAAACCTCACCAAAAACCAGATGATTAAAAATGTTCTACGTTCCGATCGTTAAGAAATTTCAATAATCTCTTACAAGGCTCTTTCTCTCTCTCTCTCTCTTCGTCCATCTGCTCGATCTGCCGATGGGCGAACCATAAATCTTCCTCGCAGGACATCGTAGCCCGGCATGCCCGGCCAGTAAGCAGACCGTCTCCACTAGCTCTTGGCTGGGGATGGAGGCAGCAAAGATGGCCCAAGCCCCCTTGGGGAAGGGAAATGGCTGATGTATGGAGTGAGGAAAGGTTCCGAGTGAAAGAAAAATAAAGAACCGTCTCTCAGAACTCGTCCCAACATATCATCGACGGGAAAGGGCGGGAAAAAAGAAATGAAAAAGCTCACGGATGACTGAGGCCGAGCGGAGTGTATGACGCACGATCGATACGGCACAAGGGTTCCGTTTTCTTTCCCCGACAGTCCCTGTCATAAAGGCCTATCCAATCTTAATTAAATTTTTCGCTCATAAAAAAAAGTACCCACAACCGTACGGGCAACGCGAACCCGAAAACCCTACCCGTCCGCCCACGTTTGCCACAGGCTCGGGTCAGCACGCCGGAAGGTGGTTAAGTTTGAGCAGGGTTAGCGTCAAGTATCCTATGGTAATGGCCCTCAAACTGGATGGCAAACATACCTCGCAATGCGAAACGATTGAAGATTACTGGGAAATGTGTGTGCCTCCGCAAAACCGGCGCAGGTGCCGGCCGCTTCTTAAACGGTCTTCACGAAATAATTGTGAATCAAAGTGTGAAAAGCATAAAAGTTTCCTATGACAGCACTATTACCCGGGCCGGTGAAACTTTGCGAACGCTCGGTGCCGACGAGCGGTGATTCAATTGTGGGGCTCACGGATGAGCGGACTTACCTTTCAGATGATCCGGCTGCGAGGCCTCACCCACGTTCCGCATGATGTCACTGAGGCAGTGCTCCAGCGAGCGCATGTCCAAACCATTGCTCAGCCCCGTCCGATCCTGGCGCCGGGTGACGAAGTGGTGTGACGGAATGGGGGAGAGAAGAGAAAAGGGAAAAAAAACGAAATAAAGTTGTTAGAAAATCCGGTCCAAACACTGTGAAGTTAAGATTGCGACGGTAATTAATGGATTTTGTGGCCAAGTTTTTCAGCATTACCCTCCATCTCAAGCCGCGAACCGAGAGCACATCCTCCGAGCGACAACGCCATTAAGCCAGTGCAATCTGCCTTGCCTACCCACCGGCCTTCGCCCAGACCAGAATTTCTCCTCCACCCTTGGTCCTCACCAAATGAGTGTCTTTCGCCTAAGGTCAACCATTGGAAACGGGGGGGGAGAACCCATTCATAAGTTCGTGTATGTTAATTTAGTCCCAAATGGCAAATTGGTACCGTCTCGGCCGTGGAAGATACCAACCGACTCGGATCGGTCGTTGGACCAGTACCTAGCGTCTAATAGCTGGGGCCGGGCCGGTGGGTGGGAGGAAGCGACAGGTAGAAGAAACTAATTTCGAAAAAGGTTAGCCAAGATAAGTTTCACTTTCATACACCATTCACGCTCGAGCGAGTCGTTCAGCCCGTAGAGGAAAATGCTGGGGAAATAAAATACCACTGCGCAACGGTATTTGCTCGCTAAAGTTCTCTAGCTGGGAGCCCTTGAAAAGTTGTCTATTTACTTTACATTCTACCGGGTTCGAGGTATGAAAAGAGGATGAACCTATGCCGTCATGTTTTGTCTACGGCCTGCTAGAACCAGGTTGAGTGGAAACGTCATAATAGTTTATGTTTTCCTTGCTCTCATAAGTGAAACCAGTTTGATCCTTTATCACGTCGTACCTGTTTAAAGCAAAGTTTTGCGCAAAAACTCAGTTGTGAAAGCTAGATGCGCGAAGAAATAGTTCAAGGTAACGCTTACATCGGTCAAAATGATTTGGGTCGATCGGCATGATTTTACAAAAACCAACTCAAACAAGCGAAGTAAATGACGTTTAGTTTGTAGTGGCATAAGTAAGGCAGCATACATTTTAATGTCACGTGTCTACACTGTTTGTATCGAAATTTTTACATTTTAAACGTTTTTGCCCATTGTTTACTTCTCGTTTATGAGCAACCTCTCGAATCAGAGCGTGAAATGAGGTGTTGGATAATCAGTTTTAAAGTTAAAATATTAATAAACTTCAACGTAGAAATAAATTTAAGTAGAATAATAATGTAAATAATATCAATAGCGATAGAAGAAAATCGCCTATAAAAAACGAAAAAGTATCACTGTTTGCGCAGATTTTTATCATCATTTTTCCATTGCTTGCTCTTCTCATTAAAGTACAAGAAAGGATAAAACATGTTTGTGCTGATTTTGCTGATACTTGCCAGAAGTATCCGCCTTTTTCCGTCATGAATCGTACACGCCGGGACAAAGAAGGTGTCGGCAATCAGAAATTTCGCACCAAAAAGGCAATTGAATAAAAGAAATATCTAACGCTTGCAAGCGTATGGAATCTGTGATTCCCGCATCCACATGGATCACTAGCGCCCACATTCGAGACATCGATTCAAGGATCGAATGTTTCCCGTGCGGAATGCCCCCGAACAAAATATTAAACACGAAATTTCACTTGCGCTCAGAAAACTGCGCCCCGTATGGGCTAAAGCGGACGCAAAACGGATGCCTTCCGAAAGTCGTCAAATCACTAAATTGGATCGAACGATACCACTGTGCGCCGGGTGACTTTCCCGCTGCACGGCATTTTTGAATGTGTGTGTGTGTGTGTTTTTTTTTTGCTGCAAATATTTCCAGCAGCAAATATGACACAAGATGGGGAAATCCGTTTCGGAGGTGGAGCAAAAAACACACAGGACGCCACGGGCAGCATCAGGACACTGCCATAATACCAACGCTCGCTCGCTAGCCATGCAACCATCCACGGAATGGCAAAACTGGGTCGTATAAATATTTTCTTATTGGATTTTAAATGAAATATTTCCGCCCGGTACTTCCCAGTCTGTGCTCCGCGAGTGTGTGTGTGTGTGTGTGTCTGTCCACTGCTTCTCCTGCCGATCCTAAGCCAATGTCAGACGGTCCTACCGTGGCCGCTTTGTCCGTATGTGCCACCACCGTTCGCGCACTTCGGGAAAGCTGTGAAAATCGAGCTAAGTTCAGCCGTTCAGTGCCAGAAAGATGGCGGCAGTCAATGACGATGTGCGGTGCCAGTCAAGACAGCTTCCTGTGCGCCTGCCAATGTGCATGTCGTTATGTGTTTTTTTCCATGAGATTTAAAATGTGTCGCCAGCCGGTAAAAGGCTTAGGTATGAGGCCTGTGCAATTCCTCCATTCCAGGATCCGAAGGTCGGGCCATGAGTTTATCAATCTCCCGAAGCGATCCAGCACCGATCGAAACCATACGAATGCGAAGAGATGGCGAAAGTTCCAGTTGTCCTCTGCTCCTTTTCTGCATCAACTCTTGCACTTTTCAATTTTCCCTCGTCCTTTTATCTGTTGCATGTCGGATTTTACGAAACCTACTTTCCCATCTTCTCCAACTTGGAACCCGGATCGGGAAACCTTCCGATTCATTCGCCCAAAGAATTCCTTACATGCGAGAACTAGCAGGAAAATGTCCCATCGATTGCACTCGGTTTTGTCCAGGTTGGGGAAAAGTAAATAGATTTCCCTGCCGGTTCCTGGGCAATGACTGCTTGGCCATCACACATGCTGCTAGAATACGCCCCGAAACCGCGGGAGCTCCTGCATGTGGAATGCATTTGATGCCGGATTTTATTTCCATGACTCGTACTGCCAACATGAGTGGATCGAAGTAAATGATCAGTTTTCCCGCGGATGGGAATTTGCAGAATAAACGTAGCATGTGGCTTGGAGCTCTGTGTGGTGGTACGATTATTATTTTCTGGACCTTTTTTCCGAATTCCATACTTTGAGCATTTCTTTATTATTGCTTGCCGTGTGAAAACAAGAGACTTTTCATAAATTTTATAAAACAAATTGAAAAATTGTAAGCATAGAGTACACCTAACGACATACGATGTTTTTATTGAAGATGTTCTTCTTTTTGGTAAAAACAAATAAATCTTCTGCAAGCCGACTTGAATTCAATCTAGTATTTGGTAAATATTTTTAACTAAATACCAACAAGTAAAAGTCAACACCACGAATGAACATCGCAAGCAAAACCAAACCAATCCCACAATGGCAATCGCGAAGAGTACATTCGATTCATTTCTATTTGTTTTCCACGCCTCGCTAAAAAAAAGCCAGTGGAAAAGTTGATAAACCAAATATAAATGGAACAGAAAAGACGAACCATGGCCACTAACTGGGAGCAAAATCGTAGAAAAACAAACCGGGAGAAATACATACGGAAATAATTCCGGGAACCAGGGTATTTGGGCTCGACCAAAGATCGAATGTCAAACGAATCCAATCTTGGCACGTTACTCGCGGGCGCGCCTAGCAGGTAGGTCATGTTGTTTGCGTTTGCTTTCGTTCCATTTGGGGCCGCCACTAAGGGCGCCAGGCACCGCTACAACGCAGTGTGCTGACGGGCTGATTGGATCAGGCAGCTGGTTCGTCAAGGTTCTCATAATAACTGAACGTTTGTGCGTTCTTTCGCCCGGTAGAACCGATGTTTCCCTACTTGCTGGAGGGCGGAGAAAAACAAATATCGTACAGGTGCCGAACGACAGCTTCTCCCGTTTGCGTTGCGTTTTCGATTGATGTTTGACTAAGGGGCGTAATTGATTAAAATCGATACACTCAAGGTCTGACACTTTGGACCGTGCCGGAAATATCTGTGTCAACGACTGTCACCGAAGCCATCTACGGGGGCATACGTATTTGATGGAGATATGTGTGTAGAACATAGAGATGAATGACCGAATAGGTCAAAATCTCTAAAATTAAAAAAAAAAAAAAATGTGTGTAGAACTTATGATATTAGAGAGTACCAGGAAATTTTCTCAAGTGTAGATGCTCGAGTTACCAGCAGAATAAATTCAATTCGTCTATAAAGGAAATTTATCAATTTCGCGATATTTCATATCCATTGCAATTGAAATTCACAAAAACTTTCACTCTACTTCCAAACTTCATCTGAAAATCATTTGTTTGAAGTCGATAGAAAACCTCTCAAAAATCTTAACTCAATCAATCCCGATGGCGTCAAAAACGAAAAGCTACACGCCAAAAGCCATCCTAGGCCAGAAATGTTTCGTTCCTCTTAAACGAAAAAACTCCACCAAATACAGTTCAGTACAGTGTTGGTGTCCTGGAGCGGGTTAGGCAAAATTCTGAACTCAACGCGATCGCTCACTGCTACACGCATCCCAAAATTCACGACAGCCCGTCACAACCTTATCAGCACGGATTCATTCCACGTGGATTTTCATTTTACCGTGCCGTAGGTAGGGTAGAATTTCGACCACATTTCGACGAATGAACCAACACTAGCACCGCCTGCCTGGGGGGCCAGAGAACTAGCGCTGCTGACCCAAAATTGGCAGCCGGCGAACCAAAGGCAAGCCACGCCGAGGTCCCTCGGGTAGCTGGGGGCTGATCAATTATGAACGATTCAATTCGCTTTTTCAACTCACCCGCCCCGGAATGTGGATAACCGATCCGAAGTTTTACGGCACGGGCTTCCCTCGTGCGGCGCCACCTAGCGGTGGATATGTTGAGTTTGTGGAATTTTGTGCGGAAATCACACACACCAGAGGCAATGGACCACCGATGGTCCAACCAGCCGTAGTAGAATCGATTTGTGCGGGATAGAAGGGGTCGTAGCAACGGTTTGTTTAGCAGTTCCTGATAGCGAACCGGACCACCCTACGGAGGAGGCTCACCTACGTATAGCTGATTGCCACCAACGCTACGGTGTTCGATGGCTTCGGACTACCTCCCGCCTGGCGAAGGTTTCTGGAACCGTACCAAACGCTGGCGCGGCTCAGGAAAAATTCATAAAACCATTAAAATTCTATAACCCACTCAATCAGACGGTGCAAGGTGCACCGAAAATTGGACAGTTGATATTTTCATTCGATTCCGGAACGGGAACCGGATGGGTGAGAGATGCCCCCGCACTAGGCTGAAACTCGGCTGGTTTTGTACCAGTGAAACTACGGCCTAATTTCGCGGTACATCCGTTGTTTTCCCTCATATGCTTAGCATGGCCAAAAGCAGCATAAGAGCGTCATGCCTATCGCGGGTCGGTAACTGTCATCCTCAGTTACCGATTTCATCCTCAGTCCTGCGACACGGCAAATCATAACCCAGCCTGCCTTCGCAATCCATCCCGTTCGTCCGTGTTGGCATTATCTGGATATGATGCTATCGGTCATTGGCAGAGTTTAGACGTACGAGCTCGCCTGTTAGATTATTGGCACTGTTATTGTAGCTATTTGGCTCTGTCACCATCTTTTGCCGCTGCTACCGACGACCGGGGTTCCGGCCGTTGACGAGGGTACACTCATAACCCAAAGGCCTTCACCGTGATGGTACCAATTTGTTGTACACCGATCGGGTATTGGAAGTACGCAGAGGCTAAACGTTACTGAGCCGTTTTGATTTATCTCAGACGGTGTGCCGGGTGTTTGAATTCAACTGTCAAACGATTGAAACGAAACAATTTGACTTGAACAGATTATGCATCAAGTGCATTTAAGCTGCTAAACATCAAGTACCCAATTTCAAAAGAAATTATTAGCTGCTTTTAAGAAACTTTTTCCATATTTTCATAGAATCTCAAGTCCATGTTTCAGTCATGCGTTTTTACCTCATTCAAAACGTTTGTTGAAGACTAACAAAATTTTGCACAACGAATGAGCTTGTTCGTTTAAGTACATACATATCCTTAATTTTATTATTAAGTAATTAATTTTAACTAATAAATTCAATAATAAATATGAAAATGGCTTAACGGTTTTTATATCCTTCAAACTATAACGAAAGAATCTATTATCAGATGTGTAATTTCGCAAAATTACGAACTAACAACCTGAATTCGTTCGTTTTCATCACTCATGTAGGACCACAACACAAGAAATAATAAGAAATCTTATTGAAAAAAGAAGACTCTTATGAGAAGAGACTTATGAACTAAAACTATTCTTAAAACATTTATCAAACGATCACAAAAAGAAACAAATAATTTCCGTTTACTTTTGTCAACCTCTATTCATTTTAAATCAAAATTTACTCAACATACACTGCAAGATTTGTGTGCTCTATAGAAAATTATCATGAATACATGTATAATACATGATTTTATCCTAAAGGAAACCACAGTTGAAACTAAAATTTTTCTTTTTGAGTTTTATTTATGATATCATTTTAAGGACATAAGGACATCATACAGCATGGGAAATATGTTAGTGATGCTAAAATATTCTAATAAACATATAAATTTTTTACTAATTATTACCGAAAAAGTTTTTATAACCAACTAAACCTCCATTCACTGTGATGTCTTTACACACTCAAAACAGAAAACGGAGAGTCTTCACTGTCTAGTAAAAACAGAATGTGATTGTTAATAAAACACTTGCCATCCTGCACGGAAACCTACCGCTACGATTATTATCTGCAACAACATTATCCACACACCAAGGCGCTAACCAATCGTCACGACGTACCGTACGAGGAATTCCAACAACCCCGTTGGTGCATCGGAAGCCATATGCAATATCGAACCCACTCTTACCGCCACGAACGGAATTTAATCAAAACTTTTAAGAACGCATGCAGTCAATCGGGAGCGAAGTTCGAGTGCAACATCAAGAACGGCCTTCGGCACCGAGTGATCCATCCGTCTGTGGTCTTAAGCCGGGGGCGTAAGAAACCCTTTGGAGCGTGCGAGGGTGTGAATGGAAGCTCTAACGTTTGCTCCCATTTTCATGCTATGCACTTATGCACTGGTTCCATGGTTTCTCTTTGCCCTTTCCCGACGCTCCCACGATTCCAGGTAGAGTATCCGGTCTCCTACGCTGTGTGATGGCGTTCGTCTTCCTTATCACTTCGCAGGGCTCTCTAAACGGCCAGACTTGTGAGCATGACTTGAAACAATCGGCCAAAGTACTATTGCTCCCCGTTTGGTAGTGTAGCCGGTATTTCCCCGGTGGTGGTACTTTCCCGGAAGCAACTGCAGCTTCAACTATAACGCGGGTGGAAAAGACTTGCCTCGTTGCACATAACCGTAAACCAGAAACGAGTTTCTTCGTTCCGGACAAATGGGTGTTCCACTAGGGTTTACAGCCCACTACTAGGGAAAGGGAAGTTCAAAGACTGTGAGGCGGAGAGCGTTCGGGGAAAAGCAGTCTAGAGTTTCAACTCTGAGGCTGCTTCGAGGATCCACCAGTTCGCGTTGCATTCCTCTGAAGCCTTGGGACGGGCAAACATCCAGAAATCCGTAGGCTTCCACCAGACGGGTTAAATGCTTCGTTTATTCTTCCATCCCGATGACTACCCTTTCCACCCTACCCGTCCACTAGCGCGCTTATAACAAGTTTCGCACTTAAATGTTCGAAGGCAGCAAGGAAAAGCGTGAAGGATGGATCGATGATGGAATCTTTGCGGAAAACTCTGCCCCACGAGGAGCGATGGTCATCAAAAAGTGTATTCCTTTAAATAACGCTCCGTTGGCGAATGCATTCGAAGCAAAGGATGGTTTCTTTTCCACCTTGGCTGGCTCACAACGAAGCGCTCCCTCGAATGCAAAAAAAAAAACCTCCAACCATTGCACTCCAGCCATCCAAGAGGCGTTCTTTGCGCGTTTTATGGATGAATTTATGTGCACGTCTCTCCAAAACCAACTTTTGCTAAGCGTTATAGCTCTTGTTTTCTTTCAGCCTCGTACCCGCCATTCGCGTAACGATTCGGCTGGGAACCCTCGAAGACGTTGCGCTGCGGTTCCTAGTACACGTTAGTTCTGTGCCTTCAGTTTTCGGGCGATACCGGCGGACCTGGTGGGCCTTTTCCCCACTTCCACTACCGGCAGTTTCAGCTGACGAGTTATTCCTCTTCCTTGCTCGTAGCCCTTTTATAGAAGGTATTTTTTATCTCCTCTTTATGTTTCTTACGGAATACATCCCTTTTCCCATTGTTGTTGAAATGCTGCTGAAGTATACGATCCCGGGCTCTACGCACGCCACGTTCTACCCGACACCGGTTTCATTGGGCCAACTAGTTCTACGTGCCCACCCCGAGCGCCCTCCGGGTGGGTGGAACTTTTACTGGCAAACTTTTTTTTACACTCCATCCTCAAGCAGAGTGCAGCATTTACTACGAGTGAAAGGAGTTTCGCCGGGCTTGCAGGGCACGCAAAACGTACAACGTGGACGAAAGGTGTAATGGCGAGCAACGGGACGGCCCTCCTTTGCAGAATGTGGTGGTAAAGATTTTAAAAAGGCAGGTGTGAAAATTTGCCGTCAGGAACGTTTTCTTCCAACACCAGCCCAGCACTTCCTGGCTGCACGGTTGCAGCAGCGTCTAATGGTTCGCTGTTGGAGAAATGAAATTGAACTTTTTTTCCTTCGACCTTAACAGACATAAATATTTATTAATAGGATGTTGAAATAGAAAACGAGACGTTTATATGACTCTAACCGAATCAGGGATCCATACAATAATATTTCTATAGCTGTTTTCATAAACAGGAGGATCCGGTGCGCTACTATTCGCCGCCTTTTAAACAGCTTCATTCCGTAAATCATTCCATTTTAATTGAATATCATTAGAAGTTTGTGCTGAAAACCACGGTTCTTTGGATTGGTGAATTGAAAGTTCGATTGAAGCTATGGAGACAGCATTTTATATAACCCTTTACTTCATTTTGTATGCAATGTTTGATGAATCAAAGCAAAGTTGATTTAAGTGAAATATATTCGCACGTATGGTCTCACGCAATAATTTGTTGATATGCCCGATTGTTGCAGACACGAGTGATTTCCACATTTGACACTACTTATTTGATCGGCAGTTATTAATGTTTTTCAGCCCACGCAGGTGAATGCTTTTGTATTTTTCCTGTGTTTCAGTTTTTAAGCCTGTATTTCATTTTGATGCAGTACTTTTACCATTTACTTACAGTTTTGATCAAAGCACACGTTCATCGTCAAATAATTTTTTACTACAACCCAAACAGAAAAAAAGTGAAATGAAAATGAGTGAGAACGAGAATGTAATCAAACAAATTGCGAAACTGTTTCATTTAAAAAATATTAATAGTTGTCAACCTCCACACCCAACCCGGAGGAATATTATTTCATGTTCTACTATCCTTTCCTTCCCAACCCCAGAGTACAACCAGACAGGGAGCAGCGCGCAAAAACCCACGGTTGCAACTTACTAACGGCCGATCACTAGGCGTCCTCAGGCCGAACGATTGAAGTTTATTGCCGTGAACGTGGGGTAACTTTAATTGCAAAATTTATTGAATCCAACGGAACGTGGTTGCGATGCCTGGTGCTTCCTAGCGCCGCCACCGACCATCGGATGGCTGCTGAAAGTGTGCTGCGTGACCGGACTCGGGTGATTCTTTGACTTTGCATAGACCGCCACAAACCGTCGCCGGAATGGTGGCGTCAATGCTGCTGGCTGGATAAACTTTCCGAGAGCACAAAATCCAGCGCATAATTAAACATTTATTAATAATAACTGTATCAAGCAGCACCCACCACCATCACCACCATGCGATGGAAAACAACTTGTATTGTATCGTTTCGCAAATATTTCGCGCAAAAGTGAACGAGTAGTCGCAAACTCGCAAACGATATTTAGAGCTAATAGGGACTGGTTGGAGTGAAATTTATCTTCCCGCAATTATACTCACCACAAACGGGCCAGTTCGGGTTAACGCCGGCTAGCAAAGCTACCAAAGCGGCAGCTAGTGGCATTGTTGGTAAAAGTGAAAAGTGGTCGGTTAAAAGCCATCATTTACCCGACGGCCTTACAGCGCATGGTTGGTGACAGCGAGCCGAGAGCGACCACGTTCCCTTCGGCCGTAGTTATTAGAAAGCAAAGGGTTTACAGATTTTTTTATGTACTCATAAACTTGCCGAAATCTTCCACTCGACACTTTGGTGGAAGATAAATGAGGGGCCAGAGAAGGAAACAACGGTGAAGAGCGAAAACAAAAAATCACCAGCCCCAGACCATCGCAAGGACACCATGCCGTCGAACGTGGGACCACGGAGATTGAAAGCATTTGGCACCGGGTCGGCGATGATAGAGATCCATTCGGCGCACAAGTTATGGTTGTGTCGTGAAAACAGCGTTGTCCCCACTCGCCACTATTGCTGCACCGCACTAGAATGTGTCTTCGCCTGCCCGAACGGAACATTCTTTCCCGGGTGGAAAGGGTGGCAGCAAAAACGGGCGGAAGAGAGTGCCTTGGGGAGGGGAAGGGAAAGCGCTCATAAAGCGTACCCATCGTTGGTGTTAACATTGTGGCTTCCAGTCCGTTCCGGGACTCCTGCCGCTTCAAGTGCTGCCCGGGACTCTCCCGGCTACAAACAGCGCACGATGTGCCGATGTACCCGGGCCCCGATCCATTTTGTGCGCCATAAACTGGCATGTAGAAAATAATTAAAAGCCTAATCAAATAGATTGTTATCTTTTCCTGAATGGTCGTCGACGAGCCCTACAGCCCCTCCGCTAGTAACGAGACTCATCACCCTTCCTGGTGGAGCTCGCTGCAGCAACATTCCAGGCGCTTTCGTGACGGAACAGGCCAACCTACCGGACGTAACGACGTCCTGGTGGGCGAGCGGGCGGGAGGGCACTGTGAAGAACACTAACCGGTCGTAAGTTTAGTGATTAAAATAATTCCTCGCCTTTGCGCCATTCATGCTTAATCTGCGAAATCTTTACGAGAGTAAATTTTTATACAGCTAGAAGCACTACGCTTTAGAGAGGGATGTTTGAGTAATTGCATGCTTAAGTAACAAAAAACAGGACGATAACTATTATCATCTTTCGCCACGGAAAAATCACTTAAAAAGGTAAAAGTGTGATAGAATCTACGGTGAACCTTAAAAATTCCCTGTGAGGTAGTAAAATATTAAAATTAATAAAAGTACACAGCGGACAAATTATTTCGATCTTCTCAGCTAAAAATATGATTTGAACAAGTTATCTCTCAGCTACACTTAAGTTATTCAAATCGAGTCGCCTTTATAAAGTGTCAGCGGAAAAAACAGATACAATATGTATAAATTTGACAAAAGGATATCCAAACTGTATCGTTTTAAATATTTTTAAATTAGAAACACTATCACAAATGGATGCCATATTCCAGCTTCATTAAATCGCTAACCAGGAATGTTAATCCACCAAAACAATGTTTCTTAAGATGAATTGGCCAACGCAAGTGTAAGAAATGACATGGGTTTTTTTCATAGGGGGGAACTTAAGTCGATCGACCTTTTGCTTAACATTATACTGCTCTAGTAAGTTATTTTCCTTCTCATTTATTATTCGTTAGGAATTCGACCCAACTCAAAACAACCAATCAAGTTTCGAGTTGTTCGCTAAAAGTGATTGTTGACATTTATCGGATGAAAACATAGCAAAGCACAGTGTTTACATATTTTGGATTGTTTAACCGAGGCGACAGAAGCATAAGCTACATTCCAGAACACGAGCTAAATCCTGAGGTGTTCCTTTAAAACGCAAGTGCTTCCACAACCGTTATCACAGCTTTAAACAGTCACGACTTCGTCGTGATTGCAATCGATGTGAAATGCTCTGCAAATAAACGTGTGCGGTGGAGCTATATCTATGTGGGGGAAAAAATATCACTACCCCCTCTCACACAAACACACCGAAACACGCGGGTACACTATTCACCCGGGACGGAAGCGAAGACGCAAGTAGAATCCATAGATAATTTAATGCATCCTCATCGCTCGTATTGTGCATGCTTTATTTAGCAGCAAGCTTTTCTCCCTCCACGTGCCTTCGTTATGAACCCACTATACTGCGTGTGTGTATGTGTGAGGTTGTGTGTGCGTTTTCTTTCTTCTTCATGCGGAAACGGGGCTACCGAGGGGCCGTTGGCAGGATGCGAGATGAAAGAAGGCGTATGTGAACACGTTGCCTGCATGTTGTATGCTTGCTTGTGTGCGCGCACGTACCGTGATTTTGCTTCCGTTTCCGTTGCATTCAGGCCGCCCAGGTCTCATTGGGGGGTAGGTACGCTGCTTGCGAAGTGGGACAAGAAAATCGGAGCTCGTTATCATTCGATTTTATGTGTATGCTTTTCTAACCGAACCGGAGTACCGATGTTCGCCAAAGTTTCCCACCCTTCCACCCTTCCCGCGCCGGGCCCCGGGTGGGCACGTACGCCAAGAATAGATTTCATGCGTTTGTTGCGCCCATCCGACTTCGTGGCCAACCCGACAAACCCCTTGTCGGTTGCGATTCCATGGAGGGAAAAAAGGGGGATTCGCCGAATGGAGACGCCTGGTCGTTCACTTGGCGGGCGGAAGGTTTTGATGAGCCAGAAATAAACTCCCGCCCGTGCGGCACGTGTGCCCGTTGGCCAGTGAGGGGTGAGCTTTCGAGCAGCAATCATAAAACACCACACATTTAACATGCAAACATAGGCGAGCGAATTAGTGCGGGTTTTATGAAGCTTTACCCATCCGATTCCAGTGGAGTGGCTTTAATCGCGAGCTTTGCTACGAACGATTTACCGTTTCGACTAATTTCCAGTGCCGCGCGTAGTGGAAATGGGCAAAGTCAGCCCGCAAACTTATTTATTGACATAATAGAGATGGATTTGTGGCTAGCCTTCTGCTTGCGATCAAGGAATTTTAGTTATTCCTGGTTAAATTGAAGCATTTTCACCAATTGAAACCTCAACCAACACATAAATTCACATGTATTAAGTACATCAAACCTTCAGGACCTAAGGTTTCCATTTTGTACCAAGCAATCATATCCGTTCGTTATTGTTATTCTTCGGAAACGCTATGTACACCGAAGACCATAAGCATTCAAAGCCGCGTAAACCTAAAACTACCCCGAGCTTGCGCTCCGAACAGCGATTATAGGTACGACAGAATCCGAATCGAGTGAAGAAACAAGAATGATTCATGACGATGCCGGAGCGAAAACTTCACCATAACCACAGCCCGGAGGAATAGGGTGGAGGAAATATCGCGAGCATGCTGGGAAGCAATCGGGTGTGCGAAGGGTACGTTTAAAGGGTGGTTTCGTCCTTCACAACGTAAACCCCGCTCGTGTTTCTCATCAATCAGTGCCAAGCCGGCTGACGAGGTTTCGCCCCCGGGTCGCGGGGAAGCATGATTGGTAGCGTGGTAGAGTGTGTAAAGCGGCACAAGTTATTGATTTTCCATGGCCGCATGGCATAATCCCCTCCACCCCCCATGCTGCCGCACCATTTCCACGCAGGCTTTTCGCAGCACAACATTACCGTCGTTACCAGCGTTGTGATGACAATTGGGTTTTCACGATTCTCTTCTTGGATATTTTTTTTTACTTTTTCCTTTTCTTTTGTTTGTCTTACCGTCACTGCTTCCCTGTTGCTTCCTGAAGACTATAATCCATTCACCGTTGTAACAGCTTTCGACATCCAAAGCAAAACGCAAAGGGCACAACCACCACCCACCCTTCCAACTCGCGGGTGGAAAAGTTCGGTAAAACTCAAAATAAAACTCGCAATACCACAAACGATGAGGTTTTTGGTTGTTTAGCAAGTGTAGTTGGTATCATTAGACGCGACGAACTTTACTGTCAGCCAACATGGGGCAGATGGGGCTAGCGAGCCGAGAGTGACAGAGCGAGCGACACACCTGCACGCACTCACGTCGAGCCATCGAGCGTGGTGTGGGTGGTAGGAAAACTTCGATGTGGACAGGAGCAAAATAAAAAAAAAAAAACAACACGATCAAATAAACCGAACTTATTTCGCCCATATTGAGTGGAGCTCGCAAAGGGAACTTTTTTGGCTTTCCACTTGAGCATGAGGGTTCGTACTTTTCGTTTCGTCGCTCCGCTTGGAAAATACCGTCCCAGGCTGCCATCGCGCCACTTTTGCCCACTCGTTCCCATTATTTGCACAGTAATGCCATCGGAAAGCGATGTTTATGAAACGATAGAATCGGCTGCAGACAGTAAACGCCAGCTCGAAATTGTTCATTCGCTTAATGGCGATGCGATGTATTTTTTTTTTCTTTTCGCTTTTGTAACTAAACCGCAAAAAACGTTACAAGTCGATTCAACAGTCAAAAAGTACCGGATGGTTTTTCTTTACGTTTTCTGCTACCTATTTACCAGCTGCTGTTGACAAGAAAGTCAATTTAAAACACGTTGTAGCTTAATAATTTCGATCGAATTCTTGACGAAGCTAAGCAAAATGTTCAACTTGTATGCTATATACATGAAAGCATGTATAAAACATTTAATAATTTAATATATAAGCACTAAAACACATTCCCTAACGCAACTTGTGAATCCCAAACATGGGTTTTTTTGTAAATTTAGTTTTCATTCTAATTAACCAAAACAATATTCACTTTTAGAAATATCGCCCATGGTTTTACTCAAATTAATCGATTCGAATAAAAGAAGAAAATCTTAACTACAACGAACATTCCTAATGTCTCTTTGCAAATTTTAGCTTCTAAAACATGAAACCGTTGATTTAAGTCTAATTCCCCTATTTAAACAATTTACGTTCGTGATTTCCATAATTAGTTTTAATTGAATGTTAAAGTTCCATACACAAGGATTTTTTTTTTAAAGTAGATCAATGCCATGTTTAATTGAATGTGTAATACAGCTTCTCTCCTGACTTATTACCATAAAAAATAACGCAGTTTTATCTACGCTGCGTAGGATTTTTCAATGAAATATCAATCTAAATCCCTCAGCTCGTGCATAAAAAACGAGTGCAGTCCAAACAGAAACCCTATTTGCAAAACTTCAGCTGTAAAAGCGTCCCTAATTGGCTATCACCATTGGCACAGGCGGTTGGGGCCACAACGATTACGTAACCCTCGAGCCCTGCTTAACCGACGAACCCTACGTACCCTAGTTCCCGGTCACAAACCGCACCGAGAGCACTGTAGCGAACATACCGAACAGGACGATGCAAGTAAATCATATTAAACATCATCACCAGAACGCAAACACTTAGCGCTGGAACTGCTGCGGACCAAACATTAGCGGTCCTAAAGGGGTTGGGGGGGGAGGGAGGTCCGGGGAATCGGCAAACGCCCCGCAGCATAGGAGAGGGAAAATTAGTGTTATCCGACGCCTAACTACTTGTCACACAGCTTTGGCCAACACACGCTCGGTTGGTAGGTGAAAGAGCGATACGATTGTACCAACCACCTTGCAGGAAAAACCAGCCACCAGCCAGCGGAACCAATGATACGGGTCACTTTTTCCCCCGTAACACCAAATGACGTAAACCGAACGAAAAATAAAAGCACCGTTCAAACCCTAATCCATCCTTTGGATCTGCTGGAAGCTTCCCATGCGTTTTTTTTTTTAATTTTTTCTACAAGTCGGTAAACCACCTAATTACATTCGGCCTTTTCTGAGTGAGGTCGGTAATTCAGCAAAAAAAGCACACACTCATACTCAAACCACCTTTTCCCTCCCTCCCAAACCAAACTGGAAAACAAATGTTCCAGTGTCCAACATCAGCACCTCTCGGTGTCGAAAAACGAAACGTCACAAGTGTTGTGTGTTGTCCTGCACTCAAGCCTTGGCCCCGCGGAGTGTTGTTTTGGGCTGCGCGGACAAGGAGGGCGAGGGGGGGGAGGGGGAGTTGTTTGGTGTGGGCGTGAGTCCGCTTGTGAGCAGAGATCACGACAGCTGAAAATGCTAAATATGACACTGACACGAAAAACATAAATCAAATCAACTCAAATTATTCCGACCCACCGACACGCGTTGGGTTTTACCGTGGCGTCGGAAATGGACGCTCGGGGACCTGCCGCCGTCTCCCGTTCTGGTTCAGCCTGCCCCTCGTCCACCGCTGAAAGTATCGGTTCGATCCACCCCCGAGCTCGGCACCAGCGTGGAAACCACCAAACGCCAACCAACGTCCCAAAGGGGAGCTGACGTGCCGTGTTAACTCAATACTCACACACACCCACACACACACACTCTCCTGGTCTATTTCCCACCCTTCACGCAAACCTCTTTCTCCAACGGCGCATGAATTTCCCCGAACTACGCGCGAACGTTACGTCCCTGGTGGGCCCTCGCTCAAAGTCACTCAAAGTAGCTTCCGTCCGACCGCTTCCGTGCTCCGGTTTCGGTTCAAGCGAGCGAAAAAGAGAATTGACAGGACGCGCTCGCTCGGTCGGCGGCCACCGCGGCCACCAAATTGGCAATGGCGCGAAGTGGCACCCGCAGGAACAAATCACATCAACATTAATATCACTCGCGCACGGTTTTTGGCCGCCCCCGGGGAGTATCCTGATGGGCTTCAGGTTTTTCTTTTTTTTTCCACCGCCCAAGGGGAAGGGACGGTCGCAAACAGCGTGATGCAAATGGCTCGAGGGAAGGAAAAACGCCTGAACCGAAAGTGGCAAAAATTGGCCCTCGAGCCAGCGCGGCGGCTCGGAAAAAGGCAAGCCCACTGAAGGGTGACGATGACGGCGTTGACGATGGGCGGTGATCATCAGCCTCATCATCAGCGTGATGGTCGGGGCCAGGTGTCAAAGGTAGGATATGGTAAATGACATTAATATGCATGAACATGCAGATGGTTTCGAGGGGGGAGGGGGGCCAGCAAGATGCGCAAGAAGCAATGAATCTTCAACCGGCCAGAATATGCCCACCTTTTCGTGTCGTTTCCTCTTTTCGAAAAGTGCCTGCAGTCAGTTCGGGCATCACCCCTTCCGCGACCGAACCGAATACAAATATTAGGCTGCTCATGGGTAGCAAATTGGCCACCTCAGCCTCACCCCATCCCCTCGGGCTCAGGTGCGCCAGTAACAGGTGGTGATTTCAATTTCTTTTGCACGGTTTTTATTTGGCACTTTGCGGACGGCTGCAAATGAAAGCAAAACGGAGCTGGCGGAGGATGGAGGAGGATGGGAGAAGCCGCACGGTAGCACGGTGCCGCACGGCAATCAATTCCGGTATTAGAATAATGTTTATTGTGGCTTGGGCAAATCGAGCTCATTGACATGCAACACGCACGCAAGGCCGACCCGCAATCATCAGCGTTTCCTGTGCATTGGTTTTTCCGACCTTCACATGTTGATCGCTTGCGGCCGATTTTCACGTAGACGTGAAACTGTCGGATGGGTTTGGATAAGGTAAATTTGATTTTCGCAGCCATGCGGAAGGTAAAAAAGAACCTTTGGGGGGAAATCGGTTTGATGGTGTGCCAAACAAATGAAAATGTAATTGATGATATTTGACGTAAACATTTTTCCAATTATCTGTCTTTTTTTCTGGACGGAAAATTCTTTTTAAATAAAATAATATCACAATAAAAATCAAAGGAACTGGAACAGTTTCAAATTATAAGGCATTGTACAATTAAATTAAAATTAATTAAATATTGCTTTGCAAAAATAACAAAACCTTCTCCCATTACTTCTTTTAATCGCTTTAGTATCAAAGTTTCGAAACGGAGAGAGACTCTTCAAAAACCTTTGCGTACATCAACGTCACAGTGCACATCCGAAGCGATTATACGGGTAAGTGTACGGCATCAAGTAGAAAACAGCACAAAAAAACACAATGTAATTTGATGATGAAACATTTTCTCCGAAACAGGCAGCTACATTAACATCAACACTTGGCCGCGTCCGGCCGTCTCAAAACGAATAAGACAGCGAGCGTCAAAATTCAGCTCACTGTCGGCAAAATGAACATCCGCTGCATTCAAGACATGATTATACCCTTGTCAGGAAAAGATCATCAGTCTAGCATCGTGTTTGATAATGCCCCGGTACCTGGAAGGTTTACGTGTTGCCGTCGTTGGGGCTAAAATGGTGCGTAAAATTAGGGAAAAAAAATCCCGCCTCTTTGTTTGGGTTTCCTTGTCTTTCAAATAGCGGAAGGAAAGCAGCACTGGAGTGCGGGTATAATTTAAAAAAAACTCCCCTCTGTTTACACTTTCGCATTTTCTTTGATCGCAGAAAGAGGAGGAAAGAGCGCAGATCTAACAAAAAACCAAAACATACTCAAGTACTCACACAAAGACGTCGAGATCTCTGAAATAATGAATAATTTAGAAACTTACCAGCAAACAGTTTGCAAAACAAAAATCAAGGCCAGCCGAAGTGATGATGTATGTTTCATACCATTCAGAGCTTTCAAAAAACAAAGCTCAACCGAAAAGCACGATGCGACCGTGGAGGACATCATACAATTTTAATTAATTTTCTACCCAACATTCTTTCGTTGCATACAGGACAAGGGTGCAGCATCCCTTTCGGGAAAGCCATTAGTTCTGCATTCAGAAGAATGTGGACGAGTGTTTGGGTTTGCTGTGTTGTGCAAAGATTCAGTGGAAAGCCTCCCCAAGAACGACAGCGAAAGGCAAGGAAAAACGTTCAAATAATGCGGTTTGTTCATGTGGTCGGATTTTCCGGGCGAATGTATTATTTGCGGTACTTACGCTAATGGCACACATTTTCCAACACTATGAGACGACAAACTCACCTGCGCGAGAGAACAAAGAAAGAAAAAAGGTTTAAAGGTTAGTTTTTCGGCTTGCCAGCAGATCAAACAATGCAATGCAATTTGTTTTCAAATTTCCTGTTCCAAATTTCAATGAAACAGCATTGACCCGTATTTGTTTTCTCTTCGAGTGTATACGTATATTTGTTGTTGTTAACAATATTTCCGACAAGTTTTTGAAAATAACTGCAGCATTTGAATTTTGTTTTAAATATTAGTTCAATCAAAAGCTTCAACTTTCAGTTAAAATAAATCTTACACCTTGCAACTTCAATACGAGTAAATCTCTTTAAGAACGAATCTGCAATTTTCTGTAACGATGTTCAATACGATAAAGTGCCCCTCACAGCCAAGATGAAATCTTATATTGTTTTACACGCTCTGTCAACGCGTCGATGATCGTGTAGTTCATTAAAGCTAACCATCGAGGCGACACCCTAACACCCACCACGCCCGAGCAGAACCGGGTGCAAGTGCAGTATCAATGCAATTCCAACCCATCTTCACATTTCAATAACCGTTCGACGTAACGTAACGGTTCAGTGGAGTTTCATAAAATTTCGATTTTCACCTCGAGCTATCGAGGTTACCGCAACCAGCTTTTATTACTGCTCCTCGCGCTAGAGGCATACCCTCTCCATTCCCGCCCACTCCATCTCTCACGACCCGAACCCCGGGAACGAGGGAACCCCGGTGCTAAGAACAAGCGTTTCCGGCACGGGGTTTTTCCCATTCACAAACAGGAGAAGATCCCTACAGTGTTTCCGGCATCCTCCCCAAGGGGACTCTTGTTACTGTAGCTCAAACAATCGCTATCTTGTTACCAACAAAGCTTGCGAGCCCTCCTCATCACCACCCCCTACCCCCACTGTCTCACTTGCCCCCAAAAACCCACCCAACGGCCGTCTTGTGATTGAGATGCACCTACGTTCAGGTCTACGCCGGAGTTCTAGGAAAACCGGTTTTGTCCTTCTTCGTTCAGTGACTCAAAACCCGTGCCGAGCCATTGCAGGGGTTCATATGTGTATGTGTGTGTGTTTGTGTATGTGTGTATGTGTGCGCGGAATTGCTTTCTTCCTCCAACGGGTCCCCCCCACGTAAGCAATTCACTTTTGAACCATTTCCACCCCAAAGGACTTGGCTCTGATTTCACGCTACACACGGCGGACGTTTATTCTTTACTTTATCTCCAGTACATCCTTCCATGGCGGGGAATGCTCCCTTCTATGGTTTTTGTTTTCCACTCTTCCGTTACATCAGTCGGTGGTACCTAACTCCAAATTTCCCCCTCACTGCTACCTTTCTTCAGTCCGTGCACTCCAAATGAATTGCTTTATAACAGCTCCCGGTACCCGAGACTTCAACGATTGGCCCACCCGACTACACTTGGACATTTTGTTTTTTTTTACGTTTCGCGCTTTTTTCCACCCTCTGTCCAACCGTTCCTAAACAACTCTTCAACGGAACCAACGATTTGTGCTCTAGTCGCCCTCTCTCTCTCTCTGAAGGCGCTTACCGACCGGACCATGAGGATGGCTTGAAGTAGTTGTTTGGCGCACCGCACGGGACGCGGTGGCACTTGGGAAACATATTTTTGAGGTGCTTTCATTTTGCTTTGAGGAAAGAACAAAAAACTTGCCCAAGGAACAGTGCCACAAGTATTGTCACCGGTTCCCCAGTAGCTTTCTTTTATTTTCATTTCCTTCCTGTGTTCGCTCGTTCTCTAATGTAGATGTGCATGATCGCCCGGCCAGACATTGTTACCTTAATCATGATCATCATCATCATCATCATCATCATTACTATTATTATCATCAGTCGTGGCACGGTTTTGCCGTTTCCCGGTTTGACGTGTGGTGAACGGGAAAAATGGTGTCACGGCTTTTAGTTCGCTTCTGCTTCAGTCATACACTGCGTCAAAGGAGTCCTGTGACGGACAAAGTATGATACGTCAAGCTAATATACCGCTCGAATGCGAGGCTGGCACAAAAGCAGGATGCGGCAAATGCATTTGCAGCTATTGCAGAGCTGTCACATCGGCTGAGAGGCCACTTCCTGCTCCCTTCGTGGTTGGTATCATTTTCCGGCTGTCAGAACAACGTCAGTACCACCAACGCGCAGCTGATTCTATTGCAAAAGTTATTAGTGCTACCATTCATAATCTGTTTCGAAGAACTAATAGTTTGGCCAAGCCGACGCTCATAAACGGTAAACTAATTATCTACCCGATCGACAATTGAGCAAATTCATCGAAGGGATTTACATATTGCTTCCCACTATTGCTTACTTTCCCGGTAATGTTTATTTCATTTTTTTTAAGTGTGTACGCGGTTTGGAATTTGCAATCCTTTCGTTTCAATGCTTGTCTCATGTTTTCACTCATGAAAAAATACGGTTTACTTTAAATTACGTAAACCTTTTAAAAGCTGTGAAAACAAAAACAAAATATGATTAGGTACGAAGAAAACGGTTTAAAGGTTAAACTAACGCTCATATATTACAAACTAAATAATAATTATATACCCAATTTACAGTTAGAGAATTCTTCGATAGATTTACATATTACGTCTCGCTTACGTTTTCTCTTCCGGCAATTTGTTTTAAGGTGTTTCTGTAATTTGTTCTGATTGATAAAAAGTAAGCTATAAGTAACGGAAGCCCTAGCAACAGTAAAAGAACAAGGTTTTGTGACATATTTGTGATCAAACTTGATATAATATTATTAATTCGGTCATATTCGCTTTTCTTTGAATTTGCATAAAATAATATAAAAAGTCATAAACAATTATGAAAAATTGCCTTTCATGAAAATAAAACATAAAAATTTGCTTGTAAAATTGCAAATCGGTTATTAAATAGCCCTTTGGTTACTTTAACTGAACTGACACTAAACTAAACTGATGTACGAAATTAAAGTTTCCAAAAATCTCACCACAGCTAGTAGTTGCATTTTGTACGGACGAGAACCGGTTTGGGTTCCCATTGAAACTAACGGAAAGGATAGCCATGAGAAAAACATGGCTTCCTTTCCTGTTTTGTTATGTATCCGTACCGGATGAGCTTGGGAATTGCGCCCCACTTTTTCATGTTTTGACTGCGGAGCGAAAATTCGTTACATTTTTCTAGCATGTTGTAAAAAGCGAAAAAACAAAATCACCCAGCAAGAAACACACTTTTCGCCTTCCCCACCGCCCCGCTACCTTCCAGTGCACTGCGGGGCCGCATCGTGGGAAAGAATTGGCAAATGCAAGAATCTGTGCCAGCCCCCTGGAGGTTTCTGGGAAAAACTTATTTTGTCGCTAATAAGTTGCATTGTTGCTGCTCATCATAGCTCGCAAGAAAGCACACTGAATTATTCAGCAGAATTGCACCGGTTCGGTGCATCGAGGTAAAAGCGCTTTGCAGATCTGAAAATTTCTGGTTTTTTTTAGATACGGGTCGTTGCATAATAAAGACAGAGGCAAATGTTAAAGCCAAGGTGAGCCAGCTTTAATGCAAAAAAGAATAATTAAATAAAAGGGTAAGGTACGAGAATTCAGCGACCTTTCGCCCACACAATCGGACCAACAAATCAAGATTAGACTTTTTGAGCTATTTTTTAAACCACGAGAAAAAGCCACGATAATCCTTTGACCAAGAAAAGGGTTTACATTTCAGCTTTGGAATTGGCTCAAAAGAGAACTTTAAGCTAGTTGAAACTCACTTTACCGGGCCGTTGGTTTTTTTGTTCTTTCCAAGTAACGCTGTAACGTTACACTCCATCGGTAATAAATTCGCCTTTGACCCAATCGGTGCCGAATGTTCGCTGGCATCATCACCCTGCAGCGCCACCGTGTGCTTCGTCCAAAAAAAAGGCAAATCGCTATGTGGCGACAGTTCATAAGCAGTAAAATATATATTTAGCCACCATTTCAGCCAGCCAGCCAGCCAGCCAGCCAGCCAGCACACCATTCCAGGGCTGGCAGTCGCAAATTTTGTCGCCAGTCTGCTTCGCCGCAGGGTGAGCCGGTGAAAGCGCAGCGAGCGCAAGAACGAAGAGGAAATCTTGAAAGAAAATTACACCCCAAAAACCAGTCAGCCAGCCAGCCAGCCACCCAACACACTGCGACGGTCCGCACGTACGACGCGAGCGCGGCAGACGTGCGCCATTTCTTTTCCATCCGCTTCCACAACATGGCACATGCGGTCGCCATGCCAAATCTTTGACTGCCCCGGAACCCCGCCGACCCGTGCCCAGAATCATCCGATTCGCTTCGATTCGTTATCCGTGATGATGCAGCCATATCCATCCCCTGCCACCACCAGCCTTCCGTTCGACTCAGGCAAGGGGGGCCAACGGGTGACCGGGGGAGCCAATCAATTTACTTCCTACGTCAAAGTAAAGTTTAAACAGCTTCGTTATCCACCATGGGCACCATTTCCTGCCCGGGACCGATCGACGACCGAAGCACCGGAAGCCGGCACCGACACCCCCAGCGGTTTGAATGATGGACGAGCCGGGCATGCCGCACCGCCATCGTGCCTTCCGCCGAATGCGAATGGAGGCGCCTGGTGCCTGACGCTCGCTGCTACCGAGGTGGCGCAATATCCGAGACATTTTGTTTTCGCCCCCCCCCCCTCCCCCCCCACGTGCGCCGGCATCGGTGGTAAGCGTCGCCCAACACTCCACGGTTGACGAATGGATAGGTTTCATGGAGGCAAAAGACAGACGCAGCTTATCGGTTCCATTACGGGAATTAAGTAATACCACATCACTTTGTTCAATTGTGTGCGGGCGCCGGAGCCGGAGCTGCTTTTATGTGCGCTTTCGTCGTCGGTGCCGGGACGAGAATGTTCAGCCTTGATCGCTGTCTTTTGTGTGCTGCTTTAAAGTCACAGAACGGTGGAAGAAATTAATCTCCTTCTATACCGCATCCGTGATGTTTGTGCCAGATCGTTGCCATTTTTTTTTTTTTATAAACCGTTCAGTAAACCAGAATACGTGCCGCAAAATAAGGACACAGTTCAAAATCTTGTGCATACCCGCTCCAAATAATAAGGAATATGTAATTTATTTTGCAAAATTTGTCCATTCACTGCTGGAAAATGCATCACATTTGCTATGAATTTTCAATAACAACATTCTTAAACAACAATCATATTCCATTTGATTGCATTCAGTTAATGACAATATTACCAGGAATACTTGAAAGCGAATCAAGTACAATAGCATCATATGAAACCCAACATCCACCAGCAAACAATTTCGAGTAATTTTTTTCGTCAAGGGCATTTAAAATTCCAACGAGAAACCATTTGTATTACGTACGATCCGTTTACAATTTCTCAGTAAGCAATAAAAACCTGCTGATAAAACAAAACGCAGGAATAAAACTTGTTTCAATTCCACGGATAGCCACGTTTTAATAAGCAATTAATAGTCAATCAAAATTTTTACAAGAAATGTTGTGCTCCTCGAAAAACGAGGTTTTATCAAAAATTTTATTTTGATGATGAGGTATTGTAGAAAACACACAAGCACTATTAAATCCCTACGATTAGTGGTAACAAGCATTAATTTGCACCTCGAAGTACAAAAGCTACGAAAACGAAATAATAATTTATCAAAGACACGTTAAGTGATGCCTATGCAAGATTTGGAAAACAAATTCTAACACAATTGAAATATATATGACTGATTCTTATCTTGTGTTTAATTATTGTTCAAAATAGTAAAAATATATTCAAAGCAAGTAACTAAAAAATTTCTGTATAAATATTATGTAAATATCTTCAGGAGACATATATACTGCTTAAAAACACTAGTTATTGAACCTCAAACTACTTATTGCTATGTTAACTACTGTTTCTGCTCAATGAACCTGGTATGAACAACCAGGCCAATGCAAATATTCCCCTCACTTTCACCACAGACCGCTTTAAAACAGATGCACGTGTTCCGGTGACCTACAGCTGAAAACCGTATTTCGCCTGTTGACCTCCATAAAAACCATTGCCGGGACAGTTTCACCCACTGGAGAATTGAAAAAGAGCCACAGGGAAATGAAACTGACACTCCAACGGTGGCCATAATTTGCAGCCAGCGAGAAACTTAGTTCCTCGCCAATACCTCGTCCCCTGCTGGGGCCAGGAGGAAAGCTGCTTTCTCTCGGTTGGATGATACCGTGGGAAGGGGAGGGGAGTTGGAACAGCAGCCACCGACAAGAGAATGTTGTATGAATTAAAGCTCAAACCTTGCGAAACTATTAGCAGAAATACTGTTGCGAAACATCCCTAATGACTGTTTTCATACTCGCTCGCGAGGCCGTAATGGTACGTCCTATGGAGGCTCATGAGGAGACGGACGAACAGGGGGAGGGGAGGGACGGGAATTCTTTACCCAGTTGGTCCCCGGAGCGCACCAGCGTTCACCGCGTTGCCACCGGCCGCAACCAGTGCAAGCAGTGGAAAGCTTTTAGTTTTCGTGCGGTTTTTCACACTCTCCACCTTTCTGGAGCGCCGGTCGATGGCTCGAGGCGACGAAAAGTAGAAACATTTGCCGACTTTGGAAAACCATCCCCATTGTGAGCAGGGGGAGTGTGTGTGTGATTTCCCTAGCGGCGAACGGGCGAACTCGAACGGGGCTGCAATGGGTGTACAATCAACTTTCCGTCCCGAACGCCCGGACGACGCGAACTGAGTAGGCATGTACATTCGAATGCGCCGAGGTGAGTAACGCGAACAGAAAAAGACAGCGCCATTGGGATGAGGTCTGGAAAAGGGGATCCAAAAGAGATGGAGCAAACTTTGCGCTAAAGCTACCGTAAAATAGGCGGCAAGAAAGCGACGGAAAAGTGCACGATTTTGTGTGGAGTAAGCCGTTCTCGGCGGCTTAGGAGAACAAACAAAACACATATCCTTAGACAAACCCACCACCACCATCCAAACCGGAACGGCCCGCGGGCGTTCGCGCGGCAATGCATTCCCACCGAACCGATGTCGAAGAAGCTGTATGGTTGGAAAGTATTTTGAATAAATAATAGCGATAGTGTGCCTTCGTGCGCCGCCACCCCGCCGTGCCTTGCTCTCTGCCTTGGCCAGAGTGTGCATATTTTTGTGTGCAGCCAGCTTAAACTTAGTGCATCGCGGGCGTTTCACCACCACCACCCCGGCACTACCGCAGCGCTTCCCTAGCGTAATGGAAACGGTACAATCTCGGTGTCCCTGGCGTTGTATCGTTGCTGTAAACAGTGCATCGAAATTTGGCTGGTAATGGCTCGAGCGAAGGTGATAATGGAAGCGAGAGAGAGAGAGAAAGACCCCGGCCCAAGCACGAGTACCGACGTTGTTGGTATGATTAAAACCTCCGGCTCAAACGTAGAAAAGAATCTCAATTATTTGCACTGGCATAAGCATTAAATTCGAGATTGCTTTTTGGAGGTTTCCCAGCCGTTCCACTTCCCCCCATCGGTCGATTGTTTGTTCCATGGGTCGATCTCGTCCCGCGGCAAGAAATACCACGCGAACTACGTAGCAAAGTTCGTGGCCAAAGATACACTTATAGCTCCGTCCGTGGCAGATATTCCGGGCGGATGGTTCCTGGTGCTGGGTGAACCCGTTCTTATGCATTTCCATCTGCGATGCTGTTTTGGCAACGTTGCAAGCCAACCCGTACCCGTCTCCAGGGCTCCTATCAAAAAGCCGTTTTTGCACAGCTGGCAGCACTTTGCCCATTCCTTGGCTGTGGCCACCGTGAAGTTCAGCGTCTCAATAACGACACTTAGGAGGAGCTTGATTTTTTTCCATCGCACGATAGGGAGGAAAAGTTTTAATTAAATTTTCCGATTCTCGCAATGCTAATACCAAACGTTGGACTCTAAGAGCCCGGCGTTTAGACGATGGGTCCCTGGAATCTTGCTTTGATAACTACCATTTATTGAGATTAGAAGACATGTTATAGTAGCGGTTGTAATAGAGGTTTTAGTTGCAAATTTAACATTTCAATTGTTTTCCTTCGTGGTTAAACATTTAGAATATTTACAAGAGTTAGAATAAATTGCAATTTCACATATGACAATCAAATGGAAATCTTACCTTCCACTTAACACATTGAATCAATAATTCCACAAGGCTTTGGGATGGCGATAAAATTCCCCTTTTGCGAATTAAATTTCAAATAATCAATGCGTTCCATAAGTTGTTCATAATTTAATTAAGCATCGTTCATGGGTTCATTTCAATAACACATAAACAACAATTTTATCAGCAAACAAAATGACATAATATAACAAATAAATAAAAAATATAAGCTAGCAAATGTTAAAAAGTGTTGCGAGCATTTGTAGTTGTTGCACGTTTCATATCAATTAATATGAAACGAAGTTGCTCGGTTGTTTGAAAAAATCTGTATTTGTTTTCCTTTTTATTTAAAAACATCCAATATAATGGATGCAGCCAATGTAAAAACTTCTTCCGATAAGTAATATTTAAGGCAATTGAACAAACAAAAAAATAATCAATTTTTTTCTCTTTTCAGCTGCTTTTTTCATAATGATCTATGCCAAACGTTATATCCTAAAATAAGTAAAATATTTAACGTAACATGTAATGTAGTAATCTGAAATGTTAAATCTTTTTGAAGCTATGCAAACTTTATTCACTACTACAGTACATAAATTTGGTCGTCTATAAAATAAATTAGCCTACATATTGATGGCTCAAGGAAAGTCTAAATTTAAAACATACTTCATACATTCAAAAATTTATAAAGTCAATCAAACTAGGAAAAAGACACATTATAATTGATTTTAACAACTCTTTGCATTGTAATTGATCTACAAATTGTTTGCCTTGCCATAGTCGGTAATTGAAACAAACTTTATGTTAACGATGTTGCACTAACGTGGTCAAAGTTCATGGTATATCCCCACGTAACATGATTTTCTATTTCATTCTAAAGTAATCATGTTACCTACAAATATGCCTCAGTCGTAATCGTACGAAGTAAACGCATTTAAAATACACGGTTATATTCAACCCTACTTAATTGCAAACAATCAACCGGAACTATATTTTCCGCTCTCGCTGAGCACCTTACCTTTACCCTCGGAAGGTGATGTTTGTCCCCCCCTCGAGTGCTCTCCAATAATCAGCTGGCTGGAAAATCATGATCGCATAACTTGACCTCGGACGCTTTTCCAATCGATTTCCTTTCCGTTCATATCTATCAAAATTTATAGCCCTCTACGGATGAAACCGAAAACCGGCGAGACCAGCGCCAGGTACATCCGGTACCGAACCTTTACCCGGGGTCTTTCTCAAAGGCGAAGCAAAAACGGGTGCGAGAGCTTGCACTGGAGGAGCCGACTACTTGGATCGCCAGTGGTTCGGGCTTCACAAATTGGCACCACCTTCAATGGACCGGGGAATTCACCTAACGCTTTTTCACGCTTGATTCTCTACCGAAATGCGCCCTTTCGGTACGTAACCGGAGGACCATCGACAGTAGCCAATCATCGTACAAATGTGCGCATAGGTGGGTGAGTGTGTGTGTGTGTGTGTGTGTGAGAGAGAATTTGTTGGAGTGAATTGAAACAAATCTACTTGTTTTTTCCGCCCCAGCGTAGGGTAAATTCACAGCAACGTTTTACCGCAGCACAGAGGGGAAGCAAAGTGAAGCAATGGAAACTATTCGATTACGCTGAAGATAGCACAGTCCGGTTGATAGAGTAAAAACAAAATACAGGTTTACCTGTGGAGTAAAAACAACATGCAACGCAGCTCCATGTAGTTTTTCCCCGGCGGCCATACCATACAAGTCCCGGAAAGTGTCGGAAACCATATGTGTCAAGGTAAAATGAACAGGAAGTATGCCCAGGGGCTGCGTTAGCTTTATCTTCCTGTACCCAAAAGAACCGCGAATGGTAGTTACGGGTAGTTTTCGGGAAGTGGTCTCTAACGTTCGGTTAGTATTTCTTGGGTTATGGTTGGTAACGAGATAATGTAAAATTTTGGGCAAAACCGCACATCGTACAAACCTCAACTGCCTGATCCGTAAAAATAAAATGATCTACCGACACGCTTTTTTCTAAACAAGTGTTGTTAAAGCTATTTTTATCTACATAAGATAATTCACTATAGATCGTGCAGAAAAATCAGTTTGTGCAAATCTATGCGCGACTAAAAAGAACCATAAAGCAATCACATCAAACAATAGGATAAGGTTTTTGTTTGCCTGGAGAATGTTCTAAATTCTTTAATTACTATCAATGCTCCTTATCGATACACAAAACAACGATATCAATTTCATCCTATATAGCTCAAAGAATAAAGACAAATCAATGCGAAAAACTGGTAAGGAGTTGTGCGCACAAGCGGTAACAACAAGAAAAAAAAAACCTTCTCCAGTCTTAAGCTTACCAGAAGCCAATTAGCATTCCCGTCAGACATTTGTCAACGTTAGCCCCGCAACAGTCGGGGCAAAGTTTTGCGGTGGACACTTTTGGCAGAATTTTCTTCTTTCTTGTTGCCAAAGCCAGGCGCAAAGCGGGTAAACTTTTGCCCCAAAACCCGGCCCCGAGGGCGGAGGGCTGACAAGAAACGGAATAAGGAATGGAAAATAAACAAATATTCTCTCACACGGAGCGCACGAACATATACACACACACACACGGATACATACAGGCAGACATCTCACACCGGGAAAAAACAGAGCAAACAATTTCCCGCTTTTTCCCGGCACTCAAAATTCTCAAAGGGATCGGAGGGTTGGCAAGAAGTGGAAGATGAAACATGCTTTAAGAAACTTGCCTCATAAGCGTGGTTTTCTTCGGAGTGGCATTGGCTACCCTCCGGTGTGGCGGGGCCAGCTCCCCGCCACCCGGCAGGCATCCCGTGTTCCCGTGTTTGGAATCCCTAATAAAATAGTAATAAACAATAGGAGATTCTACTAAGTCCCTTAACAGAAAGAAAAAAAAAACACGTTGCCAACGTATCCTCCTGGAATACTAAACGGTTTTGGCCGGGAGACGGAAAGGGGAAGGATGCTGGCGGTAAAATGTCCTCTCTTTGTCGCTTGCTCTCCATCATGGGATGTGTTTTCTTTATCCCTGCCGCGCCGTAAGCCGTTGAAACGTTGCCAAGAGAAAAGTATAAATTAGGCAGAGTAGGAACGAAAAAGCTCGAACGCGCGTTACAGTTAACCGAAGCTAAATCGAAAGGATCTGGCTCGGAGACAAAGGAATCGAGCCGAGCAGAATGCGTTGTGAATGAACTGGGAAAGAAAGTGAAATGTTTCCCCGCCACGCGGCCGGTGGAAAGGTTCTCGGAACGCGTCGACATCAAAGCGCAAAGATGCTTAACGCCTTCGATCGGCGGAGACATCGAGTCTTGCGCCAAACCCGTGCCCCCGAAGAAGAAGTCGGACGCGTAAAATGCGTCGCTCGCTAAATTACCGAAACGTGACTCATTTAGCACATTTCGATAGTAGCAGTAGTGGTAGTAGTAGTAGTAGTTAGGCTGGTGGTGGCAACTTCACTCCAGCTACCCCTGAGACCCGGGGACATTATCGGTCCTCGATTTGGGATGCGATCGGATCGGATGGGGGAATACGTCGGTATCCACCGGTCATCCCAGCTCCAACAGCTTCCCTCTCGCTAACTTTAATCTATCCCGTTGGCACTCGGATGAAAGCAAAAACCGATCACAAACGCATGAAAGGCAAACTTTGCCGAAAAAGTGACACTTCCAAATGGGCCATAAAAGTGTCTTCGTCATTCGAGCCCGGAGCCCCTTCCCTCATCTTTGGCCACGGCCAAGTAACTCCCCGGGCCGGAGGAAGCAACCGAACCCGGTCGTGCCTTAAACTTAGCCAGCACAAAGAAAGTTCCTCCATCAGTTTGGATTAGGCGTGAACGTAATGTGTCAAGCGTGGATGCAATATTCAAGGCTTCCTTTCTTGGAAACTAAACCGAACGCGGAGAGGGAGGACTGACTGGTGGGCTAGGGGATAGAAACGTTACTTATGATTTCGTAACAAAAAATACCTTCCCGTGTAAGGACAGGGTCCGTGCAGAGGGAAGGGACGGCCCCGCAAGCTATTAGGGGCACCGTAATGCAATCATTAATCGTTTGGCATTCGCCAACGTGGTTGTGAGCTTAGTGTTTTTTTTCCCTCCTCGAGGCGTTGGTTTTTGGTGTTTGTAGTGTAACGAAAGCAAACCTCTAACTAATACAGCAACAACAACAAAAAACTATACCGTTTCACAGCGAAAGGAAGGCAGTGAAGCCATTCGGAACCCGATGTAGGATGAGAATAGAAACAGAAAGCTAAGCCATCACCATTATGTCAAAAGAGTGACGACGTCACTAAGCCAACCGATGTGTGTGTATATGTGGAGTGTGGGGAGAATGTAACTAACGGCACTCCATGAGTCAGTGTGGAAATCCCGCTCCCGCACAGAAACAACACTGTCGGGAACGTGGCATGCAAGGCCACCCGGGAAACCGAGCGAACCGGGAAGGACGAACCTGAAAGTGCGCCTGCGAGTAACGCATCTGTTTCGACTGGCGCAAGAACAAACGTCGAAAGCTTCCGACCGGCGAAACCGGGTGGCTTTTCTCACAGGAACCACTCCGGGTCCGGATGGAAAGGAAGGGAAAAGGTGAGGAGGGAGGGAAATTTACATAACCAAATACCGTCCCGTCATTCCCGCCGGCCATCGAGCGACGAACGGTGAAGCGAAAGCTTTGAACATTGGGTGGCGCTTGGGTGGCTGGCCGGGATGGGATGGTGCAGTTCTCGTTCTCGTTTTTACTTCGATCCGTGCCAGACAACGATCTGGGCCGCTCCGGGAGAAGCACGTTGGGGGAAGGGCGAGCCATGATAAGGATCAACCGAACTGATCGATTCGTTTGACGCCTGCAGTGGTAACGCAGTGTGGGTGAACACACAGCGCAGAGTTGAAAGGAGCTCACAGTTCTCTAGTTCATGCGGGGAGCGGGTGGTGGTGTAACTGAAGCTACAAAGTTTGTGCTCTTTTCAAGTCTCCTCTGCCGGGCGAACATAAGACGCCTGCAAGTGATAATCAATCACGCCTACTGTCGAAACAGAAGCCCCATCGACGAGATATGGACCAGTCCCCATCCTAGGATCGACGGAAAGGGATACATGTAAACATGTGGTGCGCGGCGTTGAGAAACTCCATCTGGAAGCCACGAAAGGTGGCAACATTTTCAATCCGCAAACAAGCGGATGTTCAATTATTTATCGAAACCTCACAATGAAAGATAAATAGCTTTTTCTGGCGTAAATAATGCAAATCATTTCCACAAAAACTAAACCAACTGCAAAACATATCGAATTGATTGAAACATGTACCACAATTGGAAAGATAAAACGAAGGCAGATCAGTTTCAAAAAAAAACAATCTTGTGTAAATTTCATTGCTAAAACCCGATGATTCATCGGTAAAGTCAATTTTGTTTATCTATTTTGTTCAGAAAGAAAATAAACGTGATCCAGATTCGTTGTGAAAAAGGCACCGATGGAAACCGGTCTCGATAAACAATCGAATCAATCTGTAGAATTTTTTCTGCAATAGATCCCACCGCAGGCACGGCAATTCGGGCGGAAAAGCGGGCAGAGAAAACTTTCAAAGTGAGCCATTTGCATGATTCACGCAAAAGATTGCGAAAACACGGGAATCGAATCGAACCTAGACCGGGGAGAGCAAGATAAACTTGAACTACCAACGGAGTTTACTTTCGGTTTTGACGATTGTTTCGTTCGCCTGGAAACTGAGCGAATAAATTTGGTGTAAATAAAATAACGCTTAACAAAACAAATATAAGAAACTGGAAAGAAGTTTTCTGCAAAACAAAAAAGCAAACTTAAGAACGAAGAAACGCAGGAACTTAACCGCAAACGCCGTGTCATTACCAGATCAGTCTCGCCAGCCGTTGGCGATCCTGGCCTTAATGAACCTAGTTGAAAAACGTAAATATTGTATCAAAGTCCGATGCTGGAAAATGGAACGCTAAATTATGGCGCTAGGCAAAGTTTGCCATCGAAACTTTCGTAGCCGATCGTGTTGCTCGATGTTTCGCCGCCTTGCGAACGCAAACCCAGGCCAGAAACCGACTGGCTCACCGACGACGCAATGCTTCCATCCGGCTCTCATTATGCAACGGTCAGCCGAACAAGCGCTTTCCGAGCGGCAGAACACGGCCAGGCAACTCCATTTCGGTGTTGCGAATTTTCTAAACGATTTCAACACAATCGAGGCGTTTTTCCTGTCATCGAACAAGCATAGTTCGCTTTTCCAAACGAGTAACATCGGCCCATCATCGATTTTCTCCATACTCCCTGCACCAACAGCGGGGACTGTGCTGCGGTTCAAGGGAACTCGATGTTTTTCTGTAACGGATCGGCTACCAAAGGGAGGGCTGGGAAATGGGAAAAGCGAACCAACCAAATCGACCAGTGTAACATTCACCCGACAGAAAAACATAGTGAATAAATTACAACCAGCGACTGGAAAAGGCAGAGACCTCTGGCGACGTGAAGCCGACGGTTGTGCGATCTGGCAAACACCAGAATACGAGGCAAGGATGGCTCCATCGTCAGCGCACACACACACACACACATACATTCGAACGACATGACATTCCTAAGCGCCTCGTGCACGACAAACTTGGTAACTTGGCCTCCGAAGGAGTGAGTAAAATGTTGTAACCGAACCGGTTAAAACAGAAGACCAAGCCTCGTGCACGATTTTATTTTAAATCTTTGCTGCTTTTTCTACATAGTTGTCCTTTCTTTTGATGTTCTAAAATTTACGACAACTACGGAAAGCGTGCTAGTGTTTCGGAATCGACCGAAAAAACGGGTTAAAGATTCGCAAGGCCTTTGAAAGGCAAAATGAATTCCTTTTCTTCCCAAGTCATTTTGATGTTCTTCGCAATTAGTTCCTTTTCTTTTTAAAAATTATTGATCATTCAAATTGGAACATGCGTCCTTTATCATTCGAATGTGTTGTTCCAGCAACGCGTTGCAAAGAGGAATGTGTTCCGACATGATTATCTAATTCTACGGTGCATTAGTTTCGGCCCCGTGTTACCCTACGTTTTGTTTCCCCCCACTCCCAGGGAGCAAGTCCTTCCGCTGCCGCTCCAACCGAGCGGAAGTTAACTAATCAAAGGTCACAAGGGTTGAACCGTGGGCGAAGCGACCGGCTTCGAAAAGGTGGCCAACATGGTGGAATGGGGTCAGGACCAGTATGGCATGTTGCAAACGGTGCAAGAAAACGACGGTGAAAACCAGCTCCAGCTCAAACAAAGTCCCTCCTTCGAAAAGGGAAATGGGAAACGAAAAACATTTTCCCCAAAAGAACCCCGCACAACAAAAAAAACGCTCCTGGACGAAAAATTTCCATAATCATCCCACGTAGGACATATTTTTCATCCAGACCGACCGAAACCGATTCCTTCTGCATTTCGCGTGCGATCCGGTTCTGTTTTTGACTTTGTGTTTTTTTTGTTTCGCTTTATTTTTTGTGACTCAAAATCTGTCCTTCCTTTCCTTCGTGAGCCCCGGGGTCCAACACTATTGGCCTATGGCCCGCACGTTTCCTATACCGGTTGAGAATCAATGTACGGTACGGGAAAACCCCGTTCGCCCACGTATTAGCTTTTGGGCTAATTTTTACTTTTCGCTCCGTTTTTCCTGTATTGTTCTCGGAAGAAACGATTCATTCGTTTTTCCCTGCAGTCGCCAAAAGTAAATTGTACCGAGTTCATACTCAGCTTCAGAGCATTGTTCCTAATTTTTTCGACTTCTTTTGCTAGTTGAAAATCTTTAATGATAAACAAAACTATTTTATCTAATGTGATTCTAAGCTCATTATGGCGAAATAATTAACTTTAATTTAATAGAGTTTCTGTGTCCTATTTGTTACTTTCCTATAAATCCATTTAAACTGTAAGTAGCCCTCCTGCCTTGTTGATGATGGTCTACATTAGAAATTTTCCTCGTTAAAAGTGCCTGTAACACTAATTCCTGTGCGTAAGACCACCAGTTCTTTTTGAAGCAATAATAGTAGATGGAATAAACGGTCTAATACAAGTGAACATATGACCGATATACCCCGAAAATTTAAGAAAAAGCTAATACAGCAATCTTATCCTTCACTTTCGTACGAATTTTGATTCCAGATTACATTTCCTTCAATTGTTATGTACTGTGTATCTCACGGTCGATGGTATTTCGTTTCGCAATCGCATTCGATAACTCTGCCCACAAACATCTGACGAAAGGAGGCTTAAATCGCTTCGCCGGACCATACATGTAACCCCCCCTGCCAGCGTGAAAGCTTTCCATTGAGCACACACATTGAGGAAAAAAAGGACCACATGTTTCGCCTCCGCATCTTTCACACCGTTGTTTTTTTTTTTTTGCTGAGTTCTCTTGGCACCATTTAAGCCAAAAACCCGTCGACAAGGCAACACCGAGAAAAGGGAAAAGTCACGCTCAAAGCCACAGCCAGAACCGTTGGGAAATCGGAACCACCATTTCCACAAAATCCGCCCACGACGTCGCACGTCGTAAGAACTTTCTGTGCGACGGCTTCCCAAAAAAGAAAAAAACGCGTGTGGGGCGCATCTCGCGCAACGAAATTAATCCTGCGTGGGCTTTGCGAATGATTGAGGCCTTTTGTTGCTGTGGCACACGATGCCATTGGCACAATCGGCTATCCCGTTTTTTTTCTTTTTATTTCACTTTCCTACCCCAACCCGAACGCAAAAGTGTTGTTGTCCGGGTGGATTTCGATGCGATTCGAATGAAAAGTAGGTCAGAATGATGCTTTTTAATGACGTCATTATCCTAGGCCCACATTATCCTGCTCTCCGTCCGGGCAACGTGGTCTATGTGTTGGTTTCTTTCTTTTTTTTTGTTTATGCCTTCCATCTTGTGCCATTGTTGTTTTCCTATATCTAAATTCATCCACCGTACGAAGCCGGTTAAATGCGGCGTTTCGCTAACCGGAGCATTCATCATAAGAAAATAACCTCACGAGGGCCGAAGCGTTCCATTTCCCGGCGAGTGGCGAGCGGGAGGCACGTCGACGGCGATGATGATGGTGGAAAATGTGAAGCCTGCAATGTGTATATGAGCTTTTGCGAAATACACCCCGCTCCCGCACACGCACACCTACTGAGGAATATGCCTGCCTCATCATCCCGAGGTTTTATTTGGCGTTTCTTTTATTTTTCACCTCCACCATACTCGCTTTTGTTTCGCTTTCTGCCTCTCTCCGTCTCGGAAAATGTAAACCCTACTGGCGCTGGCGTCGCCCAGCAGCAAGGCTTTCATGTTCAGGGCCGCCCGGTTCGGCCCTTAATTCCCGCCCGTATCATCCCGTCCACCAGGTTTTCCATCCGGCATCAAGCCATCCTGCGCCCGGCCGTGACGTTGACGATGATGTGGCAAACGATGAATACGCTTGTTCCTTCCCACGCTCCATTATGCGCCTTCCGCGAGCGGGCCTCCTTGGTGGGTGTTTTTCCCGATTTCAAACGATTCGTTACTTTTTTATCTTCTTCATCCGCTCCACACAACTGAAGGTGGTAGAGATATACACACACACACACAGTGTAAGTAAGGCTCGAATGTAGACTTCAAATGGAAGCAAAAGTAAAACTTAACCATCAATCGCCTCGAGCCATTCTGGTTGGTTTCATGAGCGAATATCACGAATCCTTGCCATCACGGAGTCGTCATGTTTGGCGTCGTTACTGTCACTCTGAAAAGCAACTAAAAAATAAACTTGCAATGTCCTCCCAATGAAGTCCGATTGCGCGCAGGCCGTCCTTGGGCGAAAGCAGGACTCACAAGTAGAGCCTGCATTTAGTAAGTGCGTAATACAGATTTACTAACACTTGTCCATCTTAGGCTTCATCACCGATTCAGAACCACTCCATCCATCCGGTGCACCTCATCTCGGAAGCTTACGGAACTTTTTCCAAATATAACCTCTGCCATCCCTCCTCCTCCCTCATCCGCCCTCTCTCATCCCTGGAGCTACGGTGCGCAAAAATCCTCATGGCTTATCCCCTTTTCACACGAAAATCCTTCGAACCCATCCCGGTTCCGGCAGCCAGCACGAGTGCTATAAATTCTGCAACACTCCAACAGAGCCCCGGAAGCGAAAAGTGCACTCTACCTGCCAGGGCTCGCAGGAAGCTTCCTCATTACGGGGTGCCGTTATCGGTCTGCTTTCAGGATGGATGCACTGGCACCGGTTGCGATTAATGGCAGATGCATTTCATTAACGCCCGCACGCCCCCGGGCAAACGGTGCAACAGTGTGTCGCCGGGATTGTGGGCCCAGCGCTCCCGGAGCTTCATGTAAGTGGTCTGAATCGGGCAGCTGGATGGTTGGGAACAGCCCCAGCTGGTCAAACCCGACCGCTCCAGGTGTTTGCTTAATGTGCAGAAAAGTTGGCCGGATTTGCATCGTGCTGGGATTGCTAGATTTAATGCGTTCGAGTAGGAGTGCCATGACACGCACTGCATTGAGTAAGCTCAGCTCGGCACGTCTGAAGGCGATGGGAAGTTAATTTGTAAACTGTGTGGATTTTGGCTGGGATTTATGCTGTAAAATTGTCTTAATTCACTCATCCTTAAAACTTGGACAGTAAACGTCTCTTTGGTACATTAACGAGTTGAACTACCGGAAGAGTAAAGTTTAGAAAAAACTTATACCGAAGAGCTTCTTCCAAACAAAAATGTTAGGATGATCCAACCTATATGAGTTATGTTTTGATGCAGAACAGGTGCTGTGTTTTTTGGTTTAAATATGAAGTTAATGCACTGACGTAAATTAAAGAGACCAGAGCAAAGATTTGATTAAAGAGGAGGAAAGTTCTCAGAATAGTTTAAGGATAATGAACATGGATTAGCAAAAGTAATATCCAGCACATTTGCAAGAATAGTAATTTTACTTTATCTTATTTGTGCTGTTACTTTTTCAAAAACTTCACGAATGAAAATTTAAAAATCACCTAAAACAGTCATTTAAGGTGAGTTAACAAATTACTTGTCAATTTAATATATACAGAAATATACGAATATCATCGTGGAAAATAATTCTCTTACTAAGTTATTTATGGATTCTCATGAAATAAGGCTTAGTAATCAGACTTTTGGCAATGAAAACTTTGCAATTGAATTTTATTTAGGAAATTTGTATTTCAATTTAAATTCGATTCCTTATCAAAAAAATGTGGTTGAATCGAAATTGAAATTTTTTAAATTTTGTAACATAAATCTGAATGGTGAATGTATTACATGTTTTTGGGGCCTTCAACTTATAACTGTTTGGGGTTGAGATGGATGATAAAAAACTTACAACAATTATATGAATTTTTTTAGCACTGCAATATTTGAATCATGTCAGAATGAACCTGTCAAAACAAAACTGCTTGGTGACAAAAAAGTTAGCAGTCACCATTGTTCGTTTACTATTCTTTGAGTTATTAACTTTCACAAATTATGTTGAGATCAATTGGATGGCATTTCATCAAGTTTGTTTTTTAAACATAAAAACGCAACAGATTTTGATCAGAAGAGATGATCACAAACAAGACTAAACAATTTTTTTTGTATTTTTCATCAGTTAGTATAATTATTTCAAAATTTTCAAAGTTTCCGTTCCCTTCAACCACGATGTATGCATTGAGTTTAAACAACTATCCACAAAAATGGCATGAACAATTTAAGTAGAAAACTCATTGACATGGCCAATATAGCTGAATAAATATCAAATAACATAAAACCATTTTCAATTAATTAGAAACAAAACCATCTGACAATTTTGCCATTCTCCGAACTAAACGATACCCTTCCCAGCTGAGTGGTGTTTCTTTTTTCCACATTTTAAATACAATTTACCTTCTAGCACCATTGAGTCAACCATTCCCCAAAGCGGGAAACAACATCATTGGCTAGCGCAAACGGAGCACCTGCACACCCATACAAGCACACACACACGCACACACATTCACACCAACAGCAACGGAAAAACTCCTGTTTCCCCACAATGGTACAGCAGTTACATAAGGTTCCATAGGTTCACCGAAACCTTTAGCTGAGTTTTCGTTTTCTTTATCGAGCATAAAAATAAACCGTACAGCCAGTTGGGGAAAATTGCTACCAACTAGCATCTGCTTCGGTACGCGACGCACACAGCCGTACCACAAAACCGCACAACAACCAGTGGCCACCGTCGCCGCCAACAAAAGGAAAGCCATACAGTCTTCGCCGACGCTACGTCCGGATGCAGTAATTTTTCCTTCTGTGGCGTCTTCTTAGCACTTGGGGCGATGGTGGGGGTGGTGGTGGTGACGGTAGCCACCATCGACCACCACCCCCACCGTCTCAACTGCACCGAAATCGATAGTGACGAGGGACGTAGATGGTGAAAAGTGAAATTAAACCACCGTCGCCGTAGCACATGTTCGCAGAGAAGTTTTCTTTTTGCTCGCAGCTGGCGCCCACTAAACCGTTTACGGAACAATTTACTTTCTGCTCGTTGCTCTTGTAGTTTTCTGCGGTGGTTTTCGTCCATGACTATTTACTGCATGATTCACAGCTAACCATTTCGTTTTTGCTTAACGAGCAAATAAAAGGTGCCATTCGAAGTGCTCGAATCCGTTCTTCCTTTTTATGCTGCCAATTCGAAGCCAACATCCAGATTTTTCCCAAATCGAAGCTTGTGGTCATCAAACGGCCAAACAAAGGAAGAAAGCCCCTACACCTGTGACGCATACACTGTGGCAAAAACCAACATTGCCGCGAAGCATCTTTTTGGCAGCCAAGCCAAGATCGCATCTCCCAAAGCACGTTGTTATTATCCGATCATACTCCTCTTTCTCTATGACATTTCTTTGTTCTACCTTCCTGGGGCCGGCACAAATAAAGTCAAACAACGTGCATCCCATCTCCGCGCGTTCATCGCGAGCCACATTGTACACGAAACGGACGAAGGGTGCGGAACTCGGAAAATTGTCGCCGGATTTTCCTTCTTACTCGTTTGTGGACGATGCGCTCGGTATTGGTCGTGTGGTTCAACCATCGCAGGTAGCGTAATGTTTCAAGGTCAGTCGTACCGATTGGTCTAAAATTGGCCATTGCTTTCTCCCTACACCCCCCCCCCCCCCCCCCCCGCCCTCCCCATCCCCTCCTCCTCCTCCATTCATCAAGAGCGCGCGCGTGTATTGGCCCGCCTTGTTGTTGTACATTACTCAATCGTCACGCGTTACGTTACGTTACGCTACGGTTCAAAACAGAGATGCAAAGGCAAACTCGGCAAACTTAGTCGCTTACCTGATAGGAGGACAGGAACGGATCGCGGTTCTCGTCCATGTCGAGCGGGCCCGGAAAACCGCCCCCCATGCCACCGATGCCACCACCACCACCTCCACCACCGCCACTGCTGCCGCTGCCACCGCCAGAGGACAGTGACAGGGAGCCCGTCTTGTTCGGGAATTGAGCCGACGACGTACTGCGGCGATAGCGCGAGGGCGAGTTGGCCAGATTCGACTGGAGTGGCTGCAGTGCGTTCGACTGGTGGTGCGACTGATGGTGGTGATGGTGCTGCTGCTGCTGCTGCATGCTCTGGTGCGAATGTTGCTGCTGCTGGGACTGCTGATGGTGGTGCGAGCTCTGCTGTTGCTGCAGATGACCACCGTTACCGAGTCCGTACGGCGACAGGGACTGGTTGCCGGAGTGTGGCGGCTTGCGGGAGTGCAACCCGTTCGGACCGAGGCTGGACGCGTTGAGGCTCGGCACGGAGCGACCTCTGTTCCAGGAAGACAGAGCACTTTGCTGCTGCTGCTGCTGTTGCTGCTGATGTTGGTGCACCTGTTGTTGGTGATGCTGTTGCTGACTAGATTGCTGCTGCGACCATGGTCCCGGATTGGACCACGATGGGTACGAGTTCTTATACTGATTCTGCTGTTGCTGCTGCTGCTGCTGCTGCTGTTGTTGTTGTTGCTGCTGCTGTTGTTGCTGTTGCTGCAGCATCGCATTGCTATGGGCAGATAAACCATTGGGCGAGATGCCATGATGGTGGCTCGGGAAGCCACCGTGTGATGCTGTAATGGCGCGGCGTTGCTGATGTTGTTGCTGCTGCTGCTGCTGTTGCTGATGCTGTTGCTGCTGTTGCTGCTGCTGTTGCTGCTGGGCAGCGGCTGCTGCAGCCGCCGCCGCCGCCGCCACGACGGCACCGTTGTAGAGATTGCTTGAAAAGTTCTGGAACCCGCCCAATCCGTTCATCGAAAGGTGACCCCCGGCCGTGCCGCCCTGTCCTGCCTCGTCCGGGCCCGTAGACCACGGGCTGGAATGGTCCGGTGTCGCCCCGAAGCCGAGCCCACTCGGCGCCAAACACGAGCCGATGTGCGACGAGCCATTCATCAGGTTGGACGTGACGCTGAGGCAGCCCAAATCCGACGCCTTGAGGCTGAGCTCCTCGGCGACCGACTGCAGCTGCAGCTGGTCGGCGGCACTGTCCAGCAGCAGATTGTTGTTGGCGTTGTTCGGATTGCCTCCCGTGCCGCCGGCCCCGTTGCCATTGCTATTGGCGTTACTGCCGTTACTGCTGCTGCCGTTATTGCTGTGACTATGGCCGGTGCTGTTGTTGTTGCCGTTCGCGTTGCCCATATTGACGCCAATCGATGGCGACGTAATGCTCCCACCGTTCAGCAGGGACGACGTGACCGTCCCATCGTGGTCCGCCCCACCGCCGCCCGAGCCCAGCGCCAGCGAAAGTGAACAACCTTCCGAGGACATCGCCGTCGTGATGATACTCGACACCGACGACAGCCCTCCCACGCCGCAGCTGGACGCGGCCACGCTCGACGTCATCAGCAGCCCCTGGCCGTCCACATCGGCCCCGTTCGGACCGAGTGACAGGCCACCACCGACGGGTCCACCAACACCACCGCCACCGCTGGCCATCTTTGAGATCGTGCTGGCGTTGTTGTTCTTGCTGCGCTCACCGAGCCCGGACACCGACGACGACGAGGACGACGATTCGCCGATCGTGCCGAGACTGTCGGACACTCCGGTCCCGGCGCCAATGTCCGCCCCGCCGCCGGCCGTCAGATGCTTGATGTTCAGCAGATTGTTGATGCTGAGCGTGTCGAGCAGCGACGGGTTGGTCACGCACGACTCGTTCGCCAGGACCGAGCTCGAGTACAGAAAGTCACCCATCGCAACGCCGTCCCCCGCCGATTCCTCTGCTGGTGCCGCGACGTTTGTGACCCTCCCCAGCCGTTACTTGCGGGACTTGCGGAGGCACACACTGACGCACCTGGCTGGTGGTGTCGACCTCCTGCCTGCTCACCAAAAACCCGCGAAACCCGCACGAACGCACGCACAAATCACAAACCACAACTCACAACTACCGACCGCGAAGCACGGAACTTTTCCCAAGTACGGTTTATTTTTCTCTTCTATCTTCTATAACTTCTTCCTCCCGAACAGTGTCAATCAGTTAGACGTTAAACTTTTCGCAAACAATCACCGGTCGAGAAATCCATCGGATGCTTCCTTCGATGCTGATGCCCAGCTTCACACGTACCACAGAACAAGAACGTTTAATTTTCTAACTTTCCTCAAACACACAGCCTTGCGATGTACACCTTTGAAAGCTGGTAAGTTGTGCCACTTCACCTCTGCACTGGCATTGTTACACTACACACAAACACACACGATTGTACGGCAAAGAGGTCCTTTACCAGCACCACGGTCGTCACCAGCGTTGATAAAGTATCTGAGCACGAAAGTAGAATCAATCAGAATTAACAACCAGCATCGATAGAAACGCGATATGAACTACACTGAGCCTCGGGATGTAGTCTGTCCCAAGATCAGTACATCCCGACGGTTGGCGAAACGGTTGCTAAGTAACGACGATAGAAAATAGTCCTAGGTGTAACACTTTCAACAGTTCACAGCTTGCTAACACACGCGAGAAAGACGAAGACAAGCACACATCGATAGACTCTGGGCAAAGTAGTAGCTGTAGGCGCTCTTTAAACTTAACACTCATAGGTTTCGCTAAACGGTATCAGGTAAAATCGTGCTCTAAAAGTTTTGGGAAAACGCGTCTCCCGACTGCACCCTGTGCTGTGTGTCGGTTGGCTGTGTGTATCGCTCCAGCGAACCACGAGGGGAACACTCGGCTTGGCGTAACGGCGAGATTGCTCAAACCGTGCTCCTCTGTTACGTACAGCGCGCGCCCGGCCTATAAAACGCTCCGTCGAGCTACAGCGATCAACTTGTTCTGAAACGAAGCGACACGAATTGACCACAAACTGGTGGCGCTGGCTCCGTTTTATTCGCTATCCTGCACCCGACGGCTCCGAAGGGATGGTAGGCTTCGCCATCCACCGATCGACCCGAACCAGGATGCTACCAGGATGCTCAGCGACGTCACGACAGCGATGCTCGGGCACTCAGTCGAGAGAAAGGTCGTACCCCCCCCCCCCCCACACACACGGTGGATCCTTTGGGCCACCCACCCCCGTAACGCTGCTCGGGGAGAGAGTAAACAAACGCACATTTACCCCAGTGGCACCGTACCCTAGTGAACTCGGGTTCGGTGTTGGGACAGGCGAGCGTGCGACCGACCGACAAACCTAGACCGGCCGCGAGTACCATCATGAGTGTCGGCCCCCAAATGGCAGCACATTGCGTGTACGCCACGCGCTGACATGCGCCCTTTGCTACTCCTCATGAGCCCTTGCGTGGGAGTGCTCGGATCACTTCGGTACCCCACAAGGAACGCTTCGAGAGGAAAGTTCTCTGGCGAGTTTTCCCTCCCGGCACCCCAACACCCCAACAGTGAGCGAACACTCTTGAGTGAGAGGTTCGAGAAATTGGGGACGAGTTTTGGAGTTCTCGTCTCACCAAAAGGACCGGAAGGGCAGGATACCGTTCGGTGTTTGTGTGTTTGTAAAGGAACATAAAGTGTCCGGCCTGCAGAGACCCGCGTCTACACGCAGTTGTGTCCGGGTGTACGTGCGTGCCATTGCGACACAGACTATATGGATGCGTCTAGACGGTGGTCTAATTGAGCTCGGTCGCTCGCCCAACTGTGAAGCCTACTGACGTCAGTGAAATGTTGGCTGAACCGAATTGTGCCACCGATCGAGCCTCGTACCACCCTTACCCCCTCACCGTCCATTGACAAGCGTTTTTGTGGCCCGTATACTCATCGTCTTAATGACGGCAGCTTAAAAAAAAAAGAAGGAAAACACGTACACACACACGCAGGGACGACAATTCGGTTATTTTGGACGGAGACTCTAGGATACCGTGCTGATGGTTCTGTCCTACGAGCTGTGCAGTCGCAGGCCCTGCCGTCAAGAGGCGACCGGAACGGGAACGTAATGATAGGAAATTTTCCACTATGATTGATGCGTTCCGGAACGCTCGGTTGAGTGTTGGGGATGGGGTAAATCGAAATTAGAAGCATAGGAAAGCGTGGGAGGATGAGAAAAAAATGTTCTAGTCCAACCAGGACGCTCGCCCGCGCGTCATTAGGGGCAGGATATCGGCGTGTTGTCCACGGTTTGTCCAAAGCTATAGGCAATGATGAAATCATTGGCAGCATTAGAAAACATGCAAGCAAACATTGGCCCGGTACCGTTAAAATATGTAGCCGAGCTGGTTAATAACGATCGTTCCCTGGTGGAGCACTAGAATCTTCGCCTTGCCATTAATTCTGAATGTTACAAGCAACTGTTTTTATTATTATCGTCATGGGCACTAAAAACAAAGTACTTGTCCTAGTAATGTAAAACAAAACGTATTTACTGACTTATTAATAATACATTCCAAGTTGGTGTTGTAAGTGTCTTCTTATGTGCCTACGATATGCTATCCAGAATGTTTTTTCTTTTAAAGTTAGTGGACAGCAATGGATAATTAAAATTTAATATAACTTTGTGATTCCTTACTTGTACAAGTTTATGAATAAACTTGTATAAAAAGGAATTAGGAAATTTTCATCTTATATTAGATTATTTAAAAGAGACATAAACTTCATCCTATGCTAGAGACATACAGACAAATTCCCTAACAGAAAAAAACTGAAACTGTGTCTAAATCCATTAAAACTTGTTTCAAATGTATTCACATAGAGCCACGAGTCTAAACCCACTAGGCAGGCACCGGTTCCATAGGAAGGACCTGCTCAATCCGGCCATCGCCAAATGTCAAATAATCTGTAAACAGTTCACACGTACATACATACGGGCCAGTACCATTACCAAGAATGAAATCGCAACGTCCTTTCTGGGACATACACTATCACGAGTGACGACGCCGCCAGAGTTTTTCCCATGCCAACCGAGAACCGGAGAGCAGCACCGGATTTTCCACAAGCGCGCACACACACACCGATGCACCAATCGGAAACATTATATCGCTACGCGTATACAAGAGCATTTAGGATGGAAAACTTTACCCGTTGCGTGTCATGCGGCAGCTCAAAAGGGATGAAAATTGTATGAAACAGTGTGTGAAAGAAGGAGAGCGTTACAAAGGGTGAGTGCGTGAGAGCTCACCTCGGGAAAATCGGACCCCTCACCATGGAGTGAGCATCTCACGAAAGGGGTTTGATATTTCCCAGCGAATGAGTATGTGTGCGCAGTTCGAACGGTATCCCGTGAGTAAATTTTCCACCTCATTCATTTGGCAGCGAAACGGCAGCCAAAGAGCAGACGGCCATTAGATATAAACACAGGGAAAGGGATGGAAAATGGACGTGCGACAGAGAACCGCGTCGGTTGCCAAACTTCAGCGATGCCAACATTGCGGCGTGAAAAATCAATCGGAAAACTTGCCTCGACTGTAGGTTAGCCTGTTTCTTTGAGCCTTTTTTATCGCAATCGGATCTATTTTGATGCCGTCTCACTCCGTTTTTCTTGTTAGTTTTTCTTCTGGGTTTGCTTACACCCGTCCTGTTTCGGTTGTCCATTCAATGCCTCCCGACGATCGTTGACATCCCCCCCGTAATGGGCACTGACTCTTGTGCATCGTCTCGAAGACGTAGTAGAGCATGTCTCTTATTGTCCCCCCGTTGTTGCCATCCTTTTCCTTCTTTGCCCCACTCGGATACTCCATCTCGATCCCACCCTTGGAGGGTGCTCCTAAGAAACGCTCTCCCAGCTCAGCAGCTCGTGTGAATGAACACTTTTCCGCTCACGCGCGCGTCCTGGCACGAGAAAACTACACGGAATGTTGATTTCGGAAAGGAAAACTGTCAAAACAGTGAGCTATTTTTGTGTGCTGAATGGTTTCGTACGTCACCGATTCACCCCGAACACAAATCAATACGGGGTTGCACTGTACGGTGGTCCCGTAGGTACGCAAAATGGGGGCACTTTTCCGAATGACTTTTCGTTCTTCGTTTTTTTTTTTCGCTTGATATTTCCACCCAAATGCCACGCACGCAAGGTGATCGCCGTATTTCGTATGGTTCGACGGGTGCTGCAGCAGTGCAGTCACAATATTCACGTGCCCCTCGGTACAACCACTTTCAGCTTGACGCACTAACCCACTTCCAATGGCGAACACGCCGCCTGAATCGTTATCGGCGGCAGATAAGCAGCGCCGAGAAGTGTCGTCACCGTGCGCGTAGCAAAACTACCGAGAAAACGGGCGTATTGGACATGGTCGTGGACCCGTTAGCTATCCCGGTTCTCGACCGGAGGGGCCACCCAGTGGAGATTGCCTAAACGCCACCAAGCATACACATTTCGTCTGTCAACAACCGAGCACACTGGCTACGCATATCGGACACGACGCGGAACGCACACCACCGCACAAGGCCGAACGTCACCAGGCCAAACTGATAAGCGACCAGAGAGACTGTGGCAAAACTGTGGCCGCTATTTCGAACACTTTTCCATCCGACATACGATAGGTTTTGCGACAGTCAAAAGTTTCACCTGGTCGTTTGATTAGGTGCAGTTTTGAGCAACAGTCAGGATTTGCCAGCCAGGACTTGAAACACCCATACAGTCCAACACAGTGTAGGCTCGTTTTCACATACACTCAATTCCGGAGGTTGGCACTTTTATGGCGATATTCATCGGCAGAGATTATTGCTTTTTCGTCTTCGAATTACAACACTGGCTGCACACAAGTGTTTTTCACTACAAAAATAACCGTATAGAAAAGCACGTCCAACCCTACGCGCACCGATGGACAATGGTCTCCGTGAAAACAGCTTGAGCCAGGGGCTTGTTGTACTCCGCACTAGTCTCGCTCGTACTCGCTAGCCCACTCCCTGCGCCTATGCTGCCACTGACGTACGGAACCTTGAACCAGCGACCGAGCGCTCCGGTCTGCGTACAACAATACGCGCCACCAACACAGCGAGACCGCCTCGTTGCACATACTTTTTCCCCAAAGCATCATCACCATCCCCATCCCCCAGCTACAACAACGGCAGCTCGCACACGGCTAATCTCGACGGTTGTATGGGTCCGAGTGCTCCGGATATCGCATACACCTCGCATATGTCACACGGAGCCAGGCCGGCCTGGCTGTATTGAAATGTCAGCGCAATTAGTATCTCTACGAACCACTTACAGCGAGCTAGCGATTGCATGTGCCACTACGGTTTTGACGGTACGGCGGTTATATCGACGAATAAGTTGCTGATGGCGAGCTTGAGCGCGATGAAAACTCCACGGACTGTGGTGTGCGAGTTTTCCACCTGCACCGCACAAGTCGCCTTCCGGTAGCACCTTGAACGTACGCACCACACACGCGAAAATGGCTCTCCCGTGCGGTTCTGTTCACACTCGAAACGCGTCTGGTCACTCGTGGCGCCTGCCGTGGCACTTTTCAGCCATCGACCGATTTTCCCCCGGGCACTCGGGGAAAAGCGTTCGCTCTCACGCTCACGCGGGTGAGCGAGCTCGAAATTGGTCGGTGAGTTTGGGTGCCCTTTAAATTTTCCCCCGATCACTCGCTTTTACCTGATGCACTCGCTCACTCCGGCCGGCGCTCATCTCCGACGGCCGCTCCGGGGAAAAAGATCCTGTACGAAGCGCGTGCCATCACACCGTGTGCAGAAACGTGTACCAGTGCGCGCATGCCAACAGCTGTTATCAGAAGTGCCCGTCCTCGTCACTCATCTCACGCACGAGGTGATGCTCACGACATGGGTTTCCCTGTTTTGCCTGACGGATGCACACAAAATGCTCTCCGAAACCATACTCGAACCCGCTCGGGGACGCACGCTGACTAACTGAAGCTGCCGGCCCGACGCGATAAAACCGAGACCACGTTCCGTGCGAAGCGATAACACTCAGAAGTTGAGTAAGAGTCGAACACTCATTCGGGGTATACACGCGTACCACGAGGGGGCGGTTTTCGAAAAATGGGTGGTGGAGTACGAATGTGGGGGTTGCATTCGAAAATAGCTCAAATTTTCACAGAGCAAACAGACGGTGCGAGCATAGACACGGAACGCAACATAACGGAGAGCATATCGTACATGGCGGCCGAATTGTTCTTAGCCGCCGTAACCAAACAGCATCGAGCGTCCGTGAGCCGCAGTGCTAGAGTGCGAAGCCGATTCGGTAATGACTTAATTAGTAATTTAAATAACTAGAATTTGTTCTTGAAAATTTGTTTAAAAAAATAAAGAATATCCTTAAACAGGAACAGTTCTTTTTCGTTAAAACTATAGTAATTTTGAAAATACTTTTTTAAAAAAGCAACCTCCCGTATATAATAAGACAAACACTAACAAACTAACATACTAGCAAACTTAGCTTAAACACATTCAGAGAATCCAACCAATAAAATATTAGAACTGAAAAAAAACATGGACAAACTTTCTGAAGAGGCGGCCATCATTCGTATATCCAGTAATTTTGTTTATTTATGAAGCAATGGAAATTTTTTAAAACCATCACCATAAAGTTGTACATTTCCACAGAATTCATATAAAACCTACACAAACAAGAGGTACCCCATTGAAAAGTTAATCGAAAGAAGAAATATAAATATCATGAATGAATATCGATTATTTTGCTAATTTTGGATTATGTTTTATGTTTTATTCGCATTTCAAGTCCATAGACTTGAGTATAAAGTAATCCAGTTGATATATTAAATCGTCCAACAAAAAAAACAATATAAAAAAGTATTCAAAAATTACTGCAACAAAAAATTAAAGTTTGAAAACTCGAAAACTTAGGACGACACTAGTATAAACTAAAATCACTCACCTGTGAACGGAACATTGTCACAAAAGGAGGAAACAGATAATTATATAAATTTGCAGGAAAGTATAAACGATAAAACAGATCTGGTGTTTATCCGATTGCATGCTATTATACAACAAAAGCATATTTTAAACCAGAATCTTTATCTCCAAACATTAACCACGCCATATTTGTTCCATTTCGCAATATCAACTAAATAGTTGTCTGATTGTTCGAAAGATTTTACTGTTCACCGTTCCACTCAAATAAATTAATCATGGCATTCATTATGCACCGTTTCTGCGTTGATGCATTCCTCGTTCTATAGAAAACTACGTTTGCTGACATCACAAATGAGACACATTCCATTCCAGGCTTGTTTCGTAAAACAAAACACAAATATCTTCAATTATAGTTAACCAGCGGTTTGTTTGTTTCAGATGTAGATCATTTAGAACTTTAATCACACAGATGTGCAGCGGTTTCTGTTTCACAACCCATTTTATTGTTTTTTTTTCCAATTTTTTTGGTTTACCTTTTACTTTAATGAGCTCAACTGCCATCAGTTTCGTCATCCATCTCCCGGCGGCTGTCACTGGTGCAAATGTTGGGCTCATTCATTTCGCAAGTTTCCAGAATGTGCCCCGTGTGCGGAAAAATGGGACAAAAAAGCAGCACGCAATAAAGTCTACTCATTAAAGAAGGAACCAAACACACGCCAGAGAGACAATTTTCCTAAGCTCGCCCGATTCCGGCCGTGGTTTTTTATGCTTGTGGGTCTAATTGAAACGACTTCGAGTCTGGCCACTAAAACATCGCCACACTTTCCCACCTTGCTGGGACGTCCTGCAGCAAATGCAGGTTCCGGCAAACGGATGACCGAAGCAAAAAAAATTAACCAAGGAAAATCCACTGTGCATCCCCTACACGACGAACGAACAGCACCCGCTGAGAGCCTCGCCACACTAGACCCCATCAGTCATTTATAATTTTATAAGAGCATACCACAACCGGGACCGCCTCTGGTCGTTACCCGTCCACCTTCCCTAGCCGTACCGGTTCCGAAACGACAGGTAGCAAGCACGAGACTACCCTTCGGCAAAGAACTCACCACTTCAGAGGGTGCACTTGTGCCGCGCGCGCTAAGGCGACGAAGAAATATTTCACAACCGTCGCAAACACTTTTTCGTGGAAACGGTGGAAAGTACACACGGCCATTAATAGGTGTAAACCGCTGCATTCGTGGAACTGTGGGTAAGGACCTTCCCACCGCCTACCCCTTCCCGCCGCCCGGGTAAATGCAACGCGGTGCAGCTGAAATTCTATTCCATCCAAATGCATTTGCCATGCTTTGCTGTCCACGCGGGCAGCATTAGACAAAAACCTGAGCAGAAACGGGTGAACACACATTTCTACCGGTTGGGACAGATAATGAATGTTCACCAGCTTTGGACAACTGCACGAGGCAAAGAAACTAATACTAGGTTTGAAAAGTATATTTCACTGTAGCTGATTTTGGTACATTCGAAAACAGTTGATGTTGAAACAGAAAAAATGGTCCTAACCTTCCAGTTAATTTTAATTATTTATTTATTTCCAGTCAATAATTTCAATTATTTTCCTACATTAATATTTCCGTTAAGCGGCCTATAAATGCAACTATCCTTTGAAACTTTCTTGCAATCTTACATACCAAATCTAAAATTGTCATTTCAATAAAGTTTGCGAAATTGGCTTTTCTAAAGATTTAAAAAAAATTTAAATCACACTAATTTAATTTCAAACAAAATAAATTTTTTTAGTAAGACTGAATCATGAAAACAAAACAGCATTATTCAGTTCGTAGCAGAGAAATTCAAACATTTGTAAGCTTCGAAAAGAATCTACAATCATTGGTACTTCTCAAAAGTTGACAATTACCACATTGTGCTAATTGATGTCACGGTTAATCTAATTAACAAATAATTCAAAGGTGTAAGCTTAAGGAAAAACAGTATTCACATAAAACTAAACGAATCACAATTATTATTTTAAATTTCTTCTCTAAGAATATTTTTAAAAGACAGTTTTTACGCTTCCCAAACTAGCCTGAACTAGTTCTGATGACTAACGGAGAATATATGATCTGTATTCACAAACTGATGTACAAGGACGCTTTGTTATACAGAGTTTTTCGGCACGCAATTATACCGTTGTATGTTTGCTCTTAAACAAATTTGACACGTGAGATTTCTGCTATGTTTTAAATAAAACTGACCTACGAAGCACTATTTTGACGGAGGGAAATTTGCTGCCGCTGTAGTTTATACGCAATCATGGGCATAACAAAAACCAAAACCGCGGTTAGCTCGCCACATAAAACACCCCCACGGAAACCCGATACATTTCACAACTGCTAGTTACAATGAACCCATAGTTCCTGCGCTCCAATATCTACAATCAACAGCCAACGCATCTGTTCGCTTCCGGTTCTTCCCACGTGCGCCCGCTACCGTTGCGGATTCTAAAACTTATTGCATCCGTACGCCCCCGAAGCATGCAAACATCTTTCCCCTGCTCCACAGCCCTCTCCTCCAAGCCAACGGTGCAACAGTTCGGGCTTGCTTTTCCGGTAGCGCGCAGTCCGGAGCGCTTCCGTCCGCGAATATTTCTGCCCGAAATGGAGGCGCCCGGTGGCTGACGTCTAAGTGCAAAACGATTCACCACCCACACACACATACGCCCGGTACCAACCAGCAGGAAATGCAGCGATAACAACTGAAACGAAGCTTCAAAAGTTTGCTGTCCAGAAAGGGGTCCCCCCCCGATGGCCGGCGGTCAAAGACGGAACAGTATTAGCACCGGCAGCCGGTAGCAGTAAATAAATACCTATTAACAAACCGAACCACGCCGGAAACAACGACGTTGTTGAATGAGAATTTTCGGAAAACCCCCTGCCACGATGCAACGGTCTTCACACGGGTGGCATCGGAATCCTGGGCAATTTTTGTGAACACCAGCCCGCGTTTCGTTTCCCAACACACACACACACACACATACACATACACACACCAATACACAATTGCGAGTCCCAGCGGAAAATCGTTGTTTGTTCGCAGCGAGATAAAACAAAGTTGTCGTCACAGTTTGTTACGTTTGCTTCCGGTGGTCGCGGCCCGGAAGGAGTTCTGCCCGGGAGCGTACGGCTGCAATGGCCAGGCCGCTCGAGGTGGCAATCCAGGGGAGGAATCCATTAAAACTATTTATTTTTCTCATTTGCTGTTGCTAGTTGTCGTTGTTGTGGGCGAGCATGGCTGCCCGTTTCGAGCAGATTGTCCCCATCCCGGCGCGAGTTTTCTGTCGGTCCGGCGGAGGCACAACATGGATTTATGAAGATACATTATTTGACAATTATGCAAATATATCTTCGGGATCGCCGGGTGGTACCTGGGCGTAATGTGTCTCCGGTGGGCCTCTGGAAACCGGTCCGAGCGACCGGACTCGCCAACCTCCCGCCGGGAGGTGGTATATCAAGATCGAGTGATTATTGAACGATATGTTGCCTACCGACATTCGTGGTCACACAGAACACTCCCGACGAAATGTACACGAATGTGAAGACCGTTAATGGTGGGTAATTAAATTACCATCGGAGAGCCAATGGAGTGATGCTGCCAGCACCAGTGGCGAGGAGCAGCGCGAGGAAATTCGACACCCGCTACCGATGCACAAGTCATGCAAGCGCCACGCGGGAAGATGCGAACGTTTTCGGTACACGTTCCGCTTTCACTCAAAATGTGCATTCAATCAGCGAACGCTCGGTACAAGTGGATTAATCAGCATTAATTTCATTGCTGTATGTGACATGACTTCCGTTCCGTTGATAGGAAAATAATTTCCCCGCCGGTACGTGCCTAAGTTTTAGAGGCACTCTCGATCACGTTGGACGATGCCGAATGCGTGGATCGCCGGAGGAAGTATCGGAAGCGCGATTGCATTGTACGGAGCAGGCGATTAGAAACAGATGATGTTAATGGAATTTTGAGCACGAAGCACGGCCCAAGACTTTACGCTCGGAGATAACGTATGAAGCATAATATAAATTGATTAAAATTTTCCAAAGCTTATCGAATATTTGCATGAAGCAGATTGCACGTAGACAAGTTTTTTTTATCTTGCTCGCTATCCTGTGGACGGTGGTTTGCATCCGTAATAAGTAGAGGTGAGCATATGAAACACAGAGATGTGTGCAAATGTATTTCGGTTCTGAATTTATTGAATTTAACGTAAACGTTAAAAAGTATAAATTTTAAGTAAACGGTTCGTTTACTTGGCATTGAAAATTTATAAAGTGTGAGATTAACTCTGTAGATTGTTGGAAATTTGATTGCTTCATAAATAAATAAAATCAGAAATTTTCGACAAAAGTTCTTAACAATAGAAATATAAAGTAAATTTATCAACAAAACAAGTGCTAGTCAACCTGCAAGTACCAAACACGCATGAAAACCAATATTTCTGAGAAGTATTCATTTTATATACTTCAACGTTTCAAATCCATAATAAATACATCTACTATTCCGATCAAATTTCGAAAATTAATTTACAGAACTATTAGATACTCACCTCACAAACGCTGCATCAAAACGAAGGGTTAACAACTCTTAAAGACTACCAGCAATCTTGAAACCATAAAGCTTTAAACTTTCAGTTTTATAACATAACGTTTAACAGCACGTGTTTGTGAAGAATAAATAATATTAAAAAAATTAAATTGATAAACTCGCCGATATCACGATTTAAGTTTAGATGCTAATTCTTCTTTCATCTTTTCTGCTGACATTTCTTGTATATTTGTACCTAATTTGGAAATAAAATATTTATTTTGATAGCGTAGTGTGGGCCAAACGCTGAGAAATTATCGGGTCCGTAAAAATAACAAGTTGAAAATTTCTCAACCTGCAAAAAAGACGTTCTTTTTCTAAACAATGATTTGGCCATGCCAAGGGTGGATACAAATGATTTAAAAACGAGTCAATAACATGAATGTGATTGTCACTTCCCGCGATGGAGACGCCTAGTATCTCTGAAGCAGCCAAAAAAGATTAGATTATTATTGATTCCTGTACGTATGTACCTTTGATTTTTGTTTGCAAAAATTAATTTCAATTTGAAACACTCATATTCCACATGCTATGTTCTTTTCCTGTTTAAATTTAATAAAAAATACCAGCACATAACTGGACATGAAATTTTGATAAAACGTTAGATTATCTTGATATAAAAATCACAACGAGATACTGAAGATAAATTTCTTATTCACTTCCTGGTAATGATGAAAACAAGAAAAATTTGTAACGACATGAACCATCTTTTAGAAGGAAAATACAAGCGATTTATTTTGTCAATGGAACGAGTTCCACTCAAAAAATGCTGTATAAGGTGTTGTGCAACAAGCCTAGATATTGTTTAGACCATTATGTGCGACCAATTACCCAATGTGGTAAACATCATCAACCCATTTTGATACTTCCATTCAAACAGAAGCAGTCAGTTGTATCTGAACGCTAATCGAGTGATGATTGCCCTGTGCGCCTCAGTTTCAGTGCTGTTAGCGCTTCTTCCAACGAGAAGCCACGGATCGATTTGTATACTGCACAATTTTCACGAAAAATTCTACACGGATCTGAACTACATGGTTGATGAACAGGGAAGCTACTTCTGGTACGTGTTAGCGTTCGAGGAACCCCGGCTTCCATACCGCACCATGTACCACCTGCCGAAGGACCTCGTGGCAAACCGGAACTGCTACAGCTACGTGTTGTCCACTCAGTTTGGGGTGATTTTACTGGAATTTATGTGCCTCGGGGCGCAAACACTGCACTCGTATGTCCTGCTAACTCGTGTCGACGGGGAGTACGTTACCAAGAGGCAGTTCCCGCACGAAGTGTCCGATTTTCGAGTGGTGAACGTTTTGCGGCTTACGAAAGAAATCGTGGTACTGGTCAGCTGTTCCAGCACGCCCGACACCTACGGTGTGCTCGTGCTCCACCGTGGACCATGGCAACCGGCACAAGACGAGGCGTACTTCCGCCAAATTATCACTGCAAAATTTCCCGATTCCGTGTATCTCTGGATGAACTTCACCATGACGAGTGTTTCGGTTGGAGATCATCGCTGCAGCTGCTCCAAGGAATACACCGTCCCCATTCAAACAGTCAGCAAGGGCGGAATAGAGGACGACAAGCGGAAAGTGTTTGTCTTGGTTACGCTTGGCGCAGTGGTAATCATCACAGCAATTGTGAAGTTCCTAAAACGATTGTTTTGAAGAAAAATAGTGCACAAGAGAGCCAATCTCACAGTTTATATTATTGGCAACAATAGTTGCCACAAACTCAGCACATATCACAGTGGCACTCGTGCATACAAAATACATCAGACGCCATATGGACAAAGTATTTAAAAAGTGTTTGAACATACAAATAAAATCAAAGCAAAATTCTTAACGAAATTTTACGAAATTTAGAATGACTTACTTACTTTTATCATTTTTCAAATTTTTTATCAATTTTATTCTTGCAGGAATGTTATGATTGTGAAAATCGTGATTTGTTATCGACATATTTTAGATCCTAATCAAACAGTTTACTTATACATACTTTATCGCTGTTAACATGGGCGCATAAAACATTTGGTCAATACAAAGTGAGACATACAATAAAAGTGAAACATAAATGAAATCCTTTGTGTTTCTTAATGACAAACCATAAACTTTAAGCCAAATGTCATGTTATCTCGTAGAAGTGCATTGAAGACAGTTTGTAAAAAAAGTTAGTTTCTTAATAGAATTTCTTATGAGCCAGATAAAAGAATTTTAAATTTATAGCCCGATTTTTTTATTTAAAATATTGGAGACAGTGGGCAATATAATTAAAGGTATAAAACAACACAAATTTGAGAAAAAGCGGCTAATTTAATTAATTTTCTTTTAAACCTGTGTACATATGTCGATTTTTTTTGTAAAATGATAATCATGAAAACAATCAACAGCCGCAACGCAATTTGCATTCAGCAAGGAATTAGTGCCACACACTACAATTCAATAAAAGCACATCGATAAGCTCCTTCGAAAGCCTATTCATACATAGAAACATATTTCCAGCATGGCTGTCAATCGCAATTGGGTCCATTACCGTTACTGTAGCATTTTTATTGCCAGCTCATGGCACCCGCGCATCGATATTGATTGGCCGCTGCCGAAGCGACGCCATATTACAATGAGCGTTTTATTCTGCCCATCCATCGGCGAAGCCCTGCTGACAGTTCCCATCTCGCGACTGTCCACTGGCTGGCGCATCCGACGAAACGGCGGCCAGCAGCTACGTTGCTTTTCGTGCCATCGTCTACGACAACCGCCGGCCGGGTCGGGCGCACTCGGGCCGCGCTATTCGCATGTAATCTGCATACATTTATTATACATAAAATGTAATCCCCGGAGAAAGAAAAACGACTGTCAGCCGACAGTCGGCTGTCGTCCATCTGGGCCAATGGAAAGACTTTTCCATACCATTAGTGTGCACCGACGCTCGCCTCAACTTCGCCACCGTTCCCCGGCCCCGGGCGCCATCGTCGTCGTGCACGCAACCACGTCGGGTGTCACGTTGGTAATCGTAAGATCGTAACCCTTTTTCACCGAGGTAATCGCTGGTGTGACAAATTCACTTTTGCATTCCCTGTCAAAACCCTCGCTTAAACATGCTAAGCTTCATCCCCTCGGCTCGACTGTTGACTGGTGGCCAGATTTTATCCCTTCAGCTGCCCGTTTCCACCCGCACACATCTTGTGCACCGTATTTTGTCCCAGGTTCCGGGAGACTCCAGCGTACCGCTGCACTTTAAGCACCGGGCTCAAAACTTACACCTTTCACCGAAAAGACTCCTCGCACACGGAATTTCACTCCAACACGAACATGCAAGATGGGAGCAGATCACCCGCGGGTTCCCACTGGTGCTTCCGCATGAATCGATCGTGTGGATTACTTTTCGATCTGCAGGGAGCGAGGGAGCGGGAAGAAGAATTTCCATCCCTTTTAATTGAAATATCCCAGGAGTTATTAGCTTCGAAAGGCGAAACTTTTCCATCCATCGCACACGGTCGCGCGCAACATTGCATTCCGGTAAATAGAGGCGATTCAAGCTAGGAAAAACTCCAGATATGGATTTCCATGGCGTTCGGTTGACGTCGGCGCTTCTGCCAAAGGCGGCCGAAGGGTTTCCTTTACCTGACGCTAAACCCCCCGGGGGTTGCCACCACTACCGGCCAATCTTCTCTTCATTTCCGTGATTCATTTCTCTACCTTCCTGACGGAGTTTCGCGATGATCTCGTCCAACGTTGGTTCGTTATCTAGTGTACGTATGGGAAAGTTGTATGTATGTTTGTGTTTGTGTGTGTGTGATGGTTCACACCGTCGTATTTTTTCTCAGTTCGCCACGGAATCACACCACGCCGAGCCAAGGGTTGATAAGAAACATCAAAACCATCAGGTCGGTGCAACCCGACCAGAAACCGGAGACTTCAACCTGAATCTTTTTCTGATCGTCTTCCATTTTTTTCTCTCTTGCCGCTGTTAGACAAACTTGGAAGCTCGTAAAACAATCTCTGGTGGGAGTTTTTTGCCCCCGAAAGCGGTTGCTAACAGGTAGGAAAATTGATTAAAATAGTTTGTTACATTGTAATTTAATAAAACCGGTACCAAGCTCGAAGGGCGCGCACGGTAGGAAACCGTGAAATGGTTGGGGTTGAGTAGAGCTTGAAAGTTTTGCTCACCCAGTTTTCCATTCCACCTCCACGGTGTCGTTTTCTTCCAGCAGGTGTTTTAGTCCGGTTTCCACACTTATCCGGAAGTTCTTACTTTCTTATCATACTGTTTTCTTTGCGTCTAGTTGACCTTTTTCCAATGTATCGTTTATGTTTTGCTTCGCGATTGTCTCGCTTAAGTTGTAACGAGCAAGTTACGCATAAAGTGAAAAAAATGCTTTTGCTTTTGACACTTTTTTTTACCTTGTTACGGAATGCGAATTGCTTCGGCTAATTTTTGTCTATATTTGATGTCGTGAAATTCACCGATATTAGGATTGATAAAAGATACAAAACGTGAAAATGTTTAAACCATTGTAAATGCTTCCAAGATAATCTATGCAAAACACTTACCAATAAAGGGGCAACATGGTGATCAATAAGCCTTTTTTATCTTTGGCGCCACCGGTTCTGGCGTTCTTGTGGAGCCCAAAACATTGCCCACTGTTAATATTCAAATTTAATTGAAACATGCATCGTTAACCGTGACGAAGTGAGTTTATGTGTCTGTTTTTTATGCTCACTCTCAACCAAAATGGTGCTACCCGCAGCTAACTGTAGAAAGCCGACTTGGGTGAATATTTGAACGAGGCAGACTAGAAAAAAATGAATGTAAGACAAATGTCAAGTTCACCAGAGTCAATGAACATACAGTGGGCAGCGGCATTTGGAAAGCATCGATGTAGTGACACTGTGACTATTCGACCATGGCGTGCTGCTAGTTTGAGCAGTTCACTCGAGAGCTTGTAAGGCCACCACGAACCGGGAGGCTACGGCACGAGGCAGGGAAAACACACACAAAATTGGTTTCCATTTTTTGGTGCGCTCGAGATCGAATGTGAAACGAAACCCCTCAGCGCACCAGAGGCTCTAATCTACATAAGTAATCAAATTGTCTAGACGCTAGTGAGACGCGAAGTCGGGTGGAAAGAAAAATGCATGAAGGGCAAGCAAAGCGATTGGACCCATTCCATGGGAATGCGAAGCGCCCGTTCCGTTTCATCCGAATGTGATGTGTCACTGGAACAGTAAGCCGCATAGCAAATGAATGGAGAGAAGCAGAACGTCAAATGATTCGAAGAGGACCAAGGAGTTGCCTAAGTAGTTGAAGAACCGGAAGAATAGTTAAAAAATATTCAGCAGTTTTTGTAGTTTTGAACTGAAATTGATTAGCCTTATTTTATATTGATTTTCTTTTTATTTATAAAAAAACAGAAAAGACAAAAAGATCGCGAGTTTTCTAAACACAAAAGCTTCTCTACTTCGTAATTGTTGAAACCAAATTACTAGATCACGAAATCATTTAAAACCAACAATAATTGGAGATAGTTTGCCCGTAGTTAAAATCTCAATAGGTAAATTTTAAATCAATCTGAAAACTGAATAAAAAAAATGATCCAATATTTGATTAAAGAAACGTTTATGATAAACTCTTTAGCACCAAACCATATGAGTAATAGAACCATCGAAGTGCAAATAGCACGGCCTTTTTATTGGAAATACTTTCGATAACGTTACTGCAATCAGTTTCGGTACATACCAATATTCAAACCGAATAATTCGTGAAAAAGGAAAGCGAAATAAAAATAACATCACTAATACGAAGTTCCACTAATATTGAATGTTATAACATTCCAAACTGGAAGAGCACAATTAGTATCGAAATTCGGATAGCGGTGCGCTTCTATCTTTACTGAGTGTAGGTATCCATACTGTTGAATACTGATAATTTAAATAACTTGAAGTCTGATCCTGAATAAAGAAAAAGCAATAAATTTTATGTGTCTTTTTTTTTAGAAAACATTATACATTAAAATGCTAATGCGTATTTCTTTTTTTTTTTTTCGAGGGGACTTTATAAATATCACTGTCATAAACTAATAGTTTGCACAACATTTTGCTCTTTTCGTTAGCTTCTTTTGTTAAAGCTGTATAACGCAAAGCACACTTGTACGACGAATCCATCATTATGTTGCCACTCGGTTCTGTCCAGATGTAAGAAACCCGAACGCCCCGAGCGAGACATTCGTTTTTGCAACCAAGCCGTTGCCCCGACAATGCTCTACTTTGTTTCCCCGGCGGTCGAAAGAATCAATAAATTGTTAATAATTTACTGCCAAATTTAATCATATTTCACTTGCTGCCACACTACAAAGCCGCCGGCTGTCGTGGTCAGGGTGCTGCCCGTGTTCGTCCTTGTTCGCGGCTTTGTTTCCGCACAAATGGTCTCAAAGCGGAACCGTGACTTCCTGGTAGCTACATCCGGTTATTGCTGTCGCTGCGATTGACACGCGCCCTTACCCAAACTCGCTTACTGTTCGCTCATTGTTTTCGCTCGAACCTTGGAGTTTTCGGTACAGTGGTGGTCAGTGAATTTGGTCTAGAGATGTTAGAAAATATGTTAAAATGTTCTTATTAAACAATTTACGTTAAAATATTAATGAAAATTCAATCGAATGCAAAATTAATTCTGAAAATCAACGAAATATGTATGTACCAACATTACAACGTGTCAACTCTGCGATTGGCTCACTTTTGATTTCTCGTCAGTAGAAAGCTGATGTTGCTTGTGCCGTGTGAAAATTCCTCGTCATCGCGCGCATTACGCCTATCCCCAGCGTTCCTGTTTCCGCCCATCCTGCTGCGTTTCCCCAAACAGATGCATTCCTGTCAAATGAGAAGAATGTCTCTCCACACCCGTACGCAACGCGCATCAAAGGCACACCATTTACTCAGCATTGTCCTACCCAAAAGGCCGCTTCAGGATCTCTAATGCGTCTCCCATAGCGCATCTACTGGCAGTTCTTGCTTGAGTCATCCTCCCGGGTGAGGCTCGATTTGCGAACGGTGTGCGGATGGGATGATTTATACGAAATTTGCCATCAACATATTCGAAATAATACATCATTATTCCTGCATCCGGATACAACCCGGACCGGATGGTTCCACTGCCTATTTGGCCATTTGTTCACACTTGCGGTCAAAAAGACGTCCTGTTCACGTTCTCTCTCTCCCTCTCTCTCTCTCCCCCCTCAGGTACTTACTCGCTTGCGTTTGCGTTACGATACCAGCAAACATCACGTGGCTTACAAAACGCCCTCTCGTGCCATTTCACTACAAAGAAACTCACGAAACACGCGAAAACGGTCCAGCGGATACACGGGGACATGCTAGGGAAAGGGCCGTGGGAAAAGCACACGGAAAATATGCACACATAATTTCATGCTTTCATAAGCGTTCTTTTTGTATTCGAATGGGGAAATGAGTATCATCATCACCGTGGGTGCGTAAGCGCACCAATAATGGCATGGTAGCGTTGGTCCATCCCCACCTCTCTCACCTTCCCTTGCCAATATTCCCTCGGACAACGTTAGCCCAAAGTTTTGGAAAGCGGAAAGCAGAATCCTACTGCGGTTCGGATTGGTTTCGTTCAGCGATGTGCGCACAGAGTGTCGATTGAATCATTAACGATCAAATCATAGCGTTCTGACGTAGCGCCGGGAAATGTGCGTTTCGTTCTCCAGGATTTATAGGATGGTAACATTTTGGAGCAGCATCCGTATCGGAAGCAGAGGTTGGCAAACCGTTTTTCAAAAGAGCGGCCTTGAGCAATGTTCATGCATGTAATCGAGAATTTCAAAACTTTCTAACGGCAAGACACGACAATCAGGAAAATAAAATGAAACAAAAACTAATATGTATGTTGATCTTGCATTTGAATGAGTAGGAATTATAATTTTACATTTCGATTCTGTCTTTTAATATTTTACTAATATTTTCAAAGCTGATATAGTTTCATTTAAAAGACTTACGTGATTGCAATTCAAACAATAAGGGCACATCCTACTGCAAAGCAAAATGATATTAATTTCTATAACCAAAACAAATTGATTGCAACAGTACCTACCTTAAAATGGCAAAACGATCCTTGATCAACAACCCAGAGAAGGATCATAAAGTTGTTAAAACGCAGTTTAATAAAATAGTTTTGTTATTTGTTATTTTTATTATAAAATTGTTTGCCATATTGGCTATACAAAGTACGAATACTTAAAACATAACAGATGGGCAAACATGGACGAAAGGAAAAATAATGGGTACGGGATAGGGGCCGAGGAAAAGGATTAGGAAACAGTGGACAAGAGACGATTACAAGTTTACATCAACGAATCAAACTTTAATCTAATTTCTATGAAGAACATAAGCATTTCTGGCATTTCTGGCTTTGGCTTGCTTTTTAAAAATATCCTCCAAGAATGTGTTTGTAAAAATTGCTCACCTGTTTTGCACTCATCAACTCAATCATTGACTGATTCCCTAGTATTGTTTTGTACACTCGCAAACGAACATTCATTACATGGATGTTCAAAATGAAAATTCTACCCGTCAGCATCAACGTTGCGCTTCCATTCCAATGCATATTAATCAAAACGCGCGGCGCATGATTGTGCATCCCTACTGCTGGCGTAATTGAAATAGTTCCTTAGTCTGCGACTTACACCAGATTGCATCCCATTAGCCCGCCCACCCGTCTGGCCGGGCCGTCGTTCACGCCGCAAGAAACTAATCAAAGATCCATCGATCACTTAACTATCATGCTTCATTAGAATCGACCGCGCTACGGGCCGACGCCGCAGTCCAATCAAGCGACTCCACGCGCTAGCTGCCGAGCTCCGAGGATCCAAGGTGGTGCAGTTAATTTGAAATTCGGGACGCTGTTTTCCTTTCGAGGCAAGCGAAAAACCGGCTGGTCACCGTGATCCACTCTTCCTGCGCTAGCATAGCTTCGATGACTTTTGCAGCGAAGTATCTGCTCGCTCGCAACGAAAGCGAACTATCAATTTCCCATCGGCTTCTTCTTGCTTCCCTTACCGTGCAGGAACACCGAACACGGAAAAAGTGGTTATTCATTGGATTCCGAATACTTTACCTGTCGCCGCGGCGCAATATTCCTATCCTCGTGACCGTCGGCACTGCTCGAGCTGATGTTACTGATTCACTCACTTCATTTCCCCTTTTGCCAGCGTACCCATGGCCATCGTGCCGCACCCGGCCACGAGGAAAATGGAGTACCTGACAAAATGATAAGGAATCAACTTTCAAAGGAGCAACGCAATCTTACACTACCGGTACCGGCATAACCGCCGCTCGATATTTCCGCCGTCCTGCGTTCAATCGAGCGCCAAACGCACCGACCAGCTGCCGAACCGGCGTGGCCTGGGAAACCGTTCGCTGCGATACGAAGTCGCTGCTGCTGAATGATGTACCGGAACGGAGCTTCTGGACACGCAAGGCAGACCACGATGGACGAAGGATGGCGGAAGCATGTGTACGGAAAAGGAAAATAACAACCAGCAGCGCAACCCCGCAGCAGCGGGCCGAAGCCAAAAGGGACCGTGAAGTAAATTACTTCCATTCCGAGTTCCGGTTGCATCGTTCACTCCGCTGCTGCTCGTCCCCGTTTGTGTGGCGTTCGGTAGTACCGTTCCGGAACGCAAACGATCGAAACCGGATGGAATGAGGTTGAAAAATAGTAGCATTCGTTTAGGTGGGTAACGCACCGTAATGTACAACTCCCTTGTTTACTACCACTTGCTGCAAAAACCACCGTACCAACCTGTTTGCCAATTACTGGCGTCGAATTTCAAGGTTGCACCGAGTGTCGGGAGGACACGCTCCGAATCTTCACGGCCGTTCTTCAGGGCGGCTAGTCTTTGTATCTTGCAATTCGTACACATAACAATAAAGAAAAATACGCTGCAAAAATAATGCATCATGATGCTCAACTCCTTTCTCATTCATCGAAGTTAGTTGATGGTAATAAATGTATATTTGAATTTGAAAACAAATTTGTTATTCGTTGACACCTTAAACCTGTACAACGACCTCAACATAACCATAAAAAAATATTAAAAATATTTATTTTCAACTTTTAAAACATGGTAAGAACTTTTCCATGGGTTTTTTAAAACCGGTAAGTCGTTCTGAACGTGTTTGTTTCGAGATTTTTAATTTTTTTAAGTTGAATCGTGAAGTAGTCCAAATGATTTTGATCTGTAAAACGAACACCAGTTTTTAAGCTAATTTACTCATGGTATCATCAGATCCACCTCGATTCTGCTGCCAATAATTTACGAGCGCAACACTTGTGAATTTATGGTTCGTCATAATGGATCTAACTTTTTCATTGCTGCGCTTTATTGAAATTGTTTCGAAATTGGTTTAATGCTCCTAAACGTCACATTTCACTCATGAACACGTTAACCAAATTGCCATTGTTAACATTAATTAACATTGCAAACCAACAGCGGAGCTTACAGCGCAGTTGTCTGGCGAATTATTATCGCCGCTGGGCGGGTAGTGGTACATCTGGTGAATTTTTCTATTACACTGCAGAAACTGAAACTTCCCACCGAAGGGCGCTGGTCAAGCGTGTCCTAGTATGTCGAGACGAGGATTGGTTTTAAACCATCTGGGTCAGTGGATAGGGATGAGTTAATTGCAAAGAAAGCAAAGTAATGTTTTCTAATTTACTTTTAACGACCATTGCACTCCATCTGCGCTGTGCTTCATATGAGCGGGATTGAAAATGAAGTACAATAGAACACTCAGCAAAGAGATGCTCCAACCGTGTATTTCAGAAGTGTTCAAACGGTTTGTTGGACTAAAATGTTCATTGATCAGAAACAGTTCTAAGTTACACATTTAGAATATATTTGGATATTTATAAGACAAACGTGAACAAATAAAATGGATCACATAAATATTAGTTCAAGCTATAAAAGCTTAAATAGAGTTGAGTAGTATTAAGAAATAAATATAACCACAATCTACAGAATATGTTTGCAAGTTTTGCATTATATTATAAACGTCCAAATAAATATGCATACTAAAATGGACAGCTAACATCCCATCCAGAACCATTTCGGATAGCATTAATTGAGTTCTTATCTTGTTTTCAAATAAATCCTTCCTTCGCGTACAAAACAAAAAGCAAGATATGAAATACACGAACGGAATTTTGCTACAAAACGCAACAAAAAGGAAAGGTATTATATGTTAGGAAAGTATATTTTTTTATTGAGAAAGTATATTGTTTTATTAGGGAAAAAAGTATTTGTATTACTCACCATTCAACGGTGAATATATGTCGCATAGATCGAGAGATAAATTGTCAGAACTTTTTTGTTTACAAATGAAACATAAACGATGTTAAAAATTTGATTTGAAGCGGCATGTTTATTGAAAATAATTTTGATAATGTATTTAAATATGAAACAAATATACATAGATAAATTAATTATTTTATTAAAACAAAGCAATACGACACAACTTTTTATAATTTTCAATATTGTTCCAGATAAAAAGGCGTCCTTTTTTCGATTTGTTTTACTGTTTGTACTCCTCGCATTCTCTTAGCTTGTCTAATAAGACCTGCCAATCTGAACACGCTTTCCACCCTTTGTGCTTGGGGAAAATTGTTACCATGTTTTACGCGTCCACTGAAGAAGGCAGCGCGCACATTTCCCTGACCGAGCAATAATTTCCCCCTGGTAGTCAACTTTGGCATCACCGCGTTCGTCGACGACATCTACGGTGCGGATTGGCCAACGATGACTGTACTGTTTATACGCCATATGCATGCTCACGGTTTGGGATAAAAGTGGTTTTACTCGTAATTTACACGCGTCGTAATTTGTCCCTGTAGAGAGCAACCTACTCCTTATTTATGAAGAAACAGGGAAGTCAAGGACGTCGGGGAGGTCCCGAGAGCTTCCAGCACACTTCTCCGGCCCGATGTGCACGAGGATACCTTTGATTCCGATGGAATTTTCGGCAATAGCCGGATGAGAAGACGGTACCAATGGTTCCACCAGACAGCTCCTGCTTCACCGAAAAGAAACATGACTGTCGATACACGGCATCCACCCACTGACACACTGAAACACACGGCTTCCCCGTTACGCTCTCGCCCGATGACAAACAGAAACACAAACCAGGCGAACAAAGATCCGCTGCAACCCTTGTATCGTGGCGTTTCCGTTCTCGGGAGACCCCACCCCTTCCCAGGCTGATAGCTCCGGGAAACTCCGGGCGGTAACGGCAAATGTTTGCCGTCATTAAAATTTATGCTTCCGAGATTGTAAAACACTTGCCCCGTCGCCGTGCTCTGGTCCCGGTGGACCGGTATGTGCTAGCGACGTGCTAGCCGGAAACCCCGTGCAAACTGACGTAGGCATCGGTCGCCCGAATCCGGTCGCCGGCCACAGTTGCACCACGACAAAATGGCAACCGGAGGGCCATAAACGAAAAGACTGACTCGAGAGTTCGTGACTAAATCTGGAGACGTGTAAGCGCTTTTCACACGATCATATTTCTATTGACGGAACTCGGCCAATACGCTGGGCGAGCCTTCAGCGCCCACTAACACAACTGCACACAGGTGTAACACGGACGGGGGACTGGACATCGTTAACGAGGGCAGACTTTTTCCCGCTTCCGTGTCGTGGATAGTACGGCTTGTTGTGCGTCGTTAACCATTTTCGCAGGAGCTTCCAACTAGGGCACACATTTTGCGCTGATCGTGGCAGATTTTCCGAGCCACCATCGAGCCTAAACCGTGCACAATTAGATCAACTAGATGTTTGACCGTTACCGTTTTCTGGCACTCACTATCCTGCTTCTGGTTGTGTCTATATCGAGGAATATTATATTTATAACTTAACTTGAAACTCGACAGTCCTTCAAACAGTCCTAAAAGTTTGAAGGACATTTTTTTTTGCCAGAATTCAACAATAAACCATCATAGATCTGCTTTATGTTTTTACCATTATGTACACTTTTATTGCGATGTTTACTTCTATATTAAATTGAATCGATATTTAAAAGCCTTACAACGTGTAAATAGAATTACACAAACCTAAACCATGTAAAACACAACAATGATAAATTTAATTTACAATATTTTAGATTAAAAATAAAAATAAATTGCACTCCGCTGACAAACGCGAGTACAGGAAAATCCAAACATTCTCCTCGGGAAGTCATCCTTTTGCCCAGGGGGCAAACAAATAAATCTTTTCGAGCACGCAGGCCACTTTCGATAAACATCTGTTTCGCCGTAGAAAAATACCCCATATGGATGTATCACGAACTCATAATAAAATCGGTGTCGTCTATTTCTGGCAAACAAAATAGCTTACGTCGGGAAGATGCACCAAAAATACAATCATGTTCAACGATCTTGCCAACAAAGCGAGGAAAAAATAAAACAAGCCAAACTTGCACACACACAAACACACACAAATGCCTCGAGTCTGACGAGCGGCCCGTTTGTTGGTGGAGCACAAATCAATAACCGTCGTGCGGTGACGGCGACTGACCGAGCACACAGGCACATGCCCTCCCCATTCTGGATGCAAAACAATCACAGCCGGTTTCCAGTTTGCTTTGAAAACCGTTTTCCGAAACCAGGAGGGATTTTCGTTGAAGGATTTCACCCTCAAGGTGACCACCGCTCATGAACAGAAGCAATCATCTTGGTAGAAAGAAAGACGGAGCGCAGGAAAGAAGGAACCCGCGCCCGAATTTTTCTGCCTTCTGACGCCTGCAAAGTTCAAGTGGTTTTTTTTTTGCGGTCTTCTCCGAAAAACGGTCAAAAATAAATCGAGCAGAAACGAAAATAGACAAACAGCCACGTAATTCGTCTGGTGTATCCATAACACGCAGATCGCTGTTCAAATATAGGACGCCTCGGTGAAGAATATCCTTACGACGGTGGAAAGGGGCCGGACGGGTGCGGTTGCCAGGGGCCATTTGCAGCCTTCGACCGTGCCGTATGCCCGACATCTCGAGTGTACCACGGGGAAAGCGATTGCTTCCATCGGGCCGCAATGGATCGCAAATGGAATGGAATTTCTGCGCCGCCAAACGCTCCCCCTCGAAACGACTGCACCGGTCATAAACCATTTAATTAATTATTGTTTTGTTCGCCATGCCAAACGCCAACGAGCGCCTCGTTCGATGGCCCAATTGCATCGTTGCACAATGAAATGTTTTGTTTTATTAGTTTCCATTGTTGAGGGTGATTACGTACGTTGAAGTTGTTTTGCTGAATGATTGCTCATACAAATCCGAGCCTTTTATGGAGCAATATCGAAAAGATGCTATTTGAGCTAAGATTTGTTCTTGAGGCTAGCATAAACTGTGATGACGTTTTCTGCTCATTTTTCTTTTACATAAAGTTCAATAAATTTACCAGTATTCTATAAATGTATGGTACGGTATTCCATTCCATTCCAGTTTAACCACTTGAATGAAAGAAGAAACACTGACATAAATTGACCTCCCTTGCACACCGACGAAAGATATCATTAAATTAAACTTTAAATGCTTTATTGATTGTTGATTGAACAGTTGCTTTTGCTTTAATTTGCAGTCAATGAGTGTTCCTCCTCTAAATTCATGTTAAAAACGTCACGGAAAACGTTGATGTGTTATTTTTTCACAGCGATCTGATTATGGAAGTTCATTTTATTATAATTGCATTGTAACACGATAAACTCAATATCTAATAACACCCTATTTCAAGTGATGGTGTTGAAATAATACTTTAACTACATCAAATCATCTACAACTACGTTCGTTTGAAACTTATTATATAACACTAAGTATAACATAGTGAAATGTTTATATTCATTCCAAGATCCTTTAACACTCTATCTAATTTTACCGTCAGTGATTTTTCCCATTTTTATCCACCTAACCTCAATACTGGCTATGAGATTCAGGTTCCGTAGGAATATTTTGATATAGTAGAGCCTTTCTAGATTGTTCCAAATTAATCGAACATGTTTATCTTTATGATTGTACTAACTATGTATTAATTGGCTCAAATGGTAACTTAAAGTCCAGTGTAAGCTTTACAATTCGTTAAAGCAAGCAAAAACATTGCTTAAATTTTCAATGATCAAATTAAAATGAACAACTTCTCTAAGTATCAAGCATGCCTATTTGAAAGATGACAAGCTATAAAAAATATTCAAACCGCATAGAACAATATAATACTCGTATCCAATTTGAATATAGAATCGTATTGAAACTATTTTAACAATAAATACGGGAAAGAAAAAAAACTCGCTTTTAAAAAACTGATTTTAGAAACAAGGTTGATCAAATGAAATAAATTGCTTCAAATTGTATGTAAAGGTTGATAAACAAAGTTTGTAGATGGAGGCGCCTGGTACCCTGTGCGTGGTCTACACACTTTTTGGATATGAAACCCAACCTAACATGGTTTCAAACTTATTTTTTGAGTTAATAATATAAAATTTCCTCCACGCCAAGTTCTTAAAAAGTAAAACAGTAATAACCTTAAAACCCATTTTCTGTAGCTGTTGAAAGAAATGCTTTGAAAGTCGCTTCAAAATCAATTCATTTCAACTATGGCGAAAATAATTTTCCACTCGTGTTTCTCTGCGTTTTGCTAAAGCGACCATGTTCACCATTTAATTGCCGAGGCAGCTTCAACCACTCCCTACCTTCTGGCAGTAATTACGTCGCCCGTTGAATTATCCTCAAATGTTCCACCATATTTGCCTCCCATTTTGCCCAACGGACCGACCAAACATGTGCCGGATTGCGGGGAACGTTAAGCCAACACACTGCCGCCAGTTAACCAGTTAACCGTGGCGCTTCACCTGGCGGACGAAACTCTCGGCGCACAACAACGCCAAATGAACTCCGGCGTGAAAATACATTTTTCACACCCAAAGCGTTGGATTATCTACTCGAGCGCGGGCAAAATCTTCAATCCAGAACAACAGCTGCACGGAAGCCCACGCCATCGCCATCAACGTGGCCGGAGTGGCGCTGGAGCGACCCGGGCCGGTTGTGGTGCGATCGTCTGCGGCCGTCTTACGAGTCTTACGGATCCCTTCACGGTGAGCGCACGGCGAAAAGGGTTAATTCTCCTTCCATCACTTCCATCCAGCAACACCAGCGCCCCTGCAGGGCTCACGTCCGCCCAGTGATGAAGGAATGGTGGGAACCATACAGAACATGCTAATTACAAGTGGGAAAACTTTTACCCCACAAACAACCAACCCCGGTCTCGCACGGTGGTGTCAATTGACGGTTTGGTCGTGTTCATTGGCACTCGGGTACTGACGAGAGCAACAAGCACCCACACAGCCCCCCCAGGACGCTCCCCAGCTCGACCAGCACCAGGCGGACAGTCGGCAAGTGTGGTCGGTGTCATGTTCTCTTGCCGGTCCATCCACGCATCCGCATTCCCATTTCCCCAACCAACCTAACCATCACCGTTTCAACCATCGACGTTTGGTGCCAACTTGAACTTGCCGGTTAGAATACGGCAAACATGCACTCGCAAAATTGGTGTGCGATTTAGACTATTAAAAACTTTATCCTACACCTCGATCGACAGCCCGAACGCTGTGACGCGCTCGTACTGCGAGAGACATCACTTTGCACGAATTAAACTATCTTTCCGTATCCACCGCCCATTCCGAGGCGAGACTTTGGCAGGAAGGATTCCACGGATTCGTTCCAATTCTCTCTTCCACGACACGGTGGATGCTGCACAGCGGAAGACACATTACGGTGGTGATAGTGGTGAAGATATGACTCTTTTTAACTCTTCTTCTCCTTCCGGGACCTTCACCAGACGCGAAGGAAAACGTGCCCGCTGCGTGTCGTACGAGTTACTCAGCAAAGATAAACACCCAGGCAGCGTGGGCTTAGCGGGCGACGCCGAGGCGGTGAGCTGAGCAGTTGAGCAGCGAAGCAGCTGGTTCTGGCATCCGGCGAACCAGAGTAATGATACCGCGTCCGCTGGCGGATGGATGTAACATTAGCTCATAATTCTTCCAACACCGAAGCTGGATGGTACCGCGTCCGTTCGAGAAGGTTAGCAGAAGAAGACCATGGGAAAAAATCCACACAACCACAGAAAGAAAATTTGAAGTTTCTCTCGCATGTCTGCAAAACGTCGTGTGTGTGTGTCCTTTATGCGTTTTAGTCAAACGGGCGGTGGTAGGGAGGGGGGGGAAAAATCTCCCACATGCCCAACCTCCAGAAATCTCATTCATTTTCATCCCGAACGGTGTCACATCTGTTTCGGTGGTTTTTGGCGAAACACATGACGACACCGAACACCGAAACCTCCGCCACATTACACCGCCCGGAAACCTGAAACCCACCGAAGAACGCGAAGTGTTGACCGGGTTACCGGGCTTTGTCCGCGCGGGCTTCCAGAAACTGTTCCCAATGACTGTGTGTGTGTGTGTGTGTGCGTTTTTCTTTGGCTCCCAACATTCTCCACTGTCATCTGATGGGGATGTTGTTGGATCCTGTCTGCTTTTCATCCTTTTTTTTTTGTTGCCATTCTTTTGCCTACAACCAGTGCTGTGGAGTCGCAGCGTCTGCTGCAGCTAAAAGCGTACGGTTTCGTTCCGCTTACTTCCATCTTGCCGGCACACAATATCGCACCGGTCCACTACAACTGCTGCCACGACGTTGCTGCCAAATAATGTTGCCAGTTAGGGCTGAGAGTGTGAAGGTAGCGAACTGGAGGAAATATCCTTCTGGGAGGAGGAGGTAGGTTTGGGGTGGAAACCCGGCACGACGTAAATTCATTCGTATTTGATTTGGTCGCTAAAAAGCTGCTACTGCCCGCAAAACGCTCATGCATGACCGCACGGATTCCACCGGGGAACCAGCGAGTGGGAATTGAGAAATGGCTTTGGACCGACGCCAGTGTTGCCAGCGACAGGCCCGGTTGGGGCTGGGGATGGACTCGATGGACAATTTATGGGTCCTTGTTAGTAATACATGATTTTCGCATATTTCATTCTACGAACATGTGCTTCGTACACCTTTGTTTCGAAAAATAATGATTTAATTTTTAAATATATCCGCAAGATTTCTTAGTTGAGGAGCATTTTTATCGAAAAGAGGATATCGGTAAAAAAAATAAAACATAATCACTAGCTTAAAATCACAACGGTGCAGTAAACTGTCCTACGCTATCGGATCAAAACTGATCTGTGTAGAACGGACGGTGAAACGAACTAACTTTTTGGCAACCTTGCTCATCCACATGTGAACGTCACTAAAAACCTCTTATAAAACTCCCATCGAACAAAATTTCTACAGAAAGCTAGAATTTTTGCGCCAATGCCCAAGCAGGGCGAAGAAAATCTACACCGACAAAAACAACACCAGCAAAGGAAACGCCACAGCAAACCAGCACGGTTGGCGTTATTCTTTGGAACAAACTTTATGGGACGAATTCCTTACATCCCGCAGGATCCCGTAGAACACATGTGGCACCTCTCGGGGAGCCTTTCGTGTGCCTTTCGGGATCTCTTCATATCATTCAGCAAACCTTTTTGGCATTTTTTTTCCCGCCCGGTTGCCTTTTCATTTGTTTTTATTTTATCGTGCATCGCGTTTCAACCACAGTTTTCCCCTCCAGCGGTTGGTTTTGTGAGCGAAAAATAATTTAACCGATAATATCAAAAGTGTGCATCTTCTCAGTGCACCACCATGCGCTAGCTGACGTCGACCAAGCACAAAATTTGTGAGAAGTGAAATACATACACAAAAAAGCTGTATAGAACCATTGCATGCGTTAGTAAAATTCGATAATGATACCGTCCTACCGCTGACGTTGTGCAAGAAAGGTTCTCGCAGAATGAACGTATTAGGGTGAACTCGGGGCAAGATAAACCGTTGGGGTGAAATTATTTAATTATTTAATGTTTTATTAGTAACAAATAGCTTTCTTCTACGGCTATACAAATATATCTTAAAACTAACACAAGTTTAACATGAACTTATATACTTAGTCATAGGCAGAATGGCGACACGGGCCGAATGAAGCTAAATAAACTATTACAAATCAGTCAATTCCTGAATGAAATAGCGATGGAAAAGTAAAGGAAACACCTGCAAGAAACAGGAACACCCTTGAAAATTCATCGGCGTGGTTTAAGTTGAATCAAGCAACTTCAGAATATATTAACAAATGAATTATGTTAATTTGCGTGTCTTACATATCCTACATCTGTATTTTATGATTCTTTTTAAAATTTTACAGAAAAAATGCCTGCCCTATGTGTGCCTGAATGCTCCCGTGTAAATGTTAGAGAAACCAGACCAGTTTTCCAAATTTTATTTATCTAAATTTACTCGAAAATGTAGATATTTCCTTATCCGTATCTCACGAAAACTTCAATTTTGATTTCTTTTTAAATTTTCATTTGGATTTCAATAAATTTTTATTTAAAGTTTGAACCAAATTTACCTAATTTTTTATAAATGTGTACCTTTTGTTTTGCTATTGATGCTCAAAAAATATCAAAATCAGACAAGGAGCTCTATTTTAATAATTATGAACGGGGTGAGTCATATTAATAATCTTGTTTTATGGAGGTGCATATTGCCTCACTTTACCTTAAAAGTAAACGAGTTGGAGAAAAAAAAAGTCCACTTCTTCTGATCGCGTGGGTCGACACGAAGTTAAAATTGCAAAATAAATGTTTGCGAGTGCAACGAGCGAGCGAGCTTCCCATGAATACTGCGAGAACATGTTAGTGCTGCTATTACTGAAACCCTCGTGCAAATTATTCCTCGTTCCGTTCCACTGTTGCATCCGCCTGCAATTGGTAGGGAGCAAAAAAAAGTGCTGATCACCCCATCGTTTCATGTTATGCAATGGCACAAGCGTTGGCAGATGGTACACTGACACTGGTCAAGCAGAAAGGAGTTGGGGAAGTGTTGAACAAAAAGAGTTTTCTAAGGTCCCATTCCATACCTTCCACAAAAGGTCGAGGACAAACGATTCCGTACGATTGGTTGCGGTGTGCATGTGGTTACTATTGATCCAACTTTCCGGCTTTCGCAAGTTTTGCTTCTTCTAGCGTGCTTTCCAGTGAAGAAAACTCCTCCCAAAGGATGGGAAAAGGAGTTACGCCCAACTCCGATCGGGCACCGCGATGCCACGTGGCGGCCCCTTTTTTTAAGAGTTCTCGCCCGCAGTTGTGGCCCGCTTCTCGCACTAGACTTCTGTTCGATTTCCACTACTGCACCATCGTCGTGCGGGTCGAATCGAACGGTGAAAACGTCGAGCATTCGAAAGCAGTTCGAAAAGTGTAGTAACGCAGCCCGGCGAAAACAAACTCCCCGATAATCCCCGTGTGTTCGACCCCGCTAAAGGCAAATTTATGATGATTGTGGAACGTAAAAAAATTGACTAGCTCCAAATGCGATTTTGACGATAGCGTGTGCTATTTACGGGTGGCTGCACTTCGCCTCCTCCAATGGAAAGCGACAGCCGCGTGCGTATGTGTGTGTGTTTGTGTTGCGAGCGCAACCGCCGTTGGTGGCAACCTGCCTTTTTGTTTGTCATTTTTCCCACCGTTTAGCACCGGAACATCGGATCCCACCGCGAAATGAATCGTGGTCGAACTATTTCGGGCTCGTAACAGTTGCATCTCGTTACCGCTTCGATAACGCACTCGATGGCGGCGAAGGGAGCGTGGTAGGATGGTGGAAAATGGAGCAGGAGAAAATTTTGGAACGAATCGGAATTGATTCCCACTGACGCCGGGGGTAAGGGACACAAAACATAACGCAATGTGCCGGGGCGATAACGGGGCCGCAAGGATTGATGCAATCTGGATATAAATCAAACATTTTTATGAACCCTCCCTATATCGTCCTGCAACCGTTCTCTCCCTCTCTCCCTCACTCACTCACTCTCTGTGATGGTTCTTCGCCGGAACCGAGACGTAGCCGATGTAGGAGGAATGAAACATGGACGTACCTCATTCTACCCAATCTGCATCGGCCATGTTTGATGCCGATACCATGCCCGTCATCCGAAAGTGATAAAATTCGATCTAAAAAACCCCAACAGCATCCATGCTCCAACCGAACTAAGCCATCCAGATTAGGGACAGCCGGATCGGCGTTATTGGATTTGCACGGATCGTGCGTTGAACCTTTTTATATAGATTTTAACTTTTGTTTTGCTTTGCGTCGAACATTTAGGAACTCCTATTGCATACGCAAAGCCTCTGAATTTAAATTTCACTTTTCGCCAATGCAACCACAACAGTGGCAGACTTTTTTTCAATTGGCAGATCTGTTGCACGCTTTCCGTCACAGCAGTGCACCTACGAACCTGTGTAGCCTCCAAATTGACCACTTCCATAAGGTATAATTGATAGTTTTCAATAAGCTAACTAACAAAAAAATCCGGCCATTGCTCCATCCGAGCGTGCCCTACGAAAAACCAACGAACTATTTCCCTCACGCAAACCCGCAACATATGGCCAGAAGCGGACATTGCAAACCCCTAAACCGAGCAGCGAAAGATCGTATTCGCCCCATTTACTTTAGCATTTCTTAGCGAGAACGAAGTTCGAAGATGGCGATACAAACGGAGAAATTTATTCCACTGCATGCGAATTGCACTTCTCCCGATGCACTTCGCATTCCAAACTTAATGAGAAACGAAAAGAAAGCGGCTCCGGTGCGTTTGACTGTTTGTTTCCACTGCCGGAGTTAAAAAGGGAAACGGTGAAAAGTAAGCATTTTTCCAAACCACCTTCCCACCGGACCTGGCGGAGACGATTCTGCTCCACGAGCGATAAAGCAAAGTAATTATATTTCGCTACACGAACACACCACAAATTTATTGTTGACCAATAACCTTTGCCCGGCGGACCGCTAGGAATGCTACATCGGTGCTGCTCGGTATTCGATGGGCGCATGTATTAATAAATAAAGCTTATATTAATTAATGGAAGAAAGTGTCGTAAACTAAAAGATAAAAGAAGCAGATACGATCGTACCACCCGTCGTGGCCGCACAAACTTTGGCCGATGTTTGTGAAGTGAATAACTTTCAGTAAAAAATTTTGAAACTTTGCGAAATTTCAACAACATACATAGTTTTGTTCGACGCACCGCATTAAAAGCATAAATAAATTGACTTAAACATTCGAAAAAAAGTAATGAAAATTTAAATAGAATAACAAATGTTTATTCAATAAAAAAGATAAACTGGATGAAAAATAATTCAAATAACGCATTTATAACACAAGTCTCTTTAAAAATGGTTATGTTACACTGTTTTCAGGGCCAATTCGTCGGTATCAAGCTGTTTTTTGTTGGTAGTAGGCAGTCAATTGCACGCGCACGGTTTTTGTTTGGCATCGTTAGGAAACACTTTGGGCTTGTTAAGTTTAACTTTGCCATTATCGGTAGCAACATTGACGCGACAACAACGCGACCTTTTCTCGTCGCGTCAATGTTGCTACCGATAATGGCAAAGTTAAACTTAACAAGCCCAAAGTGTTTCCTAACGATGCCAAACAAAAACCGTGCGCGTGCAATTGACTGCCTACTACCAACAAAGAGCAGCTTGATGCCGACGAATTGGCCCTGAAAACAGTGTAATTCTCTTACCATAATATTTTATTTAGGATTATGTGACAGGACAGGATATTACAGGAATAAAAACCACCAGTTCTAAAACATTTTCACATTTCATTGAAATCTTTCATTGATCTATAGTGATTTAAGCTTAGCATTGCTTCATCGTTTAGAATTATGTTTTACCGTTTTCCGTGAAACATTTTCCTCAACAAACATGGAACTTAGAAAATAGTTTTTTTCGAAGAATTACGAAACACAATGCATATTTGCGGTCGACGAAACCCCAAATAATGTTTTAGCTTCCTGATACGTTTATTATGAAAGTTGAAAACAATCAATAATTAGCCGGCTTCACGGATATCATAACAAACGCGGCAAACTTATCAATTACAGCTGAAAACCAATGATCGAGCAACGATTAGTGCCATCGATAATTGGACGAACAATTAAACTTAATTACTGTTCACATTAAATTCAATTTCAACCTGGTGAGCAAAAAGGTCCCACAATGAATGTAATAACATTTACGTTTAACAGCTCCAGCCATAGTTTTACATCTGGGAACCTGTGTTCCACGGAATCGGTGGTCAGTGTAGAGCAAATGGATATCTACATTCCACCTCCGAGAACCTCGTGCGCTTAACCTTTCTCCATATCCTTATCACTTTTGGGAGCGGAAAATCGCGTACCACTTCGGTGTTGGTGTGTTTCCAATGTAAATTCAATTCACCCCTATCGTTCCCTGCTGGCGGGAGACGCATTCCCGAACCGACGTTTACATTGAATTGGGGAACGCTTGCTGCCACTAAATTATTCAAACTCTTCACGCTACCGAATCCCAACCTCAGCTCGCATTCAATGTCATGACTTTTGATCCATTCGTGCGCTTGCTCGAGCAAACACCAACCGACCGAACCCGGAAGACAATGTTCTTCGCCAAAAGCGCAACGCCTAGGCGCGCGTGTCGTTTGCCGTCGTAAATGGCCATTGTTCCACCGGAAAAGGGGCGTTGTAGTTCCAGGGAGTGAAAATTCGAACCACTTGATAATTTGCATAACAAAACTTTACCCCCCGGAGCAGTCCGCAGGAGCGCTCATAAGCTCATCCGGACGCGTGCTGCTCAAGTGATCCCAGATGCACTGCGAAAGTCACTCGAATGCCGTATGCCAGCCAAAGTTGCACCGAATTCGGCAAACTAGGTAACGTCAGTTTTGTGGAAACTCCTGCCATAGCTGTGGCGTTTAAGGCTGACTTGCTGCAAGACGCCATCAAGTCATGACCAGGGCTGAGGTTAGGAACATCAAACACCGATCATTGGTGGGAATTACAAAATCCGACCACCCCGGACCAACCGTACCGTTTGGGAGAGCCGGCGTAAAACCGACGGCATCGGCAACTGTGTTGCTTTATCTTTGCATACAGATTAATTAAAATAAACATTTTACTTCCTTCCAGGATGCTTTCCGGCCCGTTGCGGCCTCCCGTCAAATTCCTTATCGCCTTGCTAGGTAATTGTTGAAGGTTCCGCTCTCCTGAAGCTCGTTGTGTTCTACCGTAAAATCTCCCCAGCGTCCCGGTTCTCTACCGGGCCCTGTGCTACAGGAACTGGTTTAATGAAATATTAAATCACTCACCTCATGTTGAGCCGGCTGCAGGTAGAAGAAGGAAGGAAGAAGAGCAAAGCAGAGGAATGGAATAATAGTGGAACTGGTGGAGAGAACACGATAGACTCGCTTGCTTCAAGACATACTGCGAAATCCATTCGCAGATGAGAAGTCGAACAGATGAAAAACCCATCCCTCAGCGGAGCGTCTTGTTCGCCGAGCTCGGTTCACCGTTGCGTCCATCGTTGCCTCCACCCGTGCTCCCGCCTGCGTGGTGGGATTTGATAATTTTCTGAATAATGTTCCCCACCAGCCTTCATACTGGCAGAAGGCGGCAGGCGGCAAAGGTGAAAGAGTTGTTAATCATCATTCATGCACGAGTTCAGTCTCATATCAATTACGAATTCATTAAAACTGGGCTCACAACGATGAAACCGAACGGCAGAGGTCTCGATCGTAAAAGCCGGCTTAAGTTTCCGGCACCGGACGCACGTCCAGTGGAGGCAGGCGGAGACCCACGGGACGACGAAGCAGTAGCGAAAAGGATGATGCGGTGGTTAACAGCCCGAAAGAAGATTTTTAATCAGCTGTTCTGCGCTCGGTCCACGGCCATGAGCAGCACCTTCCAAGACAAGTTCCGGTGAGGGGGTTGGGAAGGCTGGAGATGGGCTGAATTTTACACGACAACGAATGGGCAACTTGGAATGCTGTCGGTGCAGCGCGTTTTCAGCTTTTATGCTCTGATTTATGCTCGTTCGGAGTGTCTTTATCTGCCACTACGGACCTTTGGCCTTTAATTCCCGTCTTTCACCGCACGTCTTTTTAGCTACCGTTCGAGTGGCGTTATGCTTTTCCATGCCCATGCTTTGATGGTTCGTTTCGACATCCTTTTTGTTTCGCTCATTTCAAGCATTCCCTGGGGTGACCTTTGGCTCCTGGGAAGCATTAACACAACACACTGTGCATGGAACTGACGGTGAATTAAATCGAATGAAAATAAACTCAAGTCATTTGAAATGTAGCATTCCTAATTCGCAAATGCTAAATCAAATTCAATTATTTCTCTATTTAAATTTTACTCGTTCATCGGTGTACATGCTACAAGACTGAAAAAGCTATGAACTAGATAAACCACCGATAACTTATAAACTACGTACCCACTAAATAAAGTGGACAACACTATTCTAGGGAGAAAAACAACTCTGAAAACAAACAGACTATATTGTTCGAAAGCACACCAAATCGTTCGACATCTTATAACAAACTACGAAATCTCATTGAAGTCAATATCAAGTGTATGTCACCTCTAGAGGGGGGGTCCGCGACAGCCGAGCGGTAGCGCCGGTTAGAAAATCGGCCCATGAGCGCCGGGGCTCACCACCACCACCTCGACGGCGTGGGTTCGAATCCCAACCGAGACCGGACCCTCCCCTGTACGAGAGGACTGACTATCCACGTACAACAGGGAAACAAGTCTCGTAAGCCCTTAACGGGCAGGCATGACCAAGAGGTCGTTACGCCAAGAAGAAGAAGAAGAAGTCACCTCTAGAACCCTCAAGCAACTTTTACATGCCTTCTTTATACGAAACCCCCGCAGTATTACCAACAGTATTCGTTCCCTGGTCCTCGACTCTCAACTCCTTAATTTTTTAAGTCGCTCAAACCAACCCATACCAAACATTGAAATGGCCTCTGAAAGGATCAAAGTCAGGACATCCTGGAAGTGCCAAATGCAATCAATGTTTTATTCAACATATCAAAGACCCTCCCAAACAGCTTTCAGCGACAATGAATTTTGCACCGGTGATCATAACATCCATTGTGAGCCTCTCGTCAGGAAGTGAACCGTATGCTAGGCATGTGTTTACCTTTGCCCTCTCCAGTGTTCACCCCAGGCGCCGTTTTGTTTCGAAATTTCACCCGGAAGCAATCTGCCATGGAAGCATATTTCCTGAGTGGTCTGGGTAAGATTAAGCACCAACACCGCATAATTTAACTTACAAGTGTACGACATGCACTTATTCGGGGAAACTATGCAGTGGTGCAAGTGCGTTATTACATGACGTCGTTGACTGTTTTTCCACTTTTCTTACTAGCGTGTAGGTGACTACAATCTGCAGTCAATGTTTATTTTGCTAAGTACGTGCTGGCTACGTTGTCGATTATTAAATTTTCCGCAAAAGTTCCATACCATGTGACACGTTCTCTTGCTTACATTCAGTCTTTCATTCTAGAGCTCATACGACCTACAATAGACATCACGTTATTGAGTTTGTGTTAAACGATCTCTTCGAAACATTTACATTTGCTTGAAAATTTGTTACATGAATCAATAGAATTTAGGGGAAGTTTCTACATGTGGAATGATTGATAAGATTTCCATTTCTCATATGAAATTAAATGAACTGGATCAACGTCATTTTTTGTTACGTTACGTGTTAGTTGATACTATTTACAATGAAATTATTAAACTAAAAATACAACTCAGCATAACTTGTTATGTGAAAAATAATTTTATTGTATAGACATCAAAATTATAATGCACGGGATATTGCACAATTATCTAATCAGTTTACTATAAATCGTTTTGAAGTATTATCTAAAAAATCATAAATCAACAAATGTAAATCAAGAGTCTAGACACATATGCAAACTATTTGCTTTTATTTAACATAATGCAACAGCCTTTCAATAAGGAGTTAAAAATCATTCCCTTTCAAAACTTAAAACGAAATGTCCCAGACAAATGAATCGAACACTCTGCAGGGATATCCAAAAGATGTCGCAGCCAACCACTTCAAAAGTATTTCCAAATCCTGCAGCATTTAAAAGCGCTCTCACTCCAATGCTGCATCCATTCGAGTTAGCCACGCAGGTACCAGCAAAGAAACAGAAAATAGGAAAAAAAACGGAACCCTCCCGTCGCAACCGATTTCCGATTTGTATGCTGTATACCGAATGAAAATCAATTTTCGTAATCTAGCTACCCTTCGTCATAGTCATTTAAAAGAAGCCACTCGGAACCCCATGATTAATCCCACTTTATTTACCTCAGAAGGTAGCATTTTTCGTACAGCGTGCCGGCAATCTTAAGCTTATTTTGTCATCAATTTCTGTGCCAGGCAAGAATCGTGCAAGGACGGCCGAGGCGCATACGGATAAATGCGAAAACCCCGAAAAAAGGGCTCCTTCGGCTGAATGGTGTCTTATTAAAGTCCCCCGTATCCGTCATTTACCATAAAGAAGCCATAATATCCACAAAATTATTGTCCCAAAAAGCACTCGGCGATGGGAAGAATGGTTTTCCTTTTGCCTCCTTTGGCGAGGGGAAATAAAACGAAGGTAAACCGAAGCGAAAGAAGAGCAAAAACCCCTTACTCAGCCATTAAACGTGCGGCGGAATACAGAGCGCAAAAAAAACATGATTACGAAAAGAAACTGCCGGACCGTCGTGTATATTTATTCGAGATACGTGTTGCCGTAAGTCCATCACCCGCCTTGACGCACGGAGGTTTCAAGTCGTAAGGAAAATAATTCAAGCCCACACGCTATGAAAATATTGAATGTTGTCTGCCTGCCGGTAGCGAAGAAAGCGGGCGTTTGAAATTTCCAGCTCCGGGCTTACGTGTGCGTCTCCAATGTCCAATGAAAAGCCGAACTATGAAAACTTCTGCTTCACCACGGGTGGTGGAAGGGCGACAAGAGCGACCAGGATTACATGGTCCAGCCTGGGAAAGTAAATTCCACAAAAATCACATAAATCTGCTGGACGCTGGACGGTGGTGACTTTGAGTGTCCATCAGTTGACCATTGAAACGGATCAGCAACAAAGAACGAAAGATTTTGCTTTGCGTCTCATCGCAATGGGATTTCTTTTAATGTATCAATAATTCGTTTGATTCTTGAAACATACGGCATTCGATTGTGCTGACAAACAGTAATGGAATATTAACTTTTATTTCGAAAAACTATGAAAAAAGGACCGTAATTTAATTGTTTCAAGTACTATTGCTAGTATTTTTTTTTGTTATACTCCAAGTTATCTTGGATACAGCTACCATAAAAATACTTATTCTTAAACTAACGGCCATGTTCACTCGTCCCTATGTTTCGTTCTTAGTTTTCGAACCATCCGTAAAATAAATCGCCAGTAAACTGCCACTACTAATAACCGTTAAAATCTTTTCCGCGATAAGACAACAATGGATGTTCCTGAATCGGTAACGACGCCTTTAACGCAACTGCGTCTTAACGATAGTACAGACACCACAACAATCAATGCCAATTCCGATGAATTTGGTGTAGTTAACATAAAGACAAGACGCGATCGCAATAAAACCGAAAGAAATGCGTCGTCCATTTTTGATGCCTCGTACTCTAGTGGCCGTTCAACGTGCCTCTGTACATTTTCATCGAATATTCGCGTGCAGTAAACTCGGTTGAAAAAGGTTTGCCTTCCGACCAAACCCCATAGGCCCTCGAATGATGATGGTTAGTGTAAACACCGGCATACCCCGCGTCGCCATCGCTTCCCGCCAAAGCCATATCCAAAGGACAGCTGGAAATTGTAAAACCCATAAGACAACGCGTTCGCGTTCCTCTTGTAACCGGAAGCGGGCTTTTTCCTAAACGGCGGCATAACTGCCCAATCGCTTAACCCATTTTTATGATCATCGAAACGGAACGCCCATCGAAAAGACCACCGGAACCCTTTCCTGCCTCACTGGCTGCCTTATTGGTTTCTTTTCCTTCCCCGTGGTCTTGCATGAACGGGCCCCAGGCAGGCAGCGGAGACCTCCACCATAATCGTTAGGCTTAGGGCGTTTGAATTTTAATTCAATCTTCCAATCCGTGCCCTGGCTATCTTCCGGCCGGGAGTTAATGGATTTCGAGGCCGCTTTCCGTTTCGCTTACGCACGTGCCAGTTCGCATGTGACCTCCACCGTGGAGGCTTAAACGGTTGCTGGTGAAAAGATAAGAAAACGAATTCAAATGAATGAATCCTTTTTTGCCCGTCCGAGACCCAGGTGGAGGTAATTGTGGGTAACCAAAAGGGGCAACGCACAATGTTGGTGGTTTGAACGATACAACACAATTCGGCTAAAAGGGCATAATCGGGGATCTAGTTTTGGCTCATTGGTATTCATAGTGGTCCAGGATGTTTTGCTTTTGACAGAAACAGAATAGAAAAATTTCAATAAAACGGTAGAAGTAAAATAAACAAACAACTGTGTTATACGCAAGACTATGGAAAATATAAATATTGTATTGCTTTTGCACCAAATTATTTAATGCAAATTATTAAAATTTAAACAAAGAACATGTGAACGCTATTTTTTAACCCCTTTTAAATCAAACAGTGGTTCTTAAGACAAACAAATAAAATCTCAGCTTCTAAAACGCACACTTAAATTACGCGGAAAACGTTCACTCCAACAAGACGAAACGTCCGTTTTGTCCATCCAGCAAAGCTCCAGCAAAACACAGGAAAGCGAGCCGTCATCATACAACCATTTTCCATTACGAAAATTAAATTTCCCTTCACGTCTTTGTGCAGTGACTCCGTCAGTTAGCTGGTACACTTAAAACTTCCATACGGTTCGTTCCACCTGACAGGACGATAAATCATGAAGTGCATCGTGCACTGGTCACCGGGTCTCGTATGTCAATGGTACTACCTTACCTCAGGCATGCAAAGCACATCCACTTGTACGATGCAAATTTGGTTACGGGGGTAGCGTCCAGCGTTTTAAAACTTGGTTTTCCTAAGCTCGCATGCAAAACAAGTAGCACTCTGCAGTCTTTTGTTTTATTTTTCGACTGCCATCTAAATTTTCCGTTCCCTTTTCAAATGCGTCGATTTCAAAGAAGCGTTCTGGAATTTCTATGGGAGACGATCGTTCGTTCACTGACACTTACAGAATTTACTGTACGGTTTCCTAACCTTTTCCCATAAACCAATAAGATCCAGTCATTAAAAATAAGTATATTCTTCATCAACTACTCTGTTTATACAACTGCTTTTCGACTGTGCGATATACCACAATATCCTTATCCACTAACAACACTTAATATGCAAACAAGAAGAAATCTACTGTCGGAGTGGGCTCCCAAACCGAACAGCAGAGATGTCCCTTCAATCACTTCCCCGCTCGTCGTACGCTCGATTAAGGGCAAATTAACAAACACAATGTGATAAATCAGATTCTGCGTTTGAAACAAATAACCATTTATCATACTTCCACCATTGCGAACCAATTAATCTTGACCTCTTCCGTCAGCTAAGACGAGCTTTCACCCAAAAAAAAAACACCCGTAAAAGCTGCCATCGAAAAAGATTGCACCATCGATCGTCACGCAATGACAGACTGTCTAATGGCAGTCGACGTTCTCCGGCCCCCCGGGCGGGCTAACGATAGGCTTCGTTCGGTCCCTCATCGATCACAAATCGATGGTTGATTCGCCGCTTTTCGGCGCGATTAAACTGCCGATGATGCCTGACCGCCCATTGCGATAGTGGCAGCGCATTCGAGGCGCGTATTGCTTGCAAACCGCCACCCACGAACCATTCTGTCAACGAACACCGAGGCGGAAGACCCCGAAGGGGGTCTGGCGAGGGGCACCGAAATGGGTGTTTAAGTGAAAAATTATTCTCAATCACCCGCAACGCACAACGTAGGATTGTGAATGGTCATCGGTGGGATGGGGTGGGGGGAGGGGGAGGGGGGCAAACAGGATAGTTGCCAAGGAGACCATCCGTTGAAGGACCTCATCCTCAAACCTCATGCCACGTGGTATCCAGCCGCCATTTTCCGGGTTCCGTCGTTAAGATTGATTCTCATTTTCGTCCATCAATCAAACTCAATGCTTTACGATGACTCATTTTTTCCCATCTTGTATGCTCCCCAGCCATGTTTTATTACTTCTCTCACCCCTGAGAAGCCCTCCCCCCTCCACCATCGCACCCCGCGGTTATCTGTCGGTGGCCATCTTCGAACTCAGCATTGATTACTTTGCTCGCCATTAAAATGCTATCGTTTTACACGATGCGCTAAGCAGCACTTTAACCGTGGTAAGAGGCAGAATCAACATCGATTAATTAATTTTAATGACAGACAAGCGACACCTTTGGCATGTGCTCGCAATTTTAGATCGTTTCTAAGAACAACACCTTAAGCCCGAACAATGCACCGGGAAGTTTCCATCAACTTTTCGCGCAGTTTAAGATTACGTAGCGTGATAACTAACACCTTGCGTCCGTCGTTTATGTGCCACTGGCGAAGTTGAACATCAAACAAATTCTTTTGTTTCACATGGTGGCATTCAGAAATAATTAAATAAACAAAAGCAATACCCAACGTGGTAGTTAAATTGATCTAAACAATTTCAATGCAGAAATTGACAGGGATTACGGATTTTTGTTTTTGTATTGCATTTTTATTCACATTAAATCAGATTCAATAAAGTTGAGAAGAAGTTGGAAAACACCCAAAGACCAGTTTTAATTTCATGTTAATGCAACAGCTTCTTGGCGCTTGTGCTGGTCTAACAATAATTTATTTTTTCTATGTTATTTACAGTTATTTCCAGTATCTATCGACAGTTTGCGGGAAGCTCTTCGGTTCAAGACCCCATAAAACAAATAATAAAGGAGCCAATCACATTCCACTGAGTGGTACATAATTTTTCTACACAACATTGAAGGACCACGTTCAACGGCACTCGATGTATTGACGACCCTGGTACGAATCTTCACCCCTATCTTCGTTGCTCTTCTCATGGTTCACAGCATTTTCCTCACCTGATAGCTCGGTTAAAATTTACCCTTATAAAAATTATGACCCCATAGCAATTGCATTTATTAAACTAGTCCAGAGTACTCTCGAGTGCTGGATTATGTTGCGGGGTGAAAAACGCTGGGCAAGCGGGTTCGACATGGGTTTTCTCGATTGCACGAGATACGTAAGGCGGTCAGCAAAGCACGCCGAGCGCACTCAGCCCTAAGTAGCCCACTCTCCGACGTGAGCATCGTGCTGCGAAAAGTCGAACCACCGCCACCATCTTCTTTATGACGTGCTGCTCCGGCTCCAAGCGCATTATCCTTGTCTGTTTCGTTGGCATTTATTTCTTGCATGCATTGCATTCAGCACCGGTGAAACATCCGAACGAAACGAACCCGAACAAAAGTACCGTCAACCGGGCAGCCTGTGCACATAAAATGAAATTATGAAAATTAATTTGCTGGAACAACCCCGTGAACTCTCCACGCTCGCTGTCCCCCCTCCCCGGGGACATGCTCCTTGGGTTAGGCATATTTGCAAGCCCCCAGCACCATCTTGATGCTAGATTGCCAAGCGAAAAACTGCCACTGGCAAAGCTGAAGAGCGCCCAACCTGAAAGCGGCCCAAAAGATGCTGGCACACCAAACCGGCAGCACCCGCTACCCGTCTCTATTTTCTCAGTTGTCATAATTTTCCACTCAAAAGTGAATTTTCACCTTCACCGACCCATCCTCCTCACACACCCGCCTCGGCTCGTGCTGACCAAAACACCTCAGCCGTTTTCTTATCTTCCCGCAGGACGGCGGCACCAGGCGCAAAACCCATTTGCAAAACAAAGGCCACAGCCAATGGCACTGAAAAAGGAAACCAACGGAGACTCGTTGCGCTCGCCCGACATCGAGAAGACACAAACAATAGTCGCGGTCGAAACACTCGATACCAACTAACGATGATGACAATGGTGAGAAGATGTTGATGATCGGGCAAAAGCAACATCATTTGCGCGCCACGTCGGTAGCGAGTGCAATGAGACAGGAGAAAATAAAATACCGAACACAAACCAACCAAAACACACCGGAAAAATGAGGGACCGAAAGTGCCGCGAACGTGAACCAAAACTGTGGCACCACTTCACGAGATAAAGTCGAGCACAAAATTGTCGGCCAAAGTACACTCCCACTCGGGCGGGCGGGTACGTTTTTCCCTTTTCCTCGCTCCAGCAGCATTAAGAAACACCCGGGGTGGTGGAACGTGAAGCAGTTTGTTCCACGGAAATATGGCCGCACATTGACAAACCCAATGAAAAATGCGGAATACATACGGAATGATAGAATAAAAAGCTTCACTCGGAGCAGAACGGGCGACGAAGCAAACCCCGCCCCTCCCCCCCCCCCCCTCCCCCGGTCCAATCGTTCCGGCGCGCGGGTGGTTTAAGGCACTCAGTTTATCAATTCACAGGTCCTCGGTTGTCTGTTTCAGTGTTTTCCACCAAACTACCGTTTCGTTTCGTTCCCTTTCATTTCCGCCGTAAATAGCGCTTGTATCGCTGCGCGAGCTGGTGGCCGATGCTAGCCGACAAAAATAAATTCTGAAAATGAAAACTCCTAAATGAGGCTAGAAAACTGTTATGGCCATTCGAGGGGTGCGAGGGAGAGGAGGATGAGGAGGACCAGGCGACCGATACGCTGAAGCGTAAGAGTGGGCGGTCGCTGAGTAAGTGCGCTAGCGGGAACAAGGAAAAACTCAAGGAGGAACCTGTTTTTATCACCACTTTTCGTTCGTTTCATTATCCTTACCGCCCGGCTGGGTACGTTCTTCAAGGAGCGAACCACTACCACGACCGTCCCGAGATCGGCCAACTGCACGCTTCTTCAGACAATGGCGTCAGACAAATACAAAATAGATTTCACCCACAAACAGGATCGCCCAGTAGTTTCCGCGGGGAACTGGCATTCGCCGGTGGTTTCGTGTTACGGCTGTGAAAAACGTTTTTCTTCAATTTAGCTGGCTACTCCATCTTTTTGCTATCTTTTCTCTCCCGCTTGCGCTTCTCCCCCTATCCTCTCGGACCACTTTTCTTTTCCACCGTCGGGTAACGTAAGCAATGTTGCAACACTTAATGCAAATGAATGCACTGGGAGGAGAAAAAGGAGCTGGTTAGCATAATACCATTCTGTTCCCCGTTCGAACACGGGTGCAACAGTTAGATCCGAAGCGATGCATCCTACCACCAAGCGGGCGGCTCTGAGCAGCAAGGAGAGAAATGTTCTACAAGTCGGTTCAGTTAATGTTTGAACGATCCTTTTTCCTTCCCGTTCGAACGCCCGCACACGGGCGCGGGAATGTGAAAGAGTCTATAAACTGAAACATTCCATGTGCAACGTAGCTTTTCGTACAAATCAGCGTTATCTGAACTACTGTTTCGGCTTCGAAAAGGATAAACGATGGGGAGGGGGGTGGTTGTTTTCTGAAAATTATTATCGTCCAACATCGATCGAAACTTTTGTATAATTAGGAATCACGTTCAATTTTGGGAATTTCTCGAACTTTGCCCGTTTTCCCTGAGTCCGAATAAATGTGACTGTGCAAAATGTGTGGTGGCAATTACTCAACAAACAAAAACCTATGATTTCCCTTTCCCCCATAAATTTATGTCGAAACTCACACTGGAAAGGATCATGAACAAAATATGAAGTAAAATTATTTGTACCGATTCAAAATTAGGGGGAAACTTTCCTTACTAACTGGCCGCAACTTGAATGAATAAAGAACTTCGGTTAAGAAAAGTTAAATAATAATGGAGATCCTATTTTGTCTCACAACGAGTTGAATTACTTTATAACTATAAAGAATGGATTCAGAGCAGTATCGTTTTCTTGAAAACTTGAAAAAATAGAAAGATTCGAAAACAACATGTAACGAAGCGGATTGTCCAGCCGAGCGCGAAGGTAAACTCAACTGAGTGCGTCGTCGTTCTAACGCGAGAATCTTCACCGGATTTGGAGGTCCGTCGATTTCGGTATCAACGTGTTCGGCCCGTGTTGTGACGTGCCAACAACGGTGCAAACAGCGTGTGATACCTTGATCTAAAATTAAGGGAAACCGAGAACCCGGTCCGCAGCGTGACGTGCCGCTGAACGGAGAGGTGTTCCGCGAGTTGTCCTTAACTCTTTTCGGACGAGGAGTTGGGAATGCTTGGCAGCGTGACCGGTCCGAGCCGTGACTTGCCGGCAGCGGAGAGGACCACGCAGAAGCGGGAAACTTATTGAATCTTCTAAAGTTCCGTCCGAGCCGTGACTTGCCGACGTCGGAGAGAAGCCTTCAGAATTTTCTCTAAGTATTTGGAAGGGTTTACGAGAAGCCGGTCTGCAGCGTGACGTGCCGCTGAACAGAGCAGAATCTAGCGTAAGTTCGGAAGGGTTTGGGTACTTCGAGAACTGATTTCGGATGAACTTGAGTAAGGAATTTCAGGTACTTTACTCGTAGGCGTCCTGGTGAAGATAACTAGTTTATTCAAATTTTCGAGCGCTTATAAACTATTTCGGTTACATTTGATCAATAAGTGTAAACAAGATAGAAGATCTCGCTCTAATTCCAGATTGCCCCCTGCGCATCGTGAGAAAGTTACGCGGTGTTCTGTTCCTGTCACGCGTCCTTTTTTCCTAAACGTCTCACTTTCTCCTAATGAGAAAACGAGGGGTCGCAGCGTCGATCGATATCGACCCACTTGACGCTTCGTCGCTCGATCACGTTGATCGCGCTAAGATTTTAACCCTTCATCGCGTGGGGCGTCTGGTTATCGTCACGCTGGCGTGGCTATGCTGGGGTTCGTAAGTTTATCAATCGAGTGAAACATTTTGGTTAATAATTGACCTTTTTTGGTCTCTCGAGCGCATGCATGCTCGTTCTCTTGCGACATCATGCATTGTCGCTTATTCCTAAAAGATCTCACGTGGCTTCAATGCTCACGATTGTATTCCTACTTGCTATGCACGCATAGTTTTCCATCTGGAAAACATCAAATATTTCGGGTTTTCCTAGATTGCGTCATTCTCGCTCCTTCGTTCTTTGTCCCATTTTTCTTTGTTCTAACTTTTCTCGTCTTGTGATGGAAGAATTTTGTCCCATAAAATTTCCTATTTTCTTTACTTTCTTATACTTTGTTTTTCTACTCGCGGTCAGGGGTAAAATTTTTCTATCCGTTGGTATCACGAACAAAACATATCGTCCGTCAGTAACACAACATGAAATATATTCATAAATTTCACATATGTATCGAAGTAAAGCTGCCTCTTGATGAACTAAAACAAATAGTTTTTTTAATATGAAAAAATATATAAACAAAACCAAGATTTTTCAATGCAACATACGCGTTTAATAACGTTTTTCTATATTAACAATATCTACAATATGTTAAGAATATTTTTCATGATAACAACAAATATTCATTTCAAATGGTTCTCGACTCCAAATCTAACCAGAACCAATGTAAGATTATAAATACTGAAACCATTTGATAAAAAAAGTTTGGTAATTATATTTTGCCCCACTGGCGCATAATTGATATTGCTCGAGAAAAAAGTGGAGTACCGAAAAACAGTTATCAGATAATTTTATTAACATCGTTAGCTTCAATTGTAATTACTTTGCATGCATCTTTGCGCAACAGTTTGACTTCTAAACACTAAAAAAAAGCAAAATTCCCCATAAAGCGCATAAAAACTGAAAAATTAATTGTCCCAAAAAAACGCACTCATTGCAGTAAACTGCTACATTTTCCCAGGTAGAAATGGTAATGACGTACCGCAACCGACGCATACTCACACGCCCAAATTTGCAAAACGCCTTCTCCAATTCGATTCCTGCAAATGCAAATACTTGCAAATGCTCAACCACCGACTCGTTCTATTTTCCCCGCCGAGCACAACGAACGTTCGGTGCAGATAGCAAATATCAGCAGCGTTTTGTTCATAAATTTGACATACATTTTCACCAAGAGTAGAGTCTGCGTTTCTGTTTTTTGTTCTTTTGTGATGCGCTTTCCCGCACGACATTATGCCACTGTGGTGGAGAGAAAATGTTGGTGCAAAAGAATGCATGGAATAGAGAAAAAAATATCCATGATGAAAAAACCAATTGGCATGGTGCGCCACTAAAACACATTCCCCTTTTCTTACGCTCATTGACATCGCTTGCATGTTTGGAAGATAAATAATTTAATTTAATCATACAGTGCAATATGCAATGCACTGAACGAACGGGGCCGCTCGCCAGGCAACACTCTATTTTTGCATTGTTTCAACAGCAAAGGAACATTCACATTTCTACATGAATGGCTATTGAAAGATACAAAAAGTGGTTGGATTCGTTAACATTATCTCGGATAAGTTTTTAGGCCAGATATTTCGTACAGTTCCAATTTTAAACACGCTTCTTATTCTGCTAACATCTTACTGTACATAAAGTCGAAAATTTGTTTTTCAAAGACAATTCTGATCCAATAAGTTACCTACGGAAAATGGAAATAGGTCAAAATGTATAAAAAAGGAAATGAACCGTACCCGGTTCTTCTCGCTAATTCTTATTTCAATCAATTAACTCAATTAACTTCTCGGAGGGAAAATTAGCCAACCCGTTCGTTATTCATGCCGGCAGGTCCACAAGAACGCACGTTTTCGTCCGATTGCACCGATAAGTTATCTTGCCAATCGTTGCCGTCCGCTTGCTCCGGCCAAGTTGGGTACCATCGGTTCATTCGACATCCGGATTTGGTAAGCAAATACGTCACCACGAACGGTTATTCCTACCGTTCTATCTAATGCCGTTCGGAGAGACTTTCTTCATCGTGCTGTACGTAGTCGACTGCCAGCTGTGGTTCGTGATGGTTTGCGGGTGTGTTCGGTGCCAATGAGGGGATCCTCATTCGCCCACCCTACGGTCTGTGGCTGGGGGAAAAAGAAGCGCTAGGAAGCATCACTGATTGCCACAGGATTGCTGCACAGACCGTACAAAATGAAGGCAATTAAAATATCATTAAAGAAAAACGGTCCCCACCAACGCGCCATCTGTGACACGACGCAGCGCTTTCCCGACGACCGGGCGAGTGCAGAAAACTCAATGAAGTTACGTGGGAGGTTTTCAAGTCGTCCTCTCAATATGCACCCGATCACACTATCGAACCGTCCCACGAAAGTTCTGCAAAAATTTCATACCTTCTCACTCTCTCTTCCACCCTTTCTTTGGGTGTCTGTTGGCTACCCTGGACCAAAAGTTTTTTTTATTTTCAATATGTGCTCGTCGATCACCGATCCTGTTTGCGGCTCATTTGGGAGGCGAAGAAAGAGCGCATTCAGAATGATTCACCAGATTAAATCCTTGCGATATAGTGTGACAAATGAGCTGCAAATTGATTGGTACCACCAAATTGATATCCAGAGCGCTTTGGAACACTCTGCACGTAAAACGTGACAATTAAGGAATGGCAAAGGGGACGGAAATCAATTTGGGTGCATACAAGCTGTAGCGGCATTTGAAAAAAGAACTTATTTAGCACGTAAGTGCAAAAATAAAGCACTTTACCAATGTTATACGTAACAGCCGCATACTTATTCAGCACTCTTATAGCTGTTGTAAGTAATACAGTTGATGTATAATTTATTACTAATGACCTGTTGATTATAAAGTTTATCATGAAAATTGAACAAAAACATAACATAGCATTTCAATTTGAATTTCTAAGCCGCTTGGTTACGGAATAAAATTATTCAAAATTTTGCAATCTTTTGAACAACGTAAGCTACCGGATCATTTTAGTTGTTGTGTTTTTTTCATTCATTTACAATAGAAAGTTTCGATTTTTTAATTAGAATGCAAAATAAATTATAATCGCAAGCAACTTAAAAAAGAAACGTGTTACATGGAAATTAAATTTCAACTGACCGTCCATGTAACTCACTAAATCGACGCACTGCTTGTTAATCACGTGTGAAAACTGAAGTGCAATTGATGCAAACTAGTTTGTCGAGCTCATTCTCCTTTCGGTAAACATGTAGCCGTCCTTGCTACAACTTTTCCCAATGAAAAGTGTACCCACCCACTAACCCGCGCTTCTCGTCGAACAACGTTCCACCACAGACTGTTCGCCACCAATTTATGCATACGCACAATGGAACTGGGCCACGCAGCATGCTGTCTATTTTCTCTTTGATAGCGTAATTTATTCGCACGATTGCTTTTCCAATTTACTTCTGAAATCGCAATAAATTTTTCACGCAACAAACCTCTACCCTCCCACAGCCGCTCCTAGCCAGTGTTCCAACAGCGTCATTTAAAGCCGACGCCGCCACGCAGGAAAAGAGAAAATGGCAACGACTACCATTTTGGTGCTCATCTCGAACGCATCCTTTCTCTATGTGGCGTCTTCCTTCTCTTTCGGGCTTTCTCTTCCACCTTCCCCACGAAAATCTTTTTACCATTTGCCATGCAATCAGAGTAAAAACGGTGGCAGAGAACAAGGCAAGCCCTGCCGCAGAATGGAAGCGAATCCGTATCGAGCCGAAACGGGAAAGATGTCGAAAATTTTTCATTAATATTTAAATCGTACCAGATTCAATGATCGAACGGACGGTGAAGAAGTATTCCCATATCCGATCTGTCACTTGCCCCGGACCCATTCAGCCAGCGGAAGCCCTCATCCTCACGATCCTTCACTTCTGGCGCTCCTACACGGCTGCACGCTTGTTCTCGAATTTAGTGGGACAGTTTGATAATAAATATGATTCCATTTTTTTCCAACTCCCACTCCTCCCTGAAGGGTTTTCCATCGCAGGGAGATAGTGTGATACCCTCGATTTCTTTGCAATTCCATCCGGCGACGGACGGAGTATGGTACGGAGCGCCCGGTAATGGTAAATGTAACTTTCGCGACAGAAAAGGATCGGAAACGATCACCGAAGAAAAAACGAACACGTATACGAGCCCAATAGATTATTAGAATTAGGTTACCATATTGCCTCTGACGAGTTATTGAGTGTTCTACTTTTTCCCCAGTCTCTTACGATTCGCACACAAGGAAAACAATTGAAATCGTCGTTGTACAACAATAGATAGAGAATATTTGTGAAGAATCAAAGAAATTCGGAAAATTTAATATCACATTTAACAGTTTCCATGTTTATGAACCAAAATTGTGTATAACACCCTAAACACATTCAAAGTGCAAATAAAACTGACGAGTTACGTAACAAATAAACTACACTATGAACCATGATATCAGAAAGCCACAGAATAAAAAGCGATACAAAACAATATTCTTAGTCATCACTGTAGCTGTGTGAATCTCATAAACAAATTCATACCATGCCATCGGAACGGAAATATCAAAGTGCCAAGTTGCGCCAGCCTTTCACCCGTATTCGGTGCAGCAAAAAAAAAAAAGTCGGAACCCCGAACGAATGGAGCAAATGACAAACGTTACACCATTTTGGACAAAGCTGAAAAGCAAAAATCTCCGACACGGTCATAAAACACGATGAGCGATGGAGCGTAAATCATATCGGCACATTTTTCTCACCACCACCGATGCCACTCTCGGGAGTAGTTGTGGTGGAGAAAAATGCGCGAAATGGCGTGGCAGAAGAAAAAAAAACATTCTCCCCAAACGGATATCGTCGAAGGAAGAAAGGAAGAACCCGAAACACCCAAACCTTCCTCTCTCCCACCGGTCTGGGTGATGGACACCGGGGGTATCGAGCCCGGTTGCTGCAATCGGCACCCATCATCACACCACCCTCAGCCGGCCAGGCTGTGTGGTTTGACGCCGCCGTGGCCCCGTGGTATCGTGGCCGGATTGTGGGATGGTTTAATCGTGATAAAACAATCGCCACCCAGCGATCTGCAGCCACATCAAAACAGGAGTGAACGATTTCCTTTTTGCTTGCGAGGACGAACTTGCCGCTGCTGCAAACCTGCAAAACACACAAACACAAGAGTTCCATTAGTGAACGGTAAAAACGTAAAACAATCCGGAAGTCACACACGATCCATCGCAAATGGGCACGCAATATGTCAGTGGAAATATGCGCAACGCACACGTACACACGTGCGCGCAGGAGGAACGCAGCTACCATAACGGCGATAGCAAAATGGCAAACGATTCCGATGCACCCTCAGACTGTGGGCGCTGGCAAAACATGAAGTCATCAGACTGCAATCAAAGCCTCCCATCGGAAACGATGAAGCTGGTCCGATAAATTTACGTGGCAAACCAAGCTTGAGTTTCATTTCCCTGGTTGGATTGTTCTATGCGAATATTGGTACGATATCATGTTTAATATAATTCAGCAATATTCGACAAAACATCGAAAAATAAAAACGGGTAAAAATTTACCAAAAATGTAACTATGAAATATACCACTTCCTGGCAATGATATTTTTTTCATATTTCATATTTTATTCCTAAAAGTGAAATGATGAATCCAAAAACGGCTTACATTTGTTTCTCAGGCCAGAAAACAATCCAGGTTTATTAAATAGGTGACTTGTACCGTATTACCGTACCGCTTGTAGGTAGGTTGTCGTTCTTTTATAGTTTCGTAAGTCCACTACCTTATTTTTTTTTTTTTGGGGGGTATTAAAATGATTTAAATACAAATATTCCATATTCGTATCTTAATACCATCGGCAATCTATGCCTTTTTTCTGACTAAAGTAGATTAGTGAATGTATTTCTTCTGGTGTCCTTGCGCTTGGTCAAATTTGTTTAATTTTTAATGTTTTCAAATTGTCAAGATTGTATTTCTGTGTTTAGCTTCAACACAATTGTTTGTAGAACGGGTTGTAGCCGTTCCCCCGGAATGTTACATCAAATTACCGATACTGTATGATTCGACCAGACGGACTACCACACACATTTGCAATAATTTCTTGCACTGCATAAGGCCAACCGTGGGATAACTGGTAAAGCGCAAAGGAGTGCAAAGCGTTGCTGCTTTGTTGTTCACTACTTTACCACGATTAAGTCCCTGATTTGTTGAACTCTGGCTCAATCTCATCCGCTACGACCATGCCGTGTGGCGAACACTCTTACAGTTCTGGCACGAAAAACACATCGGATGAAGCTAGATCCTTTTCTAAAACTGCTCACATACGAGCCCTCAGCTTAATGACGATGCTTAATGGTGTTTGGGATTAGTCAGATTTATGACGCACACGAAAAGAGTCACAGCGTACTGTGTCGGGTTTCTGGACCAGGTCCGAGCTGCTGGCACGGCCACTCGGTCTCGGGAACGAAAACACACCACATAGTAGTTCTAGTACGCCTTGTTGCACCGTGCCAAGTTAATTACAGGCCGCCTCACCAACCCACGGCAACCTCATATGGCGACCACAGAAACCAGGGTTGTCCTCTCCGAGATACGGGTCGGACCCTTTGGCCACGGGTAACGGTCGTTTAAACCAGCGCCCCGTGTCACGCTCACCAGCGCACTTTACCGGCGGCTACTTTCCATAATCAAACGTAAATATTTGATTTGAGCTAACTACACGTTCCATGTAATGCCACCCGCAACAATTTACGTTAAAACTGAGAGAAAATTCACAATCTTCATGTCGAAAACATATTACGCTTATCGATGGCCAAAAATACTTTTTATTCATCTTCCACAAAACGTCAAACCGTTTCGATGAATAACGTAGTTCTCCTATTGTGAAAACCAACCATTTTAATTGTGTTTTTTTTATAACGAAACCGCAGCTGTACCAATTAAATGAATTTGTTTTTGTGGTCCGTTAGGTTGACCAGGACCTGTAATTATTACTTGATCCCTGTGTTTGCTTCTTCATATCGTTTCGAACTGTTGAATAATATTTTCATTACGTTAGTTGATTGCATCAACATTACGTTAGTTGATTTTAATTTAAATTTCATTCATGTTGCAAACTACTATCATCACACGTAATCCCCACGAACGACCCCACTCAAGTAATTGTGTAACCACACAAATTAGTGTCAATAATTATTCTATAACATCGTGCGCCCGAACAACCGTTATGTTTGGTTTGGCAATATTTTTATGAAAAAAAAGAAAAGCAAAAGTAAATAAAAACGATCGAGCAACATGCCGCCTAATGTGGACGATACATTTTTCCCAGTCATCACCATATCCATCAATCGTGAAAGACATGGCCGTCCGGCGCTGGTGCGGAGCCATCCGATGACGAATCGAAGTACCATGGGTCGATAAACGTCTTCTCGGGCGGGCCATTCATCTTGAACTCGAGCTCATCCGGAAGCGAAAGGCCGAGCCCGGATGCTCCATCAAAATAGCGTTGTCGATTTCGGGCTACCCGAAAATTTTCCCATCGGATCGCCATCAACACGCCGCTGACCATATGCTTCCATTTGGGATGTCCACAGCAGCAGTCTTTTCCATCCTTGACTGACGGAGGCTTTTCCTTGGTCGACTTTTTACATTTATCGCGCCCAAGCGATGATATAAAGAGGGTGGAGTGAGTCAATAAGGTGTTGAAAACGGTGTTATATTTGATGGAATTATGAATATATATATATAAAGAAATGTGTAGTTGTGTTTAAATGCCCAAAAGGTGAGCAACAAAACCACAAGTAGCACATCGATGGGATACAACATCATATTAAAAATTAGGCTGGATATTATTTTCCAACTAAAAGGCAAACTATTACAATCATCAATATTGAAACAGACAAGTAATGAAAAAGACTGATGAACGTCTAGGACATAATTTCTACTTTTAGAAACCAAAAAGAACCATTGTTGATTGAAAAGAATGAAGTTATACAAGCATTAAAATAACGTAATTATCCAATGTCTTGTGGCTATTTTACAGTGTAAAATATTTTTTTATTTCAACAACCATTGATGAAAAGTTCTGGTGAGTTATTCATAGTCTGGATAGTTTGCACTCCAAAATCTCCTAATGATTTGAATGCACAATTCTGCGTTTTTTTCTGAATTGTAGTATAAATTTTACAAAAATTTTTTCATTAGTAGTGCCATATGTCTGTTCTTGGAAAAATTATATCCCGTCAAAATTCATTCAATTATTCATATCTAATAAAATTAGGTAAATAGTGTTTTGAAAATCCTGTTTCAAGTTTGATCCCGTAGAATTCTAAGCTACAAAACCGATGGTAAGTAACAGCCTTAGACCCCACCAGCAGCTAAATAGTACACGGTTGTAAATGCTTCTAAAACTGCTAGCATCTACGTCCTTCATCTATAATGCCACCGGCAAGGATTTCACGTTTTTCCCGGAAGTGGTCAACTTTCGGTAAGGGGAAAAACGAATTGGCCCAAAGTCAGCACCAGTAGGCTCCTGTTCCCGCAACGAAACGCTTAAAATGAAACCCATCCAACCGTGGTTGCGGGAAACTGGCCATTCCCCACTACGCAAAGCCGTGGACTGAAGTAAGTGGGATTTAAAGATCGTTAGCGTTTTGCTGGGGCCTGGCTTATTGGGGATTTTTTTTTCTTCTCTCTCCCTTCCTCTCCCTCGGTGGTGTGTGCTTCTACTTCCCTTCGAATGTGAATTCTTTTTTTTTTTTTTGGTTGATGGGCTGAAGGTTGATGGGCTTTACAGTTCCCGTTGGGTTCGGAATGGGGCGAAAAAGTGCTGAATAAACAGAAAAATTCGATTATGACCGCTGGTGATTTGATGAGACGCCTTCGGCGTCCAAAGACCACGGAACATCGTCAAGGCCCTGCCCCCATCCTCCCTCCCGGACATCGGTTTCCAAGGACTCGGCGGGGAAGAGGGTTTGCCAAACATTACACCGCGCTTGCCTACCATCCCCGTGGTTTTGCTAGTGTCCTCGAAACCCGACGCATATCTTGGAAAAACCGGACGGTGGCGGATGGGTACAGGACACTAGCTATAAGCACATGTGAACCGTGGTACTCACCGAAACCGGCTAAAACACGCATAAAAATTCCCACTTTCACCGGCACCCGGACCGGAGATCGAGAACTCATGAAACCAGAAGCCCATCAATTCGAGTGCGATTTATTGGCCTCGTGTCCTGGTTTATGGCCTGTAAACACTATTAAACATCTTTTCCATTCGGGGCTTTTTGTCCGCCGATGTCGATTCGATTGCCGTTAAAAAAGGCAAAACAATGTGTTTGTTTTATTTTCTTTCACGAAATGTGCGGGTGCCGCTGTTCTTCTTCATGACCTCCCATCAAGTGTGTACGGCCAGTGGATCCGGATATTACCAGGGATAATGGTCAAGTCAACCCTCGACACTATGGCGTCTAAGTTCGTAAAATCGAAACTTAACTCGAATGAAGAAGGGAAAATGACGAGACCCATTACTTTTTAAGTTAAAATAAATCAACTACAAAAATAGCCAGGGTTGCACTCTCTACATCGAACTTCTATTTATGCTGCGAAATAAGTTCATTTATTTATGTTTGCAGTTTGTACAAAGGTTTCAAATGATTAAAAATCAACACAACTATCAATATGCAACTCATTTGATGCAAAATCCAATTTGATGGACTTAAAACTCTGTCACGACGTGCTCCAACCTATAATCGGTTTCATCACAACCTAATAAAAATGTTAATCATTCTTGGATCCCCGCGGTTCAGTTGCATTTCCATTGTGTAACTTTCAACTTTGTCTTTGTCCAACGATAACACATAAAATAAATCCTATACTCTGCCATCGCCTCCAACCCCCACTTCACACCGCCCGCTCTTGTGCCTCCAAAGACCCTTCGATGGGTGAAGTGAACGCGCTTGCATTGACATCCGGCAGGAAATAGGATTTTTTATTAGTTTATCCTCCGTTGAGGGGAAAACACATTAGTCTGCGCTGCACCAACCACGCACGGTCCGCCGGTCCTCCAATCGACCAAAGCATCCATCGGCCAGTTTCATCGATAATCTTCCAAGGACCACCGCAAAGTACCCGAACCGCAGGAGCACCGCAACAACCAACGGCACGAGAAGAGAACGGCCTCAAAGATCCAACTAAGCGGCTCGTCGGCAGAGGCCTCGAAAGCAAACAAAACAAGATACTTGTTGGGGGAAAAAAATGGAATCACAACAGCAGGACAAAAAAGCGACCCCGAGAAGAAACGAGGATAGACCAAAAAAGGAAGGAAATATACCAACCACCAGGGCACCAAGGCTCGAAAGTGGCTTATAAATTTAATGGCAGAAGCGATTCGCCGAAATCCGCAGTCGCTGTCAAATTTATGTGATCCTCGGTAGTGATTTACGAGCGAGCACTTTCGTCGGAAAACCGTTCGAACAGATAAATGACGAAATGCCATACGGTCAGCGGTGTTCAGCAGAGTAGTAAATACTACCGTGGTCCACGAGGACGCCACGGGAGCAGTTGGGCTTCGTAATGCCTTTGCGGAACGCTAGGTTGTAATGCCTGAAAATCCCCCAATTCGGAAGCCATCTCCACCGGTTGCGATGGTCAACGATTTAGCAGAGATCACAGTATGACCAATTTGCGTAACAGAGCCAACGTAAGCCGGCTGCGTAAACCCGGAAAGCGACGGGGACACTTTCGAAGAGAGGACTTCCAGGGTACGGCCAGTAATGCTCCGGGAACAACTGTTGCACAGGTAGACCCGGGCCGGAGCAGACAGTGAAAGGTAGGAATGTAAAATGCACACAATCCCACTTTTTCCTCCCCCCCCCCCCAAAGGAATCAAAATCCATTTCGATCGTTTTCCCAAACGGCCGTCGGATATGTCGATGGATGGAGAACCATTGGGACCCGGCCCGGTGTCATTCTTCCGGCGCACACTCGGGCACACCGATTGTCGAGTAATTAAATGAAACTGGAACCCAGCCACTGGCCAGCCAGGGTGGATTTTCCGGGGAGGCAAATAAAATTAACCCACCTCCCCTTATGCGAATCCTATCGAAATTAAATTCCAATTCGAATGTGCTTTATGATGATTGTTAAAGGCCCCGCAACAGCTGCATCGATAAAGTGGGCCTAGAGCCATCACGGGCCACAAGTGTACTCAAATTTAGAACTGTTTCCATCCTCAATAACCTTACCTACTGACCTGTTACACTTGAAGCAAAGCATCCGTTTGGGCGGTATTTAGCTGGCACGACATACAATTCTGTTGATTCGATAGTCGATTAAAGAGTCGTTTACATATCATCGATCCGAAAAAGCCTTTTGTAATATGATGAAGAATATGCTGATTCTAAACTTCAGATCAAATGAAGCCCTCCAAAATGTGTACTAAATACTATCAACTAAATGCTAATTCTATTAAGTAAAAACGTTTTAATGCTCCGGTACAGTACCACAAGGCTTTAGCCATGTTTTGTAATGAATCTTGAATAAGCCTTCCTAGTATAATTTATCCAATATTTTTTTCATTTTCCAGTGTTAAAAAAACGACGATGCTAAACAACCTACAAAACGAAGAAAACGTTTAATAGCTATTGATAAAACTTACAACTAGACCTAAGTATTAGGATGTCGCTCAAAAAGCTACTTGAGAAAGACGAAATACATAACATTGAAAACTACAAATGTAAATTAACCAAATATTCTAGAGAATTAAGGACAGAACGAGGATGTAGTGAAACAAACCTCCAATTATTGATTATTTTGCTACGAAATAAGTCTACGCTACTGATACGCATAGTAATACCACAAACATTTCTGTAAATTTAACAATAGCATACGATTGGGAAAATGTTTGTCAACATTAACTAAATGCGTTAAATGGGTGTTCGCGAGCTTCAAACGATGCCTTTTAGTGTAAAAAAATTGAGGCGCATGTTGGAAAATCATAATTATTTAGTTTCTTGGATTATTTTAGACAAATTGAACAATTAACACAACTAATACTCAACATTTACATAGTGATGCTTTTAAATTACGCGATGCTGTTGTTAAAGGCGTGATGATAAAAGCATGCAGATAACATTATTGTTATGTGTAATACTTGAAGCTTCCAGTGCCCTTAATACGTGACTAACTGAAATAGATATTTTAAGGCTAACGGGTATTTCACAATACGCTCGTATGATATTTGTTTCAATTGAATTCATTTTTTTAAATCTACCTGCTAATATCTACAACTTCTTATGTTCTCATCCGCACAGTTTTTATGTGAATCATATAGCAAAATGTATACAAAATTTCGAATAATATTAAGTAACTAATTTTTAAATCATTTGTTAAACATACAGAATTGTGTTTCATTCGAATCACTTAATCCCATAAAAAAACATCCCCCTACTCAACACATGCCATTGATTGGGATGATAAAATAAAAATATTTATTGCACCGTAAATTACATTCTCAAGATCAAACGACGTGAATGTTATTCGACCCGGGACCCTTCGTGCCAGAAATTATTGGCTTGTTCCAAGCAAAAAAAAAGACAAACCCCAGCCAAGCGAAGGTCCACAATTTATTACATCTTTTCTATTGCAGCGAACGCGCTATTACTTAGCAAAATGCCGCGACATCGATGGCCCGAGAGAAGATGGTTGTTTTATTGATTTCATTTATTTCGCGTCCTCAACCGGAATACATTCCCTAGTCTCTGGTCACGGCGCGATAAGTGTGTAATGATAAATGGATTTTTTCTGTATTTTTCCCGGCGCTCATGTCGATGTGCAATCGACCGGTGCAGTGTTCTTTGCGGTGGTAACATTTAGCACGAGAAGTCGCACATAAAACACGTTAAACGTATTGCAACAATCTTCTCGCAATGAATGTTTGTTGGTCGGTAACGTTAGCCTCGCACCATGTTGCTTTTTTAGCGAAGCTCTCGTTTTCTTCACCACACTATTCGACCCGCGGAACGGTAAAATCGCATCGTGCCCAACGCTATCGCGTCCCATGCCGACTATCTGAACCAAAACACCGTAACAAGGTGACGCACCTGTGCCGGTCCCTCGGTGTTGGTCTTATCATATCGCGTAAAGCACGCCCGGCACAACAACGATTGAGTCAACGCAAACTCGTTGCTTTTTGCGATAACGATACACAGCGCGTTGCGAAAGGCGTACAGGTTCTGTGAGAAACCGAGGCGAGATTGCCAGTGTGGTCGTCCGAGTGCTGCTGTCAGGGCACGGTACAAACGGTGCAGAACGGCTAGTGTACGCACAATTGACCGACGCTGGACAACATGGACGTTCTTGACGGCGTGCCGTGCTCGGTACTGGGGTACCCGGTGAAGACGCGTACCCAAGTGGTGATGACCTTTCTGGTGCCGGTGATCTTCGAGATGATGGTTTATATCGTGCTCACCACGGCGGACGTTCTTGTGACCGTGGAACACTTCCGCAATGGAAACGCGTCGTGGGGCTGGTTTACGCTGTCGCTTATCTGGTTGCCTTCGGTCGTCTGCTTCTGCTCCATCGTGTCTACGCCAGAGCGCTGGCCCGAGCAGATCGGCTGCGACAAACGGACCGGTCAGTTTCTGTTCAAAAACATTGCCATCCTTCTGCTTTTTCCCCTGGCGGCACTGTACAGGTAACGGCTGTAATCTTAAGCAGAGTGTCGCATGACTCATTCTAAATCAAACCCTTCTCTCCGACGACGTAGATTCAATCGACGAATTTTTTGGAGTATTGAAGCACTGTTTCACGAAAAGGGCTCATACGGGCGCGTGCAGTCTATCGCGAAAATACTGGAAACATCACCCTGTGAGTTGTACCACTTTCTTCAGGCCTTCCTACAGGCCGCCCCGCAGATGATGCTCCAGCTGTACATACTGCTGCGGGACGGTACCTTCCGCAACTACGACACGGTGACGGTGCAAGTGATCAGTGTCGTCTTCTCCTTCCTAACGATGGCCACCATTATCACCACGTACCAGCGCTTCGAGAGTCAAAAGATCGTGGGCCGCTGCTATCCGTGGAGTACACCCGAGCAGACAGTCTGCCGGCGGAAGGAACTACTCCGCACCACAAGCACGGCGGAGAGTGCCCTCGCCCAAACACCATCGATCGCACCGGAAATAGATCCGGTCGTGCCGAACATTATGCGTAACTTCTACTCACGCTATGGTAGCGAGTTCGAGTCGCAATCCGGCGCTCCATCGGGTCACGATGGATCGATTGGTCCGCGAAAGACACTGAATGTTGACGCGATCAACTTTAACCGACAGCAATCGAAGGGCTACCGGGATCCGTACGCCAACTTTACCGACGATGCCAAGCTGGAGATCACGGACACAGTGGATGGTGAGGAGCGTTTCAAACCGAGAACGACGGGGCGCAGCGTTAGCTTCAAGGTGCAGGACACGGTGCAGGAGTTAAACGAAATGGACCACTACCTGCGTAGCACGGAAGATATACGCAACTACACCGACGACAGCGACGACGAGTACCTCAAGCCGGATGAGTTCGATGCGGTCCCGAAGCGGCCGGCACCTCCAACACCGGATGCCGGCGTCTTCCAGCGAGTGTCCGTCTTCCGCCACATGCTACTGTACAACGCGGAAGCATTCATCAAGGAGAACGTTCCACGATTGCCTCAAGGAATGTTTGAACACCACCAGGAAGTATCAAAAAAGACCGCGCGTAAGAATCAGACCGAAGCGGATCAGACCGATGGAGATGCGATATCGTTGCCCTGTCGCCGGCAGACCATAGTGGGACTGGAGCAGGACGACATTGCTGGCAAGTCGGTGCTGTTCGTCGGCTGGGTCATGTTCTTGCTAATGCGCATGCTAAGCTTATCCACGTTTTACGTGTTCTTTCCGCTCTACTTTTGGATGCTGTGCGTCAACCACTACCTGCTCATGATCGCTTGCATAGTGTACGAGGTTCGGTTGCATGAAAAGCTTGAGCGCTACTTCTTTTACCTCTTCCTGGCCTACATGTACGTTTTCTCACTGCTAGAGTTCAAAATACGATTCATTCACGTGCGCTGGTGGTACATCGGCTACATCGGTATCGTGCTGCTGGAAAACGTGGCCATGCTGGTGGTGTGGTTCAATTTGGGCGTGTTTGAGTCGTGGTGGTTCTACTTTCTACACCATACGATCATTGCCAGCGGTGTGCTGAGCTTGATGTGTTTCCTGTTTTACTACGTCTTCCTTCGGGCGAAAGATAAAGTGTTGTTCGTAAACGAAACCGCTTAACCTCTCGGGCCAATCAAAGGTTGATCTCTGCATGTCCTTACTTGACGAAACTGCAAAGCGATGTCCTATCGTGACGGAACTGCATAGCGATATCGAGTTGGAGCAATATTTTAGTTTCGATTAATTGCTTTCGGTAGCATTTAAAAGAAAAGTCAACCTTCACCATTACAAGTCATTTTCCACGACAGTATACCTTTAAAAACCCATCGTTCAGTGATAATTATTCAACGCAAATATACCCCTTTATTTATAATGTTAGATAATGTTTAGGTTAAGAGCATATATAAAAAATGTTAACAATTACTTAACGTTACAAAGCCATAAGAATTCAATTATGTCAGGAGAAATTCTAATGGTTTCGAATAAAAATTTACAGTATTGTTCAAAAACATTTTTTCTTTAATTTTTAGTACATTTAATTTCTTTAATTTCTACATACTATCAATTTACCCGGAGGTACATTGATTTGTATGGTAAATTCAAACTTTTTTTAACAATATTGTAACTTCATCTATGGCTTTTTTATATAAGCTATATAATATAAGTATACAATGAACGAGTTTTATGAATTTGAATTGTTAACATAAATCGTTGGTTTGCAACTATTGTGCCTATTTAGAACCACATGGCACTCGTCATCAATTGATTCCCTTAGATCGAAACCACTGCAAAACTAAGACATTAGCAAGGTTTCGATGAAAGACAGTCTAATCCTTTTCAAACAAGCAAAATTGAAAACCTCCGGATTAATCCATGTCCAAACGTCTCAGCTATCTTCCTTAATGTTGGACATAATCTCAATACCATAATCTATGCCGGCGTGACTGGAATTTCAGGCATTTTGTTTCCGCTTCCGCCAGCACAGTATCGCAATACCCTAAAAATTAACAACTTGCAAGATAACGCGAAAGGCGGGAAAGGTTTGGAGGTTTTCCACTGCATCCGCTATCCCGTCTTCGGCGTGCTCGGAATGACATTCCCCAAAAACGATTGACGAAAAAACGGTAGACTGTTAAAATGATTTACTGTTACTGCGGATCGTGCGCTACCGCTACTCGTTCGTTCGAAGGGGAGCATAATGTTTTAATCTATTAAATTGATTAGAGATAAATATTTTATGAACGCTTGAATCAACTTCACCCATCATCCCCGGATGGATACTACCCGTTCACTCACGAACCAGCTCGTACGGTGCTAATAGGAAAATTCGCACATTCTGTCACTGATTGGAAGCAGTCGTGGAACACGGAAAAGCCACGTCTTCCCGGAAGCGGAACAAGGAAGTGTAAAACGAACCCGATATATGCCAAATGACGCGACGCCCCGCGCACCGTGCGGGATGGATTGGATTATGAATGGATCATTTTATTACGTCTTCCACGCGAACAACGGTGAAGACATCCTAGTATCCGGACTTTGGTATATAAGAAAAGTGCTCGGTGAAGACAAATCTCCAGATGACATGCACCGAAACTTGTTCGATTTGTCAAATACGGAAATGAATACCATTATGATCCACAAAGTACAACGAATCCTTCCGTCTGTGTCGGTGAAATGGTGCGAAGCATTCAAATGATACGCGTCCATCTACGGTTAACATTGAATTAAATCGAAACCCATCAGGAAACGGAAGTTGTTCCATGAACACCCGCTAAAGAAATTATTTAATTGTCGAAGAAACAATTTGTGAAAACGAATGCTACTTTTTCTACCCTTTTTATCGCTTGCTATGCACATTCCCTGTGATTTTACTGGTTGCAGTTTTCCTGCCGGTTCCTTGAACTCCCACAAACTGAAGCTGAATGTGCAATATGATTATTAACTTCGTTCCATTCTAACGACATTTTTTGAATTTTTACAATATAGAATGTAAGTAATCTTCTGTGAAACTATTAATTCCTTTAATTAATAAACCTGAATTAAATGACAATGTGTTCTCAATTTTAAAAGATCAATATATAAGATATTACAGATTTCAAATGTGAATTATTTATAATGGAACAGAGGAATGATGATTGATGTAGACCAGGGATCGGCAAAGTCTGGACCGCCAATTGATTTTATCCGGCCTGTATGAACATTTTAGTGCTTCATACAAAAAACCCATCTAAATTTTTGCCGGATTTGTTCACGTTGGCAGGTTTGTTTTTTTTTCAATATGAATATCAAAATTATTGTATGAGGTGTTGCTGTTATTTGTTCAAAAAACTCTAAAAAGATGTGGACTATACATTTTCAGTCTATTTTCATTTATAAGTTATAAGACTTTTCCACAGACAGTCACTGCAGTGATATTTACCGGTCGAAGGACTAACTAATGTAATAGCGAAGAAAAAGGCTATAATTTTCACCTTTTTCCGCACGAAGACGTAAAGATAGGCGTGTGTTGAAAAGGATTTACTATATTTCATATGTTACATCGAACTGACAGAGAATTATGTTTCTCAGAATTCGATACAAAACATAGTATTCCACATTGACGAAGTTGTTTACCAAAGATAAGCATTATTGATACAATGCCGGAAACATCAACACATCAACCATATTTTATTCACGGAAAGATGCACTAAGATTGCCGATCACACATGCGAAATAAATAACCGTTAATGTATTTTTATTGAATCAATAAGAATTCCAAATAAAATAATCAAAGCCATAATCATACACCAAAGCCGCAGCCAGGATGCTGCCTCCCGAGAAAATGTCAGCATTGCTTCCGCAATAGTTCCATCACCGACTATCAATGTTTGCTCTACGCCTTTCGAGGTGGGTTTGAGGAACTGTTCCGTCGTTTCCATTCTCGTCCACTTCCACAATAACGTGGGCCCCGGCTCGGACGGCCCAGTAAAGCAAACTGCTAAACGAAGGAAGGAAAAACATTCCAGTTAAACATTCGATAATCCTTTCTCCCATTGACAATAGCTAATATCATTGCTGCGGAGACATTGGCCGTGTCTGCGAAGGCTGTGCTTTGGCGTGTAGCGTGCCCACCCCGATTCCCCTTTAGCTCATTGCCGAAGGGCCCATGCTTGGAACCCACGCATTATCGTCAGACGGTGATGTCCCAGCACCCTCGAAACGGTCCTGCCGGACCACCGTCAACCCACCGAATGCCAATAAGTAATCCCACGGAAACAGTGCAAAGGAAACCGATCCTCATGGATGGTCAACTTCTTCTCCCCACCCCCTTTCCAGAAGGTGCTCCAATCAATGGGGCCACCAATCCATACCCAGCCCGGTGTCTCCCCGAAGAAGATAAGAACGAACGAACGAACGAGCTCAAATCTGTCCTCTGCTTCTTAGGATCCGGTTGGAGGAAAAAAAAAGTAAGCTGAAACTAAAAGTAGAGCAACCTCGATACCATCCGGCGCAAATGTGACGTTCGAATGTGGCTGAAATCATAACTGCAATTGGGCAACGAGGAACGAGGTGAAAAGCGCCCACGAAGGATTTGGCGAATGGTAAATGGTAAGAAAAGGGTGAGAAAAGCGAACAAAAAACACACACACGCACTCTCACACATTGATCCAACTTTTTCAATAACTAATGGATTATGGCTATTTTTTGTCCGACCGAACCTACCCAGCGATAGCGTCACTTTGGAAAATCACACCAAGAAAAAGGATGGTCAGACCCCAGACAGGCGGGCTTATAATTCCTTGGATGGCCCCCGGATGAGACGGAAGTGTGTACACGAAAAGTGTGGCGGAGCTTACGCTTGGATCCCGTAAGAAGGACGTATGTGGCCGTGTATGAATGTGGGTCTTTGGCACTGTAGTTTTTTTTTTGCGTCTTGAAAACCGGCTCAACTGCACGCTCTGTCCTTTCACAGCAGCCGAGTCGCCCCAAGAAGGCATCGGATGATGACATTCGTGGATTTCTTTACACTTGATATAACCGCCGGGGGGTTCGGGGGACCGTAAGTTGAAGGCACGGATAGGAGGCACTACCCAAGCGCCATTCTCATCGTGGGCTCATAAGAGACTCACCGTCAAAGAAAAATCGCATATAAACATCGTCAAAATCGTAGACGGAAATGACTTCAATTGGCGTTCAGCGCTCGACCATGCTCGACGTATTGGACGATACATTCTACCGGAAGAGGGACAGTCTTCGTGAGGAGTAAAATGTGGTTTAGGTTCGTTCGAAGCCACCGGTACACAACACAAACAAGTAGCGGAGCCTAGATTGTTGGATCTATAAAGGGAGAAAATAAAACCGGATTCAACAACAGACTAACTTATATGTTGTGACAAAGCTTTTCAAATTTCTAAAAAATCTTTTTATTTGCTTCGTGGATCCCAGGTTAAATTAAATTATCATTCAAATAGGACAAAGTATTAAGCAAACTAAATTATTTTTCAAATGTTTTTGATCACAATAACCTACCAAGGTACTCATGAACCTTCCATTGCACGTGGTAAAAAACACTACATTCCATTTTGTGATCTCGATCGATTCCTCCAATCCATCCACCGTCTACGCTTCGGAGCGGGCCAAAGAAAATCGTCCACCCACCCAGTGCACCCTCCCGGAAGACCAGCATTCGAGAACGCAGCCCAATCGAGAACGAGCAGCGAAACGATAAAAAAGTTAATATTACCATAACCGGCAGCAGAAACGAGAATGTAACAAAATGCGAACCGGACGCCTGTAAACGGAGCAGCCCGGGACTGGACTGCATCCGCCGGCACGTCGGACGAAGCCGGAGAAAATGTTTCGTAAAAATCGACCAACGACGATCAACGACCGATAGGGAAGCGAGCTGTTGGAGAGGGCCGGCGAAAGGGACCTTCCGGTTTCACGCGACGGGAGCCTGATACAGAATGCACACAGATGGGCGGGGGAAGAAATTTGAACGCTCAGTACCCCGTCCCCCCGCCCGGGGCCACCCGCTTGTATCGTCATCGGCGCACGATACGGCGAATAGTAGTGAGCGGCAACGTGGTTCGTAACACATTGTATGTGATATGACCTAAATTTTACTGCTGTTTCATATTGTTTGAGGAACTAGTTAGCTTTATGGATCATGATAAAATGTTTGGATTCGGTCACACTCCCTCCATCCCGTACGTCCCGTTGAGCACTCTATCCGGAGCGTCGTCGGCTAGAAGGCAGAAGCATCGAATGAGCGAACACTGTGGAGGATGACGGCATGTCCACCGTACCGTAATCGGTAACCATTATCGGACGTTGTAGTCCTTTTTTGTGTTTCGTTGGAACCTTCCCGATACACGCTTCCGTTATGGGTACATTTTTTGGGTGCATTTTACCATTGCATAGTTTTTTTAGAGTTTCACGGTATATAAACGGCCATATGAAATCTTCCTTCAAAAAAGATCAACGCAGTTTTTCAAAAAAACATCGCTCGGTTAAAGATAACTTAAGTCCCATTCCAATTTTTTAGTTCGACAAATATACGTCGGCGCACACACATTTTATCTCAGTGTTGTCACACATTTTTCTTCTTGTTTGTTCTACATCAGCCCCCGCACCGATGGCAAATGCAATGCAAGCTGGGAAAAGCTTGCGGTAATGGGAAGGATTTCCACTAATACCGATCGCCCTGCCGAGAGCAAGCTTAGTACGGGGGAGCTACGTGGGGGCACATGCGCCATAATGAAGTTTGTCCAAATATTGACCATCATCTCCGGTCCTGAAGCCTCACGTTACTAATACCTCCTCCCTCTTCCCGCGGCAAACACACCATTGTCCACATTCTCTCGTTCTCGGCAGCCAAGATTGGCCAATGCTCCCGCCAAAATCCAAAGACACCGAGGAGGGGCGAACGATAAGAAACACTCACATCATGCGGAAATAAGTAATGACCCGCAGGGCCCGGTGCTGGTGGGTTGTCGATGTTGATCCGGCGGGGATTGGGCGGTAAGTCGTTAAATTGACCAATCGAGTGACAATGATGAAACCATCGTTTTACCGGCGTTCAGCGGAAACAAAACGTCACAATTTCATCACCCTCCCCATACGCTGCTTGCGACAATCTTGGCGCTGTCGTATCGTAGCTTCCTGTTTGCGATGGGAAGCCGGACCGGAGGAAATGGATGGGCAATGAAACAATGTGCTTTGCTATCTTAGGCTGAGTCCTAGATACCACCGGAATTGTGTTGACGCTTACGTAACGCTTTACGGGTGTTTCAACCGTTGGAGAAAATGCTTCCATGGAGGGTCCCTAAACAATTGTTGATATGCATGGTAGGACATAAAACACTGATGTGAACGGTGTCCGGAACAACCGTGTATCAACCGATTTTATGCGCGTTCGAGAATCTACGCTCATATGTCATTAAATAGTTTCCCAGGTTATTTAATTTGTTTCTCGGTTTTGTTTCACGAAAGAATCCTATTTCTATTAATCTAAATCCGATCGTAATTTACTTCTTCCTAGTTTGAGTTGGTGCTTTATGTTAACTTTTCATATTTTCCCACTCTTCTTGGGAGAGATAGAAATTCAAATTTCATGATTTAAATTAATCAATGCTTTCAAAAATACCCAAATTATGTTACATTCCTGTGTACAGCATAGCATAATTTTGAAATAAACATTTTCTTGCTCCTTAGGGTAATTTGTGGAGTCCGTTTATGCAAATTTAGTCCAAAGGCCAAGGTGCAGGCATGATTTGTTAGAAAGTTATCGGTTGCAGATCCCTCTCATGGATAACTATCACTTTCGATGCCACAAAAAAGCCTCAGATTTTCCCTTTTGCTAAAGAGTATTAAGCGGAGTTATCGGTCTTAAAATCGGTCAGCCTGAAATCAAGTCACACGTTATCCAGAAATGTGTCCTATCGTTTGATGATGAAAATAGAAAATGTGTACGGATACGGCCATCCCAACTTTGGCCAACTTCCATTTAAAATCAACAAGTTGCACAAAAAAATTTAAATTATGGAAATAATTCTTTAGTACCACAGCTTTCCAAGGATTCCATGTTTTAAAAATAACAATTTCCTACTGGTACTGGATATATTTCTTAACTAGGTGGGAGAAAAACAAGTTAATTTTTTTAAATTCAGTGTACCAACAAGAAGGAGAGAAGTGTTAGTTAAAACCGATTGATTACGATGAGATATTAGATTTCGATATTGAAGAATAAAAAACAGCTGTTTATAGAGACATACCAACTGAATTTAACATGTTAACAGTGAAGTTAATTACACAATTACACAAAACAGGAAATTTTGTTTGTTCACGCTATGGCATACAAAAAAGACGATGTTTGCAAGGGGTCGACTTAGCAGTTTCAAGAGAGAAAAATGTAATACAGTTTCGTTCGGATCATATTTCTTTTTCAAAGTACCGGAAAAACTTACCTGGATGACGACAATCTTCTCCGATTGCCAGCTATGCCAATGAACTGGATCTGTTCACCACTCATTGCCATATCACAGACGAATCTACCATTCATCTGACAAAGAATCCAACGAAAAAAATGACAAAATATCATCTAAACTGGAGAGCATTTTCAGTCAAATCACTTTTTATCCAAACATGATTCAAAACGTCGTTAGTTACATATGGTGAATGTTACTGTAATTACATATCGTCTTCTTCATCCAGAACATCCGCGACAACCGCAATGCACACATTCCACAACACGCCCCTCTTCTAATTTGGACTTTGGCACGCGGCAAATACAGTTTGTACCGAAGTTGGTGTCTCTGGTTTGTATGCAACGCAGGCAACACAGGTTCTCATAACCGGACTTTTTCCACTTTGCTATCAAGTTGGAATCCGCGATTTTTTCCTTCAGGCAGTAGTCGTACAGCTCGCGGCTTATAGCTTTTCGCCGGTAGAACAGGTCGTAGATGTAGCGGGACTTTTGGTGATGAATTTTGAAGATGGGCCATAATGATTCCGTAATACGCTTGCCTTCGTGGGGTTCCGTTTCGGCTACAAAAAAGCAAATGGGATCAATTTAAAATCTTAACCAAGCCTGCCTTAGGAGACGCACGACGCGATGAAGCAACGTTTGTTTACCTTCTCGCATCTTCTGCTCAAGCTCTTCGAGAGTCGGTTCAATAAGTTCCCATCCTTCTGGCGGTTGCTTTCTACTGCGGCGAACTTTCGGCATTATAGGTCACAAATATAAGCACTATTTTGTAGAATTCTATACGACTTTGACCACGAAACGCTTGTTTGTACCTCCAGAAAACATTCAACCCAAACAAATCAAATTTACCGTGCTCGATGACAGGTAGGAAACGCAACCGACAGTTGACAAAAGGAGACTAGATTCATGCTGGTTCACACTTGTGCGATTAATATTCGGACAAATTCTATTTCTATGCAGGTTTTTTCAAAACCCCTTTCAAAAGATGTATTTTTAAGGCAATAAAATTGATTCAATTTGTTTTAAAAGCTAAAGCCATCCAATAAGCAATAATAGCAGATGTTCGAATCCCATGTTGGAATAAAAATGGCCCATTCGGGTGTAACGTCAAAGATGATTGTCAATCAAGCATGCTATGGTCCAACCTACCAAAGCAAGCATTGTTCCTGTCAAGCGACCGTGTCAAGCTCCGCAAAACAACGTGTGGTTTCCTTTTCTTGTGCCGTAGATAAATTCAATGTCATTTCGCAAAAATGACCGATAAAACACAAAAGAAACGTAAAACGCAATGCATCGACCTCACGGCCGATGAAGGTAACACTTCCGAAATGGGGTCACCAACGCCGAGCAGCAGCAGCAGCAGTAATATTGAACAACTTTGCGAGGTACGTTTCCGACGTTCGTTTACCCTTCAACACACATGTTGCAAAGTGCCCCGTGAGACATAGGTTGTGGTGACCGATTAAAACGTTGCCTTTTGTTGACTGTTTTCGCTTGGCTCACTCATGTTTGCAGGAGGGACAAAGGGTGATCTTGGAAGGGATGAAGGCGGTCAACGCAATGCCGTCTGGGAAGTCGCGCGACCTATATGCAACTCATCCCACGTTTATCAAAATCATGGACTCGCAGGCGAATAAGATGTTGAATATAATATCGAACGTTTTGAAGATGCAGGGAGTCAAAGGCAACATTCAGCAGTGAGTAGAGCTCTGTTGCGAGCGACAACGGCATGACTTGTGAAAAATTAACACAAATTTCTTTCCCCCCCTAGGCGCGATTCAGAAGAAAAGATAGAGATGATACAGGAATTCAACGACAATATCCTAGAGCGTATACACTCCAGTCTGGATGAGATGGCTGGCATCAAGAAGAAAGCACCGACCGTGCTGGTTCAAGCGGAGGTACAGGTGGCACCGGTTCCTCGGTACCGTTTGAGTGGGGCATGGAACGAGCAACAGCAACAGCAGCAACAAAATGCCAATCCCATCAAAGCCACTCTGATCACGGGCACAAACATTGCTCGTCCGCAGGCGAACTTTAAGGTACCGGTAGATAACTCCCCATTGAACTGCTTCGTGCCGAAGATTCGTGAAAAGCCCAATTCCCTCAAGCCCCTGGCCGTACTGCCCGAGTACGATGAAGCCGGCAATATCGTTAGTTATCTGCATCCGTATGAGCTTGAGCTGGATAGATTCTGTCCCACGAAGGAAGCTTACCAAAAGGTGACGCCCCAAGAACCACTTGTGCTCGAGGAAACGGAACTGGTGTTCATCGACCAGGAGTCCCAGCTGGCGGAATTACTGAGCGACCTCAGGCAGGCGAAGGAAATTGCGATCGATTTAGAGCATCACTCTTATCGCAGCTTCCAGGGTTTTACCTGTCTCATGCAACTCTCTACGCGAACGAAGGATTACATCGTCGATACGCTGAAGCTGCGCGATGAACTGCACGTGCTGAACGAGGTCTTTACCGACCGGAAGAAGCTCAAGGTGTTACACGGTGCGTTCAGTGACGTCGATTGGCTGCAGCGTGATCTGGGCCTTTACCTGGTCAACATGTTCGACACGGCCGAGGCGGCCCGTGTGCTACAATTTTCCCGCATTGGGCTCCAGTTTCTGCTGAAACATTACTGCAAAATTGACACTGATAAGGCGCTGCAGCTGGCCGACTGGCGTATCCGTCCGCTGCCGGAAACGTTCATCGAGTACGCTCGGAAGGATACGCACTATCTGCTGTACATTTGTGATCGGTTGCGGAACGAGCTGCTCGAGAAGGACAAAAATCTGCTCGCGACGGTTTACGAAAAGTCAACGCTCCTATGCAAGCAACGGTACGCGAAACCGATCGTTAACGAGGACACAATCATGAACATCTACCGTCGTTCGAGGTACGTGTTTGATCATCGGCAGATGTACGCCTTGCGGGAGATTCTCTACTGGCGCGACAAGATTGCACGCGAGGAAGACGAATCGACGGGGTACGTGCTGCCGCAGCATATGGCCCTGGACATTGCCTCCAAGCTGCCGCGGGAAATGCAAGGAATTTTGGCCTGCTGTACGCCTGTGCCGTCGCTCGTCCGTCAGAATCTGCACCAGTTGCATCAGATCGTACTGAAGGCGCGTGATTTGGCCCCGGTAGCGAAGATTCAGCCGAATGTTGAACAGCAGGCGGACACACGCCACAAAATACAAACGATGTACGATTTCAACAATCCGCTCGTGTGTCCGCACGATGATAACCGCCAAGCGGGGATCACCGGGGAGGGCGCAAATATGCCAACGTTGCTGGGTGATTTGACCAACGTTTTCCATGGTTTCGCATGGGTCCCACAAATCAATATGGCATTGCTGAAGCGTGCACCTAACATGGGTGTAATTGCTGGTAATGTAATTGTAAGTTTTTATTTTCGCGACACAATTCTTGCCGAAATATGTTGCATTGTAGCTTAATATATGTTTTTTTTTTTGCATAGACACCGATCAACTCTCGCGGCCAAATCGGGTTGAATGAAAACGACATCGGGAGTGAAAGGTTTGCAAAACTGGCCGCCCTGCACTACAATGAAGAGGTAAGGGTAAAAATAAACACGCAATAAATGTATGGTATTTATCAGTTCCTTTTCCTTGTTTTTTCGCACCATAGAAAACATCCGTAGAAGAGGGTGAAAAAACCAATCGCCCCTACGAGCGAAATAAATTCAACACACCGTTCGAGCGGTACCAAGAAACGTGCCGTTTACGCATCCTTAAGGAACAGAAAGCGGAGAAGGATTTGGAGATGCAACAGATCCCTGCTGTTAGACAGGATGTTGGTCAAGATGAGGACGTCAAAGTTATCGAATCGCAACCAGCTCCGGCCACGATCATTGTCGTGCCGGATGGTAGTCCGGAAAAGGTGAAACCCGCCAACAACCGGTTGCTCACTCAAAAGCAATTGAAACGGCTCGAGGACGCGAAACTGCGGAAAGATATAGCAAGCGGAGAAAAACTGTGCTTCAGTGGAACTGCTGCGAACCAAAAGCAGCCAGCGGACGGGCCAAAACGCAAATCGTTTCCGTTCGAAATTAATGTCTCGACTAGCTCGGTGGAAGGAGCGAACGACGAGCGCAAGGAGAAATCGTTCAACGGTAAGCCACACATGGAACCGTTCGTGGATCCAGCGAAGTCCACGGCGAACGACCATTCAATGGACGAAGCGGACTGGCGTGGGAAGGCAGGCAAGCGCTGGCGGGAGAAACAGCGCACTCGCAACCGGCAAAAGGCGGCCATTAATCAACAAGGGGCAAAGCAGAGCTCGAACAAACCGGTCACGCCGTTCGATTACAGTCAGGTCGATTTCGGCAGGTTTCAGGGTGGCTCAAAGCCGCTACCGGTTCACCGCAAAGGTAAACGCCCTGCTCCTGGTGCGGGACTGATGCACGACGGTGCCGGAGGGGGTCAATCATCGAAGCAGCTTCACCCGAACAGTCGCTTAGCTAAAGGAATTAAGAAAACGCAGAAACTTTTCAATTTGAGTAGTAGTAATTTGAAGCGAAAATAAGATGGTATACATCTTGCTGATAAATTAAATATAATATTGCTGATAAATTAAAAAGATTTAATTCTTTTGAGAAATATATTATTCGTCCTTAAAGAAAAACAAATAGTCTCTCAAAGCTCCTGTTTACCATTCGTTGAGTTATACAACAAATAAATCTTTTTGCTCAACTCTGGCCCTATTTTCCTATTGCTCGTTGTGACAGGCCCACCGGCCCTGCGGATGGAAATATTCGCCAGCAAGTTTGGCGCGTCCTGGTCAGCGTTCCGGTACGCTTGAAGCAGATCGTACAACGTTGGATACACACTCATGATCGCTTCCGCTACTTCCAGCGTGACCGACGGTATCTTGATGAGCTGTGCCTGATAAAGCTGCTGCAATCCGGCCGTCCCTTCTACCCGTACGCATCCTTTCTTCTCGTTCCCAAGGTACAGTTGATCGCTGCTGTACTTGTCCATCTGTTGCTGCTTGTAGGGCCGCTCGGCGATGCTTCTTGCTAGCTGGGCGACAAAGTTGGCCACCTGTTCGTCCGTTTCCAGCAGTTGGTGAGACACATCTTCGTACAGTTGAACTTCCGTTAGGGCATGTTCGGTTTCGCGACGTCCCACGCATCCCCGGTGGACGCGACAATAGCTCACCAAACCGAACACTAGCAAACTTAGTCGCCGGCCCGGAAACAGTTCCTTTAGAGAGCGTACTACTGCGAGCAGTTGATGATTCCGCACGTACGCCACAAACGAACCACCATCGAGCAAATGTACCACGAAAGGTTCGTTAGCTGTTTTCTCCGTCATCGCTCCATCGCCGATCAGCTTGGTGGGTATTGTCCGGTAGAATGTAACGGTGGATGCGCAGGGTTGCGGTTTTATTTCGTACTTGCATCCCAGCTCGGTTAGCTTGGGTAAAACTTGGGCACCGTATGATTCCTTCAGGAACTCTGGATCGATCGTAACATGCAGGAACTTGTTACAATTTCCTGGCTTAATGTTTCGTTGCTCCTCGTTGATAGCGAGTCTTTTGAGACGATCTGGATTCGATTGAGTGGTCAACATATGGTCGGTTTTCTTTCTACGGCGAGTTCAAAAAGCGCGCCTCGCATTAACTTCCGTTTGCAATATTTACAAACAAAAACAGCCGGTAGGCGGTACACTGGGGGTCATAGTTATGATACAACCTTAGGTGGGCATCGCAGTTTGGCCTACCCGATGTTCGTCGAATTACAAATTGTTCAACCGCTTGAAGGAAAATCGGATAACGATTGAACTGTATCCGTTTAAAGAAGAAATCAACGGGGAATTGCGATCGCAGGCGTTTATTTCCTTCTCACCGCATTGTCAAATATATTTCTTACAATTAAGGTACTGAATGCGGAGATGTAAACAGTCGTCATGTCAATTTGTAAGTGCATTCCCGGTTGACAAAAATTCAAATTTTTTGCAGCTGTCATGTAGTACCAGCAAGTTTTTCCATTTTTGTCAACCGGGCGGGTTGTTTAATTTTTTTAAAAGTTTACCTCATAAAAAGTTACATAGAAGAAAAAAATAATAATTACAGCTAAATACTCAGCCTAAAATTTTCCCGCTGTACAATACTTCCTGTCAAACTTCCGTTTTAACAGGTTTAAACATTGTGCATTGTTTCGCCATGTTCGTTTCAGACGGCAATCTCTAAATGCTCTTAGTTATCCCATTTGGATTACCAATCGAAAACTCACCTATCCTCGTTTGTCAGATTAATTTCTGTACGTAAATTATGACTTTATGCATCATATTTTATGTTTTCCAACATACAGCAACGGAATTGTTTAGCGTGAAATTCTTCTCGTTGACCGCGTGCATAATCAAAACCATATGGATCACTATGCTGCTCCATCACTTGGCGCACCAACACATGCAGCCTCCGACCGACGACGTGAAGAAGGTAATCAAAACAAACCTCCCAATTTTCCACCCGCCCCGTTTCGCTGTGTGTGGAAGAACCGGACCACCTTCTCCGCAAGGCGGAGGGGTTGCGTGGAAAAACAACGACCCCCTTGCCGTGTGGTGTATGTTGGCGAATCTGTTCGAAAAAGAGCCAACGATAAGGGATTAGGTTTCAACCCCTGGCGGCGAGAAAGGGAAAAATCCCCGCGTTGTGTTTTTTTTTCTTTTCCTCTGGCCCTAGTGCTTGCCAATGGCACCCCGTGTTCATCGCGTCGTTCTGTTCGGCTCGAAGCGGCGGCGCGAGTTTTCCCGTTGTTTGCTCGTCGAATCGGACGTCGTAGTCGTCGTCGCAAGAGTCCGTCAGAGTAACGTCGACCATGGTCGTGTGAAGAGGGTCGCTCCGATACGCGCGTAGGAAACCCTCCAGCAGTGGCAGCAAGTGCAAGGGAGTAGCAAGAGGTGCGGCACTAGCGCTGTGAGTAGTAAGTGTTGTGCAATAAATAAAGTCTCTATGGGGAGATGTCGGGGGGTCGAACGTGAAAAACGTCACATGCATACAATGCGCGTAATGTGCATCTTTCATCTCGTGTTGGAGTCATCACTAGAGCTACACTGTCTGGTGATAAGGAACCAGAATCCACTGTTCGGTACGCGTACGTGAAATAGTGTTCACAAGGTGTCAAACATGGGGAAAAATGGATAGATTCATACGACACTCTTCCATCGGAAAAGAAATAATCAATAAGTAGACGACGTCTGGAGATGAGCAGAGTGTTTTCAACCCCCTGCCGTAGGTTAAGTCACCCCCAGGCGACGCAGCGGGAACGTTGTTTTTCTCGCTCGCGGGGTGTTACTGCTCCCAGAATATTGGGGTCGCAAACTTTCGGTGATCGATAAAGTGCCAGGCACAAGACGAAAAGACGAAACCAGGGAGTGACATTTCGTAACCGCAGTGTGTCGTGTCGGATGTGCGCGCTATATAGTAGTGGTCTTGGGCTGAAGATGGCACCCGAGAAGGGGGCGTAGCGCACCCCTAACTTGTGCTGTGTAAAGCGGGTGGTGTAAAGGTTGCTTTGCCTTTTGCTAGTGTGTGCGGCGCGCTCGTCGTTGAGGTTCCTATGATTCAGTCGGGAGTGGATGGCAGCGGCCAATACCAACGCACGACCCTGCGCTGGTTCGCCGCGCGGAGGGAGGGCGCGCAGGCAGGACGATATGGCATGAAAGATTAAAAGATTCACCCAAAGTTACACGATACACCCCAACCCCGTACGGCAGGGAGACTGTGTGCGTCTGTGAGTGTTTGTGTGTGTATGTTTGGGGTGGGGGTGGGTGTACGGTAGTGTGCGTGCGGGAGGATAAGTAGGGATTCGTTCTAGGAGGTTATACCTCGGCGGGGATCTTTGAACCTTTGACCTCAGGATAGAACGTCCCCGAATGCGCGCGAGTGTGTGTTTGTGTATCGGAAACACTGATGAAGGGTTTCGGGGACTTTTTGTGCGAAATAGATGCTGACGGGACTCTCGGGCGAATGGGTGTTTGATTTGCTCATCCTAGTATACTATTAGTGAATTGGTGACTCCTAGCTGTGGACTATTTTCAGTGTTCTTGTTGTGTGTGAGTTTTTTTTTGCGTCACATCTTTTTGTGGTCCTAAACATAGAGGTAGTGCGGAGGGAACAAACACACTAAGAAACATTTTCTATTTACACGTTTATCGATTTTCCAACGAAGCGTTTCGTGCGCTTCACCTTCTCGCAGACGGTTGTGTAGTGCTAATTGAGAGAAGAGGTCGTCGTTGGGTTGTGGTCTTCGATCTGCAGGCTTTTGGCTTCGTCAAATTTTACGTTCCTTTCTTTTCTTCTACAGCATTGCCATAACGCGATAGCGGCTTATTTTGTTGGATACTAGTCACATGAACTAATCAAAGGTGATAAAAAGTGCGTGCGGTGCATGCATACACGCAAACATGAGTACCGGACAATCGCAGCAATTCTGTGTTCGCTGGAACAGCCATCTGGGCAGCTTGGGAGCAGCCTTTCCACAGGTACGTAGAGCATTTGCCATCGACATTTATAATATTTTTAAATCCCTACAACGCTTACTGCTAAAAACGCAACAAAAGGGTCTTAACTAATCTCCCCTCGGTACAAACGTCGACGAACGAAGATGGTACAACACCCACGAAAGGCGGCTGTGTGTGTTTATGCGCGCTGCGTGCGATATCTAGACTCGCTATTTTTCATCTCCTCATCCTTGCGCCTCATCCTGGTCGGTTGTCATTGGTAACCAATCGCTATGGCGCTGGTGTGCGTTAGAGTATTTTTTACGCGTGTCGGTGGATGGGGTCGTGATTACGCATCGTAGCATGCGGCTGCTGGGAAAGAAGAGTACACCAGGATCGCGGTAGCGGTCGGTTTGTTTTGCTCAAAGGTTAGGTACTTTTACGCGAAGGGGCATGGAAAAGACACGCGTGTGCGTTGGACGGCAGCGTGGTGAGGTTTCGTGTACTTTCCCGTCTCTATAGGCCTACGGAATATTCGTGCGAGGGGCCCAATAATTCGCGCTGGTGTAGTAATAGGCACGTCAAACAAATGATGCAAAAGATGCGACATACGCCGCGAGGGGTTGAACACCATCCGTGAGGGGTTGACCGTTCGAGCCCGGAAGCAGCATACATCGGTACGGACCGCAGGCGGCGCCGTAACCAAGGGCGCAGAGCCGAGCGCAAAGTGCATTTGGGAAAACCGAAGGGTTCCCCCGATTTAAAGGGCTGCTGCGTAGCAAAGGTTCTTCCTCCTTGTTTCGCCACCCTGGCTTGCCTTATCCAGCGCGAAGAAGAAGAGGTCTGCACCCGACAGCATCGTGTACGGCGGGAAGCCACATTGGTTCACGGTGGTCCGTTACGGCACGCGTTTTGCCAAGAGATATACACCACCAGGGGTTCCATGAAACGTGATCATGCGCCGCTCGTTGTCGGTACCCTTCCCTACAACAAAATAGCATTTTCTTTCCCTTTTTAGACTAGACCAGTTTCTCTTTCGGTAGCCCAACATGCTTTATCAGCAGGTTCCATCAAGCAGCGGAGGCGCAAATCGAAGGATAATAGGAATCCTTGCGTTTAAAGGGTTTTAAAATCCAAGGGTCGCTCATGGTAGTGGTACCGGATGCCACAGTCTGCGCAATGTAAAGATTTTTTTAATTAAAACCCGAATAAATCTATGAACCAAACGAACTCCCGAACTGGAATACTACACCATTCCTGTTCCTAAAACACATACTTTCACCAAAATGGCTTTGCCCTCGCATCTATTTTTCGTCGGTCCAAAAGTGTTCTGCTGTAAAGCAACCCCTCAACCCATCGTGTAAGGTTGGTTGAATTGGAACCTTTTTTGTCTTGTTGCTGTCTTGCACCCCGTCCTTGCCCACACAAAGGGCACCTTTTGAGTCTGCGCCCGGAGAAACCGTATTCCCTTAGGTTTTTTTTCTGTTGGTGGATGAGCTCCTGTAGCGCGTCCACCCTGCCTGGGGTCATCGAACGTTCCTGTAACGTAAAAGTTGTCATCCTTCCTGTGGAGAGAGGGTCCCTTTCGCGGTGTTCGTGCTCAACGCATACAACGAAGCCGTACAAGAAAGGTGAACTACCCCACAAATGTCGGACACTGAGGAATGGGGTTCAATTTAATTAATTTTTATCATACTGATTTCGTATAAGTTTGTTCCCATCCGTTCGTGCAAAATGGTTTAAAATTCTTTCTTTTCCATTGTAGCTTTTGGCCGGCCAAAGGTTCGTCGATGTGACGCTGGCATGCGAAGGGCACCAGGTGCACTGTCACCGGCTGGTACTGGCCGCGTGCTCGACGTACTTCGAAAATCTCCTCGGCGAAAACCCGTGCCAGCATCCAATCATCATCCTCCCGCGCGACATCAAGCTCTGGGCCATCCAGGCGCTGGTAGATTTCATGTACAAAGGAGAAGTGAACGTATCTCAGGCGGGTCTGCCGGACCTGATGAAGTGTGCCGAAATACTGAAAATTCGCGGACTGTGCGGCTCGGACGCGTTGAATCTGAATCAAATCCACAGCCCAACGGAAAGCTACCAGCAGCAGCATGGCGCCGGTAGCGACTCGGGGAACACTAGTGCCAGTACAAAGCCATCGGACAGTAGTCCTGCATCAGCAACACAAACAGGCGGCGCGTTTCAACGTAAGTGTCCAAGAGAGCAGTGTGTGCTCACGTCCATCCGGAAGCAGAACAAACACTAACGATCACCACTCTTCATCCGTAGCTCAATTCGATCAGCACTCGCGATCGCAACAAAACAGTTCTTCAAGCGGACCAAAGGGGCAGTTATTGAGCAGCTTACACCTACGACCGGTCGTAATGAGGGGTCATCATCATCAGCAGCAACAGCACCACCAGGACGAAGGCAACACCAGTGATAACGGTGGGGATAGTGGCAATGAGATATGCATAAAGACAGAAGATTTAATGATCGGTGCGTATGCTAACCTCCTACCTGCTCTTTCCCCACACAACACATATGCATGTAAATCGAATATCAACTTGAAATAATCGTACTTCTATGCAATATGATTGAATCGTAAATGATGCTAAAATAATGCCTATACGTACAAAAGTGGAGGCGCTAACCGTACATTGTTCAAAATGTATATGTTTAGTCGTATATTTTCTAAGTCGTGATCATATACGACTTACGATATACATCAGCCGTATTACATTCTTAATCGGCATCATATGCAACAAAGAATATACATTGCTCGTACATTGTCTATGCATACTGCGATTCCGATTCGAAATATACTAATATGAGATTCAATTTATTCAACTTAATACGACTTGGTGTTGTGTGGGTCTTTGTGACATCAGTGTTAACCGTCCATTTCCGTTCCAGATGAAGACACCAACAGCAAACAGTGCGACGAGGATGATGAACGTGAAGATAATGATGGCAGCGACAAAATGCCTGCAGGTATGTCCCTTGGTTGGCCAAAAGTAGTTTTCATTACCACGAGTTCATTAAAATCTATTTTGGAGTAACTAATTAGTGTGAATTTTGCCAAAATATTCACTGGTTCTGAAATTAGAAACAAATATGGTCTAACCCATGGAATCCGATTTATTTAACTAGTGTGGAAAAAAATTAAAATTATCAACTTCAAGCTGGTTAGTATGATTTAAAACATGCAAACCGTAAAGTCAATGGCGGTAAATTTTTCTCACACTGTGTAGCAGCATTTAAATTATAAAATTTATAGTATCTATAGTATCTATAAAGTTTTGTGTAACCTTATTTGCTTGAATAATAAGGTGCTTTCCCTCTAAAGAATATATTGCTAAATTGTAATAGCATAAATGGTTGATAGCGGAACAGCAGTTACAGCTGTGGAATATCGTATGCTTGTAAAGAACAATTAAAATTCGGAATTTTTAAAATTTTGTATATCAAATGGAGGTGCCTGGTGGCTACTTCGAGGCCTGATAAAAATTCACAAATATTAAATAGTGAATGATGGTAACATATGAATATGATCGTTCGATGATGCCGGTTCCGTCTTGTACAGCTCTTTTGCTGTCGATTGCTTCCAATTTGATATACTTCTCGGCCAACCGTCCAATCTTGTCCGGTCGATTTGAACTTTTGTCTCATTCTCTCACTCACTACTCGTCTCACATACACACATTGCGTCTGTAAAATTCATGTCCGCAATCCATTATTTAAGGCGCCCGACGTGCCTTTTGAGGCATATTTAATTTCTTTTAAATTTTCCAAAGTAATAGCTTTATATATTTTCTTTTTTTTTTGTATCTCTCCTTGTGTGTCTACTTGCAGACGCGCTCCTCCATGTTCATCCTGGGCTGGATGTAGAGGATGCTGTGGACGATCAGAATAGAAGGGAAGCACTGCAGGTGCCCGAGCAGGAGTTGATGGAGGAGGAGGAGGAGGAGGAAGAGGACAGGGTGTCGAAGCAAAATCGATTGATAATGGAAAGATTAGATGGTCGGCAGAGCTCGGAGCAGCAGCATGAGCCCATGCCTGACTATGAGCAGTACGCTGCCGGAAGCGAAGGACAAGAGGACGATGAAGATGACGATGTGTTAGTGGTGAGAGAAGAGACAGAGGGTACACCGGCAACGAAGGACGGTGCCGCCGTTGGCAAGCAGGAGGAGGCACGCAGGAAAAGAAGACGCCACAGCACCAGCAACCATTCCGAGAACAACAACGAACTGTCCATCGTCGGTGCAACGGCTCCGTCGGAGTGCGGTGCAGGTGCCAAAGTAAACGCGACGATCAGACAGACCGAAGCCGGCGATCCACGGCGTACGAACGGTGCGCGATCGAATCAAGCGGTGCCATCGCTAAACTCCCTGACCGGATCGAAATCGTTCGGCAGCAGTGCCGGCGGTTCGATACGAGTAAAATCGATTGAGAATCTCTTTGCAAACTACCATACCAAACAATCACCAAAGTCTTCCCGCGACAAGAGACGAGCCGCGCTGCTAGTGGGATCCAGTGAGGGGAATAACAGTGAAAATGAGAGTGCCAGTGAACACGCCAACGGTGTACCGTCCTCGTTGGTGTACAATCGGAACGAGATGGATATCTACGTAACGCCGCAAAAGCATCAGAAACGGTTCGGCCCGGAGCAGGATTCGAACGGAGGTGAAACTGGTTCGGCAGTAACCGAGGAGGAGGGTGATGGATACGAGAACATCATCTGTTCGCCCAATTTCCCCCAGCTGACGGGTGTGGTCGGTGGATACAAAGCGGAGGATGAAGATGAGGAGGAAGACTATGGTGACGATTACGCCATACAGCTGCTGGCCGAGGAGATCGATAGTAGTATGCTAGGAAACGGCGGGGGCGACAGTGAGGGAGACGAGATTCTCTACAAACCACCGCCACTGATGGCCATCGATGGGAAGGTATCCGCGAAGTCGGCATCGATGCGAACGTACGGAAGGAATACGGTCGGAGGTGGACACGGTACTTCATCCACACTAACGATCCGTAAAATTGAACGTCAAGCCCGTGGCAGTGGTCCTCAATCGAACAGTTTAACACGATCAACCCGTCGCCCCCGACTGATGGCCCATTCGAAAGAGGGCGGCCTGCATCAACTGATCAAATCGAACGGAACGCCACCACCGATCGCATTCACGCTGCGGAACCCACGGGGCAACCAGCCGCGCACGTACAACACCGAAGCCCTTTGGGCAGCACTGATGGATGTTAAAGCGGGAGAAAGTATTTATCGGTAAGTAAGCACGTTATTTGAGAACTGTATAGAACTGAATCAGATGGGAAGATTACGAAAGATGGTTTGTTTACCTATTTTTTTTTTAATTAATTTAAAGTAAGTTCATTCCTTTTCAATTATTTTTTCAATTAGTTTATGTAAAAATGCTAAGCTACAAATTACTTTCATTTAAAAAAATTATTATAGTTATCACTTCTCATGAAACTACGCACAAAAAGATTTTTATTACAAGTAATAAGATTGTTACAAGTAACAAGTTACAAGGACAACAAGTTACAAGTAACAAATTTGTGATTTAACGGTCATTTTTAAATTAGTCTATTGAAACAGGTCTGGTGTGAGTCGAAACAATCTAACCTTCTTTCTCGATAACCCGTTTACAGAGCATCACAAATGCACAAAGTTCCTCGCAAGACGCTGCGGAATTGGATGAAACGATGGGACATCAAGTCCGCATACCCGATGCCAAGGCAGCTGAAGGAGGCGGCTGAGAAGAAGCGCATCATCAAAGAACTGACAACCCAAATACAATAGCAGCATCAGCAGCATCAGCAGCAACAGCAGCAGCAGCAACTACAGATGCAGCAGCCGTTGCAGCCGGTGCCGCTCGAGCAGCCACAAATATGCCAATCGGACGCGCCACCGCCGCCGTCCACCTTCCACTATACCAACACTCTCCACCTAGCGGCGTCTTCCCCGTCGGCACCGGTGGCCGTTGTGGCGAATTCCATACCGATCATATGGGGATGATAAGAACGATGCCCAAGAAGGTGGAGGGCGTTTTTCTTTTCAAAACAACTAAAGCAAAGCAAAAAAAACCAACAAACATACAAAACAAGCCAAGGATTGTGGATATAGTCAAGCAGAAAAGTATATAGACATTTAGATTTATATATATACATATATGTATGAGAAGGCGAATGTTACGAGAGTTGCAGTGAAACAGAAGATAAAATAGATGCCAAGATAGCGATAGAGGATACCCAGGGAAGCGTAACACTAAGAGAGTATATATTATTTTACAATGAAACTATTTGAATGTAGGTGGACAGAGAATCTTTTCTTCCGAAGAAGATCAACTTACGTAGGCGCATGGGTAGCATTTGAATCGTACCGGGTTTTGATCTTCAAATCCAACACACACTCCATACCGTTTGAATGAACCATTTACTAATCGTACATTAACGTTGTCATAGTAACTATTTTAGATGCCAAGCGAAACCATCCTCTTAGGGATGGGCGCAGGTAAGTGTGTGGAAGACTTAAAAGCTGTAATGCAGGATTAATTAACATATTTTACGTTGCAAATACTGACGATGGATTCATAGCGTATCGGTATTTTGCGACTGAAGAAGCAACGCAGATATTGCCAAAAAAACACGTGTCATAACTGTGTGGAAAACGACATTTCCAAACAGAAAGAGCCGAGCTTGTTCCAGTGAACGCAATGTGCGCCAAAAATGTCTTCGGCGATATACTTTCCCCCGAAATGGATTGTATCGGGGAGCTAGTATGAGAAGTCTCCGAGCACGAGGGCACGAAGTCCCAAAAAAAAACAAACAAAAAAAAAAATGGCCAAATTGAAAACATTATGTGGCAATACGAAAATGTGTTTAAGTTTGCTTCCTACAAAACAAAAATGATGTGAAAATTTCTAGTCATCGTTTCATAGCGAGAATATTTTTGTTTTTTTTGTTTTCATGCTTTTGTTGGTATTGATTGCTTAATTTACTTATTGTAATATTTTGTTTTTCGTTTGTTTTTATAAGATAGATCTTTGAACGGCAGTTATTGTGTACGACCTATGCTGGCGTATTTCTAATGGTAGATTTCATTCGCCTGAAAAATCTGACCGTTTTTACTTCCACTAATTTTATCTCGTACAGTTTAGAGACTTTGTATTTGAATTCAGTAGTCCGATAGTTCCTTCCTGATTTAACACCGTAACGTGTAGCCAAAAAAACAAAAACTAAAAACACACAAATTGGAATTAAGCTCTAGAACAAGAGAAAACATAAAAGAGAGCGAGAGTTTCCTCCTCGTCGTACTTAGGTAACAGATGTGCCGATCGTAAGTTAGGTTTGTGCTAGTGTGTATCAATTAATTTATAGTAACAGAAAAAAAACAGTAAACCATTCGATGATAACAACTTTCTCGATCTTCTTATCTCACCGTTGATGAATGTGAATATTTCTAAATCTTATTTCACCAGAGAGATAGGGCAAGATAGGGAGGGAGCGTTAGTGGGACGGTGGGAGGTCGTGATTGTAGGGAGTATCCGGGGGCACCACGTGGATACGGACACAGCACATGGAATGTTTTTGCCCTCGTAGCTCTCCCCTTTTTTTACAAGACGATCTTCATGAGATGGTATTAAAATGGATGGAATAAAAAAGTGAACGATACTGAACTTATGACAGGATATACCGTATATATATATACATTGTGCATACAGCAACCAAACAGAAAATCATACAAAAAGAAATGCAAGTAAATTATTTATAAGAACCACACCATTGTAACGTGCTGTTAATGATGACAAAGCTAAAGTTTAATTTAAGGAAGAGTTTAAGCGTTCATTTTAGAGAAAATTGGTTACATCCAAATAATACGCACCTTCTTATTTTTAGAATTTGCTTTAGCCAATGTGACTTGCGAGTATGAACCGAACAACCAACAATCTACTCAGGACAGTGGTACGGTGAGCCGAAGAGTACGTCGGTCTGAGGACCTTTTACAACAAGCGGCCGAATATGTGTCCCGGGGTGAAACGTTCCAAAACGTTAGCTTGCGATTCGATATACCCATTTCGACCATCCGGTAAGTCAATTATTAACTATATCTTGTATGAACGCAATATAAAACAAAAACATTACTTAATTACAGATTCTTTATGGCTCGCAAAGGTATACTACCGCGGAGAAAGCGTGGTCGAACGGCTGCAATGCTACCGTACAACGTGTCAAACAGGCCACCGGCGGACCAACCGAACCCGCCGACCGGATTTCAGACCGGCACATTCAATCAACAACAGTACCAACAGCAGCTTAACGAAAATATGGCCATGGCTAGCTTAGCCACGCCGACAATCGAAGGCATTCAGCAACAACGTGCGCACCCACGCAACGATGGCAGCCGGTCTCCTTCGCCATCCGGACCGCCGTTTCATTTTGCTAACTTTAAGCTACCTGAAATACGACCAAATTTGATGTAATTGTACCTTGCACGCTTACCTCACACTGACTGAACCGGTACGAGATACAAATCACAAACCAGTTACTACACTTAACATTGAAATGTATCACACTTCGAACCGGGTCCTGGCCGGATTAAGTAAAAATATGTATTTTAGGACCGCATTGAATTTACAAAATATGCAAAAATGATCTCAGTTATGATGCAGTATATTCCCATTTCGCTATACATATAAAGTGTGAAATATTATAGTAGAGCAATTGGTATTGATGTTGCAATAAATTCATTTGAGCTTTATCCCATGATGAAAACTGCATATTTTCATCGTTATAGGATCAGAAAAAATGGCATTTTTCGCTCGTAAAGCTAATTTTTATGTTTTAAGAAACAAACTATATTGCATGTAACCTTCTAAAATATGTAACAGAGTGTGATTTTTAAAATAAACGGAAATAGATATAATGATGGCTAGCGATGTGACACACACTGAAATGGTGTTTTTACTTTCGAAATATTACTATCAAAGTCAAGTTTATTCATGTTTCCGTTCGGCCTGCAAGGAGTTCTGTGCCATCTTCTTGTGGTATATTTTTTCCTCCAGCTTGACACAAGCTTGTTCAATTTCGTAATTTTTTGACACCAGCATGACCCACTGAGCTTCCAGGGATCGCAGTTTTTCTCCTCCCTGCGTCTGCTTGGTCTTGCGTGACCAATTCACGTCTTGAATTTCCTTCTTCACCTCCGCTAGCCGAGCCTGACACTTTGCCTGCAAGGCCACCAGCGTTTCGAGGTACGATTTCCACATCTCGCAGCCGTACTCCGACATGAGCTCGAGATTCATTGCACGCACTGCCTGATGCTCTAGCTGGGCCATCGAGTTGTCCACACTTTCCGTCCAGGCCGACACTTCGTTCATTTTCCCGGCCGGTGGAGGTGGCAGCTCGTACCGTTTCATGCTCAGCGGTTCCATTGGCAAACGATTTTGGATGCGTTCAAATTCGGCTCGCATCAGTTCGGTTTCAAATGCGGTAGTATTGACGGCCGGCAGGTGCTCGAGGTAATTTTTTGTAGGACGATATCGCCGACATTCTTCTTCCACCATAGCGATAGCCTGAAGGCGCCGAAAGAGTAGATTAACGGCAATGTTTATGGAAAAAGTTAGTTTTCTTTACTTACCGCTTCACGCACGCCAGGATCATCGTAGCCTAAATCAATATATGGCAGCGCATCAACAAGTACTTCACCAGCCATTCTGTTATATTATTTTATCCGTTTGTATGCTGAATTAAAACCGGACGAATGTTTAACAACAAATTCTCCTAGCTAAAATGTCATTTATTGACGTTGGAGCTGAAAAGGCTTTCCGATGTGTTGAATAACATCTAAAAGACCTTTCTATGAAATTGATCTAAGTAGAAATGAATGTCCAATAGTTTGTTAAACTAACCTTTAAAAATAAAACAAAAATTTCCAATTCATTTAAATTGTAATAACATTATGCGTGATGTGCAATAATCAAAAAAAGATGCATTTTTCTCTAATAGTCCTTCGCCTCTTCCGATCGTCCACTGAACTCTAGTTACGTCAAACTGACATCTGTCAAGAAAAAGCCGCATCGAGGTGCTTCCGCTTCGGATAGTTCTTTTTCAGTCCTCCGTGGCATGGCGGACGTGCTTTATTAGTTGCAGCCAAAATAAATTGTGAATTTGCGGGTGAAAACTTGTGCGAAAATGGTAAGTGCGAACAGTTAATGAATGCCATGCTCTGTAGTGTTCGGGAGATGTATGATTTCCTAGAGGAAAACAGTGTAAAATGGGAATATTTGAGCTTGTTTGGTTACGAACATGTTGAACGCTGCTAGCTATGATCATCCCGTGCGGCCGTCGGAAAGAGGACTTGACTGTGCAACTTTTCGAACTTGACAGACAAATTACGCCATGGGTTGTATTTCCATGCAATCTGGTTGAACGAACAAGTGTTGATCCGGGACAATTTCATCATGCGACGAAACGGGGATGGCAAGGGTGAAGACGGAAGAAACGTGCTCTGCGGAGATCTGTGACAATCCGCTATCGAGATTGTTTATCGGTTCGGTGTTCTATAGTTGCTGCATGGTGTTGGATTAAACTGTTCAGCTTAATTTCTGTATTTAAATCAACTGGCTGGTGTCACAAGGGCTATAGTAATTCTCACGCTAATGCATTTTTTTTTATATCGCTTTTTCAGAGTTTGATGGCGACGCGCCCTCTGGTCAGTGTTTACACTGAGAAGAATGATGCCGTTAAGGAAAAGGGAATCCTCCTTCCGGCGGTGTTCCGGGCTCCGATTCGTCCGGATGTTGTGAGCGAGGTGTCCCAGTTGATGCGCCGCAACCATCGCCAACCGTACGCGGTTAGCGAGGCGGCCGGTCACCAGACGTCGGCCGAATCGTGGGGTACTGGTCGTGCTGTGGCCCGTATTCCGCGTGTTCGTGGTGGCGGTACCCACCGTTCCGGTCAGGGTGCCTACGGTAACATGTGCCGTGGTGGACGTATGTTCGCCCCGACCAAGCCGTGGCGCCGTTGGCATCGCAAGATCAACATCAACCTGAAGCGTTATGCTTTGGTTTCTGCCCTGGCCGCTTCCGGCGTTCCGGCTCTGGTGCAGTCGCGTGGTAAGTGGCGGAAGTTACGTTTTATCTTATAGCTTCGCGGCGCATTGTAAGAGGTTGTTTTTGAAATTAATTTTGTTTTCCCACCTTGTTTTAGGCCATGTCATCGATGGTATCTCGGAGCTGCCACTGGTCGTGTCGAACGATATCCAGAAGTACCAGAAGACCAAGCAGGCTGTTGCCTTCTTGCGCCGTACGAAGGTTTGGGCCGATGTGCAGAAGGTGTACAAGTCGCAGCGTATGCGTGCCGGTCGTGGTAAGATGCGCAACCGTCGTCGCGTCCAGCGCCGCGGTCCGTTGGTCATCTACGCCAAGGACGAGGGTCTGCGCAAGGCCTTCCGTAACATTCCGGGCGTCGACACGATGAACGTGAACAAGCTTAATCTGCTGAAGCTGGCCCCTGGCGGTCACGTTGGTCGTCTGTGCGTATGGACCCAGGATGCGTTCTCCAAGTTGGACGAAATCTATGGCACCTGGAAGCAGAAGTCCGCGTGCAAGAAGGACTACAACCTTCCCACGCCGATCATGGCCAACACCGATCTGGCCCGTTTGCTGAAGTCGGAGGAAATCCGCCGCGTGTTGAAGCCGGCCAAGAAGGTAGTCCACCGATACAAGCGCCGTCTGAATCCGCTCACCAACAAGCGCCAGATGGTGAAACTGAACCCGTACGCTGAGGTGACCAAGCGTCGCGACATTTTGGCGTCGAAACTGCGCCGTTGTCAGCGCATCGTCGCCCGCGCCAAGGCCCGCAACCAAACGCTCAGCAAGCGCGACAAGGCCGTGCTGTTCGTGGCGTCGGAAAAGAACCGCAAGAACCAGCTGAGATTGGTCGCCGCTAAGCGCAAGGCGAAGTTTGCGGAGAAGAACCCGGAGAAGGCCGCCAAGAAGGCAGCCCTGCGGGTCGCCAGGAAGACCCAGAAGTCGAAGAAGGTGGTTGAGCGCGTGCCGAGGAAGCTCAGAATGAAGCTGGCGAAGGAGGCCAAGAGGAAGGAGAAGAAGTTAGCGAAGAAGTAAACGAACTTCGTCACCATATTGATAACTTGTTCCAATTTCCATCGGCTGAAATAAAGTAAAACCGTAAAGCCAACAGTCCTTACAGCTGTGGTGGGAAGAAAGAGTTCGTCTACTGTATGCTTTGTTACATTCGGTCCGAAAAGTAATGTACTTTTTTTGTGCTAGCATACCAGACGGTGATACTACTTTATGAGTAAAGCAAGCTAAGTATGAATTTGAACGAACTTTTGCAGGAGTGCCAGTAAACAAAAAAATTGAAAGTAAATATCCTTCATGTAACTGCGGGATATGGTAAAACCGGACCTTCCATTTAGAACATTTTTCCTTTTATAACAGTTGTTGCAATGCATTTCCATTCTTGCTTTATTCTTTTGATTTGGATGAACCACAGCATTTTTGCATGTAATTTGCATGTAATTGCAACTTCAGACCAAGCCATCTCATAACCCATAGCATTTCACCGTTGAAGTCGATAGATAAATATAATAATTTACCCGGCATTGCATATTCCTCTTTCTTTTTCTCTTGCTCCCGTTACACATGTTTCTTTCGGTTCAGCATACCGATTTTTTGTTTAACTAAATGTCTATAGTCATTAGAATGTTTTTTTTTTTTTAAATTTTCCCGCACGTGATACGTCGGTGCTTACTTATGTGGCGATACAACCGCTGAGCGGTCTTGGCCTGACGAAACCGCACACAGTCGCTCGCCACGCTGGTCCAATACCGTATCCCGGCTTTACTGGCTGCTTCGTCTCTCGGCGGGACCTCAATTTAGGCCTACCACGCCTCCTCTGTGCTTGGGGACAGCCTAAAAGGATTTTACGGGCTGGGTCGTCCGGTGCCATTCTCATGACATGATCAGCCCACCGGAGGCTGGTGAGTCTTATTCGCTGTACGACAGTGAGGTCTCCGTAGATCTCGTAGAGCTCGTCATTATATCGGCTTCTCCATTGTCCCTCCTCACATACGGGGCCAAAAATCCTCCTGAGCATCTTCCTCTCGAACACGGCTAAGAGGGTTTCGTCAGATTTGGACAGAGTCCATGTATCGGAGGCGTACTTGAGCACTGGTACTATGTATGTCCGGTATAGTCCCAGCTTCGACCGTATTAACAGGTAGTGGGTGGAAGAGATTTCTCAGACTGTAAAATGACCGGTTGGCTGCCAGCACCCTAGCGCGAATTTAATCTTCAATGTTGTTGTCCGTGCTGACCTTTGACCCACGATAGGTGAAATTTTGGACGACTTCAAAAATGCGTTCACCTACTTGTACGTCACCCCCGCGTAGGCTTTCGGCAATTGTTGGCTGGGCCGCTGATGGTGCCACTATCATCTTGGTTTTTTCCTCGTTTCTCGATCCTTTGGTATGCTTCTGCTACATAGGAGAGTCTTCTACCAATAATATCAATATCATCAGCGTATGCTAGGATCTGGATTGACTTATAGAAGATGGTCCCCGAAGTTTCTATACATCGGTGGGTCTGAAATTATTTGACCATTTTAGTTTTGTAGTGTTACATCTGCTGCAATGATGGAACGTAGAAGAGATAAAAGGAGTAAATGAAGCTTCTTCATACCGGAACGTAAGATAGCACTGCTACTGTGGACGATAAATTCAACTCAGCAATGCCCTTCATGTTCAAACAAATACCGGAAAATTTAAATTTCAAATGCGTGCAGTACTAACTTTTGCCAAAAGGGGCGCTTCATCAGAAATGTCAAATAAACAACAAACTGCATTGACACATCTGGTGTTTGTGATTTTTCTAAAAAGCTTGTGTAAACAAAATAAATTTGGCAAACATGAACGAAATCTTGAAAGCCTTAAAAGAAGAACAGAATAGAAAGAGAAAATTTCTGGAGGAAAAGAACCTAGTGGTAAGTTACTTGGCTGGAACGAGTTGGAGACCGGGTAATCAAATTCATTTTGTCCCTGCAGGATGGCACGAAGAAATACTTCAAGCGGGGAGAGCTTCTCGCACTGGAAGAAAAGGAATATCTCGAAAAAAGTGGCTATAACAATACTAACGGTGTAGCCAGCAGCGGGGCGGCTGCTAAAGATGGTGAAAGTTCGACAGGCGATGATCCCAAGTATGATATACGAAAACTACCCCGCTCGGAAGTGATTAGAAAGCTTCGGGAACGCGGCGAACCGATTCTACTGTTTGGCGAGACGGAAAAGGAATCATGCTACCGCCTGCATCAGCTGGAAATATCTGCGCCGGAGATCAACCGTGGCTTCCGAAACGACTTCCAGGAAGCGATGGAACAGGTGGACGAAGCGTACCTCAACGAGATTCTTAGCTCGAACGGACAGGAACCTGCATTAGGAAAGCCCAAAAAATCCAACGAGGATTACGCCATCGACGACAGTGTGACATACGAATCGATACAGGAAATGGCGGTGCGGTTGGGACGCAGCGGGAAAGATCACGACTGCCATGTGATAATGACGCTCATACAGTTCCTGCTGAAGATGTGGAACGATCAACTTAGTTCTGCGACGGCGGCGGAAAGGATGGCCACCAAGGGGAAAATAGCACGGGCCACTTTCGAGCAGACGCGTCTGTACCTCAAACCGCTACTCCGCAAGCTCAAGAACAAGACCATTCCCGAGGATATTTTGGATAGCTTGACGGATATAACGAAAAGTTTGCTTAAACGAGACTACATACATGCGAGCGATGCGTACCTTACGATGGCAATCGGCAATGCGCCATGGCCGATCGGTGTCACCATGGTGGGTATCCATGCCCGTACGGGTCGTGAAAAGATTTTTTCCAAAAATGTGGCCCACGTCATGAACGATGAAACGCAGCGAAAATACATTCAGGGATTGAAACGATTGATGACAAGAATGCAGGAATATTTCCCTACCGATCCTTCGAGATGTGTCGAGTATGTGAGCAAAAAGGATATGCAAGATTGAAAGATAGGTTAAGGATATTTTTTAATGATTTTAATTGTTAAGTCCCATTTCTGATAACACGTTTCCTGAACAGTACTTCAATAAAAAAATACTATCAAATTATAGCACTTCAATGTTATAATGTAAATTCAAGACAAACACAATTCTTTATTGTTTGGAACAAGTAATATCAGCTGGCTAGGCCATCCGAGTGAGAAGAAACACATATTTCATGGAGATTATTGTCTAATTTAAATGATGGAAAGAAGTGCAGTAAGTAAAGTCCGTTGTCTATGACAACTCGCTTGCCCGTTTCGTGGCCTTTTCGACGGCATTCATAACGGTTCCTCGCATGGAGCCCTGTTCTAGCGCATGCACACCATGGATAGTTGCCCCACCGGGTGAGCACACCTCATCCTTCAGCACGGCCGGATGTTTGCCCGTATCGAGAACAGTCTTGGCCGCTCCCATCACTGTTTGGGCCGCCAGCTGTAGGGCCATGGCACGCGGTATGCCTTGCTTTACGCCACCATCGGCGAGCGCCTCGATGAATTCGTACACGTACGCCGGCCCACAACCGGCCAAGCCCGTGACGGCGTTTATCTGACTTTCCTGCACCTCAAAGGCAAGCCCCAGTGTGCCGAGCATGTACTTCAGGTCCTCGTATAGTGGCTCCGTGTAGCTACTGCTGTTCTCCGCCTGACAAAACACCGTACACCCGACCCCAACCTGCATTGGCGTGTTGGGCATCGTACGCACGAATGTGGTGGGTAGCAGCACGGACAGATCGGTGTGCAACCGAGCCAAAGTGACACCGGCTAGGATGGAGACGATCAGCTTACGCTCGCAGTTCGGTAGGTTCTTTGCGTTGGCGAATACATCCTTCAAGCGGGGAAGGATTTGTGGCTTAACGCAGATAAAAACGATGCTCGCCTTGGTGAGCACCTCCAGATTGTCGGTGGTAGTATGGGTTACGCCGATCGGCGACCAGCGACTTTGCAGGTTGGCGAGATTTGTGGCCGATACGTAAATTTGGTCCGGTTGAAGTACACCTAGTGGAAGAAAGTTATTTCACACCGGATGAGTATCAACTAATGTGCAGTGTTTTAATGACAAAAAAATCTACCTTTGTTCAATAGCCCCGACGCAATGGCGATGGCCATATTGCCACCGCCGATGAAACCCACCGCTTCACAAGAGAGATCACGCTTCGCAGACATTTTTATTTTTACACCCAACGGTACCTTTCGATCCACCTCACGCGCCGCAACTTTGTTGACGATATAAACAAATCCACACACAATTAATCTTCTCGCATACAAAACGTAGTTTGTTGTGCTATGTTATCTAATCAGCTCGACGCCAACCCGGGAATAGCTCAGCTTCTTGCAATTCGGTTTTGTTGACGATTTGCAAAACGCAAAAAAAGCAAGTGACAGATGGTACCACTGACATACATTCATCCCTGTTCTTCCCTCTAGTATTCTTCCGTGAGTAATCAAAAAATAACGGAAATTACTGATTCTGACCGGCATTATTCGTCCAAGCGGGACAAAGACCACTTTCATGAATTTAAAATGGTTTAGCTATACAAAAGTGCTTTTTTAATTGTAATTTGACCAGCAAGTCAATAATTGGTTAAGATATCCGCAATCATAGTAAGCGACTTCTACCATCCAGTGAACAGTTGTGGGATGCAAGAAAAATGGCTTCCAGAATATCAACCCTTTCCATGGAACAAGAAATTCACCGATTTGTGACCCGCGAGCAGATTGAATTACTACACTCCCATTTTCAAACCCACAACGATCGGCTGACACTATCAGAGCTGCGCGATGTTCTTTCCCACATCGGTCTACGGTATACGGATGATCAGTTCCGAGGGTTGTGCCTGCAGATCAACACCGATCACGATGCGTACTGTCAATGGGACGAATTTCTTAACTATCTGATACTGGGATTCCAGGACGACGATCCGCTGGCGGTGAAACAATCACTCGATCCTCCCATTGCGGACGAGCTCGGACTGAAGCTAAGCCGGCAGGTTTACACCATCGTGAAGGTGGATTTTTGTCCGATGGTTTACTACGTAAGTGGATTGTGACCCCACGGGGAAGTGCAACCTTCTTCACCGTTTTTCGCCCGCCTAGGACGGAAGCATCAGCTGGACCCAGGGACACTGGATAACAACTTCGCGCGAAGGAGTAATACACTTCTGGACGAACGATTGGAAGCCTTCCATGGCGGGTCGATCTGTTCCGTCCAGCTTAAAAAGATCGAAAACCTGGATCCTGGACACGGTTCCGCTGCCGGACCAGAGCATGCTATGTGTAGCAAGTTTGGAGTGTGAACTCCGATTCTATGCAATTGTAGCCGCCTCCTTTACGCTCAAGTTGGTTATCGATAAATTGCCGCACCCGGTAACGTGCATGGTGTATCAGTTTTTAGAAAACGAGCGAAGTGCCTTGCTTTTTGGTGACTATGAAGGCAACATACGAGCGTTTTATTTTTATCCTGAACGGAAGGTAACATCAACGAGCATCTCCTTCACGACTGTGGTCAGAGTTAGCCTAACGGATGTACTCCGCGGGAAATATCGTCCACTGGAATGTGTTGACTTCGGTCCACTACTCCCGGACATCGTACGATCGGTTCAGTTCGTCGGCAGTTTGAACAGCTTCATAGCGGTCTCGGAAAACAATCCTCTCAAAAACTCCCGCGTAGACCAAGTTCAATCGAAGCGGAAGGGTAATATGATCATTCAGTCGCTAGAAACTCCTTCCGAACAGAGGATGTTTTTTGTCCCCCAAGGAGTAACCTGCTTTGCCTACGAACCAACTACAGAGCTATTAGTATCCGGTGGGCCGGACTGTGATTTGCGGCTCTGGGATATACACCGGCCCGAGAAACCTACTGTAGCGCTTGTTGGTCACACGGCGAGCATCACGTTCCTCTTCGTACAAGATGCCGGGGAGAAGATCTACAGCATGGATCAGAAAAAGATTATCAAAGTTTGGGACGTCCGGAACAGGTTACTGCTGCAAACGTTTAGCCAATTTTCCACGGTACTAGCCAAAGGTCTTCCGGCGTGTGGGTACTACAATCAGCGCGATCGGGAGCTGGTGGTCGCCAGCAACAAACTGTTTGTGGTGGCTTGCTGCCCAGCGATCGCACTCGATCGTACCGATGGGGATAGCCATACGAAGCCGGTATCGGTGCTGCTGTACAACAGCCTGTACAAATTGATCGTCAGCTGTGCGTTCGATAGCTTCATCATCGTGTGGGACCATAAAATGAATCGAAAAATGACCATCATCAGCGAAGCGCACACGCAGCCGAAGAACGGGGTGCAGCTACCGGTGGAAATCACGGCCGCTTGTTTCGATGAGAAGCAACAACTGCTGCTAACCGGCGCGCGTGATGGATCGCTAAAAATCTGGAACATAAGTGCACGAACGTGCGTACGCTCGTTTCACATGGAGGAGGACAGCGAGGTGACGGCGGTCTTTTGGCAGGGAAACCGTATCCTTGCGATGGGCTGGAACCATCGTGTGGTCGAGTTTGCGGCGTTTAGCGAAAAGGACGACTACCCGAGGGGTCTGCAGTGGCGAAAGCTACACTCGGACGACATTCTCTGCGCGGCGGTGAGCGGAAGTTTACCGGGAGTCATGGCCACCTGCAGCTACACGGGAGAGCTGGTACTGTGGATGCTGGAAACGGGTCAACCGTATAGGCGCTACGATGCCACTAATCCTCGTTCACGAATACCGATTCAGCTCCACCCGGGCGAGTCCGGGGCGCAAAAGGCACGAAAAATTGCACCGCGAAGGTCCATCTTTCAGCTGTCAGCCGATCGATTCCTGCAGCGTCGCCTTTCGAGGATTGTGATGCCATCGGGGTTGGAGCAAATGCGACTGCTCTCCATACAGGCACTCCTGTTCCTATCCACCCGACCGATGTTGCCGTCCTTCGGAACGCTCCTTGGGTCGCTTGATAACGGAATCGTACAGGTGTGGTCGCATCACCCGGAGGGAGGATTTGTTGGGCAGTTTAATGCGGTTCATATGGCGGGCGATCGTGTCCTAGCCATGACGAGTGACGCTGCGAATCGTTTTCTCTTCACCGGCACCGCTTTGGGCTACATCAAAACTTGGTACATTGAGAATTGCTGGTAAGTACACGAATGGTTATTCATTGGATAGATTGTGAACAAATTTAAAGTATATTCCCTAACACCAAAGGATCCCAAATGAGGAAACATTTAGGGTAAATAAACCCTCGGTGAGGATCCTATTTCCGTTCCTCCTGCACGATGTTATCCCAGGTCGGGCGAAACGGTCGGTCCGTGTTCAACCTAAACCTTGGTTAGTGAACTCCTACCAGGGTCACCGAAGTTGCATTACGGGCCTGGTTTACCTGGACGGTAGCGAGCTGCTGCTCAGCGCTAGCAGCGATCGAACCATTCGTTTGTGGACACTCGGAGGGCGCTACATCGGGCTGCTGGGAAGTCCCGTGCACTGGGAGCCATTGTCGGCTAGCCTTCCACCATCCGGCGGGTACCGATTCCGTGTACCGCCGGATCTTCAGCGTGAAGTAAGCTTCACCACGCTGAAGGTTTTACACGGCGGAAACGATGATCACGGTCAACGTCTGAAGACGACGATCACTCGTGGCGTTGCTAAGGAACATTCAAACCGCACTCGGCCTATGCAAACGTACGGTGAATCTCTGGGGGAACCAATTCTGAACACCGGTGTCCTAAAGCTACCCTCCAAGGAACCAATTCTGCGGGACATCAAGCTCGAACGATTTTTCCCTCGAGTTCCTGTGTACGGTCACATGGTAGACTTCCCGGTAAAACCATTAGTGTACGATCGAACGGTTGAAAGCATCCTGGAGAGAACTAAACCGACAAAATTCATGGATCCTCCAAATGCGACCGATCGGGGAGAATAGGCGGAAGAAATGAACACACGCGGACACAGTTCGTTTTTTAAATTTGAAAATAATCTCAAATTGGTAAAGTATTTATTGATTTTTACGGTTGAGTTTCTTGTTTGATCGTTTCGGTTTCGCCTATTAAATTGCATTGAACGAACGAGAGCTGCCTGTTCGCTGTTGGTTGTTTAAATTCTAAGCTCTTATAAAACTGTACCTCTTGTAATATATTCCATTCCGTTAGAAAAAAAAGTATGGTAAATAAGTTCATCATTCACGTTTCCACACGCTTGGCAGTTTTATTTCTTCCGGTCGAAATTGTTCAGTTCTGGAGCATCGACTGCATTGCAACTATTCTCGTTTCGGTAGAGCTCCTGTGAATTCCGGTGGACCATGATCTTATCTGTTGCACGGGACATTCATTCACGTGTTTCCACTGTGTCTGGATTCTATACTTAAAATTGTTCCTACTACGGGGGCGCTTACTGATTAGATGACTAAATATGTACAGATTACTTATCTTTTGCAAACCGGTTTCCGGTGTGCTGTTTTATTTTAACGCGGCCGTTTTTATCTTAAAATCCGGTGGTAAACTCCTTCGAATATATATATCAGCGCCTTCTCTTTATGCTACTTTCTTGCCGCCCGCAGGTTGTGGTCCAACCCAAGGCCCACACCGTCCTAGTGTTGACTGAATAAATATCGAGCGTTCGTGGCCAAACCGCTGTTTTTTCCCGAACCGCCCAACAAACTCCCAGTTTGTCCTTTACTCAACCATATAGCTCTATTATGGTACAGGCAACGTTTTTAAAAATCTACCAATTGCAACCTATACTACGTCTAAAACCCCCGAAGAGTGAAGATAGATGGTTCCAACCGGCGTCGTAAAACCTTCTTTCACTTGCTTCTTGCATCATCCGGGAATACTAAGTTAAAATAATAAAAAGTTATAAACAAACTAAAGGTAAAGAATTGCCAACTAAAAGAAAACGAAATATAGTAGAACGTAAAATGCCACATATGTCACAATATTTTACACGGTAGACCATCTTAAAGTCGATTCGATAGGGATCCTAGTTTCGGCCCCCGACCAACGCTGAACCATTGTGGGACATCCGCCCTGGACCTTATTTTTTATAACAAGAGGCATCCTAGGCATCCTACAGCTCGGTGGTGGTTTCCGCATCTGACCGATCAAGATCATTGAGATAGGAGAACGACAGTTGATTGTAGTCACGCTTCCCGAAGCTAACGTTTTCGTTCGTTGGACTGATGTGGTTCAGCTGCGGTTGCGATTGCAGGTCTCCGTTTTGCCTGTAACGAGGTACGGTACAGATTAGTTACATTTGTCCCCAGTGGCTGTGTGTGGCTTTTGACGCGATCCGACGCTACCTGATATGAAACAGAGGGTTGGTGATTGGCACATCGTTGTAGCGATTGTTCCGTCCGAGGGTGTTGGTCACTATCTCCGTGCCCATGTGCGCCCCGTTCGCACCGCCATTGTGCAGATGGTGGTGACCGTTGGCATTCAGATTGTTGCTGGCATGGTTGGCGTTGTTGTTGTGCCCGGGTGCATGGTTTATGTTACGCTGGTTTCGGCCAAGCGTGTTGAAGGTGTTGTTCTGGGCCATCGTAAGGTTGTTACGGTTCAACGTATCACCGTAGCTGGAGTAGAGGAAATGAAGCCGTTAGTTGGACCATCGCCATTCGGGATCGGAGGGATCCCATCTTACCCATTGATGTAGTTGTTCCGCTCCGACTTGATCCTGCCCAGCGTGAGCGTCCCGGGGACGGCACCGTTGCCGGCCGAACCGAGCGGGTTAAGGTAATTGTTTCGGTTCATCTCGAGCGTCCGGTTGAGCGTGTTCTGTCGATTGTTGATGTTAAGATTAATGTTGTTTTTCGTGTTGTTGTTATTGTTCCGCTGGAGCGTGCCAACAACAGCGGTCGTTGCGTCGGAGTTTGTAGGACTGTGCTGACCTGCAAAGGGAAAAGAGGAGAAATGCCCAGTTTAGTGTTAGCAACAAATACCACCAGTAGCTCAAATGACGGCTTCTCTGGCCGTTGGTAATTCCACAAACCATTTTCTTTGTGCGTAATGTAGCTGACATTGTCCAAACTGAAGGCGTGATTTTTGGCACTGAAATCGAGCTGCAGATCGTCGCCCTCCTCGGTTAGCGGGACCGCCATGGCGAGGACCTGCGTTTCGTACTCCTTCAAGCTGGTCGGGTTCTCGGACGGCGGTTGCTGGGAGTTGATCATGACCGGGTCATAGCGTACGGGGCTAGCGGGTGCGGTATACTGGCGCATTCTTTGCTTAAAGTTTTTGTATCTAGGGAGGAAAGGAACGATACCGTTCGGGGGTTACAGGATTGACCACACTAAGGCAGGGAGGGAGGTTTGGTTTTCCTACTTACTTTGACCATGAAATACAAATGTAGACGATTCCGATCGATCCCAGGATGAGTATGACGATCGCAACGGCGATCAGTGCGAACGGAAACACGTCATCGTTACCAACGATCGTGGCCTTGATCTTTTGGATGGGCAGTTTAGGTTCGATCGGACCGAAGATGCCCTGCGCTGTCGCTCGCGCAATGCCCGATGCCTCGAAGTTGATCTGCGAAAGGATTGCCGGCGCAAAGACACGGTTCACGACCGTGCTCGAGTTGCGCTCGAGGATACGCTCCGTTTTGGGGTCGACGGCGTAGAACCTTGAAGAAGAGAGAACATTGATTAACTCGTGTTGTTGTTCGAACTTGCACCACAAAGTGCGTTCCTACTTACCACACATCCGTTGCACCGGCCACCTCCTCCACCGTGCCGTTCTCGTTCAGTACCTTCCGGACGCTGAACCGCTCGATGCCCGTGATGAGTCCTTCGGTTTTTTCGTGCAGCAACTCCTCCAGCGTGCGCGCATGCCTCCGCATATCCTTCGGGTTGGAGTCGAGAAAAACGAGCGTCATCCGGTTGATGTCGGCGATCAGGTTCACGACGACCCGGGCTCGCGCCTTGTGCACCGTGCCGGCGGATGTGTTACCGTTGTTGTCGCGCGCCTCCACCAGAAACACCAACGGCATGCGGTGTACGTTCTGGAAGGACTTTTGCGTCTTCAACATACCGGTGTCCTCGCTGATCGTAAAGTACGTGCTCGGTGCGTCGTCGTGTGGAATCTCGTTCGATTGCTCGTCGATGTCGTGCAGGGCGTACTTGATCTGGCCGTACGGGCCCACGTCCCGGTCGGTGGCCTTTAGCTGGATCAGCGGCGTCTCGATGTCGGCGTTCGCGTTGATGACCGCGTAGTAGGTGTCGTTCCGTGGACTCTGCTGGTACGCCTTGGGGAACACAAACCGTGGCACGTTATCGTTCTCGTCCTGCACGATCACCTTCACCGTGGCCGTGTTTTTGTGCTGATTGACGAAGTACTTGTTCGAGGACAGCCGTACCGACAGCGTGTGGCTGCTGGCCGTCTCAAAGTCGAGTGGGGCGTTCAACACAAGCGCGCACGCGTGATCTTCGATGGTGATGCGGAACAGCTTTTCATCATTGCCTCCGGTTAGTTCGCAGCTGAAACCACCGTTGTGTTTGGTGGCCTTCTTGGAGTTGATGATCTGGATGAGTTTCACCGTGGCATTGACACCCGTCGACTCGGGGACACTTGTGGTGTAACTATCGTCGCTGAACGCCAAACCCTGTACCTCGAGGTTCACGATTCCACCGTTCTCCAGGCGAGATTCAGCCGAGTCCCCGTTCGGATTGGCCGGAATGTGACCCACGTACACGGGCAACGTCGAGACGCTGCTGAGCTGCGGTTCGCCCATATCGAACGCTCGCACGTCGATCAAATACTCGCTGTCTTCCTCCTTGCCGAGATCGTCCCGGATACGCACAATGCCGGAATCGGCGTCAACCTGGAAATACTTCAGCGCCTTACCACGGCCAACCAGCTCGTAGCGTACCACATTACCCGGCGACGAACCATCGCCGTCGACGGCAGGCATCGAACCGACGATCGACCCGATCGGCAGGTTGTCGTTGATGCTCACCGGCTCGGGAATCGACACGAACACGGGCGGGATGTCGTTGCGGTCCTCCACCTCTACCATGATCTTGATGTAGTCGCCCGGGTTGGTGCCGTTGTTCTCCAGTGTGCCCACGATCAGCTCGTGCATCTTATCCTTCTCGTAGTCCAGCCCGCGGATCGTCTTAATCTGACCCGTGCGGGCGTCCACCTTGAACAGATCCCCAGGACCGCGCTTCAGTGCGTACGTTATCTCGGGCTTGGTGTCCGGATCGAAAGCCCGCACCGTGGTGACGGCCAGATCGGGAACGTTCTCTGGGATGCGCACCTCCACCGTGGACTCCATAAATCGAGGCACTTCGTCCGGCACGTCGCGTACCTTCACCGTAACACTGGCCGTACCCAAACGAGGTTCTGGTGCGCCATCCTTCGCCGTCACGACAAAACGGTACTCCTTCTGCTTCTCGTAGTCGAGGGCCGTCCTCGTGCGTACCTCGCCCGTCTTCGAGTCAATCTTGAACGGAATGTCCGATGGGATGGTGTACGTGATCTCGGCGTTCATGCCTTCATCGGCGTCGGTCGCGTGGACCTTTCCGATCGCAACGTTCTCTCGACCTTCATCCACCGAGAACACGTAGGGCAGCTGACGTTCATCAAACTCTGGATTCTTGTCGTTGATATCGGTTACCTTAATGTTAACGGTCGCACTGCTCGCCAACCCGCCGTTGTCTTCCGCTCGCACGATCAGTTGATAGCGTGTTAGGTCTTCCCGGTCCAATTTGCGTATGACGCTTATCACACCACTGTCCTTGCCGACGGAGAACTGGCGCAGGTCGTTACCGGTCGTAATGGCATAGCTGACGGGATCGTTCTCAGGATCTTCCGCTTTCAGCACGATTACGGTCGAGTTGATTTCGGCCCCCTCGCTGACCTGCACCTCGTACACGGGCTTGGCGAAGCGGGGTGGCTTCGTGTTCGGACCGGGCGTGATCGTCACCTCAACGATGGCCTGCGACGACAGTCCCCCGACGTCCGCCGCCTGCACCGTGATGCTATACTGCTCGCCCGCATTTAGCCGAGCCCGAGTCTCAATCTCTCCCGTCTGGGCGTCGATCGCGAACTTGTTCGCCCCGTTGTTCGAGACGTGGAAGATCGAGTACGTCACGACGGCATTCTCCGCGGCGTCGTTATCCGTGGCGTGCACCTTCGTCACCAACCGGCGTCCGTCGCCGGCCATCAGCGTCACCGGTGCAACCATCGCCAGCTTCGGTGCGTTGTCGTTCACATCGCGTAGGTGAACCGTGAGGCTCATGGGTGCACTGGCGGCATTCCCACTCGCCTCCCGAGCCACCACCTGGAACAGGTATTTGCCCGGGCTCGGTGGATCGCGATCCAGACCCTCCTCGTTGACCCGCAGTACACCCTCCTTGGAGACGGTGAACGATGGTGTCGTGACCTCGTAGATGTACTCCATGGTTTCGCCGTCCGGCCCGAGATCCTGGTCGCTGGTGGACAGTTTGATCGGGCTGCCGCTCGCGTCCATCACCACCGTGCCGATCGGGGAGTTCTCGTCCACGAAACCCTCCATGGCGGTGGTGCTAATCGCCGGTGGGAACGCATCGACCGGCTTGACGTGGATCGCCAGCTTCGCCTCGGTGTAGCGCTTCATGTCGGACACCTCTTCCGCCCGGACGGTGATGTCGAACTTTTTCGCCGTCACCGACGCATCGACCAGCTTCGTCTGCTTCAGCACGCCCGTCTGTGCGTCGATCTCGAAATAGTCGCCGTAGTTGCCCGGCACGCCATCCTTGAAGGAGTACCGTATCGGGGCGCTGATCGTGTCCAGGTCCACCGCCTGGATGCGCTCGGGGGTTACCGTCAGCACACCCTGCAGGGTGCCGGCCGGGACCGACGCGCTGTACTTGGGATTCAGACACGCTCCGTCCACCAGCTCGCAACCCCGATAGATGAACGATGGGTCCTGGTCGTCCGAGTCGGCTATGTCGATCGTCAGCGTTGTTGTGGCCGACAGTCGTTCCGATGCGTTTCGGGCGCGATCCTACAATGAAAAGGAAAAACATTTTGTTGTTAGCAAAGAAGTTCAGATAGTTTTGAAATTAATTGTTAAGATGGAATATATAAACGCAACAATGCAAAATCCACGAAATATGATCAGTAAGTAAAACTTGGCCTTTAAAATTTGTATTGCAAAATTGTTTTGTAGTCAAACTATGATATTGAAATACATTTAGCTAACAAACGAACGATTATATTTCCGACATTTCCGTTATATAAGATTTGTTCATATTTAGAACAAGATAAAGAGTTTTGGTTCGTAGTTGGAGAATTTTGCAATGTAAATATAGCTGGTAATGTGAATTTGTAGGTTGCATACTCAAGTTATTGGGCTTTTGGATAGAATTTTGCAATCATTTGTACATGTCCCATCAATAATCATGAATCCATGGTGTAAATTGTTTCAAAATATTGATATTAGAATAAAACGACTACTCATTCAAAGATCTGATCTTCTCATGGTAGTCAACTCTGCATCTTCTTTGAAGAAGTCGTATCATCATACCTCCGGGATGATTCGTTTGGTAAACCCACCCGATCCTATTTGCCCATAACAGCTCTGATTTACGCGATCGTTAAAATGCTGACCGAAAGAGAAATCGATCGAAATTCGGCACATTTTGGCATATTGGTGTAATTGAAATCAATTGGAACCTTTCACCCATCGTCTCGTGCGGGTTTTCGCTTTCCGATCAGTAAGGTTTGCCCAAGGGGGCATACAACACAGGTCGATAGGTTGTAAACGAAGCGGTGCAATAAAGTTTGCCCTAAATTCTGCGTTAATTGCTACTTATACTGTCGTATAAAAATAGCAGTGCTTCAAAAGTGGTATCGCAAAATTCCAGTCTCATGTTATAGGTCGTGTGGGGCTTTTGGGACAAAACGAAAGCGTTTTCGACAGAGTCGAGTCAATACGTGCAGTTTTACGAGCATCTTAAAACAGTTGATTTCGGAGGTCTATTTCCGTTTAAACAGATGTAGACTGCCTGGTCATGTTGTTTTTCGTTGTCGAGTATTGCGACTCTAGAGAGTTTCAAACATTTTGTTTAAATTTATTCGACGGTTTAGTAATTGTGGATTTAAAAAAGGCTCCCATTGTGTTATTCACCGGATCAAACCTCTTATGCGCAGTTGTGTGCAAATCTAACTCATGAGAAATAGTTTTCCTTAGACAAATTTAATTAAATTCTCGGGGCTTCTTGGACCATAGGACGTTTTTCATATTTGATTATGATCGACCTAACCTAGCACCTAATGAGCTGCTTACGAATGATTTTCAAGCGAACGACCACCAGTTTTAAATTACAACGCTGATGTTCCTTGACGTTTGTTACTTCCGCTCCGGTGCGTTTGGTGATTTTGATATTCATTTCCTCGTTTGTAGGTGCAAAGCAAAATCTTTCTTCCTTGTTCGGCTAGCCCGTCGTCCATCGCCTTACCCCGTGCGTGTTCAATCATTCTCATGCAGAAGTTCTAGAATACAGAGCGAATGGATGTCTCTGGGGGGGCGTTGTCAGAGTAATGTCCGCTGGGATCGGATCGCGAGCAAACATTGAACTTTGCGGCTCACAACTCTTTGGATGACGGCCAGAACACGGACACCAACAAGCCCATGGTGTCTCGCTGCCATTGTGCCAATCATCTTCGTTCGCCTGCACTCGGATCAATAACAGTTCACCTCGCCACGGGCCAAGAAGAGCACAATCAATGGGACCTTTGATGCGAGAAATCCATTCTCCTTCCATTTTCCACCCATTCCGGAGAATCTGCGGTAATCCCAACCCGATCGGTTGGCCTTCGCATGACGGCGCGATCTTCGTTCGTGAGTTGGATGGATGGATGGATGAGTTCTGTTGTGGTCTAGGTATGAACTGCGGAGAATCATCTACACCCTGCTACAATCGTACGCTGCATAGCACCGGGGATCTATTCTGACGTCTTCCTTTTCCCGGTCGATCCAGTCCAATAATCATTACCGTGTCTATGTTTCCTAGCGCCCCTTCCTTATCTTCTTCCAATTCCCCCGAGGGACTGACATCAGTGGCATGTGTCCCTGATCCCTACACATCCACATACACCCATCTTCCCTAAATCGTCATCAACGAGATGCAAATTGCGGTGCGACGTGATGCATCATAATTCCACTTTCTGTCTGCATTCTGTCGGCTCGCAGTTCTGGATCACTCTGGCAACCGGCATTAGTCCCGGGTCTCCCACGAGGTAGGTGACACATCGCCTACCCACATCGTCTTCGGTCCACACGCTACGTGGCGTCATTTGTCATGCATTGGTAAATTGATTGTAATTGCCATCGGAAAACGGAAGGGGGATAGAGAGATGGAGAGAGGTCCAACGTTGATACGCTGCGCCTCAAGGATCATTAATCATCCGTCCCTTTGGAAGCGGCCGCCGGTCCACACTGTCACCGAAGCCTGTTTTTTTTTGTTGTTTAAAAGCTGTCGAACGAAATTTTAATTAAAAACCCCAAGAAAAATTGCCCAATTGAAGGCCCGCTTTTGGATCGCGATCGATTCCGTGTGGCAAAACAATGAGCGCAACAATGGTGTGGTCACGTGCGGCAGTGATTTCGACCACGGTCGGCAGCTTTTTGGTACCGTGAGAGAAATAGGTTGCTGTCACCGGTTGCAGCCACCATCGGTGGGGCCGAAGGGGTGGGTTGCTGTTGAGGCTGGGCAGCAAAATGGGTCGAAGAAAAATGAGCTCCGCGATAGTCCTGCTCTCCGGTGCGTTTTCCTTGCCCGCTCGGTGCTGCTGGCGGTGGTTGGTCAGAGTTGAAGGTTTGACCTTGTTTTCGAATCGAATTATCGCAGCATACGCAGCAGCGAGCGTGGTCGTTATTAATTATCACACAATCCTTTGGCCGACCCGTTGGGGGTTTTTTCACCGATGGTGGCGGGTTTTTTTTTCGTTTTGTTTACCCCTTGTGTTCTCCAATAGTATAAACATAAGAACCGACCGTTGGGAACGTTGTGATCCGTTGAAATATTGTACCACGATCGAACGCGATGCGGTGTATTTATCACCCTGGGCGGCCCCAGATGATTGTGGCCGTAATTGAGTGTGGAATTAAGGCAAGGGAGGGACGCTTACCATCGTCTATGTGGGAGAGGTTGTGGATTGTGATGTAAAAATACCCTCCCTTCTTTTGGGTTTTTCTTTTTCGAAATTACGGTAGGCGTTTGTTCCAAAAAAAAGCACATCAATTTACCGATCATTCGAACGAATGGTTGTTGCACAAAATGTCCCAAAACACAGCCAATACCAGCCCGTTGTCAATCGATACATCCCTCCGCGGGTCCGGTTCGGAAAGTGAAAATCAGCCAGGAGTTTGCTGCACTTGCGTGACTCGTTGGCTTGGAGGCTTCCACAAGCCGTGCTGAGAACCCTTACCCTTACATTAGGTTCCGTTCCCACTTTCTTCGAACGCGGCGCACCAAATTGGACCAACTTACGGAAGGTACGTATTTTCCAATTAAATTGGCCTCGAAAGCCCGCGAGCAACGCACGGTGCTTTACCGGGCACGGGAGGCTCGTACGTACCGTTTGGAGTAAGCTAGGTAGCGCGGGCATTAGGCGCAGGACCCGTGGCCGTGGAGAACAATACCGGAAAATAACTATGTTTAGCACCGAAAAGGGTGCTCCGGGGGGCCATCCACGTTGTTGCGGAGTGTGCGCGCGCGCGCACGTAATGGTGGCGCCGTTAGCGCAAGATATAGTTGTTGGTGGTGCTGAAAATTATAATAAATTGATCACGACTTTTTCCGACGGACGGGGCCGACTGGTGTGGCAGGAGTGGCAGGAGGAACTCCTAGCTGGGAGCTAGGCAAAATCTTTCTATCAGGCCATTGCACTTTGGCTGGACATTCCCCGGGACAATGGCCGGACGCTGGCTCTGGCGTTGGCGTTCGGTTGAAAGAGAAATTGATGGGCACAAACGGCCAGTTGTGGTTGATCACTCTCACTGATGACTCCGCTGGAGGATGGACATGGGGGCAAGTAATTGCACGAAATTTACACGAAGCCTAGGCCGGTTGGTCGTGGATTGCATCAGTTTTGTTTCATGCGCCACCCCGAGAGGGGTTGTCAGCACCGGAACCCGGAACTGATGCCATCTTGAGCGCCAGAACGACGAACCTGACGAACGGCGGACCGACAGACTGTTCCCGGTAATGGTTTGTTACCGTAAATGGCTACCGGCCACAAACAAACGGCCTATTACCAGCGCCCGGGTGCCTTAATCGATGGTGCGAAGGAGTCTTTTACCGCCGACAGTGCAGTGGCAATGGTTTTTTTGTTGTTGTTGATGTGGGGTCATGCTGAGAATTCGCCAGCCTCAAGGTGACCAACGCACCGACGACGGGAACGACGGCAGGCACTTTGGAAATGACGCAAGACCCGGGGGGGTTGGCAGAGACAAGAACAAAAAAGTTGCACCACGAATTAAGATCACAATCTTTATTATCGCTTAAGTGAAGTCTACGTTTGGTTGGCCACCGGGTTGCCCTCGTGCGAGAGGCCACAGACCGGTGAGCGTGCGTGAGCGTTAAAGTGAGGCAAGGCTATCGTAAGTCTTTACACCTGCTTCTTCCTGGAGGGAGCCGCGATCGTTGAGTGATCTCTGCTGCACCAGAAGCACACCTTTGGTGCTCTTGGTGGTGATGGAACTTAATTAATAAAAAAAAGGTGAAGAGATAAATCCATCACAAATCCATGCTAAACCCAGGCGCGAGAACCAAATGTTCGCCGACCGAATCCCACCGGGGTTGTTTTTAACCCTGACTTCCTTAATGTTACATACGTTATCTGAACGAAGGCAGCTTGCAATCGAAGGCAAAAAACAAAAAAAAAAATTAAGCGATAGAATGATAATTGAATTTCGGTTTTTATAATGACCCAACGGACAGCTTCAAGCCATTTTTTTGTTTCGCTTTTTCACATGAGGCTTTTTATCGAAAAATATTCTTGCCCGTATAGTTTTAGGGTTATTATGGTTTGGCATTTAATTTGTAGCACATACGGTTTATCGATGGCAGCATGACAAAGAGTGATGGTGGTGTAAATGGATAACATATTTCCACCATAAAAGGTTACCATCACATTAAGACGGAATTGAATAGGTGAAATAAAAACCAATTCTTTTCTGCTGCAACGAGTTTTTTAATGGTTTTGATCCCCTGTGTTAAATATTTTTCCGATTATCTATTTTATTCAAGTGGAATATTGTTTGTTCGTTTCAGAAGCAATCCTTTTTGGTTCGATCAAAATAATTTCAGTTTAAAACTGATTTTTTACCAAAACTAAATCTGATTTGTTTTTCGAATGGAATGAAGTTAAAAGTAACTTCCGTCACATCAATGTAGATAGGGAACGTCGAAGATGTCTAGAAAGGAGCATAAATTGCGAGCAACGCACGGTGCTTTACCGGGCACGGGAGGCTCGTACGTACCGTTTGGAGTAAGCTAGGTAGCGCGGGCATTAGGCGCAGGACCCGTGGCCGTGGAGAACAATACCGGAAAATAACTATGTTTAGCACCGAAAAGGGTGCTCCGGGGGGCCATCCACGTTGTTGCGGAGTGTGCGCGCGCGCGCACGTAATGGTGGCGCCGTTAGCGCAAGATATAGTTGTTGGTGGTGCTGAAAATTATAATAAATTGATCACGACTTTTTCCGACGGACGGGGCCGACTGGTGTGGCAGGAGTGGCAGGAGGAACTCCTAGCTGGGAGCTAGGCAAAATCTTTCTATCAGGCCATTGCACTTTGGCTGGACATTCCCCGGGACAATGGCCGGACGCTGGCTCTGGCGTTGGCGTTCGGTTGAAAGAGAAATTGATGGGCACAAACGGCCAGTTGTGGTTGATCACTCTCACTGATGACTCCGCTGGAGGATGGACATGGGGGCAAGTAATTGCACGAAATTTACACGAAGCCTAGGCCGGTTGGTCGTGGATTGCATCAGTTTTGTTTCATGCGCCACCCCGAGAGGGGTTGTCAGCACCGGAACCCGGAACTGATGCCATCTTGAGCGCCAGAACGACGAACCTGACGAACGGCGGACCGACAGACTGTTCCCGGTAATGGTTTGTTACCGTAAATGGCTACCGGCCACAAACAAACGGCCTATTACCAGCGCCCGGGTGCCTTAATCGATGGTGCGAAGGAGTCTTTTACCGCCGACAGTGCAGTGGCAATGGTTTTTTTGTTGTTGTTGATGTGGGGTCATGCTGAGAATTCGCCAGCCTCAAGGTGACCAACGCACCGACGACGGGAACGACGGCAGGCACTTTGGAAATGACGCAAGACCCGGGGGGGTTGGCAGAGACAAGAACAAAAAAGTTGCACCACGAATTAAGATCACAATCTTTATTATCGCTTAAGTGAAGTCTACGTTTGGTTGGCCACCGGGTTGCCCTCGTGCGAGAGGCCACAGACCGGTGAGCGTGCGTGAGCGTTAAAGTGAGGCAAGGCTATCGTAAGTCTTTACACCTGCTTCTTCCTGGAGGGAGCCGCGATCGTTGAGTGATCTCTGCTGCACCAGAAGCACACCTTTGGTGCTCTTGGTGGTGATGGAACTTAATTAATAAAAAAAAGGTGAAGAGATAAATCCATCACAAATCCATGCTAAACCCAGGCGCGAGAACCAAATGTTCGCCGACCGAATCCCACCGGGGTTGTTTTTAACCCTGACTTCCTTAATGTTACATACGTTATCTGAACGAAGGCAGCTTGCAATCGAAGGCAAAAAACAAAAAAAAAAATTAAGCGATAGAATGATAATTGAATTTCGGTTTTTATAATGACCCAACGGACAGCTTCAAGCCATTTTTTTGTTTCGCTTTTTCACATGAGGCTTTTTATCGAAAAATATTCTTGCCCGTATAGTTTTAGGGTTATTATGGTTTGGCATTTAATTTGTAGCACATACGGTTTATCGATGGCAGCATGACAAAGAGTGATGGTGGTGTAAATGGATAACATATTTCCACCATAAAAGGTTACCATCACATTAAGACGGAATTGAATAGGTGAAATAAAAACCAATTCTTTTCTGCTGCAACGAGTTTTTTAATGGTTTTGATCCCCTGTGTTAAATATTTTTCCGATTATCTATTTTATTCAAGTGGAATATTGTTTGTTCGTTTCAGAAGCAATCCTTTTTGGTTCGATCAAAATAATTTCAGTTTAAAACTGATTTTTTACCAAAACTAAATCTGATTTGTTTTTCGAATGGAATGAAGTTAAAAGTAACTTCCGTCACATCAATGTAGATAGGGAACGTCGAAGATGTCTAGAAAGGAGCATAAATTGCGGTACACGGCTAGCTATAATTTAACTATTTTGCGATTTCTATTTCATCGTCACAACATATTGTTGTCCAACAAAGAAAACGTGTTTGAATTTTGTATAAAGTTATTCGTTGCTTCATTTAACATACAAGTCACGTAGTATTTTCCACTTTCCTGCTGGCGTCAACGAGAACATTTATTCGGAAAATGGCGCCGCTATCGTTGGCAGAAGAAGACTTGCGGGAGCAATGAAGCAATTTGCAGGGAAATCAAATGTCTTTTCGTCAACCGGTGCATGGAACGTTTGCAATCGTTTTTGAATGCAAAATGGAAGTGGGTATGTATGTCGGTACGGTATTTGATGCTCGCTGTGGCCGTGCTCCGTGCACTTCATGTTCAACCAGCATAGGTTAAGTGTCAGCAAAGATACCGGGGAGCCTTCGAAGCTCCCGTTCGGAGTCGAAACAATAAAAGTTCGTCTATTCGAGGGATCGTGGAATGCTCGGCGAATTAACCGGCAGTAAACCAACCCTCAGCACACACACACACACACACACACACACACACAGAGGTTTGGCAGGGTGAAAACAAATAAACCGATGAGGGTACACCACAACAGGCTTCGTCTTCTCGAAGATGGCTGGAGGCGGCCCATAAAACGTCGCAGGGAGCCGCGAGTTCACGCGGAGTATCGAAAAAAGGGCAAAAACAATTTACCCATTTCGTAGGCTAATTCCAGCGCAAAGTTAATCTGTTTCACCTTATACGACCGGCCCTAGCCTCGCGGTCCCGCTTTGCATCACAAACGACAACAAACGCGCGGCGAAGACCAAAATCGATCGGTCGGCCCTGTAATGTAATCTCCAATGCAGTAGGGGCCCATGTTTGACGGGGTCTGCATTTGAACCGGCAGGCCACCACCATTCGCTCCTCCACCACCCATGTCTTGGGGAGTAGCGGACACATTCCAGCACTCCGACCGGCTACCTGGCTTGGCTATATTTATGCAAATATGCGACACGGGCTGGCTGGCGAAACAAACACATCACCCCGAAACGCTCGTGTGCCCTCGTGTCGCGCGGTCGTGGTTGACTTGTCGCTGCCGAGAGTAGGCCCTCCAAGAACCGACCCGGCGTGGTACCGCGATGGCCAATCGCTTCCAATTACCGTCCGACGACCATCCTTTGCGCTTTGGCAGGGCATGCGATGTGTGTACGCTCAATCGGGAGCTCAAATCCTTTTCTGGCCACTCGCAGTCTCGGGTGTCCGCGCTTGTCTGGTATTTGGGTTACCGTTTCTTCGCACCACGGATGGCCGCCGGGGCCGGGGCAACTCGATCGGCTGGTGCATATGGAAATGGCAATTATTACATGACGCCGCCGGACTCACTGCAGCAACGCATCACGCCATCAACGGGAACACATATCGAGAAAAGGCATACGCCAGGTAGGTGAGTCCCTTCGTCTGGATGCCGTGCGGAGGGTGATAATTAAATTGTCAAACGGACCCAACCCCGTCGATGGGTCGTTGTGGCCAACTGCCTCGCGATCGGCTGCTGTCGGGTGCGATTAGGTAGCATAATATCATTCCACCGGACACCGGACCGGCAGTCCGCGGTCCGTCGACGCCGTTTCGCCAAATGGCTATCAAATTCATAAATCACGGATGTCGCTCCCGGGTTGTCGGCGAGAGAACCACTGTTCCGTTCCGGTAGTGATTAGATGTCGTTAAACTTTCACGCCTTTTCCTACCCGGAGGTCGGATCGTGGGGAGGTTGGACGGTGCTGGGCGGGATGTCAAAACGTAGGCAAACTGTCGTGCCTAGGCGTTTCTAGTTGATTTTATTATCTGTTGTTTTCCTTTACTTTTATTCCGAACAACATTTCACACGAACGATCACGCGGCTCCCTTGGGGAACGTGAGGCGGCAACTATGGGGGGTTGCGGTAAAAAATTCACACTTGCCAGAAAGTGTATAATTATGGCCACCACCACCCATTCAAACCCTCATGCACTCCCCTAGAGGGTCTTTTCCAGTCTTACCGACTTGTTGGTTGTTTTTGGGGCGTGCTCCGAAATTGTCCCCGGGCGATCACATTGCAGAAAACATGCACCTTCCCTGGTGTTGCAGGGTTGCTTTATCAAATGGCTGATAATTCTTTCTCCTCTCCTTTCTTCCATCTCTCGCGTGGTCCTGTCGAGAAGCTAAGGCACCGGAACGCTTATCGAATTTAATAACTAACCATTTTTCCCATCGCGTGGTTAACCTCCCCGAACATGGGTGTAGAAATGTTGGATTTCGAAAACTCCCCCCGTTCTTCCAACCGATGCGGAAGTGTTAATGGACCGAAAAATTGGTTGCATATCGATCGCTGGGAAAACCGAATGCCGATGGAGTGTAATGCTCTATTTCGCTTGAGGCTCGCCGCGCGGGACGATTTATTATCGCGTTGGCCCACCGAAGGACGCCTCCGGGCGAACGGGGCAAATTAAGATATCCACCCGGGCCGGGCCACGTGCATGCATGTTTGCGATTAGAAGGGTTTTGAAAAATCGGTGAAAGTGTACAGCATTCCCGCAGCGCTGCAACCGTTTTTCCCCCTGCAAACAGAAGCATATGTTTATTAGGACGAGCTTCGCGGTGGCAGAATTTATCACCAGTTGCCAAAGCAAACGCACTAATAACGATCAATAGCTTTTGGCCCGGGGGGTGTCTTAATGCGGGCCGGGAAAAACCGGCTCGCGTACGGAAGCTTGATTAAATAGTGGAAGCCCCCGCCGCGGGACCAAACCAATTCGCGCGGGCAGCTCCTACTGTAGGGCAGGGTAAATAGAAAATAAATTAAGCAACGCTCAACCCACGCCCTGCGTGTAGTAGCAGATTGCTTTAAGCCTTCCCTTCCCTTCCCTCTCCTGGAAACCGGCGGGGATTTGACATCTTGCGCGCTTGCGATTTATTGTCCGCCGCAAATGGCGGAAACCCTAATTCAAAGGTCGACCCAATTTGTTCTTGCGCAGGAGTTCTGGATTTATTATACATTGCGCTTTTGCTCGCGTGAAGGATATGTTCAGTGCGGTTTGGTCTACCCTTTCGTTGCAGTTCATCAACAGACGACGAAAGGTCTAGGAACGTTGTCGTCTTGATTCCTATTCACACATGTAAATATATGTGAGTGAATTAGTTATGCCACAGCGCGGTTACATTACTTCATTGTAATTAATTCAACCCACGATGGTCGCCTGATTAGTTGCTTAGTAGACGATTGCGCACTCCGGACGCTACCATTCATATCTATCGATCTTCACGATCATTACGGAGCGGAAGTGAACCTGTCACACCCGGTGCAAGCGTGTCCCGTTCGAGATCGGTGCTAATTGGAAAATACATTAATCCTAGGCCAGCGAGAGCATTCTGCCGATTGAAACGGATTCGATGGGAATGATTTATAGAGCTTGTAATTCGCCTTTCACCTCACGGTGAACACGCAGGATTAGCGTCGGTAGTGCTAATGAGTGTCAGAACTGTTATAAATCATCCAACGGGCGTCGAAACCATGATATCGGTGGTGATCATAAAAGGTGTCGCGATATCAGTTGCTTAATGAAGGGTTGAAATTGGTTTTCTCTGGTAAATATTATAGTATACCAATTTCTTGATAAATATCCTAAGATTGTTTGCTCGAGAGAGTCGGTTAGATAATCGGTATACATGTTGAACGATTATTCGACTCTCTTTTTTAAACATTTGTATGTAGTTGATTAGTTTGATGAATCGATCGAATAACAAGATTTTCTTAAATCAAAAGCATTTTTTCTTACTTTCAACAACGACTGATCATTTAACAGGCAGTTTCAGATTTAAGGTTCTCTTATATCTACATATTCTAGTCTTATATTTTCTATGTTTTCTTTCTTTTACATCTTGCAAATTTTTTAGACATATTAGCATGATGTTTTTTCTTTTTTTATGTAAAACTTGCAATTTCAATGACATTCAATGATCAACGTTCTGTCTATTAACCATTAGTGTCTTTAAATTTTTCATTGGTGATAAGATTTTATAAATTTTTAAAATTACATTCAAACAGAAAACCATGTTGAACGGAAAAAACAAAACAGGAGACAAGGAAAACATCCCCCAAAGAAAATTAATAAAACAAAAACTCTTTCAGGGGTCGCTTTACGATTATTTTCACTTTTCCGAATGCACATAGAATTTGTGCCCTGGGTGTAGTGAACGCCACGAAGTGAAATAAACGAACTGATTGGATATGGAATTAAAAATATTGCTGTTCGAACACCCACTGGAATGTCTTGCAGCGTTAAAATTTATTGAAGGAATTTGAAATAAATGTTTGTTGTCCCCCAAGAGCATCAAAAGTGCATCTAGTGCAGCAACCTGCACCAAACACGAGCTCCACGCCGTGCCCTTGTTTGTGTGCCACTGTCTTACCCCACCCACTCGCCACGATTTGCACACAAGCTTGTCGAGAGCGAGTACCGGCGAAGCGCATGGCACCACTTCCGAAGGTGAAAAATGTAGTCCGTTTCCATTCGGCGTTCGAAAATATGCACACACAAACACACACACACACACACACACACACACACACACACACACACACACACACACACACGGCCACCGGTTGTTATGTCTCAGCTTGGCACCATTTTCTTTTTTCTTTTACCAGCGAGAAGGGAGCATGATCTACATTTAAGCGGTACAACGATGTACTTTAATTGCTGGCACGGATGCCGGAGTTACTCGGGCGGGGCCGGGGACGGGGTGGTGGAAAGGCGACAGATTCCCGTTGGCTGCCGTTCGCTCCCTGCCCAAACTAAGGAGCGTCCGTGCGTTCGCCCTACGCCCAGGAGGGGCGGGGAAAAAGCGGCACGCGAGCTTCACTGCATCCACACAGGGGAGGGTTTTTCTTTGGCTTTGTTGTTGTGCTGAAAAAGTTGTGCAATGGTTCGATCGCGATCGATCGTCTATCGTGAAAGGGAAGGTCAGGAGAAGAATGCCACAAGGGACTTGTAAGTTGGTAATGATTGAACCGACCTCAAAAAAGCATAAAAAACAGAATGAAGCCTAAATGCGGTCAGCAACAATCAACGGACGCTCGATCCCGCGGGAGTGTGCGAGATTAACCATTTAGAGCGTGCCAGAGTTGAGCCAAGAAGCAAGAAAGTAGCGTAGAGTGTGGAGTAGGTACGGAAGAGATTCTAATCTACGATAAGCGCACTTCCACTAAAGTGCAAGAAAGAAGAAGAGAAAAAAATCAGAGTATACGGAAGAAGCGCAAGAATGAAGGTTTTGAACCCTACGCGGGGTAACCGCTACATGGAGTTTAACCGCGTGTGTACTTTGGTTTCTTTTTCGAACGGGTATTTCCCCAGCCCCGACCCGGAGCTAAATACAGAATAGCGATAGAACCGGTTGAAAATCGAAGAAAATTAGATCACTTCCGATTGGAGCTGTGGGGTTAATTGGAGTACATCGATCGTACATTCGTTACCTTCCAGGGGAAGGGAGGTAGGTAGGTAGGTAGGTGATGGGAGAGCTAAAGATCGGTTTAATCGACCCGGGGGATCGCAGAACGGCGCAGAAAATGATAAAACAAAACCTAAACCGACGCCCTCGATTTTCCAACCCGGGGCCGGAAAAGGAAATGCCCGCTGGTGGATCGCATGAAAGAGCCGAAAGTGAATCCCGGTTTATCGGTATCGAAGCAAAACTAAAGGCTCGCCACCGAGGACTAAGTTTTCGCACTTTCTTCCTTCTTTTCCAATCCTCCCTGAGGTTCGCAAACGCTCGTCGGTCGGTTGGGATCAAAAGAAAGTGTGAATGACGATCGCGCACGATCGCACGGTTTCCGGATTCCGGATCGGATCGAATCCCACCGAAGGCCACACTCCTCCAGTGTGTGTGTGTGTGTGATCGTTGCCGACATACACACTCACGCGAGATGATGAATTAGCTGTTATTAAGTGATTAAATAATGGCGACCGTTTGATGCTGGCCGCCGACGATGACGACGTCGCCGCCGTTACAGGTGCACGACGTTCAAACGCGTGTGGAGTGGCCGGGAAATTGCAATTCAGCCCCGTACCCTCCCTTGGGGCGATTTTTCTATCCTCCGTGGACAATTCCCCAAGGTGTGGTGCGAAAAAAAAGGAAAAACTTTCACTAGTCCCGCCGAGTCACGTCGCGTGAGTGCGAATTATTTACGCGCCGTTCGACACGAGATGACATCGAGTGTTGCCCTTTTGTCAGCTGCTTCTCTCTCTCCCTCTCTTGGTTGTGGAATGGAAGGTGGAAAACAGAGGAAAAAGAAATACCCAGGGTGCGTTTCGCAGGGGTGGAAAAAGTGTGCAAAGTTCAACCACGTTTGGGAGCCGCACAAAATGACCGTCGAACGGGTGTCCCACGGGGAACGGCCGGAGGGCAACCCGGCAGATCAAGAATTAAGCTCGATGTCGTAAATCTTTCCCATAAATCAGGGTCCCGTGCGCCTTTATCGTTTGTCATCGGACCGGGGCTCGGTCCGGGGTTCATCATCAAGGCGTCCGGGCGCGCCGATCATATCTGCCCGACGTAGTTGTATGTGCGAGTTATGGTTCGTCCTGAGGGCTCGAAGGCCTATCCTGTGTGAGTGTGCCCTTCCCCTTTTGCAGCCCGCGTCCCGCGAGGTGTTGATAAGTCGCGCGCGATGGGATATCTTCATTACGCGATCGACGCAGGGAAGGGGACGATCAAGCGATGGTGCGAGGTTATGTATGTGTCCGTAGGCCATACTATCGTCCGTGTCGCCGATCTCCCGAGCTTGTTCTTCGCTTGCATACAGATCGTGCGAAGTCCGGCACACATATGCGCACGCTGCCTCAACCCGCTTGACGGAGATACGAGATGATGATGACTAGGCTTCAACCGATGGCCAACAGCGCCGCAGCGCTGGCGATGATGACTACGTGCAAATATGAGCAGATAATGGAACGCTTCTTGAATTAAGAGATGTAATGGCGAACGCAACATGGCGCGGAAAGGTCTTCCGAGGGCAACAGTCGAGCGGAATACTAATGGGATCAGCTTCTGGAGGAGGAGAAGGAGTGCACCGTAAGTGCGGGTTTTTGGGGACATTCAACTTTAGCCAGGTACACATACACACTGCAGTGTTGATGTGCAGTTGATCTAAATGACATCTTTGACAGTACACCGCATACATTCTCCTCCCCAATTAGCGCGTGCGATTCTGGCAGCTTCTAAATCAACCCACACAGGGGTATTTCCACTGGTTCGGTTGCGTTGTAAAACATTTTACGGCCCCATTTCCCCACGGGTTACATCACGGCCAAAGGCCGAGGGAAGGATGCGCACGAACCGCGATTTACACCAGTTCACACCAATTAGAATTTGTATCCCATGGAGTATGGATGCTATCTGGATTCCGTTTTGTTTTCCGCCATCCAGCCTACCATTATGGGTTCCACCTCTCTCGCTCTTTATCCACCCCCACCCCCACCTGGTGACGACGTCGTACCGATCGTTCAGCGTTCATCTTCAGCTTTGTCGCGTGGTGCAATCACGTCTAACAGCGTTTGCCAAATCCTCAAACGCTGAATGTGATCGTGAAATGTTAAAATGACTCGGAATTGTGGCGAGGCTCTTTTCGTCGCTTCTGTGCGCTCGGTGGTTTTTTCCCCTCTTTCACCCACCGCCGGGGGGACACAATCGATCGAACATCTGTCGCGGAGAGAACGGCGCTCCCCGCGAGGAGTTGGCGAAGGGGTGAACCCACGAACGGCCGAGGGATCCCAGCGTAGCGTAATGATCATGTGAATTTATGCTGTTATTGATTCGCGTTCGCGTGGATACCTCCTCATCAGGACGAGGAAGGGGGGGGTGTGGGGTTCGATGTGGTGGCGTACTGGCGGATGCGCTTGAATTGTGTCGCGGTAGCCTCTTAGCTCAAAACATGTCCCAGGAGTTTCCCGTCCGTCCGTCCGCCGGTTCCGAGACGATTGGGACGCTGTAAATCTTACCGACACGAACACCGGTAAGCGGTACTGATGAAAATTTGCAGACAACTGCATCGGCTGCCGTTGTCACGGGAGTTTGTCGATGATGCGCCACAAACGAACCAACCACTCACCTTTCGACTGGAGGGCAAGCAAGATTTCATAAAAAATCGTGATAAATCCTCCCGTGCCGCTCGTACTCGATGCTCTCTCCCACCGACTGCTTCGGTATTGGGCAACAGGGAAAGGCGTAGTTTTCCATTCCGACGACCACGGGAACAGTTCGATCGGTGCAGGTGCAGTATTCGATTCGCAGTTTTGAGACATAAGCTTTATTAAAAACACCAAAACCAACGAAACCGAATGAAGTGCACCATTAATCGGCAAACCGATTCGGAACGGAATGCGTGGCTTACCCAAATACGAATGCGCTGTTCGTGATGGCGAACGGGGTATAAGAAGCTTTTCCAGCTCCGGATCAAAATTAGAGCAACACCGTGACACCGGTCCAACGACAATTAAATACACCCTGCTCTTGCGAGGGGTTAGTAATCGCATTGCACTGCACGCTCGTTTGGACGCAACGCCGGTGCACAAAGTTGCTGACACCTATCCACCCTCAGAGGGGGCCATGGGTCGCGCAAATGGATCCCATTTCGTGTACCCGACCGGAGGAGAGTATTTAAATTTGTTTCCCAGCCGCAGTATCTAGCATCTTGCCGGGGGTTGGGAAAACATGTGTGTGTGTCTCCCATGGGAGGGCGGAGAACGCTGTCAAAATGGCTCCCATGGCCAACCGACACTCAACCGAGTGTGTGTCTGTGTTGACTGAAATGGAGCAAATCATCGTGGTTGCCTTTTGGAAGGGGTCACAAGTAATGCCATAAAGATATAAAAGCCCGATCCGAATCAGGTGCGCAGACAGCGGTGGTGGTGGTGGTCGGGTGGTCGGTTGGTTGCCAGCTGCAGAAAAAAAAGTTAACATCCTGTCAGGAAGGTATTTAAACGTGCTAGGTGACATTTACAGCCGCCTGCCTTCCATCTTGACCGGCCCGCCGTGTGGGCAAGAAACTATTTAACGCCTCGAAGAATTACGAACCCCCTCTGGAGGGAGGAGGGTGCGGAGATGGTGGTGGTAGGGACCGGTGGGTCTTACCGATGATATCAAAGCACGGGTACCGCTCAATTCAATTGCCGGTGGAAGGTTATTTCTTCTCGCAGTTCCCGATGCAAGCAAAGTGACAAGAAACCGCGACGCGGTGCAGCTAAAAAGCAAATGAAAATGGTAGGGAAGGGAGAAAAAAAGGGTACAAATGAAAACGTCGCCCAGATCGCACACACTTAAGTCGCGCCATTTAAATTACACTTAATCTGAGTCGCGTGTAATCGGCCATCCAATGCAAACGGCGCTGGAGGGTGGCGCGTGGTAACGTAGGAGAAATATGTAATTATGAAAGCCTAGGCCCGCTAATGTGCTACGATTCGTTTGGTCGGTGCGTTAAGCGTTTGAAACCGTTTGACTGCATAATAAAAACTTACACTAAGAGGCATTTTGTAGCGAGATTGGATCAAAAAATGCACATTACACAAACCGGGCCTATGCAGCAAAACGTGTTGGTGCGCGTGAATGAAAACGATCGTCGAACGTCGATCGATCATGCGATCCAATCCGGGGAAGGGAAGCGATTAGGAGGATCGATCGGTGGCTTTGCGATACGGTTGACGTCTGTGTGGCACCGTAGACAAGTTGTCGGAGTTCAGGAGGGGACAGAACTTCCGAGGCAACAAAAACGAACATAGAAGATTAGTGAGCAAGGCGTCGGTCTGAGCGACAACAAACCAATCAGAGAACGATAAAATCATGCTCCATTTTTAAGGTGAAGTCTCATTTGCATATAAATTTCCGTTCTGAATGCTGCGTACGAAGCACAATCCGTCGACCGGGCTGTAAGTTCTTAGCTGTAAGTGGAGCCGCGCCAACTCGGGCAAGCCGCCCGATTGAAGGTTAACTACCCCGAGTTACCGGCACACCGGCCAAACCCCGGGAGGCCCAAAATTGGAAGTCGCCCGATCGGACCAGGTTGATTTGTCGGCCGGTACCACAACGCCTGCATGCCCTTTCGGACGAAGGCGCAAGAACTTGTCGCCAGCATCAGCTAGAACGTAGCACCGTGTCTAACTGGTTCAGGTGCGCGTTTGTGTCGCTGTGTGTATGTGCCAATCTTGAATCTGTATAGCGTGAGCCAGCATAGGACTGTGGCTGTGAAGCCTAGCCATGACTTCAGGAATCTAGCCATGACTTCATGAAAAAATGTCTTGAAAGAAAATACTTAGCCCCATAGTCAGTTATTGTAGCCCCTCAGAAAAGTTAGCAGCCGTTCTTAATCAACCGCCTTATGGTAGGGGTATTTTTGGAGAAGAAGAAATCTGATAAGTCCAAATCAACGCGCACCAGCGGTAGCTCACCGTTCCGCCCCCTTCACACACAGCATCAAGACTTACCCCTGGCCGGTCGATCTCTCCGTGACCCTGGGGGTGTTGCGAAGATTGAACCGTGCCGATAGGCGAATGAAAACATGACCATTGATTGGCAATCGTTACCTTCGGCAAGTGTGTGTGTGTGTGTGTGTGGGACTGCGTCCTCCACCGTTCAAGGGCAACCGTGATAGAAGGATCAATGCGGTACCGTAGCAGACTTTAAAAATCCGATCCGAATAAACTAGCATTAATGTTTCCTTTCCCTTTTTTGGGGCGTAGGGACAAAGCGGACGGTCGGAAAGCGAGATCTACCTAGATGTGAAGGGCAGCTGGGGAAAAAATCAGATCGAACGGGGAATACTAAAAAGGGCTGCCGTGCATCGGATGTGCCCGTTCCTGTGGCGTTCGGGAACATGTCCAGCACAGCGCGGAATGTGGTGTGTTCGTTCGCTTTTTGCTCGCAAAGCAAACTCCTCCCCACGACCTGGCGCAGTTGCCTGGCGGGCACGGAGACAAGTATCGGTATAAATTATGCTATAAACGTCGTGTGTCAAGAAGGACAATGATTTCTGGTCCATAAAAATGGTTCGGCCCTCGGGAAAATGGCAGAAGGAAAGCAAAAGTATGCTGCATTTCGCGGCCCGGAGCGGATCGGATCGGAACTCACCAAACATTTGCAACATACGTTTGGTTTCATGAATGTGGTGAATGCTGTTGGTACATAAAATGGGGCGTTTTTTTTTCCCGAGGTCCACCAAGTTGCAGCAGGTCCATTCATTCAACCGAGCACGTCAAGAAACGCGACCGATCGATCCGATCGCGGATCCGTCAACACCGTGGGTAACCGCAGCCGAGTCACACTTCCCCCGGGAACAGGTTGCGTCGTTTGGATGCGAGCTGACCAACAAAATTAACCCCGCAAGCCGTACGATCGATAGCGAAGGCGGTGGGAAGGGTTTCTCGTTTTCCCCGTACCTGTTCGACGATGGGGGAAAGGGAAGTGACCTTACGAAATACCAAATCACGCCAGAGAGGTGCAATTCTCACACCAGAAAACGTGCCTTTTCGATGGTTTCGAGAGCAGGCGGTGTCGCGATGCAACAAAACATTGAGGTCGACCTCCTGCCGCACAATCGATGGGTAATAAATCGGAATGGATCGCGGAATCCCTGCGGCGGTGGAACCATGGCGTTCTGTTTTTGTGGTTGTACTCTTGACCAACACTGGGAGTTCCCTAGTCGCCTAGTACCAAGCAGTTTCAAATGAATTGCTAGGTGAAGATTTCCACCTTTCTACACACGCTTGGCCATCGGAGTTACTCGGAAAATCGCAGCTCTAATCGTTGCAGTTTGGTCCGAGTGCGTTTAATTTAATTAACCTTTCACTTCTCGCACCTCCGTAGGGAAAAGGTTGGCGTGTAACGTGACACACAATCTGCCACACATCTTCGCCGGGTGCATCTTTGGGTGGCTTTGGCGTGAGAAGCTGCATTCGTCACGATGTGCATCATCTTGCCAGCAATGAGGAACGTCCTCCGCAACCGAGGACCGGGAGGGTGATCGATCAGCCGCTGCGAGACGTGATTTCGTGCTGATGAACGTGCAGGTTGTTGCCGGTGTCCTATCGAATAGCGGAGGCAGGAGCGTCACCTTTGGCGACGGCGGTGTGCCAAACGTCAACCGGCCGGATGATGCGACCGTGCCGACGTCCGCGTCGTTGCGCAAGCTGCATTTGATTGATGCCTGAAATTAACCCGGTTGCCCCGAACTCCAGGTACACACAAAGACACACACACACACACAGACAGTGGCTGCATTTCAAGATGCCACCACCGACGAGATGCGGCATCGCCGTTTGGAAAGCGTTTGGTATGTGCTTTGTTTTCTTCACTTGTAACACGCTGTGGGTTTTGTAATATGTCAGCCCTCCCCGAGCGTGCCCGAGCCAAGCCCCAAGAGGCGGCGTGATGATGAGGCTCATCTCGATCGCGATGAAGATGTCTGCAGGTGGTGTGGTGATGCGCCAATGTTTACGCTGGAGCTGGGAAAGCTGTTTTTGCTGTCATATTTGAGTTGTTTTTTTGTTTTGCTCCTAAGGATTAACTTTTCGATGCCGTTTATGTTGTTCACCAGCTAAACGTGGTGAGGCTCGTGGTGATGGGGCTTTTTGCTAGTTCCATTGACGAGCCGTAAATTAGGGTTATGAAAATTTACCTCGTTTATCGGGCTGTAAGTTGTATCCAATTAAACACTTCCAAGGAGGAAAACGTGCAATTTGAAGAGATTTTATGTTTTTTGTTGTTGAACGGCATCGAAAGTTGTTATTTGGTGTTTCGAATTAGCAATATTTGTTATCAAAAATTCATTTTTTAGATTTAAAAAATTGGTATACTGGCTCATTTGATGCTAAATTATTCTTAAAGCGTAGAAAAATAACATTCACTGTTATTTTCTTTCGAGCTGTAGTTAGATGCCCAATAATATATTCTTTAGTACTTTATGGAATATACTTAATAATGTTTTACTTGTACCAAAGGTGAGAAGGATTGCGACCAGATTCGACCTACAACAACGAAATTAGGAAAATATATCTAGTTTGGCGTGCATAACAACCTCCTTTTAGTTAAAAAATGACTAAAGTTCGATTCAAGGGACGCAAATTTTGGATTCTAGCTCTTTTGAAGCTAGAATTAATGCAATTTATGCAGATAGTGATGATAAGAATGGCAACATTGACGAATACATTACTGATAATGTGTTTGAAAACACCAGCGAGGACGACATGCAACTAACTATAAATTATAATTTTAATAATGATTTGAAACAATAAAATTGTTAAAATTGGGTACATTAGAAATTACTAAACATTTTTTTCATAACCATTGAATAATGTTCTAGAGGGGTAGTTATACACTGGGGGCTCTTATGCACGCTAAAATACGGTTCTTAAATATGCAACCAGATTCGAAACCTACAGTAACGAAACTGGGAAAACATGTTTTCCACTCTTTTGAAGTAAACCAAAAACAAAAATCCATCTAAGTTTTAACCTTACACCCGTGAGGGAAGCTAAAAATGACAATTTAAAAAAATGTCTTTAATGTTGTACCTGTCCTGTAAGGGAAGCAAAGTGTGTACGGAAGTCAACGGTATGCAAATTCACTCACGGTGATCGCAAGTGATCGGTTAGCGTAGATTTTAATTCGCATGCGCCTATGCCAGCCCGGCAGGTGAGTTCAACGAGCCGCGACTTGGACGGGCTCGCTCAAAATGGCGCTCCGGGTGGAATTCGGTACGTGCGGACACAACCTGCCGAACCACACGCGGTCGCACACATGTCCTCGCATATGTTCCCTTCGGTGCGTTAAGGAGAAATGTAAACAAGCGAAGCAATATAAACATCCATAAAGCAAACTTCTGCGTCGATGGGCGAGGCGGTAATGGGGGGAGTGGTTTGGAGGAAGTCGTAAAGATGGAAAACATCGGCAGCATCGGCCGGGTATCGTGGCAGGGCCAGGGTAAACACAACCCCCAACGGCGTCCCATTCGATTCGAATAGTTTGGGGAACGAAGGCCCCGGGTGGGAAATGGACGCGCGGGGAATCGGGCTGTGCAAATAGTGTCATTTACACTCCACTCACGCATATTATACCGGCTCGATACCCACCCGAAACCCCTCCTCATCACCCGTTCGATGGCACACGTGGTCGCCAACACGATTCAAATCTTTTCTAACGGTTTGTCGCGCGACGATTTATCGATTGCGGCGTGGATGAGGATTGGCAGCGCACCTGCCACAAACTACTGTTTGTGCGACCAGAGTGCTTTTGCGTCAATAACATGTGTGTTTGTGTTTGTGTGATTATGTCAGCCTTTTTTATTATTTTATTTTACTGAATGAGCCCTCCGCGCGGCGTCTTGAGAGAGAGAGACGCTTTCAAGTAGGCGCGTAGAAGTATGAATGAAAATCGACTCCGTGGGTCTCGACGCCGGGGCACTAGGATTGGAGTCGCAACGTGGTTGCGTAATCGAAGCACGGCCCAGCAGCGTCCAAACACTTCAGATAGGAGATCTCTTCACGAGTGTCTCCTCCGCGAAACGATTTGGCGAGGAGAAACCAGAAGAGGAAGAAAAAAAAAAACAATGCACCAATGTGGCCACCCGAAGCACCGCGACAGGTTGCGACCCAATTAGGATTGGCCCACCGAGTTTCAGGGCGTCCGTAGGGTGTGTGTGTGTGAGTGTGTATCCCAACACACGTACGTCGGCGCACGCCACCTGAACTGACGCAATGTGCACGCCAAGAGACGAAGGCGCGCGCGCATAATTCGCGTGACAGAACTCGCGGCGAGAGACCCCTCCAACCCCTCCCTCCTGGGCCACCCTGCGTGTTGCACCGGTTTGTCCTTAGTTGGCGTTCCCGGGGCCGATCGATGAAACTATCGATTTAATTGCCACCGAGGTGGAATTGTTTGCGATGCTTTTAATTACTATCCGATCCGATCCGGATTCGAAAGGAGGCTTTTTCCAACGCCCGAAACCCTTTTTTCGGAGCTTTGAGCGGGCCAATATTAGGCAACGCCGAAAATGATCCGTCGGCTGGCGAAAATTGATGGTTTATCAGGCAGCTAGGCAAAGGTTTGATTTCTTTCTGGGGAGGGCCGTTATTCAACCTTGCGGCGGTTTCTCAACCTGTCACACGCGGAAACCCGCCGACGGTCGGGTAAAATGTCGATGATGATCACGCGATGATACGATTTTGCTACGCTTTCTCTTCATTTGGCGGCGGCGACCCCGCCAGCCATCCCGTTCGCGCCGCCCAGGAAGTGACCGATGAAAGTTAAATAACGGGTGGATAATTATCCGGACGAACCGGCGGAAGGTTTTTTTTTCTTCTTCTCTTCTCGGCTCTTTTTTCATTTGCAGGAAGGTTAATATTCGCCTTCGACCCGACAGCAAAACCGGTACTCTTCCGAAAACGTCGACCACGGCGGCCGATCGGTCGTCTTTGCGGGGTTGCGCATTACGCAACGCATTGCCGGGTTGTGCGGCGCGGTCATCGGCACCGGTTGGCGCGTAAAGTGGACCTATAATTACCCTCCACCTCCCCCGTTCCTTCCCTGCCGGGGCTCGCGGGCAATATGTAAAGATTATATTGGCATTAATTAGCAAACGCGAGTCTTCGACATTTAGCGAGCAGTCGGCGGGAAAGTCGGTGGTAAAGTGCAAAAACCACGGGAGCGCTCATCTTCAGCTCGCAAGTCGGTGGCAATTTTAGCGTATGGCATCGTTTTGCAAGCGCACACGCAAGATTGGAAGCTTATGGTTTTTAATGTCTTCTACCAATCGCCGTTTTAGAGGCGCGATGCAACGGTTATTGCATCAGCGGTTTCTACGCATACAGCTAGTTTTTTTTCCGTGTGATTTCCATAGCGGAGAAGGTGGTTTAAAAGTAAGTGGCCCGCTGTTGCTGGTAGATTGTTTGTTTCTGAAACAAAGTAGTCAAAAAGTAAAACATTCAAAACAAACAAAAACGTAAAGTGAACAAACATATTCTTACAAGAAGTTGAAATAACTGTATGAATGAATACGAGTGAATTTTCCGTTTAGAAGGTAAGAGTGGGTCAGTGAAAATTCGTTTTATTTTGTCATTTTTCAATCTTAAACTGCTTATTTTTATGCAATTTTTCCATTTTTCTTATTATACTTTTTTGATATTTCCTTTCATTAATACCTATTCAAACTCTTTCAGTAAGATACGAATAGATATCGTAAATGTTGTGTGAACTGACCATTCCTATTTGGATAAAATTTAGTTTTGCATCACATTAAAGTCACATATAAATTTAGAATAGTCAAAATGCTTGTCAAGCTTCATCAAGTTCTTTTATCAGAAATGGATAAAACAAACAACTTGAAACCCTAATGTATTGTTTTCGATCAGCATAATTATATTATAGTTCGAGTTTTGTATGCTGAAACGATAAGTATGAGCAAAAAGGTACAGTAAAATACCCTTGTCAAGTAATGATGAAAGTGACGCAATTTCAAAAGTTCACCAAAATTATTTATGTATCAAATTGGGTTATTAAATTACATTCACTAATTGATTCATTTCACATTCTGTCTGCAATTCGTTTGTGTTATTACTTTTTGCTGCATCGGTTTCTATACAACATCATGGGTGACAAATATATGGTACACTTCAAATCTACAGATATTACAACGTGTTAAAAAAAAGGTTTGTGAAACAAAGGTACTATAACTGCTGTTGTGGATGTTATTTTTTTTCCAAACAAACTTCTGATTTAAAGTTATTCTCGCGGTGGCGTGCTCTTTTCTTCGGAGACGCATCGCGCATGTAACTGTCATTATGATGCATTCGTTTACCGACTCTCCTCGCTAGAGAAGGGAGAAAGCCTTCCACGATGCTTGCTGGCCATGGAGTCACTTGATTTTCCGATCGCTCACGGAAACAAGTAGGTGCTCTCCGTTATCTTCCTCCTCGGAGCCCGGAAAACAGATGACAGGGTGCACCCGCAAAGGTTTCCAGCAATTAACCTCCGGCCACAGTCGTGCTCGTTGTGACAAATGTGTGCCAGAACTAGGAGGCGCCGGGAAGAAAAGAGGACAGCAGAAAGTTATGACACTGGCCGGGCAATCCAACTTTTGGTCATCGGGCGAACCAAAGCAAAACGCAGCACGAGCCTTCGTGCGATAGAAGTATGTCTGTGGGCAACAAATTGCGACTTGTCTAAGGGCTCGCAAAAAAAAAAACAAGTGACCAACCAAAGAGTGCGCATGATGTACGGAAAAAATGATTTCGAAATGTTGCAGGAAAACGGAGCCCGAGGGCTGCAGAAAACATGCTGTTACTCCACATGCAAATGATTGCCTCTTCATTGCAAACTGCAGGAAAGAAAGCAAAAGGAGCAAATGAGAGCGAACGGGCGGAATTGGATTGCAAAAAGTCGAGCGGAAACGGACGGTTGCCAGGAAGCAGACGGAGGTAGGTGCCTTTTAAGACGGGGACAGTTTTATCGCCATCCCGTGACAGACGTCTGATATCTGCATTTTCTGGCACTGGAAAAGAAAGCGAATCGGTTGAAGTTACTGAAAAAAAAGCAGTCCGGGTGCATTCGAATGCGGCGACGGGGCCCTCTGCAATTATTGGCGAAATGGGAAATGTAAACAAGTGAACGACTCCCGCTGGAAACGGGATTGCATTTTCCCTACCCTCCCGTGTTGGTAGGGTATCCAGTTAATTGCCCGTTAGTGTGTGCGGGTGACTTTCTTTCTTTAGCTCAACTTTTCGTAACATTGTGGTCGAGTATTTTGCGTTCCGGAAAGCAAGCTACGTCAAGGAAGGGAATACATCGGGAGCTCTGGCACCCGGTCGACGGTGACACGAAGGAAGTCCCTTTGGCCATGTGCTAGTTAGCTAAAGACTTTTGACAGCCATCCCTATAAATACAAACTTTACGTTGGACGAAGGGGGAAGGGAAAAAAAGGCTAGCCTTCCACGGTTGCATTTCCGGGGTTTCCAAGACGGCCAGAGACGGACTCGCCCGACCACGCAAGCGGGCTCCCCCGGGAGCCGATCGGGATGGGGGCGTGCAATATGTAGGTGAAGATAAGCGAAAAGCTAATTAAGTTGTTGGCCCGACCGTCCCGGGCCAACATGATCGCCGTGACCACCGTGAGGAGTGCTGCCTATTCCCAGGCCCGATTGACGCTGGAAGGCACTGAATCTTAATTGCGCCAAACGTTTATGCTCGACCCATGGCTCGACATCTTCCTCGATCGGCAAGGGGCCTCCCTTCGTTGTTGCGCATGATCATGCATGCCTCCGATGAGGTGCCGATAGGAGGAACGATGGTGCAGCGTCTTATTATGCAACGGATACGCCGGATCACGCCGGCGACGCAGGCGAAGACGATCGGAAGATTTGACTGTACATAGACCCCGTCTCACACATAGCTCTTGGCACGATCGAACGAGGGTGGTGGCCCCGCGTGCACTCGTTATCGGAGCTTAATCGTTGGCCCCGATTCTCGAGAGATTCCCGACACATTCGGTCTATAATTAGACTACGCCCAGTACCTCACTCTCTTTATCTATTTTTTCTTTCTCCTTCCAGGGTGGATCTATTTGCACCAATTTCACGCCGGTATGCGCCACTCGGATGCATGTGAACTTCCACCTTTGGCCAGCTCGCCCCTCGCCCGATGTCCGCGTGTAATAATGTTGATTCCCGATCCGTTACTTCGCACGACGGACCGAAGACAAACACCTCAACCGCCTTATAGATAGCTTCGGCGGAATCGGCGGAACCGAAAAGGCGATCGCATGTCTAGGAAAAATCAATTTTTTCCTCCCTCGGCGTCGGCGGCGGCGGCGGCGGGATAACGTAACACTGCCGAAGACAAAGAGCCATGAGAGAACCGGCGTGATGCAGCACTAACGCGATCGAAATTCGAATCCGTAAGAAGCGGCTGATCGATCGAGAAGGGTCGAATACAGGAATCCGGCGCCCAACCGCCCTTTTTTTCGTATGTCGCGCAAACAGGTCGCGCGCTCGTATCAGCGTGGTTTCCTCGCCTAACATTTCCCCCCGTTTCCCTAACAATCGGACCGCCCTAACGACGACTTTAATCGGGGATGGTGAACGCCGAGGTGTTAAACCAAACGCGAGGATGCGCAGCGAGTGGAAAATTGAAACGTGAAAATCATGCCTTTTGCCACGACTTTGGCTAGCGGTAATCACGGATGCGATGCTATGCACGCGCAAGAACACCCGAGCTGGGGGGGGGAGAGGATTTTTGTGGGTCGCTTTGTTCTCGCCTCACCTTCGCGCCCTTTCACACTTCTGTCGGGAAAATCGAGAACCGATCCCGGCAGAAGCAACGGGTTAACGGAAAATTCTTTCACTCCCTTTCTCCACCGCGCGGTCGGCGGGGACGGAGGCGTTCGGTTGAGGTGTCCCAGTTGCCTAGTTCTTTTAAATCGATAAACGATAATTTACTGCTCGACTGAGCTGCCTAAAAGCGTGCACATGATGTGACCCAGATATCCGCGGTGATCGAGAGGCCAACGGAGTGAACAAATTCGCCTTGGTTGATGGCTTTCCGCGTTGGGGAGGAGCGTTGGAGGGGCGGCCAGTAATCGGTGCGATCTCAAACGCTCGACTTCAAAGCAATAGGCAGTACGGAAAACACACGGCAGCGAGGGTTCGTTTGCTCGAGATTCCTCCTCTACAATCAAAATGCTGGCGGAATCATGTCGCGATCGGATCGAGCAGGACATTAAGCGGCTCTGCCCGACCGGCACGGTCCAGTGGCGTTTGTCTATCATTGTGTGTGTGTGTGTGTGTACAGTGGGCGGACGACCGTAAGCAGATTGGATGGAGCAGAGTAAAACACCATTTATGGAGTGCAAATTATTTGCAACGCTCCATCGAGCGTCAGCGGAGCGATCGCGTCGCAAAACACTTCGATCATTATGCTAATGGTGGGCAATTCAGTGTACCGGGGTTTGCCGGTTTTGTTTCGGACCCCGCCAGCTTATCTAGGCTCGGTATTGCTTCCTCTTCCCGCCCGAGTGGCGCATTTGTTTGTGCTGCCCATCGACTCATTGCGGCTCGTTCATTCGGCCCAAACTTGTGACCATCTTCAGCGCCTCATGAATTATTCATGGAAGCAACCATTGAACAGATTGAATGAAACAAAACTACCATGAGCAGGAAACCAAATCAAATAGCAAATAGAATCGCTAGGGCGACAAAAATCGCATCTTCTTCGGGGTGGCTTTGGAAAGTTGTTGGTCGCGCCGGCGGAGGTCAGCTTTACCCAGGTTCGTGCCTAGCGAACGCTATCATAAACCGAATGGCAGATGAACCCCGCTGAAGCGCTTCATAATGGGAGAAGGGTCCGGAGGGGAAAACAACTAAATATAGCCATATTAACATTTACATACCGTGCTGAGGATGCAACAGAAAGCGGCAGAGTATTTTGCTTCCGAACGAAAAGATGGTTAGAAGATGCGCCTCAAAACCTTCGATTAGGGGTTCGTTCGGTTCGGTCTATGCAAAGAAGGCGAAAAGGGGGTCGATTGAGAGAAGAAATTTAAATTTTTGATCATTCTATTGTTCCTCATCCTCCAGACAAAGTCGCTTTCACTTTTTCGGCTGAAGATCGTGAGCAGAAATGTTTGCGTTCTCCAAGATGGCGATCGTCGCATGCGAGGAGGTTTGAAGATTTGTCCGAACATCGGTAAGCTCGTTTGCATGACTGGCGGATGTGTGCGGTGGAGCAGAAACAGAAAACCCGAAACCCCAAAACATCACACACGGTGGGCTGACAGACCGCCTTAAAAATTAATTAATCATTGCGAAATCCTAGTCGAAGCATGGAAACGAGGAATTAGAGAAAAATAAACGCGAACAGAGGGCACCTCTCGGAAGATCTCACAGCACCACCGATGGCCCCGGGTCTGCTGAACTAATGATTAAATAATCCATTAATTGAGAGTGTACCTGAAACCTGCTGTATTGAATTAAGCTTAATCTTCGATCTCCGAACGCTCCGAGCCATTGGCCCCCGGGAGTCTTCTCGAGCCGGCGGGCTCGAGCTCGTAGTTTTCGTCGTTTTTCTTTCGCCCATTTGTGCCGTCGCGAATGCCAGGCCCGAGAATCTCCTTTGCCGTAGTTGCCAGTGGTTTTGCCACTTGTCGCAAAAACGAAACGTTTTTTTCTGTTCTCCTCCAACCGCGTTTTTTCCACGCAAACGTCTCGTTTAGGCGAGCTGCGAAAGGCATCCGCCGTTGAAGCGTTGCAGCACACCCGAAAGACAGAACTAGCGCACGGGGTTTTTCTAAAATAGACAACCTACAACGACTTCGAAGAGACGGTGACGACGACGACGACGAATGGGTTCGCAAGCTCAAAATAAAGGCAAAGGGAAGCAAATAAGAAAAAGTGAAACCCGTAGTCGAAGGTGATCCCTCCAACACACCGATAGTAACGTGATCCAAAATATAAATTGAATCGATTTACGGCAGAAAAGTACCGATCGTTCGACGAGAAGAGTGGAGAGGGTCGGGCTTGGGGCAAATACCTTCGTAACCAGTCCAGCATCAGGCGCTGGTATGCAGCACCCACCCCTTAGGCCCGCCCCGACCAGCCCTCGGTAGGCTTTTCCGAATGGGCACCTTTGCGACAGGTTTGACAGTATCAATTACATTAATTGGATTCCGGTTTCTCTTTCGTTAGGTTCTGGTTCATTCATCACACCGAAGGAGGCGAGGGCAACCGGGTGGAAGAACCCTCCCCTTGGAGGCAGCTCGAAAACAGTCTAGTTCTGTGAGAAAAATAAATCTATCCGAAAATGTATGCAGATTTCGGGTTTTGTGTGTTCGGTTCCGCGCGACGGAAACTGCAGATCGCGCATATGTCAAGGCACGTGAAATATCACCTAGCATCTGCTGGACCTTGAACTTCTCGCTCGGGCCGGATCTCCACGGCTGTGCCCTTTTCGCAAGCACAAAGCATCATCCGCAGCGCACATTGAGCTTGGGGGGAGGGGATGAGTTTTCTCACACTCCAATATAATCCAGGCATCCGGGGGGTGATGATTCTTCTCCGCGGAACGAAACAAACGGATCGCTTCCTAAGAGGCTTCATCGCTTTAACCCCTTGTATTTGGTCGGTGTGAATATGACGATCGCGGGAGGGGGACTCCTGCATTGCGCCGTTATTATGCAAGTAGGTTATCTACTGGAGCCAAGAAGAGACCTAAGCATCTTCAGCGCTAGACGGCGTCATCATCATCGTCGTCGTTGTCGTCGTCCACAGAACCTCTACGCGACGCTCCCTCGCTCGGGATCTCATCTTGGATTGTGTTGAGCTTTCCATTATCATCGCCATCGTCGTCTTCGTCGTCGTACACACGTGAGAGTCTGTCCGCGATCGTTACGGGTTGGCAAGGGCACCGGGGAGGGCACCGCGCGCCACGTTCGGTCGACGTTTTAAATCGAAATTAATTAGTTGTTTAACATTAGCAAACTACACGTCGTTGCCTTTTGGCCTCCGCGATGTTGTTGCATCGGGCGGGAAGATGTACCCGCGTTTTTTTTCGCCCGTTTTTGTGTGTGGGTAACTTTATGCATCTCCCTCCCCTCCCCTCCCCACAGTTCCGTTATGGAAGAGGGCACGGAAGGCGAAAGGATAAAAAAATAAATGATGAAGAAGGCCCATCGGTGAACTTTAACTTTTCAGCAACATCTTTGGAAATGCTTGCTGCGCGATCGTTTCTTCTGGCTTTTGACACGAGGGGAAGCCCTATGCGGGTTTACCATGTGAGCCCCGTTCTACCGTTGTTGTGCCATTGCAACATTTAGCTATTTGGTTTTTCTTTTCCCCCTTCTCCTTTTCCCCATCGTATTGCATTCCCATTCCGGTATGGTGGCACAATGATCATGTGGGATTGCGGGCGAAGAAGAAGGTCGGTCGCGCTGTGTTGTGAAGTTGAATGAATCGAGCCCGGGCTGATTATCGCATTTTCCCATGGTATGGTGTGGGGAAAAATGCTGGCCCCTTCTGGCTTCTTGGGAGCAGCTTTGCTTGGAATCGAGTGACCGCGGCGGGCGTCGTGTGCGTCACCGCTTAGGGGATTTGAACATTTTCATCCGTGCGTACGTTGGCGCGTGGTGTGCCATTGTGTAAACTAGAGACACACTTTACGCCCAGACCATTTTCTGCACCCCTCCCCACGTGCGGGTGAGAAAATTTTAATGAGTACGCGACCCCTCCAGCCGCACTCGGCGCGCTGTTATCGTGCCTCCTGCATAGTTGTTTCTCGTGCATAATTAACTTGTACTTCCGTGCCAGCTGTGATCGCGTGAATCTGCAACACGGCTAGCTTGTTGCCAGACGCCCAGCTTGACCTAGAAAACTTTCCTTCTTCCACCCGCAGCGGTGTGAACTTCCGCCAATGGTATGCCGAGCTTGGTGTTAACAGCTCATACATATTCCTAAACATGATAACACGAAATTTCGCAGCCGACCGACTTGCGGCCTTTTGCAGCAGCCTGTTTTCCCTGCGGCCCCAAAACCCGCGACGGTAAATAAAATATGCTAATCATCCCCATAACGACGACATCCGAACGCGTCTATAAACTCGTCTTTGATTTATAGTTCCTTCTCTCGTGGCCGGAGCTAGCGAAAGCCGGGTGGTTTTTTTTTTATCTTTTCCCTCCACCACCGAGACCGGGTGCTACTACGTTTAGTCCGCATTTTTTCGTTTTGTTCCCCCTCCCGATGTTTCGCTGCTCTGGGATAACAAACGACCGCACCGGGAGGATGGCAAAGTGTTCCGCACCGTCATCCCGCGCGGGTCCGGGTTCGGAACACGATGATGAAATGGAAAGCAAAATTAAATTTAAAGGAAAATCGTTGATTAATATCGCATCGGCTGCCAGTCGCCTTCGGGCAGGCCGCGCTTAGTGGAGTTTGATGAAGTCTTAAAACAATAGCCGATCGATATCACTTAGCATTCGGGCCACGAATTCACCGATGCTTAATAACATTCGGCCTAGGAAAAGACTTAATCGTGCACCGTTCCCAAAGCGGATCGGCGACTAATTAATTGCCGAGTGGTGCATTTTCGGATGCTAATGATACCGAACGCTCGGACCCCACCGCTTGGCGCGCGGATGTGTTTGGGGAAGATAAGAAATTGAATAATGCCCGCGACGATTGGGTCGATAATTGCGCCCGGAACGAACTCATCGACCGGCGGCAAACGCAGCCGATGCATTATTCAGCAGTATTCAACAAGGGTTGTCTGCCTAAATGGTACATGTCGCATTATTAATCATAATCGATGTTTCATTGTTGTGCGATTGGGTTTTCGTTTTTTTTATCCCCCGCGTGGGTCAGGCTCGTCGAGATACGATTGTCATTATAATTAGGGTGAGGTGCAGAAAAACAAGCGACCGAACGATCCTCTTTTGGAATCATCAACGACCGCACGCACGCGAGGAGTGCGAGAAATACAGTAAACATGCTTTCGTTGGAGGTGAAAAAGTTCGACGTTACAACAAGCGACGAACCCGTGTTGGGAACCGATTGAGAGGAACGAATAAATTTCACCACGAGTCAAAGGCCAACACAGCGAGTGCGAGTGATTCATCTGGACACTGATCGCGATTATGCCAGCCCGCGGTGTCCAGTGTCGCGGTGCATTCGGTGCCAGACGGCGCACGGCGTAGGCCAACGGATTGACCCACACCACACCAATCGATTAGCGATCGTGTCAACAGCAACACAACCGACCCGTTTCGAAGCCATCAAAGCCGTGGCACCCACGCATCGCGCTCGTGCAATGTGGTGCAAATTTCAACCTACCATTTTTGGACCCTCACCCTCCCTTCGCCCGCCTCAGGACCTACCTCTCCCTCCTCGGCGTGCAACAGGTTCTCGATGGGGCCCATGGCATGGCACCCCGTCGCGTTTCGATACCGATACCTTCCGCGGGCTCACGGTCAACGGCGTGGCGGAGAAAATCGGTACCAAACCTAAACGAAGCAGCATCAAGCTCATGTTTGCTTTAATTTTCAAAACTTCCAAAACGGAGCCTTTTCTCGGCCTGTGGCCTTTCGCCTTTTCCCCTCTGCCCGCGCCGGAACCGGCGGCACTTGAGATGTGCAATAAATCCTGCACGGTTGGATTTGGCACGTTTCCGTCTCGCCCCCGGATTCCCGTTCCTGCCGTGCGAAAGGGGTGAGCGTTTCCGTTCCGTAACGACCCCCCTCTTTGCCTGCGGGGTTGGCGACGGTACGAAGTGACACCGGAGCTAAGGTGCATGACACACAACCAAAAAAAAGAAACAAATAAATACTGACATACAGTCCGGCATACAGGATTGCCGCATTTTATGCCGTTTTAAAGGCGAAGATTTCGGAACAGAATTATTTCGATCCGGTATCAATTAATAATTTTTAATCGGTCATCAATTTAATCGTTTATTCCGAGGCGGGAAGAGATCGAATTCGCTCAGGTGGAACGACCTGGTTCGGACGTTTGGGGGGTTTTTTTTACCATCCAGCTTCCAGTTTCGAGAGGAAGACACACTAGAATTGAAGGATTTACGGCTCGGCATGGAAAGGGCAAGCGATCGGGGATTTTTATTTTACGCTACCACCAAACGAGCTTAAGATTCAAGAATTTCCGAGAAATCTCCGTTCCCTGTGGCATTTCCGCTGCGGGATGCAAAGGCTATAAGGCGCATCAAAAAATAATAAAAAGAGGGAGAACAAATATTGCAACCTGTAGCGCAAAGCATTAAAGCATGGCTGCGTGTGCGTCACCGTGGTTAAGTGAGTTATCTTCGAGTGTTGTTAAATGCCTTTATTATTTTCCGAACAGTCAACTTTGCACCGACGTTTCGGTACGGTTGCGCCCAAGTTTGGTGATACAGCGTCGTGCCGTTAATGTGCCTTCCCCCCCCCCCCATCACATTGCATTTCCCTGCCCCGACGAACGAACCCTTTTCCGCGGAGAAGTTGCTGCTTGACGGGGGACAATTCATGCTGGAGTTTTATTTTTCACCCTAATTGGCATCTCCGTTTCGTATACTGGGGCTCCCTCGGGGACAGGTTGTTCGTATGTGTATGCGGCGGGGCGAGAACTTATTGCAACTGCTCGTTCGATTTTCCCCTTTTCCCACTTCCCCCGGTGCTTGCGTGATTGCCTCGAACGCCTCCGAATTAAATTTATTAATCAAGGAACTAATTCCAGTCGGGGCCGTTTTTTGACAAGTGTTCGAGATCCATCGTAGACTGTGGTGCCCTCCCGCTTTGGGGTGTGCGGGAACGGAGAGGTGGAAATTTTTGCATTAATTTATTGCTACCATTTAGCGTAAACAACACCATTAATTTCCTCCTGCGGAGCCACCGACGCCACCGACGATCGTTCGGTATTTCGGAGCGGGTTTTGCATTTTTCGTTTCACATCACACGGCGGAGCATTAGGTGACGGTTGGATGGAGTTTTCGGTTGTTCATTTATGCTGCTCGGTTTAAAATCGCACCCCGCGCGAAACGTGCCCATCTCGCCCGGTAATCCTAGGCGGATTTCTAACGACGTCTCTGCCGACTGCTCCAGTTCTTGTGGCCGTACCCGTGTGTGTGTGTTGTGAGAAATTTATTTGATATCTTTCCTACCACCATCACGGGCTGTTCACTTTGGGCCGGGGAAAGAAATCGACGCCGTAAATAATGTGGCGAACAAATTTTATGCCAATTTCTGTCCACCGCCCGCTCGGCGAATGCCGTTTGTCTGCTTGCTGGAAGGTAGTTGTTGTTAATTTTCCTTTTGGTTTTTGCTCTTTTTCCTTCGGCCGTCACGTATGCGCAGGGACCGCGGGAATGCGGGAATGTTTTTCCCCGGGACGGACGGATGGAAACTCGATAAAGAACATTCCTCCGCCTAGTCGGGGTTAAATGTCAACGATGGAGCACATTCTCCGCTTTGGTGGCGCTGCTGGTGGGAGGGGTTCTCGCGTTGGCCAAAAGGCTCCCGGAGGCTAACGACGAGGTTGGGGAGAGCGGGAGCGTATGCAAACAGCGCCAAGATTGTGCTTTGCTTCCCGAGAACCCGTGTGTGGAGGAGTAGTATCCGAAGAAGAATGTAGGCTCCATTAATAAATCAAACAGCTCTGGCAGAAACAAAACTGGAAGGGAAGAACGGGTTGTTACAATCTCACCCCCTCCCAACCCCCCTTTCCCTCACACGTTGTGGAAGGGTGCAGAAGTTCTACGTCGAGTTTTTCTTCGGGTTTTTAATCGTTCTTCTTTTCGCCGTGAAGGGATAGGAACGTTTCAAAGGATACAAGAAGGGACCCGAACCACGATAACCCCAATGGAAACCAAGAATAATCGATAATGTTCGCACGTGTTAGGTCTTTTTCTTTAAAAAAAATGAAAAAAGAATGCTTCAGGCCGCATAAGAACATATTGGTTGAAACTGGGGTGGTTTTTTATGCTGACCGTAGGGTAAAGGCGGAAGAAATCATAGAAGGCACTCTTGAAGTCCTTAGAGCGCGCTCGGTTATGTCGATACCGATCCAGCTGGATCACACGTCCTACGAAAGCTCAGCTGGAGACGGAGGGTCTCCAAAATCCCTTCACTCGGCATGCCGCAGTCCCGAGGCAAATACTTTTCTCCATAAAAGGCCATACAAACGCTCAACGAGACTGACTACGCCGGTCGCGTGGTGGTGGGTGAGGCGTAAGATTGGATGTTTGTTCGTCTTACTTCAACCTGTCTCCCTTCCACCCATTCCCCTGGCTACTAGCATTCAGGGTTTGATTGAGCCGCTGAAAAGCGCCTGCGCCCGCCTGTGGAAACCTTTTGAATTTGATTTATTAAGGGCCAAACTTTGCCGACATTTTGCGAATGCCTCGAAAACCCCGACTTCAGTAGCGGGAGTCCCGTATGCGTATGTGTTTGTGTGGTACGGGGCGGCCATGAGTGGTGAGAAGTTGATGTTGGAATCAAGAATGTTCCTCCGGTTCGGGTAGAATTGGCCAATCGCCACATTCCACCGAGGAATAGCGGGGCGCAAAACGCAAATCTCTGAAGCCGTGTAGCCAGCGTGATATAAATGGAGAATTTAAATGAATTTGCTTTAATCATCGACCATATCGAGGCATGAAATATGTAGAATAAAAAAGAATAAGTAAAAATTTAATATGAGCAAATGTAAATGCCGTTTTTACAAACTGCGTTACATTAATTTAGTATGAAAAAGGACAGGATAAGCGATCTTCAACACGGTAAGAACGAAAACTGATCAGCAAAAGATTAGCAAACCACCGGAAACGTAAAAGCTCAGCAGCAGTAATAAATTGAATATTTAGCATCGCATTATTAAGCTGCAAAGCGAGCACAATCGGCGAACAAATCTAAAGTTTACAAGTAAACGGAAGAAAAAACATACAATGTAAACAAAAAAATAGTATGAGCAAAAACCCACAAAATGTACTTCGAACTACCAGCAGCGAAGATGATTCACGTGAGAAACGAAAGACGGGGCAGAAGGAAAACGTAAGAAGTCCGCTAAATCGCCTTCCGACGTGCAGGCGAGTCGTATGGGAAAGTGAACACAACAGAAGTTCAATCGATCGTTGATTGCACGTTGCGACGTAAAAAAGGGTAAAAACCGAAAATAATGATGCGAGGGTGGCAAAACTAGGCGCGAAAAAGCGAAAGCGTAAAGTGCCAACGTCAATTTTACTACTTAAGCCCCGTCGGCAAAAGGGCATGGGTTGTCAGCTTCTTTCCGCTGAAGATGGTGCGATCGATTGTGTGGGTAATGAGAGTGGTTTTTGATGATCGCACAGGCTACGATTACGCTTTTCCAGTTAAGGAAGTTTATGGAGGAACATTCAAAATGGCTGTCGGTATGGAAGGGTTGCGGGTCGAGCAAAAGAGATCCTTCGTTATTAACTATTTTAACTGAAATTAGTGGCACAATATTCGTCTTCATGTTTTTGGCGTGAAAAAAGAACCACCAAAAGAGTTGATTACTCTCAATGATAACATAATATTGTGTTTCGTTTACTTTAATTAAAACATGACCACGCAAGGGAGGTATTTTTTGGGATTCCTTTAAGTGCGACTTAAAAGATCATCCGTCATGACCAGTCTAATTATGCTCCCGAATGCCCCAAAGACATACGCGAACCCACACGACGCCATACTGCGATCGTATGGAAGCTCCCCGTGGAAGGGAGTGTTCCGCGGAGTGTTGCAATCAAAATCTTCATCTTTGCCCAGTGGCCATGGGCCCGATTATTTGTGGTACTTGTGGTCCATGATTTCCATCGCTCATCCGAGCAAGAAAATGTGTGCGTGTGTGTGAGAGTATTTTTTAAAGTTAAGCTTAAAGATCAACATTTATGTAATTTAGCATTACGCTTTATACATGACCAATTCTTTCTCGTTTCCTCGCCACACCGCAGGAATCTGTTTTCTTTGACACCTTTTTTCCCGATGTTGTTGTTGTGGTTCGCTTACACACCCAACATACTACCGGGGAAGGAGAGCTTCCAGGGCCAAGCCCCGTCCGCCGGTAAGTTCCGTTCGCGAACGGAATGAAAAATGGTGCCACTTGTGTGCGCGGGTACGTGTGTTTGTTTGCATGTGGTAGGATTAAGGTGCATAAATTTCGTACTTACCGATGCTACGATTGTCAGGTAGTACCGCTGCGTCCGCTCGTAGTCCAGCGTCTTGACCACGGTGACCTAATTGTTAGTGCAGGGATAAAGAAAAAAGAAAAATGGAGAGAAAAAACAATAAGAAAACAGTTCGCAACATGCCGAGCTTCGCGTACGATACGCGATCGTGCCAAAGGGTGGTGCAAGTAAGAAAATTAAACCGGACAGCGAGCATCAAGGGAACGGAAGAGTAAAACATGGTCGTTGCAATGTTCGGTTCACTTTGGGATGAAAATAATCCTTCACCGTGCATCCTACGCCGTCGGGTTCGCAATCCTGGCACTAACGAAAGCTGCACCCTTGGAGATGTTGCATGTTGTGATGCACTCCGGTGACAAGAAGAAATGGATGGAAAAACGCACAAACAAACAACGACGCGATGTGAAATGATTGATGCTTTAATGCCGTATCATTTGCTGCTGAAAAATGCGCCCCGTAATGCAGACGCATGTCCCCAGCAGGCAGGTCTGCCTGTTGTTAATGAAGCTGGATGTTTTTGTAGCTCGTGTTAGCGGATTGCGGAATGCAAATCAACCTGCAGGCTGAGCACTCTGCTGATCTATCTCAACACTACTTCCCGCGCCATTTTGCACCATCCTGTTTCATCCTTCCACTCAACGCATCGTTTACAAATTAACACATTTACATAATGGATGAAGGTTTAGGGTGGCTTCCGGTGCCCACTCCCGCCGTAAAGTGGTTTTGGCACGCTGCCAAACTTGTTTACACCTGATGCTAATGATGAGTTACGAATTCGATCTTGCGAAATGTCGATCTGTACAAATGCATTTTCGCTGCATTTTCTCTCGGGCTCGGGGTGGAAATGTCTGCATTTTCTCGTTGCGGCAAAACGTGTTCACCGTCGATGGGGGGAAACCCGTTGGACACCGTTTACTTCTTCAATTAGATGCTCAGCGATAACAACTCATCTCGTTACGCGCGTTGCAACCGATGCGTCCAATCCGATGCTGCATAATGCCCGTTGGTTGTTTCCTTCGAAACGTCGCTTTTCTCTCCGATCTTTGTGATCTTTGCCCTCTTTCTTTGTTTCTTTCTTTCTTTCTCGTGCGGACGCAGTCTAATGGGGCCTGAAACTGGAACGGTTTTCCGCATTTTTGCGCACCCCACTCTCCCGCCGGGATATCCATCGCAAACTCAGCAAAGGGAGAGAGAGAAAGGGGGGGTTAGGCGCAAAGGGTTTATCTTAATCTTTCCCGGATGGAAATTAGCGATAAAATATGGCGGAGTAATGGAGCGCACAGCGTCGGTTTTGTCCTCCTCGGTACGGAGCCGCAACACGGCTGGCTGTGGATTGTTGTATCTATTCTTACTCGCACACACACACACTCACACACAATGTTCGGTGGGACCGTTAGCCCGCAGCGAGAAGGGGTTAGAAAAGTACACAATCCTTCCCTAAACCTGCTGGCGGACGACTCCCACACAGTCGCGTTCGACTCACTCCCGCTCCGGATTAGTTGCTCCATCTTGCTCCCTGCCGTGGTCGAGCTCTCACCTGTTCGTGCAACGCCGTCCTCCGACGGTGGTGACCTGTTTTGTCGTGTTTTACTTTTGCCCCGACCTGATTTAGGGTTCCGCGATAGTTGGGGGAGATTTTTCGCAGCCTCCCGCCCGCTCCTTCGCCCGCTCCGCTGCTCAATAAATGGCGCTGGCTGCCGTTTCGAGTTGTGCAACGGCATTCCTAACGTGCAGTAAATGCTCACCACATCCTTCGCCACGCTTCAGCACACCGCAAAGCCTCCGAAGTCGGATCGATCGAAGTGGGAGACGATTCTCCGGCCAACCCTCTCACGTTTTTTTTTTGCTGGGGGGTGACAACGACAGGGGAGTGTGGGGAGCTTTTTAAGATGTTTCATTATTTTTGTTGGTTTCGTTTGTTTGTGCCCCCCCAACTCGGTAGCATTGGGGACGCGACGTCTTTTGGCCAGTGTGCACAGTTTTGCTGGAAACTTCAAACCTTCACTCTCAGCTGACAATGTGCAAACCTCTTTTTTTCTCTCTCTTATTCGGAAGGTGTTAGTTTGCCAGGATGAAATATGAACAAAATGAATGTGATTGCAGCGTGACAGGAATGTACAGCCGCGGCTCCCATTGTCATTATTTCACTCCTCCCCTGCGCTCGACCCGGCCGGTTGTCAGATGGGCTGTCCATCAGACAGTTCCATAAACAACGGTGTCGTCATCATCAACCGTGTGTTTGTGCCTCGCTGAATACGATCAAGATATAGTACCGAGTTGATCGTGTGACACTTGCATACTTTAAAATTTACTTTATTTTATTTCGAATACGTGAGCACCCTTCACACTCCTTGGTCCTTCCTCCATCACCCGCGAAGGTTGATTTGCATTTTGGAGAGTGTTTGGATGGGACGCAAGCATTTTACCGGGAAACATAATATATTTATTACATTTCAACCTACCTGTCCCTGGTGCGGATATGCGATCGCAAACACGCCGAATCCGTCCGCCGCCGTGAGCGTGTTCGGCGAGATGTCGGAGATGTTTTGCGAACCCTCGACGATGAAGTACTCGACCAGGCCGTTGACACCGGCGTCCTTATCCGTCGCCTGGATGCTGCGGAAGATCGTTGTCCCGACGGGCGTTGACTAGAGGAGGGGAGAGAGATCAATGCAATTGAATTAAAACCAACATCATAAATCATACGTGCATAAGGGTTAGATGCAAATGTTGGGGTGCATTTTTGTTGATGTTAGGGGGCGGGGGGAGGCAAAAATGCAAGTCAATGGCGAGGTTGAAGGTGGCAGAAATAAATTGCTTGTCGTCGTCGTCGTCGTGGTTCGTGTGCTTGGCGTCTTCGACGGGAGCAATGCAGAGACTCATCATCTGCTTGTCATAAATGTTCCCTGTGCGGGTGATGTCGGTGGTGGTGAGGACGATGATCCTGCACGATGCTTCACCATCGACGGCGGTGGCGCTCGCCCTCCGCTGCGCCTCAATTAATCATGTTCCATAATTTCCCCTAGCGGGGTTTATGCAAACAATTTCGCGTTTACCAATTCCTCCACTGATTCTATATCTCCCGCTCTCGTTTTGTTCAAACGAGAGTTTGATCAAGCAGGGCTCAGGTTTGGTGGGGGATAGTTTTCCACCCTCCAGGCTGACAGGGGAACGATACGGCTGCTCCGATTCGGAAACGAGTGAGGTCCTGACGATCGAAAGTGGAATCCCCATCGGTTTGCGCTAGCGTCGATCAATCACTGCGATCATCCCGGTTGGTATGTGTAGCTCGAGGCGGGCAGCAAGAACGATCGCCGGGCGGATACACACGGAGATTTTTGATTCGTACATGCGATTGCGATAAACGATTTCCGCCCGGTACACCCATTCTTCTGACGGGCCGGTTCTTTTTCATCCGTCAAACCGGCAAACCCGCGACGGGCCGAAGAAAGCGTACGTGACTGAACCGTCGCGAGGAACGAGTCCGAGGGTCTTTGGGAGCTGAAGATTCATGGCGCTGAAGTAGATCGTAGGCAAAAGGCACAAAAGTCCCAAAGGCATAAAGGCGAATCCATAGCGACCTTTTGCCAGCTCGTGAACACACGAGCACGAGTCGGTGGTCGGTATGCAAAAATGAACCAGGAAACTCACGTTCCTTTGACAGCGGAGTAAGTGTTCTTTTGACGCACTCCCCGACTGCTCCAGAATCATCATCATCATCAGGCGGAAAAAAGAAAATTAAGTTTACAGAACCGGCGTGAGAACAAGTTCTGGAGGTGGAGAAGAACACCGGTTCATCTACCTCGTGGCACTCCGAATTCCGCCGAGATGCGAGAACGTTCGGATCATGGCCGAAAGCGCCACGGGGAAGCAGACGTCGCAAGTCCCGATCCCTTCCGACGCTCCTGTCACGAACGTTTAGAACGATGATGACAGTCGGCTCGCCGTTCGCATCACGCCCGGGACGAAGATTAATGCACCCAGTTGTTGCTTGCCAGGTGAGAGACGGAGGCATGACTCGTTCCCCCGACCCCCTCGAGGGGTCTGACCTATGCTGCGGATGGGTTAATTGCTGTCGAAAGAGCTTTTTGCGGTTGACACTCTAATGAATTGTGCGGCAAACGTTAGCATGTTTCCTACCGTATCCCCGGGGGCAAGAAGGGTGTGTGTGTGTGTGTAATAGGGGTGGGTAGAGGAAGGCCACCGGCCGTGAAGACGGCGTGTAATGTGTGTTGCCCGTTTGCGGTGGCGGGTTCTTTAATCGCCATTACGGGGTTTTTAAAGGATTAAAAAAAGCTGAAGCGGCTTTTAAGCGCAGCTACAAAGTTGCTTGGATCGCGTGGAATCAGCCCTCATAATCTTCCTTCGATTACGTCCATTATCGTAAATCGTCATAAATGAGATTGTGACGAGTGATACGGGAGGGATGGTCCGGTACCGTTCGACGCAACCGTTCGATCGAGCGATCGATCGATTTTAATACCAGCGACTTTCTCTTGCGTTACAAAATGTGCAGTCTCCATCTTCCATCGGCCTCCATTCGTTCGGCAAACATTCCCGAGATTCTGCGCGATCCTTTCGAGGATCCTCCAGCCCGGGAACACGGACAAAGTCCGCGTCTTGGCAAAAAAGGTGGATAGAGTGAGTGCTTTTTATTTCCGAACGATCGAACGCGGGTCACCTGGGAGGGATATTGGTGTGTTGACGTTATTTATGCGCACCTCGGATGGCCTGAAAGGTCAGGTCAGCCCGGACAGAAGAGTGCTGGCCGCGCCGAAACCGGGACCCCAGGTCCGGTGTGCCGGTAATTGAAAAATCGCATTCTCCAGGCTTGTTACTCCCGCTCATTTATATCGACGAGTTTACAGGCCGGACTGGCTGGTAAAGGAGTCTCGTTTTACTTATCCTGCTTTTCCGAGCACGAGTGTGGTGGAACACGCACGAAACGGTAAGAATCGGCCCGTTACTTCTAGCCAAAGTGCACGCGCCGTGGTGTTGGCCATTTATCTCGACCGACATTTTCGAACGGGGGCACACACATGGGAACATTACGGCTACACATACACGTCGTGTGAAGGGGGTTACCTCGCGGGGTTGACCAGCTGACGACACGCAAGATCGCGTCCCAACCTTTTCGGTGTACACGCGCACACACACGAGGATCTTGGCACTTAAGTGCGGGCAATAAATAACCTCAAAATTAGCACTATCGCCTGTCGGGCCTCCTGATTCCTGGGTAGGGGATGAGGCGGTTTACCATCCGCACCCTTACAGGTGGGTGCTTTTAAAGGAGGGAAAAAGAAACCCTCGGCTCAAACCTAGACTAGACAGAACGACACTATTCTGCGAGCGAGCGCAGACATTAACGCTTCGCGAACCCGGGGGACTGTCGTCACCTTTTGCGCGGTTCCGCTCGGCAAGAGTAATATGTACCCTCCCGAACGGGGGTCGAACGGGGATAATGGGTTTTATTGCTTTATTAATACCGTCAACCGGTTGAAAAGCAAAAGGAAACAAACCGGTTCGCAGGCGGCGAGAGGTACGTGAATTTACGTTTCGGTCTGCATGTCGATTAGCGAATTTCTAATGAAAGCGTTCGACGGGTCGGATCCAGGGATGAGCACCTTAAAAGCATCTCCATCAAGCCAGGTGGTAAGGGTGGAAACAAGGGAAAAGAGGGTGCACTTGTTGCCGAAAGGCATTTGCCTAAAACAAAAACCTCCCTCACGATTCGCGTGGCTTGTCGTTGTGCCTTTACACGACCTCCCGTTTCCTTCCACTCACCGAGATGTGGATCGTGTCTCAATGCCTTTGAGTGCATCACCCTGCAAACAACTCTGGCAATGTTGTTGTAGGGCACCATTGAGCGGGAGCAAGATGGCGCGCGCACTCGAACCATCAACGAGCCGGAGCGAGATTTATCTTCCAGAACGCGACCGGAGCGCGCTGTCGTTAGTTGTTTTACACGAAATGATAGTCAGGCGGATCGTTTGCCATAAGTCACCTGCCGAAATGCTGCTGGAAAAGAGAGGGAAACGCTCGGCCTGTTTGCGATGATCGACCACTGGGTCGGGAAGGAGTGGCTGCTCCGGTCGAGGCGAATCCGAAGACGCTCCCCGTTCGGTGGTTAGACTGTCAAGTTTGCACGGGCGAAGACACGGGAGTGCAATCAACGGGCGACCACCAACAACGGGCACTGTCCCCTTTACCCCTCCCTGGGGAGGTGTTAGAACCGTGCAGGGAGGGATGGTTCGCACGGGATCCCCATGGTGTTAGTTTATTTTAATTCCAAACGGTTCAAAACAAACATGACCCACTATGACTGGAGGCGAAAAAACGGTTCGGGAAAAAAGGGGTAAGCTGGTTGGGAAACGAAAAGAACGTAAACATAAACCGATTTTTGCGCGAGATGTTCCCTCGGTCGGGTTTTGGGGACAGCGCCGGTGTCAGGCCGGCGTTTGTGCCCAATCACCCCGACCGTTTATATACCGACACGCGAAACGGCTCGACCGTGCGCCAACGCGAAGGGAAAATGAATTATTTATGATACGGCTCCGCTCCGACCTGGTTGATCGATTCCGTGCGCGCGGTTTTGATTTCGGTGGGCGGAATATGGCGAAAACCTAACGGGGGACCGACTGGGGGAGATGGCGTGTGACCTATAAAAATCTACATGCCAAAACCGGGAAGCCCGTGGTAGGAGCTATCTGCAAGGTGCGGTTTTGCGAGGTTCGATAGATAATGTCCCGCGATCGCACGATCGCGAACGAAGTCTCAGGTGTTTCGCAGAACCCGCCGTCAGCTGTTTTGGGAGGCGCAAACTTCACGACGGGTTCCGAGGCGAAACGTTAATGAGGAACCACCAGTAGTACTCCCGGCGGTAAGACGAGACTCCCGGACGATCAATCAAATGTTCACGCCCTGCCAGGTTTCCCTAATGGAAAATGAAACAAACTCGGGCAAGCGGGCCTTGATTAACATTCTTCACGACCATCATCTTCAGTCGTCTGCGTGGACGTGAGTTCTTGCAGAAATCCATCACTGCGGTTGCGGGGAACTCAACGGGACCCACTCCGTTAGACCACTTGTTTTGTGTGCGGTTACACAAAACCAGAGCCACATGATGGCCGATCCCTGTCGCGATCGGTCCAATTACGGTCGAATATCGATCGCTCCGAGAATGGAGCGATGGCCGGCCGATTCTAGGCTTATCGCCGATCTCCCATCTCTGTGCTCTTCCACAGCAAGGTGCTCGGAGAAGAGAGAAAAACCGAAGCCGTCGTCGTCGAATGGCTGCGATGTTGATCCCGTTTGGCAATTTGTCAGCAGCCGAGTGACAAAAGCGCCTAACGCCTTTTCGATCAATTATAGCGCTCTAATAAGGCCATCCGGGGCATTGTTTGCCCCGTCCTAGGGCATCGCGGGCAGCAATGCCTCCTGGGACGTCCAACGAGCGCGCCCATTTCTGCTGCCTCTGAATGTCCATCGGAATGGGCACGTTGTTATGGTGCGTTCGAGCGCAAACCGACCCCGGATCGGATCGGATCGCAAACGTCAAACTGTGCGCGGTTTTCTTCAACCGAACCCACAACATCGGGGTTGGCCATGGGGAAACGGTGAGAAATTAGTCATTATCAAACGGGGCGATTATATTTATCGCAACCGATTCGCGGCACTAATTTGCGGGTAGTGTACATTGTAGGAGCACCGTCGTGCGTGGTCCACCGTAGTTTCGCGTCCCACTCCAAGATGGCGCGTTTTCGTTATTTGTGTTAAGTGTTAAATTACACGATCGCGCGACTAGTTTCTAGTCCCCTTCCTCTCCTCCCGGCTCAAGCGTGCTTCTACAGGATCGTCGCATTCAGTCGGCGGGTGTGTCCGAGCTCGTGGCTTTTTAAGCAGCGTGCGCCATTTCCGACAGCTAATCCGACATTTTATCTACCAACGATCGATGAGGGCAAACGGATCAACACTCGTCAATGCTGAAAGCGCTAGAACAGCTCGCGCGGACGGCCATCGATCGAGAGTGCAACAGAAGGAGGAGGAGGAAGGTCGGGGTAATGGGAAATATGATCTTAATTCTCTGTTTTACGGCAAAAGCCGGAGTCACCGGGTTTCCGAGCCGGTGAGCGCTATATAATTGCAACAATGTTGATAATGTTTGCGCCATCATCCCGATCACGGGGCGCTCGGAACGCGCGGGTGGGTGGTTAAGGATGGTAATTTTTCTTCCCCCCTCACTTTTCGCCTTTCCGCTTCCCTCCCTCGTTGGTTGGATTGCACTCCAGCTTATAACCTGTGCGATTCTTCAGATAGTATGCAAAAAGCTCTACAAAGATTGATCGCGCTAGTAGATCATGTTTCGCAGGGGGTTTGCAAAATGATATGTGCACGGGGTAATTTGTTTGACATGCTTTTGACTTTTACTTTTATGCTCTGTCGTAATAGTTTGGCTGCGTGCAAAACAAAGACAAAGTTCGCCCATACTGCCCGATCCAACGCCTAACCCAACGATGGTGTGGGTGACGATGGGGAGCCACTCGTCAAAGATCCGTATCGTACTGACCTTCGTTCCGTTGCGTGATTTGAACCCACCTGACGAGTCAGTCCCATGTCAGGGCCTTTGCCCAAAATCAGCGGGATACCACCGTTCGGGCACCGTCACGTCGACGTCCCTTTTGACGCCGCTCGGAGCACGAAATTAGTTCAAGTTCAAACCGTGGCGATGCATGGAGTTCGTGCCGCACATGCAGTGCATAAATCACCGTAATTTATTCGCCAACGATCGATCAGTTCGGTGAGTTATGCTGGCGAGCTGATGCACGTTTGACGTTAAAATTAGGTTGGTTTTGTGTTTACATAGTCGCGTGTATTCCTCCAAGGGTACCATCCATCCGTTCTGAAGATGGTTTTAAAAATGGCAATAAACATGTCAAATTAAGGTTCATGATAAGATCTTCAATCGGGCTCACTTTATAATAATGGGCGCACGATTTAACATTCTTCACTTGACAACTGCAGAGCGAAGTAAAGAAAATTTCCCTGTTCGAAAAGTAACCCGTGCGATTCGAAGCTAGATTCGTATCATCTGATTACGATCCCACACTCGCGCCCTCCCGTTGACCTCTAAATCCTTCGCTCGGTGCGAATGTTTGTTGGTAGCTACCAGTTAATCTGTTGTGACATTTCATGGTCAATTTTGGACGCGTTTGAATGGACGCTGAAAAGCCACGTACAGGTACTGTGTGTGTGTGTGCTCGAGAGAACTTTGCAAACACTGACAAGGAGGCGGGAGTCCGATGGGGGGAGTGGAAAAAAAACCGCGACCAGCGGCATAAGGGTAACAGAAACCCTCGCCTTCGGTGAACCACAAACTCATATGTCAAGCCTACCAACGCCGTCGTCGCCGCCGCCGAATCGTTTTGCGTAATGGCTAATCTCTTTTACGGGTACGGTTTCTTACCGTTCCGTCCGTGGGTTGGCTTGGCTAGGGCGAAAAAAAAAGTAACGAAAATAGTTCAAGCAAAAGAGCGATTGACCGCAAAAATCCGCGTAGTGCTGTGTCGGACCAGGGTTTTTAAGCTTTAGCACTTTTGGAAAGGAGTCTATTTTTTTGTACTCCCGAATGCGTGTGTGTGAGTTGGGGGTTTTTGCTGGCCACGATGGCGTAGATTAATAGTGGGCCGTCTCGTTTCGAGCTCCAGCGACACCAACCTCAGCTGGCCAATGTGTTGTCCTTCAAAGTCGGGCTAGTTAGTCATTATTATTATTGGCCATACGGTCGTAAAGATTTTGGCAAATCATGTCGCTCGCGAGCGGCTGGGGGAAACCTCTATTTTATTTGGTGTTTAGAGCGTCAAAAGATTAATGCACTCTAGGTTGGTTGGGCGAATGAAAAATAAGTTGACGCTCCTTGTGGTGAAATAAAAAGAAATATCATTCTTAATTCTAGCTCCCAAAAAGAAATAAACATGCCTAGTAGTGTGGTGGGTGTGGTAAAGAGTTTCTCGGTCTGTCGGTATCTATCTGAATGTGCTACCTTCATGCAGGAGCGTTTTCGTGTTCTGTAACCCGGAAGAGAATATCGAATCTTCGCGCCGCCGATCCGTTATGCCGTGTGCTTCGTTCAGTTATTGAAAAACTGGCTCGGCACCACCCTCGACAGACCCATTGAAAATCAATTCGAAAATCATCCTCAGATCGTCCCGCACTGCGGTGAAAATGGAAGTGGAAATTCTTGCCTACAACGTTCTCGGTTCTTGCGGAGCGGAGGAACCGGGAAACGAATCGGAAAACGCGACATCACAATTGCGGTCAGATGAAATTGTTATGTTCTCAGAGTGTCGGTGCCATTTCCGCGTGTACCGTTGGTCGGTATCCCGTTCCTGGGAAGTTTGTTTTCCTATTTCCTTCCATCGGAAGCGCTCCCGCCCCGGCCGGAGGTTCGGCCCGGTGGGTTTAGGTTACCAGTTTGTTCTGGCAAACCGGCCATGCAACGTGCGGTGCAGTTCGTGGTCACGCGGATCGCGCGGATTGCACCGATCCACCGGGGGTTTTATTTTTTGTCCGCCGAGATTTTCGATAGAGCGTCCAAGCGGGTTGCTATCGAAGGTTTCCACGTAGAGGCCGGGGCCGTGGTGACCATTAATCCACGCGAGGATTATGTCGGAAGCGATGCAAAAAGAGGGAATCGTGTAAGAAAAAAAAAGCTTATGCCATAGGTATGCATTCTCTTAACCGCGTCAGTGGCGTTTGGAGAAAGCGACAGAGGGCAAGGGCGGACATTGAAGTTGTTATCTCGCTCGGTCGCGTAAAGAATGGTTGGAACACGGAAGAACAGAAAGCACTCGCGAACGTGCCTTGCCCAAACACACGCTTTTGACTGGTGGCGTTGGGGTTGGTTTTTGTTCCTACATTCTGGCAGATATTTCGTCCGTCGTACTGGAGTTTGCTTCTGTTTCGGTTTTGTTTTTTCTGACGTACCTAACGGCATGTCTGAAATTCATGTCCATCTTTGGCGAGTGACCAAATGGTTTGCCGTCTGGTTGGCACTCCGTTTTGCCGGGCCCGAATACAACGCTACCGGTATTGACGGCGAAACACCGGCCTCGAACAACGGATAAGTCGCGACACCGACAATCCATTAGGGGTCGATCCCAGGGGAAGCTAAGAATCGTGATTTAGAACCCCCGCCCAACTGGGGTTTTGTTTTCCGGAGACCCTTTCTACATGCACTTTCGGATGTACTGACACGGTTGTGTGCTGTTTGTTGTTAAAACTGTGTCCGATTCGCTTTTTTTTCAGTATTCTGTTCGCGAAATGTTTCACCGAAACGTGCCAGCTGTCAGTCTGCCGGCTACACGCTTTCCGCGGTTCGTGCTGACCGTGGTGACTCAATTTTTCGTCGCTCCCGTGGCCTCATTTAGCAAAGAGGTACATAGTGCAGTGCGAAACCAGAGCGAAACAGGACGCACTGAAAGGGCTTTGGTTGTGACCGGGCAAAAGTGCTCCCAATATGGCGATGACCGGGTTGGATAATTGCCGTACCTCCAGCACTTGCCATACTCGATTTCATTAACATTTCGGTCGGTGGCTCCGAGACGTTGTTCTTTGAGTTGCATTAGTCCTTTTGCTGTAGTTCTTCACCCTTTTGATGGGATTTTGTTTTATGTTTAAGTTTGTTTTATTTCCAATTTAAGTAGTAGTACTTCTCTTGCTGTTGACCTCGTTGCGCGATCCGGTATTAAATGTCACACTGCGTTTGGCTGTCCGCCGGCTGGCCGACGGACGGATTCCTGTCAATCCGCGGCGTGTCCTGCTGGATACGCGAGGGTCGGCGGATTGAACCGCGCGCAATTGTCGCGGGGTTCGTCGCTGCGAATCGCTGCTCAAATCACTCGTTTTATGATATGCCGGTGGCTCATTCGGCGGGCTTTACGACCGACGCTCGATGGCTTCATTATGGCTCGCTGCCGGGAGCGGCTAAAAATTGTCGCTAAACCCGCGGTGTGTTTACATACATCACGCCGCTGCAGTTTATAGCCCCGCACCTCTCGCTCTCGCTTTTATCCCGGAGGTGAGGGAGCGGGCGAAACCGTTGCACGGCCAATTAGCTATCGCCGTCGATCAAACAAACCCTAACCTTCGGCGCCCTGTGGCCACACGGTCCAATGGGGGAGGAGGCGAGGTTTGTTACAAGTCCTGCTTGTGCGCGAAAAGAGCATGCAAAAATTACAACCAGATAGGAGTTTCTTTCACGGTGCCCGTGTGTCCAAGTTTGGCGGTCGTTATTGAAACCGTGGCGAATGTGCAAAAAAAACCTTACCGAGCACGGGGCCGGTAATGTTTTGTGCCGCCCAGAGCCCGAGCAAATTTGGGAGCGTTGAATCGCCAAGTGCAATTAAACCTTTTCAACGAGAGACGACGACGACGGCAACGACGTGCATTGTGCAGGATTACTGACACACAAGAGGTGGGCATGAAGAATAAAATGCAAGGTGCTAGGGAGCGGAGATTGTAAGCAATCAACGGGCTTTATTATTCACCACCGCGGTCACCCAGGAGCGTGACTGAATCTTATCCGGTAGTTAAGAAGGTTTTTCTAAAATTGTTTTAATGAAAATCAATCTCCGTCGAAAATTTCTACGATATGAAAAGGAGACGGGTACAAAAGGTGTATTTAGATTCATGAATTTGAATGAATTTTAAAGGAATGAATGAGCCTTTTTATTCAAATCAGGGATTTATCAACAGATTTACAATCCTGGAAAAAAAATTACATCACCCCGTTTTCTACGACATTTTTTAATTTTCATAACATTTCAGCCAAAAAACTAATTAAATGCTGGGTGATGCTATCCTCCTTCCCACATGTATAAATACATCGCGAGTCCTGAAAGTCTGGAAGAATTAATTGATACAAGTTTGGGGATTTATGAAGTTTTAAAAGGTGTATGCGTTTGTGGTTTTATCGTGTTTATCTAAAGGTCTACAGGTGCATATTTGGACATATATTTTTGAAGAATCTTAAAGGTTCAGGAATGTTTGGATATTTATTTTAAATTTGATTTGTTTACATAATACTTTTTTTGTTTAATTGGATCAGTTTACAAACTCGAAGAAAGACACAACTCTAGTATGTAAGCATATCCAACATAATGATTACATCGAGCCAAAAATAATATTGTGAAACTTGTTCGACCACAGATATTAATCCTTCTGGTTTCCAGAACGAATAAAAACCGTACATTCTAACGCCATTGGTAGGTAGCATTTTACAGACACAAAACAAAAAATCAAACACTAAAACAACTCGATACAAGTTCTCAGCGATTACGTTCGAGGATTGTTTCGCCACCGGGCACAATCGATGGAATTTGGTGGATTGATGAAAGCGAATTCGATTCGCGTTTGGTTTTTTTTCTTCATTTTTCTTCCTGGAAGCAAATTATACAACGACTCCGATCGGTATTCAAATGCGTTGGCTGTCGGATGTGTGTTTGCGATTGGTGCATCAAAGATGGTGCGCCGAGATGCAACATCCCGAACGGGTACGAATGGTGCTGCATCTCGAGATTCCGACCGAGTTAAGACGTCACCGAATGGAGTGTGTGTTTTAAGATTCTTCTTTGATTTCTGGGACGAACAAGACGGAACAAAAAACGGTGTACATTCGATTTTTGTGTGCGCGGTTTGCTTGTTCGTTCTTTTTTTTCCATCCTCTTTTTGGGTATCTTGTAGGTATTTTTATTCGCAAACATCGTTCTCAAACAAAGCAATAAAAAAATTTTGAAACGACCACCGATTACTTCATTGTCGACGGTACGAATTAAGAGATGGCAAAAAATGATTACGATTCATAATTGCGGTTTTGCACCCCGGCCGCAACGCGGTGCAAACCGGCGATGGGACCTGCTCAATATGCGCACTAATTTACACACAGCCACCATCATCATCTTGCAGTAGGCACGTCTTGCAAATATTTTAAGTCTTCTGACGCGGCGAGACCTTGAAAAGCGGGTGGGGGGGGAGGGCTACCGGAGGCGGAGATCGGCCTGCCAGTCGACGGTTGGCTGCGGTTGCCACGTTTGTCAACACGTTCCCGCCGTTTGCTCGCCATTTTCGACAGTCTGTCGCTTGCATCAGACGCATCGCATCCGATCGGCAGCCGGGCTGTGATCAATTAGGAGCAGATAATTTGAATTAATAATATTAGCTTTTTCGGCATTCCGGTACGCGGGGGAAAAAAGGCAACTTCCCAGAGCAGCCAAGCGCACCGTTTAATGGCAAAGTCGTGAGAAAATCAGTGCCCTCGGTATGAAACCGTCACCAGCGAGCCGGTTGGTGCTCCGTATGCCAATTGCGGCTTGAGAAAGATTCTTCAATTCCTGCCCATGGCAGGGTGCACACGCACGTATGGCAAGCGGTACAAAGTATGACAAAACTTCCATCGATTGAATGTCGATTCGAAACGGATTCGCCGAGCGCTCACTGAAAGCGATGCCGGTCTGAAGGTTAAACTGTCAATCGGGCTGCTGCAGATCGTTGATCGATCGGTAAATGATCATCAGAGGAGGAAAAAAAACACAGAGGAACATCGGAATGCATGCATGGTGTCTTGGTGGTATGAAGCAATTGTCGCTCACGATCCGTCAGGTTTCAAGTGGCACCGCTTGCTTTTGGGTGGGCGCTTGTTCTTGTAAACTAAATAAAACACACTCGACTCGAGAGGGATGGAATAAAATACCAACTAATTTGTTTACAAAATATTCCGAATCTCCGATCCGTCGGCAAATTTTGAGTATGTGAGCATACAAAGATTTGACCGTCGGCGATCGTTTTCATTGTTTGTATTGCGTTGGAGTTGGAAGTATTTATTCCCAGTTCGCAGTATTGTGCACCGCTGAGTCTACCGTTTCCTGAGGGCCAAATTGTAGTTTCAACCGATTTCGGTGTGTCACGAACCGTTTATGATTTTTGACAGGTTCATTTGAGACTTTAACTCGTGCACCATAAAGTGCCGCTATTGTTACGAATGGGCGGAAAGTGATTGCATTCTGTCCGTTCGGTTGTCGTTTGTGACGTGATTGAAATATTTGCTTCCTATCGTCACCGTTCTAACTGACGTTCAAGAACTGTTCAAACTCAAGGAAACCGGGCGCTGCAGTGCTACTTTTAAGTCAACACGCCCGACCCTGAAATACGATGGCATGATAAATGATACGGCCTGTCAATGGACCGATCCAATTTGTTGGCCATAATAAAGGTAGATATTAAACCTCACCAAATGGTAGACGCTTTGATCAGTGGTTAAATGCAAATAGGAAATTGATATCACACATCGTTACGTTGCCGTTCCAGGTGTGTTTAGGTTTTTAATTTAACGGCTCCATGTGTGCCCGAGCCGAAGAAGCATAATCATCCCCGCAATCTTGCTGTTTTTACCACCGAATGGATTATTTTTAAGCGACCAACCTTTCCAATGTCGTTTGGCACGGTCGCAAAAGGCCGCATTAAAGAAGACTATAGTGATTTTCGATTTCAACAATATAATTAGCGAGTATTCTCATCAAATTTTATGAACATTATCATCATCATCATCATCATCGTCGTCGTCGTCGTCGTCTTCGGTGTCGTCGACGAAACCGATCGCCGTAATAAACGTTTACACATTTTGTGATATTTTCGTCGTGATGAAATTGCGCTTCCTCGCTGACTTGCGTGTTCAACGCGCTCCACGCGCGCCGTGGCCTTTTGTTGATGAAGTTTAAGATGGAACAGAAATCACATCCTCCTTTGCCTAATAATATGAGCGCGGGCAAACCGGGGCAAAATAAACACCGTCGTTAAACGACGACGTGCATATCCCAACGTAAGCGATCGATCGTGGTGGATTCGCTTCTTCCGCTTTTGCGATCCTGCTTTCCATCAAAAGCGAAAAGAAGAAATAATAAGCAGATAATGTAAGCGTTGGAAGCGAATGGAAAATAAAAAGCTTATCACAGTTGATCCTCAGGAGACGAACCTTCGAGGTGGTCCGGCTACCATTAGGATGAAATTACGAAAATTCCTCTTGTTCGATAAGAAACATACCCTCGGATGGTGGTAAATTGCGCATTGCTTAGGGAGTAGAAATAATAAACACCCTTTTGATCAAAATTTGGTCGTGTTCTTCGCGAAACGAAACAATTTCCATGCTAATTTTTCGTAAACACATTCCCTCGCATCCCTAACGGTCATTTTATTCTGCTGTTCGTTTTTCTTTTTGCTTAGAAAATTGGCTAAGGGCCCATGTAATATGCAAAGGAAGCACACGATTACTAGCGCGAACATGGTTTGGGCGGATTCAATCTACTACTGTCGGCTTCTCGCTGGCGTCCCTGGGATGCACAATTTAATCACATTCCAGAAAGAATGGTCTTACACGTCCGAGACAAGATACGTTGATCGTTACGTGGATGGATCGGCTTGTGTGCCTGTGTATGTTTTTGTTTAAAGTCGTCCTCTGCAAGCAAAAACCCTAAACCGGTACGAACATGTAGGCCATCACATTTGCACAAATATGGTTATCGATTAATCCAGTTCTAGGGCCCTGCCGACGTCGACATCGAATCGCGCACATCGCTGGGTGCACACACCGGAGCGAAAAGAAAATAATGCAATTCAGAAGAAAATTTCTCCCTCATTAGAAACTAATTCCTGGGGCACTTTTTTGTCCCATAGTGGACGCTCCGTCTCGGGCCCCGTCCAGGACCGGCCAAGACCTGCGTCGTCGTGCGGCGATGTCGCGGGCCCAAGCCGAAGCTTCCTCATTCCTTCGGTGGGCTTTTCCTGCCTATCGCGAATTGCTTATTTCACGTTAATTATATCATTCCGATCGCCAACAACGAGTGGCAGAACAGGTTCGTCTCTTGTTGGCAACGCGCGTTCGGCGCAAGTCACCCGCCCGTTAGTTGGTTGGTTGGTTTTTCTTCCGACTCGGCAGACTCGGCTGGAGTGCTGGACCCTCTCGGTGTCGTTTAGGGGTGTCCCGGTTTCCGGCATCAGCTCGGTAATATTATTGAATTTTAATCGTACTGCGTTTGACAGTTTGCTTCAATTAATTAACCACCCATAAATCAGTGAGTTCGGTCGGAGGAGGAGGCGTGATCGATACGTTTGCTACGGGTGTCGCATCGAGGGCGTTGCACGGAGACGGGTCGAGTACCCTCGGTGGTTTCCGTTGGCAACGATCCATTTGACAGTCGTTGAAGTCGAGCACTGAAATGAAGCTGAAGTATCGAATGCACCCATAAGGCGATACCTTAAATAGATCGGGTGAAGGGAGTTGCCGACCGAAGGCACCGGGGGTTATCAATTTCAATCCCGTGTCGCTGAGGTTGAGACAAACGGTGAGATCTAGCGGTGACTGGCAGTGACTACCTCCCCGATTAGTACGATCACACACGTATGATAAACGGGTATGATAATGAAAACAATTATTTAATACTGAAGCTGTAATTACATAATTGCCAACAATGTTCGACATGTCGGTAAATATGTGAACAACTAACAGCTTCGGTCACAAAGGGTTCGCCGCCTGCTGATTTGAAACATTACTCCTCATCGCCAAGATCAAAGAGTTTGAATTAAAATGTCACCGGTTTCCGCAACGCTTTCGGGATGGATGATTCATACGTTCTCTCACCCGATCCCGGCCGAAAGTGCGAACCCGTAAGACTCCCTCCAGGGCATCTTTAACCTTAATATCATCGTCCCGCAATTATATATCCCGCCTGGCGACTTTCTAATTATCTCCAGTGAAACTATCGTGCGCCCGCTTCGGCGTCGGTCGGGACTTAATTTCGAATTAAATTGTGCCGTCGGGCAGTACGCACTTCGCTGGTGCAAGTTGTTGCCGGAGTGACGTAAAATATGATAGGGCAGGCTAGGGCATGTGAACCTGGAAACGTTGGGATGAAGAGAGAGAAAGAGAGAGGGATAACCAATAGGAGAAAGGTGGGGGTCAAATTGAATTGACCCCATCGAACGAGCGCGTTAGTTCCTGGTGCTCACTTTCTTCCCGCTTGTGTTTCCTGCTCGATTAGACATTGTTGATGGGCGTTTGATCAAATGACAAAAAAAGAAATTAATGTATGAACGACCAAATCTTATACCGTTGCGTGAAGCGAACACACTGGGATTATAAAAGGTTTTTTTTCTTTTCACAGCACCAACGAACACACAACTCGCGGAGATGGTCGCGATCAAAGTCACATAAATTAGTCGCCCAGTGTGGTCATGGGTAATAAAATTTATCGTCTTCTCGCGCGCGCGCGAGGGATCGATCTGGAATTTCTTCTCTTCCTGAAACACTTTCTTCCCGGAAGAAGGGTGCCCAATTAATTCCGGCGACATTAGATGAACCATTTGGAGTTTTGTTTGTGTCTCGGTTCACTTCCACCTCGCAGATCGGCGACTCTCGGCGGCGTATGGGTATATGAGAACTTCCCGTCGCCTCAAGTCTGCCTCAGAAATATCGCGACTGGAGTAACACCGACGCCAAGAGCCACAAATGGAGGGGAAAAGTTAACGGATCGCTCGAGTGACGCTGGAGGACACGCGCTGCGCGGAGAGTGCTAATAATTTCGCTAAAAGCTTTTCGGATTAATTTATTTGCCCTGTCCTGGGACGGTGAGGTGTGAGCCATGTCGGCGATGACCAACAGCGTGTTGGACCGGTTTTGCCTCATCCGTACGCGATCGGCGATCCCCCCGTGGCAGTGCTTTCATTCTACGCCTAGCGCCTCGGAAACGAATAAATGGCAAAGAACCGGAGAAAGTCCGTGTTTGACTGTTTTGCAAAGCATCGACCCACTTGGCCCGCTTTCGTGCACCCCCTCCTCAGCCATGTTAAGACAACAAAGTTGTTTAGTACGCCCACGAAAAGTGGAACTCCGCTGGTCGAAGGGGAGTATCAGAAGCGCACGAAGGATCAACCGCTGGCAACGCATAATTTAGCGTGGAATTAATTAAAAATCTAATCACAGCCCCCGAGAGCCATTCCGCCAACGATATCGATTCCGGGGGTGGCTTATCTTATGCTTGGCCCGGGGAGGAAAAAGCAAACGTCACGCGCTTTAATTGCGGCCCTGATGTTCGTATCTCGTCTGTTTAGCCGCGTAGTGAAACAAACACAAAAACCCACGTTGCCGGCTGATCGACAGCGGGGAGAGATGCGCTACTGAATCGTGAGAGGGATGAACCTTGTTAAATTTCTCCCGCGGGCGCAGCGACGCCAGGGTGGCTCTAGGGCCAGCGATTAAATCTACCCACCGGCAAAAATGGCCCCATCGTGAAATGGTGCCCATCTTCAGAAAATGGTCGGGCGAAACCAAACTCTCGATCTAGAACGCAACCCGCGGGGGTGCTGGGGGTTGGGGGTAATAAATAAGTCACGAACTGTTTCAGCTCCATTTGTGCTGCACAAACAAAGAATTAAGCATCGATAAGATCGATAAAATACCACCTTCTGACGCGCGACCGAAGGCACCCGAGCGCTAGTCGGTGGGGCATCTAGGCGGAAGGAGGGGGGCAAGGGCGGTGAGAAAACGTTAGCCACCAGGAACTAGTTCAAACGCGCGAAAGGAATCTTCTTTACAGAACAAAAAGTGAGAGAACGAACGCGGAAAGATAGCGCAGAATAATGCGCTCTACGGGCTCGTGATCACATCGGCATGGCATAAAGACATTTGTAAAATTAATAAACCGATGCGACTGCAAACTCCCAGGCAGCTCACTGACGACACCCCGCGGGAAGGGTAATGGTGATACGGATGAATCTCACAACCGACGGCCATTACCGTTGGCACTGATTGGCGCGAAGGATTATTATGCAATTTCATAAGTAGGTTACGATACCTGGCGATTGGCGATACTTCTCATTAAACCAAGAACAGCAAGCACACCGCAAGATCATCGCATTCGGTCCGAGCTCGGCAAGGTACAGAAACTGCGAGCCAACGCGTCGTTGGGTGTTTGTTGGGACTCGCAATGGGCCACGCGCATTCCTTCGCCGTGGGTTCAATGCTTTCATAAATCTAGTTAGCCTTACAAGCATGGTGGAAGTGGCTTCCATTTTAATGTTTCTCTCCATTCCCAGGCTCAGTGACAAGTTCCCACTGCAACTTTGGCGTTGCTGAAAGGGTGGGGTACGGTTCTCCCCATCCCTCCATCATCCACTCTCAGGTAAATTGTGCATTGAATACAATTTCCACCAGGATAATGATACTGGCGTTCTCCTAAGCAACAACGATGCACCAGGGTGGTAAGCTGAGTGAGAGGATTTTTGTAAAAATGAAATGATATCATCGCTCCGCACCGAGGCAGGTCAAATGGAAGATCGGGAACATCGCAACGATTGCGCCGGGTGGCGACCAGGAGTCCATACCAAGCAGGACCGGCGACTGTTATGTACGTGCAGAACTCTTTCTTCAACCACCACCACAATGAGAAGGGCAATTATTATGCGTAACGAATTACGGGATGAACACGGGCCTTGCCTCACCCGATTGCAGCGAGTGCAAACGGTGAGTTAGTTTTTGCAGGCCGGTAAAATTATATAGCCCAGCCCTGGGAGCCCGGATCGGATTGTATCGTATGGTGCACTCGACGGTGCCATGCTTCTCCTTTGTGCCAATTCAGGAATCGAACGCCAGCCCGACAATCCCGAGGTCGAATCGCACAACCAAACAAGGCTCGGACGCCTCCGAACGGCGCTGCGCCATAAATAATGCACGAGCGAAGAGCATCACCACCACCACCACCACCGAGTGTGTATAACTATGATTCATCGAACTCGCCGGGCAGTGTCAGACTGGGTGGGTGTTAGAAGCTGGACAAATCTGGACATCTCGACCGCTGGCGGTTGTAAGGTGATTGCCGGACTTACCTCGGGGACAGTTGTTTCGTAGGGCGTGTTGATAAACATCGGCGGATTATCGTTGACATCCGACACTCGCACGATGATCGGAATGTTGCGCTTGCGACGCGTCGACCGCACCATGCAGGTAATCTAGATCAACAGGCAGAAAGCGGTCAGCATGGGTCGGTAATGCCAACGGTAGTACACAACAGTGGACAGAGGGTGAACCTACCTGGAACACAATGTGGCTGAGGTTCTCTTCGTCGCGATCTAGTGGATGGATCAGCCGCAAGGACTTGCCATCGAGCAGGAACGTCGGTTTGCCTTTCGGGAACACTAGCTCCAGCGTAATGTCGTCGGTCGGGTCACCAGATATCGGTAGCTCCGGTGGGCTTGTCTGCTGGGTAATTGCTGTTCGGTGGAATGAGGTAACGAAAAGATGATCAGTAAACAGATTTACATTCACAATAATTCAAACCAGGCTTGCTTGGACCAAACCTAAGGTAATCAAATTGGGAAGAGACATAATATGCCTTCTAATTGGTTGCTTTGGTACATTTTATTTACAGCTGCAAGTCCCTGCATGCCGAAGCAATTTGGGTCAAGTTTGGTTCCCGACCCCGACGAACAAATGGGGCACCTTAGTCCTACGATTTGCAAACACGAATCAATGCCATATAAGGCGTGCGGTCAAAGCGCCACTTGCTGCACAGCGAAGGAATTGTTTTAATTGATAGCACTAGTGGCCAAACCCTGGGTCGGTTTCGAATAAAAGGAATGCACGCTGCACTCGCGCAGGTTGGGCGCAGATTATGTTACGGTTGAAACATTACACCCCAGTAGGAAGCTCTAGTTCGGTCGCCCGCCGACAGGGGGCCCAATCGATCCCGGCGCCGTCGCTTGGTCACGACGTACTGTGTTCTCAAGTAAGTGTACTATTATTACATTTCCTGCCTACGGGGTGGGTTTTAATTGATTGAGGTTTTTATTTTTTAGTCCATGGCTCACCAACCCCCAGTGCAATTAATGGCCGGATGAGGCCGCTCGCACGACGGTAGTAAAATTGGGCTCCGCTTTGACTGTTTCCTTTCGGTTTGGGTGCGGTAGAACGTGAACCATCGGGACCGCAGAACGCAGATAATGTTTATTCTCCCGTTCGGGTTTACGTCCCCCGCCGGGCATGTATTAAACCTGCACTAACACCGGCCACGGAGAGAAATAAAAGGTACCGTGTGACAGGGCGCCCCCTCCCGGAAGGGATGATTTAAAAGGACGTCGGGCCTAGGAATGTAGCGAAAGAATCGATCGGAGACACTTACAGCTGCCCCGGCTTTCCTCGATGTCGAGAATGATGCTGGACTGTCCCGTTTCCACCTCGCACAGCTGCAGTTTCCCCTCGACCCCCGGGGTCAAGTGCGTCCCGAGCAGCAGAAGCGCCATGAGCAGTAGCAGCGTGCCGTGCGCCATTGCGGACGGCAGAATTGCGGACGGTTTGGACAGAAAGCTGGTCACCATCATGACCGGGTGCGTTGCTTTCGTCCGCCGTTTCGGTCGCTGTCTGTCGCCGCTGTTGTGTTGCTGCTGTTGATCCCGTTTCGTGACGTTTGAATCCACGTTCGCTCGAATGGTCGTACGGCCGCTGACTGTCATTTCCGCTGCGGACGCGTCCGGTGGCAGTGTCACGATAAAGTCGTGGACAGGTTCCACGCTCGCTGCACTATCGTCGGTGTGTGCTGGTAGCTTTGTCCGTAGCCAGTTTGTCTGGAATGAAATAGAGAACGCAAGAGACGGGAGGTCAGAACGGCGAATTAATTAAAGACATCGCATCGCATGATCAATGGTGGGATTAAGTAGTAGGTTTGACATGTGGGTCGGTGCGTGTGTCACGCCAGTCGGGGTTTACAAAAAATCAATATTCTCCCACCCAGCGATACGAGAATGCCACCGGAGTGAGTGAGTTGTTGCACGCCCACCAAGTGCTTCATTAACCAACAAAGCCGGGTGGAGTTTCACCTGTGTCAAGCCTTAGGAAATCAATAAGACCACCCGAGGTCAACGAAGAAAAGTGCACATACCACCAACAATTAGTGATACTTTTAATCAATTAACATACTAACTAGAACCAACACTCCGGTAGCCGTGCATTGTGTGTTTGTGTCACGGGTTCCCTCCCGAAAGTGGTCTAGGTTTCTACACGCTCCAGCGTGCGACCCGATCGGTTGACGCAATTTCCATAAAGGCGGGCGGTAGGAACGGGAAACGGGGAAGTGGCCCTGTCCGTATCGAAACCGATTAGAAGATTAATAGCGCGCGAAGAAAATGGTAATTCCATTTCCGCCAACAGTCACCGCGCGTATCGCATAGATTAGTCATTCACGCGAGCTCTGGTGTAGGGATTTTCGCCGATTTTCGCTCGGGTGGGGGCAAAAGAGCTGGCATCCACTAGGAGTTGAAGCATGGAACCGACAAGCCGATCACTCCGGAGTGGCCCGAAATGTCCGCTAAAACAATTCGCGTTCGTTTTGCAAACACCGTGTGCAGATTGATTTCTACGCAAAAAACAAAACCACATTCCACTCTTTCTTAATGGGTTTTCCCATGCCATGTTTCTTTCGCGCATATCTTTCGTTCGGTGTTTTGGAAATGATCAAAAAAGATACTTTTTTGTTGTAACGAGCATGCGCAAGGTACGAACATCATACCCGGTGGAGCACACAGGGTAAGGGCCTCGGTTTATCGATCTCCTCAGGTCGAACGATGTTGCACGGTTGATCACAGAGCGATCTAATTTTTCATGTGCGACTACCGACCGACCGGTGCACGATTTTGTGCCTCGAAAAAGAAACGAAACCACCTGATCTGCCCACAAGATTAATGGTCTAGTTTTACCCGGCCACCATTCATACGATCCTCTGAGCTTAAAAATAGCGCAAAAAAACCGCACTCGATTGCATTAATTAAATATTCAAATGAAATGCCTGAGACGTAAAATCGTAGTCAAAATGTCGTGAATGTGCATGAGCCAAGGAAGAACGAGCGGAAAAACAACGCACCGCACATTGCACGTCGTCGTGGACGTTCATGAGAAGATAAAATTACACCTGTTGTGCCCTGGGGCCTCAGGACGGACGTTTTCGGGGTGGATGGATGGTGTGGCTGATACTGGATTTGGAGCCATATTTGCCGGACCTTACGTGGCTTCGATTTTTCGCATTCATCTGTAACATTAGTGCCCGTTTCTGTGCGTCCGAGTAAGTCGGGGTTACTAAATGTTTTTATTTGAATTCTAATTTGACATAAAGGATCTTGAATTTTAAAACTGTTAAATATTTAGTTTTGTTATTTTTCTTGCACTTCTTTATAGATCAACCAAATTTTCAAGTGTCCCTTTCATTATATTAAGAACTCCAAGGAAATGCACCTGAAATGGCGTTTGCCGAACCCTGACACTGTGTAGGATAATTTCTGCAGCATGCCAGCTAAACATAACGCAATCGAGTGTATGTGATTTCTCCACCACCGGGCCAACGATACGCGATGATAGATTGCGCGCGCGCGCTCGTACACACACCGTGTTTTCCTCCAAACTCGGCATGAAGATAAAGCACACTTGTACCGAGCGTCACTTGCTTGGTCTGCCTCCTGCTTGGAGAAATTGAACATAAATTTTGCATTTGCGTCCAGTTGCAGCGTCTTACGCAACGCGGGCCGATCGTGGTTGTGTTCGATCGGGCGACCCGATTCGACACCGTGGCGTTTGTGCCCGGTGTGGAAAGATATTTTCTCCGATATATCCGCTCCGGCGCAACAAGTGCAGCGGTAGTTTTCCTCGCAGCACATCCCCAGCGTGCAAAATCGTCATGCTATCTCGTTTTGTTGTTAACAATTGTCAATTAGACAGAACGAGAAAGCACGATGATTTTGCGCACTGGGATCAGTGTTGGATTGCATTCCGCTGCACCACAGGAATGTGGTACAGGGTTCCAGAATGGAGAAGAAACGACGCGGGTCCACTGGAAAACTGATTTGCCTCCGAGCGCAGGCCGTGGAAAACGTACCCGGGTTGGAAATGAGATCCCGGGCGAAAGTGTATCCCGGTATCGTAATCTATCCGGACGCGTTTAACGAGCGTCCCCGTCGTTCGTCGTCGTCGTCCTCACCGTTTGGTGTCGCTTTGCGGCGTTCGCAGCAGCAGCCGTTTGGGGGCTCATTATGCTTGCCCTAAACTCTTGGCCCCTACGCAGCTTCGCTTTGAACTTTCGTGCACGGGCGATTCTCGCTCTGGACCAGGCTCCGGACGGCCCCCGGAGGGCTCGCGGTGTAACCTTTCGCAGAGCCCCAGATATCTTACGCGGCTCGGTTATTTTACTTTATATGCCTATGCTGCGTGGCCATTATTTATGGCCCAATTTTGCCCGATCGTCGTTCATAATAATACCTCGTAAATTATTTTCTCTCGGGCCCGGGCCGGGACCCCCCGATTCCCGGATTCGAGCCCGAGAGAAGGTGTACCCGAAGATTGCCGACGTTTTGGGGCCGTGTTATGAGCTGCAAATTTGTTCTGGTGCACCGTTCTGGTAGGAGGCCTGCTTTGACGACTTCATCAAGGATGCTGCTGTAGTGGTGGTGGTGGGTATTTTGCGTATAAATGTTGTATATTTATCACATTCCCTCCTCCCCCGGGGGTAAAGTTAAAACCGTTCAACGGTTAAAAGCAATCGCTTGCGATGGGCAAAATGTAAAACATTGAGATGGGAAACATGAGAATAAAAAGCTCTTGATTAAATTATACTGTCTCCACTTTTCGGGTTCTCCGGCGGGTGGGGACAATTTTGGAGGACGAAAGGCCACACAGTGCGTATGTATGTGGGTGTGTGTAAAAGGATTCCACGAATGGAACGTATATTCATCTTCAAACAAATCGCACTCTTCGGGCAAACACCTTCGACTCGCAACATGAGCCTCCTTTTTCCACCACCGACGAGTACCATTAAAAGTGCGTCCGATAATGCGGATAATGATGATTATGATGATGATTAATTGCAAAAACATTCTCGAACCACGCAACGGAAACCTGTCCGGTGGGCGCTGTCGAATTCGTTATCGTCTAGTTGTGGCGAGAGAACTGCACACGCGAAGCAACATCGCAATAATCGGAAGATGAAAGAAGTTAAACAAAGCAACCGAAATTGCACCGAACGCGAATGCAGGTGGGAGGGCAGGTGGCGTGTCCATGGCTGTGGTGCTGTTACCCCAAAGTGCAGTTGTAAATGCAACGCCACTCGATCTCGATCTCGCACAACCGGGCCCGGGCGGATCGATCGGCCATTTATCATGCGCGGGAACCGGACCGGGGTCCGCGAACGATGCGCAGGCGCGAGAAGATGCGCGTACATTTTCACCTCCCGGGTGCGCATGCGCATCGATCCGGGGTGTTGAAGCCCTTCCACCGGAACCGGTTGTGATCATGTTTGGCGATTTTTCCCGATTCTACCACGTCCACTACCGCCAACGATGGGGACGATGGAACGAAGGTGACCAAGATTCCACGGGAAGGGAGCGATCGGAGTGGTTTTCCACCACCGGTTTCGATGTTCTTTCGGGCCGTCCACCGGCGATGCATCATTTGTGCGAATGGACATAAATTGTGACATTTATTTATTGGTCCTGTCGGCGGCGGCGCGGGCCTCGGATGTTCGGATGTTACCGATGGTGGGGTGGTTCCATTCGGTGATTTTTGATTTAGTGCCCCTTTCGGGAGGGGGATGGAAACCGGAAAGTGTGAAAGTGTTTGCGTGTGCGTTGATAACTGACTACCTTCGCAGCACTCGACAAGAGACTGGCAACACGAGGAATGTCCTCACGAGCCGGCGGGCGATTAGGATCGATCGTGTTCGATGATGCATTCGCCAGACGTGCCAGTGTGAGGACATAATCGCGGCGGCCATAATTGCAGCCGCTCGATCATTAGCAATTATGACACGGCGAGAGTTTTGTCTTGACGGCGGTGGAAGTGGCAGTGGCGGCGGGGTCGCGATAAGGTCGACAAAAAAAATGATTGAACATTAGACAAAAAGATAAGATCACCGACCGATGCACAAAACACCCTTGGCCGAGCGGTGTCAGTTCTGAAGGACCATTAATCATCTCAGCGGTACGAACGAAACCCCCATGACATGTTCAGAAAAAAACAGCAAAACCTCACATGGGAAGGAATATGTTTTACGAGCTATCTGTGTTTTTTCTCTCCCTTGTGTTTTGTATGCACTCGTTCGAATGTGTTATAATCAAATTACTTTTCAAAAAACAACGCTCGATAGGAAAAGGCACACCATGAATGGCGCACGGGCAGGAACAAGTATAATAAAATTGAACGCACATTTATAAAGCGGTAATCTGACACCACGCGTCCGAGGCGTGCATGGGGGCATGTGTTTGCAAAACATACGCCTGCCGAAACTTTCCCAAAAAATCCAACCCCTAACACGAATAGCTACTTGACTTCGGCACCGAACAGGTTTCCTTTCTGCCTCTGGCCGGTTTTTGCAAAATACAGGTGAAACGCTTCGGTTGCGAGGTGCAAATTGAGCTGCTTCTCCCAATTCCCAATCGGCTGCGTCGAACCGCGGGGTGGGTTTGGAGAAGACGTGTGATTTTTCTATCCAACCACTCGGTGTGAGTCGGTTCGGTTGCTTTTCACCTGATACGAGATAGATGCGCCGCAATAATTTTCTCTATCCACGCAAACCTCTCATAGGCGTTGCGTGAATGTGTCTTGGTCCCCGTTATAGGTTCCCTTAGTTATGTTTTTTTTTATTTTTCGGTTTTCAATAAGTCTTTATGCCTCCACGCTTACGACCCATAAATTATGCATAGGAAAAATCAAACGACAACAACTTGTTAAATCAATTAAAACTCGTTTTCACTTCGTTCGCCCGATCGAAAGCCTCGTGCACGACGGGGTGCATTCGATGGGTTTCAGGACCTCTCGGTTGGCACTAGGAAGCCGAAGGGGTCGGGGGGAGATAAAATGGAGTTATGCCCAATCGAGTCAAAATGTAAAAACGAAACATAATCGACCCCCACCGGTCCAAAATCCAGTGGGTTGATGCGCGACCGGCTGTGTGTGCGTGTGAGTGTGTGTGTGTGTTGCATGTGTTGATCACCTCGTTTCCCATCAAGGATGTTTCCGAGCGTTTGCGATCGGATCGGTGCGATCGTCCCACCAAAAAACCACCCCGACGTCGTCGTTTGCGATAAGATCCAAGATCTTTCACTTCACGCACGGGAGTGGAGAGTGTCAGTGCGAATCGTACCCAACGTGCCCTGCTGGATAAAATGTTGACTGGTTTGGCAGCAGTACGAACACCGTACGCAAACGCGACGCCAAGAGCGAAGGCCTCCGAGGGTGGTACACAAATTAAACAATCCTCCGCACAAAATCCGTCCACCGGGCCAGTCGCAAATGTCTGCGCGCTTCGGTCCATTCCGTCCGGACGGTGCACTTTTCATTTCATTTTACGAACTGCCGCTTCTTTCCGGGTGTCCGGACCGCAAACCGGACGGACGGACGGACTGCTTCAGTCCATAGATAAGGCTTGCCTCCGCCTGGTCTCACCCTTTGACGCAAGTACGCTCGGACTCGAAGCACACTTGTTTTCGCCTTGTATGGCAGCCAACCGATACGGTATCCCGTCCGCACTACGGCAGCACTTCCTGGCAGCCCCGGGTTGCCTTTTAGCGCTCGGGCTCGTCCCCGGGTTCGTCGTTGCCCCGAGGCCAACCGTCGTTGGCCAACAGAATGGTGGCGATCCGCACGGTGCTGCTTGTCGCTCGGATTATTTATTTTATTTTTCCATTTAATTAGATGCACTTCTGTCGAGCCTGTGTCTGTGTGTGTGTGAGTGCGGACTGGTTCCCTTGACAGGCTCATGATCTGGCAACCGGGAACTACTATTTCGACAGCGAACAGTCCAATTTTCTTTCCGCTTTCGGTCTAATTTTAATTGATTTTGCTTGTATTTCGACGGTTGACCGTGTTTTAAACTACCACCCCGTCCCCCCCTAAGGGTTCACAGTTTTCGCGTCGCAGCGGGTGGTAAACGTTTTGACATGCACCCTCTCCTTCTCCTCCGCCCCTAAAATGTCGTCACATTCCGGTCCGGTCCAATTACATGAAGCGTGCGCTTGCTAATTATTGATCGAGCGATGCAAAAGGCAGACACAAGCCGCAATTTCTTCCGCAGATTTCTGCCCTTTCCCCCCACCGATCGGTCGAAGCTGGCTCGAGGGGAAGGATTAGTTTGTTGACGTGAAAATAAAATAAACGGGCCAACTCGCCACGCCGACCCGATCGAACTCGCTGCAGGATGTCCCGATAATGAACCGTTCGAACCGACGTTCGACGGAGAGCCTCTTTGCGGGCCGACCATCAATCCCGATGCCTTTCACCCGCCAAACTGGGGGAGCACGGTGTTTGAAGGATTTGAACTTTTCATCGGTTCGTTTGCCGTTCTGCCGAAGTCCACCATCATCGATGCCATCCGGTTCCGGGTCACCTTTCATCACCCCAGTTAGGAGTTGTGAGTTTGTGTTACCAAAAAAAAGATACTAAAATTCGCAACAATTTTCGCACGGCTTTTATAACGACACACGAACCCGGGGGGAAAGGGTTTTTATATGTTTCTGTGGGACGAAAAATTTATATCCTTTCATTATCCACTTTGCGTCCATTCTCCACATTGGGTAATTCTTCCCGGTGTGTGTGTCCCATTGATCGCCCGGGATCGTCCGGGCTAAATGTGCTAATTTTTCTTCGCTCATTTAGCAACCTTTCACTCGTCTAAACATAGCTTGTATCTGTGTGTGTGTGTGTCGCGATCGATCGCATTTATGTTTTGCTGTTTGCAAAAAAAAAAAGTCATTTACTAGCAATAGGGTTTCCCGTCTCTTCGCTTGCGTTGAAGTTATTTGTATTTGTTTTTTGTTTTTGTTTTTTTTTTTTTTTTGATTGCGGTGAAGATTTCGCTACGGATAGCTTCTTCGCGACAACGGTCTCCAACACACAGGGCCAGACAGGCAGGCGTGAGTGATCGATGATGACTACTTGTCCATGAACTGATCGCGGACAGTAAAAATACACACACACACACATACTTACACAGATGAAACTCTTCAGCGAAAGATGAACGCCTCGACGACATTATGTAAATCGCACCCCGATCGTCGATGAACGGCCATCAATTCTAGACTTTCGCCGCCGGTTCGTGGCTCGTGGGCCTGGGGACGTTACCGGGAAATAAATCACTCTCACTTTAGCGACCGCGGGAAAGGGTCCTTCCGCGTAGTATCACTCTGTCAATCACGCCGTGGGCGCACACCGTTGTTGCCCCTTTCGGTTTCTTCCTCCCCGAGACTTGGGGGTGATTAGACGACCTGACATTTGCTTCCTCTGCAGAGTTCAGGGAGGCATCTTCAATGTTTCATAGTCGTCACTGCGTCGTCCGCAATTGCAACGGTTTTGAAGTTCGTGCGCCGTGCTGACTCACCGTGCTGGAACGGTTCATTAAAGTCGAGCGAGAGTCAAGAGCAAGGAAGATCTAGCCTGAAGCAGAGATGGAAATCCCCCGGAACGCAACCTCCGGTGTGCGAGAAAACAATGGACAATTCTTCCTTTTACTCTTCGTTGCAGTGGGCAATGCGTCTGAATCATCATCGCCACAACGCCAACCGTGGTTCGGTTCTCGTTCTCCAGCTCCCGCTTCAGTTCCTGGGCGAGGCCAACCTTCGCTTCGTCATTGCATTTCGCTTTCGTTCGGTACCGTTTCCAGTATCACGACGATCGCATTAAATAAAATTAGCTTTTGCTACACATAAACCAAACCACCCCAAATGCCCCGAGTAACAATTGGGCCTCCCCGCGCTTTGCCCTCCCCCCCGTTTGCCGACCGTCTAATTCTTCAACCCGCTGCTTGCCTTCGTGGTTCGCGTTCGTTGTATCCTTTCTTGGGAGGGAAAATAAAAAGAAACAGGGTGCGTTCGATGACTTTGGCGCAACGATTGAACGCGGGAAAAGCGAACACCCTCGAACCTGGTTGTCCGACGAAGTCTAAATAACAATACTTACGCCGAAATTGAAAGTGATTTATGATGACGTAGCACGTCGGAGTTAAGGTTTCGATCGAGTGGCGGGTGGTGGGAGGAGGTTGTGCCCTTGTGCCTGGGCGAAGCCTCTGACAATGGTCCGGCTACATAATACTTATCCCTTCCGCACCGCTCTCGCCCTCTCCCTCCTCGGTTGGTTTATTCTAATTGCGAACACCACAACGGTTAACCCTCCTTTGAGTCGGCTTTGATGTGGTCCCCGGGGTGAAAGGGCAACGAGTGCGCGCCGCGCAAAAATGGTACCTAATTTTCCTCCCAAGGCACCCAAATGCACCCCCGAAAGCCGTCGCAAGTGTCGACGCCAAAATGTCAGAACTTTTGACGATAACGATCGTTTGTTCGTGCGGTGCGAACGGAGTTATGTTTTGTGGCGCCGTTCCTCGTTGGGTCCGCGCCCGACACCGACTCGAACGGTCCCCGCAAAGAGATGTACGTGTGGCGATACGGTGGATACTGCCTGGTCGGAAATAATCACCTCCCGAGCTGCTGGGAAACAGTTTCCACAGAAGTGTGTGGAGAAACATAACAACACTTTATCATGCATAATATTTTTCACCTCAACACTTCGCAAGTGACAGCTGACCGGCGGTGGCGATTGGAGCGTCCAGCCGTCACGAACCTCCCGGTGATGGGTTTCGGTGTGTGTTGATTTTGTCTCAAGCACATTCCGGTAGCAAAATTTCACAGCATCATCTTACCACCGCCTGTTGATGAAGAAAATAGTAAGAAGCACAAAGCATCGAAACTCTTCCAACAAAAGGACCCTCCCCCTTCCCACTTTCGTTGGCACCAATATACGGTCCGGCGTGCAGAAACCGATAAACTTTCACTCGATAGCAACCGGGCAGTCCGAGTTCGTTCGATCAAGAGCTTCTCCGTGATGCTGATGTTGCTTACGGCAACATGCGGGAAGGCGAAAAATAAAAATAACCCATCACCGGTTCGCGGTTATTGAAGCGACAAGGGGGGATCCTGGGCGGGGGGAGCTTTTCGCTTTCCGCGGTAGCCTTTAAAACAAACATCGAAAAACGTTCACCACGTTCGCGCCCGGGGTTCGTCTTCGGAATGTTCACCATCGTCAGCTTTTTATCTCGAGCTCGAACCTCGCACCGTCATCGGTTGGAGGGTGGAAAAATGATGGCTCGAGACAACAGACGCCAGGGTTGGGCACGCCGATTCGAACGGGGGTTGATCGATCGGGAGGAAGTGGAAAGAAGAAAAAAAAAAACACAAACCCGGTAACACTCACGTGCCCGGGCTGAAATATTTTTTAATAACCTCACAAAAGATTTTCGTGTTCGAGGGCCACACAACCTTCCGTTGGGGGGGAGGGGGGGGGGGGAGAGGCTTTTCCGTTCGTGCATTCGAAAGCCGGTCGGTTTTTATTATTGGTGACGCTTTATAAGCGACGAACCCGAACCTGGGAGGATCCGTTCTTCGTCTTCCTGTGGGGGGTACACTATGAGACGAGGAAAAAAGAAACACTCTCACACACACACACACACATACACACCCAAGGGTTGTTTTTAACCACCGAAAATGCCACCAAAACATGACCCCAAAACGGAACTGGTTGGAGGCATTCTTATTATCGGCTTTCTCGAAGTAATTTCGGTCCGCGAATGAAAAGACGGGATGGAACCCGTGGGTAAGGAGGGGGGAGGGAAAAAAGGTAAGAAACGATAACAAAATAAGGAAATCAAACAATAAAAAAGCATCCCGCGCGAACATCGGGAACAAAAAAGGCTGCCCTTTAGCGACGGGGAGAGAAAAGAAAGAAGTGTCCCGGCCCACAATCCACCCGAGGGCGGACGGAACGGACATCCTCTCCTCGTTTCATGTTAGCTGCGGGGGGATTGTCTTTTTCTTCCCATTCTTTCGATACAATATTCGATCACCGTGGCCTACTTTCGCTTTCTGTCTTCGCCGTGATGAGTTTCGCCAAGGAACAGATTAACTTGGGGTGGCAACCATAACGGAACCCCATTTCCCATCGTCAGCTGATCCATTCGGCGTCACCGCTGATAATGTTCTCTTGCATTCGATTAATGATTCTGTCCGCGGTGTACCGTTTCCTTTTCCGTGTTTTGACCACCGTTTGTCCTGTTTACCCTCGCGAGTGTCCTTTTCTACTACTGGATAACGATCCGGTCTGGAGAGGAACGAACTGATGAACGCAGGTAGCGGACCGAACGGATCCGCACACGAAATCAATCCGATGATTTACAACCGTTCCGAACCGGCTCGCGGAGCAATCAACATCAACCGTTGGTGGTCAAACGGGTCAAGTAGAAACGGCACGTGACACGGGAACCCTCTCCGGGTTGAACTTTGAAAGTCGTGGCCAAAAATGCCCTGGCGCTGATTTACGATTGTTTACACAAAAAAGGGTGCCTGTGTGTTTGCTTTTTGGAAAGGATACAAGGAATCGTTGCGTTCACCAATCTTTTCGACAGTTTCCCCAAAGAAGCCACACACAACCCAACCTGCGTATTTTAATTTCAGGGGCCGGCAAAATAATTTGCCGAAAAAAGAAACATCGCCAATTTACCTGTCACGAATGGAGAGCTTCTTGAGTACGCTCGCGTTTTTTTTTCTTCTGTTTATAGCTTCGCGAGATGTTTATGTTATGTTATTTATTTTTTAACTGTACAAACGAAGGCCACCACTCACGTAATGCAAATATTGGGAGGGCCATCGCGAGTCGTGGAGTGTCACCCACCCCCGGGCCGAAATGGGTAGGTGGTGTGGGACAATTTAACTTTCCTTCGCATTCCGATCGGGAATCGCTTCTCTTACTCAATTACTCGCACATTGCACACCATTCCAAGGTGAGCTTCGGGCACAAGATTTATCGCGTCATAAATCATCAATCAGCTCGCGAGCGGGGACTTTATGGGACTGCTTGGGTTGAAGGGGGTGTGGGGGGGATTTCGGTGCGTTGGTGTCACCGTGGTGGTGTGCAGTTTTCGTAGCGTAGGCCGCCCAATCCACTGCTTGTGTGCGTCAGTCCTTTTTACATATATTGTTATGGCATCTCTTTTTAATTTTTTCGAATAGCCTTTATTGGCCACCCAAACAAACATCGCACTTTATCGCTCGCATCACACCGCGGGCTCGTCCCGGGATTTATTCCCACCCTCCACACACCTCAAGAGAGCCTCAAACCACCTTGTGGTGGAGCGGGACTAGCATAAACAATCAAGATACCGAGCGCCGAGTGGACAACATTCTCCACGTTCTGTTTATGGCGATGGTTTTGGCGAAATAGTGGCCTGTTTGCCGGTGCTTATCCGCGAGGATCGCGAGGTTGCCCGCACGAAGGACAAACATTCTGGTCACCTGAGAGTTCCCGCACACCAAACCAGGCATTCCGACCCACTTTTCGCGCCACAGCAGGTCGCTTCGCCTGAACGCCTCCCGCGAGGCGAAAGAAAACTAGCTAAATACTTTGAACTACATCTGTTCTCTCACCTCCGAAGGGGCCCTCCGATGTAAATCAAAGCCGATTTTCACCAGAAAGTTGGGAAGGGAAGGAGGGCTTCGGTTGTCCAATTTGCATGCAAGAATCTCCGCCACCGTACCGAGCCGTGTTCCGTTAGGCGTCTCGCGGGTTACATATCGCTAAGCTCACCGCGGGTGCATTCATGGAAATGGGTTCACCTGCATTCTCTTCCGTCGCTGGTGGCAAAAGGGAAATGAAAGAAGGGGGCAGAGGGCCTCGTACAATGGGTGAGTTTTTCTATTCGCTCGTAAACGAAACAGGACACACTTCGAAAGCTCCCCCAACTCTCCAAGCCCATTAGAGTCGAATCTCCACCCCTCGATCGCATAAAAGATTCCGCAACTGCATGGAGAATGGGACACCTAACGGTGGTGCAGACGGGGAACCACCCGCCCGGCCGAAGGGCCGCTGTCGTTTTCCCGGGCACCTCTCGGCGTGCTGGCAGCTGCCGCGTTCTCACCATTGTGCTGACATTAAGTGTGGCGCGCATTGCGTTCTCCTCCGTGCATTTTCGGTCGCGATGCGAGCGGGTTTTCCGCCCTTTCCGCCCATTAGCTTAGTTTTTATTTAGCGGCAAGGTGGCATTTGAAGGACTTTTTCTTCATTCATTGTTCAGAGCGGAGAATTCCAGGCGGTATTAACTTTACACTTGCCCCGATCGAAGGTGAGGCAGAAAAAACAAAATGGTTTAAAAAAACTACTATACAACGGTTGAATTCGACAAGACCTCTTTCCCGTACCGTCAATGCACCATTGCTTAAGATTACTTAATGCAACTGCATCCCACGTGCTGCACCTTCGCCAGGCACCAAACACCTGTTCGCTGTCATCTTCGCTTGTAGTTGTTGGTCCGCATATAGCCACATTTCCACAAAGCAAAAACATTGGAATCTGCGTGGTTCGTGATCACTGCGAAAATGTCATCCACCGATCGATGCAACGCGTTCGATCCGATTGATCGCGTGTGTGTGTGGTTGTATGAATGCGTGTATGCACCTGCCGGCGGGTGGAGGAGGCTCACCGTGAGCGACAATGTCGAATCACAACCAATCCATTTATGGACGAAGTAATCAATCAGTGCGCACATCATCGCAAGATAGATGCCTCCGATCGATATGCCATTGCGCCGATACCTCGGAAGCCAACCCCTTCTTGCAAATCGTAAACTTTGCCCTCTGCCGCTCATACGAGGGGGGGGCATTCACATCGTACTGAACAGTTGTGTCGTGTCTGCATTGAATGAACATTCCCGTCGTCGTCGTCGACGAGCCGCACCAGAAGCAGGACGGCAGCTAATCAATCGCGTGATCGCGTTAGGAAGTCCCGCGAAGGGCAACACGATGCACCGATGTTAACCGATAGCCATCTCGGACGGTGTCGATGAATGCTGCTGATCGGCTCAGGTTCAGGCTCGATGCATTATTTAGAAAGTCCCTGGCCCCGACTCACTCAATCGACGGTCGGTTTCTTGCTGCAGGGATGCAACATTGTAGTGAACGGCAGGACATGGGGATCGACATGTTTTTGCTGCTGCGATCACGACCACGACCACATACTCGTACACGTAAAGAGCGTGCTTGTCGTTGAGCGGGTTCAAGCTATTCAAATTTTCCCATGGATTGCACTGAGGAGGAGTTGCAACATTGTTGCGAATTTAGGGAAGATTCACTTCTGATCTTCTGTCGATGAAAGGAGAAATTAAGTTGCCTTTTTGGGTGCAATTTATTTTTCTTGTTGGGTTGATAAAAGAATTAGTCGCGATGATCGATGCAAAAAATTATTTTGATTATTAAATTGATTAATTAAGTCATTAAATTATTCGGCAAAAATCCGAATGCTTGTTGTTGAAGGGGTTAGCTATTCAAATTATCCCATAGATTGCATTGAAGAGTAGTTGCAATATTGTTGAGAATTTAGAGAAGATTCACTTCTGATCTTCTGTTGATGAAAGGAGAATATAAGTTGCCTTTTTGAGTGAAATTTATTTTTCTTGTTGGGTTGATAAAAGAAGTAGTCCGCATGATCGATGCAAACAATTATTTTGATTATTAAATTGATTATAAATTAAGTGATTAAATTATTCGGTGAAAACCCGATATCGATTGCGATTTGAATGGAAATGAATAATTTATGAATCTCACTCTTCGCCCGACCCATGTGCGTGTGCGAGTGTGTGCCTCTCTTCCCTGTTCAAATTAACGCTCCACATGTTGCCAAACCTTATCGAGTCATCGATCGAACCGTACCGTCCCGATCCGATCGGCCGGGATCAGATTTCTCCCATTTCGCAATCGGATGGTTCTCCGTGTTTTTTTTCTTTTTTGGAAAATAAGAGGAGAAAACGTAAAGAAACACGCGCACAAGGTGAGCAAATGTAATTAGAAATCCATTTATCACTGTCAGAGTTGGCCGGTTGTACCTACACCGGCGCGGGACAAAATATTGTACCACCGACGATTGCCCGACGTCGTTCACGTCGACCTGCCCCAAAGCATAATTCCGGCCAGACGGACGGTGGACCGACTATTCACTTTCACCACCACCACCACCACTACCGGGAGTGCCCATCGTCATCGCTCCTTGTCTGTGGTCAAGATCGAGGATCATCGAGCTCCGGCGGGCGGTGGGCGGTTCGACCAAGGAGGAGGAAGCGAACTGTTTTTATTAATATTAATTTCCTCGACTGATAATTGCTGTCTTTTTCCGCCTCGTTGTTTCGAGCGACGGTAGTTTGGTTTTTTTTATTTCTTTTTTCAAGGTGACCGTTTTCTGGTCGTACCTTACCGGGTTTCCATTCTGCCGCGACCGAACCGAGTACGCTACACGAATCAAGCTGAACTGATCTACAAAGCTCAAACTCCCCGCCGTCTCCCACCTTCCCACCGGTGGTGGTCATAAATAATATTCCGATCGCGACGCAGCGATCGCACGACGATCAGGGAGGCCGGTCACAAGGAGATCGCAAGCTCATTCGGTGCGCGATCGGATCAACGTCTCGGTGAAGCGTGTAAATTAAGGAAGAAAAAAGGGGGAAAACATAAATCCGACCGTAAAACGAACGCGATAGCAAAGCAAATAGTTGTGTCGAATTACAAACAAATAAAAACATGTTTTATGAGACCCAATACAATTGGAAATCATTGCTCGACGGTGAGTTTTATTCGATTGGGAAAACTTATAAACGGGTAAAACGGTTTCAAAACGAACCAAGTTTTTTTTACCACACACGCCTAGGACCTTTAAAACGGTCCCAAAACGAACATCGCAAACGTTCGATTTATCGAGCGATCGAGAAATGTATGATTTACGTGCGAATGCAACCGATTCACCTGCAGCGAGCGGATCCACTTTGAGATCCCATGCGAAAACATGCTGCAGGCCACATCGAACGCGGATGCGGTCGCGGCAAGCGGGCAGGAAATCTTTTCCCGACTTTTCCCACCCTTTCGCTCGCCGTTGTGAGAGTGTGTGTTGGAAAAAAATGGAAACCAAAATGCATCGGTTTTGGTTTCGGACGAATTGAACCAAATCCAACCCAAATAAAATTCAACGCGAAGAGAAACAAAGCAGGCACACATTTGGGGATTTCTATTCTTCAGCCGTTTTAAGGCCATTTCCGTCCCTTGGCCGAGCTCGAAGTTAAGTCGTATCCCTTCGAGCGGTTTTCACGTCGCCATAAAGGCCGGGAACGCGTGTTCGAAGTTTGGAGAAACATCACGTGGCTGCATCGGACCGTCGGCATCCAGTGCACGTTCGCCTCGGTGAGAACCGGGCCATTCGCCGGTGGCGTTGATTGTGTCGCTCGGGACGAAGATGTTGGTTCGATGATAAAGGAAGAAAAATTACACCGTACCCTTCCCGGGAGGGGAAGCGCAAGAATGCTCAATAAAATGGTGCAACGATCATATTTTCCATTTGTGTTGTGGTGTCTATTTCTTTGCTTTTCCGTTTGCGTTCAACTTTATTTCCATCCCGTCCCGAGGCCTTCCGTTCGCTCGGACGCGTTCGATTGGATCGGTGTGTTTTGCTCGGCTGGTGTAAGACAGTCGGTTAGCATAGAACTTACGATCCATTTCGCTTTGGGAAACCAGCGTCGCTGTGTAAGTCGTGTGGGAAAATCCCTTTCCCGCCGAGCTTGGTGTGCACTTGACTCAGGAAGGAATCGAACGGGGTTTGGAGGGTGGGTTGAGAAAATATGTTACTTTATAGGCGTGTGATAAAGACACCCGTGATGGGGGTTGGGAAAGAAAAACCCCTCCTGATGCACAGACCCTTCACCGTGGACTTCCGAGCCCGAAGGTCGTCGCAAGCGCATTGTCGTCGTACGAAGAACGGCAGCCCTTTTATTCCTTGCAGCAACTGGACCTGAGCTCACTGTCTTTTATAAAGCTGCCGAGGGTTCGAGGGAGATGAAAATCGGCATCCAACTACCGGCACGGGAAGGCCAGAACCGCCCCCCCGGGGAATGGGGGAAGCTCGGACTCCCCGGTTGAGAGGTGATAAATAATCAACCGATGGTTTTTGCTTTCATCGAAAGCCACCATCTGTCCTCGGGGCCCATTTCTGAGGCTCCGGCCTTTGGTACATACATATTTATTGCACTTGCGCGCGCAAGTGGCGAATACATGCGGGGGGAATATTTAATAAAAAAGAATAAACTGCCATCCTTGGCAGCGATGGTCGGGTGGACTGATTGAATTATGCGACTCGGGCGAAGGGAAAACGAGTTCTGTCGTCCGATCTTCCGACGTCGTTGGCCACGCGAAGGTGTGGATTTTGAATGTTTTGAATTCTGTCGCCCTGTCGATCTACTTGACCAAGTGGACGGATGACAGGAGGGTCAGAAGTTTTCCACCACCACCACCGACGTCTCTTGCCGAAACTCTGCTGAACTCATAAATTGAGAAGAAATTGCATACACCAAGGATCGACCTCGGACGGCTAAGGACTAGGGAGCTTTTTTCTTCCTTGCTTTTCGCGACACAATCGAACACGGCTGGAGACGGTGGCTTGGTCTCTTCCTTCATCCGGCCGACCAGCGTCGGAATCGACAAGCGAAAAAACGAAAAACCCACCCAACGTCGGATGATTGGTTTATGCGTTGATTTATGTATGCCGGCCGACGCAAAGGAAAACGGACGCAACGCAACGCTAATCAATTCATGCAACTGCAGCCCATTGAATTCGTTTTGTCCTGCTTTTTGCTGCCACCGATTTTTCAGCCACAAATTTTCGTTTCCCCCCAGGGGGGAGCGGTTGTTGAATCGAAAGGTCAATCGTCGTTGCTCGTTTCGGGGTCGCACAACCCGCGGGTTCCTGTCGGGTCGATCAATTACGATTTAAATTACTTTTATCGCCGAATTTAATGACGAATTCCTGCTGCCGAAAGCCCGCCCTTCCCATTTTTTTCTGATCAATTGATGTGCGGCTCGGAACCGGATTGACCGATGTGTGTAACAACGTTGGCGGCTTGCGTCGCCGTTGCATAACTTTTTGTTTATCGATCATCGAGAGGACCTGAAATGCGCACAAACAAAACCTGCAAAACCCGATGTGGAGGAGAAATTCGGACCGAAAGTCTGATTTTTACAACCACCTCTCGGATTGGAAAATTTTGCCGCCAAGTTCGAACCGATCGATCGTGGGCTTGTTTCACGTGTTAAAATTATCCCGCCCCTTGTCGAACGCTCCTGGCAACGCGTGGAGCTTGATTTTTCCCTTTAATCTATTCTAATGGCACACACATGCTGCTGGCGGACCTACCGCAAACTGGAAAATGATTTTACCACGCGTCTTTGGGCAGCGGTGTTATATCTTTTTTTGTTTTTGTTATTAAAGGCCAATATTGAAGCAATTATCCCGTGCGCCACCGATCGCCGGGGTTGCTCAATTATGAAGTTGTTAAATTTCCCACTTTGCACAATCTTCAGCTTCGCCGCGTGCTCTCGTGTGGGCGCGCTTGATTGCCGGAGATTGGATTAATCACCCCACCGCCCCACCGATGGTTGTGGCGGTGAGTAATTAAAAAACTATCATGTATTTGTTTTTCCCGCTCGCGAAATCACGAAATCGTTCGCCATACCGCCCAAGACGAATTGTTGTCGGTCGGTGCGACGGAAGCCCGAAAACATTTCCCTCCTCCGCGCGGTGATGAAAGTGTTTTCGTTTTCCCTTTTTTTCCCCGTCCACGCCAGCGGCGCCTCCCAAGTGGATAAATTAAAAGCATTACCACCACCACCACTACCATAACCATCACGGGCGAACGACAAAGATTGCCGAGCAAATTATTGTTACTCTTAACGATCGTGAATAGTAATTTTCTTCCCATCGAGCGAAGGGGGCGGCAAACGCCAAACACACATACATTTTATGTTTCAGCACCGTCTGCCGTCGAATTTCACATTATCTCCGCGGAGTGCAATTGTAATAAATTTATCCACTTTGTCATGTTTTAAACATTGTTGCATCAACAGCGCCGCCGCCAAATGTCACCATTGTTACGGGCGAGCATTCCCGAGCCAACAGCGATCCCTATCCGAAGGCCCACGGTGACGCGTTGTCAACCATCGGGAAGCCGCTTTTTGCCCGGGAAATGATAGCGAACTAAGAGACGAACCCAGGCGGGAGTGACTTGAGCTCGCGACGTTGATGCCCGTACGACAAGACACGAACCCGATCCCAAAAGCCGGAGTCGCCGGAGTCGTCGTCGGAGCGGGCTGCACATTCAAAGGGCAGCGTTTTATATCTGCTACCAGGCTTTTTTCCTCTTCCCTCTTCTACTCCTCCTCCTCCCCGGGAATCACCTGTGACCCTTGTGTCACCGTCCGCGCCAGGAAGTGAAACGTGAAAACCGTCCCCCGGTAGCGCAACCAAAGCCAACGGTGTTGCCAATTGAAGAAGCTCTCCATCTCTCGGATGGAAATGGTTCAAAAGGCGTATACATTGTAAGCACACCGGGCAGGGTTCGGTGTTGGTTGCGCAGGCGGTGTCTTAAGCGCATGAGGCCACTCAACGCGGGTTTGCTGGTAGGTGGTAAAATACAGTAATTGAAGTTCTGAGGTGGCATTATAATGGTGCCGAGAATAGGCAGCTTCCGGGGCCGGGAGAGGACAACGCCTACCTTTTGCAATCCGGCAGAAGAAGCTCGGCGGCAGTTGCGATGCTATTTTACTATGTTTCTATTTCTTCTGGGTTTTTTCCCATTGCTGCTCCAGTTTCCCATTCACCTTTATCGCCGGGTTTCGAAATGGTTAACTTTCCGTTCCAATCATAAACAGTGGGATTAATGGGAAAAAGTGTCCACCGCGACCGCAACCGGTGGGTAGCAGCATAAAAAAAAGCATAGATTAACTAAAAAATATGAGACAATTTAAACGATCCAACCCCCCAACCAACGTTTTGTTGCGCTGTGGTGTGCATTCTGCCATTGTTTTACGCTCTCTCCGGATTCAATCGGTGCGATGTTATGCGTTCTTTAGTTTTGTTTTTTTGGTTGTAAAATTTCTTTTTTTGTTGTGTGCTACGGTTATTTTATGCAGCATTGCGCGGCGATCGCGACGTGACCTGTTATGTCACGAATTTGTGTTGGGTTTTGGATGGTTTTTGTTCGAAATGTTTGGGGGCTCACTGGTTGGGCGAACGCTCAGTTTCACGCGATAAAACCTGTAACCGTGGCGTCGTTGGTGGCCGTCCGGTGACCTAATAACCGGTTCAACTTAATGTAACCGTTTGTACGGCTCGGAGCGTTTTGTTTGGGCCAGCTCGTTCCGGCACGGAAGCATGATTCGCTGCGCGTTTGTCGCACATACCCGCGGGCCGCGTGGAGGATGCCATACCAAATTGCCATTCTGTGCCAGAATTTGGTCGGTCGGACACGCCACCATCAATCTTGCGGCACCCCCCGTCTTCGGGCGACGCTTTACCATCTAATGACCTACATTAGTAATCATTAAGTGAAAAAACTGATCTTTCTTTTTTTTTCTTAAATGGTTTTTGTTTTCGCCGACTTGCCGACATTTGCCTACTTTCGCCCAAAACTATTTCCCGGTAGGGGGGTCTCATGGGGCGCTCCGAGCAGATTCGGGGAGAATCGACGGAATGGGTGTTAAAAACTTGTCCCATCCTGAAGAATTTCACGGGGCCAAAGACAGTGCAAACCCCCCAACGGCGTCACGGTTGACTTGACAACGGGCGGGACGGTTTCGTTTCTCGAGCCGCCGGCTACGGATTTTTATTTTCTCCCGAAGCTATTTTTCCGCCACCCCCACCCCCCTCTGGCCCGGGCCAAAAGGGCTTTCCAAATGCGTACGCCGGCATCTCTTGTGTGCATATAAATTGAAAATTAACTTCATTTATATCGCGAGTCAACGCGATTAAATGAAAATGATAGCAAATGGAAGGCGATTGGAGCCTGACGAAGACAACTTTTCGGAAGGCCACCACCGGGTGTGGGGACGTTTTTTCGTTTTCGGATTTTGACGTTTTACGCCTCCCCATCGGGGCCTCGGAGTGCGTTGTTATCTGCACGATCAGCCCAGCAGCGCAGGAAAGGAGGACGTCCCCCTGGGTCGTCGGTGCCACTGGGTATGTCTTAGGGGGTTTCGTTTTGGAAAGCAGCACAAGATTAATTGATTGATATTAATTATTTTTTTACGCATGTTTCATTCGACTAACAAACCGAGGACGCCTTGGATTGGATGGCCGTCGCTAGGCGGTCGATAAAAATTCCAACAATCTATTAGGGCCCCTGGCCAGGTGTCTTAAGGTGCCCATTCCGATCGAGCTTAAAATGCACTTAAAGCCACCCGCAAAGTGCAACATTCTTGTCGGGCGATTTGTTTGGGTTTATGATTATAGCGAAATCGGATTTACGCTGCACTGCACTGCACCGGAGCCGCGGTTTGCATTTACGATGCACTTCCTCGATGCCTCGCCTACAACGGGCTCCCACCTGGTTTTCCCCCCATTGCGTAGCGGCGCGAGCAAAATAGCGTCTTAAGCGTTTTGTAATGAGCGCTCACGCTGGGAAGCTGGTCGTAAAAATCCGGTGCCCTCGTTTAATCGTGCGTTTTACGATGCGACGACACACGCGCACCGGTTAGAGGTTATTTATCGGGCCCCGCGCGTCTAGGTCCTGGAGGTGCGGGCCCTGTTACGCCAACGACATTTTCTAACGGCCGAGTCCTTGGAATATCTTCATCGTCAATCGATGCGACACATGACGAAGATATAAAGTACGGTTTTAACGAGACGCTCGATATCGACCCGACGCAAGTTTGTTACCGGGGAACCAGTTTGTATGTTAGCTGCCTGGATTTGTTTGGTGTCCGGCTCGGCCGGACGAGTGATTCGCACCCGTGTCTACGATAAGGTCCCGGCGTAAGGATCGAGATTGTGCCACCCGCAGCGGCGGTGCGTATGGCAATAGTGTTAGTTTGGTCGGTCAGGCAATCAGGATTCGATAGATCGACATTCGTCTATAAATTTGTCAAATTAATTTTAATTAATTTGTGGTCTTGTGGACCGGCTCGGTATCACCACGGTACGGTCCGGTTCAGCGTGTGTGTGTTTGTGTGACTCCACCGGGTCTGGAGCCGAGCACGACGACCTTTTGCGGACAATCTCGATCCCTGCCCGATCGGTCGATCGATCAATCGTTCGGATGGGGGTCGAACGAATTTCCGTATAATTTAATCGGGTCCCGGATGGGACGGGTATAATTTTCACATGATTATTACGGACGGACCCGCAAGGAGCACGACATTCGGGTCGGTTGGATGTGGTTAAAGTCCTGATCCGGGCCTCGAGAGATCGTTGCGATATGAGAACCCGCGGAAGATCCCGGTGCGCTGCCTCGGCTAAATGTCTCACTCGCCGTTCTTATTCGTGTACGCAAATTCGTCGAGGCCTTGCGCTCGAGGGCGGCGTTCATCGATCAATCCGCAGCGGTGTCGGTGCAACCCCACCTGGCCTGGAATTCTCCGGAGTTGCTCCCGGGTGCTTCGCCTTTGAACTTCACGTGAGGTTCTGCGTTTGTGCGGAAGTAAGTCTTTACCGGACAGTGGGTTTTTCTTTTCTCCTACCACCCCAACTATTAACCGACGCATTCCTATGAATTGTGCATCCTCCCATCCCCCCTCCACCCATGTATGAGTTCTTTCTTTCCTCTGGTGCTCTCAATAATTTCTCTAAGGTTCACGCGGAACCGCCGTACAACGTCGCTGGCAACATTGTGTGCCGATGCACAATAGTCCATCATTAAATCAATTATTCGCCCTCGAGGAACGACATCGTTTGGCCGTCCCCGGCGGTGTACACCGGATGGTTGTGTACAGTTTCGCCGCCCTCGCGGGTTGTGGGCGGTATTAGTAACTGAAGTCGAAGGAAGTTGTTTCACCGGGCAGAAAACAACGGAAAGAACGTTCTTTTTAACCATCTGGTCACTCGGAATCGGCTCTAGATCTGAGTACTATACAACACACTTGGGAGGGAAATTCCTGACCAGAGTCGAACTTACGAGGTGCTCATAAATTTCTTTTTCAACTGCCATCCTAAACCCGCCGGTGGGTGGTAGAGCAGAATAAGGCACATAAACGGGACCAGCTTACGCTTGCCTGAGACACAATCATACCATTATGCAAATATTTATAGAAAGCATGTCGCTCAGCAGGGAAGCAGCGGGTAGCTGCAGGAGATGAATCCATTAGCCGGTGTAGGGCGGCTCGTCTAGGGCCGAGCTGGAGCTCATTAGGGGTCCATTGTGTGCGCTGATAAGCCCAAAGCGGTCGAACAAGAGCCGAATTCCCATCATTACCAGGTGCAACAAAATAAGCAGCGACATATGAAACGACAGCTCGCCGTTTTGTCAGCATCTCCAAGCGAGAGAGGCGCTCGGAACTCCAATATTTGACCGCCACAGAACCTTTTCATGGGCTCCCCTGTGGCGAGAGCGCCTTCCCGAACATGATTTCTATGTCGTTCATGAATTATTCTAGACGTACCACCTACCATAGAATCTATATGATTTATGTGACATCGTAGGGATTTATTTGGTACACGTGCAGGTGGCAGGAGGAACCTTTTTCCCATACTCCTGCCTCAAGTCTTCCATCTTCCAACGATCAGAAGATAAAGTAGATCATGTTCGGGTGTCCAGATGGAAAATAGAACCGGCTCAAATATTAAGCCATAATCGTGCAATAAATAAAGATTGGATGATCAGCCGAACCGGCGCAAAAGTATCCCACAAACAGGTGTCGGAATGAAATCCCCGGAACGCCAACACCAGAACCACACGATCACAATCTGCCCCGTTGGCGTTTCCGGTGGATTCAGCAGCGAAGCTGCTCTACCTCACACGACGATCCGAGACTGTCGAATCCATCCCGCCGCGTTAGACGTTGTATGCTAATTGGGTTTCACTTGCGCTAATATATGGTCCGCGAACACGAGAACCTCCCAGCATCCGTGGGGGAAGGTGTGTATTGGCGCTCGGTGTTTCCGTTCCGTGGCCCATTTCGGGTGGCAGCGCTTTGTTTGGCTATCGAAATCGCCGCCGTAAAGGGTGCCTCCTACCGCAGGCGAGGCCAGTGTCTTCATCTTCGTGGCGAAAGGGCCAGGTTGATTTATGGCCTCCCCTCCCTTCGAAAGCTTTGTTGGCCAATTTGGTGTCCATCCCTGGCTCTGGTGGGTGCCTGAGTGGAGAAGTGAGCACCCACGCGAGAAGTGTGCTCTTCGATACGCAGCCCGTGCGTCGATTCAACGATCGTCAACGCCGCGATGGGGTAACGAGCGCGCTAGCTTTTGATGTCAAATGTCATAATCCAACCGGAGTCCGGTCCCGTCCTGGGAGTGCGTCTAATAAAACTAACCTTAACGACGCCATCGACGGATGCCGGTACGCAAACGACTTGTCAAAGTTATTCATTACAATCAACTCGTGGCTTCACAGACCCGAAGAGTCCGTGTTGCACTCGACGATACCCGTTTGATGCACTTTTCCTCCCACGGTTCATCAGCCCCGGTTCGCCCTAAACCGCGTGTGTACGGTGCGCGATCAGGTGGTTTATCATTATTAGCGATTATTTATTGCACATTATTGAAATTATAATTTGTTCGTAAATAAGATTAAACTCCCCTGGTTTTGCCGGGTGGTGCAAGGTGGGGTATTGTGGTACCGGGGCAAAGTCTGCTGTTTAGTCTGGTGTACAATGTTGGCGTCAGCATGGGAACACGGGCTGGTCGTCCCTTCAAGATATAGCTCGACTGTTTGGAAGACCGTGTGCGTGGGTTTGGAATCGACGCACCGGAGTCGTTTGATTCGACCGGTTTTTTAAATGCATTTTATTACATCTGCTGCCGTTGCCATTGATGATGATGATGATAATGATAGTTGCGAAGAAAGCGGAGAAACATGCGAACCAACCGGGCAAAATATGTGTGTGCAAGTTTAAGCTAATTAAAAGAAAAGAGTTCATTTATTATGATGAAGTTATCCACAGTAAAGCAAGCGGGTTCGTCGCCAGGAGATCTTGGAGTAAAGAGGAGCGTGTACGAGGGAATATGAAAGGAGCAGAGAACTTCCACCACCGTTCGGTGATGAAGCTGTGGTTTTTCCACTGATCGTTGTGCCCTATCCCCTCCGCCCCACCACGGCGTAACGGAGCAAATATCGATTTAATTCAATACCATAAAGTTCTAGGAAATATTTCCCTCCCTGCCACCCCGACTACCGATGATCGAACGATCTTCGCGAATGGCGGTAGGTCGTCGATCGTCTAGCGGTAGGCGGGCGCTTCGATAATGGGAGGTGGTTCAATTTGCGGCGGCGGCATTCGGAGAAAGAAATGTTGCCCCGACTGCATAATCCTACGCGCGCGCAACTGGTTCGAGCATAAATCGAGCGTGTCCTCCAAGCACCCCGGCCACGGTTCCAAAGACCGCATCCCGAGGATGGGTTCGGTTGGGCGAACCAAGATGGCGCCGCCATTGTACCTTTCTTCTTTGTGACCGCGAGCGATCGATCGTCGGATCGCACGGGAGGCTCGCAAAGGCCGGACACCATACCGGTGCCGTATCGGTGAACCGGTACCGATCGTCAGGCTCGGCATCATCATCATCATCATCCGGATGGAGAACGTCCCTAATAGGCAGCACGTCGGGCGGCCTGCCGAAAGCGGCAATCGTTCTCCGGGGAGTTTGGCGACGACGACGACGACGACGGACGACTGAATCGTACGAAGACGATTGATTGGATCCTCACCGCATGCATTCCCGGAGTCCATCCCATTCGTTCGGTCGAGTCCTCCGCCGCTTCCCTTGAGCCTGCTCAACCTCGGGTCCACCCGATCGCCGAGAGGCCGAGGTCAGTTCGGCGGTGGGGCAAATCTAATCGAGCTAAAGTGCACCGTAGCAAAATAATTATAAATTAAGCCACCACGGGGCACCACACCGACCCCCATGATAATCGCGAAGATCAATCGATCAATCGATCCGAGTGATGTGACCACGTATCGACTATGCACAATCAGTGACGAGCAATCAGTGCAGCTCCTTCTCGTCGTTTTCGAGGCCACGGATCACCGGTGGATCGCGAAATAAGAACTCCATTCGCAATTTAGCACGTTTTACGGAGCCCCCTAGCCGTGGCGGTGTGCCTTAATCCGTGTAACGATCTAGCACTCTCTAAAAGGACCCACGGTGAGGGGCCGGGCGGAGTAATCCCTGTTTTTATTGCTCCAACATTTTTCGTCAACGAGCAGCTTACTTCCATCTTGAATGTAAAAAAACTTTTCTTGTATAACAGAACTTGATTTTTCCCAATCGAGTCGTTCGGTGTTTTTATCTAATTTTATTTAAAAGAAAATAAATCGAACCTCACTCTTTGTTTCTCGTTCGAACGAATCATTTCTATGCAAACGATCTGTTTCCATTTGGACCATTTTATTAGTGGTAAATAAAATCGACGAAAACGAAAACCTCAACCTTATCTTAAAACTCCAACGGTGACGCGCACGCGAGGAGCTTAGTCTGGGGTTTTGGTGTTTGTGCTTATTTCTTGAATGGAGAGGATTTTGCGGAGACGACATTAAAAATGCTATAAAATGTAGCACAAAAACGCAACCAGCCGACAAGCGGATTAGACATATTTATCACATGCGGAACAAGCGATCACTGTTTGAAAAATAAAAACTCAATGGTTTTGTTCGTTGTCCGCTTGTAATGGTTTAATGTTCTTGTGAGGTTTAACGACAATATAAAATAAATTAAAGGATTTTAAAATAGAATAGAAGAATAGAATTAGAATTCACCGCCTAAAGGAAATGACCTTCTGGCGTTAGTAGAATCAGTGAGGAAAGTTCAATCGTTGATAACCAATCAGTTATCGAACCTTGTTTACACACTGTTTCACTTGGTTTGGGTTGAAACACCTGTTAAATCAAAGAAAAACACCAACAATGGAACGTCCTGAAAGTCCGTTATGTTCGTGGTGTTTTTCAACGTGCTTACAAATGCACCGATCGAAGATAGGATCACGCCAAAAGTTCCGTTGGGGTTCGTGTGCATGCATGAGGGCTCGTTTGTCTCTGCCCTTCAAGGTTTTATGCATTCCGCGGACCGAGCTAATGGTAATTTTATTCATTGTCAACTAGGGAACGATACCAGCACCAGCATCGCCCGAGCGCGATTTGAAGGAAATCAATAAATAAAAACCAAATACCCACGCGGGCGGGAAAAAGAACTTTCCGCGCTAGAAGGCCCTCCGCAAGTGTAGGCAAACAATCGCCGGAATCGAATGTTTCGCACCGGTCGGGTTCGGCGCATAGCGAATAATTAATGGCCGTTTACCGTATGCATCTAGATCGGATCGGTGTCCCATCATTTGTTAGAAATAAAACGGTAGCGGTCACAATGCGCATTGTTTTGCGAGGCCCGAAGGAGGCTGTTGCGGTGGATTGACAGTGGCCGATCGCATGCCGAACGCTGACAGTCGGACGCTGAGGCCGCGATCGGCTTAGAATCAAAGCGACTCCACGGAAGGGATTGCAATAGAATCGACGAAGAGGAAGGAAAGGTCTTTGCAGATATGCAGAGCAGAACGCAGCGGAGAACGGAACTCAAATCACAGCCCGGAAGAGGCTCAAGCACGAACCAAACGATCGACAGAAGACGGAGCTTGACAATTGCGGCACGCGGAACCGAAAAGGAAAAGGTTTCCAAGCCTTGCCCGGCTGCCTGGTTGCAGAATCATAGAAACACGAAAGCGGCCCCGTCTAGCGGGTCGCCCTTTTCCGAGCTGACTGACGGCGTGCGATAAGACGAGAAAGAGCGACAAACCGGCCGAGCGACCCAAACAACGATCGCTCGATGTCGTGCGACAGGATGGACGGTTTAGCGTTCATTATTTATTTTTCAATAATTTAACATAAATTTCAGTTGATGGACATATAAATTATGTTGTATTTTAATGACGACCACGGATCGGACGCGGATTTTTCATTCGCTGCTTCCTTCAAACCCTTTTAGAACGGTCGAACCCTAGAACCATCGCGCAATCGGAGATCGCCGCATCAGCCGCGTCGATCCCTTTGGCTCTCCTAACGTGGGTCGCCGGCACACACACGAGCCTCTAGGGTTGGTGGAAAAGTTTCACCACCCCAAGTAGAAGAACCATCCCAGATGGAACAGATTTTTCCTCTTCTGACGATCGTTTGTTTTTCCCCACCATTAGACCATCGCTCGGTGGTACAATTTACGCGCACAATACTTCCCTTAAGTTTCGAGAAGGGTGAGGAGAAGGGGGAAAAAATACATAAACCAACATGCCCGATGCCCGGGCGTCGTCCCTCCCCCCGAGGAGGCAAAAACTCCCGGCTAGATAATGAAAGAGCGATAAAATTAGCGAAGGAAATATGTTGTAAAATAAATGTAATTGGATTTACGGTATCGACGGGGCCGTAAATATGTCACAAAGTGCATTCCCTAGCATTGTGTGTCGGTGTGTGTATTTGTGTGTGCGTTTGTCTAGAGTTTCGATTCGCGATCGTATCTCTCGCGAGGCGAGGGCAAATACCAGAAGCGACCAGCACTCACCGGGTCCGTCACCACCGTCGGGAACGGTTTTCGGTGCAACTCGCAGGCCTGGGATGGAATTCCTCACCGAAGTGACAAGTCGGAATGTTGCAGACACCCAGAAGGACCTCCTCCGTCCGGGTGGCCGGACGAAGCGTTGGAATTCGTAATTGCGACGGGTGAAGATGGATTTAATTGACACTCGTCTGCGCGGCCGATGAATGTCTCGCAGTCGGACTCGTCGTGGAGATAAGGTTGGTTGGCAAATAAATACAAGTACTGTGTGTTCGACGAGTGAATTAAGCGTCCGGAGGATGCCCAACCAAGGGCATCATTTGCGAGCCAAAGTTGACGACCATTCCGACCATTTTGATGATGATGAGGATGAGGTGATGGTGAAGATCGTTTGTCCCGAAGTTGTCGGGTAATCAGGGATTTGCTTCGCCGAAAGACAGGCGATCATCGGGGCCGGGTTGAACAACGGACTGATGGATGAATGGGCGGGCGAATGATAGACATTAAGCACCTCTCAGTGTGTCCTAAATGACCATCAACGCGGTGGAGCTACATGACGAAAGTCCTGTTCGTTCGCAAAAAAAAACAGGCAATACTGTAGATACCAGATATTGGAGGATCAGTGCGGCAGGTTCTCGTACTGGAAGCACACCGGAACCCCCGTTAGGCACGGGTGCAATCGGGTGACCTGATTAGACCGCCCGGCAGAAACACCGACCGTGTATGTGTGTGTGTGAAAGGTAATTGATTTCCTCGCCCAAAGCCACCGCCAAAGGGATCATCGGACGTCGGAAAATGGAACCCAGAATGCGACGCGCTGGAAATCCCGTTCGGTCGGGAACGATTGAACGACCGATCGAACGATTGAGTTATTACGTACGCGGTTTGCATCGGTCACATCTATGCCGGCGGCGTCGACGATCATATTTCTTTCCGGCGGCCAAACTCCACCAAGTCCCGTACCCTACAATTCCTGCCACGATGTCGTAACGATGTTAATTGCACTGCAATTAAATTACACTCTTTTGCTCGGGAGATTCCCAGACGACGCACAGCATGGCAGAACTTTCCGAAAGCACCGCCATCGCCGTTGGACAGTTCACGGAAATGATTGATTCGACCGGATTCCGGAGAGACCTTTGATGTACAATTTGGCCAGCAGATAATCCTATTTGTTTTCGATCCACCCTAGGGGAAATGCGGTGGGATTTTCCTAACGGGACCTCTCCAGTGGAGCATCATCACTCGATGGCTCGCTATATCTCGGGTCGAACGATGAAAAGTCTCCCGCGTCGACTGTCCACTTTCGGCGAGATATAGGAACGTTCCCTTTTTCCGCTTAAGAGTGCGTCGAAGGGCACCGATTCCAAGCCCTCCGTTCAAGCGAGTCTTTAAGGCTAGAAAAATCAATTACGGTACGGTATGCCAAGGGCCGGCACTCAACGCCGAACACAATCTCCGCGAGAGAGCCTAAGAACTGGCGAACTCAATGCCAAACCAGCCTCACACTGCGGCCGCCGTTCCTGTCACCCGACAAACCCGCCTCGAAGGGCGTAGGGTGTTCCCAATCCCAACCCGAAAAGGCTAAGAAAAACACACACTCTTAATCGCGACGCACCGGAGTTCTTAATCGCGAAGGCTCGCCGGGAGAATGGGTGCGCAGTGCCGCCGCAGTATCACGATTTTGATCCATATTTTCATAACCTCATTTTTCGGCGGCAGCTTGTCGTGCCGTTGCCGGGTATCCTTCACTCCGCCGGCTCCAGCTGGCTTGCGGCTTACGTTCACTTCCAGCAGCCGCTTGGCAAAACGGTAACAACGGAAACACCGACCCTCTCCCCCACCCCACCCTCCTTCCGAAACGACGTACGGGAAGGAACGGAAGCCCCCGTTCACGGCCCTGGAAGGAAGGAAGCGGGAGACATAAACGTGGCAATTTTTAACCGACCAATACGCAAACGTAGCGTGAAGTGCTTGGTTCCACCGTGCTAGATGCTGTCGAGGTCTGACGCTCCACCCCGCCACCCGTCCTCCACTCTCCGGGACTTGTCAGGTCTTGAAGAACTCTCGAACCCGCCGCTTTGAGTATCTCGAACGGAAATGTTCGCCTGGGCGTAAGAGGCCTCTTGCCGCCTGTTTGACTGCGCGAAATGGGCGCACTTTATACATGTATATATTGGGTTGGCGTTAAAGTCTGCCACGGAGCTTTTATTTGTGCGATCGTAGAATGGCCGCTCGGAGAGGCGAAGGCAATCAGTGGCGGATTGTGTTCATGTTTAGAGACCAACCTCATCCCGTCAAACACCGCCAACCGTGGGCTTTATGTCGTTAAGGTTGACCATTTTATAATTTTGCGCACGTAAAAGATTGTGCCAAATCGGACATAAAAATGGATTACACCAAAGAACTCCATGTTAATTCCAGTAGCAAAAGCCTGTTTTATATGAAGGCCGACAATAAAAGTTTTACACGAGCAAGATAGCTTCTTTGTTGCGTGGTAAACACGTTTTTTTGTTTTCCCCCGCCTCACATTTTACACTCAATCCAAACTGGTCCAACAAGACGTTTGGCCACCACCGGTTTTATTTTTTGTTTTGCGAACCAAGAAACCAAACACCCAAACTTTCAGATCAGCAAAATGTCCATCAATAAAAAGTAAGTGCTCGCTTTCTCCGGCTCTTGCGGCAATCGCTCGCCAAACCGTAGTACTCCGTTTTTTCGCAAGTTTTGTTTCTCGCCCTTACCAAACACCTCCCCACCTTTCTCCGCCAGCACTTGCCGCATGCACTCGAGAAGAGATCTACCGCCGAGGTGAGGTGCTTGCCAAGCTTGCAGATTTGCGGCGGCGGCCGCAATGAGAATGAAAATGAGGTCATTATTATTTTCATAGCTGTGTTACCTCACGGTTTCCCTAGCTTCTGAGGCTGGGCCGGTGCGAACCCGCTGCCGAGCCAGTTCCAGTGAAGGGGGACACACTTGTTGTTATTATGCTTCGGTAGGCGAAAAACCGGATGGCGAGGAGCGAGCTGACTAACGAGCTTACGAGCCTGATGCTATTAGTTTCTGCGAGGTGTCGGTTTAGTTGACACCAACGCCGGGCCAGCGGGTGAGTGAAGCACCGTTTTTGACCATTGCGCAAGAAAATAAACCGCTTGTTTGCGGTGTTCACACCATCGTTCGGGTTTGTTTTTCTTCTAAGACAACGACCGGTACGCTTCCGGCTTTCCATCGGGGCAACCTTGAGAGTCACAGCGCGCTACCATCAGCACTCGGTCGGTTGTTGAAAACGTTGAACATCATTTCCTTGTCAAGCCCGGTTCGCGGGAAAACCTCAACCAACCTCACCGAGAACGTGATTCATCAGCAAGGTACCTCTCCGCTCATGAACGCACTTGTCGCGCACTTCACGTAGTTTCGCTACGAGTGTGCCCTCTTCAGCAGGGCACCTGACTTCCCTTGGCCCCTCGGGTAGAGTGCCCGCCCCGGGGGTTTCCGATCAGAAACGGGCGCCCCCGTAAGGATTATCCATCCGCCGCTGCCGCGAGTTACGAGTGCACATTAATAATTTATAACCCCGCGCCACAACTCGATGAACTTAAGACGGGGTGGGATCGGGCAGTGGCGGCGGCGTGTCATTGTTGGCCGGGCGGCACGCTTTAATGTTGCCCATCGCTGCCGGGATACCATTGTCTGACAATCGAACCCGACATTCGAGCACCCCGAGTTCGGTTCGCGATCACGATCGGATCCATGTCCATGTCCGTGCGGATAAGTAAAGTAAAATCTCTCGACCTCGAGCCGTGCCTTATCAGGATTTTGGTGGTTTAAAGGTTTTGATTAGTTTCCTTAAATGCGTCTCAAACACGATCGATAATCCTATAATTTACAATTTCAATTATTCATAGCCCGAAAAACGAAGTCTCAGATCAGCGCTCGAAGGCAAACCCTTATGGAGGAGTAATGTATAATTTTACGTCTATTTTTGATCGCTCCACCTTTATGGAGCGACGTAATGTCAGGCCCACTGTAGAACAATCGACTTCACACGGGTACCGAGAGTGGTCATTGCATTGGAGACCTTTCGGAGCCGATTCCAGGCGAGAGGTTTGACCCTGAAATCTGTTAAATCAGCAACGGGGCGTAGAATTTAACAACGATCAACGAATGCGTGCCGGCGTTGTTTTAAATCGCTGTGCACCTCCACCGATTGGGATGGCGTAAAACAAAAACCTCCTCCCCCCGCGTGCACCTAAATGCGCGATCAGAGATCACCAAACCTGAATGTCAAGTTGACACCTTTCACCTGCAACCACCGGACAGGGGAGGGACGGCGAGAGGTTTTAGGTTTCGAAGGCAAGGATTTTCGCGTGCTCGGAGGAGACCGCGAATCCCTGCGTCGGATATTGACACCTCGCGGTTATACGGTACACACACACACGCGCGCGCGGGGTCGTAAAGTTTCGACAATCACCTTTTACGGCGCTTGGCGCGGCGTTTGATGTGGAGGGCTCATCGATTTTTTCGGTGAATGACAATCGCCGGATTGCTCCATTCCGAACCGGACAGGATCATCATAAACGCGGCATGGTATTTCTTCTCGCATTTGCGCACGCTTGTTGTTTATTTATTTATTTACATTCGAGTGCCGTTCGTTAAGAGGCACCAACACACCAGGCAGCATCCTGTTCGCATGTCGTCGGTCGTTCGGTTCCAATCATGGCCGTGTTAGGATTTCTAAGGCATCAAGGCAACGATCCGGCGTGTATTCCGGCGTGCGGTACCGGATCACCGGTATGCCAAACGCTACCATATCGAACACACACTCCGCGCCGACCGGAATGGGAAAGGGCTCCAAGGATCGGGGGACCGATCGCGTTCGATCAGAACGAAACTAGCCTTTCTCTTTTGCATTCGAAAAAGGAATCAATATAAATGTCTTCGCCTCACCTTCCCTCCTTGCGCCCGGTAGCTGCCAAATGCACCCACCAGCAACAATTCGCAACAATCTCACCGAGCCGATCGGAGCAGCCCGGGGCTCGCAGATGGATTGATTATTTTTATGTAATTGACATAAATATTCCGACCATCCGCTGATGAATGCTTAGATTCCATCTATCTTATACGCCTCCCAGGAGCGGAGTTAAGCGATCGACACGATAAGCGGGGGAGAGGGGGCAGGAAAAAGCCTCACTAATGAAGGGAAGAAAAACTGTCCCCCGACTCGTGTGCGTGTATGTGTGTGTCTGCGGCAGCCGGTTGTGGTGCGGTAACGACTGCGTTGTCGGAAAATGAGAGTGATTTTCTGCTTCATAAATCATTCAACGCGCAACGAGAGGAGGAGTGTGTGTGTGTTCCAGTTTTTCCTTTTTCTTTCCATCTGCCCCTTTGTTGTTTCCCCGCCCGCCGCCCTTTGATTCCCTGCCAGCGGAAAGATGGTGGCGTAAAGGTATCGGGCCAAATTAACCGGGTCCTTTCCCGGCGTAGGAACCACCATCGGCCGACCGGTGGAAGAACTTGATTGAGATCAATACTTTTATAATTGCTAGTGTAAGGCTGCTGTGGCAAGGAGGAGGAAGAAGAAGAAGAGGGCACAAAATGGAACGAAACCATTCAATCAGACCCGGGGCCGACTTTGGGCGACTCGGAAAAGCGGCTTCGACTCCGTGCGAAGGATTTGAAAGTAAAGTGCAAACCACATCGAGTCGAGGTAAACGGCGCTCGGTGACGGGGCTTCGATCCTCCACCGCAAAGTCCATCGAAAAATGGGCACCTTTTCCACCTGTCACGCATCGTTGTCGTCGTCGTTGTCGTGGGCACGATTGGGAACCAGCCATCCTCACGCGAAACAACTTTCGATTTTTACGAGTTCTACCAACCCGGAGTTCGCCTTCGCGACCGAGCCGATTCTTGTGGAACGAAAACGAAAAAAAAAACCCGAACCACCACGCCGGGCTGTAGTTTAACGTTCTTTTTGGGAGTTGTTTGATTTGATAAATGTATCCGCGGGCCACCTCCTCCCCCCGCCGCCAAAAACCACCACCCACTCCTTCAGAATCGTGTGAAGATCGATAGACGTTACGCAACATACGCGGCTCTGCATCAGATATATCCAGACTCAAACGACCAGCGCTTGATTGTTGCGGCATTAACATTTGTAATTTAAATTACACGAACACACCAAAGTCCCCGGTGCGGCATGTGAGGGATGCAGAATTGTCAGGCCGGCATCGAATCGTGCAGTTGCAATATAAGAACGTGGCCAGGAATCGGGAGCGTTCGTTTGTTTCGGCGTTCGAAGTGGGTTGGGATGATAAATGACTGCTGCTAGCGTAGAATGGCTGGAGTGGTCGTGTGCATGCACACACACACTCACACACACACCAATCATATGTCACTCCGTCAGGTGAAATACCCTTCGACGGTAACGAGCAACGAAACCTTGATGATACGTTGGAAGGTTTTTTGAATGGTATCATTTAAAAAAGGTAAACCAACAAGTAAATTCCTTAAATTACCCAATGGTTAATGGGGAAGGAAAGATCGCTCCCTTCAAACCGGGGGGCCACCCGAGAGGCAGGTCCCTTAGTGTGTTTCGTACCGACCGACCACCATAATGGATAGGTGAGAGCAACCGATTCCCCCGAGGGAGCGAACGTTGAATTTGAATGACGTGCAATGCACAGGAAGGAACAAACAAAAACCACCCCAAAGCCAACAGCTTCGAATGCGCGGACTGCTGATCGGTGATAGTTTTAATTCAATTTTCTCCTCCGCAAAATTACCGGTGTAAGTCCGACCCGCGCAAGAAGCGGACCAACCGTCACCGGCGGGCACTAAGTCAAAGGTTAAGCGCACGATTTTACCCGAAAACCCGCAACCACCGGTTTCCGTTCCGTAAGTCCGGAACGGGTTGCGGAGTTAAGCGTTGAGGCAGCAGCACAACCGGAGCCCGTGATCTAGATCATTTCTCAACCACTAATCGCAGATCTGTCCCTCGGCGCGGCCATGATCGAAGCCCGTTCCCTCGCCTGCGCTCAGGTTTCCCTTTGCGCGTTGACTACGAAATACTTGTAATGATCCACGTATTAGTCATGTCAATCTTGCTCACCGACGGATCTACATCAAACCGTAGCTTCCCTTCCGGGGCCCCATTGCTGCCGGTGTCGATTCGCCAATCGCAAAGCCGTGGAGGTCTGTCCTTCTGTCCTGAGTTACTACCAGCTCGCGCAACTTTGGGGTCGCTAACGGTGGTTTATTCATACATGAATTTTGTGATCGTGGCTTTGGTAGCCTGTACGACGTGCCTGAACCGAACGGTAAGGCATGGGAAAACTGCTCGGGCCCACGTTCAGTTTTTCCGCTCGACCTTTCGAACCTCGCGACGTTCGCTGGGTGATGATTGGGTTGAGGCGGGGGAACTGAGCAGATTTGCTGACGAACCGACGGGAATCTTGCCCCCTCTATGGCAGCCCACTCATTTGACTGACTGACTGACTGACTGACTGACTGACTGAGTGTCTGACCGGTTGACGGATTCGCCGACGACGCTTACTTTCACCGTATTAACAGCGCAATCTCGGCGCACACGGGCCTTTCTTCGCAAGAGTTGAGTTGTTGCCTTACCGGGGGGCCCCCTCGACGTTTTCGGCGAACATGTATCTCTTTATTCGGTCTGCCTTATCCGCGAGGCAAAGTAAACCACCGTCGCAAACGGGTATCGCAGCGGGAAAGATGATGGATGGGGTGTTCCCTTTCGCCGGCAGTGCCTTGTAAGGCAGTGCAATTACGGGGCTTTTCGGTGATCGTGATGTCAGGCGACAGCAGTTAGGGTCCCTTTGTTCCAAGGGAGAACTCGACGAAAGGTCATAAACACGGCGGCCACAGTTTTAAGCCACAGAATCCCCAAAAGAAAGTCCGGTCCTTCTGTGTGAGTGATTGAGACATCCGTCGTGGTCGAATCCGTTCCGGTTTCGTTCGTTCGCGTTGGGGAGGACTGGCAGAATGGGGCCAATCCTTACCGGGAGCGGTGTTTGGTCGGCCCTACCCAGAGCAAACACCATTAATCCGTTGTCAGATTTGCAGCGCTCGTGCGGGGTGGGACAAAGCGGCCTGGGAAGGCCAGTGGTCAGCGAAGCAAATGGGTCTTATCGTCGTATTTGATCTACTACTCCGCTTAATCTGATCGTACACTAATCTCCGACGAATCTCCCCATCGTGACGGTGTGTCATGCGAATTATCGCCCAGCAAGAGACATTTTACCCGGCCATAAAATGAACCATCTATCAACCGACCCCGCGTGCTCTCTGACCAACCGGTTTCCGTAGTCGTTGTCGCACACAGGTACGTGTAGCCTGTCCTACGCGGTGGACGTGTGACACACTGCAGTCGGGCCGGCAGGTGAGTGCGTTATAATTTATGGGACCCCGTTGCGCTCACGCCAGTAGACGGTTTGACTTTTGCGACACACGCTGCGGTGCAGGTTAGGTCCGTCAGCCTACGACTACTGGCTCCGCCGTCACCGTTTTGAATAATTAACACCTGTTTCCCGAGCGCCAAAGATCGAACCCTCGTTTATGTCGTTCGCTGAGGTTGTAGCTGGTGTACACTCGTACAAGTGCGTGCTTTGGGTGCATGCAAACCATGTCGATTGGGGGCCCCTGCTGTGGCCTATCGTCCGTCCGACAACTCCGACTTGACATAAGTCGATCGATGGCTACAAGCTTTTCTCGGCCTCATTGTTTGCCAACATTCTAACGAACCGGTCGAGGCTTTCCATCGCAGATATATTGGCGTGTTCTGTCCTGTTCCGAACGGTAGCCATTTGTCGGAACGGAATAAGCCTATCTAATAAAGATACGAGCCAGACAAAAACCAAACAAAACATCACTAAGAACTTTACTGACAAATGATGAACGACCCAGCGCAGGTTGCTGAAGCTGGCTGAGAGTTGCCCGCTGTCGATCGTAAATCAATCGACCTCGCGCTCTGGACGAATTGCAGATGTCAGCGGTAGGAAGTGGTAGGTGTAGTGCAATCAATATCTTCTCTTGGAGCCAATATCGTGCTCGTGGGTGGCGGTATTCCGGATGAGTGCGACTCCGCACTCTGAAGCGAGATCCACTAAAGTGCTAACACGTCGAGACGATCGGTCGGTCGGTTGGTATATGTCGGCGGCCATTCATGAACGATGCGTTGGAACCTCCTGACGCTTGGTCTCGGCAAGCGTAGTAGCGTAGGCGTCCGCAGATAGTCCTCCCCTGCCGCTGGGAAGACAATTATGTCATGGTTCGAAAAAGGAAGTGCGTCATTGAAAAAACGAGGAACTGAGGGGTAGGTTCGGCCAGTCGACAATGGGCGACAACGTTTTGGGCGGCGGGCGCAAATTACTCCACTTCGAACCGCCCCAACCGTCCCTAACCTCTACGCCTCGGAACGTCGGATCTTACAGAACCTGTTCTGATAAATTTGTTCAAATTTAATAATCGCTCCCGCGTCCGCGTTGGACGATGATGATTCGCCCGTTTGGAACTCGTCCGCGCGCTTCGGTCGTTTCATTCGAGTACTGGTGAATGGAACCAGATTTTGGGCAGGAACTTGAATTGAAACCAAAAGAAAAAAAAACTACACCAACAAGCTCCACTTGATTCGCACTCGATCAGTCTCAAGCTTTGCACGATGATGTTTCATTCTCCTGCGCGATGAGTTGTCCATGTTCGTTAGGTGTAGTTCTCGGGCTCCTTTTTCTTAGTTTATTTTATTTGCCCAACCATTAACATGCTCTTCCGGTTCGGTCGGAAAGCAGGCAGCCTGCGGCTTTATTCTGTGAAATGCTTACGTCATCCGCGATCACACGCTCGGTGCAGCGTGTAAATCCTGTTTCATTTGGACGATTTTAAGCCTTATCTGTTCTTTGCTTAAGCCTGCGTGGATCATTTTTTCGTTTTATCGCACAGAGTGTTTGCTTTTTTCCTGCGATTCCATTCAGGTCTAACGTTCAGGTCTCTCCTTCAGCTAAGATGGCAGGCAAAGGATTAACTGGGTAGTCGGGGATATCTATCCGGCAAAATCGTGGCACAGCAAAAAGGGGCTACATAACCCGAACGGGACGCAGAAAAAAAACAAACCCACCCCTCCACCAGAATCGGTTCACTTTACTTAAGCCGAACAAAACAGTTAAAACAAATGAAGCCGAGTAAAACAGCAAAGATCGCTTAGCGCTGATCGCGGTTGTGCTGTACTACACACAATAAAGTGCAGCAGCGACGGGTTCGCTTGGCTTGGGTGCAATGGTGGTAGTGGTTCGTTGCTTGTAGGGCTGGTTTTTGGGCTTCTCGCCACGTTGACGGAACAGCGTCAGCGAAAACAACAACGGAAAGCTCGAAAGCTCGATGGACACATGCGCCGCGATTCGACACGGGACGGTTCGCGCACCAATTACCGTGACCGGTTTTCCTCCGGAGTTTCGCCAGGGATCTCCCGGTGGATTTCACTTTCGTCCCAAACGAGCCGCAAGACATAGGACGGAGCAGCATAACCGCTCATATGCTATCAGTATCTTCAGCACACTTTCGACCCTGCAGGTCCGCTTGTCTGCTGGAAAGCCGAGCGTGGAAAGCTGTTGAAAGTGCTTGATGCACCTCCGAAGAGAGTGTGTCCCGAGCTGGTTGAAACTACGCCTGATGGAAATATGGCGTGCTTTGGGTCCATTTCAAAGTAGAATAGCGTTGAACGAGGGAAATCCTAGCGCCACGCGACGAGCACCATCATCACCACCCCGTGACCGTTTGTTTTCCCTTTCGATTTCATCTTCAGCTACGCCAAAGCACTGCGTCGTCCGGCGGGGAAGGAACCTCCGACTAGCCTTATTTTTGCCTACCTCGATCTCCCACGCGGCGTCGCGGCACACGAAATTAGTCGTGCCGCCCCAATCTCGAGTCTCGTTTCACGGACTCCGATTTCATCAGTTGGCCCCGGAACCATCGGGCACAATGAGCCATTTATCTGCGAGCTGCGCACCTTTTTCCGCGAGCAAGCGATTTTTCGCCGAGAGTCTCGATGACTCGCGCCGGGCCTTCCGAACTCAATCGATCGCATTCATCGCCGCTCTCGCCCTCGGGTGGGCGCTTTCGTGGGCCAAACGTGGGGTCGATCTAGTTTCGGCAGGCTTTACGGATTACTTAATCGAGATTTTCGCCCCTTTTTAATGCAACCTCTCCGTACGAGTCGGAGGTCTGGAAACGACGATCAAGTTCGTGGTCCGTTTTCCCACCCGAAAATGGGCTGCATGAATGAAGGTTGTTGCGTCAGTTGCGGCCAATAATGGGTTACATTGTTGTGGCGTTCTTGGGGCGGTTTTCGGAGGGGAAAAGGAGTGGTCAGTTCTTGGCTTGGACAAAGCCGAAGGTGATGTGAACCGAACGCTATCACGGTGGTGGTGGTGTTCGGTGAACAAAGAATAGGAGATCCCGAGACAACGTTTGGGAGAGTTTGTTCGAGAACCTCGGATCGATATATTTAACCCCACGCAAAACGGGGGGGGGGGGGGTAAAACCGGAACGAAGCTTGTTTTTGCTATAAAAGGATAGAAAAATTAGCAAGAAAATAGAAATCTTCATCACCGCTGACAGCGTCTCGTAAAAACAAAAGAAGCTGTGGGGAAGCTTTACGGTCTTTTCATTGATGAATCTCCCATGGCTCGAGGCGACACTCAAGTCTTCTTGCGCGGTTGGACGTATGGATGGATGGATAGATGGCTTGAGAGTATAAACCGATACCTCGCGTCCAAGGACACGTCACGGTGCGCCATCTTCCTTCGAAGTCCTTGAAGTGCGCTGCCTCGGGGAACCACGCTCGCACCGGTTCAACGACACCCACCGGTAATCCCGGCGAGGATTTATTGTGTTTTAATGTTTGCATAATTATGCGTTTCACTTTTAGCACGCCTGCCCGCGGCGCAATCGATACAAATACATATTGTAGTGGCCACGGTTCGACAAAGCACACGCGCGCGCACATCGTTCCCGAGCCTTCAGCACTTCCCGGCACTCCAGATCGATCGACGCGGCACCAGCAGCCACCGGGCAAGTTTGCCATCCTTCGCCTCGGACCGCTTCTCCTTGAGCGCGGTCAGCGCTTTGGTGGAGTCGTGTGGCGAGCGCTTAATTGGAAACGTCTTCGGGGCGTTTTCCATCCCAGGGTTGGCGTTCCTTTGGCCGGCTTATCGCCATATTTTCCTTCCAATATCCGTTGCGTGTCGACACGCCGGGACGGTTTGCCGAACGGTGGGTCATCAGCCGTGGGATAAATGGTGCAAATTTATACCATCGCCAAACGAAGCTCGCTTGTTGCATCTTCCCAGTCAACGCTACGCTTCGGAGTAGCGTAATATGCAAAGCATAAATAACTTATGTGCTTTTTTTTTGTTAAACAACCTCTGCCGAAGGAAAACAAGTTGTAAAATTTGACTTTTTGTGACTACCACTCATTTATCTCGCGGCCCGATCCAAAAGCCATCGCAGCCAATCAACGCCATTAGCGAACGATCGTTAGCAAATTCTTCGGTCATTCGTTTGGCAGAGTCTGATCGTAAAATCTGACATAACAACGAAGAGCGATTCAACAGTTGAGAACAGCACCGTTTAAAAGTGAAGAAACTACGATAGAAGTCTGCGTCACAGTTCCCACGACTTGTGGATTTTTTATTCGGTAAACACTAACAGAAAACGAAAATAAAAATCCACGCATAATCCCTCTGCTCTCACTTTCCGGATCAAGTTCGCGCTCACTTTTCCCGCACGTGCCCAATGCGGAAAAATGTAAACAACTTTCGGGCGGAAAACCAATCCGCCATGTCGAAACGGAGAACCGGTGGCTGGCGATGGTGGTTATGTAAAACATCCGTCCGTTAGTTCGCACCGTGAAAAAGTTCCGTAAACCACCACGAGTGCGGGGACCGAATGAAAATGCAGAACCACCCCATGGCGAGCATCTCGCGGCTGGGAGTGAATCAGAATCAGCCGAAAAATGGTTGTGCCCAACGCATCCGTCGGGTGGCGCAACACCTCAGCCAGCGTTTGCAAAACATGCCGGGCCCGCATTAACACATCAAGTGTTGGCCGCGGCGTGTGGTGCACCCAGCCGTCCCCATTTTCTATGTTGAACCGTTGGGGGACCTTTTGACCCTCCTCGCTTCACATCAACACCGTTGCGCTCTCCTCCCTCCCGCTGATTAAATGCAACCATAGGCTTTGGTCGTTGTTTTCTTTTTCCTATTTGGAATCATTTTAAAAATTTGACCGAATTCAACAAACACACTGAAACAACAACGAAACACATACCGTCCATTCGGCGCGCGACGCGCAAACAATAGGCAGCAGACAAACAGGGCCGCCGATTAGCGGCGTGCGAAAAATGGTGTTTATCATAACAATGGGATGAAAGTGTTGTGTGACGTAAAAGCAGTTTGTGGCTTTGTAATGGGGAAATGATCCGCCCGTGCTCCCTGGCGCAGGTCACGAGGCCACGAGCCGGTCGGCGGGCCTCATCCCCGTACACTCTCCAAAGTAGGTGCTGAAGAGGACCGCATGAAAATAAAACGACGCACCGAAGAAGGTTGCGAAAAGCGCGACGCGCTGTGGAAACTTTCGATTTTATTTTTTAACTGTTGGCAGACCAAGTTCACGCGAAAAGAACGCCTCGAGCGAAAATCCTTGTAAGAGCGCACGTAGGAAATTCGTTTCGAGAACGTTGCAAGGCACGTTTGTCTTTAATAATGTCTGGAAACGGTTCTGTTTAGTCCTTTTTTTGGTTTCTTTAATTTTCTTGAAATTTAAAGGTGTTTCTATTTCCAACGAGCAGTATAAAAAAGCCACTCAGCGGCACTAATGTTTTCTTGAGCATCATCACCATTTTTTGTGTTTTCCCAGCTTCTTTTCCACTTCAGCGATGCACCTCATTTACCATAAACATCTGCGCAAATTTAACCTAACAACGGCATTATTGAAACTCACACTCAAAGCATCATCTCTTGTAACGGCCTTTGCTGTTCGAGAGGCATTGTCTCCTTCCCAACACCATCCGATCCTCGGGCTTCATTAGTAGCTGCTAGTGCAATGGCGAATGGGAAAAACTGTTATCAAGAAAATTTTCCCCCTCAGGCCGGGACTACTTTTCACACTCGAGCCAACCACGGAGAGAAGGATCCGGACGCCAGCGCGTTGTTCATTCCTTTTGGTGGCCGCGCAATCGGCCGATCGATCGATCGCTGGTCGTCGGCGTGATCGTGATATCGACGATGAAGAGACGAAGGCGAATCGCAATCGTATCTCCGTATCGATTTCTTCGCCATGCAGCAACCGCCATCATCGAGCCGCCATCATTGACGAGCCGCCGAGTAATGGCCGGTTGCATGGGAAGAGCGCTATGGAAAGGACACCGGGCTGGAAGGCACTTCATGGGAGAAAGGAGAGAGAGAGAGTGTGTGTGTGTGTTGGATCGTGCAACGCGCCAACAAACGATACCGTACCCAGCGCAGACAAAAGCTCATTCGTCTATCGGGGGCAATTTATCTAACGATTTATTGATTATAAATATTAAATTAACTACCGGTGAAGTGTGCACTAGCGTTTAAACTATTCGGTTGATGTGCTTCTCTCCAGCTTGTCTTCGGCATTACTTCCTTATATCGCGTGCTTTTTTTTTTGTTTTGTTTTAGCCTCGCGATTGCAAGACGCGATTCAAAATGGCGTTTTTGCCAGGACAAACAGAGTAAGTGAGCAAATGAGATCTCGAGACGGGACGGGAACGGAACAGGGTGTCGGTCGGGTGCGCTGGTTTCCAGTTACACTCACTTACCTACAGCGGCTCGCACAAATCCTTTACCACCCCTCTTTCTCTCTCCCTATCTACACCACTTCAACCACCATCCGCGAACCGTAAATCGTAGGCGTGATCTTTCGGATGATTGATCGATGAAATGGGAAGTCGTTTGGGACCGGCAGTTTTTGCTAGCCCGTCTTACCGTTCTTCGAACAACGTTTTTTTTTTCTTCGACCAACAATGCGAGTTTGTGAGTATGTGTTTGGTCGAATCTTATTGCGATAATAAAAAGAAATGGCCGACACACCATCGCAGATTGTTGTCTGATACCTCCGTTCCAATTGACAACGTTGACGGTGATGACAACAACTTCTGGTTGCTGATATGCACCGATATTTGATTCGTGGTAGAAATGTATCTATACTTATTCACCCCTTTAGGGACCAAGTTGCCACCTTCCTGAACAATAAATAACTAGTCTTGGGATATAAGAGCTTGCCAAATATAATTGCCTTTATATTTACGATATATAAATGTGAATTAAAATGTGTGTAATGTATAAATATGACAATAGAAATAAATGTTAGTTTTATTGGTGCAGCAGCTACTTTCTCCATGCTCTTTTTGATATAGCATTTTGAAACTGATAAATTGTGTTGAACATTCACATTTAATTGCAAATAAAGAATTATTCAATAGTTATATAATTATAATCCAACTTCCATAATTTCCATACGATTGAACACTTGTTTTCTGTATTGTTCGTCATTTGTGTAGCCAACTCTTGCAACTTGTAACTTAAACTTTAATATAACTTTCAAATTTTCAATTATTTTAGATGTGAATTGTCGCTCTCTAGACCGCATTTTGTCTATAGCGGATTTTTTTATGATTTTAGTTGCATAGTAAAATATGTAAGATCAGATAATTTCTACATTAGAATAATTATAAAATGACAATTATATTTTAGAATGATTAGAAAACGAATTAGAAAACATTAGAAAACGACATATGGTATCGTCCGTTATGTCTCGCTCCTACAGAGGCCTCATAATCCCGCAGCACGAAATTTTCAACGCTCAAGTGAATGCATTTCCTCCATTTGCCATTTCCAACATATAGAGACAAGGTTCGATTCGCTGCCTGACGTTGCAAAAAAATGTGTAGAAATTGGTGCCCGATCGATTCGCTTGCGGAAAGAAAGTGAATTACGTTCGACCACACAAAAATGTCTTCACGTCCGCTTCCCGCGCGACGGAAGAGAAAGATTCCATTCTCAACCTGGGCTTCGATGGCTTGAAGTTCAAAGGGTGGCCACGTTGGTGGAACAACACATACACACAAACACGCGCTCTGCTGATCTCACAGCGGAGATAGTGGTTCAAGCACGGTTCCACAGTTGGTCGGAAAATGGTCGTCTTATCGGGGCCGGAGTAGCATAGCGAAATGTTTTCTTTCGCCAGTCACCAGCTTCATCGCCAGTCGTTGTCGACGTTTCCCGGTTAGGGTAAATATTGCAACAACAACAAAAAACCTGTAGAACTATAATCTTTATCTTGCAGGACTTTGTTGTTTTTCCGTGTTATTACCCCTTCGTGAAATCGATGAGTGTATCAGCGGAACCTTTCCGCAGCCATTTGGTACAATTTATTACAAGGTAAACATCGCCGGTGAAATGCTTCCCACTGCCAACCCGACGGGCGGACGACGCCGCACAATGGGCCACGCCCGGGCCCGGTCGCCGGTCGTGGCGCTTGAATGCAAAATTTATGACTTTAATTCCCCCATCCATCTGCCGAATCGTGACGATGCGGTGGTGCAGCCGAGATATTGCGGCTAATTTTGCACCCAACTGCTCCGGGTCGGCTCCGGAAGACGCGTGTGTAACGAGCCGCGGCTTCTAGTCACCCCGGAGTGGCCCGGTACCTCCCGCTGATGGTTCTTCCCTTCGCGTTAATGGTGCCGTTGAAGGGACGGAAAAGAGAAATGCGTGTGTGTGCACCTAACCAAGCTGAGAACCGAAATCCGGACCGGGTGTGGACGCTTGTGGTCATTTTTCTTCCGGCTTACTTGCAGCAGGACGCTTCCCTAAAGCCTGTTTTCCTGGGATTTTCCATTAGGGGTTTCGTGTCGTGTTCGGCGTCCGTGCGTGTCTTCTCTCCACTTCCCCTCTCGTCCTCTTTACTTTGGGTGTGGCACACGCAAATCCCGAACCCGAAGCAAACGAGACAAGCTGCCGCATGCTGTGGTCGCTTCCCTTTAGCAAAAGCCCATTATAATCCCTCCCCCCCCCCCCCTCCCTTCCCCTCAACCAAAATTGGGTCAATGGGGAAAGTTGCCCCCCGCCGCGTGAGGCGTGTGAGTGCGACCTGGGAGCGAGTTTGAAACAAACAGACAGAAAAAATGTGTGATAAAACTTAATTGAAACATCATCTTTCTTCGTCCGGTACGGTTTTCCCGTCTGGCTGGTTGGAGATTTGTCGGGGGAACGAACCGTGCCCTAGCCAAGGGATTCCACCCGGGGTTCCCGGGTTTATCATCTACCGTTAGACCGCGATGACGACGATGACAAGACGACTGACAAGCGCAACGTAAATACGCCCGGGCACACGTGAAGATGCACGGGAAGAATCTTAAATCAAATTATGATTCCAGGCCGGCCACCAGCTGGGCCGAACAATAAACAAAGAAACGCCAAACGATTGGAAGAAAAGGAAGGAATGGATAAAAAAAAACATAGAAGCGCGCGAGAGAGAAAGAGGGAACGGAAATCTAACGTCAAACATTTGTAGACGCGAGAATCTAAACCTCTTTATCTGAAATAAGCGTAGCGAAAGGGAGATTTGAAACGTTGATGTTACAGGAAACAGGAAAATCAACCGTAAAGATTAGCACACACACAAATATACATACACACACAATTACTTGGGAGAGGCATAGACAAACGTATCGGATGGAACATTCGCACGCCAGTTACGGGCAAGTGAAAAACGACCGTGCACAAAAATATGCCCAGAATAATAATCGTAAATTGAAGTACGAAACAGCTTCCCGAAAAAATGGCACACTCTTGCGCATCTCTCAGGAAGCAATTTGTTTTACGCCTCTCAGTGAAAAAAAAGACTTCTGAGATGGGGTGGAAAAGGGGTTGGACCGAGGCGAAACTTCTTCTGGCAAGTAAGACAAAAAAGGTAGAAAAGCAGGAATCGAACGGAATGTGGAAAAAAACATTTGTGAAGCGAAGTAAAAGGAAACCGGTGCGCAAAAACTGGCACCGTTTCGAAAGGTTCCGATTAAAAGTGATGAAAACGTTAAATGGCTCAAAATTTAATAGAGGAGAAAATTGAACCACCCAACCTCAGCCTTTGCCCGGTCCGACACACGGACACTTACCAAACATTACCGGCCATCGATTAATGGTTTCCCGCGGAGGTGTTACTTTTCAGTCGCGTAAAACCGAGTGTGGGGTTGTTCTGTGCGCTAATATGTTACCGCACCGCCGGTTATGTGTTCCTGGGGAGTCTTTGGGGGAGCCACGACGTTTGGGCAGATTTGCTACATAATTATTTGGTACTTTTGCGCCAACTGTAACCGGAGAGCTGGATGATCGATCGCTGCATGTAGCGCCGTGCTCTATGACGAAATGGCGATCGGGTTGGGGATCGTTCGGTTTTTTCTTTCTCCCTCCCGCAAAGCACCCGTTTTTGGTGTGGCACGATCGCCAATTAATCGCTTTGAAGCGGTCAGCGATTTCTACATCGAATTGCAAAGTGTGCGAAAGAAACGGCTGGAGCGGTGCAAACCGCGGAAAATGGCTGGGAACACGGGGCTTTAGGTTTGGTTTTCTGCTTTTTTGTTTCTTGTGAAACATCCACCTGACCTCGACTGGTGATGATGCTGTTGTTGAATCATCAATGGCCGATGTTTTAAAAAAAAAGTATTTTGTGTGCATCCGTCGAGATGTTCGGTGCCGAAAGTGAATGCGAAAAATAAACTTGGCCTTCAATCAATTCTCTGTTTTCATGAAACAAAACTTGAACTAAAATCTTTGTTGGAAAAAATAATGAATATAATCGTGAGGAAAGGCAACACTTTTCTTTACACTTCTTATTTCCTACACGGTTAATAAACGATGGCCCCATCGGAAGGAAATGACATGAGATGGTGCACAATTTACCATTTGCTTCGGCTAATTTGCTTTATGCTTCGAGGTCCGTGTTGAAGTGATAGTTATCCAGAAGCAAGGCACCACAACGGCACGATCCACGCAATGAGAGAATTTAGAAAAAGCAGGGTAATGAGACCTAACATCATCCGGCACATCGATGGGAATGCAAAAACGTGGAAAAAAGGAAAAATAAAGGTGAAAACATTACAAGAAATGTGAAAAAACAGCACCATGGAACAAGCAATTCTCGGAGTGGATGAAAATCTATATTTAAAAAAGACCCATCCCGGTGATTGATATCGTGATTAGAGCGAGGTATGAATGCCGCTTTGCTGATAACCTTACCGTTGGGAGGAAAAAATAACGAAGATGCAGATGCCGCTCACTGCAGCCTTGGAATGTTGTCAAGCGATTAGCCGCCGGTGCATCGTTACCTACGAATCGAGTGCAAGTGCAACAAACGGAAACACCACGCCGGCCGAGTGTTTGCGTTGGATTCCGCGGTTCGTGTGGATCAATTAGACGCTCCGCGCTTCCCGATACGAAACGGTGGACGTGCCAGATGTACAGTTACAGCAACACGACGTCGGGTGGTGGGCACGTGTTCGAGGTTTTTTTTTCCCCCGGTGTGGGCACAGCTCACCGCAGCTCACCAAGCGACGAACCTTTCCTTTGGAGGTGAGCTGTGTGAGTATACGCGCGCTACGCATGCGATCCATATTTTATTCAATAAACGTTAGCAACTCTCGTAGCTCGTAATTTATAATTCATGGGCGTCTCGTCAGGACGGGTTGAAAGCACCGTTCCCTAAACCACAGAACCGTAGGTGCAACCGGTTGCACTTGGATGGGCGAGTATTCTATTTCAAACCCACCCTCGGTTGGCGAAGAAAGCTCTTTAGGTAAATGGTGTTATCAGCGCCTGGCGCGGACGGGCTGAGGGAATGAAAAACAACTGGCCATTTGTGGTGGCGCGCAGATCGCCATTTCCAAACCTTAGACCACCGGCTCACCTACGCTCTAATCAATAAAAAACCGAGCGGATTTCCTTCCGCAAGGCGGGAAGACGCCGCCCAAGAGGGGTGGGGCGTGGTTCGCGTCCGTTTGCATGCACGGATGCCATAAATTTGCGTAACCTTCACGCAAACCCAGGATACAATTACGAAACCCCTTGGCGGTGGAATTCCTTTTCGAGCCTCAGCGCCCGTAACGGGTCGGGTGGAAATGGGTGCTATTCGTTAAAGTAATTGAATAGCTCTTGTTTTGAATTAGTCATCGCGGGGAATCCTTGTCCGATTACATGCTTCAGGGCACATGCACCGGGTACGGGCGGGTTGGCGTTGCCACACAGCCCCTTTGCGTTAAGGATCTTGATAGGGTGGTCGTTTTTATTCATACATCAAAGGTTCGCCGCCTACGCCGTTTGACGCGCAGTCATCGCGTGGAAAGACTTCAACGGGCGTAGAGGAAGAAGCACGCAGCAGGCAATGACGAATGTGGCTGGGCGGCTGAATTCGAGTGCTTAATTAAATCGCACATTGTCAAAACATTGAAATGCATTTCAATAGAAAATAGAAAAGAAATATTTTTGAAGAGCTCTCTCGCCACCATGTTAGAGCCTAGATCTACATGGGCACTATCTTCCGTGGAACGGATTACAGCATTCACAGAGTTCATTGAATGAGTTTACCGATCCGCTGTAATGGACCCGATTGACAGCGACGAGACCGCTTTGATTGGGCCCTGAAAAGCCGGGAGGTGAAATTCCTTCCCTGACCTTTCATTTGCCTTCACACTTCGATCATCTACATGACGATGCGCTTTTTTGCGCACCTACCATAGAAAAACTAAACGATCCTCGAAAACACCCAACCAGGATGTAGCGATATTAGTGTTGGAACTTAACGAGAGTGAGGGAAAAAAAACTAAGAAAACAAATAATGTTCTCATCCCCAAAAAGCCGTCTTTTCCGAGCGGCGCATCCTCCACGGGACAACAACGAAAAAAAACGGAGGAATTAAAAATTACGCCTCTCGACGGGGAGATCATTTGATTAGCGACCACTGGGTCCACCGCCCCAAACGGACATTCCTTCCTTGGGAGCCAATCGATCGTGCGCTGCGTGAACCCAACATAACTTATTTGTGAGGATGACAGAATCTGCCCGAAGAAGCCCGCAGGTAAGAGAAAAGTTCGAGCGGGATTCAAGAAAAAAAAGCATCGGAACATTAATTCATATGCTCACCCTGGGATGGAAAGGGGAGTGTTGTTCGGGGAGCGTTCGGTCCAAATGTCAAGCATGTTACCGAACCTCTCCCTTCCTCGTGCAAGGGTAGATTCTTTCGGTAGGATGCGTTTTGTTTTACTAATCCCGCCGTGTGGGTGCCGAGGGAGTTCGGGTGTGAGAGTGCAAGCGCCAAAGATTTATAGACAATCTGATAACGAATCTGGCTCGTTTCCTTTACGCTCCCTCGCGGCCCGAGTGCGCTTTCGGAACAATTTATGGCCGATTATCCTAACCCATGGTGGGGAGGAAGGGTCGGTCTCGGCCAGAAGTAAAACACGCGGAAAGCAGAACATTGGAGATTGAACATATATTGTTTGTGTTGCTCGCACGGAACGGAGACACGGAACAGAATCACATGCGCGGTGCTATCGGTTATAAAGGAGACAAAATCTCAAACCCCAACGAAGCGAGTCTGAGAAACATTCTAGCTGACCGAACGAAAGGTTGAACTGGTTTACCGAAGAGTTCGTCGAAGGGGATGCCAGTTCGTGATCACATTAGGGATATTTTGTTCCGTACGGTAAAAGAACATATGTTCCGGTGCTTCCAAGGATAACGCCATCGACGGGGTTATCTCGGATCCCCCGCCTTGGCCTCTCTCATTACAAGCCGCAAATTATGTTGCGCATTTTCGGAAATCTCGATAACTGGTATCCACCCCTTTCGGCGCCGGATAAACCGGGGTTTTTTTGTTATTCGACCGCTTCCATTCCATCAAACGGCACGCCGCGATAACGCGATTGAGTGATTTACGGACGGCGTAGAGGAAGCAAAAAATAAATTCAACCCCCAGTCAACGGTAAAATAAACGGCTCGTGCTAAAGCAGCACCCGCAACATAAAAGTTAAAGGGAGGATTAAATGCAGGAAAAAACCAAGGAAAGCTAAAGCTTCATCGACTTACCATATTCTCCCGGCCAGGTCCCGGCCCGAGTGCTGATTGAGTTTTTGCCGGTAGCTCCGACGCGAAGATCGCAATCAATTCGTGCTCCGATCGGTTTGCTCGTTGAGCGTTGAATGTAACAATGTAACGCTGGGTCACGGACCGCGAGAGATCGCTCGCTGAGGGGGGAGGGTGGCGGGAGATCCACCTTGCAAACCACCCGCCGCGACCAAAACCCCGTCGTCCTAAAAGCTCGGGCACGGTAAAAACGGAATCGAGCGTCGGTGGCGTTGCAACACGAGCAACGATGATAATGATTCAAAAGCACCCGTCGATCGGTTCCATCAGATAAGACGGGTGGGACGGGGTCGTGTCGGAACGCGAAGGTGTTTCCGTTCTGACGTCCTTTTTTGTGGGGCCGCGATCACGATGTCCAACGCACACCACCGAACGAACTCTCGATGCACTCGATGACTAAGGCCGTTGCAGTTGCTTCTGAATGCCTCGCTGATGACGATAATGATGATGTGGATCCATTTAAATGATCAAGATCGACGGAATCGAACTCTTTCAAAGCCGAACCGGCTTATTACACCCTCCGGGCCCACAACTCGGTACTCTAATTCTTCACTCTTTTTTTTATTATTTTCCTATTTTCTTCTCACACTGGAATGCACGATCACTGTAAGGATGACGGGAAAGGGGGAGGGGGGAAATTGAAAGAAAAACCTAAGAAAACACAACAACAACAATAGCAACAACAAAATTGCACCAACCGACGTCGGTGGAGCCGACTCGCGTCACAATGTATTACACACTGATTAGTCAAACCATTATCACTGAGCGAAGGAGCGGGGAGAAAAAAAAAACAGGAGCAAACGATATTCGCCAACGAACCGAACGCGGCTAACGAACGACACCCGCGGAAATCAAAATTACACTTTATCGTTAGCACTTTATCAGACGACAGGCCGGGCGGTAATTATCATCAATCTTGAAGTGGCTCGTTAGCGTTGGCGTGTTGTGTGCGGAGGTGCGAAGAAAACCGCTCACCGAATTGGAGCGATGGAACGGAACCCGATAGAACCGGTAGGCGCAGATGTAATAAGGCCACGGTCACTGGAGGTGGACTATTATCCTTTCGTGCAATTCATTGCTGTACGCGACTCTGCGCGACACACTACGATGGCAACGTTTCGTCCGGCACGCATGACACGTTCGTCACCTAGCACTGGAATCTAAAGGACTCGCAGGAACTATCTCGGATCAGCTCTGGATCGGGTTAATCTGTAAGAAAAATCCAAATGGAGGAAAAGAACAGAAAAGTACACTATTAATCAACCGGTCAACTTGCCGCCGGAGATGCGAGATGTGCGAAGATATCGGTGCGATGATCGGTCGTCGCGGATGGGAGTTAATTTGCCGCGTAATTTAACGATCACGCTGACTTTGAGGCATAGGGCACCAGCACGGTGAGGAAACATTCCTCGGGGGAAAGGATCGGACGGCTGCGCGGTCGGGATGGGAAATAAAAATATCGCATAAAAATGAACCTCCATTTCTCATGCAAAACCTTGGCCCAACGAAACCGCTGCGAGTCTCGGGGACGGAGCGTTGCAAATGGGTTAAAATGGTACCATTTTTATAGGAGCGCTCCCGAGCGTGGAGTGTGTTTCGCTCGAGGCCGGTAGATAAGGGTAATAATTAAGTTATATGTTACGCGCCATGTTCCTGCCAGTGGACGATCCGACTGGCCCTGCAGGACTCGCTTTCGCAGGCTCGCCATAATCTTCCGTCAAGGTGCCCGCGCCATAAGGGAGACATGGCTGGCGACAACGGCGACGACGCCATCAATCAGCGCGTTCCCGGCCTCGATCTGGCGGACCGACGGAAATGTTGTAAATTTTTGCACACAGGTGCACTTTGACTTTGGCCGAGAATCCACGGAGTGGTACGGGAAGGGGGTGGGATCGTGCGGATGGGAGCTACATTCCAACGGTGCCCCTTTTGCGCACCAAATTGGCTATTTAGAGCTGCACCGCCGGCGCATGCTAACCGGCTCCGGACAGCGACATCTCGTTGGAATTCTGCTCCCTCGCGCTGCCACCGTGCTACGGACGGGCAAGGGGGGTTCCGTTGGAGTAAAGGAGGGGAATAAATAGCCGCTCCTAATGGGGGTGTTCAGAGCCCGATGCTGGGGGGATCCGCTTTCACATCGGTGGCCGGATTCTAGAGCAGCAACTGCAGAAGGACATGCATGCAGAGCACGAGCGTAGCATAAGAAGCCACTGTTGGTGAGTAACGATTACGAAGTGGTCATAAATGATTCAATACTTGTAGCATAAACAGTCGAACCTTAACGGATCAATGAATCAAAATCCTTACATTAATCAATGATGTCCAACAGGTTTATGACCATAAATTGAATGATTCATATACTTCAAGAGATTTATGGAAAGCTTTGGGAAGGTTTAATATTAATTCTCCAATTTGTTCGATGATAGCAGGAAACAGCTGGTAAAATCCAAATGCCCTTCTATGAGGACGGGCATCTGAGAGTGAAATATGAAAGATTTAAATGCGTGTCGTATTTTCTATGTGTTTTTCAACATTTTCAAAAATGTTTCAAACCCAGTGTACCTTTTGCATGTCAATTTTAGGTTAAAACAAGAAATATTTAACTGCTTACATTTGAATTTCCCTAAAAATATCATCTAAAATTGAAATTAATTTTATTCAAGAGGCTTTAGAACGATGTACATTATATGTTTAGAACGATGTACATTATAACTGAACGATGTACAATTATCTTCTAAATATTATACAATATTAAACAGAAGTTACAAAGATATTTGATAATCTTAAGTGAACAAACGTATGTACCTTTCTGTAAATCTCGCTCCCATTTCGCCCAGTGTTCTGTTCGTGGGTTTTCATTCGACCACATCACATATCTAGCAACTGAACGCTTTATGCGAGCATGTTCGGTGTTCGTGTTTGACTTTTCCAAGCCAAGCTCAGCCCACCAGAACGCGCCCCAAGAACACGACCAAGTGCATGCTAATGGCGACGGCTGCCAGAACGATGGCGGATACAGCAGAACACACCACCGAAAGGGATGTAGATCGGTCGGGCGATCAGCGAATGTTTGCGGTTTGGCGGCCCACACTCACCTGCGCTGCTGCTGCTGCTGCTGCTGCATTCAGTACGTGGCAAGTGCAGCATCGAATGCACCCGGATCCTAACGAAAGATTCTGCGCCTGGCACGAAAACGACCGCCAAGCCTCTCTTTGCCATGCTGTGTGTTGACTGCACCTTACCCTTATAACGGTTGCATATGCCGTGGCCGAAAAGATTGGAAAATCCCGTGCGGTACATCGTACCGATTGCACGCTGTGTAAAAGTAGAATCTCCCCGTTGATCCGCTCAAGAGCGCGCCCTTTAACCGCGAGTTCACGGGGAAAGGGAAGTTATTTATGAAAATGTAGAAAAATTCGACGCTTCGATTCGTAGATCCTGCATCGTGTGTAAAGCCACCTGTCCGTTCGCCGAACAACACGACGACAATCGGCGGCTCTTTTATTGTTCCGGCACTCCATCAGTACCTTTTGGCCTCGAGTCGCGAGTATAAACGACAGTCGCTGTTGTTTATCAGTTATCGGCAATTGGCTATAAATTTAGCGCTTTACAAGGCTGCGGTCGATATTTAACCTATCGCCGCTCGATTCGGTTCGAAACCACAGCCGGGTCGTCTGGCCGGTTAGAAAGCGAAGGAAAGGAAGCGCAAATGCCACTTCCTGTTGCCGGCTTTTGGTCGGTTGTGATCAGTTGCATCCCGTGCGGCGGCGGCGGCGGAAAGGTGACACCGTGCCGTTTCGCGCAACTTCGCCGCGTCAAAGTACGTGTGTAACACGTTAATCCAATTTGCTTTGTGGAACGCGATAGTGCCAGTCTGTTCTTCAGCTCCCTTCCGCTCCGGTGCTCCCGCCGGAATGCATCCTTTACCTTTCCCGGAACGTTACCGGAGTGGAAAAAAATGTCAAATGTCGCTAGCAGAAGTGAAACTAGATCCAATGGCTGCGGTTTTTAGGCCGCCCTGTCGGTCGGCAGGAATTAGTGCAGGTTTACAACCATTTTTTTTCTCCCCCGTCCCTTCCTTTGACATTATCATTTTTATTTTTTCCCGCATTCCCACACGTCACAATCAATTGATGCAGTTTACGTCAACGGTTTACTCTTCATTGCCCGTCGCCAAGTGTGGCGGCGTCGGTCCAATGCAACAGAAGTGCATTGAAAAGTAGGTCCCTAAAGCTCCTTCACTTACCCGAAGTCATACAAGTGACGGGGGCGCTCGAAATTCCCACGTGTTGCTCTAGGTACGTCAACCTTACAGGGTCATCCATTAGAGGGTGATCTAGTATCGAATGCTGAAAACATGCGGAACCATTCGACGATCCCATAAGCCCATACTCCCTAGGTCCGTAATTACAGCCTATCATCCCAGGCGTAAACGGCACCATCGCCAAAGTATTTGCTAATTATGTACCCACATTCATCATACTCAATTGGCCACCACGGTCTGGGCGTTTTAGAAAGGTCGCTAGGAGATTTTCCAATCGGCACGATCATCCACGGTCCGTGGTGAGATCTGCACGAAATAAACCGAAAAATCTAACCCATTGCTCGCTACCGCCACTTTGGCCCGGGAAAGTCAACCGTTGGATTATTTCACTTTCCTTCCCCTTGCATCTTGTCGGAGTCCTCGAAGGTCCCAGACGCCAACCGGGCACCACCACGACAGCATCCTGCGTGTCGATCGGGCCCGGCGTAGGAAAAAAGGTTGCGAAATTGATTTCAGCTGGTAATTTCGCTACATAAATTACACCCATAAATCATGCACCGTAAACGCCGCGGCTCTAAGGGGGCAGCTGTTGAAGTCGCGCGTACGTCCCATCGTACGCCCGGCTGCCGTTTCGGGCGCTCGCCAGAGGACGCCTCGGGCTGGAAAAGTCTCTGCACGCCGTACACCGAACGTACTGAGTTCCTAGGCTGGGGTGAGGTTGCGCGCTCAGGGAGGGGCAGAATTTTTCCAGCTATAAAAATTACCATTACCATAGATCACTCCGGGACGGCCCCCGAGATCAGCACCCGATGGCAGGCAGCCCGGACTTGCCAATCCACCAGCCTCCCCCACCCCATATCACACGACTCCCCCTGCGGGTAGGACATTAGTGACTCGTTCGGAAATCAAGTCCCGGGTACACTTTGTCACAGGCAGTTTCTATTTGGTTGGATACTCCTCCCGAAGAAGAAGGATCCAGTTCCACGACCCAAGATCCGGTTGCGGAACGTGCGGAAGAGGCCAACCACAACCCCACGGTTAGAACAGAAGAGTTCCGCCGAACGTTCGTAATGAACACCTACACATGGCTCCGGGTTTGCTTAATACCTGTGGTCTCGGGGATACATTTCGCACACAGGAAGGGCGAAAACCCGAAGCGAAAAAACCTGCCAGCCCCAAGGGGCCTATCCGTTCTATCCCTTTCAAATTACACTTTCATCCCGTGTTCTCGGTGCGGACAGAAGGGAAGGAGATTTATAATGCCGGACTGCTACCATACACGTGGAAGAAGAGCACACCGACTGCAGAACCGATTCACCGTTTTCCGATCCGGGGTGGAAAGTTGACCCAACCCGTAATCCTGCCCTCCTGGAAGGGAAGGAACGGCCCGGAGTAACACACTCGGAGTAGATTATCATTCTTTATTTTATTATGTCCCTGTTCGTTCCACGGTTTCCCAAGAAATTGGCTCGCGGCGGGGTCGGATTTTTGCACGTCCTCTCTCTCTCTCGGCGATCCGGAATCGAAATCGGCGAGAGATCCAACCACAGAAAGGAAGAAAAACGGGAAGTTTCTTAATCTCGTCGTGGGTCAATCCCCGACACGCGGAGACGACGCACAGCCTCCGCGCGAGGCTCGAGGGGTAGGTGTATGTGTTGGTGCGTATGTGTGCTTGTGCATGTAGCTGATCTTATTTGTCCTCTTCATATCCCGATGGTCCTCCACCTCTGGTTTCAACTCTCTCCATGGGATGTTCCATGTTGCCGTTTAAACTAGATCTTTCCCGCGGGCTCATTCCGTATTCACACATGCCCGTTTGATTAATCTTCCTTCGAGGGATTTTTACCACCATCTCTTTTTTGCCCATTTTCCTCCCCCCCCAACACTCCTGCTTTGCACCTGACCCCAACGGAAGGCACCCATGGCTCGAGTGAATCGTTCCCTCGTGACCAGATATTCACATCTTATTGCTTATTTCCTAGAATTAACATGGCACCTCCGGGGGCGTTAGCGAGAACGGATCTCGAAAACTCGCTATCTCCCTGTGTTTGTACGGTCTTTACTTCTTCTTTACTTCTTGCGTTTCGGTGTTCCCAACCCCCAGCATGCCAACTTCGAATCCCGATGACGGGCCCTTCCCACCGAAAATGAGGTGAAACCAAAATCTCACCGCGATTCGGGATCGGCTTCTTGGCCGCGGCGACATCGAGCCCGGGAAAAATGCTGGGCAATCCAAACAGGGAGCGTACCGAACATCATCACTTGATCTTTCGTGTCCCATCTTGCCATCCCGCGGCAGGTCTGGTGCCGTTCCACACCCCTCGTACAGACCTGCCCTGGTGGTTCGCTGCGTTGCATGACTCGAGCTGTAATTTCGTGTGTCGATCTGTTCTCCGATACGATCGCTGGTCGCCTACTTCCAGGAATCGAACCGTAATGAGAAGCGTCAGGTCGAAACAATCGATGATTCTATGCTTTCATACAAGCAATGGGGGGGAAAGGGGGGGAACCAAAACGCAGCCTCGCAAAGGTGGCTCGAACATTTGAACCAAATGATGATGATTTCATCCACGGCTTTGCATTCTCGCCGGTGCTCCATCCATGCGCCTCCAATTCTGAACGATACTACAATTTCGCTTTCCATTTGTTTTCCTCCCCGATTCCGCCGGCAAACCGTACGAATCATCGGATTTGATTTATGGTCACCGATTCTTTTAATTCAATTGATTATCGCATCCTGTCTTGTCGGTTCTCAATTTGCGAGTACCCAGCGGCCTCAAAACTTCTAGAAGTTTCCGATCGCCAAGAACCTTTCCACTTGGGTTGATTAATCACTCGGAGAGATTAATTAAAGTCTATCGTGGGGATGTATTTCTTCACCCAGTTGTTGTTATTTGGCAATCTCATTTTTTCGAGACCACTTTTGTACACCTTTTCTTGTATTTGAAGTTCCCAATGAAATATGAGAAAATATTTTTTCGCGCTTATTTCTATTTGAAGTGGCCACATTCCCAAATAAATATCAAAGAATAAACCATGATCATACACGAGACGTTGCTACTGCGTGATATTTCACTTAACGTGTCGTACGTCATTTCAGGCTGTGTTATTATTCAGGATTATGTGCGAAACTGGCAATATTTGTCTTGGTGGTGGTTCGATAAATGGTTTCACAAATAGACTTTTATAGACACAAACAGATTCAATATTACTTCGTGTTCCTGAGTGCAGATGACCGACAGAAATTTAAAAATACTTAAACTGAATATCTTAGCAAAATTTCTACCTGCTAACCTACCGAAAATTCACAAAAGCATGAGAATACTAGGCAGAATATAAAGAACTATAACAGTGAGATGTACTGTAACAATTTCAATTAAAAGTAATGTTCTAAAACCGCATAACCATAAAAAAGTAAAGAAAACAAGAATCGATTTTGTGTTGGTCGACAATATGTTCGTATCGGAAACTCAAATAAAATCAAACTTATTTATCTTAGCTGAGAACTTCAAATAAGTATTATAATCTATTCTCATTAACTTCTTTACCTTCTTTTTTAATAGCATAATATGATAATGGTGTGCAGGATAAACATTGGACCAGGACCATTCATTATGAAATAGACAAATCAATTACGATAGAATTGAAAATTTTCAACGTAAAGAAACATATCATGTATTGTATAATCATAGTACTATATATAAATCATAGATAGTTTCCGTATTGAAAATTATAAATGTACAAATTTAAAATGAAATAAGCTTCTTTATTACACAGTTTTACCTAATCCCAAAGAGGACTCTGAATCGTACTGAACCTGGCCATTAAGAGATCGACCACCAAAAACCTGTTCCTAGATGCGAAATCTAGGCACAGCCAATCCCAATTCCAACCACGAAGACACCTAAAACCGTGCGTGCGTGCAAGGATGGATTGCATGCGTTTCGGTCAACGGAAAGTATGCAGTGATTTTCTGACACGTTGATAAATCGTTTCATTGTCACGCCTTTCCGCAACGTTTTTTTTTTGGTCATGCGGACCGAAGAAACGAAGCACGCCACAACACTAGCGTGCCTCGTCGTGTTCGCTTTTGCTGCCCAGGGAGATCCGGTGATGCTGTCAAACAGTCAACCCACGGAGTTTCCCGATCGTCGGGCTCGGGAAGAGATGCATTGGTGAAAGTTTTGCTCGCTTATTTCTTTCTTCCCCGTCCCTGGTTTTGCTACACTGCCTTCCCGCAGCTCGGATCGGGATAGCTTGGACTGGAGGACCTGGTGGTCCTACATTCCACTATCGTAGGAAGTGGATGAGACCCGCACGCAGTCCGTCGCTGCCACGTGAGCGCGTGGAGAGAATATAATAATAATTGACACAACATTAATAATATTATTTTCTAATTTCTTCACCCAAGCGCGCGTCTCGTGGCACGGGCTTCCGCCCGAAACTGCACACACGACGACTGGCACAATGTTTGACCAGCGGGTGAGGTGTTCGCGTCCGGAAATTCGTTCCTCCGCCTTTTTGCCGATCTGCGGGGATAACTTCTTGGTCGTCTTTGGATTAGCTTTCGATTGGGCGCTGAAGAGCGGACGATTTTGCCCACCAGCATCAACCATCGCCGGCAACGTTGTAGGTTTTCGCCGCTCGATAAAATGCACCGTACCCACTCCCCACTCCCGTTGATTACGCCGTTTGAAATGCTGGTGGAAATTTATAGCTTTCATCGCGATCCCCGCGCCAACAGAATGTCCCCGGGGATCGGGCACGAATGGGAAGAGCCGTATTATTTGATAGTGGCAGGGTGACACACCAAACAACTTTCGATGTTTGGTTTTGTTGAGCCAACCTCCGGTGCGATTGCGGAGGCTTCATCGCGGGACGATCTCGGTCCATCCCGAGGGGAGTAGATCGCGTAGGTTGATCGATCGTGTTTGCAGGGTGTTGTACCCTCGATAGATGCGCCCCATCCGTGGGCACAAACAAGCGTGCTAGCGGTGGTTGGCATTTTTATCACCACCCTTTTCCCGATCATCGACTGGATGGTGGCGCGATTCCGCGACGCATCAGTTCATTAGCTTTCAGCGCTATCAAACGTAATGAACGACGGCGCGATTCGTGCACCTCGTGGATGTCGGGGATTTCAATCGTCGGTAGAACTCTCTGCATGTGTCCGGATTAAGGGTAGGCACGCTTAAGGTCTAAAACCGGCTTCCCCATACGATGGGCGTCGTTCGCCCCTTCTCAGCAACATGTTGCTCGATCGCGCTAATGTTGGCGATATCAACATCGCACCCATTCCATTTTCGGCCCATTCCAGCCGGCGTTTGAAGTGTGTGTCTGTGTGTGCACCTGAAATCGTCGGCAATCTGCTCGCAATAACAATACCATTACCATTAGGATTTAAGAGCATCCCCTTCGCGGCACCTTAAAATGGCACCTTCCCCCATAAATGATGAGCCCGTTCGGGCGCTGAAGCACAACGGGGAAAAGGGAGTGTGCAATTTCCCACCATCGGCGGCGGCGAATACCCGCGTGTACCCTATCATCAGGCGAATCACTAACTGAATCCCGGATGATGAATATCCGTGTGCGAGCTGGGGCCTTCATGTGTGTTGCTAGAACGGGAAACGGGAAGAACGCGATCGCGGTGAGGTTTTAAGTAGTCGCAAATTATTTTACTCCTTTTTTTGCCACCACCGAGCGGAACTTGAGGCCGAGCTGAAGGAAACCTTTTTTGTTCCCCCTCCGAAGCCCTAATATGTGGTTTTAACCGAGTGGTGGTGGTGGTTTTTTAAATCCATTCGGTACCGTTTGCTGTTGAGTTTCCTCGAAGAATAATATCTTTCGATGTTTCTTCGAGCAAAGATCAAAGGAAACGAATTGCTCTTGATTGCTAGAACACAATATCAGCTGGTAGTAGAAATTATACTGGCTACTTTATGAATCCTAAGACGGATTTAAATTGAAATATAAATTCAATCATCAAAGGAGTAGAACAAAAATAACTCCTATGCCATGGCATTCCGATGGTTTCCGAAGGAAGTTTCTACTAGCGACGTTTGATTAATGACGCTCATTTCCATTTATTTTCACTTCATCCGTCTTATGGGCTTATGACTAAGGCGGAGGTTTTTCCATGTTTCGGGTTCAACTATTGACCGGCTTATTAGAAAGCGTCTCTTCAGCATCGCTCAACATGGCGCACGGTGAGTCAGTAGCTGACCTTAAGCGAGCTGAACCGAAACGACCGCAGCTCGTTACAGGTCCCGGGAGAATCTTTGCCCTTCCTTGGCGAACCGAACGCTGCTATTGAAAACGGCATTCCTCCTCCCCGCTCCGTCGTACTATTCTTCTTTCCACACCCGGGGATCCCATTCCATGGCCATCATAATGCATTCGCGGCCCTAAATATGCGAGCACCATGCGTCGTTTCAAGTTCACCCCGCGCACCTCGTGTGTGTGCGCGGTCACTTTCGCGCGCGCGCAGTTGCATCGGGTGCGATGCGGTGAAAACTGCAGAATGAGCACCGAAAGTAAGCACGGTCGATACACAAAACGCCAAACGCATCGCACATTCGATCGTTCGTTATTTGCATTTATGCAAAAACACCCCGTGGCTCCCGTCCTGGACCGTCCGCTTCATCTGCGGCGTGCGGTGTTTGTGAACATGTTACATTTTATGTCGCATTGCGGCCTAAAACAATGGCGTCGGGCCTTCTCGCCCGGTTGCGCAGCAGCATCGACAACCGCGGTGCATTTGAAGCATATTTACCGGATCGACTCCCCACACCACACACTGCTGTACACACTTACTTCCGGGCTGGAACGATATCGATGTGCACGTGCGCACGGTTATCCGGTTCGCATTAGGCGGGTACTTACTGCGGGACGAGAGAAAGAGACAGAAAAAAAAAGAAGAAAATTAGTAAACTTTCTCGCGGAGAAACGAACTAATTATGAACGTTGGTGATTTTGTACAGTCGTTGCTAGTAAATGTTATGTCTCAGGTGTTAAAGACTCTTAGCGTCTCATTTTATGAATAATGCTCAGGAGCATTACTTTTTGACGAAGCGCATCAATATTTGTCTATAATGCACCTGTTTTTGTCTTGTGTTTTGTTTATTTTGTCTCTAGCCTAAAACAATAAATTAAATAAGGTAATTGCGATTTTTTCATACATATTTGGAAGGCCAGGCCGAATTGTACTTGATGTAGGTAATTGCGGTTATTTTATATAAATAAACTCGAACAATACTATAAAAAATGTGTGTTTAAAAAATAAGTACTTCAGTAATATCTTTTGTTTACAATTCTCCGTGAGCACTTTTGTTTGCGGAATTTTTCCGTTGGCAGCTTAATTTAAGAGAGCTAAAAAACTAGAAATCTTAAACCAAAGTAGATGAATTCGAGGGAGAAATTGATGCGTTAAGGACAAAACCGGTTGCCTTGGAGACAAAAATGGACGCTTAATGTCATAAAAGGTGCCTTAGAGACAAAAATTGAGTTGACGAGTAGGTTTAGAGGCAAAAATGAGTGCAAACGGCTGCTTTCCCCCCCAACGTTGGCCATAATAATGCCCAACATGGGCAGGTAATTATACTGGAACAAAGAGAGCTCATATCGTGCGTCCATCGTTTTCCACCGGGTTGGAACGCAAAAAGAACGCTAGAACGTCATCAGAAACGCATCGGAATCGGTACGTTGGTGTTTCGTGCGCGCTGCGTAAAATGCAGCCCGTTCAGCCGCCGTGGTTATTTGAATTGAATGGGGAAGGGAAGATAATTTATAGTGTCCACAAACCGGTGCCGGTCGCCACAAACGCCTAAATAGGTCGCACACACAAACGCGTCTGGGACGTACAAATATGTTGCCTTCCTCTCGCGAATGGGGACACCGGGAGCCTGCGTTAGAACAGAAGTGGGAAAACAGTCGACCGCATGCCGAGACACGCCGTGGTTGATGGTAACCGAACCGCATCACACACGCACACACACAAGTGCTCGTGCGCTTTCAAATGCACCTAATGGGAGTTTCCATTTTGGCTTTCCATTTGGCGGGAATGCGGTGTGACCGGCCGTAAGCTTTTAACACCCGGGGAATGTTCTAGTGGTCAGCTCTAGCCGTGGCATGCATGCTGTGAGGCCAACCACAACCGGAGCCCTATCTCCGAGCGCAACCACTCTTCAAGCGGGCGAATTCGATTTGCAAACAATCATTATAAGAGGAAAAAATAAGCTACAAGCCCAAGAAGTCCTATCATCCAGAACCGCCAACGCAACATTTTACTGCAACCGGTTCGGTCCGGGGCCATTCTATCTGTGTCGGTTGGCGAACGCAGGCGGTCCATTCGCTGCCGCCCAGCATTTCGAACCAGAAAAACAATCAACGCCGGTGCACCTGCGCAAACATATGCAGAGGGCCCTGAGAGGTTTCCCTCGCTGTTCCAGCATTTTCAAGGCGCTTTGAAAAAAAATATATGTATTAAAGCTGGAGGTGTCTGTCGCATAAATATTTTAAAGGAAGCGAACTGTCCGCAGTAGATGGACAGGAAAATTGTTGAATAATTTAAATAAAAGGAAATTTCCCTCCACCTCGTTTGCGACGGAAAGGAATACGCGCCGGACCAACTCCGACTGTGGCAACTCTCGCATCACGATTGTGTAACGGATCTACTCCGAAGGGCAAACACCGAACCGGGAGAGGGTTTCGTAGGAAAAAAAAAGCTGTGTGGCTTCGCGACAACTGAGGTGCAAAATAATCCGCAACTCGTGACCACGTCGCGCACGCCGTGAGTCATCACCTCCGTCGCCTCCGTGTTGCTTGGAAACCTGTCCGCCCCGTGTCCGCTCACGGTCCGGGGATGCTGGACGACAAAGGCAAAGAGAAAAGGTCCCAACAGACACACTCCAACTCCAAGAAACTTCTGTTTTCGTATTGGTGAACTAATAAATCTTCGTCTTATTAGCAGCGAAGAACCTTTTCCCGGTACCCTCCACCGCCAGGTTCTCTCCTGACACCGGATCAAGTTTTGGAACCGACGCGACGAGTCTCTTGAAAGATGACGCGATCCAATAACACCTGTAACGGAAACTTAATCCGTCACAGTCGAGCGACGGCCCGGTGAAGACGCTGTTGGGCACACACGATCGCGCGTTCGGTTTCTCTGTCTGCCTTCCCGCGATCGTAACCTGATTTTCGGCACGGTTTTTGAATATGCATATACATATATTTCTTTCCCCACCGGCCACGGGGCAGGTTATTTGATACGATTTTATTAGTTCGACTGCCGTCTTTCCGTTTCGCCAAGCGTTGGCGCGCTCCGTTTTCACGCGTTCTCGTTCTCATGATCGCAAAATGTCACCGTTTGGAGGTTCGAGCATTCGAGCGCTGCCGCCTGACGTCGTCGAGCCAGGCTGTCTGGGGGTGTCTGTGGGAAGTGAACCCGAACGTGTTTCGTTTCGAAATTGAAAAGAAAAAAAAACAAAAATAACGAGATGGATGCACCTTTTCGTACAGGACCTTCAAACTCCGAGTATGAATGTGCGATTTGTGCAACGACCCTTAGAAGTCGCAGCTCAAGCTGGGCCCGTTGGAGGTGTTGCTTAGGAAAACAAAACACCAACAACCACGACCATCCGCCACAAATTCCCAAGAGGGAAATATTCACCACGGTGGAAAAAAAACGTAATAGAAAATCCACATCCTGCGCATTGCCAGCATAGCGCGATCGCCCATTACCCGCGAATTGCGCGGCGAACGGTATTATGACCTCAATTTTCGCTTCCCGATCTTTTGCGCTCAAATCACTAAACGATCGCCGCACTCTCGGTACACCCTCGGGTACGATTGCGCATCAGCATCGCGCCGTCCAGCGGTCGGAAACGGCGCAGGAACGAAACTAAATCATCGAAGAATTTATTACCATTTGGCGAGATAAGAAACGGTGCGCTCACGCGAGGGAGGGCATCAAGAATGTTTTCCCGCGCCACTCCGGGTCGGTCGGAAGGAAACTATGCTGCCGCAGAAGCATGCACAACGAGGTGGTTGGGGGTGGATGGGAAGTGTGCGATCATTATTACTACCATCGTCAACGGTATCGCTCGCACGATGGCGATGAAAGCCGGTCGCGCACATTGTGGTCACGATTTGTGCTCCGCCGGTTGCAGTTGCAGCATAAATCGTATGTTCCTTGGCCGTACCGGCCGTTGCCGGGAAAATGCAGCCCATCCCTTCCGGTGGTAGAAGGTGGTAGAGGTAATGAAAATCAATTTCACCGTAATAATCAGCTTCAGCAAAAAATGCAATCGGTTACACCTGTGTGCAATTGCAGTTTTTGATGCACGAGGCGTATGCGAGTTTTCAATCAATGGTGGTTTTCTTTCTATCCACCGAAAGCACCGTTCTAATCGGTCCAACCCGTCCGACCAGTCCGATCGGGAACGATCGAATTCGAGAAGCGAAAATATAAATCTCGTCCATCCCGTAAGTCTACGAATATTCCAAAACTCCCTCCCATCGATCGATTTCGCTTCGTTTCGGAGAATGAAACCGAGAAAGGAAGATCCCGGGCAGCAGATGGCAATAAATTGAAAATATTATAAAACAGACGTTGCGCTGTCGCGGATTATCGCGATTTCGGTGCCGGTTTTTCACCCCCTCGGCCAGAGAACACGACTCGAGACTCGATTCTCCAATGATGTTAGCATGCTCGAACGAGGATGCGAATCACTTCACCGGATTTCGAGTGGCCGCGGAATGATAACGATGTGCCGTGTTCGGTAATAAATTTTATTGCCATTAAGAAGTTACACTATCATCCGTGGCAGCTTTCCTGCCTGAATCTGGGGAGGACTGAACGACAGCATGCAGGTGTAAGGAGAACTGACGGTGGTAACTTCTAGTAGCTTCTTGATAGATTTTTCTCCCCCCCCTCAACTTCCCCCCACATCAGCACGCGTCCAACCCGTGCGGGGTGCAAAATGATCGCAAGAAAACACGCACATTTAGTCGGTTCGGGTTTGTTTTCCAATTATAGGAAATTGGATCAATTATTGATATTGCAAACGTATTGGCACGTTGCTTCTCGCGTTTCGCTTCACGCCATCGCCTTGTCGGATGGATATTGCAATGGTTTTTTGTTCCCGCATTTCATTTGGCCAACTATTTTTTTGTTTCTTCCTTTTTCCATGTCCCACGCCCTTGTGCGTTAATCATCTGCGGGATGCGATCGTTACGACTTAGACAACCCGATTAGCGATTGGTTACGTTACAAGCTTGGCGTCGACACCCCGCTCCTTCCCGGGACCGGGAAAGCGAGAAGCGTTCGAAAAACCTTTTCTCGCCGAGAAGCTGCGCAAACCGGTGGCGGTAGAACGGACGCTTCGCCGCAGTGATAACGATCTGCGTAATTTGCAGCGAAAAGCGGGGAAACAAAATGGGGAAACAAATGAAAACGAAACCCCCGGACGGGGCCGGCGGGACGGGGCAGAGGGTTCGCCGTCTGTTGGGTAGTTGTTTAAGTTCAAGTAAACAACATTCATTACTGTCACGAAGCTGCCCGGTAGCCGGGCCGGGTTGGTGGTGGCCCGGGTCGGAGCCGGGCCAAGGAAGCCAACGCATAGGAATGCATTCCACACGCAGGTAACACGCAATCGCCGTTTCTTGTTTGTTCTGCAAATGGACCCGGCGAGGTCCCGACGTGCCGCGCCCGACCGGTTAACGATATGTTTGAACACTTTGTAGATAATTTATGCACTAAATACTAGCTACTAGCTGGGGAAGGAATTGAATTGGGGGAAAAAAGGGAAATTAATTACCGGGCGTTTGTTGGGAGGCTTCGGACCAGCTCTCAAAACTCATCCCGAGGATGTTTAACCTTTCGGTTGTTACTCAATTTTCTCCCAAATGGCCATCCACCTGTCCATTGCCGGGACCAAAAGGTTGTAAACCGCTGCTTCCGGTTGGAAGGAATACAAAAAAAAACTAAAAAATAACGTGATCGAAATGCATAAAAAACCTTATGCCAACCGCTGGCCCATATGGTTTACGATGCCCACAATAAAAACCCTAGTTTTGTGGGTTTCCCCTCTTCATAAGGCTCGTCACCGATCCCGGGTGTTATTGTCAAAAATCTCTAGCCCATCTCTAAACAACTCAATTTGCCTACCAGGCGGAACTTCGGTGTGCGCGGGGGAGCGCTATAAAATATGAAATTTTATCCATTTTTGCCGAAATCGGTTTCAATTCGTCTTCGTTTTTTTATGACACTTTATGATGGCGATCCCACCCGACCAGGCGACGAACCGGCGAAGTCGTGTGACGCTTTAGCAAACGATCGACGAACGGGTTTGCTGCGAGGGAGAAGTGTCCGGGGCCGGTGATGCCCACTTTATCCGGAGGATTGAACCATCACTGGCAGGCTCAAGACGGCGGCGAGCCGGGACAGAATTATCAATCGTAAAGATTGCGATTTCTTGTAGGAGTGTTGGCACACAGACTAGTGGGAAGCTACTTGCGTGAGGTTGCTCTCTCTCCCTCTGTGCCTGTCCATCTGGCCAAGTGGTCACGATCGCATGATAATGTCAAGATGCGCAACCATTAATCTATCGGGGAAGAAACGATCGCCGGTTGGCGCTAGCAAATGGAGATGGACAATGGACCGACAACTAAAACCGAATGCTAAACAGCTGGCCCAAAGGGGAAGGATTTTCGGGGTTAAACTTTACATATTCCGAGGCAGATGGTTTGCGGGACATTAAATGAATGTTATTGCACTATGTGATCGATGGAAAGATTACAAAATCGAGGACAATGGTATGGAGAACTGTTATGGCAAGCATGAGAACTCTAGTCGCGTTTCACACATGGCATATTAATAAGATGGAAAGAAAAGTTACGACTACAAACTATAGGCACGTTTGGCAAGATGCAACCGAACTGACAAAGAGTTGCTATCAAGCCCAAGTTCAATGCCCACTGGAAGCAACTATTTCCAACGTCAGGCAGACGGCTTTTCGTTAATGTAGCAACTAAAAAGCTCCAGCCTTTGGAAAACGAAAATGAACCAACTGTCAATCGCCTATCGCTTTAGGCTCGAAAGTGATCGTTAAGAGATAGCCACTTTCCGACTTCAATTGGATCAATCCACCAAGGCCAAAGCAACGTCGACTCGAATTGATCGTAAGCTCTCGATGCAATTGAGCGAGCCGAGGGAATTTTTGCATGTCTTCTAGAGCCCGCTGTCCATCCGTGCCCTTCGAAACGTCGCTTCAGTCACAATGCTGACGGTCCGAGAAAAGAGTCGGCGACCTCATTCCTTCCTTGAATAGTTTTTCTTTCGTTTTTTTCTCGCAACACTAAAAAGTACGAAAAATAGTTCACCGCACCATTACTCAAAGAGTTATATTTGATTCAATTAAAATTCTTCTTTATGCGCCTAAATAAAATCATTCCCAGTGAGCGAACGGTGGGTTCTTCCAAGGGGCCGATGTGACATTTAGCTGTCACCTCTGTCGATCTGACACTTGACATATCATCATGGCGGCGTGTGGCTGCAAGTTCGACCATCAATTGTCGGTTTATTTAGGTTTACAAAAAAAAAATGCAGAGATCCCAACAGTTGACGTCAAACTGTTAAACTATCTAACGACTCCTCGCAGCCCGTCATCCGCACTAGCACCATTTTTCTTTCGCCTTCCATCATTTGCGGCGACTTTGGGCGATTTCATGCCTCATCACAGAAGTGGATTACAATCATTCTTCCTCACCCTCACATCCCCTCTCGTCGGAGAAGGATGGAAACCGTTGTGATGGAGTGCGCCATTTTTCTGTTTCCGTCTTCCTATCGTCGTTCGTAAATCTAATCTTCAGCCATAGTTTTACCGCCCGGTTCTTATTTGGCCGGTCCTCTACTACAACGGTTTCCGACCGTTATGACACCTGCTGGATGCTGTGTTGTCGAAATTCTCGGTAACACTAGCAAATGACTGACCACCCGAGACGGGTGACAATCGGCAGTGCGAAAGAAATTCGAGAACGCCCAGCACAAGGAAAAGTTCGTCACGAAAAGCCGATTGGACCAACCGAGTGATCGCGCAAGGTATACGATCGAGCAATGGCCGTTGGCCCCTGGCCGGCTGAGGTAATCTTAACTTTATGGCAACGAGCTAGAAGTGCTTAGAAAATGCGGCTGCAATCAAGAGCAGCCGAGAAACAAACTGCTTTGGGGTTGATAATTAAACACCGAACGGGTGAGAGACGACAGCAAAGTGGAAGGCAAGCCACCGCCAAACATTCAGGCAAGAAGGTGTGGATAGGTGAACGGGCTTAAAAAAAAAAGAAAAACTATCCTCTTGGCCATAGTCACACACAAACATACACACTCATGCCACACGAGAGCGAACCAGATGGAGGTTAGACTCGGAAAATTAGCATAATTAATTGCTGGCTTCATATCGCGGCGCAAGAACTAGAAACTTCACTGAGTAAACGGCCAATTGGGATCCGATGGCCTGCGGTCGGCGATTGTCGTTGTTATTATTGATGATATGGGCGGCGGTTTGGCTCTTTGGCTAAGCGTTGACTAACGAAAATGGCTCCGGGGGGGAAGGTTGTTTTTCGCTTAGGTAATATAGAACTGAAACTGGTTCTCGATCAAAGGCAGAGAGTGCGATGTAAATATCGAAAGGAGAAAAAAACAACTAGAACACCTTAGCTAAGGGTTGCTGGTGAGGCAATTAATCGATAAGAAATTCCTGTTTTATCAGCCCCACGAAACGATCACTATCACACAAACACACCGGTCTGCAAGCTGACGAACCGCGTCGGTTTCCTTTACGGTACACACACCAGCCAAACTGGCGACAAATCTCTAGGCCCGGCTATTAAAATGTAGCCACGGTCAAACCCATTTGCTTGACTGATGTGCGTTTTGTTGTGCCCCTAATGTTAATCTAATTAATCCATCGAAAGGCAAACAAAATGGACATCGAATACACGTCGTATTTGAATTGCAAATTGCGTTATCCCTCTCGGAATGGCAGCTCGGCCGTGCAGTGACGATCGCTGTTTGGTTTAATTTTTTTACTGATTTTCCATATCGGCTTCGATCCTCGGCAGGTGAATTAAGACGTTTACCCAATCGCAGTTCGATCGAGGGGGTTCGCCCGCCTTTAGGGTTCGTCGCTCGTTAGAGGATTTTAGTGGACCATATTTTTCAAACACCCGAAACCGAACGCGAAAGGCGGCAACAAACGTTGCCCTGATCTGTTGATTAATTGGAAAAAATAACCCCCGAGCTATCAACCGAGATGGGGACCGGGGGTTCGGTGGCAAGACTAACAAAATTAATGAGCCAAAAATTCATTTTTCCTGAAGGAGTTGTTTTTCATTCTATTTTTTTTTTGTCTCACTCCGCACCGGTTTTGATTTAAATGATTTCCTCACCAGCTGTGGATGCTCGCACTGTGATGTGCGCTTTGTGTGGCGAATCTTCGGCATGACCTTTCCGCAGCGACGTAACGGGGCCTCCGGACGGAACGGCATTTCACGAAATCGATTAATAGAGAGGCCGCGCGCGTTCTGCTGCTAGTTTCGCGGTCGTGCTGTCTCCAGGTGCTGACTTCGACCGGCGAAGCAATGGTGCAAATCGAATCGAAACGTATGAAAGAATTTCACACCACCTATGATCTCGCCTGCCCGCCGCTCGCTTGGCTGAACAAAAGACTTCAACCGGTGGAGCGCAAGCGAGGAACCCGCCTAGACGGGAACGGAAAAAAAACACGTTACGTTACAGAACGTAGCCGGGCGTTGTTGCCGGTGCCATTTCCACCGTGCATCCTTCCCGGTACCAGTTGATGGCTCTCAATTAAAGACAAATACATTAGGCCGTAATGGCTTTCTGCTGTTATGACACACCGCGGCATCAGGGTGGGAAACGACCTGTCGCTCGACGTCGCCTAGTCCAAGAACGGATCGTAGAACGTAGCAGTTCATAGAAGTAAAAATAAAAATTTCTTCCCACCAGACTGCCAACCGTCGCTGCACGTCGCGCAATCAGAGGCGGATCATAGACTAAGCAGCTGCTTTGGGGCCCCGAATTATCGGTAATGATAAAGTACCCACCTCGAAGTTTTTTGCTCAATATTTTTGTTCAAATGCAAGTAAATATATTGTAATCATTCTGTTTTAGCTTTTCTTTTTATTCTTCTTTTTTATTGTTCGTTTATGAGACTTTTATTAGGTTAGTGAAAACAAATGAAGTTTAACTTTTAGAAAAATTAAAAATATGTATGTTGAAGAAAAAACAGTGACGAGATGAATTGACCACTGTAGTAAATATTTAAAAAAATTGCAATAAATGCATCTTAATATTTAATGTGTGCTCCTTTGTAAGTCCCGAACCTACTGAAGGTGCTTCGGCATGCTCTACACGTTTTTTTCGATATTGAGGATTATAATTCTTCCAGAGCGCGCTCCAGAGCTTCAAAAAGGCTTTGTTTTTGCCATTTTACAAATGTTACAATTTTTAAAACAAATGTTCTAATTTTTCGGCTTTTGCCAAAAAGGAAAATTGCGTTGGTTGGTTATCACGGATCGTTATGGGCTTATCATACTTTTTCCCTTTATGTATATGGGTAGTTTTCTGTGTAGAGTCGATCTCACGTTTCAAAACCAACCCCCTGTATAAGCCGCGTTACTGCATGGGTGTCGTTGCAGTTGCTATGGACAACCTCAGGCTGTCGTTCACAAACTACTAATTTCCGTTCCTCCTTAGACAACCATGTGCAGTCGATCGGATTGCAGGCCATGTTGAGTAATGCAACATTCGACGACGTTCCATTGACATCGAAGCTGGTAATAAAATTGTAACTCACAAAAATTGCAAAATTTTCCACCGGAATGGATGAAAGGTTAAGATTTGTCAACAAGTTTTCTTCGAGTTTTAATGATTCCAGCTGAGGTGGAAAGTGGGTACTGTTCAGAACGAAGGATGTCATGTTGTTTCTGGAGAGCCACAGGAACTTTAAACTCCACATGGTTGCGAAGCTTCCTATGGCCACGGAAGTGATGTGATTTCCGTCCAAGTAAAGCTGGGCAAGGTTCTTCAAATTTTCCAAGCATTGCGGAAGAGAAGCCAGAAGGTTGTCGTGCAATACAAGCTCTTCCAGGTTTGGAGTATCCCACTGGCATATTTTTAGAGTTTTTAATTTGTTGTGCGCCAGTTTTAAAAAACGTATAGTTTTTGAAGTAAACTGTCCATGCAGAGCTGCTATTTGGTTGCCATCTGATGAAAACATACCGAGGTTAGAGAAGGCGTTAAACAACTGCAAGTCCATTGATTCAATCATATTACTCCCCAAATGTATCGCCTCTGTAGGTGTCGGGCAAGCTTCCGTATTATTGCTCGTAATGAAACGTATCCTGTTTAAACGCAAATCAATCACCGATATTTTCTCATGCCCACAGAAGATGCTTAAATCCAAGCGTTGGATAAGTGACCACGAGATGTGTAGTTCACGTAGATTTTTCAAAAACCTTATCGTAGGAGTTATAGTCGCTAGACTGCTGCTGATAATTTTAAGATCTTCAAGTTTGTGGTTTTCTTCGAACTTGATCTCACGGAGACCTGTGTTTCGCACAAGGAGGAAATATATGTTGCACTTGCTGGAGAGGCTGAGGCGTTGCAACTTCGGTGCAGACTCAATCGAAACGTGTTTCGCTCGACCTGCCCCGATCCCTTCCAGTATCTTTGCATCAACATGGTGCACCAACAGCCGCATATACACCACTCTATCCACGTCATCGGGAATGTATCGATAGAAGAAGGTTTCTTGCGGAGTTCGTAGTTCTGTTATCACACATAACCCCTGGTCGCATTTAAAGCTGATGGCGTTGAGCAGCGTTACAATCATAAAGAACAGTGACAAGCTGCAATTGAAGAACACAATGTTTCAAATAAGCTCGAAAATGACACGAAAATGTTCACAAGCCTAACCACCACTGTAAGGAAAGAAATCCGAACGCCATCTGTAAAATATCACTCGTCAGTTACGTTTGTCATGTTAAAAGGTTTATGGTTTTGGGATAGCGAATGTGTCGCCTTTATATGTCAGAAATAAGCCATTACCATAAGCATGAACATCATTAGGGTTAGCAATAACAACTATTATAATCCAATCGAGTATCACTAATAAGCCGCGTTTAAAATGTAACTCTATAAGTTTCCGGAAGTCATAAGATCCGGCAAAGGCGGATCATGGAGTAAGCAAACTAAGCAGCTGCTCTGGCCCCCAGATTATCGTAGGTCCCGTACATTCTGCCCATAGTTTTTAAATTGCAATCCTGGAATTATTTTGTCAAACAGTTGCTTGTCTTATTAAATGCGTGACGAGCTTGTGGATTTCTTTCCAAGTGAAAGTAAAAACTAAAATTGAAAGTGTAGGAATGATGCAACTGAACTATCAGATCTAAGTGCTGATGAAGGAAAGGTCACCAAACGCCACATTCTCGTGTTTCTGTTGTTGAAAAAAAGATGAACAAATTTTTTGGCATTTTACTGTAGACTATATTTTTAAATCATCATCAACACTTTTAAAATATCCAAACACAATAAAAATGAATGTCGAATGATTACAAATGGAATGCACCTTGAACATTTCATATATCTTGCGGCTGCTGGCCTCAATGCTTGGCAGCGTCTAATAATTTTCTAATGATGTCGTACACCGTACTTCTTTTGATGTCAGATATTAAAATGCCCCCATCATTTTCAAAGGGTTGATCATCACGTTATCTTAAAAGCTCCGGCGATCGTATTAATAGGATGGATGGATTCACTAAAAGCCGTGGCCTTCGCGCCAAAAGGTGGTAAGCTGGAGCTATACAACAGTAGCTGTGGTAAAAGAAAACATGTGGGTGCAATAAATGTAAACAAAAAATTTTAATTACTTTTTGCTACATATAGCGCCATTTCTAAGTGTTGGTATTCAAATTTAAAAATAAGTTATTTCATTGCGCTTTAAAATTAGTCATATTCTGGAAATTTCTTATTAAACTATTCTTTTTTCGTATAGAAGAGGAATTTTGAAAATTGGTTTCATAAAATGTCAAACCAAAAGACCGGACTCTGAACCTCTGTGCCACACTGCCGAACGAACTCGCTTTATATCCCGCGGGACTGCCTGGGTGCCCCGGGTTATTCTAAGCTACTAACTAATTAAATGTATAATGGAGAATAATAGCAACCCTCGACTTTTCTTTCCTAGATTTTCATTTATACGATTTCGGATTGCATTTTCTTCGGGCAACCCTTTGACAAACCGCTGATTTCCTTTCCTCCTTAGAGAACCATGTACAGTCAATCGGATTGCAGGCCATCGAGAGAAATGCAACATTCGATGACGTTCCATTGACATCGAAGCTGCTAATAAAATTGTATCTCACAAGAATTGCAAAATTTTTCACTGGAATGGATGAAAGGTTAAGATGTGTCAACAAGTTATCATCGAGTTTTAATGACTTCAACTGAGGTGGAAAGTGGGTACTGTTCAGAACGACGGATATCATGCTGTTGTTGGAGAGCGACAGGTCTGTTAAACTCCACATGGTTGCGAAGCTTTCTATGGCCACGGAAGTGATGTGATTTCGACTCAAATAAAGCAGGGTCAGGTTTTTCAGATTTTCCAAGCATTGCGGAAGAGAAGCCAGAAGGTTGTCGTGCAATACAAGCTCTTTAAGGTTTGGGGTATCCCACTGGCATATTTTTAACGTTTGTAATTTGTTGTGGGCCAGATGTAAATAACGTATAGTTTTTGAAGTAAACTGTCCATGCAGAGCTGCTATTTGGTTGCCTTCTGATGAAAAGATACCGAGGTTAGAGAAGGCGTTAAACAACTGCAAGTCCATTGATTCAATCATATTACTCCCCAAATGTATCGCCTCTGTAGGTGTCGGGCAAGCTTCCGTATTATTGCTCGTAATGAAACGTATCCTGTTTAAACGCAAATCAATCACCGATATTTTCTCATGCCCACAGAAGATACTTAAATCCAAGCGTTGAATAAGTGACCACGAGATGTGTAGTTTACGCAGATTCTTTGAAAGCCTTATCGTAGGAGTTATACTCGCTAGACTGCTGCGAATAATTTTAAGCTCTTTAAGTTTGTGGTTTTCTTCGAACTCTATCTCACGGAGACCTGTGTTCCGCACAAGGAGGAAATATATGTTGCACTTGCTGGAGAGGCTGAGGCGTTGCAACTTCGGTGCAGACTCAATCGAAACATGTTTCGTTCGACCTGCCCCGATCCCTTCCAGTATCTTTGCATTAACATGGTGCACCAACAGCCGTATATACACCACTCTATCCACGTCATCGGGAATGTATCGATAGAGGAAGGTTTCTTGCGGAGTTCGAAGTTCTGTAATCACACACAACCCCTGGTCGCATTTGAATCTGATGGCGTTGAGCAGCGTTACAATCGTAAAGAACAGTGACAAGCTGAAATTGAAGAACACAATGTTTCAAATAAGCTCGAAAATGACACGAAAGCTTTCACAAGCCTAACCACCACTGCAAGGAAACAGATCCGTACGCCATCTGTAAAATATGACTCGTCAGTTACGTTTGCCAAGTTAGAACGGTTTTGGTTGTGGGATAGCGAATGCGTCGCCTTTATATGTCAGAACTAAGCCATTACCATAAGCATGAGCATCATTAGGGTTAATAGTAATAGCTATTATAATACAATCGTGTATCACTATTAAGCTGCGTAGTGCGTTTTGGTTTAACTTGATTAAGGCATGCAGTCAAGGTGTTTGTAATCTTTTGCCATTTACTTGTTTTGGTTTCCGGAAAGTCATAGGATCCGGCATAGGCGGATCATGGAGGAAACAAACTAAGCAGCTGCTTTGGGGCTCCGAACTGTCGTAGGTCCCGTACATTTTGCACATATTTTTTTAAATTTCAATCCTGAAATTATTTTGTCAAACAGTTGCTTGTCTTATTAAATGCGTGACCAGTTTGTGGATTTCTTTCCAAGTGAAAGTAAAACCAAAAAATGAAAATGTAGGAATCAACTGAACTATCAGAATCAAGTATTGATGAAGAAAAAGACATCGAGCCTTACATTCTCGTGTTTTGTTGGTATAAAAAAAGATGAACAAATTTTTTGGCATTTTACTGTAGACTATATTTTTAAATCATCATCAACACTTTAAAAATATCCAAACCCAATAAAAATGAATGTCGAATGATTACAAATGGAATGCACCTTGAACATTTCGTATATCTTGCGGCTGCTGGCCTCAATGCTTGGCAGCGTCTAATAATTTTCTAATGATGTCGTACACCGTACTTCTTGATGTCAGATATTAAAATGCCCCCATCATTTTCAAAGGGTTGATCATCACGTTATCTTAAAAGCTCCGGCGATCGTATTAATAGGATGGATGGATTCACTAAAAGCCGTGGCCTTCGCGCCAAAAGGTGGTAAGCTGGAGCTATACAACAGTAGCTGTGGTAACATATAGTGCTATTTCTAAGTGTTGGAATTCAAATTTAAAAATAAGTTATTACCTTATAATATTCTATTTTTTCAGCTTTTGCGTTGCGTTGATCTCTCAACAGCCGATTTCCAAATCCTAACTCTTTTTCTTCTTGTATGTTGGGATTGAAACTATTATCATGAGCCGATAAATTATCATTGACCGTTACGGACATATCCCACTTTTTCCCTTTATGTACGCGGGTAGTTTCCAATGGGGCAATCGAACTCACGCACAGTGGTTCAGCTAGTGCGGCGGTCCGATCGTCAAAATTTTCTATACAGTGTTCGTTGTTTTCAAGACAATAATTAACCAAGAATGTGAATTAGATTTTCTTAATCTGGATCTAACGTTGCTACTTGCTACTACCTTGTGCAAACACCAAGCCTGCAGCTACCGTCAACTTAACTATGATTTTGGCAAGAATTTTACGCCAGACAACGTTATTACTACATCCACCCGACAATATTTTTTCATTTACCTTTCTACATCAATTCTGCACTCGTACAACCTTCCATAACATACAGTAATGCTTTGTATGCAAGAACACAGTTGAAGTGGAAGATTTAAATACCTACAACTTTCAATACCTACAACTCCCAGAGTCGCAAATAGCCGCAGCCAAATTTTTCAGCATACCTTCTTAAGATGTTATATTTATGCCCTGATATGGTCTCATAGAGTTCCGTTTAGTTCCAAAAAAGTGCTGGCTTATGAAAATCAAAAATGTTGTGTGAGTTTTTCATTCATTAAAAAAAAATGACAGTATGTTTTGATAAAATTTTAATTTTTTATAACTTTATAAGAAAGCCAACAAAATTTCCTTTTCAACAATGTATGACAAGTGTGAGAAAATATTTTATAAATAATCTGAATTAAATATACAAAATGATGCAAATATTCGAAAGAAAATTAGATTTTTCACACTTTGCGCAACTTTCACGAGTGATATCTCACGCAATTGTGCTGTAAAATTAGTCATATTCTGGAAATTTCTTATTGACCTATTCTTTTTTCATATAGAAGAGGAATTTTGAAAATTGGTTTCATAAAATTTCAAACCAAAAGACTGGACTCTGAACCTCTATGCCACGCTGCCGAACGAACCCGCTTTATATCCCGTATAATGTAGAATTTGGTCTGTGAATGGGGTAGGATCCGACGCCTCCTGAAGGCTACATAGGCTCTCCAACCCAACTCCTATTCTGGTATGTCCAAGCCATACAGACCGTGTACATGTAGCCCCGCTTATCCGAGCTTGGGTAAACGGGTACAATCCCACCCCCTTGGGAGGATGGGGATGCATGGCTAAGGCAGAAGGGGGGTGAGCAGTCCGGGTTGCCAGACTGCTTGAACGCCTGGGGGGCAACCAGGCGCAACCAAAGCTGCCACTGGGTCGCAGGGCCAGTCACCCGGCCCCAGTAACAAGGACTACGGAAAGAGGAATCAACAATATACGGAACGGATTCAACGGTAACGGACCTATGCAACGCCCCCGGACAACGATTAAAATGGGCTCATGGAACGTACGCACAATGTATAGAACCGGAGCCTTGAAACAATTGGACGATGAACTAGCCAAGCTAAACATGGACCTCGTCGCACTACAAGAGATACGCTGGCTAGGCAGTGGTGTGCAGAATAGGCGTGGCAGTAGCTACGACATCTACTATAGCTGCCACGACCGCCACCACATGCTCGGCACGGGCTTCGCCGTAGGTCAACGTGCGAAGTCCGCAGTCATTGATTTCAAGGCTATAAACGATAGGCTATGCTACCTGCGCATGCGAGGCAAATTTCATAATATAAGCCTCATTAACGTTCATGCCCCTACCGAAGACAAAGATGAAGAGGAGAAGGACCTGTTTTACGGCCGCCTCGCGAAACTCTATGAAAGCTGCCCCAGGTATGACGTCAAAATCATCCTGGGGGATTTCAATGCTAAAGTCGGTAGGGAGTCGATGTACCGCCAGTACATCGGAACCCACAGTCTACACGAGCACAGCAATGAAAACGGTAGTAGATTGGTCCAGTTCGCAGCAGCGAGCAATCTGGTCATCGGAAGTACCAAGTTTGCGCGACGGGACATTCACAAAACCACGTGGGTGTCCCCGGATGGAGCCACTTCCAACCAGATCGACCACGTGTTGATTAACCGCCGCCATCAATCGAGTCTGTTAAACGTCAGAACCTATAGGGGGGCCAACATCGATTCTGATCATTACCTGGTTGGCTTAATGATAAGATGCAGGATCGCCTGCCCACGAGCCAATGTGGGTAGAAGCAACACGCAGACACGATACAACACGGACTCTCTTAAGGACAGTCGAGTCCAACTCTCCTACCAGGGAGCCATAGATGAGTCTCTACTACTGCTACAAGGAGAAACAGATACGAGCGGGAGATGGGATGCTCTAAAAACAACGATCACGAACTGTGCCAAAAACGTTTTAGGAGAACGTCGTGGCAACACCAGATCTGGCTGGTACGACGAAGAGTGTAGACTTGTGAATGAACGCAAAAACTGCGCATACCGAGCAATGCAGCAGAAACAAAGAACACGGGCATGCGCAGAAGAATATCACCGGTTCAGACGAGAAGAGAAGCGAGTTTTCAAGCGAAAGAAGCAATTGTGGGAGGACGCCAAAATGCGAAAACTCGAGGAAACCAGAGTGCGTTACGGACCCACAAGACAGTTTTACCAAGCGATAGCAGGCCACCGAAGCACCTTTACTCCGAAGGTGACCTGCTGTCGCAGCAAGGATGGAGATCTGGTCAGCAACCAGCCAGAGGTCCTCTCGCGGTGGGCTCAGTTCTTCGATGAATCACTAAATGATCAGTTTAACGAGCAGCTGGAGGCTCCACCAGCAGATGAAATCATGCTTCAGCCACCTAGCATTGAAGAAACACGAAAGGCTATCCGTCGCCTCAAGAACAACAAGTCGCCTGGCACGGACGGAATAACAGCCGAACTGATCAAAAACGGAGGCGCAAATCTAGAGAACGAAATTCATCGACTGATATCTGAGATATGGGATAGCGAATCGATGCCTTGTGATTGGAATCTTGGTATCATCTACCCCATATACAAAAAGGGAGATAAGTTAGACTGCAGTAACTACAGGGGTATTACGGTGTTGAATACCGCCTACAAAATATTCTCCCTCGTTCTTCAAGAACGACTTGACCCATACGCTGAAGAGATAGTAGGAAACTATCAGAGGGGATTCCGAAGAGGGAGATCAACCACTGATCAGATCTTCACCATGCGGCAAGTCTTGGAGAAGATGGCAGAGTACCAACAAAACACTTTCCATCTCTTCATTGACTTTAAAGCCGCATATGATAGCATAGCCAGGGTAAAACTGTATCAAGCCATGAGCTCATTTGGAATCCCGGCTAAATTAATCAGACTTGTAAGAATGACCATGACCAACGTCACTTGTCAGGTGAAGGTGGATGGAAAACTCTCAAGTCCCTTTGCTACCACCAAGGGACTGCGCCAAGGGGATGGGCTTGCCTGCATACTCTTCAACCTAGCGCTAGAGAGGGCCATCCGAGACTCGGAGGTGGAAACTTCGGGGACCATCTTCTATAAGTCAATCCAGATCCTGGCATACGCTGATGATATTGATATTATTGGTAGAAGGCTCTCCTATGTAGCAGAAGCATACCAAAGGATCGAGCAAGCGGCGAATAACCTCGGGCTGCAGATAAACGAGGGGAAAACCAAGATGATGGTGGCACCATCAGCGGCCCTGCCAACAATTGCCGAAAGCCTACGCGGGGGTGACGTACAAGTAGGTGAACGCACTTTTGAAGTCGTCCAAAATTTCACCTATCTTGGGTCAAAGGTCAGCACCGACAACAACATTGAAGATGAAATTCGCGCTAGGGTGCTGGCAGCCAACCGGTCATATTACAGTCTGAGAAATCTCTTCCACTCACGATACCTGTCAAGACAGTCGAAGCTGGGACTATACCGAACATTCATAGTACCAGTGCTCACATACGCCTCCGAGACATGGACTCTGTCCAAATCTGACGAAACCCTCTTAGCCGTGTTCGAGAGGAAGATGCTCAGGAGGATTTTTGGCCCCGTATGTGAGGAGGGACAATGGAGGAGCCGCTATAACGACGAGCTCTACGAGCTGTACGGTGACCTTACTGTCGTACAGCGAATTAGACTCGCCAGGCTCCGGTGGGCTGGTCATGTCATGAGAATGGCACCGGACGACCCAGCCCGTAAAGTCCTTTTAGGCTGTCCCCAAGGACAGAGGAGGCGTGGTAGGCCTAAATTGAGATGGAAGGATGGCGTAGACGAAGCCGCCAATAAAGCCGGGATACGGAATTGGACCAGCGTGGCGAGCGACCGTGAGCGGTTTCGGATGGAGCTTCGTCAGGCCAAGACCGCTCAGCGGTTGTAGCGCCACATAAGTAAGTAAGTAAGTAAGTATAATGTAGAATAATAGCAACCCTCGACTTTTCTTTTCTAGATTTTCACTTATACGAATTCGGATTGCATTTTCTTCGGACAACCCTTTGACAAACCGCTGATTTCTTTTCCTCCTTAGAGTACCATGTGCAATCGATCGGATTACAGGCCATGTTGAGGCTTGTAACATTCGATGACGTTTCATTGACATCGAAGCTGGTGATCAAATTGTGCCTCAGAGCAATTGAAAAATTGTCCACTGGAATGGATGAAAGGTTAAGATTTGTCAACAAGTTTCTATTGAGTTCTAATATGTTCAACTGAGGTGGAAAGTGGGCACTGTTCAGAATGACGGATGTCATGTTGTTGTTGGAGAGCGACAGGTCTGTTAAACTCCACATGGTTGCGAAACTTTCTATGGCCACGGAAGTGATGTGATTTCCGCTCAAGTAAAGTTTGGTAAGGTTTTTCAGATTTTCCAAGCATTGCGGAACAGAAGCGAGAAGGTTGTCGTGCAATACAAGCTCTTTAAGGTTTGGGGTATCCCACTGGCATATTGTTAACGTTTGTAATTTGTTGTGCGCCAGTTTCAAATAACGGATAGTTTTTGAAGTAAACTGTCCATACAGTGCCGATATTTGGTTGTGGTCTGATGAAATGATACCGAGGTTAGAGAAGGCGTTAAACAGCTGCAAGTTCATTGATTCAATCATATTACTCATCAACTGGATCCCCTTTGTAGGTGTCGGGCAAGATTCTGTATTGCTGCTCATAATGGAGCGTATCTTGTTTAATCTCAACTCAATCTCCAATATTTTCTCATGCCCACAGAAGATGGTTAAATCCAAGCGTTGAATAAGTGACCACGAGATGTGTAGTACACGCAGATTCTTTAAAAGCCTTATCGTAGGAGTTATACTCGCTAGACTGCTGCTGATTATTTTAAGCTCTTCAAGTTTGTGGTTTTCTTCGAACTCGATCTCACGGAGACCTGTGTTTCGTAGAAGGAGGAAATATATGTTGCACTTGCTGGAGAGGCTGAGGCGTTGCAACTTCGGTGCAGACTCAATCGAAACGTGTTTCGCTCGACCTGCCCCGATCCCTTCCAGTATCTTTGCATCAACATGGTGCACCAACAGCCGCATATACACCACTCTATCCACGTGATCGGGAATATATCGATAGAAGAAGGTTTCTTGCGGAGTTCGAAGTTCTGTAATCACACACAAGACCTGGTCGCATTTGAAGCTGATGGCGTTGAGCAGCGTTACAATCATAAAGAACAGTGACAAACTGAAATTGAAGAACACAATGTTCAAATAAGCTCGAAAATGACACGAAAACGTTCACAAGCCTAACCACCACTGTAAGGAAACAAATCCGAGCGCCATTTGTAAAATATGACTCGTAAGATACGTTTGCCAAGTTAGATCGTTTTTGGTTGTGTTATAGCGAATGCGTCGCCTTTATATGTCAGAAATAAGCCATTACCATAAGCTCGTGCATCATTAAGGTTAGTAATAATAACTATTATAATCCAATCGTGTATCACTATTAAGCCGCGCTTAAAATGTAACTCTATACTGTTTCGTTTTGGTTTACCTTGATTAAGGCATGTACTCGAGGTGTTTGTAGTTTTTTGCCCAAATACATTTTGGTTTCCGGAAAGTCATAAGATCCAGCAGAGGCGGATCATAGAATAAGCATACTAAGCAGCTGCTCTGGGCCTCAAATTATCGTGGGTCCCGTACATTTTTATCCCATATTTTTCAATATGAAAAAAAAAATGAAAATGTGAAAATGATGCAACTGAACTATTAGAATTAAATATTGATGAGTAAAAAATTCACCTAGCCTTACATTCTCGTGTTTTGTTGGTGTTAAAATTGGTGTCAAATGCACTAACGTTCAGTTGATTGATCAATTTAAAAATTTCATAAAAAAGGGAAAAATTCTCAGAATGGTTTGAGTATAAAGAATATATATGAATTAGCAAAAGTGTCCTGGGCATTTAGAAACATTGAAATAATGGTTAAAATTCAATGAACTTTTTCTTTTTCAAACATGTCACAACAAGGGTTAAAAGGACAATATAAAAGAATATATTTAAAAAACAATATAAAAATGTATGGTGAATGTAGTGTGTATGTTTAAGGGGCTTCAAATTAAAGCAGCATGGGGCCCCAAGAACGCTGAATCCGCCACTGCGCGTAATAATAGCCTAGCCACGAAACACTACGGTCCAGCTTTTCACAGGGTTTCGCTTGAAGATCATTAACGTCACCACTAAAAAACTACAGTTAGACCACAAACGACCTGCACGAGACAGTTGTCCCTTGCCTGGGTCCAAGACAGACACGCACACACACACACACACACACAAACACATTCTTGACTGTTGAGCTTCACAAAATTTCAATTTACTTTTCATAACCGCCATTACGGCGGTGTCCATTATTTTACTGCCTTTTCATCGTCGCGCCATTTCTTTTCTCGGCCCGCCTGCATCCCTCTTTCTTCGCGGAAAACACATCAAATGGTGCGGGACTTTACACACTCCGGAAAACAGGAGGGGGGAAGAGAACGAAAATATACACCTGAAAAAATAAGGTGAGAACGAAACTGCCACCATCCACCGAATCGGCAAAGTGTTCACCCGCCTGGGCAAACCCGCGGAAGAGACAAACCGACGCTAATGGAGCGATCGCAACCAGAGACACACTGCGTAGTGTGATAATAATTTATGAGTGTGATAAATCATCCTCCGGACGCCTAATTTTTGACGTGCACCCCATCCCACGAGGGCGATAATATCCGTGGGAATATCCAATGCAACCGAAGAAAAACTCGGCCAGCCGATTCCCGCTTTTGCCCGGTTAGGACACCTGACTTTTCCCGTGGTACCAGCGCCACCGACTCCCCGACCTCGGAAGCGACGAAACGGAGGAGAAAAACTTGAATCCAAAAATGTTTGACCAGTTTCCTGATTAGTTCCCGAATAGATTACGATGGCGATATATAAATAAGGGAAAACCAATCAGTTCGGTTCGAACACTTCCGCATTGCACCGGGCGACGGAGTAGCGGGGAAAATGGCGTCCCAAAGAGGGCCACCACCAGGAGGCAATAGGTCATCCAGCGCCATTGGGTCAAATCAGTTCCGATCCTTTCTACCCAGCGTGTGCTCTGTGCGCTTGTCACCCGCGTTGACCGCTCGCTCGCCTGCAAGTCCGAGAGAAAGTGTGCAATAAGTGCACCGAAGATTGCGGATTTCTTTCCCTCCCTAAGCGGTGCGTTGCGTGATGGCGTAAGCAACACAACGGCAAAAACAAAAAATATATACCAACAAAGTGTAACATTTTGCCTCGCGGTGATAGCATGCGGTGGACGCTTTGTGCTCCAGATCGTCGGAAGGATTTCAAACGACCCGTTTAGACCGACGTTCGGTGCGGCGAGAAAACGGTTTAGGCGCAGGTTGTGCGCAGAATCGGGGCCAACTTGCTAACCACCGTCTCCGCCACTTACACGCAAATCGCCTAACGCCGTGTCTTGCCGCTTTCTCCGCTTCTGTTAAGCACGACAGAAGTTCCATGAGTTGTTTTTCGGGTTTTGCAGCGCGCGCGAGATGCAAACCAATTGGCGGGCGTCGATGGCAAGCAGGTTATTAATAAAACCCGCTAAAATATTCATAAACTTGCTTATCACTTGGTGCGCTTCACGGCACCCCATAAATTGTCACGGGAAAATTAGCGCGAGCGGTGGGCGCGAACCAATAGACGAACGAAAACGAATGGCCAAAGACAACTTCGAAGGCGCGAGTGAACACGGGATGGAAATTTTATTTTCTCTACCGATTTTCATAATTCGCTCGATTCATCAGTTTGTTAACATCGTTTTCGCTTCGTTTCACCGCTTCCAAGACTCGAATCGATCGCGCTTCGATCGTCGAACAGCGGAAAAATAAATAAAACACATTCCTACTGGCATGTTTACTGGCCGGGAGAGGTAAATTTATGAAACAAAATATGTAAATGAATCGATCGTGCACGCTTCGGTTCGACGGCGACGGCTCGAGGACCGGTGGCTCGTGATCGTAGCGCCCCCCGGGCCGTGCACACCCCGGCTTACCATCCCGGGTAAGTGAATCCGAGTATGGAGATCGCAAGTGAGGCATATGTGGTTGAATTTGCGCCGGCGGTCATTAGCACGGGGTTCCGTTCTCCCTGCCTTGACAGTGTTAGGAAAACATCTCACCTGCCGGCGACCTGGCCGGTGCAGGTTTGAAAATCGAAAGCTTTCACCGGAGGCTGTGCCCGGCATGGGAGCATTACCGGGATTTTTCCACCACCACGAGAGCTAACGATCCCGCGCGAAAGGGTGAACGTTTGGTGGCGGAAATGTCTTCCCAGCGAACGACACGACACCGTGTCGACAAGTGAACGTGGTCGACCGGAGGGGGGGCAGGGGAAGTCGATCGAACCTCTCCAAAAAGCAGCACCCCAAGTGTGCCGCGAGTTCACAGAGTTCACACACCACAGTCGCGCGCGCGCCTCGGTTGGCGAATAGTTAGGAAATAGAAGAAAAATATAATAATGCCGGTACGAAAAATGACGAAGTCCAATTCGAACCGTGCTGTGGTGACCGGCGAGAGTCGTCACATGGGTACATCTTCCCCAATCGGGGTCACGTGTGTGGGGAGCGTGGGCCGTACACACTCCTATCGCCGGCGAGCCTGAAGAAAAGCGGATTCACTCGACATTCGCCCGATTTGGCGTGGCGTTTCGTAAATAAAATAGTGAAAGAAAAAAAACCAAGCAGCGCCATTATGTTTGCATTCTGTCCCCGCTGTCTTGGCCATTTGCTCGGCGTCCAAGACTTTCTTCTTCGCCCGGCCCGCGGGATGGGCGGTCCGCGGAGTCGCACTAGCGGTAATTTCTAATTTATACCCCACGGACCTCATCCGGATGCGGCGAGGCTGCCCACCTATGGTTGCCTCTCGAGGCGTTCGCGTGACATTTCCGATAATCGATCGTTTTCGCGTGCGACGGTTTTTTCCCGCCACGTCAAGCTATCTCTGGAACGTTGGGATTGAATTATTTCATTTCCTTTTATTTCTATTTGTGATAAATTGAATTCCAAAGTTTTAAACAAATTTATTTGCTACCGGGTATAGAAAATGCTTCTACAAAGATAAGTCTTAAGAAATGCGCAATAAAACATACCACCAGTAAAAAGATAATTAATGCGAAAAAAATAGTTTTGAGAGAATCAATTCCAAAATCTTGTAGATATGGACAATTTGATTCGGATATAATTTAAATTGATTTGCACGTCTATCAACTAAAGTGGCGATGTACAATTTATTCGGATTTTAGATTTTAAGGTAAGGTCCTGCGGAGAAAGATATGTTTGAATTGTTGAAAAATTTCTCTTGAGAAATCTCTTGGTAAAATGAGAGAACTTGAAGGAATCTGTTTTATTATTTTAAATAAGATTTTAAGTGAAATTGTTAGTAAAAATGTTAAAACTGTGTTTAGTGTTGAAAAAATTGTATCACAGAATTAAAATTGATAGTTTACCTCAAAAATATGTTTGTGAAGAACAAAATACAGCTTCACTAATGTGTGATTAAACAGTAACAGAATGTTGTAGTAGCAGTATGATTTATTACGTAGAACACTTGATAACGTATTTGTGATTTTAAGTAAGCTACTAATGGGTTCGACTAACATCTTTCATCATTGCAGTTGGAGTTATTTAGCTTGGCCTACTTTATGTTATGAATTCCTTATTAGGAGAAGTGTTGGTTTGAGTGGGAAAATTTTTAAGTTAAAAACCCACCTCAGGAGAGAAAAAAAAGTATACAATATTTGCTTTACCTAATCTGTCTCATCATCTTTTGTAATCAGCTTATGAAAGTTTAAGATTGATTGTTTCGAATGATGTCTTCATCTTTGCTCTTGATTGACCAGTTATTTGCGGAAAATATAGAAGAAATTTATTAGCACGGTGTTTGGGTATGAAGATGATTTTTCCATGTACTTTGAGTTTAATTTAGTTGAAATGTTAAAGAATGTTAGTTTTCCTCTACTAACAGTAAACAAAATCTTAGTTCCATACAACCATCGCTTTGAATTCCCACTTGCTTTCTAATGAAAATGTTTTCCCAACAAATCGACCAAAACGTACCGGGCTTGAAAAATGAAAATTAAAAGCCGACCCTACGGAAACGCCCTTTAACGGCTTTATTCTTTGCCAAAGTCTCCGGCCAAAGTGTGCCGCGCGAGTAATGCAATTAAAACGAATCCTACGCTAGCGTGCCAGTTGATGCCTCAATATCGATCCCCTCCCACCCGGGTTGGCCCATTGGAGGATTCATTAGAACGAACCCCTAACCGATCCGTAACAATGCGGATCAAGATCGCCACAAAACGTTGCGATCAAGACGTCGCACACTGGCGGCTCTCGAATAGGTACCGTTAATAGAAAAGTGATTCTATCATCTCGCGCCTTGTCCCGAGTGGTTAGACGGGGGGAGTAGGGAAGCCGCGAGTAACTGAACAAACAACCGCCACACAATTGCGTCCGAAGCGTAATAGGGAATCGCGGGAACAGAGAGAACCAAACAAGACCCTCGACGATGGAGATGGGCGTTGTGGTACCCGAAAAAAGTTCCGTTCACCCGAGAACCGCCGATCGAGTGCGCTCGATCACTTCTCCAAGCGCTTCGCCTGAACCGTCAACGTCGATGATTGTGTCGTCGTCGATGGTCGCGAATCGCGCGCGCGGGAAAATGGTGCATGGCGCGCGCGTTCTCGAGCATCGAATACCGTTTGACTGCTCGACCGAAACGCAACGAAAGTACCGAACGATCCTCAACGGTTCTATACTTCTACCTTTCTACCCACTTTGGTTCGGCTCTAGAAGAGAAAGAAGAAAGGGGTTTATTTAATTTCTTCAAACCCCGATCAAATCAACACGCGGGGGTAAAGTGGTCGGCCGATTCGCTTATGGCTTTCTCGGCTCCTAATGGTACCACACCATCTTGATCTTAATCTTGTTTCAATTCGTCCCCTCCCCGTGCTCGAAGGGCAGCATTTTCTTCAGTTATGGCCGACGCCATGGCGATGGGAAAACAATATGAAAATAAAACGGTAATTCGGCGTAGACTCCTCCGACGAGGGTTGCCTTTTGATTTTGCTTTAATATTCTCTTTAATGCGAGCGTATCTATTGATGCCACCATTCCTCCGGGCGATTCTAGCAGGTTTTTACAATCAACGCTCTCGCAACCATTGTCCGCCGGTGGAATGCGTTCAACCTTTTTTCCTTCTGGGCACTCGTAGCGCAGCGGAAAGGGTTTTCCAGTGCGTTCGTTTCCACCGGGGCACTGTTGTTTGAGTTGCATTTAACCGAACCTAATCCAATTTCCGCGGTATTGTATCGCGCCGGAACCGTCGGAATTGAAAGATCATAATCCGCGCCGTGCGCGTTTCCTTCGGCCAACGCGATCGTTGTGTTCTTCGGCATATGGAACGGCCAAGGAGCAAAAAACTAAGGCATCGGGAAAAGGAAAGAGAAATGCTGGGCTCGGGAGTCGGGAAAGCTCGCGTCGAATTCAAATCGAATTGTAGAATGGATGATTATGTAATAAGAACCGGAGCAGCTGAAGCGTGAACCACGACGCGAAGCCACAGGAAGGTAGAAAAAGGGCTTCAAACAGAACAAAAAAGCTACCAAAAACGGAAATTGATTTGTTCTTCGGACACGATTGTATCTGTTTTTTTTCTCCTTTTATTTTATTCCGTACCAACCAATACGACCCGCTGGCGTTTGGAGGATCAGGAAGGTAAGGAAAAAATAAATCGCCTCCAAATTGGAACGTTAACCTGCCGAGTTTCCAGCTGGCAAGATTCTATCGTCTTCATTTCCACCCTGGTCCTTATATGTAACTCCAATTGCCACCGACGACGCGCCCCGAAGGGCCTCACGCTCCATCGATCGAACGGCAATCAACACGACGAATCGAACATCGACGATAATGTTAATTAAATCATTAGAAGATCCTCCACCACCACCAGTCGGGAGCCACACGACGTTGACGTTTCCGAACGAACGCTGTGTGTAGGGCTGTGCGTCATCACCGTCCTCCAAGGCGTAAGGTGTGCCTTTTGCTGGCGGACGCCAGACGGCGAAGACAACCACCAGCCCCCGAACAGTCTCCCACGATTGTCGTGTTTTCCACCGACAACAAGAACACCGAGAACAACTGTGCGCGCCCTGTCCGCTGGGCGACCACGCAAACCTCACACGTTCCCTTTTCTGTCCATTTTACGTTTGTGTTTTTTTTTTTTGTTCTTAAACATGTGTGGGACACACACTCCAAGTTCTTCGTTTCATATTTTCCCCCTCGAACCGGATCGCCGTACAAGCGCGACCGATTCCTTTTATCTCATTATTCCGCTGGTTTCCGATCGAATTAAAAATAAGTAAAATAAAGTAAAACAAAAAAATGCCACCGCTTTTCCGGTCGGTTCTGGGCGGGAGGAAATAAAACTCGGCAACGACGTTAAACGCATCTCGCTTGAGGGGAAAATGTTAAAAGTCTTCCACAAAATAACGATGGACCTTTTATAAACGATCGTGCGACGTTCGGTTTCGTGGTTGAGAAACAAAAACCTGCACCAGAGCCGAGCATACATTTGGACACATGCGGTAAATCCGTTTGTACCGGAGGTGATCAAAAATCGGTTGTTTCGAGCGCTTGTTTTTCATTCCCTCCCCTCCCTGCTTGCGGGAAAGATCAGGTTCGGGAGGGAAGTTGGTAACGAGCATCGGCGACCCGCCGGCATAAAGGAATAATAAAAGGTATTTTTAGAGACAGGGGAGGGAACAAAAAACTAAACTAATGCCAAACCGAAAGATGAAACTAAAAGTTAAGCATATATAGGACGGCGTTCCTGTTGTCCGGGAAAAGCCCGCCCTCCCTTTTGTAGGATATCTGCAACTGTCCACTGCCGACTTCGAGTCAGCGAACGACAAACGGGCGAAACATTAACAACGCATTGCTGATAAAACGAAAATAAATTCTAATTAATGAATCGACAAGAAAAAAAATCTGGAACCAAACATACAAAACTAAAAGAAGATAAATCAAAAGCGACAACCCGACGGAAGGAAGCAAGTGATGTCGTCGTCGTCGTCGTCGTCGTCGTCGGAACCGTGGTTCTCGTGATCATCCGCAAGATGATCGTCGCAAGGCAGAGCAAACCTGACATTTTAAGGAAGAGAAGGAAAAAAACTCACACACACCCCCCACAACCACCAAGAAGCCCGGAGTAACACGGTGGAAGCAACTGTGGCGTGCTGAGTGATTTAGTGGCGGTTTGCGGGATGATTTGGTGTTGTGAAGCACTTTCCTTATTTGGAGTGCCATTGGACCTTTTTTTCTTCTCCCTTTTTCTAGTAGGGTAGCACTAAGAATCTGTTCTTTAGTTATGTGTGTGTGTGTGTTTCCATTAACCTGTCTCCGTTTTTTTTTCCTCCCCCGGTAGCTTCCCAATACGAGCTTAAAAGCGCCACAAAACAGGCCGCGCACATACAGGTAATCATCATTTACCGCACCGACGGTAACACATTATTTAATTTTATTAACATTCGCTCCTTCAAATGATTGCCGGCTTGCCTCCCCTCCCTTTCGTCGTGTCACCGTGGCGCAAAGAATATTGTCTAGCGGTTTTGCTGGTTGGATGCTGGATTTGAAGATGATTGCGATTATCAATCATATGCCCGGTCCGTACGGAACCCGTTCTCGACCGACCTTCAAAGGAGGCTGGAACCCTATGGATTGAAAGCACTTGCGAAACACGTGAATCTTCAGTTTTCCAAGATGCTTTATCGGCATTCAGCTGGGCGATGGGTAAACACCGGGTAATTCTTGAGGAACGCATGTTTGAGGAGAGATAGGCAAACATCAACCATATGTTTCTAGCACCTTCTCGACTCGGAACGGGGGGCGCGAGGTAAGGGATTTCGAGCCGGAGCTAACATGATTTGGAAGGAAAAAAGGAACAAAAACACACACATCCGAAACGAAGAAAAAACCAACATACTTTTGCGCAATTAAGCGTTTATTCACATATCGGCGAGCATTTGGTTGGCTAGTGTTTTTTTTCCTTCCTACTTCCTTCCCTTTGCGCGGACAGCACAGGTGCAGAAGGTGGCCATCGAAAATCGAAAAGTTCAAGTTAGATCTTCTTTGCTACCTCCATCCATCTTGCCACGGGTTAATAGCGCGATTAGCGCTGGATGCTGCTCGACGCTAATGATTCCTATCGATGAGCGTTAATCTTCACATAAACACACACACTCACACACATACACGGGGGCAACAGCACTCGATCACTGGCCGGGTGCCACTTCAATACTAGGAGACGGAAAGATATCACGGGAAGGTTCTATTCCGCAAGGCTGGGAGAAATTAGGTGGAGGGAAAAATGGTTTGACCAGATAAACTTATCAGTTCATTAAACGTTTCCCTCCGAGTTCGTGGTCCGGGTGGCGTTGGTCTATCCGGGATGGAGCCCGTGGAGAAGAGGAAAAGCCTCGGCGAACCTTTGCAAAAACCCCCAACCGAATGGAGAGAATTTGGGAAGCTCGAGAACGGCACGTTGAAGGATCCACACCTTTTTGGTTGGCAGGCAGCCCATCGAAGCACTCCACGGGTGAACGGTCAGAGTGGCCACATTCCGGGACTCTTCAAAGGCTCACGTTCCGACACGTTCGTGGCTGGGGATATAACGCTGGCCAGCGTCTCGAGGGACGTCAGAAGGATTGGGCAAAAGGACGCGCCTTCGCAGCGCCAATAAATAGGTAAATAAACGCTTAATTACCACTCGAAACACAGAAAGAACCTAGCCAAGAACCCGATCGGCTGCGAAGAAGTTCTGGATCCTCTGTGTGTCCCTCCCGGCGACCGGAGAGAGAAAAAGGAAGATCGATCGATCGATCGATTGATCGACGGCTCGCGCAATCGACAGGCCGCTCGTTTTGTGCGGCTGTCAAACTTTTGACCCGAACCAAAGTGCGGACGGCACCACATGCGGGAAGAAGTGTTTAATTCTGCGCCCGTGGTTTAGGCTAACGGGAAAAAGTTTAGAACCCGTACACAAAAGGTACAGCCAGCCAAGTTCAGCTCGCCCGAATCAACCCGAAGGTGCGAAACATCTTTTTCGCCTTCTGAAGATGGGAGAAATTGAACACTCCTAGGGGAGGGATAGGATACTGTCAGATCGTTAGAAGGGCAAGGCAGGGCCATTAGAGCGAACCACAAGCGAGCGGTGGTAGAATGTGGTAGAATGTGTGATTTTATCGCGCACTGGTTTGGGGCATTAGCTGATGATGGTGTTTGGTGGAATTTTGTTAATTAAGTTAAGGCATGAGCGAACAAATCGATAGGATCTTTACACACCCGAGATTGGGCGGATATATGCAAATGTGCGGTGAATCTATTAGCGCTAATAATACAACGCAAATTATGATAAACCTCATCTGTAACTCCGGAAAAAACAAATCAGTGTGTTCGTGCCTTCTTTCATCGTTGGTTAAACTTTTGAAAAAATCACAACAGTCAGGCCAGAACAGGGACACTTATATTTTAAACAATTAATAGCCTCAACGAAAACGTAACTTTTTGAGGTTCAAAGAGAACAAAGACATTTTGACAAATTTAGGTTGTTCCCACCGAGGTAAAACCATTTAGAATTATTCGGATTCATAAATCCTTCACAGAAAATTTCAGAGATCACCTCTTCCGGTAGTGTAATGCAATATAACGGTACGGAATCGAATAATTTAATACACATTTTTCTGTGAACATGCTAATCTAGACATACTTAACGAAAAAACAAAGATAATCGAAAGCTGCAGAAGCGATAAAGAAACACCGCAGATTTCAATAGTTTAAACTAAGCATAGCTGTACATTATGAAGATAAAGTGATCTATTCTAAAAGCTAATAAAATAGAAGCCCGAATAATTGAAAGAACTCTGTTTGCAGTTCTATTTTGATGATTCTAATTTTCCTAACAGAAAATTTCCTATTACAGCCATATCTAACTATAATTGATGTAAAACAAGCTTATAATTTGTAAACATATTTGAAAATAATTTTAATTTGATTTTTGAATGCAGATGAAAGCAAATTCGTACAGAATGAAGTTCGTTGAGCGTTAAATGTTAAACATGAATTATGTTAACGACACAATCCTTCTCTTGTACTCCTTTTGCTTTGTGATAATCTGGATCAACTGAGTAAGTCAGAGTCATCAAATATAACAGTTATTCTAATGGTTTTAATTTAATAATTTGATACCAAATGTATACATCAAACTTAAAACTGGCTAAACAAAACAAAATTAAATATTCAAATGCGAAGAACGTTGAAAATAAACGTTCTGTTAGGTCATTGTCTATGTCTTGCCACTCGACTAGATAAGTCGTTCATCAAAGGTTCTGTAGCTCGTGACTGAACACGCCTTCAGTTTCAAGAAAAAAAAAAACACGAACAAACGCAATGTTACAACGACCTCCAGCTCGACTTGAAGGAAGAACATCGACACTTTGTAACCGCATGTAGACCACGTTCAAGAGCGCACCCGTCTATAACACGGATGAACGGACGGACCACAAACGTCCCCGGGATCTGGAAGATGCGTTCGGGAAAAAGGGAGGGAAAGTGATGAGTCATCTCTTGTGATTTTTCTTCGGCCCCTTGGGCGCGTCACAGCATTTGACGGGCACGGGGTGTGTGTTAATGTTTCAATTTCGATCACAGCATGAAGGTGAACGAAGAAAAGTGTTCTGAAAAGAAATCAAACCGATGACGCTCGGATGCCCGGCTTCAAGGAGCACCGAAGCGAGAGATTGGAACTTGAAGAATTTGCCCGAGAACCCGCGCGAAGGGATGTGGAGGTACATGCCATATCAGGGGGGGAAATCAAACTAAAGCCTCACAGAGTTTTTTTTTCCAAACATCAGGAAAGGGCCTCAAATGAAGGGGAGGATACGGATGGGGACTTGAAGCGTGTACATTGTAAAAACACAGCAAGTCAACCCATTTCGTTACGTAGCGTTCAGTTCCTTCTGTTCGCCTTAATGTTCCGATGTTACGATTCTAAGATTCCCTCCCAAGACGCACGGGGCTGGTCGGTGGAAATGTCACGGACCGGGGATTGTGTTTTCCCGTTCGCTTAAAACCTCATTTCGGTCGCATAGTACAAGTAGTTAGATTTTGCTGTAACTCGAATTTGCTTTTAAGCTGCAGCAGCGATGCGTTGCGGCATTCGGACATTCCGTTTGCTCGATTCCAGATCTTATTTCAAGTCGTATTTCCACCTGGCGGCTTCTTATGCGCTGAACCCTTCCCCGTCCCTGCTGAACGCGGTCCACGGAAGCAGACACGGTGGTATTTGCTTTATTTGTGTGTTTCCTTGTTGTAATGTTAACATAAAATTTTATGATTTTATTGTGTTTGCTGAAGTCGAGCGCGCACTCATAGTACGATTCCCTCGCTCTCTCTCTCTCGGTCGACGACGACAACATACGCAAAACACATGGAAACCCCGGAGTGTCGAAGAGTGTGAAATCCGAACCCAACGACGAATGGCTCTGTTTTCCATCCCCCTTTTCGGATGGAAAACGCATTCCCGACGATCGAGCGGATTCGATCGCGGTTCGGCCGTCGTGTCGCTGGGGGTAGGATTTCTTGTTTCAATTAAAATTCTTACACCACCGTGAATGGCGGTGGCCCCAACCAGTGTATCATTATTGCCAATGCCGTAAGGATCGGCACACCGGACCGGTGCACTCGTCGGAGGATATATGCAAACGAATCGCGGAGCGAGAGAAAAACGAATCGGGATCAGCTGATTGGAAAATAATTGGATGGGAAAAAAGCTAAGCTGCTTATAGGGTGATGATGATGATGATGATGATGGTGATACTACTGGGAACCTCCAAGGAAGTGCCGGGTTGTGCCGTTTCGTGGAATTCCGCCACTTAATGGTACCGTGGAATGTCTTAACAAAGGCGGCACCCTTATTGGCATGGCGATGCGTTAAGGAAAACGCGCCGGGACGATACCGGTATGAAAACAAAGCAACAAAAACAAGTGTGTGCGCACACGGCTTGTAATACACTCCAAATCAAGAGATCAGCTTCGATTCGATCGTAAATCCCCAACCCGTTAGCAGAACTCTTCAGCTCTGAGGGAACTTTAATAACAAAACAAACCAGCTGATCGCATCTTATTTCAGCGGAGAAGAAAACTCCCAGCGCAGCATGTTAAGAACGCCTTTCTTGGATGAAAACAATACTTCTCAGAAGCACTAAACTAAGTCTGATCCCTTCCTTAGAGGAGTAAGAGGGGACAACTTGCTTATTTTTTATGAGAAAAAAGCGGTTGCAATTGAATGTGCTCAAAAAACTGAAAGCAAATGCATCAAATATCTCACCACATTTCAAGAAATTTACTCTAAGGTTTCCACGGGAACGCCTTTCAGCAGGAAACTTTTTTTTAGCTTGTCAAACCCTTGAAGCATTTGATGTTAAAACAGCATCAAGCGAAATTTCAGGCATACAAATGTGCTCATTTCTTGATAAAAGAGTAATTGAGTCAATAAGGAAACATTGTATTGTATAAATTTCCTTAAATACTCATTTACTATTCTTACACGCATTAAACATGCACAAGAAAAGTGGTTTTTATATAGAAGTTTTGATATGAATTTAATGCAAGATCGTTTGAATTAAAAAAAATATATATAAAGTCAAGGCTAAGCCAACAATCTTGACCTAATTTGGGTTGACCCCTATCAAAAGATTGATAAAGTTCTATAAATATTATATTTTTTGTCACTATCTCGAATGGCAAATAATTTGTATCTTCTTCTAATTGTATATTATAATTTCAAAACATAATTTATAAAAAGTTATATTAAAGCATGGCAGTACTATACTTTTTGATCCAAGCAATCAAAACCTGCGCTGAAATGTTGGCTCCAACATTATTGCTTTGAAGGGTTAAGACGTAGAACAATTGGGCTTGGAGTCTTTTGTTGTCCCGAGCCACCGGCGGAGGGCATCGCACTTGAGCCGCTGTGTGCAGTGTCAACGGCTGGTTCAAAATTTATGCAGATGAAATTCAAACATTAGATCGCCCAAAACCGCCTAGCGTCCCATCCTACCGAGCGTGCAGTGGACGAGCCCTCTACCCCGCCCGGTGGTGCCTTCGCATAATACAGGTACAGTTGAAGGGGGTCGAAGGGATCGGTTACGGTCGGTGGCCAAGAAAAGCAGAACAGAGAACCCCGTTTTCGGACAGCAGCAGCAGCAAAGACGACAAAGCGCGTGTATCGATTTCAGATCACGTTGTAGCGTCACTTTAGCGACTCGTTTTTCCCTGCGTCTTTTCTTCGTTTATCTTTCCGTGTCATTTCTCGCCCGTGAACGCTTTCGATCGTTCTTCGTGGGGGAAAAAGAAAACTCCCCGGGACTAAGTTGTAGACTGCCACTAGGGACTAGCATCTTTGTGTTTGATGAGAGCGTGTGTGTGTGTGTTTGTCCCTGACCGCGGGGCTTTGGGATGAGCTGCTGCTAACTAACATTCCACCCGCGATTGATTGATGGGAACCATTTCGAACGCGATCGCCGGTAGGAGCAGATGGTTCGACGAAAGGCCGGTTGTGACGATAGAAAAGAATTATATATTTATTTTTCCACCGAGGCAATAAAATCAAAGCAGAAGCGACGTATGCGCGCCATCCACCGGGAGCCACCGTTTGACGGGGTTCGTCGTTCGAAACGGCTTGGGTGGCCGACACACAATCGTGGAGAGTGAGACCAAGTGGGATGCTGGAATAAATCCCAAATCTCGTCCCGAGCCGACAACTTTCTTTGCATCGATTTAAACAACCTTTATCTTTTACTTTTTACGATTGGAATCCCCATCCACGCCGGGGAAGATCCCATAGAGCATACAAAAAACACGACACACGCACAAACTTTGTGTGTCAGCTGGTCATCCCGACAAGGTAGCGTGCAACCGATATGCGGCTTTCTTTTAACGATTATTAGCTGACGAGTGTTTGATGTGTTCGGTTTTGATTTTAGATATTTTCTCCCGCCTCGACCGGACCGTTCCCAGAAGGTTCTTTGGCTTTCAGTTTTCCCCCAAAAGGTGCATTTCGAGTGGATTAGAAATTGGACACCAAACCGGCATGTTTGTGTCTCTCCTGCGGCCAATCCGGAGACGGAACGTTCCTCCGCCTAGATCTAAAATGGACCGAATTCGAAATCGAAGATTATTCCCCCCCGCACAAAGCAGGCGGTGGGCGATGGAAAACGATCAAAAGCTTATACAAATTAGAAACAATCAATTAATTACCTCTCGAAAGTGATCAGCTTTAGCCGAATTAGCGTAACTGCAGGCCGGTGTAATCCAATTAGTCACCGTTGCAGGACGGCGACATACCGGAGCAACAGTATGCGACCGTTGGTGTGGACCGTGCGGTGGAAGTGCGTTGGAAGAAGACACGTTTACTTTTTCTTTCCGTTTGTTTTTTTCTACCCTCCACTTTATGTAGACATGAATTTGCACTTAATCCAATTTGTCACATGGTACGGTTGATTTCTGGATTCTTGGGTGCTGCGAATTCGTTCCTGTGTGCTTCGGGGGACGTTTGCTTTTTCTCTTGCTCAGGAACGGGTTTGGAAAGCGGACTGAACTGCACTAGGCACGAATACGGGCCACAAACACACACACACAAAACACATACCAAACACTTGGTAAACTATAAATTTACATCGGGTAATCCAGATAAACCCATAACAGATGCCTTTTGGGGAAATTTTCCAGGAGGTTTATGGCCCTCTGGGTCAAAAATGCATCTTCACGATGGACAACAAAACACATACACACACAAATGACGATATGCTTTTAACATTCTTTTGCGTATAAACGAATCCCTACTATCATATTCACGAAATCGACACTACTATCAGGTTCCACATTAACTCTTTTTTCATTTGAATTTTCCCTCTAGCAGCTAACACCAACACGGTTTCCGATTTCTCACCAAACCCAACCGCGAACCTGTTCTGTGCGCGCATTGAACTCACTATCGGTGGTGGACAAAAATGTGTCACTTTCTTTCGTCGCTCGCGGCAAACCCACTTGACACACTTTCAACCTCTGGATGCGTCTGCAGGCGATCGACGGTGGTTACTAGCTGATCTTCCAGCTATATATCTCGTCACAAACGCATGTGCACCAACATAGCAAATTTACACGTGCACCGGGGAAACCGTACCCGATGTGTATTGTATATTTAAAGTAATCCACCGAATGTTGCACCTGCTGCCGAAGCCGCTGGAGGTAGATAGATTTTCGTTTTTCGAAACACAAACTGTAACAGTGCTTAGAAACTACAGGGCCGCTGCACCTGCCAGCTGTCGCACGTGAGCCCTCGAACAAGGAAACAGAAGATCTCAAACGGCGTACCAACAAACGAACGAAAAAAATAACACACGGCGCGCCGCGAAATGTGGAGATGCTGCCGAAGCGTTCCGTATACGATGCGTGGTGGAGAAAACCTAAACCGCCGTAGCTCCGATGTGCGTCGCTCCGTGGTCTACGCTCGACTGCTGTTCCGTTCTTCAGCAAACCCGCCGGATCGTGTGGTCGCGGCTCGAGCCGCTTGGTGGGCTTCCCTTGCAATGCAGAACACCAGGGCACCTGGACGGGCCCAAGGGGGCCCAGCGGCGGTCCGAGTTTGTTTTGCGTTTGCGCTCACCAACACCAACGGGCGCATGGAACCTGTGTGTGCGGTCTCCTCCCGGCCCTCCGCCGCCCGTTCATCGGCATATCGGCATGATGATCGACCCGGGAGCAGCAGAACCCCCTTTCATGTGCTCAGGTGAACTGGCATCGGGTTTGGAAGCAGGCCTTCCTACGGGCCGGAACCGGTTTTCGACGACGGCGACGATGACGGGGTTAGTTGCGCGACTTTCTTTCGTGCGTTTTCCTACCCCATCTACTTTGTGTGTTGCCGTGCGCTCGCTCTCGTTGTTTGCCCCGTTCGACCCGCAGGGCTTCCCTTCCTAAGCCGGCGGATGCACCCAGCTCTTCCACCGCCGTCGTCAGTCCTATGCAGGCCACTTCTCACATGGGGTTTGTTTACGCGAACAGTATGTAAGTTTGCGTGAGGCCACCGGTCCACACGAGGGAGTAATAGTCATTCATGGCGGAATGGAGCGGACAAACGTACACCGACAGACCGTGCCGTCAGGTTGCCGGGCCAGAGGGACGCAGTGTACTCCTCCGTGGCCTCTCCGTTTTGCTGGTGCTACTCGGAAGTGGTGGATTTCAAAGCTGTACTGGAAGCAAAGATGAAAGTCCCTTCCACAGAGACCGTGTCTTGCGATTGCGAAAGCATAAGCACCGAAGGTTGTAACAGGTTGCATGGCTTAGCAGGGAAGCGTTACTAGTGGACTGGCAAGCTTTTGCGCTGAATACTTTGAGCTTTTCATGAATGGGAGACATTGCCTAACATTTGGCGCAAACGACCACATTTTGATTCGATCCACAATGTTCCTTCGCTAACTAATGTGCCAATATGATATTTAAATCAATGTTGATGATTACAGTTTAATTTTTATTTCAACATAGAAAATAATAGTTCATCGAATCTTTTAGAATAGATAATTTGATATTTTTATAAACCTGTTCCTCATTCTACTTTTGCTTTAATTCTAGTAGTGCCCTAGCTTTAGTAGATACTTTAATTCGTCTAGTTCAGTTCATTCGAAACCACGAAACCTAAAATTTAACAATATTTCCTAAATTACATATCGCCGAAGTGTTATTCCTAAGCGTACAGTTCATACAGTCTCTTATTGCCGTATTTCGATCACATGTTTTGCGGCGGATTGTTGCTTTTGTTTGCAATTCTTCAAAAGAATAAACTAGATTAGTAATTTCAGTGTGAATGCTAAAACATAAGCGTCACTAATCCTTCGGATCACTTGAGCGCATTCAACCCACTGCTTCCTCCAATACGCATATATTGCAGCTTTTACTGTAATAACTTATCGAAGCATTGTTTTAAAAAATGGAGAAGAAAACAGTGGCAATTCAGCCATCCCCAATGTAATAGTTCTAATTTATTTACTAAAAAAATGGAAGAACCCATAACCAGATTAAAACTATTCCAAATTCTCGAAACATACTGTATGTAGTATTGTTGAAAAGTGTTTATTTCAATAATGTTTTCATTAAATTAAAAGAAAAATGTTGTATATTTCAGAAGAAATATGAAATTGGTATAAATAACGTTAATTCGAAACTACCTTAATGATAGAGCAAAATGTGATTGCCGTTAACAACAATTTAAATCATAAAATAAACCAAACCAAGTTTTGTTAATATAGAAAGCAACAAAACAAAAATAAAAAGTGTTCGATAAGTTAATAAATAAAAGCTGCAATCAAAAGCGTATAAGAGAACCATAATTTGTGGTAAAATACTCACTAGTGAATAATGTTAACTGATAAAACTTAATGCAAATGGCAAATAATTTAGCTGAATAACTGTAACTTAAACTTACCTATACTTCCAGTAATATTTATATTGTATCCCGTTACGTGCGAGGATCACTTGGGAATTCGACCGAATTTGGGTGGTAAGACTGCGTAGAACTTCCGAATGAGTGGATCCTTATCCACCAGCACCCTTAGCAGGACCTCATGTGGCGGCAACGGATATCGTTTGATAGTGAATTGCATCTGTCCGTCCTCCAATAGGCGCGTTTCACAGCGAAGTCTTCTCTGGACCGCAAGCCTACGAAAAGGAGCGAAGGTAAACTGATTTCGTTAATCTGAAGAATTTGAAGAGTTGTCCACTACCTGGTAAGAATAATACGTTCGCTTTCGTTGAATTCCGGAGAAAATATAAGATCATAGTACGGTCTGCGGGCCAGCGCAGCGTCCATCAGATCGTTATAAAAGGGAACGTCCATCGAACAGTGCTGCTCGCAGGCTTTGGAGGATCGTTTTTTCTTCGTGGGTTTTGTACAGCCCAATCCCCGTCGGTCATGTTTGGCAGGTACACTTATGGGATCGATGATACCCGTGTGGTTAGAACCTAGTGGTCCACCGGTCCAGCCAAGTTTCTGCAGCATTCGGTAGCCAATGTTATCGTTACGTAGGCACTTTGATTGTCCGTCCGTTTCATCTACTAGCTTTTCGACGTTGTACTGAAGGCAGGGAAAGCGTGTAATATACTAGAAAGACAAAAGTTACATTACCTCATGTTTAATTCAAAAGAGTTATTACTATCTGACTTTACATTGACTTGGTAGCAGTAGTTTTTGAAGATTTCGATGAGATCTGCCACACACTGCGAATATGCTCGATCGTACGAACCGGTTGCTTTGGTGATGAAAATATTGCACACAAACGCTTTCACTTCGAACTCAGTAGGCTTTAGTTGCTGCATCACCAAAGATATGGTGCCACAGTCCAAACGTTCAAACCACTCCGTGGTTTCTTTTAGTGAATTGTTTACTACAACAATGTTTTGAAACACTTCCGCCAGCGAGTAGGTGGGAATGATTGGGCGAAGGTTTGCAATGTGCCATTGCTTTACATAATCAAGATGCTGCCCGTAGGTTATCCTATGCAGGTCCAATCTTGCAGCATCGCTGGCCGGAACAAAAGTTGGGGTACACTTGTTCGTTTTCAAATTACGATACACTCGTGCTATCGGTTCGCCCAGCCGCTTCAGTCGATCCATCAATTCCGGCGGGTAGCAACATCCCAGTGCCTCCGCATTGGCAAACGCTTGTGCAAGGGTAATCAATTCGTCCTCGGGGATGGTCTCTTTGTGCAGTTCCATGAACCATTTCTTCAAATTCCAAAAGGAATTCGTATCACTAGGCTGCCGGTAACTGTCGATGGACCAATTGGTGTCTACCGCCTCAGATATCCCAGCCAGGTGGGGATCACTTTGCTGTTGGTTTGTTATCAGATGAATACTTGATTTTTTAGCACGTGCTTTACAAACTTTACGTTTTTGCCGTAACCTGTAAGCTTTCCACCAAACATAACGTGGTTTATCTTCAACGATCTTCACTTTGATACCATTTTGAGTTTTCATTGTATTAATTTCGTTTTATGAACAGATGCGTAATTGTTTATCGGTTATCCGACGGAATCTTTGAAGTGTTGACAGTTCAACGGAATTGTAACAGAAAAGTTTAGTACATAAGGTTATTCAACCCTGCAACCGGTTTAGTGTTTGAGTAGGTTATGCACCAGCCCTGCGCAGTGGGATAAAAACAGAAAATAGCAGAAGTGATGGGCAGACATCTTCCCACACAGTTTATTGCAATAAAAAACTAGAAAAGATGCCTAAACTGATATAGAACAAAGTTGCGTGTTAAAGAAAGTTTAAGAACTTTTGAAGTTTAACATATCCAAATCGGTTCGACGACAATAAAGTAAATAAATAATTTGCTATGTTATCGTAAAATTTCGATCAAGGTATCGATACTTATATATGTCTCACATGGTTTTTGTTAGCCACTCACTAAAAAGCTATGAAGAAACAAAATGTGTTTTTTATCATGGTTACATTTTTTTTATTTCGAATTGAATTTAAACTTTGTTTTCGAATTATTTTGCCTTCAATGCTAATTCAAAGATGGCGTTCTGTCATCTGTCAAATAATTTTATATGGCTTAACCTAAACAAGTCGTCGAATGTAAACACGAAATACACGTGTTTTGTACCTGTAGCTTGTAGCTTTCGTTGTTGAACAAATTTCGATTTTCTCGTTAATATTTGCTTTAATTGAAGCAAATCAGTATATGTGGAGTGTCTTTTGCGTTGAACGCATTGCACAATGGCACTAAAGAAGCGTGAGATTCAAGTAGATTCGGAGAAAGTTCGAGGAAAAAAATCTAAAAAGTTAGATTTTTCTCAAGAAGTGATATCAGAATACGAACCGGAAAATCTGACCGAATCTGGTATGGTCGATGGAAAGAAGGGTAAGAAAAAAGTATCTTCAACAAACTTGGCTGTAGATAATGGAGAACAACTAACCGAGCCGACAGTAAAAAACGTTAAAAAGGCAAAGAAAAAAGCACGTGTTGTAGAGGAGGTGATCGAAAATCCTGCAGATGATGAAGATGGGACAGCTGAACCATACACAGGCGGCACTGTAGACAACGACCTGTACAATCTGGCCAATTCTGGTACAGTCAATGGGAAAAAGGCGAAGAAAAAGGTGCCTTCTGAAAACATGCCTGTGGAAAATGGGGAAGAACTTATCGAACCGCTAACGAAAAACGTAAAAAAGGCAAAGAAAAAAGCATGTATCGCAGAGCAAAATGAAACTCTGGCCAATAACGAAGAAGGGTCGGCTGAATCGTACACGGGCGATGGGAAAAAATCTAAGAAAGCAGCACGAATCTTAGACGCACAAGAGCTAAATGGAGAAAATGACCTTTACAATCTGACCGATCCTGGTGCAGTTAAAGGAAAAAAGGCAAAGACAAAGGTGCCTTCCAATAACTTGTCCGTGAATGATACAGAACAGCCGCCTGCGAAAAAAATAAAAAAGGCAAAGAAAAAAGCCCCCACCGCAGAGAATGTCGAAATTCCTGTAGATTACCATGAGGTGGCGACTGAACCGGTCAGTGAGAATGGGAAAAAATCGAAGAAAAAAGCACGAATCCTAGCTGCTCAAGAGGTGAATGAAGAAACCGACCTGTGCAATCCGGTTAATGAAAAAAAGGCGAAGAAAAAGGTGCCTGCCAAAGACTTGGCTGTAGATGATGAAGAACAACTTGCAGAGCCGCCAACGAAAAAAATTAAAAAGGAAAAGAAAAAAGCTGCTATCCCAAACGTTTTGGATGCGGTGGATCCCTTCGAAAAGTACCGCCAACCACACGAGGCAGCTGACCATTGGCAGCTTCGCCGCATGTTCCTAGAACAAAACTTTGACATACTGCCGGAGGATGAGCTGGAGTGTCTTGCTCAAGTGTTCATCAACGTTGAGCTGCTGCGCTGTGATTATCCACCGGAAACCATGGCACGCCTTGAGGAACTTTCCGGAGGAATATCGGCAAAGTACCATGAACAGCGCCGATATGGACCACACCGAACGCTTGTGTCGGCAACCTATGTGGCTGCATTGAAGGCGCAAAGAAAAGAGCTGGTTATTCCGAAAAAAGTCGAGGATGCGTCTACAGAAGCAACCTTACATCTCGATGGTGTAAAGAATGGACCGGATCCTTTTGTACCGATCGATCGGCCGCAAAATTTGACCGAAATGCTTCAGAATGTTATTGTAATAAACGACTGTTTTGAGGCTACTCTATCTGCATCCAAACCACTCAATCGTGAATGTGGTTTTGAATTTACCGAACATGAGCAACGTGGTGGCTTTTTGTTCAACGTAAAAGCCCATGTGGGTGGAAGAAATTATGTTATTGGAAAGGCTGAGGGAGCGGTCGGCGGGAAGCCACTCAAGAAACAAGCCATTGCAGATGCCATGAACTATCTGCATGAACATTGCTACTCGTTAGTGGTATGTATGGCTGCCGAGCGCCAGTTTTGTCAACTGTGTTGTGTAAATATTTTTCTTATCTTTAATTTCATATCTGCACTATAGAGGAAGAAGGCGCCCACAGAGATGAGCGGTCTTTCAGTCATACCCAAAACGATCCTCGAGAGCATCGATAGTGAGCAAATCAAGGGAAAGAAAGCGAATAAGAACGATGATCCAATGGCAGAAATACACACCAAGCTTGGCGAGAGCAACATGGGATTCCGGTTGTTGGAGAAAATGGGCTGGAAAGGTGGTTCCCTGGGCGTGCGAGGTGATGGAATAGTGGATCCCGTGGAAGCGACAATGAAGGCGGGCCGCAGAGGACTGGGACACGAAAAGGCTATCGAAAGTGAGGGAAAGTTTTCTGTTAAAGCTGTCCGCCAGGAGCTGTACGCTTTACGTGATGGAACACAGTCGCAGCATATTGTGTTCAGCAAGGATTTCACAAAACCGGAAAGAGCAAAAATCCATAAGTAAGTTATCTCCACACGTCGTCGACTTCGGTCATACCTTCGTTCTATTGTGCCCTGTTTTATGTATTCGTCTATAAATTCTTTTTAGGATGGCGCTTGGAATGGGCCTGAAAACTAAAAGTTTTGGAAGCGACAAAACAGGGGATCGGCAACTTGTGGTGTATGCTTTACAGCTCTCACCTCATCAGATACTGAAGAAAGTACTCGTAGAAAAAGATACATTTTATTGTGAAATGTATGAAGCTAAATGTCCAACAAAACTTACAGCTTAATACGAAATAAATATTAAATGCGAATGCATTTTTTAAAATCCTGGTCAGGTCTCATGTAGTTTTTTTAATCATCAAACTGTTGACTTATAATACTTAAAGCTTCCTCTATCAATTCCGATTTCACCGTTTCGCTCCTCGTTATATACCGCTTAGCAGGGGGTTCTATCGATACGATTTCCACATCCGAGTCATCCGATTCTACGTCAATAATTATACTTTCGTGTCCCGGTGTCTGTTCGGGTTTGTTCTCTTCGCTCTCTGCACCTTTATCGACCGCTTCCGGATCTTCGATAATAGTTTGTTCGGTCGGTTCCACGGAAGGCATACGGTCTTTTGCCAATTGTTGTTCATTTCGTTGCCAAATATCTTTCATGTTGGCAATTTCTTCGATTTTCATTATGCAATAGGCACATACGACTGCGGAGTGGTCGTACTTGGGCATGATATAAATCGACGCTAAGTTGCGAATGATTTCCAAATGTTTCTCTTCCAGCCGCAAGCTGCCGTCGCTACGGTAAAATGGGAACCAGGTCGTATCTTCTACGTTGCATAGTCGACACACTTTAGCAATGTCAGGCTCGCTCTCTTGTGGGATAATTAATTCTTGCATCACAAGCACGTTATCGGGCGGCCATTCTAGCTTTGCTATTTGCAGACTGTCGTCGGGGTCCACCGGAAGTTCGCTGGGTATATATCCTGCTTCGCACTCCGTAGTTTCGTCGACACTGTTGAGCCTTGTCATGGTTGAAGTGTTAAAACTAACGTCTGTGGAACTGGCAACTAATTATTTTAAAAGTTTTGATATTAGGTTATGGTTGTACCATACCTTTAGGAATGTTGATGCTAGGTTGTTTATTTCGTTGATTGTTGCTTATTTGTTTTTCGTTACGTTCTTTTCCACATCATTCCAAAAACAGTTTCGCGAACTATCATGTCGAGCTGTCATGATGCAAAACAATAATAAACTAATAAGAAAACCAAGTGAAGAAGAAAAAGTGAAGTGTTTTGAAAATGAATGTTTGTTTTGTTTCAAGAAGCGATTCCAGAAAATATAAAATATTTCAAAATTTGAAAAATAGTGTGATCCCAAAAGTCAAATCAATGATAAGTTAAACATTGATTAATTCAAATTCTCATCACCAGTTCCATTTGCCGGTGAAATACAGGCGAGCAGATAATTTGAAAGTGAGTTGTTTACTTTTTAGTTCGAAATCGATTCGATCCTCGAAATTCAACCCTGACAGTTGTAGTGATGGAAAATTACGTAGTTTCGAAATAAGTCGTAGGTGCATAGGTAATTGGATCGCACCTAGAGAACTTAACATGTTTTTAATCGGTCGCTTCAAATTTAAGATGATAAAGTATATTTTAAGGGACATCTTTCAGTTAATTTACTATTGTATTTCTATTACACAGCTTTTCTCTAGTTTAAATTGAATAAAAAGATCGTTTCGCCGGAACTTGGTCCACACATCCGGAACCATCAATATTTTGAATCTGCTGGGTTCGTGACGGCATTTACGCCACTAGTAAAATGTAGAAATCAAAATAAATGGTTGTAGTTTCAAAACACTAAACATTCCGTGCGGGTTGCGTGCGGTTCATACTTTAAATAAAGTAAAATTTTATTCGTTTTCGGTATGGAACAGTGCGTCGGTTCCCAAGACTAGCAGTGCGACATTACCATATTCTTTTACATACGTAAAAACGGGATTGTGTGAAATTGTGAAAATAAAAGTGCTTATTGAATATATTTCTTTCGAGGGAATTACTAATTTGAAGTGATATACGGACGAAAAGTTTCGCAATTGATACACAAACCAACTCGTTCCAAGTATCGGCATCGAGTTGCGAGACACAATGGCGATGAAGCAAGAAAACTGGCGCGATATCATTGCGGACAGATTACGGGAGCGTAATAAAACTGAAACCTCCCGGTATGCTGATATTATACATTACAGTAAGTGTCCTTGCTGGTCCGGTTCACTGACATGCCCATCGATAAATTAGATTGCGCGTCGCATGTGGTCATACGTCATCACGATTGGTTAATGGTACAATTTTTCACAGTACTGCGTGACGAGCAAAGTAAAAGAGAAAGTGGTCGTCACGATGCAGAACCGCCCGCCCGGGTGGTGTGGTGGTTCCATATGGATGCATATTACCTACTAAAAATACCCCATTTATTTCCATTTTTTCTTTCAGACAATCGTCTCTTTGATACGGCGGTTAAGCTTCGGCAGGAGAACCTTGACTTGAAAATAGACAAAAAGATCAGGGATAGTGCCGGCGCGGTCGGGTCCGGTACTAGTGGGGCAGGTTTCAACGCGGACGTCGCTGCCATTACGAACGCCCAAATACAAGCACTCGAAAAGAAAGTGCTCGCCCAGCAGGAGGAATTGACTGAGTTGCATAAGCGGAAAGGTGAACACTCGCAGATGGTCATAAACCTCAACCAGAAGCTCGGCGAGCTGCAGCGTCTGCTGGGCGAGAAAGAGCGGGCCCTGGCCGACCAGACGGCACTATGCGTTGCGCTAAAAGATGAGCTGGAAGAAATGAAAACGTCCCACGTGACGATCAAAGACGAATCGTTGGCCTCGCAGTTGCGTGCCAATACGGCCGAAGAAAAGCTACGCCTGGTGCAGGACGAGAACACGAAACTGCTCAACCTGCTGATGGAGTACAAGTCGCGCGATGCGGAAATCATGAACAAGGAGAACGACAAGTTTCTCAAGGAGAAGAAGGCGCGCATCGAAAGCGAACTGGAGCGGGCAATCCGGGACATCCCGGGACCATCCACGCTCGGGCCGGACTTGGATCGGTTCGATTTCGATGGGTTGCCGGAAGGCGTCGAGTTTAAATTTGATGCACACGATGGGGAGGTGAATGCCGTTCGTTGGAGCCCCATCGAGCGCATAGTGGCTACGGGTGGTGCTGATCGGAAGGTTAAATTGTGGGATGTGGGAAAAGGTATGCGAATCGATTGTACGAAAGTTCGACCAGGATAATAACCCTTCTTTACTTGTAGGTGTTTGTGAACAACGTGGTGTCCTTGTAGGGAGCAATCAAGGGATCAATTCGGTAGAGTTTGATACCACCGGTTCGATGATACTAGCTGCTTCCAACGACTCGGCCAGCCGAATGTGGTCGGTAGTGGACCATCGGTTAAGGGTAAGTGCTGACACATCCCATGAGTGTATAACCGTCCGCGACCGTCCCACTAGATGCAAAGTCCAATGATTAAGGAGACTTAAAATATAATACACTGCCTTATACGTCCCCTTTTCATTACGGAGAAAAATCTCAACATGTCCCGCATACAAGCTAAAGAATAAAACTCGCTCTGTTATTTATTTTTCTATTTATTCACTTTATTAAAATAATGTTTCACATTACAGTTACCGTTTTACTATCCTTTCGCTGCAAGATCAGAGATGTTGTGTTAGCCTGTCCGTGGCCGCTACGGCCGGATGTTCTAGCGATGTAACGGCCAGCTAGCGAATACATAGAAAACATATGCATATGTATTGTATGTAGTACTGCCGCGTTATGACACGCTTAAAACGATTTTTCTAAAACCGCATGGCGTGGCGATCGGTTAGATTTTGTTTCGTGTTCGTCACGCTCCTCTCGTTTTTTTTGTCTACTGTATTCATTTTTATTATGTCTTTCTACTATACTCTAGGGTTTTTGTTATTTTTTGCGCAATTAAGTTAATGTTAATTTGATTTCATTACAGTTACATTAAGTTAAATTATCATTTACTTTTTTGACTTTCATACGGTTTGTTCCCTTTTTCATTTTTGTATGTGTGTTTATGTGTATTACGTTCTTGTTGTTATTGTTGTTGTTGTTGTTGTTGTTTAGTTATCCCTTTTCACATAATTCTCTTTCATTGGGTCTGCCTTTTTCATGGTTTGTCGTTTCCGCACGGCATTTACACAAGAAGGCCATCTTTTGTCAACATTTGAATGCAGGAGATAAACATATCTTGGGAAACTACGCTCTACAAATATTGTAAAAAATAGTAAATGGATAAGATTGTGTCTATTCAGTTTTATCTAGTGGGGGGGGGGGGGGGGGGGGGGGGGGGGGGGGTGCCGTAAAAGCCGCAGCTTTTTGTTCTCTCTTATGGGAGTTGGTTTTGTTGTTTTTTTTTTTATATTTTATTTTATCTCTAAGATAGTTGTGGATACCATTTGTTTTGTTTCTGCCATTTTTTTCGCATTTTATTGCGCTGTTCTGCTATCAGATCCAAATGTTTGCCTTCTTTTGTGTTAGTCGGGAGATATGTGTTTTTCGTCTCGTGTGCTGAGTGTGTGTTAAGTCCGCGTGTCTAATAAATTACAAAGAAGTAAGACGATACGAGTCATTACTGGACGCTTCTCTTCATCTCCCCTCCTACCTTGTTCGCTTAATTGTCGCACAAAGATCTAATAAAAGTTAGAGAATATTGAGTAAAAATAAATTATGATAAATGCTTAAAATTAAGGCCTCACCGTGGGATCGACCCCGACGGGCTTGTGTGCTGGCCAAGCAAAAAAAGGCCAAGCCTCGGGGTTTGAGATGTGCTTCCGGCCCACCCGATCATCGTACAATGCAAAACTCAAATAAAAGCGTTCGATTACGGTTTCATTTGAGTTAACCATTGGCCGTCTCGATCGCCGCAGGGTCCGAACAGAGTCTCAAACGTTCGCCAAGCTACCGCCGGGACCGTAGTGGGGCCTTAAAGTCCGGAGAAAAGGACAAATGGATATACACTTCTACACGCAACTGGTGTCGTGTTCTAGCGGTTGTTGCGCACCCCTTTGTGCGCCGATTCTCTTGCCCTATCGTTTTTATTTTCGTTTGCCAGAAGGGAATTATTGGGGACTGCCCTAACGTCAACGCCCTTACGCAGATCCCTGCGTTTCGGTATGCTCAATTTTGTTTATCGTATTCGAGTTGACGCGTTCGTTTAGCAGCTTCTTCTTGCTGTCCTCGAAACGGTTTCTCCTAAATCTAACACATTCACTCGTTATCGCACGCGCAGGCCGTTTGTGGCGAACAACGAAATGTACGCCACATCCTTCCCGCGACGCGATAAAACACTCACTCACGCCTATCGCACTCGGTCATACTGGTCAGTCTCACTAACGGAAGAAGCTTTTTTTTCGTTTGTTTTCGTAATGCCTATCACAATTACGCGTTCATCCCTTGCACTCGCTCTCCGATACACACTTGCCCTAATGTTTTCCCATTCCCTACCAAGTGTATCTGCCTGTTTGCTACTACTTTTGATTAACTAACATTTTTATCTGATGAGGGTTGAAGGGTTTCTCCCTGCTTTTGCTTTTCTTTTCTTCAAACATACTTTTGCCCTTTGTTTTATATTCTAGTCGTCCTTTTCTCCAATATGTTTCGATTCATTTTGTATGATCAGCGTGTGAAAAATTGGTGATAAAATGATATTTGATTGTGTGAATGCGTTTCTTTTCCTTCTTCGCTCTCTCTCTCTCTCTATTTCCGTTTGCTTCTAAATGTGAATATGAGTTATTATTAAAAAAAAAAATACTCCGTCACTAGAGGCACTTTTTGCTTCGTTTATCGTCGTCGTGGGTTTGTTAGTCTTAAAAAAAAATTTTAGACGAGTGCTCACAAAGAAGTGGTTCGGTTTCTTGGTCGAATGGCAGCGTAAGCCGTTTCTGCCCTTTAAGGATGCACCGATCAGCTCGTAGTTTTGCTAACGTTTTATGAGTATGTCTGGAAGGGGTTTGCAAACGTTCTGACGCAAATTTGGTGGGGATAGAACGGTCGTCAGTCAGCAATGGTTGCGGGGTTGGTTTAGAAATGCCTTCCGGCGTACCCACTGTCGTACAGCTTGCACATCGAGTCCGCTCGGCTTCCGGTGAGCGTCGGTGTCGGCACCACGGACGAGCCCATCGAGGCGTTCTCAAACTGACGCTGCTTTCGGCGACGCTGCCACAGGTACGTCCAGATGGCAATGACGGCCAGCTGTGCGAGCAGAAACACGGCTCCGGCAACGATGAGTCCTATCGAGAGGGAGAGGGAAGGAAATAAACAATCTGATCTATGTGCTTGGGGAAGGAATTTTGTCCGGCAATACTTACCCAGTCCGTTGACACAGATTCCTTGTCCATCGTTGGCCACGAACACGGTTTCGCTGCTGCTGATCTTCGGCTTGGCACCCTGCTGCTTCTCGAAGCCGAACTTGTCGGTGATCTGGATCGACTGCACCAGCAGCATATCGTCCTGCGGGGCCTGACGGGTCGTTTCCCGGCGGTGACGCAGGGCCGCCTCGATCAGCGCACTGGTCGACGTACCGTTGACCGATCGTCGCTTGCGTCCGTACGAAACCATCGAGCGGAACTCGCCACCGAAGTCGTCGCCGTCGCACTGCACCGGCTCGCAGGTTGGCATGCACGGCGTCACGAGCGCCCGGAACTGCACCATCTCCGAGGACGGGAACTTGAAGGCGTCAAAGTGCGACAGGAGGATCTTGGCCGACTTGTTGCTCTTGTAGATCGGGCCCATGATGAAGTGGTCCGTGGGGCAACCGCGCGCATCGATCAGCGTGATCTCGCTACTGTCGACGCCGTCCATCGCGACCAGCTCGCGGACAAAGATCTCGTACGGGGACTGCGGGTCGAGGATCTCGAAGTGCAGCGCCAGGGGATCGCCGACCTCGGCCGTGCGCATCATCTCGCTGCCGTCGCGCGTGGTAATCTTCATCACAACGTTCGGCGAGTCGACGACCACCTCCTCGGACAGGGCCGGTTCGATGTCGCCCGTCACGTCCAGATCGACGTCGTTCGAGACGGTCTTGTTCGTCAGGTCATACTGGCAGGTGACGGCCAGCCCTAGATCGGACGACGTCACGATCGTATCGTGGTGCTGGATGACGACATCGTTCAGGTAGCGGCCGAGTCCGTTCTGGCGCACGTTGCAATCGATGTCCTGGTAGCCCATGCGCAGCTCGAACTCGAGCGCACTCTTCACGTCCACCGCGCACGAGTTGGGCGAACCCTTGGCGTACACCTTGCCATCGAACAGCTTGGAGGTGCGAATCTTAGCGATCATATCTCCGGCGCGGCACTCGATCGACACGTTGTAGCACGAGGACAGCTCGTAGGTGGCGGCCTCCGGCACGTCGAGGTACGGATCCTGGATGTCGGACAGCGTGGCGCGGCTGTGGTGCGACAGGCGGCACACCATGTCGCCAGTATCTCCATAGTCGTACGAGTGGCACCGGTACGGCGAGCTCAGGCACAGCTCACGGCACTCGTCCACGCTCGCGACGTCCTGGTAGACCGAATCGACCGTCTTCAGGATGCGGCCCGAGAGGCGCTTGAACTCGCACAGCTTCGTCGGCTCCTCGGCGCAGTTGTTCTCCAGATAGTCGGCACCGTCGTTCGTCTGGAATGCGGACGATCCGGCCAGCGTGATCCGGTCCATGTCGGACAGCTCGCAAGACATCGTTGCCTGGTAGAAGTTGGCCGAGCTGTGTAGAAGCAAAACAAAGAAAGAAGGACGCTCATAAGAATCTGGCAAACAGTTGGATGCGAAGGTGTTTCAGTATTGGAAAGCAAATTGCCCAAATGCTTCGTGCCATTCGGTGCGATACGATCGGTGAGCCAACGGTGAATCATCAGAAACGGAAACAGCAGGCGAAGAAAGCGCACAACAGCAGCTGCCGTCGAGGCAACAATATTGGCTACAAATTGGCCGTTAAATGTTGCTTGCTTCTCGTTGCAGTACGTTCGAGCTCTAAGCGTGGTGATTGTGATCTTGTTTCATGCTCTTGCCAGCCGCCCTCTGGACGCAACAACACACAGCACACGACACCTCGGCCGGTTCGTCGCTTACAAGGGGATGCGAATCGGCAGAACACAGCAACCCATAGGCCCCGTTTGGCCAGCCCCGTCGTGGCCATATTCAAATCGGTATAATTTAATCTCGCTCCCGATTGAACACCCAGTTGTCCCAGTTCGACGCTCGGACGACACACCGGAGCGACACCGTTGCAAAAATGCCATGCCATGCCCCTAACGATCGCCTAACGGGTTCCGGTACACGGGTCCCGGTCCTTGTTGGATGTCGAGCCGGGGTGGATTTGTTTAGCATAACAACACCCCGACCGCGGTTGGAGTAATTATAATAATTGATCAATTTTCCACGATAGCAAAAGCGCACACAGGGGACCGTCCCACCGCAAGAAATATGTTTCTGCATATGTTTCCGGGTTTTCCCGAGTGGAGGTCGGTTGGCGAAGATTAGCATTCCTTCCTGCGACAGAAAGACGTTCCTTACGTCGATGGCATGGCGATCGGGAAAGCATTAAAAAATAAAGCGGGTCATTTATGACGGAAGAGAGTCCCTGTTGAAATAAACCAATTGAGGCCGTCGGTGCAAGTATCTGACTCCACGTTAAGAGTAAGAGTCCGACCCATAGCCGGAAGGATCAAACCCCCGTTTATAAGGAGTAAAAATTGGAGCGAAGCAAATGAATAGAGTCTACAAGGTGGGTAGGTGCAAGTGTGTCGCTCTCGCTATTTACTTGGCCATCCCCATTGTCTGGCGCCGGTGTGTCGATCATCGAAGGGTTGTGGTTTGTTTCATTTTCCCTGGATCTTTCAGACGTCCCCGCAAGGGCAGCTTTCCATTTCTTCTTCCGTCCGTCGGTTGCGGAAAGCGGTTCGGTTTTGGTGATCGACACGCTTCAGGTGATTTTTGTGGTCTACGTGTCCGGGGCGAGTTCTATATGGCCCGAGGTGAATATGTTTTTTTTTCTTCTTCTGTTGTTCGTTTATTTCATTTTCCGTATCTATCACCACGATCAGCGAAAGGTGGAGTAAAAAGCATTCCCCAGGCGTTCTGTGGTTTGCACGGCCGGTTGGATCGGAACGGTTCCACGTTGACACACGGTGGATCGGTGGCCAGAATCCAGTTCTGCTAATGGAGTCATTCCCCCCTTCGGGAACGAAATTCGATCATCATTCGAGGCCCAACGATCGACGGATGTCCTACGGCGGGGCGAATTGCAATCGACATGAGATGCCGTTGGTCTTTCTCTGATTCGATTTAAACTTATGGTTAATTTATTCCACAGTGACGAACCACTGAAGACCGTGTGTTGCGGAATGCAAGGGCAATAAATTGCGAAAAACAGCGACACCCAAATCGATCGGCAAAAATTGAATCGAATGCCGACACAGAGAGCCGCGCCGGATCCTTTCTTCTCCTCATCCCCAGGAGGTGGTGATAAAAAATAACCAGGAAAAACAAGTTCTCGCCTCGCGCCTCGCTTCGTTGGCTTTGAGTCCTTTGATCCGTGCGTGCAACGGTTTATTCCGTGGACTCGCTCTCAAAATAAAAAAAACCCAAAACAACCGCTCTCCTCGCATTAATTGAAAAGAAAACTGATGTTGGAAAAGAAGGAGGCAGCTTTTGGCAGCCAAGTTCGAGCATTAAGTTCGGGAAGGCCCGGAAGATCCGAAGGCTGCAGCATCCGTAATGGCGTCGGCACCTCGAACCTGGCGAGTTTTTATTCACCTGGGAACGGGTGATGATTTTAAGTGTCGCGTTCAGTTTGGCACCATAGAACGATTCTGTTTTTTTTATGCTTTTATCTCCACGTTCCGATATGATGCCCCCCCTTCGAGGGGTTCGTCGTCTCTTTTTTGTTTTTGGTTAATTTTTCCCCCCCACTCGTTTTTCAGTCTTAATAATTAGCCTTCACGATCAATCTTTCCACAAGAGCCGGATAGGTCGAGGTCCGCGCAAAAGATCGTGCGCGGTGCGAAAAGAAATGGAAAACACATAAAACTCTCGTTTGTGGCGAGACCGGGCCGCGAGTTTTTGGGGCGCGTTACACAATTCGGTTTGGTTCGTTTCCGCTGCCTCCAACCAGAACAACCAGACCCGGGCAATCTCCCGCGGGTCGTTGAACCGGAACGTCCTTGGGAGTGGAAATGGGTGAAGAGTGAAGTGAAACACCAAACACAGGAATCTGAAAATAACTATGCACGGCAAACCATATAATGACACTTGCATGGTTTGCTCGCCCCGTCGCTTCGCCGAGGTTTGTGAAAATTGAGCTGTTTAGGTCGCGGGCCCCGCGGTGGAGCGGATGGCGCGAACGGCCTGATGACATCGCTTTACCGCACCCCAGCCCCGGTTCCGGTGTGGTTTTGCGTTGCGATGATTGATTACGGAGACAAACTGTCCCGGGGTGAGATGGTAGCGAAATACCCGAGTGCCGAGAAGCGAATAAACAAACTGACGGGTCGGGCTTCTGGAATCAAATAGACTGACAGCGACCGACTGGCTAGCTGGATGGATAGAATGTGGAGGGGACGAGACCGTTCGACAGCTAGAACTCGAAACTGAACCAAGATGGATCGAACTCAAACCGAACCGAAGCGCGGTTCATCGCTTGTTTGATCGGTCGAGAGATTTAAACGATATGCCGGGAGTTCTAGCGGCCATATTCTTGCAAACGATTTGTTTCCTGTCATGTAACGGATTACCATTCGGCTGTTCGAGGGACCGGGGTTCAATAATTGGTGATCATTAGAGCCGAAAGCCTTCGCCGCGTCGGGCGTTTTCTGTCGCGATGATCCACGATTCCCACTGCGCATGATCGCTTGAAAGAAGCCGGGACGTTTTGTGACCACCGGCAAGTGAACCGTGGTCAACCGAACCAGCCAGCGGATCGGATCGTCGTGGTATTTGCTGCACATTCTGCACACCCACCCCCTTCCCTTTTTGCCAAACCCGGCGCGAGAGGAACGTTGTTCGTTGTTCTACAACGGTTTTAACAAGCACACGGTGCTTTATTAAATCAAAATGGCTTTCAATGGCGCGGCGACGATCGAGCGACGAAAGGTTCTACAACCGCCACCGCCTTCCCTCTCTTCCCTGCCGCCCATTTGTGTGTGCGCGCGCGGATTTGGGCTCGCGATAGGCAATAATAATAGGTTCACCGGGGCACATCCGGGGATAGAAGTATCGTTTTTCTTTTCCTTCCTTCTTTTTTTTGTTTCTCCTATTTCATCGTTCCTCCTCCCCCACCTTCCCTGCCGGGGACGGGCTCCGTTTGTGCCGTGCGCACGTTTGAAAATCGCGAACGGCGGCGGCGGCGGCGGTGGCGGTGGCGGTACCAAATCGAGCCAAAGTACAAACACCCCGAACATTGGTATGCCGAGCCTTGGTTGGGCCCGGCGTGGTCTGGTTCATAAGTGCATTGACAGGTTCCCGGGTGGATGGTTGTGCGCTTCCAAAAGGGCATTAAAAAAAAAGGATCGGGAGTTGTTTCCATTTCTACAATGGAGCTCCTCCAAGGCACTCCAAATTGGAAAACTGGGTGGACCGCGGCGGCGGTGGACCGTGGTAAGATTCTTATCAGTGAAAGGAGCGAGGAGGAATTCTCGAACGGCCGTTTCGTGTAGCTGCTCCCTGGTGGGTTCGCAGGAAGCGGGTCCGGGTTTTGGGAGGGAGTTGGGGAAAATATAAAATATGTACGCTTTCTTGTGCGCGCGCGCGCGCCCAGTTAATGGTCCTCGGTTGTTTGCTAACAATTGGCGAAAGATGTCCTCTTGAGGTATGGGGAACTGTTTTTTCTTCTCCCTATCCCTTCTAACCACAAGTTCCCCTCGTTCTTCCCATTGCCTCAAGATCGAGGATCGTTTCCGCTAAACACGTATTCTCGCGCACTCTTTCTCTCTCTCCCTCTTTATGTTCGGTTCGTTTTCGGGGTCGCGGTTCAAATAGTAATTGTTTCCACACTGCTATCGCCTAACAATAATGATATAGTGTATCGTTGGGGGTAGGCTTCTCTCGTTGGCTTGGCAAAGAACCGGCAAAAGGTGATGGACCTTGGCGGATCGTCCGCCATAAAGAACACGCTGTTCGCGGGAAGCACGGGATTGTGGTTGCGCAAGCCAAAACCAAAACCGAACCGAACCAAACCCCGTTTCCTGCGGATGGGGGAGAGAGTGTGTGAGGAGAGGTAAGGAGTTGGTTTCGCTAGGGGATGATGTAAGATTTCGCGCAAGGTGCGCGCCTTAAGCTTTGCGCGCGCGGGCGTTGAGCGGGTAAGGTACATAATTAACAGGTTGTTATGGATTCCTTTTGCGGCCGCAAGCGGGGAGGGAGGGTTCGCTGTCCGTGCTGCCCCCGAATAAAGCACCGAACGCGAACCTGACGCAAAGAATCGCGGCTAAGGGCACAATTACGCCTCGGCTGCTTGTTGCCGTCTTTCTTCTTAGTGGACCCTTACTAGCCTTGGTTGAGGAAGACCTCCGCCTCGTCTCGTTGCTGCCGGGTTTTGTGTGTGTGTGTGTGATCCATTTTGTGCTAATAAGACAAACGAAACACATCCTTCCCCCCCACTCTCGGATTGTATCCGATGCAGGTTGCACGTAAACCACCCGCACTCATCATCCTGCGTGCTTCGGATCACGTACGGATCGCGCATCTCCCTGGTGGAAACGCGTGCCGAGGGCCGCGTGATTGGGGAGTAATTGGAATGTCAGCCGCACGCTACAACCAGCCCCCCGGATCTTCTGTCGCGCCAGCGCACCGGATCGGATTGGGTTCGGAGTAGAAGATGAAACGACGACGACGACGACGACGTGTTTTGCCAGGCGGAAGGTGATCATTCTTGTCGACTGCAGACAAGATCTACTAACTGCTTCGATGGTTATCAACCTCCTTCGCGACGGACTCATGTCGTTGTGGGTAGGGGAAGCGGATGAGGGGGTTTGTGTACACGATCAGCACGAAAACGGCAACAAGGGGATCGTGATGGAAGAAGTTCTCGCTCTCTCTCGCCAGTTCTTCTTTACGTCAAATGAAGCCGGGGAGGGCAGGGAAGATGGTTCGACGCAAAAGTCATCCGTGTGGACACCGTGTGACCTTAGGGCGTTCGCTTTGGGGGCGAAGAAGGCGCGCGTGGTCGGTGGTGACGCCAAGGCGGCGCTCGCGAGCAGATGTACTTCTAATCTCGTACCGAACGATCTAGAAGACGGGAGCGAGCGAAGAAATCCTCGTTCCTCGACGCTGGGTCTCATAATTATTTACCATCGTCGGCCTGATCCGGTAGAAGGACCAGTTAATTGAGTTGGTGATGTGATTTCGCTACCACGCTGCACGGAAAATGTCACCCATTATCGGGTGACGCGTTTTTCTTCGCTTCAATCGGCTTATTTCGGGTGGGCCTCCCGCTTTTGTCGGGTGTTGTGTGCGTGAATCGATCACGAGTCAAAAGGCAAAGCCGTCCGATAAGCGCTCGTTAGAGTAGCGCACCGGTGATTGTTGGGCTTTACATAATTAGGAGCTTGCGGTAATTAATTCGAAAGGTCAGAGCAAAATTATGCTAAGACCTTTCCCGTCGTCGCTAAGCTGCAAGCTAATGATGCCGAAGGCAAACATAAGACGGGTCAAAATACACATTTGTCAAACTGTTGTATGATGCTTTGTGTTCGTTTCGGTGGTGGTTACATATTGTTTCCCGGAATTTTTTCTGCGAAAACAAAGCACACGACATCGGTCTTAGATAAAAGCACCCTTCGCCGAGGTGGAAGATAAACGAAAAGCAAAAGTGCTTGCCAGGAGGGGACAACAGTGGAATTTGTGTTGGAACATAAGCTGAATTTTGTGCTTTGTGGGGAGAGGGAGGAAGGAACCGGCATTCCATATCTGCGCCGACCGTTGTCGCTGTCGTTTGGTGACGAGTGGCGAACAAACTCGCATAAATCACTCCCAGCTTAGCGGGGCCAATGTTCTTGAATCCGTCGGTTCATCGGTCGGAAAAAATGACTGTTAATTACCATTCTTTCTGCACCGAGTAAAACCAACATAATCTTCCTCGCGGGGCCCGGGCGAGAAAACATGGCCCCAAGCAGCAGAATGCATATCAACCTGTGCTCCCTTTTTCCCGGCTGTTTTCTCTCTCAAGGTTTCCCTATCCCTATCAAGTAAGTAATTGCAATCCCGTCCCTCTTCGACTTCGACGCTTAGGCCGGTAATTAATTTGCAACGATCGCTCGAGTACATACATCATTAGCAAATGAACTATTTATTTCTTAACACGCTCACGCCGGGGTTTTCGCTGTCTCGTCTCTTGTGCGGTTGTTTACGATAACTTCACACTTTTTCTTCGTACGTTGCTACTTTAGTCGGGCGAATGGGGTTGAGGTCCCGAACTCCACCACCCTTAGAGAGCGTTTTGCCCAACAACCAGCTTACTTCACTTCCATGGTAGAGCGGCGGTACAAACTGACACCGGTTTGTTTGGAGCGTGAAGAAGGAGCCGGGTTTTCCACTGACTTCCTTCCACAAGACCCACCGTTGGGTACATGTTCGTACAGATAAGTCTCAATCGGCGGTTGGATAAGGCGGCGGACACAAATTTGATCCTGCCGCAGGCTAATTCCGTAGGCGAAACAGCGTGTACCCGAGGAGCGCACCTAAAGTGCCTTTTTGTGGAGTTTAGGTCGGGAATACGAAAAAAGGAAAGCCCAACCTCATGGTGTAAATAATGAGCAATTGTAATTAAGTAATCAAAAGCCTTTTTCCCCCTGGTGCCGCCCGATCGAGTGCTCAACAGCGTCTCGAAGGGTCACGGATAGCACTTATCCGGCGTGTCTAGCCGGTCGCCGTCGTCGTCGTCGTAGTCCGCAGGCCACTGCTGCTGCTGCGTTGATGGACTGTGGCCGAGTAATTGGGTCAATCGAAAATGATGCTTGAGTTTGCTGCGCCACGGGGAAAAACTGCTGCGGGATGACTGTACGATCTGGCCGCTCGCTTGCCGCTAGGATCGCAGCTGGAGCCTATTTCATTAACACCTTCTCTTTCCGTTAGGGATCCCTCGTATGCTTCGTGTGTTGCGCCAAACGGTTTTCCCGTTGCAACGAACTAGCGATCCGCCCTTATTCCGCCCGTGATCTCGTTTTGCGATCTGCGTAGCGTTGTTGGGGAGTGAATCTATGGCGGCTTCGCTTCCGATCGCCGAGATCTGGCGGATACAGTTAGGGAAGGTAAACGGAAGGTTCGCCGTCGGTATCTAGTGCAAATAGGTGGAACCAGTTACAAGGTCGTAACGCAGCGCATCTGGTTTGGTTCGGCCGGGGTTTTCACTGGCCCAGCTTTTGCTACGCCGTTCCGTTGCGCGGCTTGTCGACGAAACTTTGCCACATCTCGTAAATTGTAACGGTGAAGAGCTTGGCGAACGAAATTCATGTTTACCAAAGCCATAAAAAAATTCCAGAGTTGTGTAATCCAGATTCAGATTCATGAATCTAAATGATTCTTTGCGTTTTAGAGATTCTTGAATCTTTTAATGAGAGATTCATGAATCCCTCTGATCCCATGAATGATGAATCTTTGCATCTACTGATGAAAAGTGATGAAGAAAAACTCCTCTATTTTATTGTCGCATGATCCACGCCAATGAAAGAATCATGGAGATTTATGAAAGATCCATGAAAGATTCATGACGATTCATTCAGTTTTCGAAAGATTCAAAAAATTTTGAAGACTTGAATCCATATGAATAAATCTTTGGTGAAAGATTCATATGAACGAATCTCGTCAAAAGATTCGTATGAATGAATCGCCAAAAGATTCATAAGGCACGTTAATAAATTCCAAAGCCTCGTTTTTATCTTCGAATGCACACAAACATTATGCTGTAGAGAAAGGGTCGGCATAGATTTTCTAAAAAGTGATAGAAAGCGCGGGTCGGATGACAATGATTTAATGTTTTAAAAGAAGTACCCTTTTGAATGGAGTATCAACTTTCTAAATAGTTAAGTTACATAAAAAGTGGTAAAAATTTAATATTTGAAATTTTACCGTTAATTTTGTTTAACATTTTCATACTTTATTTCGTAGAATTTTAACGGACAAATATGAATCCATGTGTCAAACGATAGGTTTTTCCTGCACACTCTTGCTGACCATGATCGGGATCGGAATGTGAGACTGGATGTTCTTTATTTTCCCGCGGCAAAACAGAAGGCGATAAAAAGTCACCACCCTCATCATCATTTTCCTCCTGGGGTTTGTTCCTACCTTCTGCGGCTTTGCGGCCAACGAATGCTAGTCCCGAAGTGCTATCACATTTCCACCGACCGCCGTATGCTAATGAACCCTCTCGATCGGTTGGAAAATAAATCCTTCCTCGTTGACGGTTGGCGCACTGCTTCTCACACGATCAATCGATCGAGCGTTCCGAATCGCCGAATCGCCCCAACAAAATCGCGTCCCCGCGCTGGAAGAAAAGCGGGAAAACACCGCCACGGTGTTCATGTCTCCTGGCGGCACACAAAACACTTTACGAGTCGTCGAGTCCCAACCCCCTCGCCAAAGGAAAGGGCAAAAGGGAGCATCGATCAATCCGCTCTATTGCCGTGACAGTGGGACATGATTTATGTTTGTGCGACTTCTGGTTACCCAGCTTCCCGGTCGACTTTGACGGGTTTCTTTTTCCCTCTTCCGTTCTTTTCTTCTTTTCGAGACGGGGTGGGGGATCATTAAGGAACGATTTTCTCACACTTCCTGAGGGGGGTTGGGGAAACATTGAGTCGAGGGAATTGGCAACCCACTGGCCTGCGACGCGACAACTACTCGGTAAACGCCGACCGGGGGCTCCGGATTGTCATCGATATGTGCCGGAGTCGAGGGTCCGCGGACGCTCGGTCACGCAATTTGGCACCAGACGTTCGATCGCCGTAGGTGGTAACCAGCGCCTCCTATAGCTCGCTTCCCATCTGATCAACCCGAAACCGGTAAATGGAAAAAAACACCAAGCCTTCAAGCCCGCTTCGACTTTGCCAATTGTTGACAACCGTATGACTAGCGTTTGACAAACGGACAAAACAGAAACACCCGGTTCGCGGAAAAACACAATGTGTTGTGTTGTGTTGCCTCCCGGCGTTCCACCGAGCCGACATTGACAGTTTATCTGCGGGAAGAGACCCACACACATACACACGGTGCCAAACAGTGTAAGATTGTGTGGCAAATAATATGACAGCTGCTTATGATAACACTCTCGGGTAGCAACGAAGGGAAGGGATGTAGTCTCGCGGGTGGGCCTCCGGAGATCAGAGAATTAAAGCCGCCAGCACCGAGGGGAGCCGGACTTGGGTTTGGGACGATGGCCATGTGCAGTGTCTGGTTCCGGCGCTACCGACATCGGCGCGACGATGGTTCGCGTGGCCCTCGAACTGCGTCACGCGACGTCGAAGAAGAAAGGGCCCGATTTAGGGGCCCGCTTGTCGGGAAGGAATTCTCATGACATTCTGCCAGCTTTATCGGGAAGTCTGTTGAGTGTGTGTGTGTGATGATTTCGACCCTCTTCCCGTCCCGTGGCCCTTGGAGGAATTATTTTTAATTGGACTTTCTACACTACTCCCCCGAGACCCGGTGAAACACGGTTCCGCAAACGGATTCAAGCGAGCGGGAATCGTCCCCAAAGAGAGTCTTCGCGTCCCGGAGATGATCGCGTGAAGGCGTCCGGGTTGAGGGTAAATTAATTAGACTTTCTCCTTCGGCCGTGTGATGTGCGCTTATCGCTTGGTCATCACCGCTAGCCTCCCGGGTCCGAATCGAACATCGGGGAACCAGAGTGTACGGTTCGTGCGCATCTTTGCAGATGGCCCTCGAAATCGGTGCTACGCCGAAGGCCTCAACAACAAGCCACTTCAAGCCGAAGTGACCCACAAAAAACTCCCCGGGAAAGAAAAAGCCAAACCAGGCACGTTGTGTGGAGCTTGGCCCGTGGGTATGGCCACTTATGGTTTTACGCGCTTGGAAGGCGGTACCGCCGACCCAACAAAACCGCTAGAATGTTTTCGCACAAAAGCGCCAACTCTTCCAGCGCTCAGTTCAGTTAGAAGTGAGGAATGTCCGCGCACGCTAGTAGAACACGGTCAGAAGACGCACCGATGGCTAAGGATTCTGCCGCCTTTTCGCATGCGGTTACGGCTGCCCATTGGCCCAGTAATTAGAACCGCTCGAACGGTACATCTTACGGTGTGTACGGCCTTCAAAGCGCATCGTGTGCGGAACTCGCTCGCACCGGGATGGGATAATTAATTTTCTGCCAATTAATAAACACACACTAATTCTATATTATTTAGCACCGTGCGCCCGCGATGTCGATGGCGGCAATCTGGGCGGGCTGTCCTATGCGTGCGGTTTGTTTGCGGCCTTTCCTCTAGAGCCTCAACCTCGGAATACTCCCGGTGTGTCGGGAGTTCTTCTGGGGGCAAGTGTGTTCTGGAATTAATTACGGGCACGACCGCGCACGGGAAGGAAAATCTATTGTCCATGGTTAGTCCCACTAACCACACCCCGGGCCCGAAGATCTCGGGGTGGGTTGCGATAGGCCAGGGTGCTTTTAAGTGCTTCTTCCGAGCGATATCACTTGCAGACTTTCCCATCCCACACTTGCGGGGCTCGGAGTTAAGGGAAGGCTCGAGGGACCGGATGGGGGTCAAAACGACCGATCAGCCCCCGATTCTTCGGCGCACCAAAGTGTTCCACGGAGTGGATGATAATGATAGTAATAGGGTCTGGAGCCACGGCGCAAGATAGTGCACTATTGGGGCTGTAACTTTAATTTGGTCTACCGGCAGTTCTTCAGAACCACACGTTCTCTCTCGCACTCTCTCCACATCCCGACGCAGGTCTTTGGGAGGTTCGTGGCGGAGGTTTTTCCCTTTAACCCTCCCCAAGAGCAATGTTGTAATCTGGGAAACATGGCGGGATTGTTGGATGGGACAATGGTATGTTCTCTCACGCAACTTCACTCCACCATCGGGGTTCGGGATGTTCAAGGTCCGCCACCACCATTAGTCCGCACAGTGAGTTCGTGACCGGCAACGGACGGTGTGGTATTTGGTAAAAAAAAAACTAAGTCGAAAAGGTAAAAAACAAACACACCAACTCGGGGAATTTGACCCTTCCTGCGAAGAAGCGGCTATTTTCCCTCCGTACACTTGATGCACTTTTCCAACGCAGGTTGGATTTCTGGGGCAGGTTGGGGTAGGTTTTCCGATGGAATTGAATGAAACATGGCTGCCCAATTAGCCCGAAATATAGGTTAACCATGGAAGCCCTTAATAAGGCGCGCCCTAAGAAGGACCATTTTCCCCTAACGCCGGTGGAAAAGGTAAACAAAATAATGTTTATCAGATTTATGTAATGGCGATTAAAAGTGGAATTACCACACAGCAAGTGCCGTAATGCTGAGTGTGTGTGTGTGTGTGTGTGTCTGTTTAGGGTAATCTCTAATCGATTCCCCCATTGCTTCTGATCAATACAATCAATTTTACACTTATTTCCCTTCGGAACGGAACGCGGAATTGTAGGGTGATCATCATCGTTGGTTTTCTTTCCATTTCCCCACACGGCCCCGGAAAAAGGTACCCTCCGATTGGTCTAATTTTCTAGCTTATTTGCAATCAAAAGGGTGCACCTAGGGGGAGGAGGATGCATCGGAACTGCGTCCGAACCCACTTGGTGGAGCCCTTAGAGGTACCGCTAGGAATGAAGCGGAAAGAAAGAAAATAACTCCACCTTTCCGTGGTGAAGAAGGGAAAGCGCACACACTTGTACGGGGAGGTTTTCCCTCAGTTCCACCCGCGTAATCCCTCAACGGTTCGGTTACTCCTCCACCTTACATGATGGCGATGAAGGAGCGGTCCACTCCACTAATCGAATCGCGGCTCAATTGGTTAACTAATTTGATGTGTGTGTGCGCGTGCGCCTGCAAGTGGGAAGCATACACCCAATCATCCAACCCTCCCCCTCTCCTTCCCACAAGCTCCGATAAGCCTCGCTTCCCAAAAATGGGCCATGGTTTGCGTATCTCGAACGTCGCATCGAAATGGCGACCACAATCAATCGCGAACCAACTTTGGTTCGCCGGCCGGATTAGAGGCCATCCCCGGAGCTCCATTTATTTAATCTTTTTAGCATTACTCTCCACTACTCCCCTTTCCCCACCCTGGAGGCGAATGGTGTTTGCGAATTTTCTTGATTGGGCTGGGGCGAGAGTTGTCCGATAGAAGTTCTGGTCGAGGAGTTGTTTTCTTTGATTTTTCATCTTTGCTCTTTGCATAAATTTAAAGCCTTGTCTGGGTTCGCCCCACCGCCTCCGGGAGGAACGGGCTATTTGCGGGAACCGTGTTGCGATCGGTTCCGATATCGAAAGCGCCAACCCATGCGTCCCTCTCTTGGTGTCCGTGTGTATTTATGTAACTGTAAACTAACCTTCAACCGTAGCGTACGGCCGGTCGTTCGGATGATGAAGGATTTTATTGATCCCGATACAGTTTTTTTGTTGTAGTTTATGTTGAACCTAAATCCGTTCCGAATCGCGCTCCGTACCGCCGTAATTTTTTTGTTTTCTGCCAATTGTCGGCCACGAACCGACCGATACACTTGTTTTCATATTTATTTAAGCAATCAATTTAAATGACCTCCCCCCGACCCGCAACGATCCCCACCCTCGTGGGGGGGAGTATGGGGGAGGTTTGTTATATTTTTCTCCCCTTATTTTCGCCCCGATTCGTTCCCGTTCCCGGGCGTTCGACAAGCTTTCTTCGGCGAAGCTGACGAATGTCGCTGGTTGGCGTTGGGAGGGAAAGAGGGCAGCACATAAAAATCAACCTCCCCAAGACCGGTCGCGGTGTGCAATCAGCGGCTTTCATCACACTTCGTTGTCTGCGAACACATTTGCGCACATACCGTTGGCCCTTCGTTGGCCTGTCCGAGCGGAAAGAAAGAAACAACCCGGAGTCTGCGCCCTTCCGTGCCGGATAATCTAATTTATATTTCAACGTCGCGATTCATTCTCTCCGATCGAACCCATGGATGCATATGTTTGTGTTTGGTTCTCTCTGCCTTCAGGTTGCGCTTTGCTGTTTCTTTGCCCTCCCTAAACAGATTCCGATCGCTTCCGACAGTCCGCCTTCTCGGGTGCTACTAGACGACGACGACGACGCTGTTGCTTTCCAATCCAAATGGAGAAAAGCCGATGGTGGTTGGAATATTCAAATCTGCTCTTAATTTGTCAGCCGTTTGCCGCCGGCGATAAAAGGTGCTCGCCCGGGACTCCCGCGACTCCGGTAGTTGGTAGACACAGCACACGAGCAGGGGGAAAGGATTTGCATACAATGTTAGTGCCTATGTTAATTTTCTCCTCGGAGATCCGTACTTCGGGGGGGTTCCAATTTGGAAGATTTATTTCAAAAAACCCCTAGCCCTCTAGCTTCATAATGGTGGGCCTCGTTCGATAGCGAAACCGCGCCTTGTCGTTGTCCACAATTGGATCAGAATGGGTCTGTTGGGCAAACACTTTGTTCCCTGTGCCGGTTTGTTTGCCGGGCTCTTCAGTGCGCACCTGCGCAGCCCGAAGTAAATATGAACTCGTCCTAGAGGAGTTCCAGTTCATAGTTCTTGCCCGTGGGCGTTTTGTGTTTGAAAACACCATCCACCCATGCTGGAGAGCGTAATTATTATGGCAGGATAAACAAGAACCCCACCCGCCCCCCCCCCACAGAGTACACAAATGGGTAGACATTTGCCTAGCACGATGGCAGGATGGGTTTTGCTGGAATGGGACCCTCTCGGACACCACTTGAGCGCAAACGGGAGCAGTTAGCGAAATTATAGAATTTATGCTTATTGCTGCTTTCTCCCGCACGCCCCCCCTCCCCCTTTGGCACCGATCGCGGCTAGGAACGACGACGACGACGTCTCGGGGAAACCTCTTCACCGGTTTGGCAGGACTACTTCTCCTTCGTCTCTCGGGGTAGAAGACTTTACTTGCCGCGTTCTGAAACACTCCCACCAGCGGGAAGGCAACGCAATTTCAAGTGAACCGTTTTGTCAGACCAAACGATCGTTTAAGTCGCACTAAGCACCACCTCACCGTACCGTTTCGGTGCGTGTGGCGTTAATTGCACTCTCGAAGTCGATTGTTTCGCTCGGCCGATTGCACTTGCAAGGGAGTTGGAGCCCGAGTGCCATTTGTGACGCGAAGTCGCGATCGGCGAACATCGAAGGGCATGCTGCCAGCTGCTTCATCTTCGGCACTGTGTCTTCTTCCTTCACCACCTAACTAGTTACGTTGAGAATTCCATTTCGCTCCACCCGGTTCGTTTACGTAAGCACCGGTGCCGATCGTTAAGAGCATCACCCTGCATCCCTGTGGACACCAGTGTGGGCCACTTGGTGAATGAATATAATGAGATCGGTTGTACGCAAAGTGGCCACACCGCGTTTGGTGCCGGTAAAAAGGGTTGGGAGGGAAACGCGGGCCAATTGCACGCCGATGGTACTTAACGCGACAATCGCACCTAGGCTCGTTCATAACTTTCCTGCCCCACTGCTTGATCGTAAAAGGGGGATAGGATCACGAAGGGTGGAATGTAGGGATGATGGTAGTCATGTTTAGCACCACTTTCCCGGGCCGGACTTAAACTCGGTGTAGTTTATTTGCATAAAAAGTGCTCAAGTTGACAGAAATTACATAAAAGGGCAACTGTTGCAATTGTTTCGCTTCCAAAACCAACGTAATGTGGCCCGAGAGTGGCCAAATCCCACCACCTTTAATAATGTCTCCGATTGCGGCAGTGTGCTCCGGTTTTGGGCGTACGGAAATCCATTCGAACGTCACACACACACACACATTCGGTGCATGTTCGATTATCCTCGGCGATGGGCCGGAATGGCCGGATAGAATGAGCGGAGGAATGACACCCTAGGAATCCAACGGTCTCAACAGTGCCGGAGTTGCCACCAGGCGGTGGACCCGATGCTTCCCATCCCTCGGCGGTAAATGGTAAAACCGACGAAAACTAAAACGAAAGAAAATGGGCACCGTACGAAACGAAAAACTTTGACCCATGTTCGGAGCAATGTCGAGCACATTTTTACGCTCCTCCATCGTCCGGCACAGCGGGGGGGAATGTCCTGTGCGGTTGGCGAGCGACCCAAGCGAAAGGATCGTGCGGTAAAGTGTTGTTGACTGTTGTTAGCTGCAAATACCGATTGTGTGCGCCCCAAGAAAATTCCCCAGAACAACCCTAGAAGAGAGAGAAAAAGAGGAAGGAACCACATACTCTAACGGTAGCACCGGTGGTAGCACCAAGTCCATATCTTTTATGCTCCTGTAAAGATCAAGTTGCCACACGATCTCCTTCCGCAATCCACCGATCGGTCTGCTCTATGGCCAAGATCACCAAGAATGCGCTGTAAGAACTGTCCGGCAAAACGGAAGAGCGTGGCAGCGAACCCGTTGATTGGTTTGGAGTGATTCAAAGCGGACGCGATCCTGTGCGCCCTGGCCGATGATGGCCCCGACTAGGAATGGGTAGAGAATAGAACATGGGCGTAGGGCCATCAAAAAGAGAAAAAACCCGCGCCAGGGTGAAAAACTTATAAAAGAAGCACGTTTGATCAACCATCGCCGTGTTGAGTTGATCAGCAAGGAAGAGCCGGTGTGCGACGGGAACGAGGCCTTTGGCTTTAATAGTAGCAATATCCGATGTTGTTAGTGTAAACGGTTGAGTTGTTTGGGTTGTAATCATAACAATAAATTCACCGCATGTTACTGGATGCGGTCGCGCAGTGATGTGATGATGATCCTCGTGATCTCTTCCATCCCGCGGGTTTCGAGCTGGATCGATAGGGTTCTGGACACTGACTCTTCCTCCAGGTGTTGCTACGGTTTGGACCGATAGAATCAGCACGGCTGAAGAATCAACGTTGACCAACCGTTGAGCACGGCACGATGGTTGAGTTAAAAATCGTTCCTAGAACAGCCCTCTTCCCGTATCACGTTCACTTCCGTCGAACGATCGTTTATAGACACAAACAAGCAAGACCAGAAGTAGGAAAGGAAAGGAGGGGAAAAATCACACACAAAACACGGAACGAAAGCGAACTACCAAAAGGATTAACCCAAGGAGCCCCGAATCGCAAACACGGGCAGAAAGATGGGCAGCCGCGGACAAATGGGTGTGGAAGATTTACTTTTATTTTCAGAGCAAAATCTAACCGACACCAGGCAGGAAATCGATGGACAGAGGGCATAAAAAATCCACAACCAGAACCAGAAGGCAACAAACTCTCATCTTCAGGTCGATGAAAATGCGCCCTGGGGGACATGCTCTTCGGCTACTTCGTGCCAAACGGGGTGGGGAAAGGGAATTGTCTTTCCATTTCGTTGCCGAGAGGTCTGATGTGTTAACCGTTCGGAGAGCATAAACACCGCGGTTCGAGTGGCGAAAACCCAACGCGACGATGGAGCAGAGAGAGGGAGGGCGATGAAGCAATAGTCATGATTTCTCTATAAAGATGATGATAAAATTTAAGTTTTATGATTTCGTCTGCTGAAGGAAGGGTAATGTTGGATGAAAAAAAGAAAAGCCTATACGATTGGCAAGCTCGCCGGATTTCCTTTGGCCGTTTGGACATGTGCGATCATCGCCTTTTTCCCCAGAATAGCTGCTGGGACAGTTCAGAACGAACTCGGGTGTGTTCTAGCGAGGAAATTTTCCGGTACTAAACTTTGGTAGCGCCCATAAACGTGCTCCTTCGGGATGATTCAGCCGAGAGGTCAGGCATGCGGAACGAAGCGTGCAAACCGAATGGTCCACCGAGTAGGACGGTTCGGCTACTCGCCAAAGCTGGTGTGGAGGTAAAAAGTACACCTCTTTCGGAACGAACTCTGGTCGACCGATCGGTTTTTGGTTTATGATCTTTGACTTGCGTTAATTGTGTGCGGATGAACGTGGCCCAATGCGGCCGACGTGAGGCAGGCGTTCTTTGCACCTCGTTGTCTTATTTCCCATCCGCGTTCGCTAGGAGTGAGGCGGTCGAAGCCTGCACCGGAGTGTGTCCTGAAATCGTGCGAGACCACAACGACTCTCCACTTAACGGTAGCGGGTCGCGTTGACAATTGCTGACCGATGATTTAGCTGTCGGATCTCATCAAAAGCGATCCGCCGTGGACTAGATTCTGCAAGGGAAGCCAACACGAGCAACAGCGACGCTCGTTAATGGGACTCATTAAGAGCACTCACGACGTGGTCCCGTGGGGTGGCCGTGCCGGGTCAAACCCAAGGCCCCCTGCCGTTCTAGTGACGTAAGGTATTAACCCTACGCTTTGAACCCCTTCCCGGTTTTGTGCTCGCTTCTACTTCCAGCGAGAGAGCGGAAGTGTGTCACTAGAATCACACGATCCAGTTTAGGGAGACTCGCGTCGAATCGTCACGAAAAAGAACGAGCTAGTCTGCGTGCCGTCTCTCCGGAGTCCAAAACCCAAACCGCAACCCACCACGACGGACGGGAGCGATCGTGCCGCGCCAAGTTCATCGCTTATCGATTCGGGAGTTCGCTTCCGCCTGACTCATCAGCATAAATACGGCACGATCCTGGCGATCCGAAGCCACCCGAAAGGACGATGAATAATTCATAAATCGCACGCCGGATGCGCGCACGCCAGAGGTCGCCTTTTGGGATCAACGATCATGATGACGATGGTGGCGATGATGATGATGATGAGGGTCCCAATGGGCGCACAATGGGCCCTCGAGACGGCTGACGATTTCTCGTTACCGACGACGACCTCGACGACGTTAAGCGGAGGATAATCATCATCGATACGGGACTTCAAAAGACGTGATCTAGCCGACCACGGTGAAGGGACACGTTGGTGTGTCCACTGATTGCACCTCGTCAACAGCAATGGAGGGAAAAGCAATTTTCCTGCCCCAGCCGCGCACATCCATACATCCAGTGCCATTTGATGAGGCACCTCCACGACACTTCCTCGACATGGCCGACGGGGGGAGGAGGGAGGAAAAGAAAAGAACCATTTTCCCCACTGTTTTTCTTGCGTCGATCATCTCCTCTATTCTCGATCTCTCGGCCCTGCTCGGCTGCAAATCGATGGGATTATTATTAATTCCATCGGGGCCAGAACTCGCGAGCTCATTTCGGATGCTCGGTTGTGCGCTCGCGAAAACAAGCAAAATTACACTTAACAATTGCCATCGGTTTATATGCCCGCGCGCGCGTGTGCCTCCCTCCAGCCTTCTTCGGCCGGCGTCGACACTGTCGCAACTTTGTCTGCAAATTGCATACCTTTTGCTCGTTTGTTCTTGTTCGTGTGCGGAAAAAAAAGGGTAAAATACCACCGGTCGGCAGAAAAGCAAACACCCGGCGAGAATCGTAATCGTAACGCCAGTTGAAGGGTGAACCGATTTTTATGCCCTTAGCCAACGATGACGAGTTATTAACTCCCCGGTTGGGGGGGGGGGGGTGGAAAAAGGATTACCAAGCGATCCATCCATCGACAATGTTTCCTACCAGCCAGGGTTCTGTCCGGGGCAAGTGCATCGTGTGTCGAGGGGATGGGGAGGCGGGCAAAGTACACATCATATTCTAATAATTATAGAACCAACAATAATTTCGCATACACCATTATGGCTTTTACCGCTGAAGTATGATTCTTTATTGAACCCATCGGCGGGAGAACCGGAAGATCTCCGTTGAGTGACGCGTCGCGGTTTGCTAATCCCACAGTACACGCCATTAGACCAGCGGGGGGGAAGGCCGATCGGCACATTAACACGTCCCCGACAGTGGGGTCTGTCAATAGCTTTTTAAAGTACGATGAAGCTCATCTTCACCGGCTGAGTGAGGATAATCTTGTGCAAAATGGGTTCCCTTCGGTCGCGTTGCGCGTTGTTTGGTTTTACTTTCCATACGCACCCGTTCTTCCGCGACCCTTTCAGTTCAGTCGTTGTTCGATCGAGAGGTAGGAGAATTTTATTCCACGATCGAATCGACATTTTCTACGCCCTCTGATGCATTCGATTTTGTTGCGAAGAACAAAACCGAACCCGATCTCGATCGGGAAGTTTCAATGGCATGTGAGAGGACCACAAGACGAATGTCTATTGATGAACTTATTTCATCATGCGCTAGAGGGAAGACGTGCCTGTTCGAGGCAATACTGACAGTCATCGGATCTATTTGGTTTCATATCCGTTCGCTCCACCTTCTAGCCTGCAAGAAACAATGGCCTCTTTCAAATTGGAGCAGTCAAATGGGGTTCAGGAGCTCCCAAAAATAAACAAAAAAATCTGAGGTGCTGAGGCTTTTGGGTGGGATTTTACTATCCTCCTTTGCCACACTGGTTTAGGTTTAGAGAAGATATTTGGGTGAATTTCCTGCAGACCCTAACGCTGCCCGCGCGATGCCCCGAACAACCTATAATGATCGAAAAATTGACTTTTCTGTTTCATCCTGGAGAATGCTGTGTTGCGCGGAAGAAGATTCCTCTGAAAATGCTAACAAGATGAGATGACTCAACGTTAATCGATGATCGCTCGCGCCTGATCGCTTCCTAAATGGAATGTTTAAACGTTGAAAGCCCGTTTGCAGCCCACGCTCCCTCATCCACGAACTGGTTCAGTTGGTACTAAATAGAAAATCAAGAAAAATCAACAACCCAAGGCGACCTTGAAAGCTGAAGTTGTCTGACAGGCGAGAAGGGCCCTGTCTGTTCTATCTCGCTTGGAACTAGTTTGGTGATTGTTAATGAGGTGGGTGTTCGTTGCTCTTTCACCATTTTCCCTATTGGTAAAGTACTATTGGGTTCGAAAGTTTTCATCTACAATAGGATAGAATGATGCTCCCCTTAAATGGATTATTGTACCATGTGACAACGTGCAACGCAAAGGAACGCGTAACCAATTCGATTGAACTGGGCACGAGCCGATGACGATGACAGGGGCCGGCACAATTTGTTAGCTGTTCGCCCTTCGGAATAAATCGCTAAAACGGACCTCTTTGTCGTCACCAGCGTGTTGTCGGGAATTCAACCGCGCCTTCAAGAGGAGAAGAATATGTTTAAAAGATTCATGCCCGTTATGATTATCATTCATCATTAAAATGCCGAGCTTATTAATCTCCTGAGTAATGGACCCATCCCCGTGGGACACACAGAAGGCGGCCGGGCGGTCCGAGGCGGTCCGTAAATAGGCTTCGGATTCGATGTCGCTGGCGGCTGCTGCCACAATAGTTTGCTGTCATTGATTTTAATGCTTCGGCTCGGACGATCGTCCCGGGGCGTGCAGCGTGAACGTGGTGCAAGAACGAAACGGTGCAGAACATCTAGAACCGGGGCTTTGGTGGACGACTTACCGGCAGGTGAATTCGTTCTCTCCGAGGCACATCTCGATGCAGTCGCGGCGCGAAACGACCTGGGCGGTGCGCTTGACGTGTCCGTTCAGCTTGAAACCTTGCACCCTGTCGATGCACCAGGCACGTTCGCACGGGCGCAGCTTCAGGCAGGACTTCTGTGCGTAGATCGTGAACACCGGGAACTGCGACTTTGTAAGGGCACCTAAAAAAACGAAAATTGGAAAAAGAGAGAATGGAAGGGAACGGGCGATTAGTGGTGGGCGCGTACAGCTCTAGGCAGTAGCAGCAAATAAATAATACAACGTTTAACGTCGATGGTGGTTGTTGGTTTTTGCCCACTCCTCTCGTACGAGGATAGGAGTAAAGGTTGGGAAGGTAGCATTAATAACATCAACATAGATTTCACTTTTTACACTGAAACCCGCACTCTGCTCGGCTGTTCTCAATCGACAATGGGACACAACGATTAAAATCCTAAACCCCCTTCGACCGATGGAAAGTGACTTAGTCATTTAATTTCGCTTTCTTTCCCCCTCCGAGGGCGCGTGTGTTTAATCATTCGGTTTAAAGGCAACCTTTTAAGGACGATTATTCACGGCCACGGCGAGCGCGCTGTATATGTATGTAATTATTAAATCTGGAATAATGTTCGAGCACTTTCTAATGCGACGGGGCCGACGGGAATTGGAACGTGCCCGCCTTTTGCCCGCCCCGTATATGGCACGACTGTCCCGGTGTTTGATGGAACGAAAGCAAAATGATTGAAAACATCAAAATCCTTCCAATCTGACTCGGGAAGATGGCGCAAAGCCGGCGACCTTTATTGTGTGTACACCTTTCGATTAATGCTTTGCGTGCGTAACGCCCTGCGGCGTCGTTGGAGAACTGCAGTGCCGGGAACCCCCGGAGGCTTTTGGAACGGTGGCCAGAAGCTTCCCCGTCCAGGATAGTCTGAGAGTCGTCGATCGCCTATCGAATGGGGCTCGAAATGATCGTGATGGTTGGGTATTCCAGTGGTTTCGTTGGCGTTTCAGAAATCAACCGAGTCGGATTTCTTTGCTACAATCATTCAGTGAAACCAAAACAACGGCAGACCTAGTCCTAGTCCTAGTCCTAGTCTGGGCCGTTCCGATCACCGACCAATGGTGCAATGGACGGATGGAGTGCGAAATGATAGCCGCCCAGCCCAATTGGTTCGAACAATTGCGTTCTGGGTGCCCGCCGGGTCGCGGGCGTATCGATTGCAATGGCGGACGGGGCTACACCCGCTCGCATTCGGCGGCAATGCATAGGATATTGTATTTAATAATGGATCAACCGATTATTACCGATACTTCATGTATGCAATTTCATATTCTTGCCCCGCCGCATTTGGTAACGGGGAGGCCCCTTTGGTATACCAACCTTTGGCGGCGTTCTTTGGCTCCGTTTCGAGAGGAACTGGCAGCAGCCAGTTGCCTGGCAAACCTTTAATCAGTCGTTTCATTATCGTTCTCCTTCGCGTTTATGAAACAATATCTGAAGGGCCTGAATGGCCACCTCCCACTACTCCTTCGGTTTTTTTCCTTTGGCGAGAAGGTTTGCTCCCACTAACACTACTACTACTGCTCTTGTCCATCAACCGCACGTCAGGCAATAAGCTCAACTACCCTCGACATCGATCGATTGATCTTTCATGCACCCCGCCCGGGATCTCCGGCAGCGATCTGGCTTCGGGAAAGCCAGGAGGAATGCTGCATGCGGGAGAGCGTGAAAAAAGCGCGGTATTATTAGCGGTAATTTGATAGTTGTTAGGTTCTAGTTGTCTACGATGCTGCGTGGCCGTGGTCGGTCCTTGTTGCCGATCGCGGGTGCTGAAGAATTCACATCGGCACAATCACCCATCGGAATGGCGTTTCCCATTTTATGAATGAGCCAAATTGATCGCACTGCACTTGGCAGTGGAAGGTTGCTTTCTGAGTTGGGGGAAAATGTTTTGTTCTCCTTTTTCTAAAGCAAATTTCTTTTCCATTTCATTTTTCATCCAGAGCGAGTTTCTTGAACTAACGTCCACGATTGGTTTTATGCTTATTGCCACTGCGTCTAATAGCATTTGGTTTTTGTTTTAGCTGCAACCGGTACACTCGATTAGCTTTAATGATCCTATCGATAGAGTAGCGGCACTATTAATCCACTTTAAATCACCGCGTACTTCCAACCGTTTGCTTCCCCGGAGTCGTAAGCATGCAATTAGGGGTCATTTAAATTATCTAACGACGCACGATGCACCACATGGTCGCGCGGTGTAAACAAAACCGATCGGACGAGGGATTTGCTGTTTACTTTTCGCAAATCGCGAATTGAGACATCCATTTGGCGAAAATCGTTGAACCGTTTGGAGGAACCTCTTCCTCACCCTTTCTCGGTTCGAAACATCGTCCGAATGGGTCCCCGGAAATAAGTGAGAGTGTGCATGGCCACCGGGAGGCTTTAAGCTCCAACCGTGCTGACCATCCCCCGCTGGGAGCCAACATCGGGCTCCATACCGGAAACTAGATGAGCAAACGATAGCGCATCGCGGTCGTTAGAGACCAATTTCTATTACTGCTGTTTGATTTAGTGCAGACCCTCATCCAGGCCTGCGACTCCCAAGCGCGGTTCCGAAGCGGGTTCACTCCCCGAGGCGACAGGGCGGCGCTGTGCCTCGCTTCGCTTGGTCGTGACGCAGGGAAGACGGGACGGACCGAAACGGTGCCCCAAGGTGTCCACGATTTCTCCCGTTTTGCAAATAAATTATAAATTCATGTTCTTCCGTTTTTGCACCGACCGAACCCGATAATACCCGCTGCTTTGGATCGGTTGGAAGGGTGAGGGGACTTAAAGAAGCAGAAGAGGATCGTGTGCACTTGTGTGTGTGTTTCTGTGCTGCTGGAAGATCGGTGTCTTTAGCGCTCCTTTTTGTGAGAGCAAAGCCAGCAGATCGCAGGCTGCTTTTTTGGTGCCTTGGGAAAATCGGATCAAAGCGGGAGCGAGTCAAGATTTCCCGCCCCGGGGGAAACCATTTTCCCATAAGTTTGCAATTTTTCCTTTCACTTTGTGCTTGTTTCACAGAGACCGGTGTGTCGGTTGGGAGCAACACCCGGCCGAACAGCTGCCCAACGTTCCGAGGGACGGTTTAGGTGAGATTTTGATGTTTCGATGGAAATTATAATGAGTAAACTAGAGCGATCCGGGAATGTAGAGCGTCTTGTTGGCAAAAAAAAAAAAGCGTTGAACGCGTTCCTATTTTCCTCGTTGGCTCGTTAAGTAGAGGGACTAACTAGCAGTGGAAAACATCTCGAGCTTAAATCACGACCAATGGCGACGTATTTGGCCGTCGAGAACGGAACTGCGGTCCCCGTTTGCCTCGAAGCCCGCTCAAATTGCCGCACTTCCCATCATTCATGTCGCCAAACGGGTAGCCCTCTGAAACTCCCCCAACTCTTTTTGCGGCCGATCAGAACTTTGTTGTGCAATCCCTGGGAAATGCACTATATATGCACAATCACGAACTAACGAAATTCTTCTGCCAACGGGTGGAAAACCGGCCACCGCCTTCCAACTTCAATTTTTTTTTTTATTTATGTACTCCTCGGTCTCGATCACGAATTGATTTGCCGTCGCCGCTTTACTTTTTGTTCGAATCGACTGGATTCGTTTGTTTCGGGTTTTCCGTTCCCAATGTCGGGCACAGGCTATAATGTGGAGGCGGCATCCGTTGAATGTCGGTTTTGAGTTTGAATACCAACGTCCAACCGAACCTGGGCCCCGGGGAGTGGGGGTCAGAGAAGTGGTCCCTTTCGGCCCGAGTGGTCGAGTGTGACAGTAAAATGGAGATAACATTTCAATTTTTGTCTCCAGCCGCCAGATTCTTTTAATCGCCATCTTGCGGAACGAAGTATCCGCTTCCCATGGGTTTCCACCAACGTTTAAATGAAATTGGGTGGGAAGAGGGAGTGGAGGGGAGGGGGGAAAATTTGAACTTCTGCTCAAACATGATATAGAAATCGTGTACTGCCTTCTTGCTTCCCTGGTGGAAATGGACGAGTAATGGGAGTGTTTTGACAGCTTCCAGCAAACACACACAAACACGCCGGTGGGAAACCGCCAATCGTCTCGCCATTTTCGTTCGAACCGGAATTGAAAATCCGTCCACTCTAACGAACATCGCAGGTATGACGAAGACACACTGCGTGCAACGGCGGCGGCGGGAAAGATAAATTACAAATTATTAATTATCGTTGGCGGACCGTGGCCATTTTGCTGCGTGCCGCTAGCAAATTATGCCGCAAAGGAAGCTCCGTTTCCTGCGCGGCGGTTGTTCGATTGTACGGTGGAAGCTGTCTGTTTTTCCTGCCCCGTCTCAGATGCTTCTTTGCTCGCGGAGACTCGCGCCGGGTGTGCTAGCGGGTGGCCCTTACTTTATTCAAATCGGCATGTCTATGATGGAACACACCGTGTTGGTGGTGTTTTGCGTCGCAAGCGCACACTTATCGAGCCCCGGCGATCGGGCTTTCTTTTTCGGATGCACCTGTGTATGTGTTCGCGCTGCCGGCGGAGAGGATGCGATGAAAATGATACCTGTTTTGATTTAGCAAACCCTCTTCCTTCATCGGTTCATTTCTCACATTCGAAGCGTGGCCTAAGAGATGGACCAGAGTCATGCTGTCCAGCGCAACATGGGAATGTTCTGCTCTACACGCGGCTTAAATGGTCCATCAAACTTTTTATATGCTCGATCAACCGCAAACTCTTTACTCTTGTTTTATATCGATATATATCCGCCAGAGCATCGGGCAACATTCTTGTCCGCCGACTTCAAACGGAGACCGCACAGTGTGGTGTTCTGTTGCTCTCAGTCCCGATGCCGATCGATCGATCGATCAGCGCAAGTTTCTGGGGTGTTGGGAATGTTAACGACACCAGGTCGGATAAATGAGGCATCCCGCTAGGCGCATATCGAGGGCGCCCGCACGCATTCGGTATGCGAAAATGGCGTCGTTGAAGGGCTTAAATGCGTGCTCTTCGGTTCAGAATGTACCAGGAGTTGCCTACCGCACTATCGCTGGGAGATAAAGTGCTTTGATTTATACTGTATCTCTTAATTAGAATCGTAAAATGCTGATGTACTTTTTTTTCGTTTTCAAACCGATCGAGTTTCATGCGCACAGTGGGAGATTGTTATACTGAATTCCAAAGCTACCTTTCCTGTGGCGGATTCGTGTGTTTGTGTGTGTTTGTGCTTAATGCCAATCTCTGAAACGGTTCACTGATCCACACAAGAGCATTCTCGCTCCCTCGCCGCCCGGTCAACGAAAGTAACAGAACGTATTTGGTCCGTTTTGTTGCAAATAAAAACTTGCTCACCACTCGGTTCGCAAAGGCATCGCAATAAATCACCGGCACGACGGCGCGTAACCGCGGTTCGATGACACCGCCACACCGTAATACCAAATCATCGCTGCACAAACACGGATGCCCTTAGAAACCCGTTGAACGGTCGAGTCCCGTTTGCGACGAGCGCGGATGCTCCGGTATAATTTATTGTCCATACGTTTGTCGAGAGCGTTTCCTTTGGCGTTTGGTTTTGCTGCACTGTTAGATATCGTGTTGGTTTACGGTTCTCGTCCCCAAGGGAGCGGGACGAGCGCGCTTCCAACCCAGAAGCTGAAGTGCAAGATATCAGCAACGAGATACAATTTTATTATGGTTGTTTGTGTTTTCCCTTTGTTTGTTTAGTGTTGTGCGATCGGTGGCTCGGCAAGTAGCAGCTCCAGCAAACGATTGCCGAAGCGATGATTCGGACGGCCGTTTGGGTTTTGCTTGTTGGACCAACTGTGACTCTCAAAGGTCACCCAAATCGGCCGCATCGATTCCGAGAAATCGTGTACCGGACGAGGGCTTCTCGTGGGGCCCTCTATCGGCATCGAATGTTGTTCACACGCCAAATCGCGCCCATTCGAACGAAACGATACTGGTGTTACGATCGATTCAACCGAAAACCCCGGGGTTGGTTTGGTAGTCCCGCTAGGAAAAGGCCGCTCGTACCAAGCGCGCGGAAACCCACGACCATCCGAGGAGATGCCTGCACACAATGGCTAATTTATGTGTGTGTTGGAAAAAAACGAATCTGCGAAACTGTGCGGCGAACGGGAGATCAAATAACTTTCGGAAGTTCTTTGTCCCGGTGACTCTCGCGGCGTTTCATTCGTCGAAGTCGATAAAGTTCACTCTCGATACGTGAACCCCGCGAGCCGTAACCGACGCGATGGTATGAATGAAACAACTTTCCCTTCCCGAGCGGGTCGATGATCCCCCAGGACTATGCCTATTGTGCAACGGGAAGCATAAAAGGATAAGTGAGGCATCGCCACCATCTCCATCGTCAGCTATTGTGTGCGAATAATAATTGAAAATATATTTGCTCAAGCATCCCGGGACGATTCTCATCCAGATCTTGGTTGGTACCACTTGTTGTGGAAGCCCTGAGGACAGTCGCGTGTGTGACTGATGGCGGGGTGGCTTTGTTGCACCATGATTTATCGACCATCGAGCACATCTCACCGAACCAACCGGGCAGGCGAGCAAGCGAAAGCGAAAAGCTCCCAATGCCAGCCCGTTATGACCGCCTCGGGGAGGAAGGGATGTCAGAAGGCGGAAGGCTCGAAACTGTGTCACGTCGAGATCATCACGACTTCCTGATGCGGGGAGAATCTTTCCTTGAGCTCCGTGAAGTGCTTTCTTTTATCGGCTTCGATGTTTCATGGGAACTATGAAATGTGTCTTCTGTGGGAGAAGCACTACCGCCCGGCTTCACGTACAAGTGTTGAAGCCAGTCAGCTAATGACCACATGCACAGGCATGTGACCGGGCGGTAGAAAAGAACGCCATCGACGAGCTTCTTTTCCCTGCTCGGCCTTATTAGGGAGCCTTCTCGTGGAGCTTTCACCCGCCGGGGACGATAGAGATCTTTTTCTTCAAGATTTCGGTCCCCGCGGCCGCCGCCGTCGTCGTTGGCGATGTTCGTTCTCACAGCTAATGCTGGTAATCGGTAGTAAAGTTTAATTTGCTTTCCGCGCGTTTTTACCGGAGAGCCCGCCTGGTGGAACGTCAAGTTCTGTGGCTACGAGGTGTGCGGTGAGTGATGTTTGCCTAATGGACCATCGGTGCAACTTCATTATGCGCGGCAGCCGGAGCGCACGTTATCGGTAAACATTAACATTATCTGTTACAGTCAGTAGTTCCTCTACGTTACACGCCCGATGATGTAAAACGCGTCTTGCGTACACTGGCAAGATTTGGAGGATTACGAACGCTTCGCCTGAATTAACGGTTGGGGATCACCGATATCCGAGGTCGGTTGTGAGAACACGAGGTCCCTCTACGGGTGGTCGCGTATAGCGCAACAACCAACCCATCATAGTTAATTTGATCAACTTAATTGCTTTTCGATTAGCGTTTGGGGGCCGGGACCTTAGCGGGAGAAAAGATTTTGGTTTTACTATGCCTTGCACTCCGGCGTGCACTCCTTTCAACCTACGGGATCACCTTTTCACGGGGGCCATATCTTTAACCTTTCCTGACATCATTTATCCACATTACGACGAGTGGTTCAAAACGCCGAACGAGATCGGTTCTTGGATCTGACAACGGTCGATCTTCCAGCGAAACGGATCAACGGAGCGTGATCGATAGGAGACCTCCCGTGTCGGAGTAGCACACGACACTCTAACGGGAACCGGGTTGACCGGGTTGCCCCGAACCGACGCGGGGTTAAAAAGTGAGCCGAGGCTCGTGTACACATTCTTGTCTGTTTTGATGCAATCGATCAATCTGTACAGGTTTCTCGGAACACTCCACCAGCCACGATGGACAAGTGGAGTTCCGTTGTGTGTTTTGCTGGTAAACACCACCTGTAAGAACATCCGGTGGTCTACCGGAGCTATTAGTCGCTCGTGGGATGTCGATGGTTCTATTGAGTTCGCCGGAGTCTGTTTGATCTGGGACCTATTAAGCGTGCGACGACAACTTACCTGGCAATTTGTCGGAGTTGGACGAGAACAGCACACACAGGCCGGTTTCGTAGTTGACGGATGCGCATGAATCATTGTTCTGGCAGGCTTCCAAGCAGTCGGTCAGCATGAGCGTACCGGGCATCGAGTCGAGCAGCTTGTTCGGTGCGGAAAACACATATCTGTTGACGAAATTGAAACGGATCCTTTATATTGATTCAATCTCAAATAAATATGACAACAATTTAATTGCTCCTTTTTCCCATTTTTCTCTCGTTTTAGGTAAGTTAAAAAAGGAATGGAACGTCGGTGCGGGGGTCCCATACTCACCCGGTGACCAGCTCGAACGCGATAAAGTCCGGATCGCATTCCTCGTCCGAGTACTCGTCGATCATTTGGCTGCTGTTCTCGGCGCTTCCGCTTCCGCTGACGTTGGCGGACGATTCCGTCTCGGCGGAAGTGGCCGCACTACTGGTAGCGGCGGCAGCGGAGGCGGTGGCGGGGGCGGCGACGGCGGCGGCCGGTGTGATGGCGGCCGGGGCTTCTACGCGCTCGAACGCCGGCTCCGAGCCGGATGCGGTGGCCAGGTTGTCTTCCAGCGGGGCATCGGCGGGCTTTGAGATCGGCAGATCCAGTCGCGATCGCCGCTTGGCACCGTCTATGCTCGGGGAGGATGCAAGCAGCAGGCACGTCAGCAGTACGGAGCGTAACGATCTGGGCAGCATGTTGCAAATTTTTTCTTTTGTGCTAAAAAGAGAGAGATAGAGAAAGAGAGATATTAGAAATGTGTATAAAAACAGGGAAATCTGTCAAAGAGCTAAGATGTGAACTATCGGCATCGATCTAAGCAATGATCAGTCTTAATTTGTCAACACATTGACAGCATATATTTCTGGCTGCTCGGCATGAAACAGAAACGGTTGGTTGTTTTGGATTCGTGACATGTTTGCCATGTTCAAATTGAGTATTTTCCTATAAGTTATTTTTTAAAGAATATGTTTTGTATATTACGGTACGGTATTCTTCATCAAGCTTACGGTAGCCTTAGTGCGATAATCACTTATTGTATGGCTGACGAGACGCAAAACATATGCTTTCGAATGCTGTTTTTGTCAAAGCGGATCCCATGAATGGTCACGTGGTAAACCGGAGTGTATTAAAAAGGGAAACTAAGATTTTATGTGTAATCCATTCGATGCTGATATTTATTATTTTTTGTCATAACATATGCTTCGTCGATGGAACGCCTGGTTTCCAAGTTCGAGCTTTCCCAACCTTCTCAATCCCTTAAAAAACGGGCGTACACTGGTTTCGTGGTGTGTGCCAGTGTCAGCCGGGTTTGTTATGCAAACCATATAGTACTATTGTGCCTTGTCATTCCCGACATGAGACGTAGCATCCCTGGGAAGCAAGCATGTTGTCGGTAAAATGTCTGTTTCTTTCCCATTTAACCTTTTCCATCTGGAAAAGGTCCACCATATTTTGGAAACCTTCACGGCATCGTAAGCAAATAAGTCTGATGATTCATTTTAAAGTGTGCCTCATGTGTTTGTGGCAGGTTTTCATTCATTCAGGCGTTTCAAAATTCTTAAATCAAAAGTATAAATATGAATTGGAAACAGAATGGAAAATATGGTTTTAAATTTAATGGTACACATGATTTTGTTTGCCTTACACCGAATGAAACCGAAGTGAACATGAACGGAAAATCGTGGTGGATTTTTAGCAAGCAGACAGTATTTCCTAAATGAGATCCCGTTCTTTTGCAAGGAATTCTGCCCTTTTAATCGAGGGATGTGAGTTAATGCGGATCGATGACCATAGTAGTCAAAGGGCAACAATCTATCAATCAATAGGATGTGTGTGGATATTCCTCGCGGTCAGCGGCGTTTGCGACACATACCCCCCGGGAATATTATCCCGATTGGTAAATTTTATACTCACGGCTTGAAACGGTCGATGACGTATGGAAAAGGCAACCAGCCAATAAAACTAGCTAAGAAGATTCCCCTTCTTTTCAGTTGCTTTTCCCGTTTCTACTGTCTGGAAATACTAACTGTGATGGCCCGAGGCACATTCTTGCGCACGGTCGAACGGTTTTTCGCGATTCGTTCCTCACCCCCGTTTTTGGCAAAGTCCCAAGCGTAACGCTGACAGCCGGTTTGACCACTTGATGACTTGCTTACCGTCCGCTTGGCCCACCGCTTTTAATTAAGCTTCACTGCACTCGATTGATTTATGATCAAGCACGTCCCGCACTCGCGCTAAATTGTGCAAATGTTAGTGCTTGGTTTTATAGCCTGATGGGCACCGCGGAATGGTGCGCTAATTGATTGGTCAATTTTGCTGTCCAACATTCCCCCCTTCGGAACATTAGCTAAACCGATGCCCTTTTTCTTCCCAAATCAATGGCTTCTAATGTCTCCGTAGCGTAGCTTCTATGGTATTTTCTATAACATTCCGACCGTCTAATGAACAAATCTTTGACCCGGGTGCGCTATGTGCAACCGTTTCACCGCGAGCAAACATTAGGCAAAGAAGAAAGCAAATAGCCGACGGGATGATCTACACTCTCCTCATTGCGGCGGAAGTGCACCGAGGGTAGATAATTGACGTAATTTCCATCAGTTGCGCCGATGCATTATGCTCGGGAAACCTTTCTATTCTAAGACCGAAAACAAAAAGCTAAACTTTGCCGGGTAGGTTAGGATGGAAAATCTCACCGGCGTTCCTTCGGCAAGAACCTTCATCAGTGCGCGCTAATCTAGCCACGCAGTGCCGGGGTACGCTTTGCTAGAGAGGGTAGTTACTCGCACGAGGGAAGCAAGATTAAGCGGTGTGTTGGTTCTTAACCCCCCCGAAGCCCTTTCGGGCCTTGTAACTGTGAAGTGTGGTGTGTTTGAGTGTGCGCCGAGTTGGGTTTTTCACCCCTCGAGATGATGCTACAGTCGCCGAAGCAAACAACGCGCGCGCGCACAACAACGAGCCTGTCTCGGGCGATTATGAATGCAAATAATAATGTTAGTAGCTGAAGGCAACAGGAATAAGATTAGCCTCGATGGACGGCTGGAAACCGTCCTTCCCAGGCGGACGAAAGCCGGGTGAAACAAGGCAGAACAAGGGACGGAGCAAGATAACTCTACAGGATACGGTTGTACTTGGGTTATGTTTTTTTTGTGTTGTGCCCTAGCTTTGTCTTTTACATTACAAATCCCTGCTGTTTCGCGCTCTTGTCGATTAGAGAGCGTACCGTGGGGCCAGACGGGGTCAGGAATGCGGTGCGATGTCTGTTGTTACCGTACGCTGGCTGGCTGGCTGGCTGGCTGGCTGGCTCGGTTAGCAGGCCATGTTCGAGGGAAGGAATTTTCTGGATGCTCGTGTCTGAACTTTGCGCCTTGCAGGCACCTGCGACCCAGATCTGTGTCTTGCGCAGCAAAAGAAAACTATCTTTTGGCACCCACCGGGGCGGAGAGTTTTGCATCCCATTGTCACTGGCGCGTGGTGCAACATTGTAGTGATCGGAAAATGGGAGGGAAAAAAACAATGAAAACAACCGGGAGCCGCGCGTAGAACGAAAGTTTTCCTGTTCACATTGAAATGCTGAGAGGTTGTTTGTCCCGGGGGCCCCAAAGCCCATGACGTGCGCGATGGTATTTTGCCATCGAAAGCGTGTTGCGACCGATTAACATATTGTTTACCCGGCTGTAAAGTTGGGCGCGAACCGTTTACTTTAACGATGGCTGTTATTGTTGCAGGAGATTTGCTTATTATTGATTTCTGTGAAGGTAAATATTGAACTATCTAAATGGTAGAGTTTATGGGTCCGTGCTGTTTCGAGATGGCACACACATTTCTGCAACTAAATTCACGAAGATCGTGACAGAATGGAGCTTAGCAGGGACGCTAGTTTTCAATTATTAAAATATAGTTTAGCCGGGACCGCCGGCGGCGGAAACGAGTTGCATTTTAACACGCTGATTAATCGGTTTGACCCATGGCGGGGTTATTGTGTGTCTTCCTCCGTTCGCTACGGAAATGTTCATCCAGTTTGTCGTAGAACTTGTTAAAGTACGTTCACGAAACCCTGGAGGCTGTTTCTGGCGGGGTCGATAAACTTTTCCAAACCAACAACAAAAGGGGGGCGTGTTTCGTTTGGGAAAAAAAATCTATGGAGAATGTTTAGATGGTTGTGTTCATTCGTTTAGCTAAATAATAAAGCTGTTAATATTTGCAGTACGTCGATAACATTTGTCTCTAAAGCAATTATTCGTTGCATATCGATTTTTCCATCTCGCGAGGACAGTACCATAAGTGAATCATCATCTATTGCTCATAATTTTAAGCCAACCGATCGCAAGCAGGCATGAACTATCTCATGCTGCTAAAATTCTCCCTTAATATGGTGAAGTAAAATCAACCAACATGAATTATGATACCGATGTAGTGTTATGCCTCATTCTGGGCACTAATATGAGTCGAAGCATTACTTTGTACGTTCCGGACCCGTTTGGCTGGTAAACTCAGTGAGTTTGCGCCTCTGCTACTGCTACTGGCTTCTGCTGCTTAATTATGATTATCCCGCGGTAAGCTGCAAATGTTTCCCAACAACATCTGGCCGTGCGGTGCCCAGAAGCAGGTACTTTTTCTTTGTTAGAGGCATATGTATTTGTTCATTGCGTGTACCAGTGCATGATTAACATGCGGAGCTCTAAGGCATGCGGTCAGAACGGCAGTAGACAATGCCGCTGGGACGTGGAAAATGTAGTGTAACCTTGCGGGGGAAAGTTCAACATCCTCGTGCGGCGAGAAAAACAAACCCGGTGGCAGAATGTGGCGAGGACATAAAGAACTTCCTGCCAGCTTCACGATATGTCGCTTTCCGGACAAACGGTAGTGAGACATAAAGGGGGGACTGTGGGGGGACGGGGTCGGAAAATAATGATAAATAAATCCACGCTCGCGGAACGCAGAAACGAACCTATTAGCGGGTCCACATTCCTGTACGCTTCTGGACTTTTGCTTTTAGTCTTTCGCGGTGGGTTGGATTTTTTTTTTCACTTTTCGTTTTGGGCTCCGGTCGCAGCATTCGCAACGGCAACCATATGATAGCGATGAGTTAGGTTTGTTGTTGGATGCCAGCCTTCTTCACCGTGACGACCGCCGAGTGTCAAGGCTAATGACCTGCGGAACTCACGAACCACGGTTCGCGTCCCGTCAAACAGGGCAGGTTCGGCAGGTCGGGTGGGATAAGTCAATCTGGCCAGCGTCTGGTCAGTGGTCCATGCCGTGCTTTTTGCGAATATTATTATTTTTAGTTTTATCCACATTTATTTCAACCGTCCGTCGACCACCATCGTTGTCGACGGGTGTTTCTCCTTGAGGTTCCTTGCCGATTTCTGTCCGTTCTGTTTTGGGTTGGTTCGATATGGATGGGTGTTGGGACAAGTACGCAAACGGAAACAATAACAAGAGCATTCTTCCCGGGCAAATAATAAAAGAGCATCGCAGAAGAAACAATAAAAGCGCCCGGGCGTTCAAGAAATCATAACAAACTGGTTTATTGAACCCGACTCCGCGCCCGGGTGGAGGTCGATCTTGAGGCAACGATATTTAATGAGTTATTATATAATCGTTAGATAGACGCGTATAACGATCGTCGTTACCCACATGGTTGCGCCCAAGCGAAGAGCGATACGAGACAAGCTAATGAGATAGCGTTCGTTCGCGGTCAGGTGCCTGGTTAGGGTTAGGGGTATCGGTATCCATCAACAAAAAACCACCACCACCAGCACCCGGTCAATAGTGCAAAAAGGGGAGCCTAACAAAGGCAATAGAAAACTTCTTTAGCCTGGCGTGAAGAATAGGAGGGATGTTCTCAAGTGCTCTCAAACCGTAAAAGCACTTCAATCGCGGATGGGATTCCTCACTTCCCCCGGAGGGAAGCGATTGAGTGGGTTCGCATCAGCATAAGTAATGGCCATCGAGGATCGGGTAAAGAAGTTGCGAAATCTTGACGAAAGCGAACCGAAACGAACCCTGTGAGAAATCGTTCGAGATGCGCCGGGAGTGGATGATGGATGATGAACAGATTTGATAAGAAAATAAAAGGAAATCGACCTTGACTGACAGCGTTGGAAGGTTGGGAATCGGTTGACCTTCCACGCGTTGAAACTAAAAGTGAAGATATTTGATCGACCGCGCTCTCTATTACGCTTTTGGCAGCGAGTGGTTGAAGTTTAGGGTAAACTTGGACGAAAGAGTTCAACGTACGCGTAAGCGAGAAACCTCACCTCGGATACATTTTTCGTTGCGACGCACTCGTTCACTAGCACCGTGTCTGTAACCGATCCAAATTCCATTCCTGATCGCGATGTTTATGTAACATATCCTTCGGTTAGAATCTTTTGTACATTCCCCCCTTCGCTGTGTGGAGGGGGACGGGAGAGGGGATCGAACAACGGTGACCTCGATCGGCAGCGAAGAAGGATGCAAAACGTGCATCGAGTGCGCTTTGTGTGTGATAACCTGCCAAGTCTGTTCTGCGGGTGTTGTTGGCGGGGCGTGTGTGTCGGGAAGAATTTCATGTACTCGCGTGCCAGATCGAAGGGTGTAGGGCTTCTTGCGCCAGCGCGCAAAGATATGTTACCCTTCACATCCCGTTAGGCGACAGCGGCAGAGGGACCCTCTCGTGCCGGAAGACTTTGTTGCGGGAGGAATCTGTTCGGTTCGGCAGCTGATGCAGCTGAAGCGGCAGCAGCAAGATTGACTGCACGATAAGCACTAATTCCCGTTGTGCTGCCCGCGCGCGTGTGTGTGTTTGTGTGCAACCTGCTTATTGAAACATTCTCGATAGTAATCATGCATGTGTTACGTATCCTGCGCCTGCTAATAGCAGCCCTTTTTTCCCCCGCATCACCCAACCCAGTAGCCCAGGCAGTGGACAGGGCAACATTAATGCTTGCTCATGCGCCTGTTATGTAGGTTTCCGTTCGGGAGCTGGTAGCGTTGGTGGCTGGTTTATGTCGTAGCGGTTTCGACAGCGGAGAACAAGCGCGACTTGACCAGAACGGCGCAGTAAAGGGTGCTAATGAATGCCATGTTCTAATTATTACCCCGTTTGGCATGCGGGATGCTTCGGTGGCGAGTCCAGGTGTTGAAGGATTAGTCGGTAGTAATTAAGGTCTGTTTTGAAATAGGAGAAATTCTAGTATAAAGCAAACTTTATGATTTCGTGAACAGAAGAATTATCATTCACTGCTTATGCCGCTTTTCTTAAAGGGGTTTTAAACGATTGCAACTGTCGAACATTAATTTCACTCATGTGAAACCCAACTTAACTTGTCTAAAGGCAAAATAAACAAGCAATTTTAGTTGCGCAGCTAACATTTCACTTAGCTTAACCAGGTTAGAAATTTATTTCACAGCAATGTAAATTTGTTTCATACTTGCTCAACTGACAACTTTAAAAGAAGTCAACAGTATAAAAAAAATCGCTTCATGCGATTTAAGTTCACTCGCATGATTCACAATGCTAAACGAGAATTAATATTAATTTTGAAGATGAAATTTTACAGCTTATTTACAATTCTGCATAATTTGTTTACCGGCTCATCATGTTTACCGGCTCCAGATGACTGTTAGCATTAATTTGTTGTGAGTCGTGTAAACGCGTGAAACTTTCAGTAAACTGAAATGAAGACGAATGAAAGTTTCTGATGGACGAAAGTTGGTGTCATCTCTTTATCACTTTTATTCTCTTAACCTAAACAAGCTTATCGAATCCCACACAACACATATGCATGTAAATCGAATATCAACTTGAAATAATCGTACTTCTATGCAATATGATTGAATCGTAAATGATGCTAAAATAATGCCTATACGGACAAAAGTGGAGGCGCGAACCGTACATTGTTCAAAATGAATATGTTTAGTCGTATATTTTCTAAGTCGGCATCATATACGACTTACGATATACATCAGCCGTACATTGCTCGTATATCTATTCGTATGCATAAAGAAAATCGTATTACATTCTTAATCGGCATCATAAGCAACAAAGAATATACGCTGCCCGTACATTGTCTATGCATAATGCGATTCCGATTCGAAATATACTAATATGAGATTCAATTTATTCAACTTAATACGACTTCGTGCTGTGTGGGATGCATTTTCAAGTCTGCACAATAATTTGGTGAGCTTTTATTCGTTTTGGGACTGCTTTTATATGTTTACGGGAGCCATTCTTTATTAGATTGAATTCAATCATATATATCCCAGATTAGTAGCTACTTCAAGGATTTACAAATCGGATATCAAATCGCATTTGTAACGTCACGAAAGAAACGGGAGTATTCTGGAAAAGCGCAACCGCAACAGAATGGTTGCCGATAAAATACGGATCGAAAGGTGCTGCCGATGCGAGGCGAGACGATGAATAATTAAACGACATTCTTCAATTGAGTCTTTTCACTTGACACAGAAACGAGCGAGTCGGTTCAGCCGTTTCGAAAGAAAAACAACAACACCAGAGATCACGGAACGATGCCGAGTTAGTATCGTGCGGAACCTGTCGGGGTCGCGGCGCGTTATTTCTTCGGTGGATGTAAGAAATGTGTGCATGTGGGTAAGATCTCAATGCTCCGATAAACCTCCCCGATGCTCCCGCTGCCATGTTTCGGCGGTGGCGGGGAACCTGGTGAAGCCATGGTGTTGTGTTTCGTTTCTTCTTCCCTTCGACGCGAAGCGCCCGATCGATCGATGGGTGGCACTATGCGGAAACAAGCACACCCGGGCCCTGTTGGCCGTGACTGTTTGGTGCCCCGTTTGGGGCATCACCGGTGCGGCAGATTTTCACGACCCGATAGCCGTTTGAATAGTTGGAGTGTCTTAATGGTTCCCCCCTTCGAGTGGGAGCGATCGGGAGATTGAGGGTTGGTCCGCTAACCCCCGCAATGCATTTCCCGGGTTTTTTTTCCCGATCGACGCACCGACGCGATCCGGCACCGTGGCAATGAATGAGTGTCATGGGAATTAGAACACGTTCACGGTGCGATCGCTCACGTGGAATAGCTGCTGCGCCGGGTTCAGGAGGGGGTCGGTGGGTGGAGCAAATACTTTCATTAAATTTTGTTCAGATGCAACCGTAGATCGTTTCCCGATCGAGCTCTCGAGTGAGGGAAGGAAAAGAAATCACTGTAGCGACACGACAGCCACGAGTCAACTTCCCCGAATCAGTTCGTTGGAGTCGTTGAAATGAAAAGCCAATTTATTTTTCCTTCCCGATTTTTCCCACCCTCGGCAAGTTCCTTCCTCGTTTGTTCCATCGTCAAGCTGCGTGCGTGAGGGGGTGGCGTGCTAAATAAGATGTGATGGACCCCTTTCCCTTTCTCACGTCCAAGGTGGGAGCGGGAAAAAAGGGAGCGAATAAAAACGATCACTGATCTGAAGAAGCGCCCCGAAGGGTTTGAAAGGGGTGTTGATACGATCAACGACGCACCGAAGAAAGGAACCTTCGCCATCAACCGGTTGTTATGGTCCGATGAAAGCAACATTAAATCATGCTGCCACTGCCAGGATCAATTGGAAAATCTCCACCGGAATCTAAAAAAAAAAGAAAATAAATATGGCGAGAGAAAAACCCACTTCGTACGTTCGTGTTCGGTCGTCATAAACCGGACGGGGTTGGTTTGTTTTTCCGTGCAAAAGTGGGTCTCGCTGGTAAACGATTGATAAGTCAATCCATTGTTTTCCATCCATCGGTCATTCGTTCATCAAACAAATCTCATAAGTGGTGCCACGGTCATGCTTTCCCCCGGCAGGCTTTCCGGATCCCGGGCACTGGTTGGAAAGCGCTCATGGGTTAAAAAATGGCCGCCATACTTTGTATTGACAAACGTAACTGCACTCTGATTGCTCGATCATTTATTACATCTATCATTACACCGGTGCACCGCAAGATTGGCTATGGCGTGTTTGGAACCCCGCTGGGGATACTGTCGTAGTGTGGACCTTTCCTGGCACCACCCCTCACTCACTGGTAACCGGTACGTGGTAGAAACCCATCAAAGATCGTTTGATCACACAGCTAGATTTGCGTTGAATAGGAAGTAACGAGATGTCGTTTGTTACACCGACCGCAAACAAACGAAGCCATCGAAGCCGGGGCAACACACAAATGAGCAATGGACGGGCTTTTCTTCGGACGCATTCCGGTTCACCCGGGGTGTTTTTTTTATTATTCTTCTCCCGAAACAATTCCAATGCGCAAGAGGCAGTGTGTCGAACGGACATTACTCCCGATTCAAACCAGCGTGTCTCTCGGTTCTCACCACGAGCAAAGCGAGCAGCGAAAGAAGAAACACAACTCGGTGCAGACTAATTTATCAAAAATTACCCCTCTATAAAACGCGCCGGTACAGTTTGCCCGGTTAAGCGAGGGCAAGCAGTCATATTCCCGTCGTCTGTTTCGCAAGTCGCCGATGTAGGTTAAGTGGGGTTTTTCTACCGGAACCGTTAAAATTGGGATCTGTCAACGGGCCAACAAGGCGTGGGAAATTTGCCGAAAAACATCGAAAAATTGTAAATCGCAACAAATCTGTGCGAACTGTGAACAGCTAGCAGCAGGGTTGGGCGCCTTTTTTTCGGGCGGTTTTTGGTTTTGATGTTCCAGAATGGCACACGGGCGGGGTTACAATAGAACCCGGTGTGGGAGCGCGGGGCGGGAGGGTGGCTTTTGTTGAAGAAGATGTTGAAAGTTAATTAAACATTCTGTGGAGGAGTGTTTTTCTTCGCGCCTCCGGGAAGGTACACGTTTTCTGCATGGCCGCGTGTTTATTGTTTAACCCTCGTTCTAGATACAGCTGTGGAGCCCTTTCGAATGGATGGAAATGGTTGAAACTGGAAAAAGGGTAGAAAATACATCACCCAAAAGATTCACGCTTGCAGATCAAGTGCAGCCGGGCAGCCCGCGTCGTTTCGTATAATCACAATTCCTCGTGAACGAGAGCGAGAGAGGTCTCCTCGTGAGACGCTCCGGAATCAATTTTACCAACATCGAAACCACTACGAAAAGGAAAAAAAACACGGGCAGGCAAATCCTCGATGATGATTTCGGATTCCCGTGTCCCCAACCCCGAAAGGTCTCGAGCGAGACAGCCGGGAATGCAAATTCCCTGCCGAACGGCGTACTACGGCGTCGTTGCTGCACCGGAAAACAGAGTCGTGAGTTTCCAACCAACCACCTCCTCCCTCGCGTAATGAATCGTCCCGGCCGCCAGAGGGAAGGCGTTTTGACGGTCAACACTTGATAAGGCGTTGGCGAGGCGGCGACCCGACCCTGCCGAGCAGCCCGTAACGTACCTTTAATTAAGACCCCCGGCTCTCCGAACCCTCGTCCGATCGATCGGGGTGGAAATTCATCACGTTTCTGTCCCGCCACGGTGGACATTCAAATGCCTTCCCACATGGTTGGAAAGCGGGGAAAACAAAAACGCGCATAGGCGATGTTTTAACGTGCCGCGGCAATTTCACTGACACAACCGGTGGAAAACATTCGGTGGAATTTATTGTTGCTGTCGTGCCGCGCTCTGCACCACCTACCCCGGTTATCGGTGGTGAAGGATCTTTTAATTTGGCGCAAGGCACAAAAGGCGAACCGAAACGGCACCCCCCCTGGTCGTACGCCGTTTCCGAACTCCGAACGCGGTGTTTGGGTCTGGTGAGATGCTACAATTGTCGATAAGGAGCGACACGGCGAGTTAGAAAACTTCTAAACGCCTCCTTTTACCGCCCGATGGCTGGCCGGCCGGCGAGAAGGTCAGCACGTCGGCACGATGCGGATGACGATTCCGGTAAACGGTTCCGAAGAAATGGCAGACGGCTTGGAAAGCCGACAGCAGCCTCTCCGAGGTAGGAATGGCGCATAATCTTCGACGAATAATTACCTTCATTCATATGTCTTCCATCGAGCGCCACCACAGAAGCAGGGGGAGGGTGGGGGTGGGGGTTGTCTTAAAGAGATAATTTAAATATGTTTCCAATCCAACAAACCGTCGGAAGACGAATCCGAGGGCCGACTTTGGAATGGGGCTGAGGTGCAATTTTTCCTTCGGTCGCCACCTTTGCCACCAGAACCCCCGACCCTGGGGGGAGGGAGAGTCCCCGACGAAGGCGGAAAGCGGCCATTAGAATATTTCAATAATCGAATCATTCCAATCTCGCTGCAATCATCCGCCCGATGATGCATCTAACGGTAGCGCTGACGTTGTTGGAGTTCGAAGAAGCCACTCTTGCGCGGAAGAAGTCACCGGTTCGGACAACAATCCTTCCGTGCACTACTTAAGCCCCCTTACGGGGGAAGATCCTTGGTAGCGTGATCGTTCCATTAGCGGTGACCGACACACACACACACACACACACACACACACACACACAGAGATGGTGTTTGCTCAAAACGTTTCCATCGAGCACCGATCGGTCGATCTGCCTCTGGTCCGATAACGGATGTGGCGTTACGAAGGTGATGAAGGGCGATGTACCCACACCGGGTGGGGTGTGTATTATCACCACCGTCCGATCGGGAAGAGGTAAGAGGGGAAGGGGAGCGTTGGATGAATGTGCGGCTGGTGGGAAATATTTTTCCATTATAATTTCAAATTGCATTTACGGTATCTTTCTCTCCCGTCTGCTAACCATGGTTGGATGGTGGTCGTCCGGTGTCGTACACGGAAACCGTCGATATCGTTCGGGGTGTATCCGCTGTGTCCAACGGTGCCGACAGGGCAGCACGCAACACCGCGGCGCGCTCACGCAAGAATAAAACAACAAAGTTCTTGTCTTTCTTCTCGCCTCTTTCGATGGACGCGTTGTTGGAGCTTCTTGCGGTCAGTAGGTTGTTACTGTGGAATGCTTCCTCCCCTTACTGTGTGTGTGGATTTGGTCGAAGCACGCGGAACAATCGAACCCTGGTGTCCGAAGGTGTGAAACATTGGCCCAGAAACGGGAATCTTTCCCATGACCGAACCGCGGTCGTGAAGCAGATTATGCAGATCAAATTGACAATAACCGAAAAAACGTGGCATTTGTAATGAAGAAATTACGTCGATCACTCAGCCACCCAATACGACACACACATATACGATTTTCCGGAACCCGGATGGCTTTGGTGCACTAAACACCGCTCTTTGTTAGGGTTCTTTCCCAGTTAGTTTCCCAGAGGTTCGGGAAGAAAAACCTTAGTTCGTTCGGAAATTTTTGTTCCGATAGAAGTTCCTCCCGTTTTGCTAGAATCGAGTTTTATTTTTCCCAAACCGTTCCCCATCGTTTAGGCATTCCGTCCGGGAATGAATTATTCATAATATTCGTGGCCTTTTGCCGGTCGGCACCCACCCACCCATACTCCGTCAGTGGCCGTGCGCTTTGTGGTGTTGCTGATCCTTCCGACCCGATGCTGAAAAAAAGTGCAGCATCGTGCCGACGTTCACCTCATTAGAATGCTCTTGCGTCGTGCGGCCGGAGGAGGGTGGGGGAGAGCGCTCGGGGAGTGAACAAATTATGAAACTTAGCACCTTAACCTTTTCCCCAGATCCGGGCGGGCGGGCGGGCGTTACACTTACTGCAGGAAACTAGTCCGACACTCGGGACGTAACTGTAGTTTTCGGGAGGCGCTAAGGGATGATTCGATGCCCTTTTTCGCCTCCACGGCGAGGTGAGGAAAAGAATGATCTCACCCGAAAACATGCCCTCGCCGTGAAACATGAGCAACTGACTGATGATACATGGGGGAAGTTGTTCTTGAAGGAAAGGGCCCAACATCAAAGCATGGAGCACGATTGAGTACAGCTCATTAAAGGCATGTGGAGCGAAAGTGTGAGCTCACAATTACGGCCGGGGAAAGGCAGGGGGCGCACGGAGGGGTGCAGTTGGTTCTGATTCTTTCGCCACCTGATCCGTTCCGTTCTAGTAGACCCCTAGGAAGGGCGAGCGAGCGCGCGTGGGAATGCGGTACGAAGGGCCAACCGCCCAACGGTATGTAATTTGAATCCAAACCGAAAAATATTATTAAACTTCGCCCGCAGACATGCCCGCACCTCGTTCTGCTCGTACCCCTGTGCTCCATCATCATCATCAGCAACGGCGTGTCATCGGGCGAAGGGCCAGCGCAAGGGCCAGCAACAAGGGTTCGATCAGGGAGCGATGAAGCGTGTCCGACTCGGACGATGATCCATCCGTTGCGCTCCCTTACGAAGCCCGTCCACAGCCCGGACGGAATGAACCACCAGCACCAACCTTCGGTTTCTTCTAGAGGATTTTTGTACCTCCTCTTGTGAAATTGTGTCCAAAACTGTGCTTCACCGACGTGAGAAGGAGGTGGGAAATGTTTCTCCCAGGAGCGACAGACGAGTGGTGGGTAAACGTTAATGAGTGCGACGTCGGATATTATTCCGTGGGGCGCATTTCGATCGATGAACTTCTTCCACTCCACGCCAGGCATGCGAGGTGAATCAATTTCCGAGAATTTACCGCATCCGTGGGCCTCACCAAAAAAATACGATGAAGAAACTTTCTTTCGGAGAAAGGTGAGAAAGTGCCTTCTTCCCCAAAGTGCGTGTACTAAAAAGGACCATAAATGGGACCACGCACTTTCCGTCCGCAATTTTTTCGCTCGAGCGAGTGGCGAATTAAAATGTCAATTCCGGTCACATGTTCGATGGTGCCAAATGACGGGATACATACAGCTTACTATCATATTATTTTACCTCACACCATCCGGGAAATGAACGCCACGGTTTTGTTGCGCCACATCTTCATCCGAACAATCCGCCATTGAGAGATTGTTGTATTTCGCGAGAGTGGCGCGGGTTCCGGAAGGAAGGTTCGTAATGAAAAGCAAACTTATTATTACCACCCTTCCGGTCTCTGTGAGTGTGTGGTTGTGTATGTGTCGGAAGCAAAAGTGAAGGAATCTTCTACTTCGCCACGAAGAGAAATGACTCGATGCGCTCGAGCCGTAATCGATAACCAACCGGAATTTCTCTATCCGCACCTGATTACCCGCCATCGTACATCGGTTTCGTTTTTTTATCTTGCCTTCCTACCCCTTCCCACGCCTCCGGGGATGGTTGGAGGTTTCGCTTTCGCCAAGCCAACCCCTGATAGAACCCCTCGCCCGCTTCCAGCTTCTGAAGGTGCGGATGTTGACAATTACACTTCGCCTTGTGAGTGTTCTGCAGATAAATGTGTGATTGAATTGTACCGAGCAACCGCGCACCCTGATTGCCCCAATCAAGCACAGCACCCTTGGCTAAGGGTGTGAAAATAGAGAGGAAAATCTGCCGGGGGCTTTGTTAGTTGGCAACACCGGAAGTCGCAACTAGACACCCAAGGTGGAAGGTTTGCGAATCAACGTCACTTTCTGGCACGCTTCCCAACGGATCGGATCATAACTTCTGTTTCCTCCAAGCTCCAGCGAGTGAAAATCGAAACCATCCGGCTACCAGCGATTACTGAAGATGGCAACGTTCCGTTAGGAGCCAAGTAACCAGTTGATCGTTGGTCTCCTCGACGAGATCGACATCTGTCAACGGTTGATGAGTTGGAATGACAAGTGAAAACACAAACTTCCAGCGATTCCGGAAGGAGCTGCGTTTAGGTTTGCTCGCTGGCGTCGTTTAAAAACCGGAGCACAATTCGCCCCGTCATGCAAGGGCAACGAAAGTGTGCGCCCTATAATTGCTGCAGCCCAACGTGTGCAGTGTGTGATGGGGGCACTGACCACGAGTCCGCGGCTTTGGCTCAATCCGAGCGCCCGATGAAGCTTTAAGTGGTAGATAAATCGAATCGAAATGGGTCTGCTTGCTCTCACCTGTTGGCTACCGTAGGACCGGGGGCGGATTGGAGATTACAAGTCAATCTGAAAAAGGGAAAGGAGAATGATGAAAGTGACGGTTAGAATGTGCGTTGAATTTTAATGGGTACAGTAGTTCGTAGTAGGGAAACATTAAACCACAAAACGAAAAAAAGGCGCAGGTTATTCTTAGACCAGAATGTGGACCGATGGGTTCTCAGGTTACAACTACCGCTGGCATTCGGATTGGGAAATCCTACACCTTCCTCAAAGGGAAGCTTTTTCCTCTTCCCAACCCGGGGAAACTTCAGCCTTATCACAGGTGTTCGCCGCCGTATGCCCAAGTTCTCGGTTTTAAATCTTCCCCCGGTACCAGATGTTGAACCGAAGGAAAATGTAAAGTAGCACCCTTCGCGCTCTCCCCGACCCGGAGGGCTTTTAAACCACATTCTATTGATTGCCCGCCGACCCCTAAAACTAGGGCCACGAAGCGAGGGCATAAAACTCTCAGGTTCATACGCCTGGTGCCTTTGGTTTTTTCTTTCTTTGATAATAGTAGGAACAGGAAGCAATGAGCAAATTTAGCGCTATAAAATTTCATTTCCTATATAATCAAAACATTCCCTTCCTGGGGTTTCCCGCCCCGAAGGTGTGGTGGCTGTTGTGACGTAGCTTTCGGCTAGGAACCAAGGTAAAGGCGCGAAGTTACTAGCACGAGGGAAATGTAGAACGCGCTCTCCATTCAGTTTCATCGACCTTTTCCGATGATAATGTGTTGCAAATTGGCGATTTGCAATATTTCGCTCCATTTGGAGCCGGCCGGGGGAAAACTGTGAGGAATCGGTGCGTTGTTCTCTATCGAAGCGATCGAGCAAAGGCTGAGGCCTTTGATCTTCTGGGAGTTTGAGGCGTTCTTCTGCAGCAGGCAAAGAGGTCTTACTGTTTGCAATTACCTTTACCCCTTTTTTGGCAAGTTTTGCTCGGCACGTGCGTATGAAGCGTGTGTGTGTGCCGATCCATTTATCTAGAGATAATTGCGGAAAAATATGTGTATGTTGTTGTGTTGAACGTTTAGTTGAAAATGCAATCGCGGCCAACTGGCAAACTGGATCTTCTGGAATTCCATAATTTAAAGTTGAGCAATCAAAAAAGGATAAAAAGAATCTTTTTCTTGGTTCTGAAACCAACCATGTTTGATAGAGTCAGATCCTCTTGATAGGGAAATCGAGAATTATTGATAGAGTTGGATATTCTTGTTGGAGTCAGACAAATATGAAAGCAATGCCAATGGTACGGTTGCAGACGAAGGAGAAGATTTCATCTACTCTATCCTCGGTTCCAGCTACGTTACATTGGCGCTATCGCTCTATCCATCTATCAGCACCGGATCATCCTACTCCAGATCCTCCCAGATCCGCTCGCACGGGCAAATCAATGACACGAGAACATAAATAAGGATTAATTAAAATGTTTCCATCGTCCGCCGTGTATGAGTGTGTGTATTTGTGTGCCTGCTTCAGTGCGGAAACGTGCCGCAACAACACCCGTCACCGAGGAGAGAGGATGCGTCCGATGCGTTTGCTCGCTGTTCGCTGGGTACGGTTTCATTTGACTTATGTTTCCTTCTGCGCGTTGCTTCTGTTTTGCGCTATTATTAGCGGCTTTATCATCTCTATCCGGTCGATCCGAGGATCGGTTCTACTCCCCTACTATACACGGGTATCGGTTTTCGGATCATCATAACAACAAGATCGCTCGAGATCTCCCTGTGCGTCTCGGCAAAGTGGGATCTCTAGCCCTGGCCATTAAGCTGGCGAAAGGTTCTCGAGCACGCCCGGTGGCAAAAAAAAAAGACGTGGTGGTAGTGAAGGAAAAGAACGAGCAGCAATGATAATACAACAGAAACCGATCGAAGCGAAGATCGGGTCGTTGAGGGCAGGATTTACGAGCTACTGATTCTGGAGCACACACACACTTCGGAGTTGCAGTGGGAGAGGAGTGACGATGTATCATAATAAATCTGTCATGTAACGTAGTATTAGGGAAGGGCTTCTGCTCGAAAGGGAGTTAGAGCTTCTGCTTCCACCGCCATGTGTGGAGCGGTCCAACAACTTGTTGCCCTTCGGGAAAATCGCACTCGCTGACTCCATCCCTTTGGGAGCCCCTCTTGAGTGGGGAGGGTTTGATTATGATGTCGCGCGGTTTCTGGCTTAAACTCACCCCGACACAGACAAATGGTCGGTGGGCAAAGGCGGAGTGCGTTTTCGTTGTGATTAATAATGTTGATAATTTAATTAGTTGATGTCCGGCAACGGCTTGTGGACTGACGTGGTAGTTTTCTCCAGCTCCTTCGCATGGTGGAGAGTTGGATGTGGAATTTGATGGATGCGTATCGTCCTAAATGTTGATTTATGATGATAAAGAAATGCTAACCACCAACACCGGCGGCCGAACACCCACTGCGGGGTGGGCAAACTTTCTCCAACATTCTTGCCCGTAAGGCACCGGAACCAGCTGGCGGTCAGCTGTGGTTTTTACTCTTCCGTTGTTGACAGTGTGAAAACATGTGAAAACCCGCTTGCCATCCTCTATCGTGGCTGCATCATTTGCAAACCGATCGTGCAACCGCAATCGGTCTGTGATGTGTGCGCCGTTCGATAAAAGAAAATGGCTGTTTTTCCAACACTTTTCCCTACCCCCCCGCAGTGGACCACAGTTACTTATTTTTGTTTTTATTGTGCGGCAACTTTCTCACGCCGTCCGGGGATATGTCGTTCCTGCAGCCCAAAATTGGTCGGTCACGAGCTTTCACTGCCGACGTTCTTGCGACGTTGTCGGTTTCTCGTGCCCCGGGACCGCTGTTGGGTCCATCTGGCGGGAAATGGCGCAATGGCAATCGGTCGGGCCCGGTTTTCCCGATATCGCGGCGGGTGCATCAGCATCTCGTCCCGCGCGAAAGCAGAAGAAAAATACCGGTAGCCAAGGCGGCCTGGCACGCCGATCGCGATGCGCCGGAATGGGAAAATCGTTCCCGCCGTTTATGCTAATCGGTCGATGGCATCGTCGAAGCGGGAATCGAAGCGGTTGGCGAAGGTGGTTTGTACGTTTGTTTGTTTTCGTTTTGGACTCTGGTCATGCGGGGATTTTTCCCATTGATGAAAATGTCATTCGGTCAAGCGGAGGTTTTTTTTTCGTTTGCGCAGAGCGGCCCTTCTACACACGCCTACCGGTGGCACGATTATGCTAAATTCCAAATATTTGTGCCGACCCCGACGACGACGACGACGATAGCAAATAGCAGCGCAATTGTGGCCACTTAGCGAGGGAAATTAAAGATTGCTTCCAGATGGCAGTTGTTGGCCCTCTCGCCAGAAGCATTTCAGGCGTGCCCTTTTCCCGAGATCCCGGTGCATTCCTTGACGGGAGTTGTTTTCATTTGACTTCGAGGACGTTTTGAGGAGCCGGTGGAGTGGGGCTGGAAACACTTCCTGATTTCCCGAAGACAACCCGACATGTTTATGATAGTCGGTGGCAGCAACAAGCCGTCTCAGCGTCTCGTTTCCTTGGGAGGGAACGCCACTGATAGTCCAATACAATGTCGTTTTGTGTTGCGATTGCCAATGTTGCCACCGATGCGGCTTCAAAACCCCGTTGCATAGGGCGCACCGGAAACAATGTTTCATCCAGAAGGCAGGGTGCCTTCCCCCCCGCCGAGTTCCATATAATCATGAGTAATTAAAAGCAATACTGGCACTTTTCTCTCCCTTGTTGTTGTATTTTTTTTTACTCCTTCCTTCAAATCCACATGTGAAGAATTGTTTCATTCTCCGTCTCGCATTGTGCTCTCCGAAAGCGATGGTGGAACCGAGCGGCCGCCATCGAATTTGTCATCTTTTTCCTTTCCCCTTCCACACCCTTCCTAAACCCTCCGAGGCAGCCGAGGGAACGGGATTAGTTTGTGGTTTTCCGTTACCCGCCGTTCCCGCGGAAAGCTGGAAATGGGTTACAAATAGTTAGATGCCTTTTCGCCCGAAGGGCAAGGGGGGGAATTTTAATTGTACGTCCATGTTTCACCACAGTGATACAAGATAAAGCGCTCACAAGAAGGGGAAGTTATAAAAAAAAAAAAAAAAAAATGAAGACACTCTTCAGCGCAGGTCACCGATTCCAATCAGCGTGTCCGCCCCTTCTGGTTACCCTCGCGTGCCTTCAATTTTCCGCAACTGTGGTGTCGTTTTGTGTGATTACACCGAGGGGGAAAATAAATAAAACAGCAATAGAAACATTGTATCACCACCCGGTTGGGCCGGTTTAGATGGGAAGGGTCTAGAATCGAGCGAAGAAGGAAACCAAAGGGGTCTCCTGCTAGAACTTAACGTAACGTGATGAAGGGATGGGTCATTTTGACCGTGCGTTGAAGGGTGTAATTATAGACCGTTCGATCACCGCTACCCAGCAAGTCAATAGACGTCCCAGAAGACGCACAAGAAGATCTCCAGAAGATCTCCAGAAGAGTGGAAGAGAGAGCGAGAGGCACACGGAACGTGCAAGATTAGGTAATTTTTATGGCTCTATCGCTGATGGATTGGAGGGCAGCGAATCGATAAATAAAATCACCCCATTGATTAGCTGTAAAGTCCAGATATAGGGAGCGATGGCTCGGGATGGGAAATTAGAATACATACCGACCCGGGAAGGGGGATGTGGAAATTGGTAGGCCGGGAAGCTGTTTTACCGGTGCGGCAACAACTATATCACTGGAGCGCCTCCGATCTGTAATCAGGGCCGGCGAAAAACAATTTCCCGCATCAGCTCGTTGGAAGCCGAAGGAGGAAGGGTTGCCGAAACCGTATCCAAATCGGTGGAACTTGATGGCATTTCCATTTCCGTCTGGAGCACCGGTTAAGTTCGCGCAGTGCGAAAGGGCGAATCGCGCAAGAATTGGAACTAATGACAGGGCTTGGAGTTCGGAAGGTTACCTACCGTCCGCAAGGCGTACCACTGTCTGGGGCGGATGCATCAGAACGAACGGTGGGCCACGGAAGGAGATGGTCCCGTTGCTTAACGAACGCAGATTAAGATCGCACCGACCGAAAAGTCTCGCCTAATTCTTGACCTCGATTCGAAGGCCGGGGGTTTAGGGAATTCCACAAGGGAGACCGCGCCACCTCAGCCCGAAGGCGGTCTAACGGGCGGCCAGTCGGGTTCAATCGTACAGGTGAGTACGGGCGGGTAAATTGATTCGGGAAGAATCTTTTCCCAGCAATTGTCTGGAAGAACTCCACTTAAACTTCTCCAATTAGTGGATCAATTGGTATGGTAATGTCCTAAGACCCCCGGACTGAAGGGGGCGTAGACTTGCAGTTAGGGGATAATTGAGCTGTTTGGCTGGGGCTATTTGTTGTTTTAATGAGATTTCCTATTTAACGTAACCTTATAGCTCCTTACCTTGTGGAGTAGTATTCTAGTAAACTTTAATTTGACTCTGAATTCCAATATTTCTATATTTCATTTATATCGTGTCGAGATTTCTGCCTTTAAAAAAAGAGGTTGAATATGAATGTTTACCATTTCCATTTTCCAGATTGTGGTATCAGTGACCTGCTTTGCTGACAGTTTTCTTCTCCGACGCCAACGCTTTTAGTACCATCCCGAACCCGAACCATGCATGCGTCGTGGAGTTGCATTCCTTTGCGGCGCGCGTGGTGTAAAGTATAAATTATCACCAATTAATACGGAACTTCCACGTGCGTGGAGGATGCAAGCGGTGGGTTTCCGTCCGTGGGTTGTTTGTAAAACGGCCGACCATTTGCAAAACCGCTCGGCAAAACGCTCGTCCGAGACGGAACCGACGCTCTATTGATGATTAATTTATGCAATTAAGAGAAAACAGAACCGTCTTAACTAGTACAATCTTGGCCCAGTTTTGTGTGTGCGTTTTTTTCTTTTCCGATACGTGGGGGGTTCCCGTTCGCCTGTCCTTAAGTGATTCCCCCCTCGTCACGGAAGTGGGTCAAAGCGGAAGCGCAACTGAGGGTAAAAAACAAGTGCGTTTATCGGTGGCGGTGTTGACCAAGGCGTTCGCCCTTGTTTCTTGCCGGGCAACGATACATAAAAAGGTCATTAAACGGGCCGGCCATTTTTGTGCGGGTAAAACGATCGCTGACCGACGCGTAATTGAGCTGAACAGATGGTCCCGGGCACGGGTTTGTATAGGGGGCAATTGACAAGGCATCATCCTCGCGGGCACAATCAGTTGGAGTATTATTGTATTTTTCCATTGCAGTTTGGGGACGATGGCAAGAGGATGCGCCGCAATTCATCTTCCTGTGGTTCAAGGTTAATGTGGTGCTAATTAAAGTGCAGCAAATGCGATGCGGTTGGCCCACAGTCAAACCATCAGACCACCAACCGTGACAACGTGCTAATTGCTTTATGGCAAATAGTTGCACGAACTTTGACTCGCTTCCACGACGTCGTTGCTGCTGCAGCTGCGCCATATTAATCAGAATACCACAAGAATTAACATTCCATTCCAGCCTCGACGTATCCGACGTTCGCTCGGACGGCGGATGTTTTATAGCGCAACATCATCCGGCGGGACATTATTGCACGTTAATGCTGAGAGTATGCTAACGCTATCGATATCTCGGAAGATTTCCGCTGATGGTGCCGACTGGCAAAATCAATTTCACAACATCTGTCACCCGGTGTCGGGGCTGGGGCAAAACAAAAAAAAACGATCGTCCAGCTGGCGGATCATTAAAGGAAAGAGACTGATTCACAAGGCACCGAAGTCGTTTGGGTGCAAGGAAGAAGCCGTTCAGGAAGCTCAAGGAATTAAGCCCCGAACGGTGAACGATCACGATCGGAACAAAAACATGAAGGGAGTCATGCCAAGCCAACGGGCAGTAAGTGACCATCTTTAAGGTGTAGGTGAAATGGCCGAGGAGTCCCTTGTTCTTATGGCCACAATCATCGATCAAAGTGGGGAGAGAGAACAAACAAAAAAACTGGGAGATTCCAGATCGGGAATCGTAAGTGATTCGCGCACCGTTTAATGTCCTCTATCATTAAGCATCAAGCCGACGAGCACACACTCCACCGTCGAGTGCATCGGCGCATCGGGCACAACCTGTCGGGCAGGTGACAAATATAGATGCGCCGCGACGACTCGCCGATGCTATTTTTAGCCTTCCATTACCAATGCTGTGGCGATGCTCTTTTTCCTATTTCTTTCTCCCCGGTTTTAGCACGTTTGGAACAGAAAGAACTTGTTCTGGTTTCGCGTGTTTCCATCATCCATGAATCATACATCCATGTCACCGTATGTTAAGGTGCCTCGGAGCTTCGAAGCCTTGGAATAAAATGGCCACTTGCCGTGGCTACGTGCCGACGCGTGGTGGAAGAATTTCCAAGAAAATCGTGAAACGTAATAATTAAATTGAAGAAAAAGGCAATTTCATTTCCATCAAAGCTAGTTCCCATCACTCCGAGGGGAGGAAAGGGGTTTTGCATTCGATGCACCGGGATGGTGCATCAGACATATATTCAGGTGGTTCGGGAAAGGAGCGTGAAACATGCGTGACGTGAATGCAGAAACGGCTGTTGTGTTGCGCCTTGCTCGTTAGACCACCCCCCGCGATGAGATGTGGCTGGCATGAGGGCCCCCAGGGGAGGGAAAAATGTTTGCTGCTGCTATTGTTGTTCCCGTTGTTGACCTTTGCCAACGCAAGCACCGTGTGTGTACACCTCGCATATCAAGAGGGAGAGAGAGCCTGCAGGGTGTCGATCTGCACCTTCGGTGGTAGAATAATTATAACACGCACGCATCCGCGGCCTCATATGGAAGGAAGTTTCACACTTGCTTTTCCATTTCACCCGATCGCGTGCTCACCGGCATCAGTCAATCAAAGGGCAGCGAGTTCAAGCGGGAATCGGCGTCATGCCCAACGGGAGGAACGGACGCCTGGCAGGCGTTTAATTAAATGCAAATAAATCTCAAATCCCTCACCCTCTGCAGATCATGGGGCTGGAAAGGGTGCCCCAGCTGGTTAGCTGTGGTGCTAGGTGGAACTGTGAGTACGTCCATCGTGTGTCGCTTCTGATGCGTCTCTAGATCCCGACTGGAGGCGAACCTCCTCTTCCATCGGGGAAGGGATCATCGTAACCTTTTTGATCGATTAAAGTGCAGCCATGGAAAAAAGGCTCCTACGAAAGGCTGTCCGTCGACGTGCTGTGTGTGTGTATATATTTGTGATTGACGCTGAAATTTTATGTCAAAACACATTTTCCTCTTAGCTCTTAGCTCCAGCGGACATCGATCTAGCGCCTCTGATATGCCGGAGGCGACGATGCTCGGGTGTGCCAGCGACGGCTGCGATCACCTCGGATAAATTATCCATGACTGGACATGAAGGGAAATTGCTTTTCATAGGCACCGAGGATCGGTCCGGCTTGCCTGCAGGGGGAACGTTTTATTACCGATGGTCGCGTTAAGCGGATTTTATGCAATAAATTTACCTCAGCTTACGAGAAGTAACATTCAATTTATAGTACCTGAGAAGCACCTGATGTTCTACTGCAATGAATTACTTTCCCTTGGTATATCTCTCCTTGTGCGGGAATAATCTGACTCATCGACCGCGGAGACTTGGGTGACCCGGAAAACATTCAACTCAGTCTGACGTGCGCTGGATGTCAAACGCCGCTCGCAACTGTCACGGTCTGCTTTTGACGATCGATTCATCGATGATTCGTGAAACCTCCAACGTTGTCACCAGCGTTGTCCGTTGTGGTGCCACTTGATGATTTATTTTTAGCTTTTGCCATCCGTATCTCTGAAGGAGGAAGAAAAACACAAACATCTGGCGCTTAAAGAAGCCCAAGACGGAGAAAGAGAAGCAACAAATTCAAGTCCGATCGACCGTCCCGATTGCGGTCAGAAGAAAGGTGGACCGGTGCGAAACACGCCGGTCGGCAGCAATGAACCGCGACGGACGAGAAACCCCACGGCCCTGACCCGATGCTGGGTGGGTGGTCCGGTGGGTGGGTCGGCCATTGGCAAGGCAAGCAAAAAACAAAACAGAAAACAAAATCAGGTTAATTGGAGTTAGGTAAAACTCGTCAACTGGGCCACGGACTGCTATCGTTACCCCCACTCGTCACACCCCGGGGTGGACACTTGTTCCGCTTGCTCGAGCAATAGAAATCACCATCGGCTTTCGCCAGCTTTTTACCGTCTATCCTTTATCACCGCTGTAAACATGTTCTGCGCCGAAAGAAGGTAGAATTTTGCCAGATAATGGTTAATCTGTCTTTAGAAAAATAAAACATCTCCAACTCTTACCACTACAACGCAACGTGGCAATGTGTGGACACGAATGGTGGAAGATTGAGATGTTGTTTATTTTCCGTTTCTTAATATGGACCAATTTCTTTTCATGCCTGCGTTTCGCACGGGCGCGTGAGATCGTTAACGGAAATGGGTCACGAATGTTTCGAATTCAAACTTTTCGCACCTTCTTCGAGGCTTCGGGAACCCAGCTTGGATCTGTGTCATGGTTTGTTTGCATGCGAAGTGGGTTTTCTGATCCACTACCGATGTTTTCGTGACCGATGGGAAGGTGTCATTAGCCGAGTCAAACATTTATTTGGGCAGTTTGCGGCAGTTTGCGAATGTATTTCACCTTATATACAGAGAATACTTTTTTCTTCAGCTCTAATTAAAATTCCAATTTTTAATTAATTTATTTAATTAATTTGAAATATTGTCCTCACCATTTAAATGAAGGGTTCTTCAATTTTATTTTTATCTTGATAAGACAAAAAGTAAAATAAACACCTCTGAACTCGACACGCAATCAAGCGCGAGTGTCAAATAAGAAATTTCCCGTATAAGGAAATCAATCGAGAAACAAGTTCCTCCTTGTTCTTTCACCCGACCGGCAAGTTTGTTTCCTTTCTTTCGAAGGGAACTGTAACATTTCTGAAATTTCGCACATTCTCATTCGGCGCACGTTCAACCGATTCTTCCCTTGAGGTTCGGTGACATGACGAGAATGGCAATTCCGGCCCGCGAGAACTCGGTCGAATTAAGTTGCGCATCGTGCTGTTTTTTTCGTGCTTCCCGGGGTCGACTTTCTTTCCTTTAGTTTTACTTCGAATCCCCTTGGATGCACATCATCCCCATGGATGAAGAAGCGTGCACCTTTTAAATCATCCGGTTCCATTCCTTTCGAAATGCCACATTTGGGTGGAAGAACGCGCCGTGAAACACCCCGCGAATGTTTACAGTTATTCGGGTGGTTCGGTGCTTGTTGTTTGCCTTGTCGAATGCCAACGAGCAAACCCCCCGCTCACCGAGACATCCCTCCAAGCACCGGTGTACTTGTTCGTGAAGCATTAAAAAACGAGCCACCCTTTACCGAACGGGCCGTATTTCGGAGCTCCATTAAAGTGATGGCCATTTGGCCAGGAAGAACGATGCACGGAGATGTCCTGGAGGAGTGCCACATGTGCATTCGAGGTCTCAACCTTCAGCCGGTCGGTGCTTGTTCGGGGGGCTTTGATTTATCTCTGCGTGTCGCCGACCTGGTGGTAAAGACTGGTCCGATAACATTTTCCTTTCGATCAAACCACGAGCTTGGGTTTGTGGGATGAGGGGAGGAGTGCGCATGTAACATTGTAGAGAGGGAAGGCTTAAGTTGATCCACCTCAATGGACTCCCACAACATGGTTGAAGCGAAGATCAGTGAAAAAAGGAAGTACATAATCTGCAATGCTTCGGTGAAGGTAAACGAGTTGGTGTTAAAACCGATCCACAACACGGTTGAAGTAGAATACCCGCGTTCGCAGTCCCAACGGTACCTCCCACCTACACACATACATACCCGTGCAAAAGTACGCCCCAGTAGGGGTTGCTTAACCTAGTTCCACATTGCATACGGCGGACAAGTTCTTCCCGAGCGTAAAACCCGAATCCAGAAGGCGAGTCCAGAATCAACGACCGGCGGGCGTTGATTATCGCCCGAGTCCGAGGGAAGGGGGAGAGGCAGTCGGCGGATCCTTTGGTGGCTGGAGCGATCGGGGAACACGGTGCGATGCCCGCATGAAATAACTAGGTAAACAACTTGTTCACATACTTCCCGCAAGCCGCACTCGTACCGGATTTTCATCCGGAGTTACGACGGCCCGGTAGTAGCACACACACGTGTGGAAGCAGAGTCCGCCCGTGCATACTAACATCGCCTATAACAGCACCATCCGGCACCACCGTCGGACAGTCGTTGGAGGCTCGCAAATTAATAACAATCAATCTTGGGCGCAATTTATGCATGCCCACACCAACACCCCGGGTGCAGAAAATGAGCGTACTTTTCGTCCAAATTACCCAAAAGCCCCCGGGAAATGGAGCAGCCCCAGCCGAACCGACGGCCGTAAATGTGCCGTGTCCTAGGTTTAAGTCCCACTGCAACTACAAGCGGTACGAATTCCCCTTCCTGCTTATCAGATCGCGTCAAATCAAAGGCGGTATCCTCCGGGAGGGGTGTCTGCCCAGACACCGATCGAGTTCGATCTCCCAGGCCCTAGGCGCGCAAAAAAAAGGGTGTTAGAGTGCTCTCCCACCTCCATTGGGAGCTACCAATTTGGGTACGGGAAAAAAGTGCACGGCTAATAAATTTTGTGTACCCCCTTTTTCCGCGCGGAAAACATCATAATTTTTCGTCCGCATTCCCGCAACTGATGTGCATCGGCTCTGAAGCTCTCCGGGAACGCACCTGGGAGTTGCACGCAAACGAACTCCACGTTCTCCGGAGTCGGCGTGCGTAGTGTACGTGTGGTGTAAATTAAATTACCCACGGGGTGAAACGGGGTCAAACCCGGGCAGGAGTGAAGAAAAGGATAGGAAGTACAGCAATGGGCGAGAGTTCAGGAATCGACGTTACTGGTCGTTGTTCGGACAGTATCCTAGACAGATGGTTCCGGGGTTGACTCTACCTATTCTAGTATTCTACCAACCGCGAGCAGATTCTTCGCGAGACTAACGGGAGCTTCGGTCAGGTCAGGTGTTCATCCCGCGATCGACTCCACCTCCACGACGGTGGGGGAAAATAGCGCAGAAATAACCGCTGAGGCTGCAGATGCTATCGGGTTCCCTATCTCGTCTCGCGCCTCCCGCCAAAAGGGTAACGACGCCTTAGAACCGGGCGAGATCGGCAAATCTTGGTGGAATCCCGAAGAGACCGAGGCACGAATTGAGCCGTGCAATTATGATTGAATTATGGTTAGCCGATGAAATGGAACATAGTATGAACTCTCGGCCACGAATACCCCCCCTCCGAAAGTGCCTCCTCTCCCTCCCTCCACCTCAGGAGGATTTATTCACGGTGCCGAGGTGGGTTTTTTTTCTTGGAAGAATGAAATTAAAACATCCCGTCTGCTCGTTGAAGCCGTGAATAAACAAATCCAATTTGCTTCTGACGAAGTACTTTCCATCCTTTCTTTTTCTCCAACTCCACTCTGCGCAAAGCGCTCCGCTTTGCTGCATCACTACTCCCTTTTTGGCGAAAGAAAGTAGGGTTTGTGATTTTGTGTTTTGCACCTTTCGTTCCTTCGCGTTTTCCCACGCGGAACAGGCCCCCCCGGTTCCCGGTGCTTAATATGTCGGCCCGGTGATGGCAAAAACCGAAATCGAACGTTTGTTGCATAATGAAGCTATTTGGTGGTCGCTTGTAGTGTGTGGTGGTGGTGGTGTTCGTTTGTGCACAACATTTTCCCCGCCCGAATCAGGTGGAACGGGACCCGGGGCCGTTTCTTTTCTTTTCGTTTGATCTGTAAATTAACTTTACACACAATTACACCGCTCAATTTCGGCCGGGCGGTTCTGACATCGATCCGCGGACGCATTAGGACGCCAATTTTCATGCCGCGAAATTCTTTTCCCCCCCGTACCGTGCCGTTTCGTGCGGGATCTTTGCAGGGGGGGCGGATCGTCTATTTGGCGAATACGATTTACAGGTTTAAATTGCTGGCTTTCGCATTTTGCCTTCAACAGCAGGACGTTTGATAAACGTTCGCGGGATTCCACCGTCGGCCGAACTGGCTCTTGGGATTTCCTTCGCACCGTGAACACTTTGTCGCATCCACCGTTAGCCGGCTCAGCCCACCGCTGCAACTAATGAGGAAATAAAGTTTTAAACCGTTTTTTGATGCTGCGGCAACCACCGGTCGGACGTGTTTCGTCGAAATGCGCCCGTTTCTGTCGCTAATTGAAACCAGTTTCGGTTACCGAAACAGAAATGAGAAATGCCCGACATCGAAAAGGAAAGTTCGTAGAACTTTTGCTCTCCCGGGTACCGCCGTGGCTGGAAAAACTGGTGAGCCGTTGGACGGGACTGGGAAATGACGCGCGTTAGCCGGAACTAAGACCGGATAGCGGTACATGTTGTTTTTTTCCTTCTCCTCTCTATATTTTCAATCTTTATGTGGTGTGTTTTTTTTTTTACGAGACCGGGAAGAAGGTTTTAGAACCGATCGTATGCACCGTGAACATCGGTCAGCTTCCTGTTCTTCGGCCCATGGATCGTGGACCGTGTGATCGACAAACCCCTCTCCCCACTCCATTTGGGCGGGCCAGGGAACGGGAATACCTGTGGACGGCTGTGGCACGCATGACTGGACCGTTTAATTACCCCCAAGCTCGCGCTAAAGCGTATCCTAAGCGTAAGTCCGTGCGGTGGCCCTTCCTGCGAAGCGTTTAGATACGGGGTTCGTCGCCTAATGTTACGTGTCGCGCTCCGAATGTCACCGACGTGTTCGGTCCGATGGCAGCAAAAGTGAACCATTTAAATCGAAGCCGGGCCCGGGGTCGGCTTAATCGGACACGTTTTCGATGCATCGGAGCTTAAGCCGAGCCGGGGGTAGCAATTAAACGGAGAACATTCAGAGCGTAGTAGTGGGGTTCTTCGCCGGTGTAGGGTTTCTCCTGCTTTTTTTTTCTCCAATAACGGTTCTTTCGCTCCAGTCCGGTCCAAGTTCTTCTTTCCATCCTCACGGCCCGATGGTTGGTCATGCGTAATCGATTAGTTATTGTTAAACGGCATGTTTTCCTTCGCATTACGCTCCGGGTGGACCATTTTTGTCCCCCGCATCCTTACCCCTCCCGTTCCGGGCTTGTCGTGGGTTGGGGAAAAAAAGTGAAACAATCTTCATGACCAACTGACACGCAGACCAACTGAATGAACTCTTCTCCCGCATCCCACCGCCCACCCGACCAATGCGTGTGGTCGAACGATCAATGTTCAGTGATTTCGCCCCACCCGTGCCGGGAGATGGCCGCGAAAATTGGCTCCAGTCACGCAGCCTCGACGGAAACGCAAGGACGGAACGGCATCTCGTCGTACGGTACCGAAAAAATGCATTCGCGGTCAACGTCATTATCACATTGTTGTTACCGTTAAAACAAGCGCCCGCGGGACACCAGCACTTGCGGCAGCGTCATGGTGGGCTTCAACGATCGGAACGAAACGGAACTTTACCCTTTCCGTGGCGATCGTACAACAAGTGCACGGGCGAAGGGCCATCCTCACAAATAAGAAAGAAAACACCCCGCTTTTCGATACTTGGGGTGGTGGTTTATTTGCTTTTTCCTTTCACCCGGGTAGAACGGACCGTCTTACGGTTCGGGAAAGGGCACTTAAAATGAAACATAACTTCACGGCACGAAAGACGGAAGACCGGTCACTGGTTAAGACAATTTTTAAGACGGAGGAGCAAACTTTTGCTCCCTCCCAGTAAAAGAAAAAAGCCAATAAGCGCACCCAAACTCACACCCGTGGTGCGGTGCTGAGTGTGTATGTGTGTGTGTGTGGCTTATTACACAACCAATTTTCGTGCTTATCTTTCCCGAAAAATCCTTCCCTCATCACCCCCTTGGGCATTATTACCCGTAACATCGCTCGGTGGAAGGTTTCTTGTCATGTTCCTTACCCGGCCAGCCAAGCATGCCTTTTCCCCGCGTTTCCCACCGTGCCTGTGAAACGTTTTTCTGACCTTGCGCTTTTCAAGTTCGGCAAACTTTTGGTGGTCGGCCGGTCGGAGAGTTCGGATTGTGTGTTTTTGGTTTTTGTTAACGTTTTGCTGTACAGATTCCTTCCGCTCGTGTGTAGGGAAGGAAGGAAAAATAAAAACACACACCAACCAGAACGGAAAATTGGAGGAAAAACGATGAGGAGGGGGAGGAAAACAAAACACATGCACCGTTGCTCCGTGAGCTTTCCGAATCACGCGGATGGACGCGCTGTACCATTTCGGGCATGTGAAGAGAAGCGTCGAGTGTGTTTGCTCGGTGGTGCGTTTTATTTGCTTTTAACTTCGATTTTAACACTTATTTGGGAAGCGGAATCTGGTAAACATCGCCCACAAACAAACACACGCACACACGCACGTACACACTTGACTTGGTGGTTATGTAGATAAATTATGTTCGATTCGTGTTCGAGTGCTTGCATTCGATGTTGAAATCACGGATCTGGAAGTGGAGATATCTCTCAAGTGCGCCGAAGAATCGTGGCTTCCGGTGCAATTGGACGGTTTTAGTACGCGTTGTACCTCCCTCATGACGGGTGGTGCATCTTTGCGAAGGGATGTGTTAGTCGGTAGTTGCTTGTACTCGGTTGACCCCGGGTCCGAGCAGTAGAACAGGTACCCAGCGTTTCCCCCCAGCCTCCACTACATCCGTTCCATGTTCCAGTACCGACAGGGTTAAAGCCTGTTCCTCCGGATGCACTTGACGAATATGATAGCAATAAAAAGAAAAACGGTAGCAGTGTGTGCTCTGGTACGAGGAGAACGAAAATGAATTACAGGGAATATACAGAAGCACACATCTTCCCTCCCGCCCCAACCCGGCTCGCTCCATGTACATAATTCACCCGTAATGGCGTCAGTCCGCGGTAGGTCGGATTGCGTGAGCCCACCGACCGGCCAGCAATGTTTTTAATTGCTGAATATTTTCCTACCATTTTAATGGCCGCTCGCCGTCCTGGGAAACATTCTTGATAAATCACTGCAACGGTCGTCTTTGTCGTCATTGTTGTGTGCGACATTGTCGATCGCATCCCCCAGGAGTGGCGCTGCACTCGTAGCCACGAATCATCAAAGGCCATCAAGTTAACGGATTTTTCTCGATTTACCTATACCCATGGGGTGGGACATCGGGGATGATGCTCAAGATGAGCCGTTGTTCTTGCACGGGTCCCACGGTTCCAATCCGGGTTAGCTTCTTCTACGCTCACTCGGGCGAAACGGTTCCGAAGCTGACGGACTACGTGTACCCCCAATCATGCTGGCTCATTTTGCATAATTCCGAATGGAAAAAAAGGGTTTCTAAATCTGTCTACCGTTTGGCCCGTTTGGTCGTCGAAATGATGGTGACGATTAAAATGTTAGGCCGAACAAAGGCCTGAAACGACAACGATCGGCGCCGGCGTGATGTGGCAGATCTGTGTGGCGTACTTTACCTTCACCGTGTCGAACATGGCAAGGTACTTTCCTTCTTCCCGCAGCTAACCAAATTCTGGATCCCGTTTCGGAGAACATTTGAATGAACGTTCCTTTTTGCCAAATTTATGCCACTCGCTCGATGATGATTGCTACACCGGAGCGATGAATGAATTGTCTCGGGTCGGACCCGGGAGTGCCATGATTCCACCGCCGAAGACCTACTTTTTCCGATCGTTCTGGCGATCCGCTCGGGCGTAGCGTAATAGGGCAGCGTGCTGAAAGCGCTCTCGCTGCGAGTAAATAAGCCCAAATTACAGAGTGTTTTTCGAGATGCTTCCCGTGGCTTCCTGCGAACGCTAGATGGGCCAGCTTTTCCCGGTTCGTTCCCAGTGTGGCGCCAACGCAATGTAGAGAAGAAGGGGATGAGAAATGAAAACATGCCCGCTGGCCACGGTTTGCATCCGACCTGAGTGGGTTGTTGTTGTGGGATTTAGAACTCGAAAATCCTATCGTACACGTGTCTGTCGCCTGAATCGTTTACTAATCCGATCAAATCGATTGCTTAGCATAATGATGTCGGGGTTTTTGTTTTAGAAATAATCTTACCTTTTTCGATCGAGTGAAGATTGAGCTGGATTAGTTGGAGCTGCAAACGAAAAGAGAGGACAAAAGCAATCTGTTAGCATAATTGGAGCAAAGGTTGGTTTGATAGGAATTATTTCCCAAATGGAAGTCGCTTTCTAGCTGCTGGTGTTGACAAGAAAGTCCAAGGGAGCTATAGCTAGAGTTTGGATTAACAGGGATTTAATTTGTACCCGTTGAGTGACTGTCTCATCTATCGATTAACATCAATCTCTTATCTCTTGTTTATTTTTAGGTAAGTTCCGAAGAACACCGGCCTCGATTCTGCAACAAAGACTACGCTTGTTTACTGAGCTTTATGACGCCCGCAAGACGTCCTCAAAAACCCGCATCAGAGTTTGCCGATAATGGAGGTCTGTGCAGAGGTCATTTGAACAAACATTTTGATGGAAGGATCGATCGTAATCAACCAAAAATTCGAAGGTTCCAATCCAAGCAAAGCACCCATTTCATAACATCGAAGGCAGGATGTGCCCAAACGGTGTTAAAACCGGCGTCAACACACGCGACGCTAACCATTTCGACGCCAGGAAGAACCGTATTAACGCTCGCCATAATCGTCTTCGCGGGAAATCTTCGGCCCGCGACACAATTAAGCAAAACAACAGAAAACCATCCACGTCAAGAGGGCATGTTCCCCGTTCGCACCCGGGTCGATCCATCATGCAAGGTGGAGGTTCACACAGCGTCCGATGCATTTGCGATCCATCATCGATCCATCCGTTAGGATTCGTTCGTGCGCCACGGATGAGATGGGGAGATTTCTTCGGCAACCCACGGCGCGCCGATATGACCGTTTTCAGATATCCGTACGTAAATTCTTTTCCCCCTGTTTTGATGGATGGCTAGCCGGGGACGGCTTCAGATGAACGGCTTTCGGGGTGGAGAGGGGCGGGAGTTCAACAAGAAGACCATTCGCTTTCCATCTACGCGCACCCCCTGAACTATTGTTTGAAGCGTGGTGGTGGTGGTGGTGATGGTGGGTTGGCTATTTTTAGCCCCGGCACGACACTGTGACCCAAAAAGAATATTCCAAAAATGCCACGACCATCAGCGGGGCCAGCAGGCCAGAAAAGGAAATTCGAGCCACCACCGAGAAGGTTCGCTGCGGGCACTTTATGAAAGGCGGACATTCACGACCCACCCGACCGGTGGTGAAGGAGGGGGTGTGGCGATGGTTGTGTTGCGCCCCGGTCAAAAGGCATAATTACATAATTAGATGAAATCTCTCCATTTCTTTTTCGCTGGCCTAACAAACACACACACACACACACACACACTCACGCAACCAGTCAAAGGATGGATCACTTTTCCCGCGTGGATGTGTCCGTCGTCGTGAACGTCGTGACGTCCCGTGCCATGTAATGATGTTTAACATCGCGCACTTTTCGAGTATCATTTAAGCGTTTCATCAATCAACGCGAGTTTGAGATTAGGCGTGTGTGTGTGCGGGGGTTGTGTTTGTGACGTACGATTGGGTGAAAGCAAGCAACATTCCCACCTTCCCCCAGGGACGATCTCATTCGAAATGCGAGACATACTTGTGGAGTGATAAACTACACTTTTCCGGACCAGCAAAAATGTAGCTGAAATTCAGAGTATTTCTCCTCGCTGCTGGGAAACGGTGCACCGCCACCTGCGATGCGAATGGGGATTCATTTCTACCGAATTCGTTCGAGAATGCACCCGGGCGAGGTGATTAGTATTCCGAAGGAGACACCACGGAATCCTCGGTTCTATGGTCCTGGGTGTTTTTTTTCGAGCGCCCCCTTTTTTTTCCTGTAACGTCGTGAACGAGTGAATGTAAACGAAACACGCGCCCCCATCGGGAGAAACGTCGTCGCTGGTCGTTAATCACTCAAAGACGCGGACGAACGTGGCCGTAACGGGAAAATCGTCTTTTAATATGACAAAAATGTTCTGCCGGGTACACAAGTGCGGCCTGGCCTCCTTACGCCGAAAAAAAAGGGAGTCCAATGCAAGAAAAGCCCTCCTCCAGCCGCCATTTGGCTTAATCTAATTGCCCTTTTTATCCTCCACCGGGTGGACCGGGAATGGGAGCGGAGCAGGAAGAAAGTGGCAGCAAAAAAAGAGAAAAAAAAATAACAGACGAGCAATAGAAAAAGGGAACGTCTCGATTCAACTCGTCGAAAGGTGTACCGGCTCTGATGAATGCGCACCGTTGAAGAACATTTGAATATCAATGGATGACAGCTGCAGGTACCGGAGGGAGACATCAGGCGTGGGGACAAGAGCTGGGAGGGGAGGTCGTTAGGACCAACACAGGGTGAAGTGAACGTTTACATCGACACACAGGTGCCGTTAGTAGCTGCTACGTACGTCGGTATGTCTACCCTTGGCCGGTTGTACGAGCTACTTCCCTATATTATGCTGAAAAACGATACTTCAACCTCCCCCTGCATTATGCTTCCGTCCCGTGGCGGCGCAGTCGGACAAACATAATGACAATAACACTGTCATAGGTATCTCGAATCATTACATTAAACGTATAATGAGCGAAGGCGTCTGGCCTGTTGCCACTAGCGGCTTAAGGTCGTACGTCGGTGAGTAGGAAAATATTTACCTTTACCTGCCAGCCAGCTGGCGGTTTTTTATTCTACTTTCTCTACATTATGCTTTTTCTTTCCCGCCGCCAGATTGAACCTACACCGCTGTTAATCTTTACCGGCAATGATCTAGCCAGGCAAACTGGGCAGCTTTTGAAACGTACGGGGCGTTAAGAGATAGACGCTAATGTCGTAATTGCGTACCGATAGCTGGTTATCCACCCACCCCCCAACCCCTGTTCTCATTATGCAGCCCCGGAAATTATGCAGCCATCTGAGAGGAAAGCGCTAACGCTGGATGTTATCGGATGTGTTGCGTGGCGCATAACCTAACCTTGATGTTGATCCCAATGGACGGGTGAAATTTCGGTGTTTTTCGAGGTTTGTGGATTAAACCCGCGCCTAACCTAACGAGGGCTGGACCCGTAACCGACTGCCTCGCGAAGCATAATTATGCAAGTGGCCAAATGGTGGTGGTGGTGGTGTTGCACTTTGTTAATTCATTGCAGTGTTGCTAGTGCTTTGTTCTGTTTCAATCGTTTTCTCTCCGCTGTAAAGTGGACTTTCTATTCCGAAACCAGCGCAGAGGCCTCCGGTGTTGTGGCACGGAAAACAAATCGATTTTATAACAGATCGCATCGTTCACAAGGCATCACCCGGTGGAAATGCGTTGAAGCGATAATTGTACGCTACCGGCGACAGCAGAATTTCGACCCTTTCCTTCGGAGGGATCACATTGTTGTGTTTCCCGTCGGAAGCCGCTCTTTTAACCGGAGGGAAGCCGTTAGGGCGCGTAATTTGTTGGACGCTAGTGGTTAAATTGGGACCGTTTCAACGCACGTTTCGAACCCCCTTCCATCTGCTAGAATGTGCATTTAAAGTAGTTCAATCCCCGATTGGGGAAACACATCAATTTCCGAACCCCCCCTGGGAGCCGGGAGAATGGGACACGAGAGGCGATCGTGATCACCGTAATTCGGTTGCTCACGTTTCATCAAAGCGTCAAACGCATTTTACCGGCTCGAGGAATCACTAAATTATCACATTCTGGGCTCCCCTTTTTTCCGGGGCGGTTTCTTTTCCGTGCCCGAATTGACATTCGAAACCGGCAACAACACCGAGTGGCCGAGTGAACGAGCGAGCGCGACGTGCGAGTTTGTAAATGCCGAAAATAGCGCCCGAAAATGGTGCTCGAACGCAACATGTTGTCGTACATTGGGCGGATCAATTACGTGTCTCCCTTTTTTAAGGTGAGGGGCGGGGGAATGGCATACGGTAAATCATCACGCATTGCTTCTATCCCCATCGAAGGAATCATGAACCACGACGAGCTGACACATTTTTCGTACGTGCTGTACTTTCCTCCAAAGGGGTTTCGTACATTCTGCGTCCCTCCGTCGCGATTCCAGTGGGTACACCCGGTTTGCCGGGTGGTTAATACAGTAATTTTCTCACATACATTAAACCGTAGAATGGGCCATTCTTGCTGGCCCGCTGGATCGCGAGCATGAGATCACGATCAGACAGTCTCTCTGTACCATGGATCGCCTACCCGAAGCCGATGAACATACACCCAGGGGAAGCAATGAAATCGATAGCCATTTTTCATTTAATTGCAGACAATTTTCCTTTTTTCCTCTACCGAACGAAAAAGCATACGCACATGGGATGCTCGAGCGAGCGATGAAAAATCGTACGCAGAATCAACAAAAATGGCCGCGAAACAGCAACGGGGCAAACGGTACGCACCGGCAGTAGCGATCCAGTCCGTGCTCCCATTTCTTCTACCAGTGACCGGCCACAAGCTCCTCTCCTTCCCCCAACACCACCGGTACTACGGACACGCTGAGAAAGTAGGGTTTTGCATGAATGTTGGTTCTCGAATTTTTTAACGCGCTCGGCCCCGAGGTTGTTGTTTTGGTGATTTGTATTCCGTCGTTTCGGGCTTTGCTCGCTGGAATGAGTGCATGGACCCGAACCAACGGTACCGGAAGATGTCTGTGGTAAACAATTGACACCTGGTGATGGTTGGGAGAAGAAATTTCCACCGTTTAACTTATATTGTTTTCTTTTCGCATTTTTAGGGATCTTTCTGTCATTGTCATCGTTTGAAAAGATCATTCAGCGGGTCGCACAGATAAAAGTCGAAAGTGGAAATGTGTCCCACTGGAGTGGCCGGAAACTGACTGACCAACAGAAATGTTGTCGAAGAGACAGCCAAACACAATGAGCCGAGCGCGTTGACAACAATGGGACGTTTCTTTGCCAGATTTGCTCGGGGCGACGAGTTTTTCGCGGAGGAATGAACTGTAACAATCCACAAGCGAAACTCAAAATGCAACGACATTCATCGTACTCAATTTGCTATGGTACTGAATAATGTGACCAGCTCTGAAGAGGGTCTTGGTATGCTACAGATGAAGATCGACAATTTCGCTACTGTAAGAAACTAAAGAAACCAAAGAAGCGTTCAAATGTTGCCTGTCCCTCGTTCCATTGTGGTGGAAGGGTACCAAACAACTGCTGCTTCGGCAAAGGAAGTGTCCAAAATCGAGCAACCAGACAACCGTTTTAGCCTAGTTTTAACGCCTACTGGGTTTTCCCATTGTAGCGGAAGGTGCGAACGCGCCCGCAGACAAACGCTTCTGTAAAATGGGAAATCGGGAAAGGGAACCCTTCCACACCGGGAACTGCTACTTCCACCGGGAAAAGCCCCGCTACACCTAGTTAATACGTTCTGACCGAATTATTTCGATCGCGCGTCGTATTGGATCGGATCGGAACCGTTTCCGGGAACCTTCCCCTCCCCTCCTTAGTGTGGGAAGGAAGTTATGAAATCATTACGATCGATCCGTGCATTCATCGGTTTATCGATTTGCCGCACCGGCTTAAGCCGATTTGAATCGATTACGTAGCAGCGGTAATAGGGTGTGCTTGAAGGGCAAAATAAAAGGAACAGACAGTTAAACGCCGCCGGGAGAAAAAACAAAGTCGGAAAGAGTTAAAAGAAAGGCGTTGGTATTTGTCGTTCCATCGGCAGAGCGGAGGGTTGTTGCCGGCGGGTGGCATAAGTTTTCTGGTCAAAAATCTTGACGAAAACTTTCCCGAAAACGATCTCACGCCCGGGCGGTGCGTTTCGAGAGATGTCTCTGATGGGCGCCCCTTCAAGGTGCAACATAACACCGCCCCAAGCTCGTCGCGGAGGGAAATCGGAAAACCAGCCCAAAGTCGACCCGCACCGGCGGAACGCGTGTTGGTGGGCGATCCGACCCGAACGGAGGGCGCTCGTAACTGTGCTTTTATGGTGCCCGGAACGTGATGATTATCTTTTCGAACCTGACCCTTGGGCTGGGCAAGGGTTTGAAGGAAGTTTGCGTGGATCGGCGCCGCGTCACGCGGTATCATGATGGGCACGATCTTTTTTTTCCCTTACCCGAAGCACCAAAGAACGGGGTTAATGTGGAATGTTTAGCGGGCCGATTGCTATATCATTTGCACCGGGGCCCGGTATGTGTCGGTGTCGTGTCGGTGCGATCTTTCCTCATCATCTCGCCCGGCCCGCGAAGCACACTGGCCGTGGTACGTGCTTAAGTAACATATTTTTCCACCCATAGGACCTGCCGCTAATCGACCATCCATTCGCTGACAAGGCTTATGATCGATATGCAAAGTGAAACAGAACGTGAAGATTCAACGACTTCTGAAAAAAACGGACGAACGAGCGATTGAGCTGATGATGGAAAGCGAAGCTGAATCCGCCGGGTTCTATTTATAGAACTCCATCTACGGGGTGGATCGAGCGAACGGATAACGTCCGGACGGCGGCGGACCTTTCGTGCGAAGCGGGGTTGGTTGGCGTCGTCCTGCTGCTCCCGCTGCTTTTAATTGCCATTGCTGCACCCCGTGGCTCATGGCACGGCGTGCCGCTTATCAGCCAGGGGGTCGTTCCTTCCCGTTGACGTCAGGCAGTTTTGCTGAACCGATCGATTGTGGATACAGCTTTCAGACATTATTTATACTCCTGCACACGCAGCCGAGCTCCAATAATGCCGTGCCAATAGTTTTGTGTCGCGCCTTATCGCGCTCGCGACGAGTTGACAACGGACACACACACACACATGAGCGTGCGGCAAAGGATGCGTTCATCGGCATGCTAACGCTTCCGTTTATCTCGTTGCGTGCGTCGGGACGTTCCGCAAGCCTAAGTAGACGAGTTTTAATTTATGCCACGCCGGTGATCGGGACGGGCGGATAAAACTAGCAGCGCATCCTAGCGCGAACGTTGTTGCATGTCAAAATGAGGTGCATGTGATAAAAGCATTCGCGTTTCCCCCTGTTTTCCGAGAAGAATGCAATTAGATCGGTATTACTCGCGACAGCTCGTGTCGGTCTCTCGTTGTCGTCGTAGTCGTTCGTGTTATTTCAAAATGTGTTTATTTATTTGCCGGCGGAAAATGATACGAAAATATGTTTCGTTGTGTCGTACATCGTAATACTAAATTTAAACACATAATAAGATCAAGAAAGCGTAAAATTAATTAATATTTTCCACCGGAATTTTCCGGAATCTGATTAACATCAACCAGGTTGAATTATTGCCTCCAAAGCGGTCGCTATCTAATCCTCCCCCGATGAAGGCCATTAAACTTGAGTTTAGGCATAAGAAACATCCCCAGCTTATCCACCACCCATTGGCCCACATACCGGAAGGGCGAGCTAAATGGAGTTTTAATACAACCAACAAGCAATTCTCCCGAACCTCTTGTTGCTCTTCAGCAAAGGCAAACACTCGTGAATTGTGAGTAATGCAACGGGAGTAGTGGGTCCATTTCGATCCCGCCTTGGAGTGGGTCTCATCATTATGATGGTTCCAAAATAGAGCGGATGAATGGGGGAGGAAAAACTAAATAGAATAGAATTATGCAACGACCGTGTTATCTCCCCTCCTCGAGGCCAATTGAGAACCCCGCTCGGGTGGGAATGTGGGCTGTGGAAATGGGAGCAAAATGTGTCCCATCGGGTTCGTTCGTTTAGGTTTCTTTCCTCTCGCTCACACTAGCTTTTCTTCTTCCACCAAGTGGCACGCAAGTGGTGCGGGTGAACTACGGGACAAATTGTGAACAGCGGTGGAACGCCATCATCACCAATAAATAATAATGACCGGTGCGGACGACCGTTTCGTTCGCGTACATGCAAACCATGCGAGACCGTGTTCCGGTGTGTCCTTTCGCAAGCCAAGCAGGTCGGCGCATCGTTTCCGTTAGATGGAGGCCAGCCTTTTAGCACACATTATCGTGCAGATATACTGGACGTCGGGGAACAACGCACCGTTTGCGAACCAACTGGACACACCGTTTAGCAAACAATGGAGTACAAGCCAAGTGAGTGATGCGGGGAAGTCGCGTCGGGAGTGAGTGAGTTATTTTTCAAAATTAAAAGCTAAACCACATGACCCACGAGGGACACAACAATGGTTCCTCCGGGCCGGTTCTGGAGGAAAACTGGCGAGACCTCTTTTTCGCTCAGATGGGCATATGTGTGTGTGTATGTGTGTTTGGTGTGGCAGGTCTCGGTCATCGTTTGGCATTGTGCACCTTGTGCTTAACTGTAGTTTTCTCTCCACCCAACGACCCGGCTGGACGCCGATAGGGGTGATTGGGGCACGAGATCATCATCAACCCTCTCCCGGGGAACGACGCTGCACCGTGGTGGTGGATGCATCATGGAAAGTAACGTGCACACCACAATGCACCCCCCCCCCCCCACCCCTCTTGCTAGGGGGGTTGCCTTCACCACACCACGGGCCGCTGGTTGGAGAAATTGTTCCAATAAAGCATGTGAATAAGGTCTATTAATAATGTTTACAGTCGCATTATATGGGTATATAAAATTATGACGATAGACGATAAGAAATTATGATGTAGGTTTACCACAACTACGAGGGTTGGTAAGGTGTACTAGAAACTCACGCTTGCATACCTTATCCACCCCTTGCTCTCAACCCAACCTTCCCCTGGGCTCTACTTTGTTCGCGGGCCGGAAGAGCCCAAGAGTGAGCGGGAAGAGGGTTTAGGTTGATTTATTTCGCATCGGTTGCTGGCCGGTTGCTGGCCCGGGGTTGTTGGTTGTGGCGAATGCGGAACCTGCTGGCCTATATTTCTCCTGCTGGATATTCTGGTTTTCGCCCCCATCGTGAGCATGCGCGTCCAATGGCGCAGTAGTACACAACGGTGCAGATCTATCTCGAGAGCGATCGAGTCCCGCATTTGCGTCGGATCGTCGATCGGGGTCTCCAAATCGTGGCAGAGACGAGCAGGAAGCGGCGAGATTGCCGATGCGTTCCCGTACTTTCCGGTGGGCAAGTGGGGGGAAGAAGCCACCGCGGAACAACTTCCCAACGCGGGCGGTACTTGGAACTGGTTCTTGCTGGTGCTGGGAAATCAGGAAAAAAAAGGTCCATCCCATTCACACTTTCCACCGCGCAAACATTCAGGTCGCTTCCCGCTTCCTGGTCGACTTGCGAGTCCTTGCGAAGAATGCGGCCACTATGGGTGTGCAGAAAAAAAAACCTCCCTTCCGGAGACCGAGAGTGTCGGTGCTGATCACGATCATCTTGCGATCTGACCATTCGGTTAATGGATGGTGGCAATTTCGGGTGCTAATTGCTTCATCTTCAACAAAAGTCTGGGTGCGCTCTCACGCCGATCCCATCAGCACTCTTTATGTTGGTGGATCTTTGAGAGCCAAAGAAGGCCGAGGAACCCCGATTGTCCTCCACGATCGCCACAATGCGAGCCACAATCAGATCAAACCAGACGCAACGGAAAAAAGCGAATCGACAAAAACCCGTTGCCATTGCGGGGAGAAAGTAAACTCCCGGGCGCAAGATCGCGACCCCGCGGGAACCCCAAGGCCCGTTTCCCGTCTTGGCCGACGTCGTGGTCGTCGTCGGGGGTCGTGTGCGTGATTGGAATTGGAACCCGTTTAGAATATTTTACTTCAAATGGCTTTCTACGCGCGGGCTGCTTTACGCGGGGCTGTTTTATTTCCCGCCGTCTTCCCACTTTTCATTGTTGTGCAGACGGAGTGTCTTTACATCTCCTCCCCCCGACGGGAGGTTGCCGGTCGACGGTGGGACGACGACGACGATGATGATGCGGCGCAAATGTGTTTATAAAGGCGTTGGGGAGTGAGAGCAAAAATAAAACACCAAGTCGTCGGCACAGAACCGGTAAGGCCGCTCCGGTAGTCGGTCGCGGATGTAGGTGAGTGTGTCGCGCCGTACCGAAACCCACCACCACCACTCCCCTCTTCCTCCTTCTCACGGAGCGCCATTGATGCTAATGACACTGGCGCGTGATGTGATTGTGGGATCATTCACAAGCAGCAGCAACAGCATTAGAGCGCTTTTTCAATCATCATCTCGCTCGAACACGCAGAAGGGGAGGGGGGTTGGGAAATTATGTTTGAGTGATGTTTTTTGTTTGTTGTCATTAGGCGCCACGAAGATGGATCGTGTGCAAACAGAGAGAGAGGCGCAAATGGAAAGACATTCAAATTCCGTCTGAGAGTAACGGGCGTGATGCAATTATGGATCGATCCAGCCACCGGCATATGCACCGCGTTAGGCTTTTAGAGAAGGCTACAAAATCAGGCCGTCTTGTCGGAACAACCCCCCGGGGGTTGTTGTCAAACCACCCGTTTACGAGTAAAATGTTCGCCGCAGGATCAAAATGCGGATCAATCTCGTTAGTGTGCGGTTTTGTTTCTTTTTTTTTCGCTCAATCACCATCGGAAGGGATAACGCCAACCACGTCGGCGCCCGAGTGAAAGTAGCGTATAAACTTGCAATCGATTTAATATTCACGATACGCACCAGACTGCGCGGGAAAGCATTTGATGAAGGGAATAAATTTTTATGGCCACTTGTTGACGCGGCTTGTTTTCCAGCTTTCGTTCGTTTGTTCGTACCTTCACGCCGGTAGAAAGGGAGTTGGGGGTGAAAACAAGTAATATAAACAGGAAGAGAGCCGATCAGGGATGGCCCCGGTTGTGGGTCGCGTCTGCACGCCGCTATCGTCTGATGCGATTGATACGATTCATTCGGCCCAAACGAGGTTGCATCGAGCGGCGAATGCGTTCCCGCTAGGCCACGCGAGACCTAGATAAACGAACCGGGCCCATCAAGTGGGCATTCCGCAGCCGGGATTGAATCCGGGTGACGGTTGGAGCCCTTGGCGGCGCCGGTTTTGGGAATATCATACTACGGGAAAGGGGTGTGTGAAAAGCAATGGAGCAATTAAAAAAAAACGAAGGCCTTTCTTTCACATGTTGGTGGTCGTCGCCACACAATCATGACCCTCAACAACATCATCATCATCATCCTGGCGTTAGCGGACAGTGATGGAAAAAGTAGAATCCCCAAACAGATTACCGCGATAAAAGATCATCTCTCGGTGGGCAATTATTTAATCGTTGGAAAAATTATGAAATCTATCTCAACAACTCCTCCCACCTCAGATCAGGATAATGCAGCACGGGAGGTGCATCGAGGTCGTCGTTGAAAGGTCTGAAGGTCGACTCACTGGGAGGTAAGTTCAACCCGTGTGCGCGGCGGTTAATGTTTTGCAACACGTTTATGTTGCCTTTTTCTTTCTACCTCTTTCTTTTAGTTTGACCCTTCTCGAGTGGCCTGCATTGTTATGGGGGATGAAAATGTACGGGAACAAGTTCTGGCAACGAAAGATCACCGAGTGCACCGCAAAAATGTATGCGCAATTCTCAATCTGTTCGTTGAGTTCGTTCACTTTGCGCAATTAAAGACGAACGATACCGCAGTTTGGAAAACTCTCGACCTGGCGTAGAAGCAAAGGAAACTTATCTTTGTGCTTGTGTGCTTAATTCCAAGGTCCCCACGAGTAGGGAACATCCCAAATTTGGGCGCTAGCTGTCGAAACGGTTACAAAACTCCCTCTCGGTGCAATTGTGATCGTGTTTTCCCCGTTGGAAACATCTCTCCCAGCTCTGATGGGACACGAGCTGCGAAGAATTCATTCATCAAGCCACAGCACCGAGTGGAACGCTGGCGATCCGACGGCAGAAACTGCAAGTTTCCCTCCGCGAGCCGATTTAGCGCAGGAGTAACGGCATGCTGTGCTGCATACGGAAAGCAAACGGAAAACGTGTTTTCTGTGCGGAAAATGTAAAATAGAACACACGACCCACGAACGCCCGGGACGTGTGTAAACGCGTTCGTCGCCTTCGCTTCCTTCGGGTTGGCAACCCTCCCACTTCCGCCCTCGACGGCAGCACCTGTCCTATTGTTTTCCCTCTTTCGCGCCAACGAGTCCCACTAACCGCGCGTTATTTTTCTCTCGGTGGCCGGTTTTCCCTACGGCACGGCTGTTCGCATTAAACGTTTTGCACACACCGACACACACTGCGCGCCAGCTCGAAACGGTTGACATCCATCTCGTCGTAGACCGTTGGCGTTCGGTCCCGGTGCTAAGGCGGATGACGAAGATTGTTGTCCCTGTATGCCGATACGCCAATCCTTTCCCTCTCTTTCTCTCTTTATCTACGTTCTGCGTCCAACGTATCGTCTTTCCTAGCTGATGGTGACGGTGTTTCTGTTTAGCTTTAAATTATGTAAATATCTTAGACGAACTCCCGGAGCAAAACCTCGCGGAAGAGAACGATCGAGACGGTTGGAAAATGGAAAGCAGTGCGTGCTGTCCAACCGGACCTCCTCGGGGTGCCCGATTCGCAAGCGCATTCGATGCGTGCGCATCTTCCGGGCTGCGAACCGACTGCTTCCCGCCTAAAGGTGAGCCGTCTTGTTGAACTCCGCACCAACCATTTAGCGGTTTGCCCGACAGAACGACATACCCTTTGCGTCGATTCTCTGATGCTCGATTGTTGTGAAACGGATATGTAGATAACTGCACTTTTCGGTTCTAGGAGAAGCCAAGTTTGCGAACTGTTCGTGGATAAGGATCAGTATGTTTCGCAACAGGGCAACTAGCTCGTTTGCTCACAAAATTTGGTTTAATTCTGTTCCTACCGGTTTTCGTTCTACAGTGTTTCCCTTACCGGTACAGCTTTCCGTGAGTTTTCCTACTCTAATGATGGCCTCGCGTTTGCATACACTGGTGGATCGATTTACATACCTGCAAGAGAGAAGGAAAATAATCGGGTTAGAAATGCTAGTTTGGAATTTTGATTTTCTATCAGAACGTTTTTGAGTCCGTGAGCGATTGTTTGAAGCCGCACGCGCGGCGGGGGAAAATCGGCAGTCCCGTCAGTGCAGACATGAAACGGTAACGGTGGCATTTCCATCAATCTGCTGTCCATCGGTGCGATTTCAATCAGAGCTGAACCAGTTCTCTTCCCCTCTTTACAGAGATGCACACAGGTGCTTCCTCGGATGTGTTTAATCTGCTGCTGCTCGGCCGCATGAAGCCGAACAGGTTCTTCCACCGGGTGGACTGGCTCCGTGCTCGTTTCCTTTCCTTTCGCTTCCCCATGCACTATTATCAATTGGCCACCCTCCATCCCCCCTGGCAGTACATTAGATCTGGCGTCTTGGACCTACGCAGGGCTGAACACCGGGAGGGACATGGCTGGGGAGACAAGCCTGGCAAACAGGTTGGAATGTCTAAATCCCGCTCGTTGTTCTCAATTATCGGTATCGGGTTTTCCGGTTTTCTGCGCAGCTCGTGAATGTGAACGTGTATTCCCTTCGCAGCGAACGAACGAGATAAAGAGGCTCCGGCCCGGTTGGCCGTTGGTTGGCTTCGTCGTTAGGGAGCTTCTGGTAAGGAGGGTGGTAGCCAGGTGGTGACTTTCCCAACGCACGGGATGGATTCGTTATTTTGATTTACATTGTCTTTATTTGGCTTCGGGAACAAATTGTAGCACACGGTGGGGGAGGGGTTGTGAAACCGTTTCGATCTTTGCATAACGATCGGTTGATTTGAAAATTGTAATCTCTCCCCGGGCTCGAAGCCGATACAAACAAGCGGCGAAGGGCCTGCAAGCACTCACCGTCGAATGGTAATGATTCTAATAATAAATGCAAATACGCGAATCGCGGTAGTCTGGCGTGTCCGTCCCAGGTCGATACTCCCTGCTCGCCGAAGACGGATAGTTTCCTGACCTGATTCTCAGGAAGAGCCTGAGCGTACGGCGTCATTACTTGACTAGCCAGGTGCGCCGTGCGTGGTATTCGTGTTGCGTACCGCGAGAGCGACGGACGGCCAGCGATACATGACCGGGACTTAACACATACTGGCCGTGTGCGTTCTGGGACGCTGGCCCCGGGGATCGCTAATTGACCGGATGTGCTCTCGGACGTGTGGGCCCCAACGCTGAACGAGCGGGCAGTGATTCCTTTTTCTTCCTTACTTTATTTATAGCACTTAATCAACGGGCGACATGTCAGTGAACTTTGGGGTAGCGGTAGAAATGTTCCGTCACTGATATATTTTACCACATGTCGACGGCAGGACAGCTGTTGTTAGCGAGCTTATTACGCCTTTCTTTAATGGCGGTCATTGGAGCCTCATTTACGGTTAATTTATGTTACAACAAATTCATCGTTTAGTCCTATTTGTAATGCCAATGAGGTATTAATGCGCTCTCCGGTGAAATGTTACAGCGTTCGACTCGCTTCCACCTTCTTGTCCGGAGATCGAGGGCCAACAATGGCCGACCACGGTGGCACGGTTTGGGTATTTTGGCGTGCCAAATTTTTCGAATCGATCCATCTTCATCACTCCCGAGGTCTGTAATATTTTCACCGCTTTTCGGCTTCCCAATGAACGGGTGTCGGAAAATGCTTTTACACTTTCTACTATATCAACTCAACGCTACCGTTTCTTTTAGTTTTTCCCCCGTGAACCCGGTGTGTGTGAGTGTGTGGGAACTGACGTTTCTTTTTTCTTCCCCGGCTCGCCTTTCCGGAAAAGGTGCATAAAATTCGTCCCGATTCCGAAAGCGCACCCAACCCACGCCCCATAAGCGTAAGGGTTAATTTGATGAAAAGTGAAATCCCACGCGCCGATTTCCCGCTTCCCTCTCCCAAAATGTATCCCTCAACCACCCTTTCGAAGTGTGTGCGTTTTTAATGATGGATTTTTATTTTCCCGCCCCGAAGCGCGCGCGCGCGCGCCCAACTTTACAATTTGTAATGGAATCGCCGAAAATCATGCGACCCGTTCATGCTGGGAATTCCGGCCGGCGATGGGATGCTGGGAAAAGTTTTTTTTTTTTCACTTTTCACGCACGCGCTCGGGTGCGAGGTGTATTTGGCCTACATGGTAGATGGGAGTGTCCGTTTTCCAAAGCTCGTGAAAATTCGCCCAGCGCCGGAGTGTTGGAGTTTTAATTAGCCCGTCGCTCGCGGAAGGCCTAGGAGGAAGTGCGAAACATAATTTCACCGAATCCATTTGCGAATGTGGATCGATGTCAGAGGGGTGGGGGAGGATGGTGGGAAAATCATTCTACACTGATCCGACCGATCCAGTTTGCGGCTTGTTAATCAATCAAATCGACCCTTCCCGGGCCGGGATGTCAAATGGTCTAAGGGCTACCGTAGTGTGGATAGTGTAAATAGTCGGTTGATTCCTCAGCCTCACCTGAAACCCTGAGTGGCTGAGTATAGCCCTCAGCCTGACTGACAAATTGCGGGGCTAGCAATCAGGCAGCAGCTGCGCGTTCATGAATAATTTATTACCCCTATCAACAACGGGGTTTGTTCGGTTCGCTCCTTGCATGCAAAACGTTGCCAGATCGCTTACAGCGATCCAGAACGGCCCATTATCTAAGTGCTTCCTACCGAGCAGACCGGTAGATCGGTTTGCAAAACCGATCCCATGATCCTCTCAAACGTCCCGAAGACACCCGGATCGGCTGTCGTCCCGTTCGCAGCAGTCAATTGTGTTGATTTGAATGTCCGGAGGAGGAGCAACAAAAAAAAAACAGGCCGAACACTTCAGTCACCGAACAATAAGAGCATAAATAAGAGGCCACACGCAACACACGCTGAGTGAGGTCCCATTCGGAGGTGGTTAAGGTGTATTTTCCGCCCCCCTTCCGCTCCTTGAGCGCTTCCAGCGAGCGGTGAGAAATTAAAAAGTGATTCATTTCCCACCACTTCTTCTTGAACGCCGAGTGTCATTCTCCGACCGGGAGAGAACGTTTTCCCTGGCAAGTGCAGAAATGCAAAGCTGCACTAACAATTGCAAGGGCATTGGATAAACGCGAGGCACCGACAATCAAACCCACAGCAGACTGCAGCAGGTTGAAGCATTGAAAGCGAAGCCATTGAAGCCTTAGCAATGTGTCAGTTTGATTGTCATTTGCGGTCGCCGGCAATCGAGGAGGCATTAACCATTCTGCATAGAAGTGTTTTCAGTGCATTTCTTCACTGCCTGCCTGTCGGGACAATGTGCGGCAAAACGGGGTTAAGTCATTCGCTTTTCGACCGATCCGTCAACAGCTTGTCAGCCACCCGTTCGAGCTGTTTTGCTTGCATGAATTCGCGCAGTTTAAAGGATCAATTTTCATGCACGTACACATACGTCTGGCACAGAAAGGGAAACATCTTATTCCGGGAGGGTGAAATTGACTGCTTTCAAACAAACCTCGTTACAGAATTGGTGACAGGGTAAAATTTGCATAAATATTTCAAAATTTATGACTCACTCCTCTCGCGTCCGCCCGGCCCCGAAGCTTTCGCGTTGGCAGCGAGTTGTCAGCGAAGGCAAAAAAAGGCCGACCACAAAGCAGACGCTAATCTTGTTTTGACGAGTCCGAGAAGCAAATGAGCCCTCGGGGGTATTTTCGGCCTGGCGAAAACAAAGTTCCGCCATCCGTCATCAGTCGAACACAACGCGGAACGTCAACGGAACGCAAGCGTCAAAGGGGGACAGACAAGGTACCGTTAGATAATCTTCCCTGGAGTATCGCTGAGAGTGACGCACCTGCGAACCCGCTGAAGCTTATGTGACCGACATAAATCAATATTTTGTTGGGAGCTTGCTTTTTTACCCTTTTTCGCACTCATGTCATTCTTAGCCTCAATCCAGCCCATGGTGTACGTTCGTGTCTTGTGTTTTTTGTTCACGCGCCGCGTTATTACAACCGCGTCAAATTAGCTGCGCATCACGTAAATCTTTGGCAAACGGTAATTCACCCCGCGCGGCTCATCATCAAGCCATAGTTCGTAGGGTTCGTCGCTTGCTTGCTTGGGGCGGCGGCGTGCAAGTCTTTTGCTTGGGAGAAGGGCGAGCGCAAAGTGAAGCGTCGTAACACTAAATGAGGCGGCAAGTAATTTGTCAATTCGTGTGTTTCCATGTGAAACCGCACAACCCGAACAACCCTATCTACTTTGAGAGGCCGGTGACTTTTGACATTGACACCGAGACGTAACGAGATTCTTGTCCCGCCGCCTCCTGGTGCCGTAACACGTTGCCTTCACCGTGGCGGGAATGTTTCTTCCTGACTCACAAATGACCTCCTTTTTTGTGCTCCCCAGCGCCAGCGAGATCCCCGTTCGGCTCCATCTGCGGCGTTCCTATTATGGAAATCTTCACTCTTGCTGATGCGTGCGAAGATCGGGCTCAAGAACGTTCCGCCGCCGAATTTGCATTCGAAAGCGCTGGCTGGCGTCATAGCTCCAATCGGCTGCTTGTGCTTGATCGTCTCATCGCTTCGTTCTTCGGTCATCGTCCGAATAAGTGAATGTTGCTTTCCGGGAGGGGCCCCCAAAACCCGGATGACTCATCCCGGAGTTGATTTACCTTTCGCGTGAAATGCATGCAAAAGCTAACCTTTCCAAATGATCTTGTCATCATCGTCCCAGCTTCGGAGCGGACGCGGAAGACGGCAAATAAAGAGAAAACATTTTCAAGAACCAGAATCTCGTTTTTCGTTTCGCGTGAAGATTTGTCTTCCGAAGTCGCCCACCATCGCCCGTGGTTATGCGTGTGTATGCGAAAAGTGGTAAGTGGGAGGCCAGTTGCGCGCTTGACCTTAATATTTCGAATCGAATGTTTGTCTGGTTTGGTCACCTTCGGAGGCGCGCGCGCGATTGAGTCACGGTCACGAGGACGCGCTTGCGAGCAAAAGTGAAACAAGTTTACGTCTCCCAACCCTCCCCTTTTACCTTGCGAACTTACCCGGCCCCGGAATCGTGCATGGGGAATTGGGGCCGCATAGACCAGTTTCTCGGCGGGTTCGCCAGGGAAATAAAACCTTAACAACGCATGTTCCGTCCCGGGAAAGGTTTCATTTCTGGTTCGAAAAATAAAACCAAAAACCAACCAGGAGAGACGTAACCGATCCCCCCCCTTATTTGCGACGACAATAATGCCGCCCGCATACAGGAAAATTGGGTGGAGAAGGGAAAAGAGCGCCACATGAGGGCGTCGGGGGGAAAGAAAACAATTAACAAAACAACGTGCTCACGCGCCACCGCGGCATGTGATCACGAAAAATTCTGCAACCTTCATCCAGTTCAACCGTGGCTCCTTCGTCCGGTCCCTCCCCAACTTTTACGGCCCCGTCCCGTGGACCCAGAGACCCAATTTTCATGTATGCAAATTATAGAACACGGCGGTTCGGAGGCGAAGACAAAACCATCTGCCCGGCGTTCGGGGTTTACTTTCCATCGCGTTCCCGCTGCGAGCGTCCCGGGGAGGATCGGTGTTGTTAGTTTCGTTCGACAGGGGGGAGGAGGTGTGACCGGGTGTCACATCATCGAACATGTTCGGTTACCGGCGGGGAGGCCAATAGACCACCGGTATCGGAACCGCTGAACGGCTGGTTTGTTTTTCCCGAACCGGTGGCAAATGTTGCACCGTTCCGAACACACGAGACACGATCCATATGTAGACCCACATACACACACACACACACACATACAGTGCTCCCCGGGGAGCTTGGAGAAAGTGCAGACAGATCTAACATTTACCTGCATTTATTTTGCTGCCACTTCTTGGGTTTTGCCCGAGTCATCTTCAACTGATAATGGTTGGATGTGTGTGTGTATGTGTTTTTTTCTACTTCCCTCCTCCCGGGAAAATGAAAGGGTGTCGATTTGTTTTTATTTTAATCAGCTTTGCACGATACGTAGACACTTTATTTCCCCCCCCGCCGTTTCCGGTTTCCTTCAGCATCTCGCGTATTGTTCGCCGACGTTGGGAGAAAGCCACGAAGAAAAGGCACAAGAAGAGCTCGTTTTCGCGTCGCGAGTCCATCCTCCCTACCTCCCCACCTCCCCCCTTGGGATGGGAAAAACGCGGTGGGAATGGGTATGTTCGGGAAAATGTATCCCCTTACCCGTAGCAGTTCAACCCAAAACTGGTTGCATTCCATCGGAGAACCTTCGCTTCGAGGATGGGGGAAAACACGGGGGGGAAATAAAGTTTAATCGGACCCCCTGGTTTCCCCCTCCTTGGTTGGTTGGAAAACGTTTCACCCGTCTTTAATCGGAAGGGTAAGTAGCAAGAATTGCGCCCTTTTGCGCTCGGAAGGAAGGACGGATGGAAAAAAATCCACCTTTATCGGTGGATATCCACCAGGACGACCAAGGAGAAGGGGAGGGGAAAAAACGGGAAAGACACTTTCCCCGTTTCCGCCAGCGGCGAAAAACCTACTGCGCGTCGCGCGCGATCGAACGGTTGTTTTTCGCTCCACCGTGTTTCCCTTTCCGCACCGCAGATGGCAAACATCATGTAGCTCTGGAGTCGACTGTGCGACACCACAGACCCAAGTCAGCTCTTTTGTATCACCGGCCGCCGGAGGATTGATGAGCGGGACGGGATTCCCGCACGCGAAAAAAAAAACGGGAAGCCCTGGCGTACGTGCGCGCGCGCGCATTGGATGTTGCTGCTTCGGGGCAAACCGAGCCGAAGCTTCCCTTCTGGCTTTCCCGAAAGGTAAGTTGCCTTTGCGAGGGGAAAACTGCGACGCCGTGTGACGTACTGGCAAAGGGAAGGCGTACGGGGGCACACACACAAACACATAGGAATGGCACATTGCACAAATATGGGTCATCTGCTGTTCGCGTCGGAGGCAGCCGCTTTTATGAGCTGCTGCTGCGGGGTTTATTTAAAATAGAGACATTTGCAATATGCATATTTGTGCGCCTTCCCAATCATTTCCCTCTTGAGAAGGGAAAAGGGTTTCTTTCATTCGCTTTTGCACTAAAGGGCGAAGAAATCGAAACGCAACCACCCTCCATGCGGGGTGGCAGCTTTGTTCCGAATGCCAAAGTTATTGGTCGGTTCGCCGATGCGTGTGTGTGCTTGGCGCAGTTTCCGATCAATTCCGGACCTAACGATTGCGATTGAAAGGTTTATTACTGCCCTGGGGGGCGAGTTTTCATATTTTTCTTATATATATTTGCCCACAGGTCCCGTCGGGATAATGATGGGGACGACGCTGGTTACTGGTGGGTGCCGAAAGAGCACGCCATGGGAAATGATTATGCGTGTCAGATCCGGGGATTGTCCACCAACCATCTGGGTTGACCCAGTTTCTATTGAATCGCATGATTGAGCGGGCGAACGAAATCACCGAGGGTTGATTAGGTTCCGTTTAGGGTGGGGGAAAAGCATGCCGTAACAACGCAATGGGTTGTTTGGGGGTTCTTTCCGGCTCGTTCAAGCAGTTCTACAGTACACTTCCTTCCGCCAGCAGTGCAAAAGTAACTGCTCTTCGGATGCTACAGAACGAATCGCTCCTCATTTCCTGAGTCAAACTTGCGCGTAAACATTCGCTTCCCATTGCGTTTTGCTGTGTGCGGATGGCTTAATTGGGTGAGCTGTTTGTTCTGATGGAGTTTTCCTCCGCCACCTCCAAGTGAAATTTTCATCCCTAGCCCTAGAAGATGGCCCGAGCCACGGGACGAGCTTCCTGTTCCGCTCTCGGACATCGTCTCGGCATCAAGACGGCCGTTTAGACGAACTTCCACCGAGAACGACGCTCCAAACGTGATTTATACACACGTGTGTGCGCGGCGGAACACGCGGCTTCAAAGATCCCGTAAATGAGGATTCCTTTCCGGCGCTACCACACCACACCGCACACACACACACACACACACGCAAGCAGGGAACGTTCCGTCTGGAACAGTATGGTTTAGACTCGCAGCCAAGTCATCGGCTTCGGCCGAGAAAAATGGCTTTAAAGTCAACGGACCGACGCGCCGCCGCCGCCGCCGCCGCCGCCGAGTGGAGTCAGTCGGGCAGTAAACGGTGCATTTCGCTTCGGTTTTCCCGATTACCGTTTAGAAACGCTGCGTGAAGCTGAGATTGTAATCACCTAATTAAGAAGTTTTTCCTCAATTTCGCCTCCCTGGAACGTACGTGGTTTTGTATCTGGGTGCGCGTGTGTGTGTTTGTGGTGTTTTTTCCACCGTTCCATTTTCTTTTTCATTCCGACTTGCGCTGTGTGCTGTCTGCTTTGGGCCGATTTTCGGTCCGACACTCTTCTGTGTGTGCCATTAGTTCTGCAGTTTCCGAAAGGGTTGAATTTTCACCCGTGTTCTGGGGTGGTACTAGTTTTTTTTGTTTTTGCCTCCAAGTCCAAGTTAAAAAGCTGTCCCACAAGTCCACGAACCGTTTCTTGTCTTTGCCCGCTAGTGCTTTGAAGCTACCCTTTTTTTCTTACAAACCGGGAAGTCACTATTTCTTACGATTTCCTTTCGGCCCGTGTGTGTGTGTCCTCTCTGCAAAACGATACCGTTGTGTCTTATGTTGAGGGTGATGTTGTTGTTTTTATGTTCAACGTGCCAAGTAAAACATGAAAAAACACCCAGCTGTTGGACGGAAGCGCTGACCGCAACGCTCACGAGTTGCAGAAGTGTGAATGCAGTTGTAACTGTAGCAACCGTGCGCAAGATAATTGCCGCCCGAAGCGATCCCGCGCTGATTGGAGCAAGGGGGAAAAAGAGGGTTGGCACCGAGTTGCACCGAGATGCGTTCGGATATGCAGCTCGCGAATGCAAATCATCTGTGAATTATAATTCATTTGTGCTGGGCCGGGAGCCATGGTCTCTGGCATGTGCGCACAAGAGTGAAGCACTGTGGTTTGTATTTTAAATTTCTAATCAATACACACACACACGTACACACACACACACATGCATGGCGTGCATTCTGGTAAGGAGTCAGCAAGAAGTGTTGCAGGGAATTGATTCTACACAACCGTTCATTAATCCCTTTCCGGGGCTTTCCGCGGTCCAATTTGTAGCGCCGCTTGTTCTCGTCGTCGTCGTCGTCGTCGTAGGGAAGCGGCTGATATAATTCAATACAACCGACAACCGACAACCGACAACCCTTTCCGAAGAGGAGGGAGGGACCCTTGTGAGATGGGAGAGTTATGCTCATGCATTTCAATTCGATCGTGTTGGATAATTATTTAACTGTTTATCACCAAAGCCAACGCTACGGCGGATGGGATTCTTCGTCGGTCCGGCGCGAGCTTTAACGAACGAACAAGATCAGTTTTCCAGGCGCACGATGATGTAGCAATTCTGCGCGCCCCATCGATCATCCCGTGTGCGTGATCTACATTCTCGCCAGCCTTCTTCCCCGGTGGAAAACGGTATCGGCCATTATTAGTAAGCCCCGTCCCTCGATGCACCGATGATTATGGCACATTCCTTCGTCGCGATTCCTCGGACCCCGATGTACCCTTCGGGTACCGGGGGAACCTGACGGGTTGATGCCGTGCCAACTTCTTGGCGCTACCGGAATTACTTACTCCCCGGGACCCGCATCGTGAGCACGACGTGTTGATTCGCGCCGCCTCCCAAGAAAGACTCATGCTCGCATCTCGCAAACGTTCTGCCTCTGACCCAGTGACATGATGCTGGGCTGGGAAGTGGGGAAGAGTCTTGTACGTTACACCATTCCGCACCGTCCGGGGGTCGGGGGCTGGGAATGGAAACCCGAACGGATGCAAACGAACACGACGCTTCCATCCATGGATCTCGTTTGGAGCGAAAAGCAAAACCACACGCGCGGGGAAAAGGGCAGTGTGAAAACAGAATAAACCAAAACGCACTCAAAATGGACACCGAGACATGTAGCAACACTTTTGGGGCCGTCCGGTTCTCGGTTCTCCCTCGGTTGAATATGCACGAAACCACTTCATCTTTGAGCTTCTTGCACATAACGAACCAACGAGTGTTGTATTTCGTACAATGAACCGGCCGACAGTGCGCAGACGGATCTCGGAAGAGCTGCTCAAGTCATTTGCGTCGGAAGTGAAGTGAGAACAGGTCTGATAGCTGGTAGAACACCCGGCTGGCTTTCGCTCTCGGTGTCGGTGCACTCGCTGTGTTTCAATTACACGCCGAAGCCGAGCTGGAATGAAGCAAACTTCTGCTGGCGCAAGAACACGCTCCATGTGCATTACGCTGGCGCTTTATTGCTTCGGTTTCCCGGCGGGGGGCCCGGGAATGTGTGCTGATGGAAGCGCTCATCAACCCACGGTAGCCCATAAACCATTCATGGCCAGCCACTGCCACGTTGGGGATGAAAATGGAATCAGGACGATCACGGACTGATTTATAAAGCTCATAAATGTGAAATCGTAAATTGGATCAATGAAATAGCAGCCAATCTTAGGGATCCGTTGGAAATGGCGATAGATCTGTTTGCTGGATGATTTTGAGATAAGACAGCCTCCACTGGGATATCTGGACTTTATCACTAGTTCACCACAACGCTCCAGGAATAAAAACCAGTGCACTTTATACGTCGATTCACGATTTCCACCCGATATTATGCACATCGACACAATTACACCACTTTCCAGTGCGGTTCGTCGCCTGTTCGCTTAGGTCAAGTCTTTCGTACGTTTCTTGCTGGATTTTGTTTTTTTCGGAAATGTACCGTACCACTTATCACGCACGCGAGATGCCTTGTTTCGTTATAAACAAGCACTAGAACACCATTCCACACCACGGCCCCCGGGAAAATCATGGCCGCCGAGCTAACAACGCGCCCTGCAAAGCAAACAAGCGACGAGCCCGCGAAGGAGCCGGAAAGTGAAACAGGTGAACTGGATGGATGTGTGTGTGTTTGATTTAGCCTTCACCCTTCGCACCGAGGGCGAGAAGGTGAGAATTTGAATTTGTTTTTCCCGAAAAAAAAAGCAGGGGGCGAAAAAAGGATGTGGAGTTGGTTTCTTTTTGGTGTGGTATGTCTGGACCTTTTTCAAATGCTGGCTGGCTTAGATGCAGCGCACTTATGTGGTTTATGTTGTGTTGTGTTTCCACTCGTTTCCCAGCGTTCTAGGCGATTGAAAATTGTCTGTTCAGGCACACCTCCTCGGCAGATCGATTACTTTTCAGTTTTGTTTGAATTTCTGCTCGGTAGGTTTTTTTTCTCGCTTCGTTCTTCCTGGCGTTTTTGTTGGCTTGTTTGTTCACCATTGGGTTGTTGGGTGTTTGCCCAGCAAAGGTGGCGGGATGCTTCGAAGCATTTTTTGCCCCGCGCGATAAAACGGATGTACCTCGAACGATGCGCTCAAAGGTCGCGCCCGTCGTTGTTGTCTGGAGCATCGGTTGTGTCCCTTCGCGCATGCCAACATAAGGCGACGGGGAATGGCGATCGATGGAATGCGTGCGTCAAAACTGGATCGATCGTTCATTCACCACCGGGTAAACGAGTTGCCCAGGGTCCCCGTCTTCGCTGGGCGTGTTGATTTGCAATGCGTAACGTCTTTTCCTTCGAGCGAGCAAGTTCTTCTCTCGAGCAAGTTCGCCTAGAACTTTATCACCCAACAATCACGCCCAACACAACGCTAGAACACCGGGCCGCCGCTGGACGGACAGCGGATGGATGGATGGATGAGACCGAAACCGTCGAACCGGTCCACCGGGCTTCAGCGTGCGTACCTCTCATCGACACGCAGCCAAGCGCGGTGCGGGAAAACCTGTTGCGGCCGCATCTTTTTACGCGTTCGATCACCGCAACCCCGCGGGTTTTGCGCTTGTGCACGCTTGTGTGGAAATCTTCGGCCCGTGGAAAGGTAGCAGAAGTTTCGTTTACTGTTATTCTACACACACGGACACACGCACCAGCACTAGTTCTCGTTCACGTATGCTCACGAATATGGACGCTGTGTTGCGATCGGGTTTCCGATTCACTTCCATTCTTCCATCCAGAACAATGTTACTGGGCTTTGCTACTGACGTCGATGTTCTCGGTTGGATTTGAAGTGCAGAAAACATAGACACGCACTCACAAACACACGAGGAAACGGGCAGTCTGCCTTACCGAAATAAATTCATCAGAGACAATTAAACCCGAGATTCGAATAAACGATCCGAACCCGATTCGGCAAAGCCACTTTCGAAACATAAAAACAATCGAACCCAATGTCGAGCATCGATCGATTTTGCAGTTCGCAAAGTGCTTTTACGCAACGGAAACTTTGGCACCGATTCCGGGTGGTAATTAAAAGCCAAACACACACACACACACACACACACACACACTCCTTCGCAAAAGGTGAAACTTTCTGCAGGGTTTTTTGGATGCAGGAAAAATGAAAAGAAAAATGGTCTGCGAATACGCACGCCTTGAATAGGGGGTGTGGTACCTTCCTGCCGAAATGTTTGGCCACATTTGGCGTGGGGGGAGGTGGGCCCGGGTTCGCCTACTTTTGTTTCAGTGCAACCGAATGGGTTTTCCTTCGCGATAGAAATTGGCAAGCGTGGAAGGTTTCTACGCGTGCCGAAGGAAATCTTTCCAAAACGGCGGTAAGAAAGAAGTGAGTGTGATTCTTTTTTCTTCCTGCTGCAAATAGTTTGATCGAACGTTGCGCTCGTCTTTCCGCGGTCATTAATTAAAGCAGCGAACTACGATGACCATCTGCTTGACCCTCTCTCCCCTGCGAGGTCGAGTTTCTTAGTTTTGGGCCCGTTTTTGTTGTGCCTCGCGATCACTATCGATGGCACCACTTTATCCAATCGATCTTAATTGGCCACTTCATGTTCGACCAAGCACGCCTATGATAGGCCATCGGCACCTCCCGAAGGCTCCGTTTTGCACCGCGGCCATATTAGCCCGGCCATCGGACGCGTGAAAAGGCAAAACCTCTAAAAATACCACCGAAAACCGCGCATGCAAAGCGTGTGTGTGGAAAATCTTCTCTCGTTCGCTAATGAACGTTTCATCCCTCCCAACGCCATTCACCCCCTGGGTTGGCCAACTCCGATCCCTCCGATCCGCTTCCCCATGCCGCGATCGTACCGATCGTTCGATTGTTGCCACGATTGCCCGGTTGATCATTTCACGAAATCATTCCGTTTCCCGTTTTTTCTCGCATCGCGGAATGGCGAGACGATGCAGGGGAGGGACGAGACGGTGGTCGAGGTCAAAAATCTTTTTCCAACTTACCTTTGTTTCGGCTGCCAACTGCTGCTTCGCTGTTCGCTGATGCTCTACACTCTCGCCTTTCGCAATGTGCATACACGGAAATCGAAGCCACACAGTTCAGAACGACGACTGGTTTCGAGAATCTCTAGCGCTAAAATATTTTTACTTCACTTTTCGTATCGGTTTCGCACCGGTATGAGGCAAGGGGAGATGCTGGAAAGCACACACTACCTGAGAAGCACACTGGGGTCTTGGTGGGGGGTGGTTTGGATTTCGCGTTTAGCTGCTGATAGCGAGCAATTTCGCCGCAGATGTAGCAATTTGCACTAACAGTATTCTGAGTCGATCGGTTTGCGCTTTTTTTTCCACCGGCCCGAATCACTTCTTGCACTGACCGGAGCACACTAAAGAACCTGCTTCGGGACTGCACACCAAAAACCACACGGTACGGACGGAGGGAAACTCTGGTGCTGTTGTGTGTCCAGTGGCTGCGATGGCTGGAGGCCGACTGCACGCCGAAACCCGGAACACGCTGGTCGAAGATGTCCAAGACGAAGCTTGGGACCCGCGTTGGCACTTTGGCTGGACGAACGTCGCTGTCGCTGTTTGTCCCTTTGGGCGGCCCGGGTCTTAGGAGGAGCAGACTTCCAAATGATCTTGACCGTACGAAGGTCGTCACTTAACTAAAGAGCATCGGACCGCCGTGGGTTGTTATATAAGTTTTTTTTCCAGCCCGGTCTCCAGATCTTCTTCGGGAAGAGCGCGCAACCCGAACGGGGCACGATCGCGCGCGCGCGCGCACGATCTTCGCGATCCTCTTGTGGTCCTGGGTTATCGGGGGAGCTGGCCGGTTTTTCACGGGCGCGCTCTTCTCCCGCGCGAGAGCTCGGTTCGCGGTTCGTGCCGTTGCATAATGCCGAGAAAAGCCCCCCAAAGACTCAAGATCGCGATCGAGACCGAGACCGAGGCCTTCGCCCGGGACCGAACGCACCACCCCAGCCGTTCGCCAGCCTAACCTTGATCGTGAAAACGTTCGCCGCGGCGCGGCGATCATCGCGGAGTGCTCACGGCCGATGGCTGGGTCGCTCACCGCGCGGTTTGGCCCACATCGAGCAGGAAGTTCAACGAACGACGCGGAAGCGAAAGAAAGCGCCAAAGCAAAGCGCGCGGTGAAAAGACGCACGCCGGGAAAGATCTTCGCTTATCGCGATCCCGAGATCGGTGGAGAGTGGGATCCGGGGCGCGCAATCCCGAATGCTCCCCTTTTTTACCGGGGTTGGAGAGAGAAGTGAGTACCGCGGAGGCCACTCACTCTCTTCGGCGGTTCCATTTCACCTGGTCGTGCGTCATTCTCGTCGTTCGTCGATCGCGATGCTTTCACTGAGTTACGGGAAAAGCTTGCGAGATGCTTTTCGGTGCCGCTTGAGTGACGGCTCTCCTGCATGCGTCCTTCCTGGACTCATACCGGGGTGGGCGCGACATCGGGGGTGGAAGCAATGGGCAATAAAACATCCCAAAGGAACACGGATTGAACACGGAACAATAAACGTAAATAGCGCGACGGCAGGCCATCGTTCGGATGGCAAGTACTTTAACCTCTCGTCAGGCGAAACGGTGCATCATCTCGCGCATTGCATTGTCCCCGTGAGGGGGGTTTGCTTATGTTTTTTATCTCCTTTTCTCTCCAGAACTTGTTATCACGTGCGCGATCAATTACCGGACACAAATGACCTAAAATTCTGACACATCAGTCGCTTGACCTGCGACTTCGAACCGTAACCTCATTGTACTGGATGATGGCGATGTCCATCGTTTGGTCCCGTGGTGGTGACCCCCGTTCGTTTAAACGGGACGGCGAAATCTGACACCGCCAGTGCCCGGAAAACCCACACCGCTGGTACCGCTACTTTTCGGCATTCTTTATTTCGCGAACGGCACTTTATTATTTATTCTTATCAAAAAGGCGACATTCCATCCGAGCGGAGGTAAGGGATAATGTTATTCGCATTTGACGCTGGCCTATCTTACCCGGCTGTCGCCGGTTGTGGGTTTTTACCGGCTCGTACAAGCAAGTGGCCGTAAACGTCCCGCCCTCGCCGTCTCGCCGGGACACATAAAATAAAAAGCCGCCGCCGGGAAGATCGCATGCATAAGCTCGCGGCTAATCTCGGTCGACGCGGCTAAACAGTGGACCATAAATCAGCGCAAATTTCCCAACGAGTGGAAAATCAAACACCGTTTCCCTGCACTGCAAAGCAGTCCGTTCTTTGGTGGGTATGTGTGTCTTTCAACGGGATTTGACCGGGTGATTTTGTTCTGTTTGATTGTTATGGTAATTATAGATTTTGGGAAGCAACAAAAAATGGTAATTGTCGGTTCCAAAGGAAAGCAAATTATGTGTGTATGTTTAACCCTAATTCCCAATTTTCTATTTTAATTATATGTTTAAGCTTTAACAGCCGAGCCTATCTGAGGCTGATCTGAATAAAAATGGAGGGAATTTGTGAAAAATTCATATGGCCAACATACATACATTATTTTGTACTTCTATTTCTATTTTTTGTTCTATGTTTCAAAATAAGGAGACCATTAGTTTTGCTTTTCTATTTAGTATTTTACAAGTTTTAACTGATTCATACTTTCATTAACACGGAGTTGTACGTGCTTAATTTATACTGAGGCGATTTTTACGACCTTCAAGAAGCTCAATGAAGGAGAAGCGGATTACATTAAAATTACATTCACAAAATGAACCTATTATGAATCCAGATTTGTAAATTTATTCGGTTTGGTTACGTTAGTAATTTAATGTCATGGTTAATTTTCATGACGAGTAATGTATGCAAATTTCTTTTCTTTGCATTGTTTATTTTCTCCTTTTTTTCTACTTTTGGTATTTGGCCATGCCTACCATTGTTTCTAGGATTTCACTAAACTTGTTAGATTGTTGACATCGATTATTTAATAAGTCAACTTAGTCAAATTAGTATGGATCAATTTTAAATTTTGTAACTTCATGAAAAGTCTCTTATGATCACAATTTTTGAGAGTCCTGTGTTAAAGTTATTAATATTATTTATATTACGTTTTTGTTACTCTTCTTACCACTAGTAGAGTGGCGTAGTTTTCAGTAATTAAAATAAAAATTTATGTAACTAAGAATTTCTTTCACTCAATGCTGAACGTTTCATTAGATTCCACGATATTTTACTGTTTGCCTCAGTATTATCACTTTATTCACTTCCGCCAGAATTATTATGGTTCTTACTAAGAAATATAAAAAATAGGATTTAAACAAAATCCAAATAATGTTTATATTGAATCAACAATGTGTAAGAAAGAGGAGAGAATCAAGCTCACTAATCTGTGCGATCATTCGCCTCCAAGGCATTCCGGGATCGGCCGGGAGCCGATAGTGATCGATTTGATCCTGATCGGACGCAAAGCGAAGAAAAGGAATCTCGTCGGCGGTCGTTGTCTTTCGATCGGACTCATGCCCCCCGCCCGTGCCCATTTTCCGTGGCGTCCCATTCTGGCGATTCATTTACCGAACCGCACCGAACCGCGTCGAATGCACCGGCAGTGGCAGTAATAAAAGCGGTAAACAACCACCGGGAGGGTTGCGATATCGGCGAGACCTACCACGCGGCCGGTTCGGTGGTGCGTGCTGAATCTCGATCACTTTGCGGCGGTACTCTCGATGCAGCGATCAATCACTCCTGATCGCATGTTACCAGCGTCCGGTAATGGCACAATCCCGGGCATCCTTCGCCTTCCGCCCCGCCCGGGAAACGCGAGGTTTGTTTTGGTTTAGGTTGAGGAATTTAATGAAGTTGCTTCGCTACGGGATTGCTTTTTGTACCCTCGGCCGGGGCTACTGCTGGCAGTGTTCGGTGCGGTGTACAACAACCTTCGCCAACAACCAGCGCGTTGGGCAGTGATTTAAGGGGGAGGTGGGGGGACTCACGGAAGCCAACCGCTCGTCACGAGCCTGGAATTGGTCAGGCTTTGTTCGGCAACCTGACGCAATCACGGGCCCGAATCGTCCGGGGGGGAGCATTTCTTAAATAACTCTCGGATAGCAGCATAAAGCCAAGCCAAGCCATCTCTCCAGACCCAAGCAAAGCCAGTTAAAACCATTCAGAATGGCGGATTCCTCGTTTATGATCGCGCGGCCGATTGGTTTGAGAGTTTGCGGCCAGAACGGTTGGCGTAGTAGCGATGAGTTTATTAGAACGATTCCGCTTCCGTTGGTGTTGATGCTTCTCGAGATATCGCATCGGGAACAGATTATCCCCGAGAAGGCCACCCATCACCCCCACACATCCCCGCACTTCACTTCGGCTGGAAGAAAGTTAGCGGAATCCGGGCGCGGGCGGGAGTTTTCTTGGGTTTTGCGAATGAAAAAAAAGGGAAAATAAAGGCACCTTCACGGGCGTCGGCATATCATGTTATTAGAAATCTCGAGCGTCCGTTGAGACTTGCGGATCGTTAGGTGTGTGTGTGTTGGTGTGTGATAGAACATGGCCTTCGGTGGATCCTCGTAGCGAACGGGGGTGAGGATAATAGAAAAGGAAATCTATTTCCACCGAGTTCAATAACACCGATGGTTCGGTGGTTCTGGGAGGGGGTTGAGGGTGGCAGGAATTGCCCCTTCTGGTTGGGCGTTGGCTCGAGTTAAAACCCAGCTGTGTGAGGCTGTTGGCGCGCACCATTAAGTCGTGCACACCGACACCGAAGGGCTCCGAAGCCGAGTGTGGATTTTGCGGTAGCAAGTGATGCGATCCCTAGAACAGATCCCCCTCCTCCCATGGAAGGAGACGAGGGGGGGGGGGGGGGGGGGGGGGTAGAACGATGCTCAACGGCGCAGGAGGGAAGAAATGGTGATCATTGCCGTGGCCGCGATAGTGTTTGTTTACGATCGTTTCCCCCGATAGGCTAATAACAGGCGATCGTGGCGGCATCCTTATCCGAAGAAGATGGATGGAACGGTGATCGCGTCGGGGGCGCTTTTGCGAAGTTCGCAATCGGTCCAATTCCATCCGCCCGCCCACGCTCCCCTCTCCCCTCCCGCCCGGCCGCGGCCGGATATGGCCGGAAAGTTAGTTAGCGAATCTAATTGCCACGCGATCAGCGCCGACGAGGGATGGTTATGCGGTGGCGCATAATGTATTTTCGTGCACCTAACCTATAAACATTCCGCGGATTGCGATGCCCGGCCGTTTTTGATCCAATCAACACCACCCTGCGCCACCCCTCTTCCGCTCCCCCCGATCAAGAACGCACCGTTTGAGGGTGGCAAACATTTCCATTCCGAACCTTATTTATTGATACGCCAAAGGAAGCTGCACCGTTGGGGCTCCGGCCTGATAATGATAGGGTTCCAAATTTCCAATCTGGTTCACTTTCCTTTCCTTTCGCGTTACGTTTTGCGTTCGCACCCTCTTTTGCGTCGTCGAATGCGACTCCGGGAGGCCGAACTGCGCCACTAACGGTGCTCTGCCGTCTTGTATTTATATATGTGTGTGTATGTGTGTGTGTTTGTGTATGTGCTCGCGCGCGCACTCGCGTCATAAATCAAACTCTTGGAAAAATACTAATTTATTATTTTATAGCACTTAAATCACGACGCGGCCCGATGCTGTTTTCCTTCACTTCTTCCCTTGTTTTCTTACGAAAAAGATTCTTAGACCACGCTGGACGATGGACCGTCCATGCCTTGGGTTCCCCCCACCCGGAGAGGTACATTACGGGAGAGTAGCGCATAAATCGTACCGCCGTCGAAAAGCTGTTGGCCAGCGCAAACCATGCTCGTGACAGGGCGCGTTCGATCAATCCCCGCCAAACCAGAAGTCGCTCGGATTGAGACGTAACTCGAGTCATCGCTGTTTGCCCGTGTGACACCTTGGATGTGAGAGGCGCTCGCGGAAGGTGTTATGATAATTAGCCCCGAGCGTGCCCGAGATCCTTCGAACAATCTTCCTGCCTTATGCCTACGATCGAACTGACCCACTGAGTCCGAGGGAAAGAGATTGGAAGTCCGAAGTGGCTAGATTGTATTCAATCTGGAGGAAAATTCCACTTGTAAAACACTCTCCTAATGTGCTGCTACATTGTACCGCATAACTGTTCAAACGGCCGCATCGTTGTCGACCGACCGAAGGGAAGATGATGGGCATCATCGCGATCGTTGGGTTGGGTTTGGCGGTTCAGCAGTAGGGCAAAGTTTATGGGCACCTGCGTAGGGTGTTCGGAAGTGTGTTGCTGTCGGTATCTCGTCCATAAACTGTAGCTTCCACTCCAAACGCAGCGAACGTGGCGCTTGTAGGCAGGCGGAAGGCAGAAGGAGATACACAACTTCTTACATGTATTTTTTTTTTTTACTGTTGTATGCTTAGCCACACCATTTATCGCGTGCAATCCTATCCTCCCTCCGGTCCTGCAAAGGGGGGGCCCATGGAAGCTCGGCTCGTTCGCACACATAAATCAAGGGCCGCTGCAAACAGCGGGCAGTTTGCTCGATAAAAGTGCACCCGTTATCGGGAGCGGTGCTTTGACAGGGGCGCATTGTTGTGTGCACACGTCGGCGTGGTGCGATGCGGCGCTGCTGATTGGCCAGCCGGGCTAATGAAGATGATTTATGATTTTTCATCCGAGCGACATTTGACCTACGGGCCTAGTTTGGCTGCGGAAGAATTTCCAGACAAATATGCGGTGCCATGTTGGGCAGGTATGCTGGTCCGATCGAGCATCGAATTCGTTCGACACCGTTTTCTTAATGATAATACAGAGAGTTCAGTTTGCAACGGTTTGGTTTTTGTTAGAAGTAGCGGTTTAAACCTCTTTGCCCAAATTTGTTTATTGAAAGCTGATGTTTCTTTCTATTTTTAAATAGCGCATCAGCTTTTGTCTCTAAAGTATCAGCTTTTGTCTCTAAAGCATCAACATTGGTCTCTCTCCTTATGATAGAACACTTCGTTTATTGCTTCGTAGTTATCTGTCCTAGTAGAAAACAAGAAAATGGAAAATGTAACTGTGATTATTCGAGACAATCTTGATCTAACAATATCTGTTATATATTTTAGCTTGTGTTTATGTATGGAGTTTTTTGTACACTAAAAACTCGAACAATGCTGAACCGTTTATTCTGAAACATTCCACACATTAAGTTTAGACACTGCAGATGTTGTTGAAGATTTGATTGATCACTAGTTTTTAATAAAATCGTCTAAACTTTACAATTGAACAAGCATGACACATGTGTCAAGGTGTATCCACCAAAGTTATTTAACAGGGTTTATAAAACACGGGGAAATCGATGAAATATTAGCAATTTTAATTGTGCCGTTATTGTAACTATTTAATTAAAACATAACTCTCAAGTAAAGAGTAAAAACCATAACTTTTTTTCTCAATCCCTTCTTTACCGAGCACTGCCGGAGCTTGACGCTAGTTAAACATAAATAGGTTATGCTTTAAACTAAAACTGTGCCTAGCGTCATTTATGTTTTTGCTGATTTTCCAAGAATATTTTGCTGACGTATTTTGAAATCTGCATAGTGGCGATAAATTCATGGATGAAACGTAACGATCCACAGCTGTCTTTCTTCTTCTGCCTTGTTGATGTTTCGGCAGGTCATTTTTCTATTTTTGTACTGTATCGAAGTTTTACGAGTATTTTGTTTATAATTTCCGCATTTTATTTGTTGAATTGAAAAAATTGTAGTTGGCGACAAAATGTATCAAAAATAAGATGACTAGAAGGCTATGCAATATGTCAAAAAAAGGCTAAGAGACAAACCTGTAATGCACATTGGTTCAATTTTACTTTCATTGAGATAGTTTATCTTATATTTTAAGTTATCATAAGCGAAAACCTACGGTATATTTTCGGATGGAACGACAATGTGTGAAAGTGTTATGGAGTCTTTGGAATCGTTTCCGCGTCGGGCAGAAAGACAAGTCCGATGAAGCACTTTTCGCAAACAAAACCCTTTACCGTCGCAAGTCAATCAATGGTAAAGAAAATACTCAATCGGCTAGAAAGCTTCCTTTCGCCAACGCGCCGCATCTCGCAATCGCAAACCCAACAGGGAAAAGCTGGTCCCGCTCCCCCTCCCAAGCGGAACCGTGCATTAATCCGATTTCCATCAAATCATATTAAACTAATCGGCAAACAATTCCTGAAAATAGTGAACCGAAGAACGCCACAAACCGGGCTGGGAGCGACCGGCCATTCGAAAGCAGCGCTGGGGCGCATTCGATAACGAGAAAGACGCGCGTCGGCAATTCGATAAAGATTCGTTTCGCGGTATGCGTTGAAAAGAGGTGCACGCTCTCGTTCCTCGACGTGGAAAACCCGACCCGGAGGAGGGGGGAAACCCCCAGTGTACTCCAGTGTGCCGGCCGAGCTCCGAAAATATCTTCCCACCGAGCCGGATCGAGTCGATCGATCTATCTATCGATCGGTTGATCCGGTGGCTCCGGGGGTCCGGGGGTGCGGGTGGAAGCAAAACTGCGTTGATTGTTACTATCAATCAATCGGTCGTCGGTCGCAACTGGCAACTGGTGGTGCTGGCCGCGTTACTTCTGGAGCGGCCGGTCGCAGTTCGAGACGCTCGAAGGTGCATGGCTCGGGCGCAAGGTCGAGGTGTTCTCCTCGCATAAGGAGTAGCGAGAGGATGTAGGGGGAAGGGTGCGGGTATTTTCAACGGGAAAGAGGCCCCCGGTGGGAGTTTGGTCGTTGCCGAAGTAGGAAATTCAGTCCACCGTCCGAATATGCGCGCACCCCCGAGTCGAGTTGGGGTTCGTCGCTTGTTTTCTCATCGAAACGATCGGTTTTCGAAATGGAAACTAGGCCTGGTGATGCGGCCCCATCTCCTCCCCCCTCGGGTGGATGAATTCGCCCCCGATGCACGCTTAACAGCTTGCCGGTGGATACGCAGCCACCGAGCAAACGGCAATGCAGACGGAGTCCGGTGGGTGACATTAGTTCGTTCGGGCAGGAGCCGGTAGACTTTCCCTCCCATCCGTCGATCGTTCGTTAGCGGCGGGCGACTGGAGTCGATCAAATCGATGGGAAACAGCGCAGGTCCGTTAAAGTGCGTTCCTGGAGTTCAACCGTTAAAACCAGAAATCGAACGATCGGAACCAAATTAACCGCTAGCATCGCGTTGGGGAGGATCGGAAGCAATCATGCATGCGCTGGGTAAACTTAACGCAAAAGAATGAGTTGCCCCCGCATGCAGGTGTTGATTATTGTGTACTCGTTATGAAGGGCAAGGTTTTTGTACCGGATTAATAAAACTCATTATGGTAAACCCGAGTGAGTCATTAACATTGCGTGTGTGTATGTTTTTACTGTCCTATTAGGGTGGAAGTAAATTAGGCTTACATGATTTCTACTCAACAGGCCCTTCTTAGGCCCTTTCAAAGCAATAGAAAAAAAACTCTCCGCATACTTCATGAATGCTCCCAACGTGAAGGAGGTATACGTCCATCTTTCGGCTCTTATATCCGGCCTTTCGGTTTGTTTGCCTTCCAGCCAACGAGGCCAAGAGAAATATCTTCATGCACCTATGTGCTGTGTTGTCACTTAATTCGGGGAAAAGGGTTTTTATGTGAAGTTACCATCTGTTTGGATACATTTATTATTCCTGCATTTACCTGTTTTTATCTTAATTGTAACATCATATATAATGCAATTTTATTTCATGGAAAGCTAGTGTTTATTTCTTCTATTCTTTATTATGGAGGCTATAGTGGGATACAAAGGGCAAGGTGCTATTATATGCATCCCTTAACGGAAACAAAATTATTTTATCACAGTCATTTGAAGAACAAAACCTGAAATTTTACAGTTTGATTCTCTGACATCTTTTCTATTATCTAAAAACAACTACAAAATGTAGTAAAAACTGCTAAATTTTTACTAAAAATATGATATGCTATTTTGACGTGTCACAGACATTGTTATGTCAAACTGACTTGAATGGTATGTTAGAATAAGTCTCCCGCCTGAAGTTTAAAACTCGATTTTAAACTGTAAAATTTTCACGTTTCTTTATAAATACCAATATAAGACACCCCAAAACTCACTTGCTATTATGTGTGCAATGTATGTAGATTATGCACAACATTCAGTTGATTTGGGTTGCCTATTTTCTTTCTTAAAATTACAAATGTTATCTCTCAAAAGAGAGTTCATATTACCTTTGGATGAGGACGTTGATTTTTGTCTAATCAGTTAAAAAGCATAGGTTGTAGGAACCAATAATAATTAGTACTCGTTTTAATAACTTAATTTTTTTAACTTTGTGAATTCTTCTCTTTATTTATATCATCTCTCTAAGAGAAAGATCTTTTTTGTATCATTTTATAATAAGTAGCAACATCACAAAACCGTTTGATCGTAGAATTTACGAAAAAACTTTGAATTGTAATGAGCAAAAGTTGATTCATTTATATATTTAAGCACTGCTTCCTTTTTGTTCGCCAATTACACAAAAAAATGTTAAAAACGTTGTTTTTAAATACGACATTAATTTTTTATATTAGTTGGTAGCATAATATTAATCCCTTCCAAACAACAGCTATTTGGATCGTTGCAATCCAGGCATGAAACCAGCGAAGTCGATGCTTTTCCACGCTTCTTTCCGTCCTTTGAGCATATTCAATATGCATCTATTCAGCCATTATCACTTCCTGGTAGATTAGCTCACAATTTATTGCCGTCGGATCGATGGATGCCGCCCGGGAGTTCGGCTCTTCCCCGCCCGGAGGCATTTCCATCATCAATCGACAGCGCGCCGTTAGCCTGGGGGATGCGCCTTCGGTAGCAAATGATATCCGCATACCGTTCGACGGTTGCACGGTTAGCGGGCGCACCGAGCGCAATAGTTGCAGTTTCGGCCTAATCATAATCCACTCGGCGACGATATGCGCAATCGTTCATGCGTCTCGAAGCGCGCGCGTCCTGTTGGGTTAGGTCATTCGGTGGATCATCCGTATCAGCGCTGCAGCCACTTAGCATCCGTTGGCAATAATTTGACTAATGCTCATCACCATCCGGATCCGAGCGCGAAGAAAGAATCCCGCCCGCAGGAAGCGTTCTTACGAAAGCGGTCCGCGCTGGCCACCACGGTTTGCTTACGCGCAACGGCACCCAACACTAGCGACACTTTTCCAGACACACTCGCCGTGCACCGCATTCCAAGCCGAGGACTCCCCTTTGATCCGTCTTCTTCCCTGCTCTCCCCCTTCGCCGTTTGTGGGCCACCCTAAATGCTCCGCCGGCGGTGATGACCCCCGTGCGCGGATCGGGCAGGTACCGTTCTTCCCTGGCACCAACATACGATCGCGGAAAAACGATCATAAATAAAATGACAATCTCGCCACCCCGTTTCTCGCGGGCGTTTCTTCCTGCATACCGCGCTGGACCCTAATGGGCAACGCTACAGCAGGCGAAACTCGGCGCGAAGGTTGGCTTTTGTTGTGTCGCATTGGTTATATGTTGGGCCGCAATTCTGCTAAGCATATGACTGCGATGTCGTTGCAAATAGTGCCCGGTCCGGCTCCTAAAAGGAAAACTTTGCACAATATGCTAGGCGCGTCAGTATGGCACAATGGAGTGCATTATAATATTATCCCTTATTACTAAATGTATTGAAAAGTGTTGAAGTTATGAATTGATATTTTTAAAAATAAGAACATTGGTTTAATAATTAAAAATAGTAAAATAGTATTATAAATAGGAAAGAACAAACACATTTTAATTTTTCTTTGCAAAATAAAGGTAACTCAAAAGAAATAAAAAAGAGAAACCTAAAGTTGAAAGTTTTTTCAATGTATAATTCAAATAAAACTGATAAAAAGGACAAATAAGGACAATAAAAAGTTCAACCGATTAAAAACTACTAAAGAAGCCCCACTCAACACGCAGTCGTATAAAGTTGTGTGATTTTAATCTCATATTAGTATATTTAGAATCGGGATCGCATTATGCATAGACAACCTAGGAGCAATGAAATGAAATGACTAAGAATGTAATACGATTTTCTTTATGCATTCGTATAGGCGAACGAGCAATGTACGGCTTATTTATATCTTAAGTCGTATATGGTCCCAACTTAGAAAAATACGGCTAAACATATCCATTTTGAACAATATATGGCTGCCTCCACTTTTGTACGTATAGGCATTATTTTAGGATCATTTACGATTCAATTGCATTTACTTCTAGTACGATTATTTTAAGTTGTATTTCGATTTACATACAAAGTGTGTTGTGTGGGGCATTCTCGCTGATAATAAATGAAATAATAAATTTAAAAGAATACTAGACTGTGCGTTTTACCGAAATGATGTTTCAAAAAATTAATTTCAAAATTATGTCCTTCAGATCCTCAATGTTGTCCAACTGTGCAGATTCGGGGTGTTGGCTTGTGAGTAGGTTATGGACTTATGATTGAGTTTTGGTGTGCCGTTTTCCTCGGTCGGTGGCAACTCTTCGCACAAAGGAGGATATTCTCTTTGTGAGTGTGCCACAATCCGCACAAGAGAGTCTGACTAGATGAAAAATAAGAAAAAAGGTTGTATTCACGCTACCATCATAGCGTTGCCTTAGCCTGCTGGAAACTAACCGTTGTTCTCAAATTCGTCGTAGTGAGGTGAATAATGTACGCCCTTCCGTCGTGCGCCACTGCAACGGCAATGCCGTCACTTCCGGCAGCAGTTGCGCCAAAAACCCGGTGTAGAGAGAAAGGAGTCGCCACAAGTCGCCAGACCCTCCTAGATACGATTACAATTCGGTACCATCGAACATTATTTATCATGCGCTAGCTTGGCCTGCCCCTTCCTTCGGTTCGAGTTCCATGTCGACGAATTCGATTCCCCGCACACAAACTGCAGTTCCCTATGGGTACATATTTCTTGTCCTCTGTGTCGCGATAGAATTACCGCATCTCTTGACTGTTCGCCGATGCTGAAGATGAGATATGAACAGCGCTGAGCCTGAACCTGGTAAACGGGGAAGGAAGCCGGCCCAGCTGGCCGTAATACACACCTCATTCGCAGCGGGAAACTGTGATAAGTGTGTGACCGCTGCGGAATGATGAATACATTAGGAGCACAGATCAAACTGATCGCGCGTTGTGGTGCGAACTGTAAAGAAGAAAGAACACAACTAAGGAGAGCGAGTGACAGAAAAAAAACCCCGTGGTGCTCGATGGCCACGTTAACACGATGTCATTTTTGGACATGCGAATAGAGCACCCGAAACTAGGTCAACCAAGAGCGTTGGTTCGGGCGAATTTGCTTCGCCTGAAATTAATCCTTCGGCAGGCAGGGCGTCCGCGCGAAGGTGTTTAGTGTCAGGCGCGCTTTAGGGATGCCATTTGGACGCTATCTAATCGAAACTTTCATCGCCCGGTACAACGGCGAATTGCGCTGGTGGCATGCCAACATCCCCTCCCGCGGGTCCCGGGATAGCGGAAATTTGTAAGGAACGGCAAGCGAATTCGATACGCTTACCGGTTGCTTTAGGCTTTAGCTTTCCTTCAGCGGCGAACCCGAGGATTGGGTCAATGGGAGCTGCTTTGTGCGGGCGCTGGTGCTAAACTTGCACGTCCGAAATGGTGTGAATGTTAGCGTCTTATCGTCTTAGAGAGCGAGGTTGGTGAGAAGCGGCACAACGTTATCCTTTTAGCACGACGTGAAGGCACACAGCGTGACGCGATAGGAATTGACTTTCGGTTTTGTTCTTCCCACAAACACTCACACACATACATATAAATTAACACAAACCGATGACCAAACATTTTAACATTTATTTAGGCGTGTCGAAGTGACAAAATGCCAAACCACCGTCTTTGGAGTCGGGAGACTCGAAAGAAAGGTCCGGATGGAGAGCTTTCATATCCAGTTTCGCTTCGGTCAATAGTGCAGTGGATCATGGACGAAAGTGGCCAACGGTGTACTACCATCAATGTCACAGCATGACACACATAACGATGTTGATTTGTGCCATCGTAAAAAAAACACTCGCACAGAACAGTTGAACATGTTTAATACGACCGTCCCACCCGGTGTCAACGGGGATAACGAGACTAGAAGTAATGCGTTCGCTTGTCGAAGTGTGTCACTTTTACGAGCGTTCAGGTTTTGTTTTTTGTTTTGTGGAAAAGTAAAAACATGTGTCACCAGCCGTTAGTGTGTTGGCGCTTGGCGAGGTTTCGTTGGCATAAGTGCGTTTAATATTTCCCCCAAATTGACCATCCCCATCCCAAGCGACCGTTCCCAAGCGTTTGGAAAGCGTTCTCCAGGGACCGCTCATCCTGGGTCAGTGGAAAATTTGGAAAATGAAAAGTGTTTTCACTCGCGCTCGAGACACTTTCTCTCGGTTCGGACAGTTCGCTTTACGATCGATGCATCGTTTCGTTCATTTTTTTTTCTTCCCTCCGTTCGTTAACCGCCGAACCGATGTTGACGGGAAATTGCTTCATTGAAAACGAAATCTTCCAAAGCGGCCGTCCAAAGGTTCATTTCGGTCTTGGGGCAGTTCACCTTTTGCCCATGACATGATTGCGTTAATCGGGGCTGCCAATAACGCCGCGGAGGGAGGATGTGCCGAGTAGTTAGCCTTATTTTTGCGCGGCCCAAAACTTTCGTTGACCTAAATGATGGTGATAGAACGCGGGAGGCACAAACATGTCCCGTCGATGTACGATTTTTGCAGAAAACTGTTCCAATTTTCTTAGCTTTATTATTTGTGACAAATGTTGGTTCTTTGCTGCATGTTTGTTGCATTTTCTGGTGCATGAACAATTTTAAAGTTTTACGATTTACACAAGGTTGTTTTTCGATAAGATTTGTTTAGTTTTTCTTTAAACCGGAGACAAAACTTTTGCACAATAGACAACGTTTGCTCGACTAATTGCTAATGGCTGATCCACGGGAACATTGTGATAGTAGTGACCATTACTCAATTAGGGACGTTTTTTGCAAATGCGTCATCTGATCCCCCGTCAAGAGGATCAAGCCCCGGATGGTTCCACCACGTCCGGATGTTTGGCCACAATTTGCGGTAATTTTCCGCGCTAGTTACTGTCGTCAGCGGGCGAAAAAAAGCGAAATTTAAGTGACCGGGTCAGTGTGTCTATTAGAGCTCATTAAACAGCATGAAATGTAAAGCTTTTGCGTACGCCTGTGTATCTTGCACGCTCTGCACGCGCGACATTGACAAACGTGTTGTACCGAGCGAGAGAGAGAGAGAGAGAGAGAGAGAGGGCAACGGTCCGAGGTCAATGGAACACAATTCGCAGATGCAACCGGAAACCCATCACGAAATGGGTGAGCATGAGAAAATTGCCGCCGAGATATCGAAGAAATCAAATTTGGTCCCACACAGCGCACCACCACCCCCAGGGCCAGCACCATTACAATCACCATGCAATTGTTGACGATTTGCCCCGAGAAGGCAAAAACAAAAAAATTGCCTACCGCCGCGACGTTGACCTCTCGCATGCGGCGGGAATTTCCGAATTTCCGTCGAAGGAGAAAGTTACACATGAATCTAAGATCTTCCATTCTTCCGCGCGGTCGCGACCGCCCGGCCTGACCGACGTGCCCGATCGTTGATCGCAAGTTCATTGTTTCAGTCTCGTGGTCTTGTTCATTGGTTTTTAATGATGTTCCACCAGAAACTGCCCCCCCTACGGGCGAAACTTTAAGGAAGGTGGATGGGTTCTTTCCTCCCTTCCGGTGTGTGGAAAACTCCGGAGGAGTTTCCATTTAGTTCAGTCGGTCCGATCGAGGCAATGACGGTATCGTGTTACCGTGCGCCACTCCCAGGCCGCTCGGGTACATGTTGGTTTTTGTTTTTTCGACCTTCTCTCCGCTCGGTGCGTGCGATGAGCCCGGTGACATATATTTGTCCGTCGCAAAATCTTGACCAACTATCCCTAATTTGCTTTTAATTTCTTTTTTACTGCGGGGCCGGGCCGGAAGCGCGTGTTAGTGGCCGTGTTTGACTGCGGTTTAGCGGAAATGGGAAACCAAAGCACAGCGTTGTTCAATACCAGTTCATGTTCGGCGTGGTCATCCATTTTTCTTGTGCTGAACCGAGTTTATTTGTTGATAAACATGAACGTTGGCTTACTTTATTCGGGTCACAGAAATGTTTAAATCTGTCTGAAAATCATCAGGCAACGAGAAAATTGTTCATGATTTGACACTCTCGGTGCAATTATTTTTTTATAGTATTTAGTTATGTTTCGTTTCAATATTTGTACAAAAATTTGACCTAACTTACTTTATTACGATTACTATCTCTGGTTGATATTGTTTTTTTTAAACCAATTCTGTTTGTTACCTTATGTATTTTCAAGTTTGTAAATTGAATAAGGTTGGTACCCAGTGTTATACTCTTGTCCAATGTTGTTTTCTTCTTTGCGAATGTAATGTTTGGCTGTTGTTCAAATAAAGTTACTATATTTATTTACAACTAAAAAAAAATTCTGTGCTAAACTTTCTGGTTTATATTGTTCTATTAAAAAATGCATATTTTACGCAAGTTAGAAATTAATTATGTTTTGTATCGACTGTTGACTATTGCCCAATGTTGCTTTCTTCTTTGCAAATGTAACAATTGTAAAACCTTTTTATAAACGTTTGGATGATGTTTAAATAAAGTTACCGCATTTGTTTACAATAGAAAAAGGGTTCTGTGCAATAATGTTTGATTTATATTGCCTTTCAAACCCAATTTTGTTTGTTACAATTAGTCAAGTTTAAATTAAATGAGTTTGGTATCGACTGTTAGACTATTGTTTGATGTTGTTTTCTTCTTTGCAAATGTAAAATTGAGGAACCCTGTTTAGATACGGTTGGATATTTGTTTAATAAAGGTATCTTATTTATTTACAACAAATAAATAATTTTTTGAAATAAAATTAGTTTTTTTTGGTGTTTTGAATTAAAATAATCTCTTCTTGCATTGTTTTAATGAGGTAATTTGCAATGGAACCAAATTAAATGGCTCCATTGTTTTTGTTACAATCATATAAGAACCAGGATTTAATTCCAAGCATTATTTTTTATTGCTTGATTATTTCAATGTATTTTGCAGTACTAAACACTACAATTCACCTATTGATCCCTGCGCCAAGTGGCACAAACGGTACGTTCTAGGCAGCTCCACTCCACTCACTCGAAGCGACAGATGCGTGCCAGTTTACGACGTGTTATCGGTGCTACGATGGTTAATAATTACTAGCGCATTGGCAGGCACGTAGGTGGTACTGCTGGCACGATTTACTTGCGCTCGGCCGGTCCGCGTGCGTACGTGTCGCGTTCGTATCAGTTGAAGCGGTGATTAGACTTTAATTGCCATTTACTAGAAGGGGTGGCTTGGAAAACGCATCTACCTCCCCTCCTGGGAACGGACAGGTTTGCTGGCCCCCAAAGCGTTGTGATCCGGTACCGGGTTCCATTTACCTGCCCGATCGTAGTCCGGCAGATGATCCGAGATCGCCGCCGAAGACCGCCGGGCAGCAGGGTGACGGGGAATGGTGACCATTGGTACGCACGCAGGCCTCACAGTCGTCGAAGGCATACCTGGAACGGCGATCCTTTCCATATCAAGCGAACGAGCGATACGTAAGTCCCATTCCGGTTCCAAATGCCATCCTCTCCCGGTTGCGGTTGCATCGAAGCGTGCACTCGGCAAAGGGAAACACAAAAAAACGCGCGGTATGGTCAGATAAAATGTTTACACCCGGGCTCGAGCCACTCTACGCGAAGGAACCGATCGTTTTGTGGACACAAAATCGGCAAAATTCGCACGATCGAACGCGTTAACCTTTGCGGGTCCCGGTCTTATTAACGCCTCTGGAGCGTCGACAATCGAAGATCAAACATAAAAAACCCACTCGTCCGCGGTGGGGAAAGGGTGAGGAGGAAAAATTTATCGCCACCGGTGTTGTGGCCCACTTTTCGGGATCAAGTTTGTGGCCTTTGTGCGAGCGCGCGCGCGCGTCGTTTATGCGTGATTCCGGAATTACCTTTCGGCTTGCCAATCCGTCGATCGAAGCCGCTCGTAAATATTTCATTCTCATTTTTCACTGCCCGGGGAAGATGGGAGGACGTGAGGGGGGAGCATTTTCGGGGTCGTGTGAATTGGCCGCTTCCGCTGCATCTCGACTGGTAGAGGTTGCTTTTGCTATGCATTTTCTGCGCGCCGGTTCCATTCCATCCGTCAAAATCCGAACAACAGCGAAGCAAGGGTCAATCGGAAGTGTACACTTTCGGCACGCATTTTCCAAGCGCCGGAGTGGTCCTTATCTCTCCGGAAACGCATCGCTTTACGCTGCTAACCCCCTCCAGCGCCGACAAGCATATCAGTTGGCAAATTTGTTTAATAAAACGTTGGCCGACCTTTCGTAGTCGGTCGACCGACTGAGGGAAAAGGAAGAATAGGAGAAGGGCACGCTTGGGGGATCGAACTCATCGCGCGAAACTATTTACCCATTAGCCATGGGAGTGCCCTCCGGGGAGGGTTTTGGATTTTCTCCGTACGCGGATGCTCGCGTTTTGATAGCGGCCCGGTTCGCTTTTGTTTTAGTTTTCGGTAATTTGTCACACTTTTACCAAGCGTTGGCGCAGGGCATTTCAGGGGCTTTAGTGATTCCAAAAGCTCGTTCACGTTCACATGCGGTCTCGAGATCCCGTTGCTCGTTTTCCAAAGCCGTTCCGCGACGAGAAGCGAGGTAGATAAGCGTGTGGAGGCACGAACGATCATCTCTGGGGTTATCTCAAAGTAACGGCTAGCGCATCATCAACCTTACAAAAGGGTTTCCGACGGGGGAGAAAGGTTGCTAGAGGGCAACCGCGGGGGGACGGTAATGAAAGTGAAGCTTTTCATGAATTGCATGAATGGAAGTCATTTCATTTTGTGCGCTTTGAACCAAAAGCGTTAGAAAAATCTGGAAAAATTGTTTGAGAAACACACTTGGTTTTTGGACGCGGGAGAAGGGCAGTAGTGGGAAACTTCCCGAAAACAATTTTCCCTACCCCAAACACACTCACACACACACACGGCTCTAAACGGGCATCCGGCACCGAAGGCGACGAAATTTTCAATCTGCTCCCCCCTTGCTGACCTTGATACAATTTTCACTTTTCAGCGGCGCAGTACATTTTCACTCCGCGATGAATTGCCTAAATGATTTTCCCAGTGAATGATGAGATTGTTGAAGCCGGCACAAAGGCTACCGAGCAGCATCATGCATCATGGCGCCACGTTGTGTTTGCGATGGTTGAGGTTAGATATCGCTCTGCGAAAGTGAAATGCAATGCGGGCACGATTTGTCTGCGCTTCGTTGGGTTTTCAACGTTTCGATTTTCGGGAGATGGGAATCACTACCGCCCCACCCAGTGGTTAGGGTTGCCACTGCCGCCACTCCGTTTGTGCATTTTCGTTTTCATTTCATTTCCACCCGTACCGAAGGGTCCAAGAGACACATTCCCCGGGGGCGCCCGAAGGAGGAAACCGAATTAAGGTTAATTATAATACGAAGCTCGTTTGTCTCACGCTATCGGTCGGAACGTTCTGGCCTGTTCGGCGAAGGGCGGAAGCACCAGCTTAATTGATTATCATTGGCCAAAGTCCCGCCGGTGACGGGGACGAATCGGGGGGGAAAAAAGCCACCGGGTTGGAAGAAACCATTAGGAGATTGAGCATCGCGCCCTAAATCTGGAGTGATCGGTCGAAATCGAATGGACAACCGATCTTCCCTCGATTGGAGGGCAGCGCCCGGGCCGAGGGTTAGGATTAGGCCGCGCTACCGAGGGGCGGAACAAGCGACATTTCGTGTAGTTCCGCTAAAACGGATTGAGGTTAAGGCAACCGGCGAATGTTTGTATCGATTTTGCGAAACCACCTTTTTCATCGCTACCGATTCGTTGATAATCCCTTCGAAGCAGACATCTTTCATCGCTCGATCGTGGGAATGTTACCGGGGTGACAGCTCTCTGTCCCAAACAAATTCCACGCGGAAAAATTCTACTTTTCACATCGTCCATCAAAGGGTTTCCTTCTCCCCGCACGGGAGAGAGAAGTCGCCATAAAAACGGGTTCTTAATTGAGACGTCTCCTTCCCCGGGCGTTGTTTGTATGTATAACATTGTCGATCGCATGGGTTTCGCATCTGCGCATGCAGCACGCATTAAAATGTATTTCAAACGGATCGAACAAGCAAAAACCACCCATAAAGCCGGCTGCGGGAACGGGACATGTCGATCGTAAGGCAGTTAGAATCTCTATAAATTCTACAAATGGCCAATTTGCATAGGCCTTCCACACCGTCGGGGTGTAGCACGAGCTTCCTATATTAATGCTTTATGAAATGGGCAATTTGCATATTTTACGGTCGTGTTTATGGCTGCTCACTTCTTTACCTAGGTGTGGATCGTCATCATCGTCACGATATCGTACCGTATCGAAACCGTGTCCTTTCTGAAGGAGACGAAGGGTGACGATTGCATATTTGCAGACGTGGTGTGTGTTTCTGGGTCGTAAATCAATTGTCGATATGAATTTACGATCGACGATTTTTTGTTTACCATCTCATGTTTATAAACCCATTTCGGTGGGGAGCCTTCGGTAATGTGATATCGTTGTGAAGCGAGTTCTAGAAAGATCGTCAAACTATAGACTTGGCTGATTCTAATTCTGTGATATTTATAAATTTCCTTTTTCTCTTCTCTTTGCAGGTAAGCGCAAGCAAAAAGGTCCAATGAACATGGACTTACGAAGAAGCTATTAATATCCAAGCCAAACGTTGCAAAAGTGGAGGTCGAACTAAGCGGTCCGAGTGCTACCATGTGACTGAACTTGATCGCGAAAACGTTCCTTTGAACTGGCTTCTCGGCGTTTGGCAATCTTGCGCCGCAAAAACCTCGCAAATCGCTCACTCTCGCGAAATTCCGCGAATCTCCAGACGGCACCGGTTTAGTATGGGTGAGTTCCTGGCGGTTGGGTGGGGATAGTATACGTACTTCTCCTCGGTTGCCGACGATCTACCCAAAAGCCATCGACTTTTCGCGTTTTTGCTTCCCCATCTACGTTTCTCGGCAAAACGGTTAGTTCTCCTGCCTCGGTACCAATAACCGTCCTTGTCTCCTTTTTTTTTCCTCCTTCTCGCCAGTCAGCTGAAGATTTCTTTCACCCCAAGCAGAAACGTGTCTCAATTTGAGACCTTCGCGAGCAGCGCACCGTCACGGTCAAGGGGAAAAAACGCGAGCCAAGCTTGCAGGTTTACCGTACATTCGGGAGCAAAGTCATGCCACCGCCCGATCGGTGCCTACCTTGGCCGTGACTTTGGTTGTACTCAGCTTCTCCACTTGGCCACTCCGATTTGGTCGTGCTTGTGTGCCTCTTGAAACGTTCCCTCACTTATGCTGCTCTCTCGCGGTTTTCCGATTGCATAACTTTGGAATAAATGCTTCTTTCCGTGCACCACTCGGTCGTTTCTGTGATCTCGCGGAAGGTCACTCGATGGGAGGATGGTGGTCTCTCCTCCGGAAGATTCTGCTGGCGGAGCCCTACAAATGTTACCACGCAAAAGATGGACTTTTTGCACCATGTTGCGCATAATTAAGACGAAATATTTGACTTTTCTTAAAGTAAAGTTTTTTGGTTGTCGTTTAAGGTATTTTTATGTGAAAAATTTATAATAAAATTATTTGCTTGAACACACGAAATGCATCTTTTGATACTGCTTGAAACGTGCGCAGAGACTTCCAATCGATATCAAAAGACTTGAGCGATTGCATAGGAGAGGAACCTTTTTCGCAATCTATTTTTATTTTTCATTATTCAAGATTTGGAATAAAATTTATTTTTATGTGGCAAATTTTTATAAAATTATTTGCTTGTAGAAATGAAATGCATCTTTTGATACTGCTTGAAACGTGAGCAGAGACTTCCAATTGATATCAAAAGACTTAAGCGATTGCATAGGAGAGGAACCTTTTTCGCAATCTATTTTTATTTTTCATTATTCCAGAATTAAAATTAAAATTAATGTTATAGGAAAAACTTTTAATAAAATTGTTTGCTTGAAGACACGAAATGAATCTTTTGATACTGCTTGAAACGTGCGCAGAGACTTCCAATCGATATCAAAAGACTTCAGCGATTGTATAGGAGAGGAACCTTTTTCGCAATTTATTTTTATTTTTCATTATTCAAGAATTGGAATAAAATTTACTTTTATGTGAAACATTTTTAATAACATTATTTGATTGCAGACATGAAATGCATCTTTTGATACTGCTTGAAACTTGAGCAGAGGCTTCCAATCGATATCAAAAGACTTAAGTGATTGTATAGGAGAGGGACCTTTTTCGCAATCTATTTTTATTTTTCATTATTCAAGAACTGGGTTGATAGAAATCACTTATAACAATAGGTCACACATATTTTTTTCCAAATCGATCGTTAATGTGGAATATCAATTTATAACAAGAAGCGTCAGGTTTATGCTGACTAGGGTTTTCCTCGCGCAAACTCGCGCTAGTCAAAGCTAATTTCCAGACACGGCCATCAATTGGGAGTTTGACGAAGATTAATTATTAGCCGCCGACCGGACGGTAGCTTCGTTGCCCCGGGGCGTGCTCTCTTGCCGCTAAACGCACCCGCGTTGGTCGCCACGGGGCACGCGCATGGTCATTGCCAATTAATTTCAATTTGCCTTATTCGGCAACAGACGTCGCTCTCAGCCCCTGTCGTCGGGCAGGTAGAACGGAACGGTTTCTGCTCCCGCGAAGGGGGACCCATTTCACCGGGCACATGTCTCCACATGTCGCACATTTGAAACATCACACCGCCGCACCGTCCCACGTGCGTTTTGCGCTTCGTCCTGTTCGCGGTGGCAGCGCAATCGGAGTCGGCGTCGAGACACAATCGTTCGGATCGATCGGATTGAATGTGACATTGGCCTGGCGCTTCGCTGCTGAAGCTCCTGTGAAGGTCGTTGACAAGAGAATCAGGCGGACGCATCCGTTGGTTTTAGTATGTTGCGTTTTTATCCCCTTCTTCCAGCCCCCTTCCAGCACGGGGAGCACGTGCCCCCGGGGAAGTCTCTCCCCCGTATGACTTGCCGATTCCCGATACCAGGTGCTCTCCATCATATGGCTGAACGGCGCCACCGGCTCGTTGGTGCTTTTCCCCTACGCGCACCCGGACAGCAAACGTGCCGCGAACAAATGTGCGTCCATAAAAATTAATCGACCGGAAAGGCGCGCGCGCGCTCGCGTTCTTTAGCTTGAACCCTTCACACACATATACACACATACAACCACATACACGTGCGCCGAAGTTTCGGTTCATCTTGAAGGTGCGCTTGGAGAATGATTTTGTTTCGGTGTCATAAACCGATCATTGATCCCCACGCGGAAAGGGTCGCTCGGGGGTTGGTGTGTTTGATGTGTATTTTCCTGTTTTTTTTTCGGTGTGTTTCTGCCCGGCTTCTTCACCTTTTACACCTGAATTTCATTTAGCCCAACCGAGGGTTTATGTTTTTCCCGCTCTGTTTTCTCCTCCAAATTAGTTCAGGAACCGTCCCTTTTGCGGGTCCCGTTAGTCGGGGTGAGTAAAATCAGAAACGAAATTCCCCCGGATCACGGAGGATCCCTGGGCTGGACGGATGGAAAAACAAACACACACACACATACGCTATCGGACGCCACCGACATTTAGTCGCTACGTCACGCCGTCAATGACCTTGACTAACCCCCCGTGGGGTTGCCCTTGCGAACTCCTGCCCTTGCTCGGCTTCTTTGCACCGGTTCGGGGCAAACGGACTCCGAAAACGCGAACCCCTCAACTGGGTGCGATCGTTTGACAGCTTCTCAAGTGTCCGCCGAGAAGGAAACCGTGCTTGATGAAGATGATATATCCACTGGCAGCACGCGAAGAAGTGGTTTCTAAGAACGGCCAGGCGAAGGTGCAATGCCGTGAAGAAAGTGTAATTTCATTTTCGCCACACGGGCGAGAGGGTTTGCTTGGGAAACGTTTGCCCGTGGTTGTGCTATGGACAAAGTCTTCAAGAGTGGGCACGCAAAAGCCTGTGTGAAAATCAACATGCATTCATTTTTTTTTTCTAATTAAATTTTTATTCTGTACGTCGGTTTATCAAAAGTGCAACCAGCGAACCGAGCAGGGCAGCCTTATTTTCCATACAGGTGAAAATGCATTTTCTCACCGACTGTCGAGCCGGCCACTGACCGCTGGACGCCCGGCCTCCCTGGCCCAAACGAATACGGAAACCCCCCGTTGACTGCAACTTGACGCTCTAGAACGAAACTAAAGCGAGCCGAAATAGGTTCATTAACATTTTTATTTGCGCTCTCTCGTGGCTCACGAGATTGGCCGCGACGATGAGAAATGGCGGCGGGCGAAGGGCAAGCGACAACCCTTTCGTGTTCATATTCAGCTGCAAAATGTCAAAGACAGACGGGCCCAGACTGTACCTGCTGGATTCTAGACCGGGCAGCGCTGTTTTCCTTCTCGTTGTTACATAATGTGCGATGTAAACCGTAGGTTTCCATTTCAATTATCTGATACTGGAGCCGGCCACACGGACCGTGTTCCGGTGTCACGGATGGACCGCTACGATGGTGTTTATTTTTTCCCTTTTTGGGAGTAAACCCCCCGAGGGAGTAATTACTCTGGCGGTTTTGTTTCCTCATCATAAAATCGCACATTTATGCTCCAACCCTCAGCGCGGTTTCCGACAGGGGCGTATGGGAGTTGCTAGGTTTAACAAAAAACAAAATAAAAAATAAATAAAAAGTAAAACGGCACACACTTAGTCACTCAGGAAGATAATAGTTTGACAGGTTATGCAGGTCCCGTGTGCACGGGAATGTGTGAGCGCAGGCTTGGCAAGTGCGGTGCACTTGTGAAGGGTCTCGAGTGCAACTTCAGCAGAACGATGCAGCGATCTTAATCTTTGGCCTTTCGAGCCTTTTTTTCTTCTATGACAGTGAGAAAACAAAAATCTGCAGCCGTCATGCAAGTTCGAGCAAGCTGCCGGACGTTAATAGAGTGTTTAACGAAGGGGGAAAATGAACTGTGGAACGGTGAGTGATTTAAATGCGATGTCGTCTGTTAAAGCGACTGCTTCATGTGTTGAAGCTTTTATATTAGACAAGTAAAGGGTAACAATTAAAATATTTTTGAATCAATATACGTGACATCGTAGATTTAAAATATGTTCGCGATTTTTACAAACATTTCCTATTTATGCCAAACAACAATTAATTTCAAAATTAATATAAGAAAGTTTTAACAGAACGAAAATCATATTTTCTGATGCAGTTTTAGATCTGCCGGTGGCAAATCCTCCCCATGGCAAACACTCTCGGTGGGCCGGACGCATCTTCTTTATCGTAGAACCATTAGCGGTACGCTTCAATAAACCAACCGGTGTCAAAACGATGAGCTATACAGTGCCGCGTGCCGACCAGAAGCGACGTGCCGAAGCTGTAGAACGGGCGTACCACCGGCACCGGGGTTGAGATCCATATGTCAAACCCATAACAATAAATTTAGCTTAAGGGTCGCTGGCTAACAAAGAGCGGCCCGGGTGCGGACAGCTACCGTGTCCCTCGACACACCACTCGTGCCGGTGTTTGTCGACGAGGCATGTTTAATCGTGATTTAAGATCACCTCCTACGGGGGACGATCAAGGGGGGACGGTAAAGAGGCCGCCCGGAGCCGGCGGATGTTTGTCGCAAACCCGGGCGATGGCGTATAAACATCCGGATGATCCCATCGGGACGGGCGTCGTGAGCGGAATGCGAAGTGCCACTTGCGGGGCCGGTATCTCAATTCACTGGCACGCGGTTGGCAGCCGCTAATTTGTTCATTTGCACATCCTTTCACCTTGGTTTTGCTAATGATCCATTGGAGAACACCCGGTAAAGAAGTTGCAGTCACCATTGCTATTAAACGTTGTATATAGTAAATATGTCAAAAACTCATTATTGTATGTTTTTAAACAACTTTAACTAACTTGTTGTCGTAATTCGCTTACACACAGTGACGGATTTACACCTACGGAGGCCCTAAGCGGTAAAATGAACGGTGGCCTCTAAGCACAACTAGTTTATACTATACTAAACCATACTATACCGTAAAATATGGTCAATTTTCGTCTATTTTGAATACTTTTCAACAAATTAATTTTTAACCTACTACTATTTGCTTCCAAACAATAAGTTTTCTGCTGACTTTTCGATGCTTGGTTTTATCAATGTTTTTAAAGAGTTCTTGTTCAATAAATTGAATTTTAGAAAATTCTGCTTTTTTATGTAATACATTTTCTTATATAACACAATACATCTCCCTTTTTAAATAAAAAACTTTTTAAATTCTTTTTTAAATTATGGTTCTAAGCATTTATTTCTATAGGATACAGTAAAATTCCCCTTCATCGTAAGATGCACCTCTTTGCAACCTGTCCATCATTAATTAGTTTTGATGAATTCAATAGAATATTTGTTTGAGTTTAAATCTAGCGAACTCTACCCTTGGGGGTTCGGGACCCCCCACCGTTAAATCCCCAACTGCTTACACATAAATCATACGGTAGGCAACTAAAAACAGTTAAATAAAATAAACACCTGAATTAAAATTGTGGTAACTTCTCGTTTGTTCATCGTCCACAAAAAAATTAATGCAGATTTCACCTTGCTTCGGACCCATGCATCGCTGCACAACCGTTCGGCGAATGGCCGAGGCACAGATAACACCATCCCATTACCATCGGACTTTAATCCGTTACTGCGTTTGCGTCGTTTTAAATTAGTAGATTAGCCCTTTTTCTACCAATTTCTAACCAGCAAAGCATGATAGAAAAAGACGAACGTCCCCTTGCAGGCGCATGTTCAAACCGTTTTCGAATGAAAATATGCCTCCAGCATGCCGGAAGAAGTGCTATGACATTCGATACGATGTTAGCAAGGCCAAAAGGAGAGGAAGGGAGAGATGGAAGCACAGAAGGCAGAAGAAAAAGCACCGCTCTTTGGTGAACCCGTTTGACGGTACGGCCGTGGTCAATCGGTAGGCGTTAAATTTGATTCATTCTGTTCTGGCAGCGGCGCGTATCAACTCCACCTCCTGTCGGAGGAGAGGAGGAGGCTCATGAGTGTTGGACAATTCCGTTTGCAACTTTTTCCGGAACTTAACGCAACGAACAAAACGTTTTCCGATCCCGAATGCCAGAAGAAGAGCTGGAACTCCCGTTGATGCTTTTGACGCATTTCAGCTGCCGCTTGTTCCTGCTCAACCTTGCGGCTGGCGCAACCGTTTGGTGCCATTTCAACACCACTCCTCTTCCCCACCCCTCCCTTTAGCTTCGGCCAACGCTAATGTGTCCCTTCCGCGGGCGGGATTTGCATTCGCGCGGGCTTAATAGGATTAGCGCTGGTAAATGTTCTGTCAGCTCGGACCGTTTAATTGGCTAGCGCATACACCCCCTCGCGGTAGCGTTCGGTTTTTTTCGAGTTCCAGACCCCTGAGATGGCCTGGGTGGTGTGCCGTCTTCAGGAAGCGTCTACGAGATGAATGAGTAACCGGTGGAAACTCGATGGTACCGAGCAGAGACGGAGGAGAAAGACGAGATGGACACGACATCAGAACAGAACCGGTGCAACCACCCCATCCCACCTACGCGGAACAGAACCGTGGAAACCTTACTGGAAAATTGCCCCCCTTCCCCCATCCTTCGGCACCCACTGCACACACGTCACTAGCAGACGGCGAAAGTGTCGGTGAACTTTGCATCCATCAGCCCGCAAGTGACAGTAGGCGGTAGCGAATCATCCTCATCATCATCATCTAGCATCTGTTCGGTGGTTGGTGCTTGGTCCCCCCCCCCCCCGCGCACCCCCTCCCTCCTTTTTTCCTTCAGCCGCGACGCCCGCAGTGAAGTTAACGGGCGAGAGATTAGCGGGATGCCTTGACGCAATTCACTTACGCTTTAATAAGCAGCAGCCCTTTCGGTTGATGTGATGCAATCTAAAGTAGAATATTGCGAACTGAAATTAATGGGTTGTTTGGTGAGAAAGAACACAATTTTTCTGCGCCGCAATCAAGCCCCTGGGTGGGAGCCCCTCGGGCGATGGGGAAGCCTTTGGCCGATCGGTTCTGGATGGTGGAAAAGGTAAACCCCACCCCCTGGGATGGGCACTGGCAAGGGCTGCTCATGTTGGATTATGAAATGGCTCATAATGGTGCAAGCACAAGTGCAAGGGAAGCATAAATGAGAAGCAAGTTACCCTTCAGCTGCCATAGTTGTTCTGGTAAAGCACTGCAGTAAACGGCTTTGGTTGGTGCCATGGTAAAGCTTTTCTTGTTCAAAATCGTGTAATATAAATAATTTATTATGTGAAATTGGAACATAGGCACTAATATTCTACTGCAGATATTATTATCGATAATATTGATGTAATAGTTCATCTAAATTGTTCGACGTGCGGTTTGATTCAATTACATTTAATGAACAGTTTTGAACTATCACAGGAAACAACAGACTCAATTGAATATATCTCATGTGTTGGTGGTCACTGATTCATCAGAGTTGGGTAATTCAGATGCTGATCAACATACACCAGGCAAGATCCAGGACATATTAATTCAAATATAAAAACAGAAACTTAACACGTTCCGTACCGCGTCACCCAAATAATTTTGAAATTTGTTCACTTCCATGCTTTTTTTATGATTTAAAAATACATTATAGTACGATTATAATACATTCATTCGAATTTAAATTCCTTATGAGTCATGTCGGCGAACCTAAGTTACTCATAATTAAAATAAAAATATAGTTGAATTAGAGAAAAATAGATGATTTTAACAATTATGATGTTTTATGCGTTGATGTATGCTTCTATTAATCAATTTCTAGGAGGATTTCTAATTTTTAAAAGGTTGCATAAATTACAGGTATTAATGGATGTTGATCGAGGTGTTTGTGTGTGCGGGAAGTGAACGAAATATTTGTTAAAGTGTATTATAATTATTTCTACATTTCTATAATTTTCTTGTATAGGATTTATATTTGCAACAAGTTTTATGCTGCCTGATTTTCATGAAGAAATTTGCTCCTGGCAAGTTTTAAGGTGTCTATTCCAAGCTCATGTGAAAAAAGAACAATTGTCCTAAGGCGAAGTAAATCCGGGTTTTCCAAGTTTTAATGCTGATGAAAAATATGCTAATCCTTACCCCTAACTAATCCTGGGGATTGTGAAAGCAAACCCCCTACCAGGAGTTGTAAAATTAAGGGTGGGGTAGCTTGTGCACGGTTAGCTTATCAGCGAGCAAACTCCGTTTCCTGAATCCATCTTTAGAGTTCAGTCTTCATCGCCAGAGGACACAAGCGCTTCCGTCGCACTGATAAGGGCACTCGTCCGCTGATTGGCGGAAGTGACGTTTCGGGCGATCGAAATGTAGGTCTACGGCGGTTCCACCGATGCCGAATGCTAACGAACCTGTCGCCAACCGGCTTGCTCTCGTTGTGTCGTCGTAAATCATCCCAACCGATTGCTCCGAATCACCCTCAATCATCGTCGTGCCGGTCAACGGGTGGCCCCGTGTCGAACGAGAGCGCTCTTCGCCAGCTATCGATTGGAAAGGGCGAGGGTGTACTAAACTTCCAAACCACCCCATCTCCGCTTTTCCCTGTGTTGCTGCATATGTTTAATTTTCAAACCATGTTCCCGTGGAATTGGCTCGAATCACCGCGCGCACGTTTATGGCTCGGCCGATGTTGCGAGCGCAGGATGCACCACAGGTGCATCACGTTCCGTTCGGAGACGGATTCACGATTCCGTTCGCCTGACGTGCCCGTTTGTTTTCCTACCCTCGGAAGATCCGTGCGTGCGCGTCGTTTGCCGAAACCCTTCCGAGGTTGGCGTGAGTGAAAGTGTGCCCGCGCCGCGCGGGAAAACTGTCCAACGTGCGGTGCAATGGAGACATAAACCATCGGGCAAGTGGCTCGAAACGTGCCTCGTTTCGTTGTCTTGAAGCTGTTTTTTGTGCGCATTCGTACAGTCGCGCGAGTTCAACTAATCCGCTTGTTCTTTTGCTTTCGGAGGGCAGGTCATTATTGTGTGGTTTTATTTTCCATTTTGTCCGTATCTTTCCGCTGGTTTCTCGCGCGCACGCCGTCGAAATACCCATCGGGAACTTTGGCAGGAATTTTCATCGAGTTTGTCGTAAATGTTACCATTTCTTCTGGCCCGTTAATCCGGCCCCACACTCGCGCTCGGTTTCTTCTTTTCTTTTCTTTCCAAAAGAGACGACTCGCGCGGGGTTACGATGGCGCACTTATTTTAGCACTCGTTAAGACACTTTCTTTTTAGTATGCACATTTAATGCCACATTGTTGTGGTGGATCGCGCGCTGGCCGGAAGGAGGGAAAACTGGCGGCTGGTATCGTCCGGGACGGGAAAACCGGCGAGTGTCGGTTTTCGTTTTCCGAAGGTGTTTTCGCGTTTCGGTGATCCAGTTTCGCGCCGCCATCCAAATTTATGGCAAATGTGTTTTATGGCCATTTACATCGTCTTGACCCTGCGCGCGCGCGCGAGAGAAAACCACGCCACACACTTAGCATTCGGCAGCGACCGTTGTGTCTGCACGACAAAATTATGTGTTCTATTATTTGGTCCTATTTTCCCTCGCGGCTTAAGAAAGGGGATGGTGGGGGCTCCCTTCCGGATTACCCCGGGTCTTTGTTGATTTTGGCTCGGTGGCGCACTATACGGCCAACCCGATGGGGGGGAAAGTTTGGGCAAATCGAACCAAACCATTCCACCTTTTTGTCGCCTCGCGAAAGGGAGGGATGGGATTATTTGCATTCTACTTACATCGTTAGCCCATGTACCATGTCGCTGCGAAACCCGGGTGCAAACAAACGACCGCTAAATGACAGACAGGATCGATTGACTGACGAATGGGTGGCGATGGGGATGGCTGCACTTTTAATAATCGCGTGATTCATCCGAATAAACTGCACCGCCGAGTCGTGGCAAAAGTGCAAGCGCAATGACAGGGCGGCAGTTTGAACCAACCCCTCGGGGGCATGTTCACTATTATGTTTCCCCTTCATATACAGCCCAGGGTGTTGTTTTCCCAGTTCCATTCGTTTCACCCCGAACACGAACGGGTTGGTATCGACCGCACCGTATCGTGTTGCCTGCTGGAGGGCACGTTGCTTTAATTTAATTTTCTAATGCATCTCCTAGAAAGTGATATACCTAATCATCTTCCGCGGGAAACTCGCGGGAACAATCCGCGACGATGAAGATGAATTCTTTTTCGACTACGCTCAAATCTTAAACTCTCACCCAATGCTTTCTCCCGACCAGTTCTCAATCGGCCGGCGGGTACGGGTACGGTGACAACGGCAATTCGTGTCTTCCAATTTGCATGCACATGCACCAGGGGATTAATAGCCCAAATGTGCCTTAAGCCTGATAGAAAGTAAAGCGAACGGTACTGGCGGTAAGGGCTTTGCATAGGTGGTAGCAACCCATAAACCAACCGGTGTTTAATGTTCCGGTTTTACTTTCCGTTGTTCAGCGCTTTGTTCGCTGCGAGGTATCGTTTTAGGTTTTTATTTGCCCATAAACAGGTAGTTGAACAGTAGAAATGCCCCACATTTAAGACTAATGCAGCTCCACCATTCCAATAGCGATGAATGTTTGAAGGCGTTTTGTTTAAATTAGTCTTTACGAGTTACATGAATGGTTTATGACCTCTTTTCCATTTTTTTTAAGAAAAGCAAACATTTGGTAATTATCTGTAACCTTTTTTTATGAAACATTACTACCAGTTCAGCTTGTATTAATTTGTTCTCTTTCCTCTCACAATTTAATTGATGTTTTATAGTGATCTTTTTTATCAACCTCCAAATGCATTGCGTTTGAATTTTTGTAAATATCCAATTGTTAAAATGTTGTTGTTAAAAAGTTAACATTGTAATGATCGTTGATATTTTTTTTCTTGTGATATATAACATGACAATAATATAAGATACTAGCAGGCAAAGTTGTTTGAAGGATTTCTAACTGTTTTTTTTTGTTGAATATTTCATTTTTACCTGCATATTTTGATTGTTCAATCTATTGGTACCATACTTTGGTATATCCAAAGACTCTGTCGGATAATTTACAGCTTCGTTGAAAAATTTACGTTATTGAAACATTTTTCAGTTTTGTATTGTAAAATTTTATTCTTTCATTTAGGTTTTGACCAAGCTACGTATGCTGTTCGTATCATGTATGTTAACCAGAAAATATGTAGTCTTTTATCTTTCGAATCACACAGTGAGAACACAACACAGTTTGTAGTTTTATACATCCCGTATCTTTATATTGGCTTTGTATTTTTATGTTGGCTTTTGTAGCAGATGATAGATCTTGTACCTTTCGGTCGCTCATACTATTTTGCAAAAGTGAAGTTGTTCAATATTGTTTATTGAACGCTTTAACGGAACGATTTATGGCAAGCATTGATGTCATCAGCGAAGGTCACTTGGCATAAGTACCAGAGTATCAGTAAATTGTTTAGTATTCTTAAAACCTTTGAGTGTTCTGTTCAGCAACCCAAGTGAATGCTTATGTGCTTTAGTACATTCATCCGAGTTAATAGTTTTTCTGTGTACTAAGGCATTGGTCATGGGATGACTGTTTTTTTTATGTTACATACGGCGTATGAGCAATTTTGAATATTTAATGGTAGCATAAATATTGAGTGAAATGTTCTTCTTCAATCCGACGAGATTACTGCAATTCCAGATATTTTACTAGTTTGAGTTTTGACTGTTTCTCAACAGGTATGTAGGGTAACTTTACCAATAGTGGTGCACTTAGTAATGTAAATACCAATTAGGTGTAATTTATGAGTGTTAAGAACACAATATTCTACATATTTGAATCAATTTTGATCGAAACATGACTTATCTTCGGAAAAACATCTATTTGCACCGTAAACCATACAAAATACACGAAAAAAAGCGTATTTTTCTTCCTAGTCGGTTGCTCCTATTATGGTGGTATGGTTCCTATAGTTGTGGTATCGTGTTCCTATAGTGAAAAACTTGAATATATTTTGACTATTACTTATTTTTGAAGCATATTTCAAACAGAACGGTCAAATACTCCTTGACCAATGCGTTGTCATCGAAAAGACTGTATTGTTTTACCGAAATATGTCCAATTTTAAATCATAAAAAATGCTCTGAATATTACAGCTAAAGCTATAGTATATGCTTTATAGGGTATCCTTCGCTCGCTTTCTTTTTTCTTTCTTCTGCTTCTTCTGCTGAGCCTTCTCTCCAGTTCCGCTTTGTTTATTTTGTAGAAACAGAATAAATTCACTAAATTTACCTGATTATATTGGTCAAAAACCGGAATAAAACTAAAATATACTTGTGAAAAAATCTATGGCTACTATAGGAACAACTTGGGTTTTTGTGCCTATAGTGGCACTATAGTAAAAACTATAAACATATAATAAAATTATGCTAAAATGCACTAAGTTCGTATAAATCAATTATATTGGAGTATGTAAGAAGCGAAATCATACGGTTTTAATGATTTTGTAATGATTTATAGCCTTAAGGAAATCATGATATTCGTTATAGGTTCTTAAGGAATGCAGCATGTTGGGACAACCTGTTTAGAAAATATGAATTTTGGAGCTTATATATTACGGAATAAGATGGTTCATCTTTTTAACACTCCGCAGAAGATCAAAGAACATTTCATAGAAGAACAAATAACTCCATTGTATATATATCGGCGTGGAGCTAGGATTTTATTCCACTACAACCACTATTGGTACTAGCTCCACTATTGGTGCACTTACCCTATATCTGTATAGCCACAATAATATTATTTTTCCGCATAACACAGTCTTAGAGCGGGTTAGTCTCCCTGAAGCGGATCAACAAACTATTTGCACGAGCAAACCTTATTTCTCTGCGAACGAAGCAAGAAAAATGTTTGCACGAAAACGAAGCAAATCTAACGTGTCTGGGAAAATGAAAGGCACAGACATTCTATCCCGAGTAATTGTACATTGTTACAAAGGATAATTTCCAGCGTTGGTAATTTTTTCCCCTCCTCTTCTCGAGTGTGATCGGCAACCATTTGTACATGCTGTTCTGGATTAAATTTAACGGTTACTCGCGACGGTGCCCATTAGTGGTTCGGGCGGGAGGGAAAACTGGCCGAACACACGACTGGCCGAATAATTCCTGTGCCGCTGTGGTGGAACCCTTTTGTCCCCGACAAGTGATTGTTTTAATTAGCCCCCTTTTATATTCTGCTACCCCTGTTCGTGTCCGGCGCGATTGTTTGTCCGAAACTGTTTGCTGGTGCTGTGGTTGTTGCGATTCTTTTTTTTGCGTATGGCAGGCGAAAACGATCATTAGTGGAGCAAATGGGTGCCGTTTAAGAACCGATGCCAGGTCCGTTCCGATGTTACGGTACATGGGCGGTGCGCCGGTGCTGACCGATGATGATGATGCTAACGTGCGCGCGCGCGCGCAGAACATGTCCAACAACGACGACGACGACGACGACTGCTTTGTGTGTTGTACCTTCCTATGGTCGGCGTAAGTGACTCCTCGAAATATCCGGGGAAGATTAATTAAAAGGTGTCCAAATGGAAACGTATCCTGTGCTCCGAACCCGTTAGCTATCGTTACGCGGCGGTTATTATGTGTTCCATCTCTAAAGGCCGGCGGACGGTGACGAACTTTCGGGACGACTTCATCGACTAATAACCTTTTCCCCGGTGACCGTTACCCTTGGCAAAGAAGGCGTCACCCCCAGAAGTTCGCACTCTGCTACGGAGTAGTAGCAGACTTTGTGCAGCTTTAAGGGCAGACATTCTCCCGAGTGAGATTGCAGATAAATCGGAGAATGCAATAAAGGAAAGAATTGATCCCTTAGAACATGATCCCGCAGCTTATGACGCAATTAAAACATTCTGTTGTGTTTGGTGTGGGGTAGCTTTCTGCTATACATTCCTGTATTGACGTAATCCCAGGGAAGAAATTGGTTGCTTACGCAAAACAAACCAGCAGATCGATATTCTAAGAGAATGGAGTATGTGGCATTTTAAGTCAAAACATCAGAGAGTTTCAAGTTAAATGATTCTACACTCACAAATTCCGACACGAAATTTCTCAAAACAATGTATAGTTACTGACATAATGGATTGCCCACCGTTCCATAGAAATAAATTTAATATCATCGTTTAAAGAAAATAGCTATGCAACATGTTTATACATAAAACTTCAACTCCTCTGCATGAATCATGTGGAAGAAACTTGATCATCTGAACTACTGTTCATTATGTATTCCTGATGTAATTCCAGGCACTGACTAGAGAATAACTCCGAACAGCTTAAGATGGCTTTGATTGTGGTCCGGTGGCCTCACAATCGCGCGAGTTAAATCTTCAGTGGAAACAGCAGCATCTTTCACCCCTTTTAAACGAGAGAAAACGGTCATCACCCCAGCTACGAGAGGGTGCGGAGCGTTGGAAAACATCATTTACTGACGACCGCCGCTGATGTGACAGTTTTCCACTTTTCCCTCATCTTTGACGCCCATCTTTCACACCCTTCCGCCGGCCCGGTTCCGCTGATGGGCTCTTTGTTTCCGGACACCTTTTTAACAATGGTCATTTCGGGAGCCCCGAAATCGGGTCTCTCGGGTGGAAAATGCGGAAAATCTTACCCACCTGGCTCCACGCACACATACATTCAGGGCGCAAACAACATCGGGGGGAAACTCTCGGGTGGAAACCTTTGGTAGGAAAATCAAGGGACTAGTTTTCGCATCGCCGCGAGTGAGCGAAAGTTGGAGCACGCATTCTCACGCCGTGCTTGCGTTTCCCCCTTTGCGGAAGGCATCGCAATTGTTTTTAATGTTTTCATCGACTTTTGAGGGAAGTTTTGAAAAACAAGACGACCTTCTGGAAATGATTAATGGATTTCCTGCGAGAAACCGGCTGCACGTAAATGTCACTGGAGCGGTGATTGTTTTTAAGTTTCCAAGGTACGTTGATTTGAATTCTCATGTTTGCACAAGAGAAAAAGAGGGAGCCACGAAAGTTACAAACGTTTCCACGTTTTCTCCAAAAATGAATGATGAATATGTGCATCATAATGTCTACAACACAGTGCACATTACGCGTCTGGAACTTGTACTTTGCAAATGCCATTAAATTTGGTCTCGAAAGCAAGTATGATTCTCTTTTCTTCAACTGTAATGTGGCTATTTTTATATTTATTTAACGTTTTTGCTAATACATTGTTTTATGCATACGCATATTACCCCCATGAACTCGGGATTAATCACTTTTCAAACCTTCCAAACGTCCCTCGTTTTTTTTACACTACGCCGAATATTTACATGTTTTGAATTTTACTGTTTTGATTTTTTACTTCTAGTTATTTTAAATAACTTTCCTTGTCTTGACTGTGTTTGTTTTTTGTGCAAACTTTGTTTTTTATTTTCAATGTTTTATTTATGTTTCAGCTTTTGTTTAGACAAGAACAAATTGGAGTTTTCGAGACAAAAATAGAATATTATTGTATATGGTATTATTTATTATATTTACGTTAATCATTGCAAATATAAACAAAATCAATCACGCACGCTCTCTAATCGGTTCCATTCGTCGATACATTGATTGGTTTAGTTCAGTGTCATTAGATACACATAATAATAATTGGGTGGTTGATTTAACTTTATTAAGCCAATTAGCATCATTTTCTTATTTCCAGCGCACGTGACTTCCGGTTCATGTTCATGTAACAAAAACCCTTATTTTGTTGTAATAAACTTCGGCAACGAAAGGCACGAACAGACAGTTTTTGGAATAACATTCCACCTGATGCTTGCCGACGTTATGTTATCTGTGTTACCTATTCAAACTCCATGTTCGGATCAGCGGTTGGTTTCTAAATTGATTCATGTTGTTAAATTTTCACTTAAGACTCAACACTTTGACTGGCTTTCCCCTGGCGCCGGACGTCGGTGCGCCTCGCCGGTGCATACTGTTCGATAAAGCCATTAGAGTAAGAAATTTTCGGAATTTTCGACATTTCACGGTCGATTCCCTTTGTCGGTCACTGTGATGCGGCCCGTTTTGGCGGTGGGTCGGTCGTTTGTGTAGGCCGCCCGATCCGGCTCGATCGGATGTCCCGCCCGAACAATGCTGAATGGGTTTCCGCTGCCCATTTCACGGCCACTTTGCATAACGAGTCCGATCGCGGGTGGAACGCAGGGAGCCCGTCCGACGCTGTTAGTATTTGAGTGCGTGAAACAACGTCCACTTGAAACGCATCATTGCAGTTGCTTCGGCAGAGTGTGATTTTCTCCCCCCTTCCCTGGGTGGCTTCTGGCAGGGGGGAGGGAAAGAAATAAGAAATCGACCGTTCGACGTAACGCACCAATTTTCGATCGGAACACGATCGATTACGTGTTTCCATTTCGGAAGTGGACCCTCATCCCCCCACGGGGGTTGGGTGGGTGGGTGGGTGAATGGTAGTCACCATCATTGCGCATTATGCACGGTTGGCCAATGCTTCCGCTGCTATCACAACAAACACCGTTTCCGGCCTCCGATTTTACTCCGATCGGCAGATTGTTTTCGGTTGATTCGATTGCGTATTGCGCCAACGCCGAACTTTCTCTGCCTCGAGTGCTCGGAGGAGAAATTCACCCCGGGCAGTGATAACGATCGCGGGATGATCACCTGCGCATTTGTCCAAAAGTGGGTAATCAGGTAGGACGGAGTTCCCATTCCCGCTTCCACCTCGATTATGCGTGCGTGCGTGCATCTTCTCCGAATGTCGTTAAGAAGTGTGTGTATGTGTGTTTGTGTGTGTCCAGTGAACGGCAGGATCGAATCCGATCGGTCACACTGTGGCCCGTATTTCTGGCGGAGGAAGTCATTAGGACCGAACTGGCTGGAAATCAAGTTCTGCTCCAGTTGTTTCATTTTGTCGCCGAATCGTAATAAAAAGAAAACGACGTTTCATCGATGGCAATCCCAATCTAAGCAGTCGGGTACACTTTAACAACCGAACGGGAGTTTTCGACAGGTTCGTCTCCAGTAGCGCTGGGCAGGTTTCGAGGCAGGTCTTCCCATTCAAGAATTTCACTCCCGAAAGGTCCGTCCATCGCCTCCGAACAATGCTCCCCCCCTCCGGCGGTAGGGCAGTGATATTTGGTTAACTACCGATTAGCAGCCGTGCCGACATGTGTGGATAATTTCGCCCTAAATAAATGCTCGAATGCATGCTCGAACGGCTGGTCGTCGCAATCATCTCGGCATTTGTTCGGGAATGCTATTTAGTAGCTCTCGTCGATTATACCATCGGCGAAAGGTAATTTCTTCCCTCGAGTTGCATTGTGTGTCGGGGGATTTGGTCTTCCAACACCGAAAGCGTCCTAACACCCTTGCGTGACACTTTGTGGAAGGGCAGTTGCATGCTCGGAACGGAACGGAATTGTGGTAGTCATCACGCTCGAGCGTCACCCATCTCCGGTTTCAAAATGATTGGTTTTAAATTAGCTCCCGTGCAGCTTCGACACACACACATACATTGCACCCATCCAACCAGGTGTGTCAGGGCAGCAAACGGTTGATAAAGACACTATTCGAAGCCCACTCCGAACCAGTTGTTGTGGACTTCCAGATTAAGACGTTTAATCATAATGTGATAATCGATCGCAAACTAAGAAAACAACTATCATCAACGGTTAAATGCGCGTCTCGCATGGTTGAGTAAAAGGAAGGGGAATTGTAGGTGTCTGTGGGTGTGTTTACTTCCACAATAACTCCTACGTTTGATTGCGCACGGAAAATCGCTGACTCAGGCTGTTTGATGGATTTCTAGGTAGCATTTGCTTTGGAAAGCCAAACATCCATGACCACCAACCGGAATCCTTGGGTCGGAGGTTTTCTTTGGGAAGATGGAAACATCAGCAGGAACCAGAGCTCCATTCGAGGTCCAAACGTTCCTGGGAAGGTGGATATCCCTCCCGCGGTGACTAATTTGTCCCTTCACACATTATTGGACTTTGCGGGAGCGGAAAATCAGCCTAGCGCACACGTGTCGAAATCGGGTTCGCGTGTGAAGAGGTGTCGATGGAGCACATTTTTATGTTTTCACTCTATTGGCTTTCCACTATTTTGCTCTCTTTTTCTGATAAAACTTCTACGTATGACCCACATATTAATGCTGCGAGAATCAGATCCAGAAGAGCGGTTACAAAGCTCAACCTCTAAATTGGAAGTTGAAGTCCAAGTCATGCTTGTCCGGCGGGAAGTCGCAGTGTTTGGATCTCGTGACGATCACCCCCGTCCTCCACACTCTGTTTCCACTGTCACAGGTGCAGGTGAACTCGTGAAGTAAGTCCCAAACCCAAGCCAAATTTGATAAGTAATCGATCCAAATCTTATCGTCAAAGTAGTCGTAACGATCCTCACAAATATAGTTGTAGGCTCTTGATCCTTTTTCCTTGGGAGAAGCCTTTTATTTGACTCCGTTTGATATTATACCTACGAAGGTATATTCTTGTATGTATTATAATAAGAGTTTACTCTTCCATTTTTAGATTCATCTTTAAATAAGAGATTGACGATTGTCTGAAGAACAGATTAATGGAGCATACCAAGTTTTTAAAATGAGAAGAGTAGACAACTCCTTTTTTTGTTGGACGCACGAGCTCTCTCAGAGAATCATGAAGAATGACTAAAGTTTGTCAAGTTTCATGTATGTTTCGAATGATTCATCACTGTTTTGAGATTCGAATCCTCAAAAATTCATGAGTCAATCTGAACGTATAAGTCACAACTGCAATGAAAGTGCAATCCCCGAGTGGGACTTGGCCTCTTCTCGTGTAGAGTTGATGTGGCTCGAGATCCAAACTCACGACGACTTCTAATGTGTCCTTGCACTACCGCTCGGCCGTAAGCAACTCCAATTGATTTGCAATCAGATAAGCTATGACAAAAACGTATGAATTTTTACGTAACGATTTTAAAAATACAATTCTGTTTATGTGTTGAATGTGCGTGATGTTATCGTTATGATTGTTTTATGATAGCAGTAATCGCCTGTTCCTGCATTTCCCTCCATAAGATTTATTAATTTTATTCGATACATACTTTAAACACAATTCCCCCCTGTCATTGCATCGTTCCCATGTACTTGTCGAGCAAAAGAATTCGTTTCTCATTCCAATGAAATGATAAATTTCTCCGCACGACCGAAAACAGAAAACGTTTCCAAAGTGATTTATAGCGCTGATGGTCGAGAATAAACAAATTATCCCCACGCCGGTGCGCTCGCTGCGGCGGGAAAAGCTCCCACGGGTGGTAAAGAATTCTCAATACTGTCGCTTAGAATCAAACGAAACACCACACTACCGTTAAGTTCTGGCCCGGGGCCCCGTTAGCATCGTATTACCGTCCCGCGGTGTTGACGTGCCGCGTTTCGCTCCTGTCAGTACCTCCCAGGGTTTATTAATTAACGTGCACCTCCACCAATTTAATATCAATTAGCAAAAGGATCTTTACCGTTGCTCTCCGCCCCAGCCCGGGCGGAGAAAGGAGGCGGTTCTCGGTTTGGTTTTATTCGCGGCGATCCTCAGCACGAACGCACTCCAAAACCGTTCTCCCCTAGAACCCTAGGTAGATTCCGAAAACCGGTCCGAAGCGCGCGCGGTATGTTTTAAGCGAGATTTGCATTTTAATGCTGACAGAACTCAGTTAACCGTTCATCCGCCATTCATCATACGCAGGAGGGAACTTTGTGCCGCCACCCCGGCGATAAGTGGCGTAAATGACGGGAAAGCCCCGTGGGGGGCTACGACTCCGTTCGGGTTTTTGGTGGGAGAAAGTGACCACATTAAGGTATTTTATCTCAGGAGTGACCCTATCTCCCGACGAAGGGCCTGATGCCTGCTAATTACTATCAGACGTGCCGGTCGTGCATCCATCGCGGTGATTATCCTACCTCACAACAAACAGTCATCAGCTTTTCCCCGTTTCTTATCTCACTTTCACACCACACCACGGCGGTGGGGTGTTAGGAAAATCTCTTGTGCTCTTACGCGCACCGAGCAGCCGGAAAAAAGCACTAATCGAATCAATTGATTTAAATCTCGCGTTCATTACCGGCTTTAATCCCTTTCTCTCCACCAGGACGTACGCGAAAGAACGGCGCACAATCGATGGACGTTCACAGTGCGAGCAGCATCCAGCTCCGACCGGCTCCGTTACTGTCCAGGGCAAAGGCTTTCCCAGGCCGCCGGGGGGTGCCTTTCGGTGCGACTAGCACCAGAACACGAACTACTAATGATTAGCCCTGATTAATGAGCTTATAATTGCCTTCGCGCTTTTAGATGGATGGATTAATTACAAATGGCGAGAACCGAACACTTCCTGAAGGGCTCCTGGAATGTTGGACCTACATTTCTTCTGCCCTTTCTTTTCCTTTCCCTCCCTTGGGTGAAGTGTCGGACCATCGCGGTCGTTTGTGTGAAACGGCGATTTACGGAACGGCATCGGGTTCCGCGTGTTCGTCTAATTAAATCTGCCAACCTTGTGATAGAAATCAATTTGAGCCCCACACCACACCGGGAGGGAAACGGGGCGTGGTTCGTGGGGCGGGAAGGAAGCGTGCCTTTACTGCACGTGACACCTGCCGTAAACTGAGACCGGAGCGCGGGGTGATTATAGAGTCGTGTGAAGCCGGCAGGAAGTGAAGGTCATATTTTGCGCCCCTCATTATTCCGGCTGGGCAAATAAATTCTATCGGAATGTCTCCGCCCGAAGCCACGCGGCCAGCGGTGAGGATCCGATCCGCAGATGGGGACTGTCGTCCCTTTTTTTCTCTTTTTGCTTTTGGTTGTTGTTGTTGGCGACGCTCCGGTCCGCCCCGGAGTCAAGTGCGTTTTCTCGGAACGCAAGGCACATAAGTTTGCGCGAGCATGATCATCAGCTACTTATCTTGCGGCCGCATGCGCACGCCCCGTCGAAGCGGCTCCGGTGCAGAAACGATGCGGTAACGGTCGGAGATTGTGTGTGGAGTTTGTTACCAGCGTACGGCGAGGTTCAAGCGGTTCGAACGGTGGACATATGCGCTCGGAAAATGCCTCCGCTCGAGCAGTTTCCATCCATCCATAAACATAAACACTTCACGCCAGGGACCGGGAGCTGGCTGGCGGGTATGCCAAGGCGCGGGACCCCGAGAGGACAGAACTCCGAGTGGACAGCCGCTCGAAAATTCTTGAGCTGGAGCTCCCTCTTACCGAAGGCCGAGTGGTGCGTTCTCTCGAGTGCGTCGGCTATAAAAACATGCCCAGAATATGCGTTATGCCGCTGGGTGGGGGACGGGTGGAACGATCGGAGAGAGCATATAATTCGTCGGTAACTTACTAGTGTTCCATGCCTGTAAAGATGCCGGACAAGTGTCGGCGACGTTGCGCCGCAGCACGCGATGTCCGAAGCAGCTCGAGGAAGCCAAAAAAAAGAAAAACTCCCTCTAGAATGCACCGTTGCCAGGCTAGGTCCGACTCACCGACAGTCGAATTTGATTGGAAAACAGGACATTCTGTGGGCGCCTCGGTCGTTGGTTATGATGATGATGGTTCAGAAGTTCACAAACTTCTTCAGTGGCCGACCGTTTCCACCTTCACCCGGTGCAGAACCCGTTAGGCGTGATCGTGCATCCAGAACCTTTAATTTTGGTAGCCACCACATCAATTACCGATTGATTGTTGATTTTGAAGTCTTCCTGCTTGTTAGCGGAGTGTTTACATTACGCTTTTGTTACTATCGGTTTACTGCACGTTGCGTAGAAAAGTGGGCGGAAGTGTTTGGTTCGAAAACAGATGCTGTTTTCCACCCCTTTCTGTGCTGTCGTCTTCAATGTTGGGTGAAGTGGGTGATGATCGATGGATTTTTCTCCAAAATTGAAAATCAGCTTCTTAATGTTATGCTGTAGTGGTTGTTGGGAGGTTACGGCCATAATGCTACTTAAAATTTATTTTTAATGCCCTTCCTAGTGACCGCATTGAAACGCATCCAAAAGAATAATATTATTTAAATGTATTTTTCTTGTGTATCTACTTAAGCTTCGGTGTTAGTTCATTGAATTTCAATATGTGTAACAGCTACTGTTTGTTCTTATGCTATTGAGATGATTGCTATTATTTTCTATTTTTGATTAAACATCAGTTACATGTTTGTCATTTATCTAACGCCATTAGTGTAAAAACTGGGTTGGAATTTGCAGCTTTTATACAGTGATATTTAAAAATCCTTAGCCATTTAAAATGACATAAAGCTTTATAGATTTTCTTATTTACAATTTCAGTAATTCCAAAAATTTAAAAATCACTACTTGGGACTATGAAGCAATTAAATTAGTAAATTAAGCAATCAATAGAAATAAACAGTTAAAAATAGAAGTGTTATTAATGGCACGAGTGTCTCGTTTTCTTTTCATATTCGTGTTTTACGTCTGTTAAGTATTCAATAGTTTTAGTGTTAGGGCCATCGCCAAGAAACAGGTTCTTTAAAAATGACCTTTGTTAGCTAAATATTATAAATTTTGGGCTAACTGATTAAGTCATACACAAATAAGAAAAAAGAACATTGTACACCACAAAAAAATAACTTTTTTAGAAAATTGCTCTAAAAAAATAATTGCCTAATTTCCACCATCCGTTTGTTATATTAAACATAAGCAATAATACTGAACAGGAGTTATCGTTGAAACCTTAATACTCAATGTAATTGAAGAGTTTACTACGTGTACGAATTGCATTCTTCTTGGGTGTTGAAATTTCTTATTTACTTCAGAACAAACAGCTCATAACGGTTTCGACATGAAAAACGGGTTAACCGATGGCACGATGTTATAAATAGTTGTTGTAAAAAGAGTCCTGCCGAGCTCCGGGCCTACTTACGAACTGCGTGTCGTTAGATGGAGTTGGAGAGGAAAAAAAATCACCTCACATCTTTTGCACCATTGCCCCACATAGCGATCGTGATTACGCGCCCTAAACAACGTAACGGCAGCCTGTCGATAAATCATTGCGCAATGCACTTGAATGCATCAATAGATCGGCGCACAATAAAACCCCACGATTGCCCCAACAACTCCCACACACTCACACACAGATAGCCCTGCGGAGGAGGAAGAAAGGCCTCTTAATAGCACCGTTATGCATGTCGTTTTCCTCGCTGAGCTGGCGCTGGCAGGCAATAGTGACACAGCAACCCAGACTCCGTTTGGCTGCGGCGGCATCAGCGCGAAGATGAACTCATTCCGCAACACGGCGTCACTCCTGCCCATCAACACACTGGGGTTGCTGCTGCCGCCCGCTGCTGAAGATGTGGAGCAACCGAAATAAAATGCGAATAAAAGGGGCAAACGGCCATACTCCACAAAAAGAGCCAGCGCAGCAGTGTCACCGTGCCGGACAACGGCAGCGTACGTGTCGTTTGTCGATCTCGATCGCAATCTCTGCGTGTTCGTCCGATCGTCCGACGGCGACAGTCGCTCGAACGTGGACCGAAAAACATCAAATGAAAATGCGACCAGCGGTGCCGAGGTGCGTTCGGTTGGGCTTTCCCCCCAGAATAAAATGCACTTCCGAAGAAGGAGGAGGGAGGGCTTCACAGTAGGATGCGGTTAAAAAATGGCTCCATTTCCACCCCCTCCCGACTCGAACCGTGGCGTAGTCCGTGGAAAGCATTTTTCATGTCGTTTTTGAAAGTGCAGCAAATGAAGCCAATCTGCAGCTTTTATGTCGCGACCCGCCGGTACGCTATGGTTCGGCAAATCAGTGCATCAGCCACCGATGTCACCGATCAAGCGTTACGTTTCGCGACATTGGGGACAGTCATAAAAGAGCTCTCGTCGTTGACCATGGCAATGAAATGAGCCCGACACGGCATCGAAGTGTGGGACTATCGTGAAAAGTGTATCACCAGGAATTCGCTTGGAAATGGTTGCATTTTTCCCCCAAATCATCCACCGCCAGACATTTTCTGCTTGGTCCAAGCCCAGAAGAGTTTCCTTTCTGCTGTCGTGGTGTTGGTGTGAAAAGAGAAAAAAACGGTACCGGTTACATTACCGTTTTCCGGCAAGCTCCGCAGCCTTCTTGAAAGGGCTGCGAGTTGTAGCTTTTTTCATCCCTGCTTCGCTCTACCCCATCGCCACGATGCACGGCCAGAACCGAGAGAGAGCATGCGATGTGTTAAGCCCATCAGCCCGTCATAGAGCACCGGAGAAAGCGTTGATTAAATACGCCGATAAGTACACTACGAAAAATTCATCATCTTTATTGTTACAAGTTTCTTTACACGAGCCCCACGAATATGGCCACGTAACGTCGCTCGGCAGTGTGAGGGTCGGGGGGGATGCGATCTTCACGCCGGAATTGTTGTCGGAGCGCCGTCGAAAACCCGATGCCCCGGGGGCACCGAAAACAAAAATGGATGCCCTTCCAACCAGGCACCGGGGCGGCGTTCTTATGCATTCCGGCCCGGAGCCCGCGGGATGGATGGCTGGGGTTGGCAGGAATGGCGCGAAATGGCGCGATGACTGATGGATACATACTGCCCTCGTGCATGTTGGCGTGAGCTGCATTGAATGCGCGCGCGATCCTCTTGGAAAAGATGGAAAGTCCGTGAGGAGGGAATGGGTCAAAAATTCAATTTAACTGTTATTATTTCGTCGCGGTGGAGGTGGCGCGTGGTGGTTTCCGGAGAGTTCGTGTCCAGTGCAGTGCGCATACATGCGTCACTGATTGGGATCAGCGCTATCCCGGTCCGCCCGGGAGTGCCCGGACGGATGACATTCAATGGCAGTCGTGTGGCCCTTTCCGAGGGCAGATGATCGATTTGAAGTGTCCATTCTAGAGGAAGCCAATTCGTTTCGCCTCCTTTGCCGGAGGAACCCTATTGGGCTGGGGCGTCCATGCTCGAAATATGGGGCTCGAAAATTAGGTCACTCACGATAGCAATAAATCGAAGCAACACAAACGCTTTCATGTGAGTTGTTCGCCAAAGGTGAGAAAGCTGATGTGGTTGGTGTCGCCAGGGGAATGGTACCAACGAGTGGGGGAATATTTTAAATTCCTCCAAACGCATAAGACACGCACCAAGGTATCGCGTCGTGGTCAATGGCCGAACGGAGAGGAGCGACCGAACCGCCGACAGAGGGTCAAGTGCGCGACGGACAAGTGACAGTTTCAACACACGCTTGCGAGATCCCGCCACTATCGAGATCGAAAGAAAAGCCCGCTCCGCTTTGGAAAAACTCCACGGTAAATATTGTACGAGCCGGCGAACGAACAATAGTATCGTCAATGTTTATCTGACGCATACCATTTCACGCAGACGGACAATTCTGCAATGTCATTCGGCGAATGAAGTCACCCTTGGACGGGAAGGGACTCTATGCTCGGGAGGATGTCTTTCTTTCACTTTTGTCACCTCGTCAAAACGGTGTGAAATGGACGGGTGTTGCCACTTGTTCCTGGCTTTTGCTGCCCAGAGCCATGTAGATCGCGTTGTTATGCGGGCCTTGATGACTTTATTTACTGGATTCAATAAGAATGGTACCGTGTGCTCAAACTATTCGAGCAAATATTTGTATTTACGATTACTCATTTCAAATAACTTGTTTTGCCAATTTAAAGCAACATGGTTTTTGTTACAAGTGAAATAACACTCAATCGATAGCATAATAATCGAATCCCTTTTTTAAATCCTTGTTCCAATACATGTATACTAAATGATATGCGGTATAAAATTTGACTTGTTTTGAAACAAAAAAATAGTACAACATTCTGAATTTAAAATTTTATTTAATTGTTATTTGTAAATGATTGTTTTGGAAACTTTACTAATCGTTTGTGAACTCAATTAACAACTTTCGGTTCATGCCGTAAAACTTTTCATTTGATTGAAAAATACTTGTGAAAACATATCAGAGTTGTTAATTTTTGTTATAAAATTCTAAAAAAGACATATGGCGCCCTGAAGTGGGTAACAAACATAAAAAAAACCGGACGCATTTTTCTTTTCTTTTCACTTTAATTGTTTTATGCATTTGTTCTTTTCATTTAACTGTGTATTCATGTTATTTTCCTTGTATTATTCAAATCACAATGATAATGAGTGTATATTGTATTTGATTTAATTTAGCTGTTATTATTTCTTAGGGTAAGAAATACAATAACCCCCCTAAAAATTAAGTCTATGTAAATGAAAAATAACATTTTTTTCTAATTTTCATCCATTTTGACAATTTTAATCCTGTTTTAACCTCCACTCTACCATCGTAGATTTGCTTGAAGGTGATCTAAAACGCTTCTCTGATTAAACGATTAAATCACTTTTAACTTTAAACTGGGTTTATACGAAACTCTCTTTGTTGGAGGTATATTGCTTAAGTTACGTGATTTTGAAGACGATTACCAAAAGTTAATAAAAAATAAATCAGTTGTCAACAAATCGACCGGTAATCCATAAGGCTAGAATCAAAAAGGTAGTACCCGTGTATAACGACCCTCTTAATCTAACTTTGGTCATTTTTGAACTTAAAGGAGGTCGTAATACACGGAAAAATACGGTAATTGTAAGTCAACTATCAATGTTTCATATAATCTAATTTTATTTAGCGTTAGCATCAAGACCTTTAAATCTTTAAAATCGCTCTCCCTACTCCTATGTTTGGTTTGCGGAAAATTCGTATGCAGCTCCCGAACTACACCTTCAATAAACTGCTAAGAAAAATCGTGAACGGCTACAGTCGAGGGTCATTAAATTGCAAGTCAAGCCCAGAAACGGTTGACCCAACGAGGGCTGCGATGTTCCCGTTGCCGGGAAGTGGATCCCCAGACAACCTCACTGCCCGACTTTACCAGGATTGTCCCTGCATATGGTGGTACCGCAGTACGTGCTAAACCACACGCGCCCAACAAATTCCCCGTTTTTTTCCTTCCTCTCCCTCCTCCACCTGCTGCCCGGGATCGGATGCAGCGAAGGAGAACAATCTTAATTGAAAATTAATATTCCGCACACCGTTCTAACCGGAGCCCCATTATTCACACTGGCACCATCTCGCGGCGAACTGGAGCGCGAGTGTTGCGAGCCTGACACCGCGGCCTACCGTAGAAGTTCATTCTGGGGCTACAAACTAGCGACTGCGTTGCAGGCGACGCCACTTCCCCCGGCATACAATGCCGAACTCCCACGCACACGGGAGTCACAGGAGTCACCAACCGTCGCAGGACGTCGTTTGGAACCCCGTTCTCAAACCGGCGGTCTTCTCGGTTACTTCCGTTCCTTGTCAAACGGTCTCGTTACTACAACCCCCGATCGGCCGCGGCGTAGTTAGTGGCTTTGTTCGCCAGTCAAGCCACACGACGAACTCGCGTCGACGGAGTGCAGTTATGCGGTGTTCGGTTGCCGGCCCGGTTGTTGTTGTCCCCTCGCGGCCACCGAATCTCCGCAGCCTTTGGGCCGCAATCGACGTTTTGCGAATGCGCCCTCCGATGCGAATGCGACGCGAAGCGCGACTCAGAACATGGCAAAACTATTTCAATTGCCTCTATTTATGCTTATCACGGACGATTCATCTGCCTGCGCGCACACGTACGCGCACTCGCAGCCGCGGGGTCTGTTGGTGTGCATGTGTGTGTCGGAAACGGGAAAATGCCAGACGGAGGCCAGAACATTCCTCTTCCGAGGTGGAGCAGGCACATCCTGCGCAGGGATAGGAGTTTCCCCGTGTTCCCAGTTCTACTCTGAAGACACGCTTACAGAAGCACTATCCCGTTGACCTCACCTGAAGAGAAGAAGAGGGTAACAATCCACCCACCCACCCACAAGCACACACTTACACATGGTGCCAGTTGTCCGCTTCCATTTCACCATTCGAATGGCACAACGTTGCCGGGTTCATATCCCGCGCCGGGAGTCCTGTTACCATTCAATTGTTACTATTACTGATTAATTAAAATCGATAGCACATTTAAAGTCCGAGAACTTTCCGCGTGCCATCTCTGGCCATTTTCTTTCACTCGTCCTCTTTTTCTCTCCCTCTCTTTGCTGTTGTCTTCTTCTTCTCCCGCACTGACTCCGAGTGCGGGCCGCGCATCAGGAAGTGGTCTGCGGCGGTGTGCAGTAAAAATTGGTTGACATTTCCATTGCGCCTTTTACATGCCGTATCGTGCAATCCGCTCCTTTAAGGAAGGAACTCGCGGGCTACTTAGTCGCGCGGCCTTACTCCCTCACCCGCAACCGAAAAGGGGCCAGAGTTCGATGATTCGGTTAGCATACAACCACCCACCCCCATTCCCTCATCCGCCCCATTGTAGCGCGTGGCGAACTTGTCCGCAACTTTGACAGCTTGGAATGTTTGCATAAATCGGTTCGAGCCGGCACTGGCGAGGGCGGGGGCAAAGGACGCGGTCCGGAGGGGGCACACGTATTCTACTAACGATGTTACGAACTCCGACTCCATTCTAGCCAATCGAATTACGTGATCAGATCACTTCTGTCGTCGCTAGTTTGGCGAGCGTCCGAAAATGTGTAACGAGTGTAAAATGAGGAATGTGTATGAAATGAGAAAGGCAGTTGGTGAGTTTCAGAGAGAAAGGTTTGGTTTGCCAATATCAACTGCTACAATTTAAACCAAATATTTAGCCTTCTTTATCACAAGGGGTTAATGTTTCGTTTATAATTCATAAATGATGGACTATAATTTTTGTATAAATTTTTGTTATGCAGCAGATTCTAATAGATTTTTAAATGGTCGTGAGCATTTAACGATATTTCGTTTGTTTAGCTACTTTGCTTTTGTATTTCTTATGATTTTGGTTCTTTTATGGCTAAAGTTAGGGCTCATACCCTATCTTCATGTTCTCTTGTTACTACTATCTAACGAAGTGTTTTTTAATGTTTTCTGAAGTTAGGAGCTTATGTTATATTTCACGATTGTTATATTGATTCAATTTTAAGTTTTCAAATACACTAAATACTCGTTTATACGGAAAATAGTGTAGCATAGAAATGAGTATTATAATTATTTGAACAAGCAGAACAAACGAATAATTTTTCGAATCAAGTAAACAACACAATACAAATCAACGGTTGGAAAAGAAGATTGAAAACTATTAACTTATTAGAAGAAGACTTAGAGAGTTTTGAGACTAACACTGTTGTTCTTCTAAATCTGATACATTGTAATGAACATATTCTTCGGTGCATCATTTTGTACATTTGTTCCGAACCGCTGAATGAGTTATAAACATGTTAGTACAAACGACTCTCGATTATCCAGCTGCGGGTTTATTTCAGCGCAGGTTTTTCGCGGTCTGTTAGTTAATTTTTGCTCGTTTTTATGTGAGAGCGGCTTAGTCCAAAACAGCTAAATTAAGATATTTTAGTTCAGCTTAGAATTGCTTCCCACGGTGGTAAGAAAGTGGTTCGGTCAATAGCTTTTAGGCTGCAATGAAACTAATAAATTAGAAAACTAAGTGTTCTAAAGATAAGTATCGAAATTGAAGTCACCCATAAAGGAAGTATAAGGTCGTTTCTTACCCACTGTTTCTTGTCCACTGTGTGCAAAACGCTCGTGGCATTCTTTTGGCCAATTTTTGCTTCTTTTCATTGCACAACTTCTAAGGCGGATGCATTAGCAACACTTACCAAACGTTGATGGCGGGCTTCTACCGCATCTACCAAAGGTAGCCATTTCGGCCGTTGGGGCGACTAAATGGTTTCGCTTGCGGAAACGGCACGGTACGTACTTCCCGTTTTTTTCCCCAATTTTTCTCCACACCGAATTCCGGAAGACGCGAGACGCGAAGCATCCAAAATTAAATGGATGGAAAAAATTCGCCCACAAACAGTTAGCTTAATAGCTGTCATTCTGCTGGCGCGCCGAGCGGGTTGAGCGCTTGCGGCCAACGGGCCAAACGGTGTGGCCGCCGGAACCGAGCGCACCCGAATGAAAAGCGTTCCGCGTCTCTCAGGTGAATAAAATGCCTCCGCGGAGAATGGGAGGGAGTGTGCATGGTGGGGGGACAACGGTGGGATGAAAGGTATGAATTAAACATAGGAAAAATTAATAAACGACGCGCTAACCCGCTGAGAGCGAGCAGGCTCTGCCTATTCTCCAGTGCATCCTGTGGGAAATTTGTGGCCGGATGGCGATCTAATGGCACCTTCTGCACCGTCTGGTATTTCCATCTTGTACCCAGGGGTCAGTTTATATGCCGCTTCACACCACCCGGAAGGTGCAGGAACAATTCCAAATCCATTTGGGAGTGGGGGGACTCGCCTATTTTTCGTTAGCGTTGAATAGTAAAAGAACAGATCTTGTCTCACAAACGTCCCAAACTACGAGACTAGGTAGCTGCAAACCAGATTGTTATAACTTCTAACCAGCAATGAACAGATCTTGATCGACAAGAGTAATCCCTGCTTGCCTTAAGCTAACCGAAACTTGTCAGACCACACGACAAACCACACCTCAGCTCGCCGAAGCTCCAAAGAGAATTGCGTAAGCTTCTTTTGATAGATGAATTCGTACCAAAGCATTACGTCATATGAATTACAATAATTATGAGCGTCAGATTTTGGCCCCGCGGGATATGAGACCTCTTGGGGTGAAGGCCGCAAAGTGTCCAGCTGTGCGCTCCGCGAAACTCAGCACGATCGGAATCCCCCATCGGTAGAATTCTTGTCCGCACCCGGTAACCCCGAAACGCCTCCCCGCCGGAGCCGGTGTTGGGACGTGAAAAGTATTACGCCGATCCAAAGGCCCCGTGCCGTTTTTCGATTTGCGTTCTACCGTGCTCCAGTTTTCCAGCTTTCTTCTGTTCCTTTCGCGATGCCGAAAGCCACATGGCGTGGTGGTAGCAGGGGGTGATCCCGTTTCGGATATAGGATATAACTATTTCCACCGAAACGCCCTTGGCAAGGCGGTGGTACGGTGTGAGTTACGCATGAAAATTGTATGTTACAATTTTCAGCGCGAAAGCGAGTCCGTATTTTTGCGGATGGTTTTCTTCGGCGCTTTAATCAAGCCAAGTAAATTCTTCAACGCTTCCCAGCCTCCCAACACGGTCTAGGTTCGCTGCTAAAGGAATGTGCGATGTCACAATATTTATGGTTCTTCTTCTCTTCCGGAATTCATAACAACATAAATCGATTCAAATTAGAGATGTGTAATTCAGATTCAGATGCACAAATATGATTGATTCTTTGTGTTTTAGAGATTCTTGATCTTTTAATGAGAGATTAATTGATTCCAAAGAATCCCCTTTTTTATCGTATGGATCCATTTTGATGATCCATGATTTTTTTTAATAGAATCATAGAGATTTTTGAAAGATCTATGAAAGATTCATGACAAAATTCAGGTTTCGAAAGATTCATAAACGTTTATAGATTCGAATCCCAAAGGATTCATGAATCCATCTGAATGAATCGTAGGTGAAAGATTCATATTAGAGTTGTGTATTTTTTTGATTCAGATTCATGAATTTGATTCAGATTCATGAATCTGAATGAATCTCTGCCTTATAAGGGAGTCATGAATCTTCCATCGAGAGATTCATGAATCCTGAAGACACACCAACTGATGAAAAGTCACCAGTCAAAAGTGGGTTGAGGGACCCCTTTTTTTTGGTCGCATTGTCCACGTCTATCGATGAAAGATTCATGAAGATTCATTCAGGTTTAGAAAGATTCATTAAGCTTTGAAGATTCGAATCCGCAAAGATTCATGAATCCATCGTAATATGAATGAATCTCGCCAAAAGATTCATAAGACACAACACTGGTCCATATGATTCTTTCGCCAAAGTCCACCGAAGCCTTCAGAACTTGCCCGGGTGTAAAAGCTGGCGCCAGACCAGTTCCGCCCTAGAACATGATCGCGACCTGTCCGCAAGGCCTTGCCGAGTTTGGTGGCCCAACATCCAACAACCGAGCAGAATCCAGACCCCGTCGCCGCCGCCACCAAACTCTCCTTTGCGCCCTCCCCCAATCCTCGCCGCTCGGCAATCAACACTTTGATGATGTATAATTTTCCAGCTGATTTGCTTTTCACACCTGCTTCGGCCACGCTCGAACGCGCGCGGACTTGCTTTGATGGACGAACGATTTGTGTGTCTGTGTGTGTCTGTGTGCGTGTGTGGTTGTTGTGCATGTTGTTCCAAGGCAGTCAATCAAGAGCGGCGTTTTCGGGGTGGTTTTTTATTTTTTCCAAGAACGGCGGGTTCTGCTGATCAATCGGTGGTACTTCTTCACCCCCTCGGAGGAGGAGAAAATCTTCGAAGGGTAACAACAGTTACACACGTTTACGCGAGTTTTCATCTTTCGTAAGCACTGTGGGCTGCGTGATCGTCCCCGAAAACGTCGATCGCAGGGGGAGGGCAGATGATCCATCGGGATGAGGATGATGAAGTGCGGCCAGATCAGTCACTCCGTTTCGCGTGGAAGAAGGGGCCTGCTCAGTAGGTCTATGGGGATTCTCCTCGCGTTCGGCGTTTGTCACTGGTACCGTTGCGTGGCGCGCTGACGCTAACGTGTAGGTTCCGCTGGAAAGGCGTCGGAATTTCCCATTCCGCTGTCGAGCGTCGTTCGCCACAGCTTACGCGCTCCATTTCGACGTTCGAGACGGCCTTCGGGAAAACTACGGGGGTGGCACTTTACTGTCAGCCTTCCGGCTAGAGAGAGGCGCTTTTCCGCCCACTCGCCGCAAGTGACCGAATTCCGTCGTGCTTCCGCCCGACGTTTGACGTTGGCGATCGATGCTTTGCTGCAGCTCCAAAATCAATCCATGCCAGGAGAGATGGCGTTTTGCCCGGGGAAACTAAAGCCACACACACGCACACGGGCGCGAACGTCTGAAATGTAATGCGAGCCGGAGGCATTTAAAAAGCGCCTTAAAGCGTCGTCCATCAGTGCGGCATTAACACATATTTCCTCGCGCGGGCAGGATTTTCTCCTCCGCAGGGCTTCCCGCAGTCGGATCGCGGGCGGAAATAACAATTACGACGCCATCGCGCGCTTTGACAGAAATGTCAATCGATTAGCGTCGAATACGAGGGGGGAAGGACGCGGGTCCGTACCGTTAATATGTTAAACCCGCTGCCATCCATCCACCGGCTCTATCGCCATCACGAAAATCAATTTCGGATGACAAACGACATGCAGCGAACGGTTGGAAGAATGTGTTATCCGTCTTCCGTCGGCGCAAAGTGCGTTGGTGGACACTATCGGCGACGCGGTGCGGTGACATCCGAGCATAAAAGCGACAAAACGATCGATTGGAATTATCGAACCGTCGAGCAGAGTGTGAGGGTGGAAAACCCCGGACATGTGATGGTTGTTTGGCAATCGGGTGACCTTCATCTCGGGACAAACTCCTCAACCTCCCTAAGCTTGGGTGTTTCCCCGGATGAACCCAGGAAGGGGAGCGGGAGGCAAGCATGATGGGATGCGTTCTGGTTCGCTGCACATGCTGATTTGATATGATCGATGATCGGTTCCGAACTGCTTCGGCTCTTGCTCTTGCTTCGGACGTCCCGTGGTTCAGTTCTTCCCGAGTATTTTGAGCGTTCCTTTCCGCTGCACCTCGAGATCGTCGATAGCTGGTGCGGTCGTCGTAAGTTGCGTTTTGTTTGTTCGGCTGTTTGTCGAAGGGTGATAGAAATCGCCGTTTAACAGCAAATAGATCACGACTTGCTCACCGACAAGCGACGGTGTAGCACTATCGTGATAGCTGAGTAGTGATTGGAGGTTCCAGCGAACCGGTACCGTTTGGGCGGAACGTCGAGCTTAATCAACGGACCGTGGTAAAACCGATCGGGGTGTAGAGATTCTACTAACTCTCGGTTCCTTTGTACGAAATTCCTGATGGAGTTTATCTTATTTTCCAGGGCTATACTTTTCTTCAATACCCAGTATTTTGGGCCGGAATGGCTTCATATTCGATTGTAACATAGCAGAAAACCAAAGACCATATTGTAGTGATGTACATACTGAGTAAGAATGAGTGGTTGAGTTGAATCTTACTATTGAATGATTGATGTAAAATCTGATGGATATTTTTGTTATTCCCTTTCGATTTGAACCCTTAACAGGGATTCGAATCCCAAAAAAGTGAATTAGTGAGTAAAAAAGTTGCTAGTCGTTATAAAAATTCGAATCCCAAGAAGAGATTTGGATTCCAATTGAGGATTCGAATCCTAAGAGTGATTAAAAGAGTCGCCATCGAGGGTCGAATCTCATGCTAGGATTTGAATCACAAACTGGGATTCAATTTACTAACATGTACATTAGATACATTTGGGATTCCAATTCCTATTTGAGTTTCGAATCCCAGTTTGGGATTCAATTCTCTGTGGTGACTAGTAACTCTTTTACTCACTCTTGGGATTCGAATCTCTATGACAATTAGCAACTAAACAGGGATTTAAATCACCTCGACGACTAATAAATCATTTTACACGCTTTAAATCACAAAAGAGTGACCAAAAGATTTGAATCATCGTGATGATTGATCACTCTGATTCAAATGTTTATAAAGAGCTGTTATTCTCATCACTAAGGAAAGATTTAGCGGGTTATCGATCTATTAGTAAACCCGTCTAGACTAATTCACTTCCGCGATGTGCGATACTTGTTGATGAAACCCAGATAACTAACTGCTTTCCTTTATGTTAGCGTTTCGAAAAGAAACTCGACCTAATGTAGCAGGTATCCTAATTACAAACCTCCGAACGTTTGGACAATCGAGTAATGAGTGGTTTACCAAACCAAACTAAATGACGATCGTTTGCGTTGGGTGATCGATCCCATCCCGCCTATTGCCGTCAATATTTGGACATGGATCATAGAACGACCGCGGACGGATCATAATCGTCTCGATTGGGAGAACCCGGTACCGTTCGCCCTCGTCGGACGTTCGCCCCAGACGCGATGGTGTTGCGTTTCGCAAGGCTCCGCTTTTTCCGCTTCTCCGGAATGTTGTTGAAACATGCTGCGTTCGTGCTTATCGGGCGGTCGCGATCGATAACCGTGGGCATCCACCCGGTGAGGAGGGCGTAGGTCTCTCCCGGTTGTTGGATAACAGGACCGACACAAAAGGGGTGGAGAGGGGAGATCCAATTTGGAAGCTTCTGTCGGCATCGGCCGGACCGGGGAATGATTCGGGTGATTTACGAGATCACCGGACCGTTGTGCGATAGGACGTTATCTAGATCGGCTGACCGGCGGCGCATGTGCATGTCCGGTGCGACTGGGACATACCGTTTCTTCTAGTCGTCTCTTCGGTTTCGGGTGGTTCCGAAAGGGGGGGCAAGGAAAAGACAGGGACAGTCGTGAAATAACAAAGCAAAATCAGTGTCCGCGCCGGGTTTGCTATGCAGTTTCGATTTCATCTGCCATCGCCATCTCCGTCAATGGCGCCCGCCCCTGCTTCCCCTACCAATGGCCAACCCTCTCCTTCAGCGTATGTGTGTGTGAGTGCGGTTTGGTGGTTGTTTTAGTTTTCTTTTCTCCACCCCGCGAACCATTGGGCTTTGAAATCGATATTTAATTCAACCGATCCAACGTCTTGCGGTTAGGTATCGGCAAGGAGATGGTGCGGGGGTGGGGGGCGGGACAGTGTGGTGCCGGCGGGAAACATGACTGCAACTCGAGCATGCACTCGTCGGGCTCGCGTGGCAACGGGCAGCCGGAGCGCGTTAGCCGTGGTGATTTATGATGTGGGAAGAACAAATCAACTTCGCAACAGAACCGCGACCGCAGCGCACCGAGCGTCCTTTCCCCGGCACACCCTCGATAATGTTATCCCCTGCCCTCCTACTCCTCCCCCAACGGGAGGAAATTCATTCGGGTATCCGGACGCGCGGAACTTCTTCTTCAAACACGGACCAGGCCATCCATCTAAAGCCGATCGACATCACGGGTATTTCGTGCGGAGGACATCGATCCGCCAGCACACAGTGTTCCATCATGTGGTGGTCTTGGCGGACATGAACAATGGTAGCGATCGGACGATATCGAAGGTGGGACAAAATGATGTATTGCCAGGGACGGTTGGCGATGATCTTTCTGTTCACAAGCAGTTTAAAATCAATTTACTAAGACACCAGAATAAGGTGTTAAATTATGGATTTCGGATTCATGTAATTAAACGGATGCTTTAGATGCGAATTATGTTGAAATTATAACTCAATTATCAATGAAAGAAGTGAGTAAGAAAAACAAGATACGCAGAATAATAATCAATGCCATTTAGTTTTTTTTAACTAAATCTTAATGAAAGATTTGTTTTGCTTCAAATTTGAATTTTCATTGGAAATCTCTTGCTTGTTTTGCGTTTTTGATGATTTATTCCTATTCAATCTAAGGTTATATGAAACACAATTTAATTGTCAGTGCAAAAAATAAAATATGATCAAAAGTTTTATTTTAGTTTTGCTGTAACTAAACACGATCACACCATAAAGAAATTTGTTTCTAAATAAAGTTTACATTACGAAGAACTTTTGATATAGTAATTAAGGGTTTTCTGGGACAGTTTACATGCAAATCTGACTTACTATGTAAGCCTTAAGTAAGCTCTTATCTCTCACTGTACTTTGTAATTTGTATTTGTCACTATACCTTAGGCTTCCAAATGATATTAAAAACCTATCTTTTATTGAAGAATACTGGAAAATTTCAACTAGTTGTATTGGCTTCTCGTAATCAGATTCGTAAATATTTAAGAATATTGTACCTCAGCAAGGTTTCAGCAGAATGATCTAACAGGAAGTTAAAAGCACGATTCATGACCAACTTGCCCCATTGTGCACTGGGCCGTCTCCGGTCCAACCCGATGTGATCCGGAATTAATCGGTGCACGATCGAGTATGGAGCATGGCGGATGGTTAAAAAATAATAAAATATTGAAATGTGTGTTTTCACAGCTTGCGCCACCGCATCGGCGTTCGAACGAAGGCCCGGATCATCCCGGATGACCGCAAACCATCTCACGAGTGTCCGCAGAACCCCGTTAGCTCGCGTGAGGCTCGCGCGGAAAGGCGTCAAAACCTAGCCGGCCGAAGCGTGAAATCATGAATTCTATTATCAATGGCGAATGCATCCTCCCTCCCACCCGGGGGTGATGGGCAGGGCCGCACATCATCGGCGATGCAGCGGGCGATGCCCACCTTTTTTTTCTGCGGGGCTTGGCCTTTCGTTTACAATTATAATAAAATAAATTATCGTGAAAATGTGCGATACGATTCATGCTCGTCGTTTGCTGCATGTTGTGGCCAGATGAAATTATGATCATGTTATGTAAATAGACGAATAAATCGATCTTTACTCCTGGCTGGCTCGCTCGGGGGCGGGCTTGGTATCCGCTTGATGACCGTGATGACGACGATGCTGCCGATGATGGGCTAAAAGCAGATGCGGAAAAGTAAAAACGCACACAGACACACGAGCAAATCACTGCACCGAAGCACCGATCGGATTGTATTCTAGGAAATGTTTGGCTGAAAATGTAGCCCCCGGTAACGAAGCTTAGAATAAATATTTATGCACAAGCCGTACCAGCACAAGCGCCTCGCAGCGATCCTTAAGTGCCGTAGGAGGAAACCTTGGATAGGGATTTTTCATCCTGGGACGCAGAGTTGAGAGAGACATAGACCGGAATATATATATTTCGTGAATCAGAAGAATGTGGCCACATCCAGGAAGTGCAGGAAAATGCACAGCATAGTGCAATGTGCCCTTGGGGGAAAACTGAAGAACCGTTCTGCCAAGGTCTTCAAAAAAGTGGTTCGGAGCGAAAATAACCATCCCTCCGTAGACTTATTTAAAGTTGACTCGCTTGCGCGAACTCTTACGCTGGAAGAAAGCTCGACGAAAACCGTCCATTCCCTGGCGGATCATCCCCCGGTCTCGCATTTGCTGTTAATCGACATCGAAGGGCCCGGGCCGGGGAAAAAGAAAAACAATTTTACGCCGTTGGTTTTCGAAGGGAACGACGTGGAAACATCATTTGTGTTTTCTACCTGCAATCTCACTGGTTTCTCAAGGTTTGTTTTTTTCCACCAACTCTTCCAGCATTTTGAACTTTCCTTGTTTTTACCACCCTATAGGTTTCACCCCCGAAGGGTGTTTGGTTTTGTTTTCTTCAATGCGTTCGTATGGTAGGGTCGGAGGGTTTTTTTCTTCTTTTCTTCGCTTTATCTCAATCCACCCAAACAGCCATCCTCCGGCGACGATCCACTCTGAGTACCGTAAAATTAATTTTTACAACTAAATTTATTCCGAAACCCAACCATCTCCGCCGCGTCCTCTCATTCCCGCCTCCCACGGGTGCTAGTTGTGGGTGTGTGTAGGAAAGTTTTCCCTTGTCTGAACCGGTACTTGTTGATGTGCCGGAGGTACATCATTCGGTGTCGGATGCAACGCCAAACGCATCAGCTTCGTCGCCCGGCTCCAGCCCGGGTTGCCGACGGTGATCGATTACAATCGCTGTTGGGCGAGTTTCCACGCGCTCATTTAGGGGGAGGGCAGAGGGCTGTTGCAAACTCCACACACCCCGACCCCTTGGGCCGCAGTCAGTGTGTTTGCGCTGTCCATCATAATTAAACGACATAAAATTAATAAAGACCGTTTTTCCCCACTCTGATTGCGGGCTGGCTCGGCTGATTGTAGTACTAACGGGAGCGATTTGGTTAGCTTAACCGGTGACCGGACCCTTTTGGGACGCGGTGGGCCGTGTTTTTAAGGGTTCATGTTTCTGTCGTCGGAAGATTCTGGGTCAGTTGGTTTGGTAGCGGTCGCTTTCCCCGGGATCGCACTGGGCGTACGTTTCACATATCACGAGAGGATCTAGTTGATTGATGTTGCCCTTCTGGGAGACTTCGGCCGCTGACGCTCCGAGGGCACCACCAATCACGGACCAGTGACCGTATATTATCGAATTTTATCTTGCCAACATAATGACGGACATTCGTATCGCACAACTCCGGCCGACGGTCGGTTGGGTCGTCGGGAAATGGTATCGATAACGCTTCATTTGGAATCTAGTGGATCGTTCATTAAAATTCATTACCGAAAAACAACAGCCTGTTGACTGTTTCCACTTAATAATATTGATTTTTATCGAGCCGAATGCTCGAGTTTTAAGAATCTTCCCAGGAGGGGTAGCAAACGAAGCGTTGAAATGTCAGCATTAGCATGCTTGATTATAGCATCGAAACGATGGTTTGTTTTCATGAGAATAATTTGCGGCACTAAAGTTAAGTACATCCTTTTTTAATTTAATTAAGAAACGTTATTACAAACGTTCTTTTCACTCAAGAGAAATCTTTTGAAGCTGCTCTTTGGTTGGAGAAACCACCAAATTTCCAGTCTTTTACTTCCCGTATTTGTTTGTAACAGAAGAAAGACCGTTTTCTCGCTTTCCACCTATTTGATACATATCTCTAATCTAGTTCCTAGTTCCTTTATCAGGTGCTGTTAGAGCGAGTCCGGACTCGCAGTTCCGGACTATCTCTAACAAAAGTATTATTGTCATTTTCTTTCGGTTAAGCATAAAATGTACTTTTGTTAATAACAAAATTGTAGCAGAAAAACAGAAGGAAATTATTCAAATGTTCAATTCAACAGACACAAAATCCGCTAAAATGATTTTTTGAGATCATTGAACAGTTTAACTTGTGACACAATTTTCTTTAAAGTTTCTTTTACATATTATGATGGAGTTATGTAAATAATGTCAGAATAACAGAATTCTCTTATGCTGGTACTAGTCATCGCTACATGATATGCTCCGGTTCCATACCGTCACGTTTGATTCACATTTTAATACTATACTTTTATTCTCTTTACTTTCATTTCAGGTGAGTGCGGACTACCAACTACTCCTACCTTTCGCGTGCTTGGAATTTACGATTGTCGGCGTCGGCCCGCTTTCATGTTGGCAATATTTTGGTGGAAACTCAATCCGACCGAATGTCGGTCTTCTCGCACAAGAGATTTACCGTGTGCCATCATCGGCTCGGACGTCGAAATTTAAAATCTGCGCTGCGGTTACTGTCCGCATGAAAGTAACACCGTGCACACTTTCACACGAAAAAGGGAAGGGCTGCAGTTGCAGCGAAAATGCAACGGGGAATACAAGCTGCTTTGCGTACGGTGCTCCCGGTTCTACCTCTACCGGCTGACCTGACGATGACCGGTGCACCGGTTTTTCGCACCATATCCCGGTTCAACCGAGTCCAGTGACCTTTTAATGAGCATCATCAGCGATTGCGACGTGCCAGAGTACAAACGACAAACACGTCCACAGGCGAGGAACCCCAGTGTGGAACCCGGTGTGCGTGTGTGTGTGTGATGATCCGGTTGCAAAAAGGTTGGTTGGGACGAAATTTAGCGCTAGCGCCTCCCCGGCGACCCCGAGCAAGGTCGACCGCCATTCCCGCTGGAAGCAGCAATTAGAAGGCCCCCACCCCTCCTTCCTGGGCCAGTTCCACCGTGCGTGAACGGCCCCCGTTGGCGTTTTCGGTGTTGGCTCGGGCAAAAATCTCGAGCTGCGGGCGTAGTTACGCTTCGGGTAGCTTTTAATTAATAGATCAATCCGGCAAATGCCGCAAAGCGCTGCCACCGCGACGAGGATCTTAGCCAGCAACAGCCGTGTGAAGGTGGCGCATTAAGGTAGGCGGCCTGGCGTGCGATAAGATGGCCGGGCCGGTGCGCTTAAAGTGGGCCGGGCAGCGGTTGTGCAGAATGGCGCCCTAATGTAATCACGCAACATGGCCCGCTCGCAGCTATTGGTAGTTAATTACAGAGCGTACAAAACTTCTGACGTTCGTTCTCACGCAAGGACGTCGGCACGGATCGTCCCGGATCTCGGTGGTGCTGATTTCGGCCCGATCCGGCCACACCACAGGGTTGGCTCCTGACGCTCCCGAGCTATTTCTTATGCTGATCTCTCGCGAACAAATCTAGAAGAAAAAAAACTGGAGTTGTGTAATTCCGATTCTGATCCATGAATCTTAATGATTCTTTGCTTTATTTTAGAGAGTCATCAATTTTTTAAAAAGAGATTCATAAATCCCTAAGATTCATTAATGATAATAGAACAGAAAATTGTAGACCTAAAAAAGGGTGGATAGACTCCCTGTTTTTTTTTGTCACATGATCCACGCCAACGAAAGAATCATGTAGATTCGTGAAAGATTCATCAAAGAGTCATTAAAGTTTCGAAAGATTCATCAACGTCATTTTGTTACATGACCCACACCAACGAAAGAATCATGAAGATTCATGAAAGATCCAAAGATTTATTAAAGTTTCGAAAGATTCATCAACGTCATTTTGTTACATGACCCACACCAACGAAAGAATCATGAAGATTCATGAAAGATTGAAAGATTCATTAACATTTGAATATTCGAATCCCAAAAGATTCATAAGTCAATATGAGTGAAACTTAGACAGAAAAATCATATGAATGAATCTTGCTTAAATTATTCATAAGGCACATCACTGGACAAACCCCAACCAAGAAAAGATCAGCATTATCGTAAGCGGCTAACACTTTCCCTGCGTCGTTCTTGCTTTGTCCGATTCCGAATGGGCGATGAAATGTGGCTAATTGATGCGCACGCACGGCCCAACTTTTGCACAAACCGGTGCTTTAGTTCTTCACCGCCAACGTCCGACATCGGGCAAGGGGAACAGGCGGATCCGAACATCCTGCGATTCGCGTGGGATGATGCTGGCTTCGTCTTCGCACCGAAAGGTACGAATTAACGGGCAAGCGTAAGCGCAAGCAAAAACCAACACGTGCCACGTGCAAAAGCTTGCCCTTGTGGAGGAAATCCCGTGAGCGCCGAGGGTTCGCTTGCGTGAGTGTACCGATTAGCGAAATTTTATGGTGTGGCATGCCGGCTTTTTTTTCTCCTCCCTCCAGGATCCACGAGGGTTGGGGGGGGGTTGGAAAAATGCGGAAAATAAATATACTAAAACACATCTCTTCCCAAACCGAACGGTTCTCGACCGACCGATGATGGCCTTCCTAGGCCTCCTCGGGGTTTCGGGTTCAGCGAGCGTGCGATGATGCGAGAACATAGAACATCCGGGGCCGGCAGATCGCTATCCGCGACCGGACCAACCGCCCAACCGGTGGTACGCTGATGAGCGGAGTAGAACAAATAGCATCCGTTGTTTATCGCTGATCACAATCGCGGGGCCGCGCGTTGGCTTCGGCTCGCATTATAATCATAATGATGATGATGATCCTCGTCAGATGGAAGGTGCGATCTCACGATCACTTTCTCTAATAGTGTACGATTTCGTAGCGCCGCGATGCCCGCCGAAAAATACTCTCCCTGGCCCAAAGACTCCCCTCTCCCCCCCTTCACCCGTGTCGATCAACATCGGCGATGAGAAATGAGATCGTTATCATATGCACGAGATTTTCGTTCATTTTATGTTCCGTTTTGTCTGCAGCTTGTGTTTCTTTCCTCCCTCCCCCGTACCGCTCTCCGTCTGCGTGTGTATTCTATGTTGTTTTTTTTAAGGGAGAACATATTTGTTTACCCCCCCCGGTGAAAGGGGTGAGAGCAGGGTATCTCATTAAAGCCGTTGCAGGTCTTTCCAGTTTTGTTTCTCAAAACGGACAAAAAAATCTTAAGGGAGGAAAACACAATCCGCGACCGAAGACAAAACCGGCCAAAGCCAATGACCGGTCGTGTCCCGTACGTGTGCCGTATGTGTCCGTAAATTGATTAAAGCAGTTTCGTGCCTCCTTCTTCGGAAGCTATCTTGATCGCTAGGGTTAAAAGTAAAAGCTTTAATTGTTTCCTATTTTCTCTTTTTCTCACCGACCGTTCTCGCTCGAGTTGAATCCCGGGCAAGGCAGCTACAAGTGCACTGCTCCACGCCACGCATAGGTCTGGGCCGTGTGTGTGTGTTGGCTTTTGGGGAAGAATGATGAACTGGCATTAATTTCATAAATTAGATGAGTCGTTGGCGTACTTCGTGCGTGATTATTTACGAAAACTCTCCCAACCCACCGTTGTTTCTGTTTTTTTGTTGTTCTGGTTTCTTTTGGGTTCGGAATGGAGAATGTGTTTGCTGGTTTTTCATCACCTAACGGGCAGTACCTTTGCACCGCCCGGGCGTTGGCCGAAAAAGAAGCAGCATTTTCCAGCCGAGAACATACGAGACCTGGATGACGACGACAAGCGGGCGATTTACGACCGTATCTATGAGTGGCCGAGGGGTACCGTTTGTTTTTAAAAGAAACCCATTCCGGTTCCGACCTCCTTCCCCCTCGCTTACATGGGTCATTCTGCCCGTTCTGTTCGGTCCGATACTCATTTCCACGGATAAGAAAAAGGCCGCAAGTAAAGCGTGGCACGCAAACCGAAAAATAAAAACAACGTTGTAGAATACATAAAGCGGTGGCCGGTGGCCAAATAAAACGCGCCAACCATCGATAGGAAAATTTATTCATTCATATAAAATACAGCACAGCAGCAGCGCAAGCTCCCGACCCGGTGACTAACGGAACGGTAAAGAACACTTGGCCGCCCCATTTGTCAGTACGTTCCCGTCCGCCGGGTTCACCACCAAACCACTCGACGGGGATCAATTGGTTCTTGTGGTTTGGGATTCAGTTTCGAGGCGTTTTCGAGGCCGTATCGTATGTTCACCGAATTGCCTCCGATAAGCCCGCAGCCTAATTGGTCTGGTAGGCCCGACCCGTTACCGGGGGCGGTCCGTGTTCTCCGATAACCATCGGAAACAATATTGCGAAAATTATTAGTGTTGCTAAACAGGCTGATGGATCCGACCCGGGTCGTATCTCTATTTGGACACGGTGTACGTTTTGTTTTCACGAAAATAAACGGCCGACCAGAAGGAATGATTTCTCTGTTCTCGGTTTAGCAATTCAAACGGTGAGGTATTTATTCCAACCGTCGTGGTCGGTTGGAGAACAGGGAAGAAGTCTCTTAATCACGACCAACTGCCGGGCGTTCGGAGGGACCTTTAACCCACCGGAAACGGCGCGCGACTGTATGGGCCGGAATGAATGAGTTGGAAAATAAAAGTCTCAGCTGACCGCAGCCCAAAGGTCCGTGAAGGTCTCGGTCGAGGCTCGGGCCGTACCACTTTCGAGGTCAGTAGGAAATGGCAGCACCTGTGTCGCCGCACTCCATAAACATCCTCCACCAAGACACTCCCTTCGGGTGAATCCCCTGTTGGAGCTACCCTCCCCGGAAATCCATCCGAATGACGGATTTCTGCAAACACGAATTTATGCTGAGAAACGTGACGAAAACTACTGCCGGCGATATGGTTGACCGCATTCCCGGGGTCGTGCATGCTGGTAGTGCCACATTCACAAAGACTACATCTCTCCAGTTCCTGTAGTGGAACTTTTATTAATTCCTCCACATACCGTACTGAACTCCTTTCGGTCTATTCGGTATGATAATGTTCAGTTGTCTATGGTTTTGATTATCTTCGCTTACAATTGGCCAGAATCCTACAGACATATCAGGTGGAATTATGCCACGGATCGCGGAATGGCGGTGTGCTTCCTGACCAGGCAGAGTGGTTTTATGTGGGATTTATTCAAATCTGTAGCCAACGATTACGATCAGCTCTCGCTAACGAAGTGGAACTCCGCGACTCAGGAAGCTGGAAGTTCGACACTTCCAGACGGCTTCTAATGAATTCTTTGAATATTTAGCTTTTCGTCGTCTCTTTTTGAAGATGATTGATGCTCACGGCACCTGCTTTATGTCAGACATTCGACAGTCGTTCCCATCTCCTCCTCCTCCTCGCGTGGTGCCATTGTATCGCCGTACCCAGGGAGAAGAAGAACTCGTACCGTAGTACCCTCTCGACTTTACTTGAAGCAAAACAAACGTTGCACAGTGAAGATGGTACGATTGAGCCATAATTAATAGAGTATTGTTCTTTTTTTTAGCTTTTCCTGTACCCTGTACAGTCAAGTGGTAGAAAAGCCGGTGGTAATCGGAGGTTGCAGGAATTCGGCACCAAACGTCTCAAGAGACCCGTCAAAGACCATCATACGGTGTGTGTTTCCCTTCGATCGATTCCATTGCGGGCGATGTCCAAACATAGCAAGTTGTTTGCCGCCCAGAACCTGGACCGAAATAAAATGGAACACTTGTTTTTTCCCCCACTTTTCGCGGGGAGAAGCCTCTTCGACGAACTACCGAAGAAGGGGTTCGGGAGTTCGATTGCCGACATTTCCCGTTCCCGAATTGAGCTAACGGTACCGAAGGTTAAGAACACGCCGGTCAATTAGAGTTATTTATTAGAACCGATTCCGTCGCCGGACGCCAACGCGGGGACGCTGTGAAGCGATGATGAGCTTTAGGGTTAAATTAGGGTTTGCACTTCGATGGGGCTTCGCTCGGAGCCCTTTTTTCTCTTTCCTGTCTTCTCGAGACTCATCTTGTTTTTTTGTTATTCCTTTTTGGGCTTCCCGAACCCGAACAGAAGTGGAACTAACTCCCGAAACAAGTTATAAATCGGTTTTAATTGAGAGCTTATGTACCCTTTGGCGCCCGTGGAATGTGAGTGAGATTGTTTCATTCTTTACGCTCGGATTGGGAACCCTTTTTACGCATCTCTTGTGCGTGTGTGTGTATGTGTATTTCTTTATTCTTTTAAGGGCCACATTACACATCAGCAAACGTTCTCGGGTGGTATCGTCCCTTCCGTTCCGACGATCTGACCAATCGTTTATGGCTTTCCACATCGGTCCTCTCTGTTTTGTTGGAGGCAACCTTTCCCATTACTTTTTTCCCCATTTTCCGAGACGGAGGAGGGTTCGGGGTCTAGCATTTGGGTGCGTGGTGATGATAATTCTAAATTTATAAACACACCGGTTTTAAAAGCTTCTCCGGCGACGCACGCTCGATCGTTAGCGCGTTCGGGGTTCTGAAAGCCTCCCCGTGCCCGCCGTCATCATGTTTAGACATGGGTTTTGGGGTAATAAACTTTCCGGCGATTTGTAAATCAGCTGTTGAGTGCGCCAAAAGCTGTACGCCGCGCATATCTCCCACACGGGGAGGGAAAATAAACAACTCGCTTATAAGGAAGCGCCAACGTTCCTCGGGCTCGAATCTTCCCGACCCGATCTCTGGGGTCAGCCTGGGGATTAGCAATTGAAATACGAATTTTCCCGCCCGGCAAACAGTATCGGGCGGTCACCAGTTATTGGTTAACCCACTTGCGCCGGGATTGTGTTTTTCGGGCTCGTTTCGGGCGCACTTAAACGTGTTTGTGCAAATCTGTCCATCATTCCAACGGTACCCGGTTGTGCAACTACTGCGCCACATAACTCCGGTCCTGGTACCATTCCGAGCACTTGATGCTAAAATATTCTGCCCCAGATCGGTCCGGAGAGCGCCAAAGCGAGTCCATCCCGGTCGGAACGGAAACGCGCCGCGTCGTGGAGTCGACTTCTCTTTGTCGTGTCGCGACCCGGTGGCTTCGGTTTTCCCACCGGCCACTTCAGCAATCGCAGCGACTGAAAGCAAACACCCCCGTCCAGAACAAGCCCGAATCTTCGGCGTGCGATTGTGCAACGGACCGCGAGTGCCGGTCCCTGGCCCGAAGGGTTTACTCGTAAAACTGGGTTAATCGCTAATAGAAACACAATCCCGCGGGGATCACCGATTGTTTGTCAAAACGGAAAAGCATTCACAGGGCATCAGCCATCACCGGTCGAGGGCCACGGTGGACAGTGTGGAATTATCAAGCTTTTCCCACATAAACCTCCACCTCCACGTTTCGGCCCCGGTCCCCCGGGAAAGCAGGCGATTGCATCGCGTCCGGGAAATCGACCGATGGTGGTGGTTTCTGCAGCGCCAATTCCCGATTCGTGTGGGAGGAAGATGCAACCCAGAAGCAGCAACTCATACCGACCGGAAAGGCTGACCCATCCCGGCGCGTCAACCCACATGGTTTGGCTTGGTGTGACGAGTGGGTAGTGGAGACGTCATGCGACCGAAAAACCACCCCTCATCCACACACCTGTCCAGCCGGCGAGAATCTCTACCGAAACCAAGAAGCTTCCATTAATGACATCGCTTTGATTTCTGTCCATGTTCCGACCTCAATTTTTAGGCTTCGGGTGGGCGTCGCCACATTCGGTGAATTTTGCCTTCCGGACCTTCCCGTGCCGATTTGTTTTGCAACCCTTTTAGCACCGACGACAGGGTCGCTGGGAATCGACCCTCCCACGGTGCGGGTCGGTGTCGTTTGGACGCGGGAATTCGGGAAGAACGTTCCACCGATCGGCAGCACAATAGCGATAATAACATTCATCAGCGTGGAGCGAAAAACTGTGAAAAGTCCGCGCGATCGGATCGCGCCGGCGGAAAATGACAGACCGAATATCAATCGTCGCGGGGGCGCGCCCTCTAGCGGCGCTCCGGTGCAAACCAGTAGCACAGGTGAAGAATGTGTGCCTCTTCAGGGGTCATGGGAACCGCGAGCCCCCGGTGGGAGTTGGGCTTCTCAAGCAGCGATGAGGGGGATGAGCATTAATTTTTATATTTTATCATTTTACACTAATTATCCGTCCGGTTGGAAGGAGGAGTTTTTGGCTTCACCATTGCTCCCAACGCTCGGATGATGGCCTCGTTGCATTTGACCGCACTTCCTCCGCTTCGCGATGATGTCGTCATCAGGGCGCCAAAGGTGTCGGCAATTAGTGTCCGCGGGTTTGCGAAAAATGTTCGCCCATGCCAAAGCCATTAGTCGTCGTGTCTGGGCAGAAAAGAACGGGAGGAATAAAATCTAATGGTTTACCTCAATAGTTTCGATGAATTCTTTCCAAAGAATTTAAGATGGAGTATTTTTTGTGACAACGTATTCTCAATCCTCTTTAATGGTTTATGGTTTAATGGTTTTTGTCTACTTTTACTTGATTGATGTGAACTTTTTATGATGTTCTATCAGGAGAAAGAGTATTAATCCAGGAAGATGGTTCTCATTACGGAAATCATTAATTTGTCAAGCATGGTGAAAGCACATTTTCCTGTAATTTGACAGAATAGCTAAAGTTTAATTTTATAGATTTTTATTGGAATACAACTTCAAAAGTCAATTATTGCATTGCATTCGGTCGTAAATATTGTTGTTGATTGAACGATAAGAATTAATTAGAGCATTGTTTTGAATACTCTTACTGTGTTAACTAACCACAAACCTTTTTTCCTAACTGTTGCAAAAGCCAAGCTACAACATATATCAGTAATTTTTTCACAACTCATTTTTGTTGTTTGCCCATTAGACTTTGGCAGAATATTTAACAATGATAATATTGCAATATTAATAACACTTTTAATAACGTATGAAGAGTAAGTGAAATATTACAAAAATATATTTAAAGTCAATGTACTGCCTGGCTGGGGGTCCGCGACAGCCGAGTGGTAGCGCCGGTTAGAAAATCGGCCCATGAGCGCCGAGGCTCAGCACCTCGACGGCGTGGGTTCGAATCCCAACCGAGACCGGACCCTCCCCTGTACGAGAGGACTGACTATCCACGTACAACAGGGAAACAAGTCTCGTAAGCCCTTAACGGGCAGGCATGACCAAGAGGTCGTTACGCCAAGAAGAAGAAGTACTGCCTCGTCTCATAACGACCCGATGGAAAATGTTTTTCGATCTTATTAGAATTCATGGTGCCGTGCCGATGAAGAAACAATTTTGGAATAAATTGAAAATAAATTTAATAATGCATGTTGCAGTTGCTCCATGTCCGGCAAGAAAATGGTGACCCGGTTCTTTGTTCATTTACGATTTGAAAATGCGTTTCCTCTTGGAGACAACATCATCCGGTGTCCGACCTTTCCTTATGTCGTTTTCAATTATTTTATTCCGCTGTACTGTATGGTTAAATTAAAATAATTATCCCATAAAGACGTCTCTCAGCAGCCGATGTGTTCCTCTTTGCTCTTTGGCGATTGAGTTGTTTATTGTTTTACTAATCCACTACCGCCGACAGGAAAAGTACCACCTTTCCATCCTGCCTACCAGTTCCCCACGGCACGTCAAATCCACTTTCCATGGAAATTGATTCGTTCGCGTACGTACCGTATCAATCATATCATTTTGCATAGGAATGCAACGCGTCCTCGCGTACTCGCTCGCTCGGAGTTGCGGCAAATTCTTGGCATTCAAGCAAGATCACTTTTCCCGGTTGTGTCCAACAGACACACATAAACACACAGCTTCCCGGGCCACGGGGAGTTTCGTTGGGGCCGCATCGTTGGCGTGCCGTAATGATAATTTAATCGGTGTACAGTTAATTAATTGACTTTTAAATTTGTCCTAATGAGTTGTTTGTACATTCATCAGCGCATGGGTCGCATGGTGTGCGTACTACTTGGAGTCGGGCCGGTGGTACCTGGCCTCCGGCTGCTGCCGGTGGTGATCTGGTTTGCTTGTCTTCTTACTTTCCACCGCTTTTGCCCACCACCTCCCTTGTCGGTTCGCCAGTCCGACCTTGATAGGTTCGTCGTTTGCGGTTCTCGGTGGACATTTTCCACCGCGCTACGACTTCTGCACTACGCGACGCCTGACTGGCAACTTAGTTATTACACACGGGCGCACAAGGAAAAACCCCGGCCACCGAGCGGATCGGGGAAAGGAAAGGAAAAACAAACCAGTGCAACTTGTTTCCGGTTACGTTCCGGAGCGTTTCTTTTCCTCCCGGCGGCGTGCGGTTTGGATTTATTTTTCCCTCCCCGGCACGCTTTGGGGGCAGGTGGCTCATCCCTTATCTTATCTACCGGCCGGGGGCTTGGCAGGGAAGGCACGAAGCGGGTGAACTATTTGCTATTGGGCCGTGTCGTTAGACACACAGCGCACATTAGAGCGGCCATAAAAGCAAATAAATAAAGCACTCGCATAAATGAGCGGATGGGCGCATGGTTGATTGGTCGGGTTTGCAGCCTCCCTCCCCCCACACCCCGCCTTTGCCCTTCCCCACCGCACACCGTTCGACTTTGTTCGACACTAATCATTATGTTTTGCGCGCCACACGGAGCTGGCCCTTGCTCTGCGCAACAAGTCTATTTGCTTCCAGCAGTCCAGCAGCAGGCTGATGATGATGATGATGGACGGACGGGCGGACTTGTTTTAATGTGGTAGAGCACCGGGACGTAGGGAAATATACCCATCGTCCCGCCGGAGAGTTAGCGATCGCTCGAAGCTCCGAGGCTCCAATCGCAACCATTCATGTTCGCGTTATGGTTGCAGTTATGCGTTTTTCCTTTCTTTTTTTTTTTTTGTTTCGCCCGCTCACTCATCCTTCGGGGCTAATCGATGCGGGATCGCACAGGAGAGACATAAATGTTTGCATTTGTACGACTTGTTTTTTTAAATCATTTCTTTAGCTTTTCTTCCGCGACCGATCGCTCGTGGGCTCGGACGAGATGGACATTTGAAATCAGGAAGACGGTTTAATATTCTTATCTGCAGTTGCTCTCAATTGCGCTCTCCGGTGCTGGGGAGGTGGAAAAATTTAAACCTCTTTTTGGTGAAAATACCAAATTATTTCCCATCCGAAACGGAGGGAATCTTGACAGACTTTCACCCGTCGTCGTTCGCAGAACGGGTCCACACATCGGTTAATTATTTATAATGATGATCTCGGGTGAACCACTGCATTCCGATTCCGTCCGGCCATCGAGCCGAGGTGCAGGCAGGCAGAACGTTCCCCGAAGAAGCCAAGAAGGTGGTGCAAAATCGAACGGTATGACCAGCGTCACGCTTAACCGGCGCAATATCTCGCCCAATCGATATCAGTTCCAAGCGCTCGTTGTGGGATCATAAGGTAAAGGGGTGGGGTGGGTGGAATACAACCTCCACGACCGATGTCAAAAATGATCGTGATGTTACCCGAGCGTTTCCTACCACCTGCTGTCAGCAGCGACATCAGGTTCAGCGTTTCGCGAAGGTTGGCAACGGATCGGATCACCTTTCAATCAGGACATGAAGTTTCCCGCAACGGGGGTACGAAAATAAGCGAACGATCTCGGGGCAAGCGCTGACAGTTGCATTCCCCCGTTTTTGTAGCTTCAAAGAGGGAGGGAGACTTAGGGCATTCCTGGCCACGAGGGAGCATGGTCGTCGGGCATGGTATGGGTCAATAAATTAACGTAAAAATCCCCCTTCGCTTCGGATCGACGCAAGCGCATTACGCTTGATTATGATTGAAACCCGCACGAGACATCAAATAAACTCGCGGGACTACGACGACTACGATGATACTTGTTGGAAACGATTCGGTCCAACGAAACTAGCCGAACCTAAACGTCGCCGCGACGGCGATGTTTTCAAGAAATATAAAAAGGATCGAAGGATGCGCCTTCGGTCTCTTTTTCAATACGGAAAACGGAAAAGCCAGACGATTTTTTGGCACAACGAAAACACAATACGAAGATTTAGTGTAAAATAAAGTTGTTAAATATAAGGCAAAGAAAGCTGGTTGCCTTTCCTTTTATTCCGTCAATTAGAGCGCTGTTAAAGACCATCTGTCTTTAACATTCCAAAAAATCTTTTGGTTTGACCGCGCGCGGCAATATTCGTAAAGTACGCGCGCGTCGTAAAAGAAAACGACGTTCGTTTTCGAGTGACGATAGTTCCGTGTTTAGCACGTCGATATCGCGATCGAGTGAGAAAGTGTTAGCGAGGATGATCCAGGACACTCCGGTGAAAGAAGCTTACAGTTTGGCGTGGGGTCAGAATGTTTCGCCCACGATGAGTCCAACAATCCGGCGCGATGGCGTCCGTAATGCTTCATTCGGCCCGAGGCCACTGAATGCGACTGAACAGTTAACTTCACAGCTACATGAGGGCAACGCCGGGAGCGTCACGGTGCGTGACGCAATTCCTGCGAGTTCGGGGCCCTGGCAGCAGTTTACTGTCCAGTGCAAATCTTCCGGCACATCTACGAAGAGCGACGCGACCGCCGATGCTAGAACGGACGATCGGATGAGTCGAATTGCTCTTATAGCAGAAAGGAGACACAAAATGCTCCTTGACTTGGCGCTGCTGGACCTCCAAATAGCCAACGCGAGGAAAGCGGAGGTCGAAAGGATAAAAGCGAAAGATCGATTTGACGCAATGTACGTTGGGACGCAAGATTATTCCGGCAAGACCCAGTTAAGTAACGCGACCGTGTTCGATGCGAGCACGGCTAACCCGTCGGCCGAGCTCGATCATAAATGGACGCACGAAAAGGAGTATCGCGAATGGTTTCAGGCCATGGCACAATCTTTCATGGAATCCGATGCAAGATCAATGGACCCGGCGAAAGATCATCAATCGCGGGTGTTCAATTACGCGATGGAGGTCGACCTAGGAAGTGGTGACCGAAAGGACATTGGCACTACATGGGGTCGAACTATCACCACTTCACCGCACATTTTCGCGACACCATCCTGCGTCAACACTAACACACGCGTAGCGCCAAACACTAATTGGCAAGTTTGTGACACCACTATTCCGAACCAAAACACAGTGGTTCCAAATGATTTTCCGGCGTTCTGGAAACCGGTGAACTACATGGCACCAACTGTGGCCGGCTTCATGAAGCTTCGAACGGCACACACTGTCGATACGGCACACACTTTCGATTCACCGCAAAACTACACCAACTCGATCACAGTAATGTCATCATGCAGATTGGAAGAAACGAAGGTTGATCGGCAAAGGTTTGCTCGGCTGATCGAAGTGACCGTCTGGGTCCAGCGACGGTTCCGAGCGACGCGGATGATGAAGTTGCAGCGGGAGGACTTCCTCCGAACGAAGCTTGCTGCAGTACGTCTCCAGTGCTGGTTTCGCACTCATCGGGCCATGACACGGGTGCGTGAACCTTTTGTTACGCTACGCCATGCAGTTCTTGTAATCCAGCGTCGCTATCGTGCCCGAAATGCTATGTTGCACGAACTGCGACACTTCGAACGTGTACGTAAAGCGACGGTGGCAATCCAGGCTCGTTGGAGGGCCACGCTCGAAATGAGGAGACGGCGTTATCGGATCAGCCCAGACTCATTCTATCTGCAGCATCTGCAGGAGGAGAAAACAATGCCTGGGTTAACCCTTGCCTGCGTGGATCAGCAGCTCCCGTCAAATGTCGTTTGGTTGGTGGTTAGTGCGGCTAAAGCGATCGTCGAAGCGACTCAAGGGTTCAGCGAACTACAAGGACAGTTGATGAGCGACAGCAGCGATCGGCGTTCCGGTGAAGAATTTGAGTACGCGGAACGAGCCGACAAACTGGGCCATTTCGGGACATTCTATGCACCACCCGATCCCGAAACACTTTTTTCGGAGACTGCGAAAACACACAGGGACACACGAGCCGTTCAGCGTCGGCCCGGTGTTCAGCGGGAGCAACGGACGATGACCAAGTTTGCTGTAACGTCGGGATGGCGGCTGGAGCGATCTCTAGGCTTGTGGAAACGTGTCGTGGAGCATTTGGATCTGTCGAGTCGCTCAACAGATGAGGTAACGAGCGCAGAACTTCTACTCACCTTTTATTCTAGGTCGCTTACCTACGTGCCGCTAGACAATAAGCAGGATGGGAGTACGGCCCTGAATTGTTTGCTGCTCGCTAGCTTGGATAGCAGAAAACCCCGGACGTTTGCTGTGATGTTTCGACGCGGGTGGACACAACCTGGAAGAAGGAAAACCACAATGAGTACGGTGCTTTGCGGAGTTGGATGGCGCAATATTTACCAAGCTTTGTTTCGACTGGCAAAGTGGTTCACCCGATGCGTCGGAAAGTGATATAACATCTGGCGGTCGTCAACTAGGCACGGCTGACCAAAGGGCAGGGTAAACTTCGCTAGCGCGGGTTGTGATAGTTGGCGGTCGATTATTTAGAAAAAAAAACGCGATCTGCATGTGTAGAGGGAAGTAGATTTAGCAGAAGCAACATATAAACTTACCTGCGAACATAGAAACTAAGTAGGTCAAAAATACACGTGTTTTGACGCTGATCAAAGCAAATCAGTTCGGCAGCTAGGTAGAGTGAGACAACGGTGGCAGGTGACAGGACCCTATGACAGGTGATTAAGATGCGTCTACACTTGGGCACCTGATTGATGTGTAAATTAAATTTAAGCCGTTGTCACACTAGGAGGGAGAATGTTGGAAACGATTCGGTCCAACGAAACTAGCCGAACCTAAACGTCGCCGCGACGGCGATGTTTTCAAGAAATATAAAAAGGATCGAAGGATGCGCCTTCGGTCTCTTTTTCAATACGGAAAACGGAAAAGCCAGACGATTTTTTGGCACAACGAAAACACAATACGAAGATTTAGTGTAAAATAAAGTTGTTAAATATAAGGCAAAGAAAGCTGGTTGCCTTTCCTTTTATTCCGTCAATTAGAGCGCTGTTAAAGACCATCTGTCTTTAACAATACTAATCTGGGGATCTCGACCGCTAGATCGATGATGCGTCGAGTGTTTGCGTTTTGCGCCGGGTTGTGCGCTCCTTTCACGCGCGCGCCCCGATCGCGAAACGTCACATTTTGCGGCGGCGGCAGCGTTGAGAAAATCGCCGGGAAAACAGTCCCCATATCGCGGGCCGCGCTAACGAGGATCAACGTCATACGGTGGCACATATCACCCGCAGCAGGTACTTTTCAATTGACCTAGTATTTGAAACGTCCGTCCGATACCGGCCTTCCGCACCTTTCGCCCTCCGGCTCTTGCCCCGACACGACGATCCATCCATCAGGCGAGTTCCGCGCGAGTCATCTCGTTCGACACCGTCGTTGCCATTATCGTCGTCATCTTCATCATCGTCATCATCGATAGTAGTAGTGCGGCCGCATCATCACCATCATCATTATCGTTTAGCCGGATAAATCATGCCCCATTCAGCAACATTAGCGGGCCGCATGTGACGGTATCGATCAACGGGTTTCCGATCGTGGCGATCATTCAAAGCAAACGAGAGGAAGAAACAACGAGCCCGCACGAGCGCCGCTTTCCGCCGGGCGCCCGGCCTGGGGGAGTGGATCGAAATGCACTGCGGATGGGTGTTCTGGATGGAAGTATTTTTTCCTCTATTTTTCCTGTTCCGGATCCACGCGCCTTCAGGTCGCCTTTCCGCGTGCCAAAAGGCCCACACTGACGGGGGAAAAACGTGCAACAGGAACTGGCCGCTGGTCCTGTGCTGCGTGCGTGTGTGCGTGTGTGTTGAGGTGTCGATCATTAGGGAAAATCATGGGCACGGAGAGCGAAAGCGGTTTTTCTCGCAATTTTCGCGAAAGTGTTAACAAGCGGCAAGTGGTCACGCTTCGATAATGGGACGCCGGTCCCGCCCTCCGGGGTCGAGTGTGTGGAGATCATAGGTGTAAAAACTTGACATCTACATCACCGCAACGATCTGCCATTAGCTGAGATGGCGCGTGTGTTCGGTATTGGGAAAAGGTGACCTACGGGAGACGGGGCAGGCGAGTAAATACCAGTAAGTGAAACCCTTTCTAATTGGTCCCGAACGCTACGTAGTGATTATCGTGGTGGTTTCATTTATTTATTTATGTTTTTTTGAATAAATATCTTCTAATTGGAATCAATTGGTAAACTTCCTGTTGATTCGTAAAATGGTTAATTATGCTCAAAGGTCTGACTGAAAAAAATATTTACTTCCTATCCACCCTGGCTTACAATACGCACTTTTTCGTAAAATTTTTATTCTGTATGTTTCTCTTATCAGTGTCAGTACTTTAAATCAAACTCTATTTCAAGCAATGCGTTACTCAAGTATTCTAATAAAAATGATGTTTTTTGTTTGTTGGTTTTCTATTTTGTTAATAACTTTTATGGTTTCGGGTTATAGTAAAGGTTAGCATCTTAAAGGAAATTTTTTTTATTATTTTAGTGTCAATTTCCCGTTAAGATGGTTCTGGGTTTCAAATTCTTTTGATAAATCTTCTTATATTTTTGAACTGTTGAAATAATGACAACTATTTGGTAATTTACAATAAAAAAAAATAGCAGCTTCAACATTTTAAGAGTTAAATATTCTTTTCATCGAGTTGTAGTGTATTTTCATGTAATTTGACCACTTTGATTCCAGATATTAACATTTTCAAGCAGCTAAATCAATTGAGAAACAACTCGTGAATTGATGCACATAGCAATTTACAAATAAAATACATATTAAAACACATCTTCTCGATTTTTAATGACATCTGTCAGAGTCGTGTTGACAGGTGCAGAGTAGTTTTGTGTGGGCTCCAGAAAATTGTGTAATTATCGCATGAAAAGAAAGGATATTGTCCGATCTGATCATCGATAATTGTGTCCAAAGTAATTAAGTGTCTGTGAAAGAGTTTAATGTTTTGTGAATGTCGACGGCCGCGCCGGGTAAAGGGTTTTAGTGAAACCGTGTTTTGGCGGGCAGTCGACGGCGTCACCGGTCTTTTGTGTTACAAAGGTAAGTACGGTGTCGGTGTCTGTTTTGTGTGTATGTGCGCGGGCGTCCCTTGGGTTTGAGGCTTTGGCCCGGAAATTTTGATACGGTCATGGAACAGCAAAACTGTGCGAAATGTTCCAAGACCGTAGCTGAGAATGAGGACCCTGTTTTTTGTAGGGGAGTGTGTGACGGTATGTTCCATCGTCGCTGCACCTCCTTGAAAAAAAGTGAATTTAGATTGTTGAGAGACAATCAAAATTTGTGTTTTCGATGTGACGCTTGCGTTGCAAAAAAACCGCCGGGAAAGAATGTGGACGAGACCTCGGGTGGTGGTGTTTGTACCATCGAGCGTTTGAACGAAATGCTAAAATCGTTCGAGCAAAAAATTGAGCAGAGATTAGCAAAGGATTTGCAATCCTTTAGAGAAGAGATAGAGCGAGACAACAGGTTACACGCATCATCGCACGGTAACAGTGTTGACAAGCGTCGGCCCAGTGAGCCAGATTTGCAGGTGACAATTGTTGACAATCCGAGCGTGGTCGTGCAATCAAAGTTTGTTAAGAATGAGGTCTCAGTCTCGACTTTGTTAGAAAAACCTTTAGTAAATGAAACCACTAATTTAGTGACTTGGTCTAATTTGGTCAAAAAAACATTGACAAATGGTAGTAACAGCTCTGTTTCGACCATAGTAAAAAAATTTGACGCAGGTAATTTTGCTAAAGCATTACCAGCACCAGCACCCGCTAGTAGTCAGTCGGACCAACATCAGCAGAGAAGATTAGTGATCATTCCGAAAGCTAATCAATCTTGCGCTGTGACAAGGACCGACATACGAACTAAGCTTGATCCGAGGCGCCATCAGCTTTCGGACTTTCGCAACGGTGGAGAGGGCCAAATTTCGGTACAAGTTCCTCTTGGTGAGAACTTGAATGCCGTGAAAGATAGATTAGGCTTAGCTCTTGGTGAGGCATACACGATTTCACTGCCTCTCGCAAGGATGAAATTAGTTGGTATGACCGAAGACTATTCTGAAACGGAATTGGTTGACTACCTCAAAACTCAAAATGAGGGAATTCCGTGGTCTCATGTCAAGGTAATAAAGAAATACGAAAACAATTTGCTTAAATTTGAAAAGTTTAATGCTATTATGGACATTGATGAAGACTCAGCTCGGTGTCTTGAGGGACGGAACCTGGTTAAGGTTGGATTCGATTCGTGCCGTATACATCGAGCGGTCAGGATTTTGCGTTGCTTCAAGTGTGCAAAGTTTGGACATATAACCAATGACTGTAAAAATGAGTTGGCCTGTTCAAAATGCGGTGACAAACATAAAACAGCAACTTGTAAGTCTGTTGTTTTTAAGTGTGTCAACTGCGAACGGGCTAATAATGTGAGCACCAACAACTTCGACACGAACCATGCTGCAAATAGTAGTGTGTGTCCAATGTTCCAGAAGGAGTTGAACAAAAAAAAGAAGTCTACGCAATAGCAAGACGGTGGGGATATTGTTCGGCAGTATGAAATATTGTATATTAATATTGCTGGGCTGCCAACCAACTATGCAATGTTGCGTACGACAGTAGAAAAAGTTAAACCATTGATGGTTCTAGTTGCCGAGACACATATCACGGAAGTTGAAGCTTTTGATCAGTTTCACATACCAGGATACCGTGTCGAATCTTGTTTGTCTAACTCGCGACATACTGGAGGAGTTGCAATATATGCCAGAGATTCGGTTGTTTTCAAAGTTTTATTAAATGAAATGAAAGAGGGCAACTGGTTTTTGGGTATTGCGGTTGCTCGCGGTGTGACAGCGGCGAACTATGGAGTTGTTTATCATTCACCTAGTTCTAGTGACTCTGGGTTCGTGGGTGTTTTGGAGGGGTGGCTGGACAGATTCATCGATTTCAATAAACGTAATATTGTGGTTGGTGACTTTAATATCGATTGGTTGAACACTGAAAAGTCGGTTCCCTTAAAAAGAGCAATGGAAGCAGTCAACTTGAAACAACTGGTTAACCAGCCGACTCGCATCACGAGGCTGAGTAGAACCCTGATTGATCATGTATATTGCAATTTCGAGTCTTTGTCAGTTGCTACGGTGTCGGCTCTCAAGATAACTGACCACGAGACTCTAGGGTTGAGCCTTCGTAATGAGCATTCCAACATAGTCCAAAAACGTATTTCTTGTTTGACCGGATACTCCAAACCATCTCTTTGCAACTTCGTTAGAGAGGGTTTGCAGAGTACAATTTCTGGTTTTAACGAAACGGCTAAAGTATTGTGGGATACTCTGGAAAATGCCATGAAAGCCTTCACAGTGGACCGAACTATTGCCTGTAGGGATTCAAACAAGTGGTATAACACAGATCTAGCAAGGCTTAAGAGCAGAAGGGACTGTGCCTATGCCAAGTTCTTAAGGACAAACATTTCTCAACAGTGGTGGGAATACACCGCTTTGAGGAATGAATATACACAGCGTCTGAAAGAAACAAGGCAACAGTTTTTTAGCAACCAGATTAGGGACCACCAAGGTAATAGCAGGGAACTGTGGAAAATCCTCAAGTCTATGCTGAAGCCAGAGGATAAGCCTGGTTTAAGTGTAACATTTGAAGGATGCGCCATTTTTGAGGAAAACACAATTGCTGAAAGATTTAACACTTTTTTTGTTGATAGTGTCAACTCTATTCATCAAAGTATTCCTTCCGTGGCTGAACCTTTGGCATTGAGACCAAATAGTAACCCAAGACAACAATTCAAGTTCGAACCAATATCGATTGAAAAGCTCAAATCGATTTGTTTTAGCTTAGAGAACAAGGCTGGAATTAGCAAAGTGAATGCTCAGGTACTGCGTGACTGTTTCCATGTAGTTGGGGGGGTCCTTCTTTCACTGATCAACCAATCATTGGAGGAGGGAATTTTCCCTGACTCGTGGAGGGAGTCTCTAGTAGTGCCAATTCCTAAAGTGTCAGGAGCCACCAATGCGGAGGAGTTTCGTCCGATTAACATGCTTCATATACTTGAAAAGGTGTTGGAACTTGTTGTCAAACAACAACTTGTCCAGTATCTTGACAGGAATAACTTGCTGGTGGAGGAACAGTCGGGCTATAGAGAAGGACATTCTTGTGAATCTGCGCTGAACCTTTTATTAGCTAAGTGGAAGGAGTTAATGGAGCGAAAACAACCGATTGTTGCAGTGTTCTTGGATTTGAAACGGGCGTTTGAAACGATATCGCGACCTTTGTTATTGGAAACAATCAAAAGGTTCGGTATCGATGGAGTTGAGTTCGAATGGTTCGCATCTTATCTCAGTGGAAGAACGCAACGAACAATTTTCATGAACTGTTGTTCAAACCCTGTCGAAAACACCCTTGGGGTTCCACAAGGAAGTGTTCTTGGTCCAGTGTTGTTTATTATGTATATAAACGACATGAAAAAGGTTTTACAGTCATGTGAAATCAATCTTTTTGCGGACGATACAGTCTTGTTTGTCTCGCGGAAAGATTTAAAACAGACCAAGGAGCTTTTGAATGTCGATTTAGATGCCTTAGATGGTTGGTTAAAATACAAGAAATTGGCCTTAAACATCAAGAAGACCAAATTCATGGTATTGTCTTCGAGACAAATTACTGACCAATCAGCTATTGTCATCAATCAGGAACCAATCGACAGAGTCTCCCAGATAAAATATTTGGGAGTTATATTAGACGAAAAACTGTCTTTTGGGCCTCATATTGACAATGTCACCTCAAAAGTGGCAAAAAGTGTGGTGTGATTAGTAGATTGGGCAACAATCTGAATTTTTTCGGAAAAGTTCAGCTCTACAAATCGTTAATAGCACCGCACTTTGATTTCTGTGCATCAATTTTATTTCTCGGCAATCAAACACAGTTACAGAGACTGCAGAGGTTGCAAAACAGAGTCATGCGAATGATTTTGTGTTGCGGCTGGTATACTCCTTCGGTTGTTATGCTCGACGTCTTACAGTGGATGTCGGTCAAGCAGCGGATAGTGTTCCAAACTGCAGTCTTTGTGTACAAAATTTTGAAAGGCCTGGTACCAACGTATTTGGGGGAAAGGATAGTGGTTGGGTCTGACGTGCATCGGTATAACACTCGTAGTGCCGGTGAGCCGAGACTTCCCAGCTATCTGTCTGGAAACGCCCGAAATTCGTTGTTTTTTAAAGGAGTACAATGGTACAACAGGATGCCGAGAGAGATTAAACAAGCGCGAAATCTAAGGGAGTTCAAACGCCTATGCGCCGTATACGTGAAGCAGGTAGTCTGACGCTGTGCTTGTAATGTATTTAGTAAATGTTGTAGTTTTTGAGCCCCGTAGTATTGCATTTGTCAACACGGTCTTTGACTATGGTGATGATGAGTAAAAAAATGAACAGGGACTTTTTATTTTTATTATTTAATTTAACTTAATAGAATGAATGAGTCTACATAGTTTTGAGACACGCGCGCGTGAATGAGGACAATTGGTGGACATGGCTGTACGAAAAGAACTAGTAGTATCTACACATCTCGCTGTAGTTGGGTCCCTTTCTGTTCTTGATAGTGGCACCACATTATCAACCAATGGTAATTGGCGGTGTGAACTACAAACAGAGCAGAAATACCCTTTTACACTCCGGAAGGTGGTGCCTCGTTAACCTTGGGGGACTCGGCGATTTGCCTTTCGAGGTGATTGCTCGGGACCGTTGTACGCAAGGAACAAGATCAGGTCCCTTAAGTAGTACTGGTGGGTTTCACCACACTATCAACCATTGATAGCTGGCGGTGTTAACCAAAACTGTGCGAAAATACCTGCCCTACTCCGGAAAGTGGTCCCCTTTTGCTAGTTGGGAAATCTAAGATGTACCTCTTTGTGCAATTGATGGCGACCGTTGTATGAATGGAGCAGAGATGGATGCGATTGTTCTGGAGAGTAATGCCCCAATGCCCCCTCTCGTTTGATGATTTATATTCAATATCGCAAGATACTTTCGTCCCTCTCAAACCTATGTAGGGGTAAGCGGTGGGACTCATCATCATCATGACACAACGATCTAGAACCACTTGTTGGGACAGTATTATTCCGTGCTTGGATGAAAAAACCACTCCACAAAGTATAACAAATTTTGTTAAAAAATTGATGAAAACATTGAAAAAGAATTACCAATCAATCATCAACATCTTGTTTATATCAAGTTTGTTTTTCTTACTGATCTCGTCACTTCTGATTGTTTTCTATTTAATTAAATATTAATTTTCTATGTTGTTGAAACATGATATTGGATCTTGAATATCATATGAGATTAATTGAGTTACTAAACCAAATTGCTACTCCAACTTTTCTTGCTAATGAAATATTGTAAATGTTGTAAACGCAATTACTTTATTTAAATCAACACATTCCTGTTTGGCTTAAATTTTAAGCAGAAAAAGCTGCACAACTGCCAACCTAAAATGATACCAAATCAAACTTCAGCTAATCGCTCCTATTGGTTATTTTTTAAATGTACTTCTCACAGTGTATCTGAGTGTGCCCCTGGAATGTTACAGCCCGAGGCTGTGGTACTTTGTCATTGCAGTTTTCTTCACCAACATTGCAGGACTCTCCCACCAGCCAAGGCATCCCACCCGTTTGCATTTGTTCCGGTTTTGCGCTGGCAAGCATCATTTCGGCCCTCGGCTCGGGAAAAAGCCCTGTTGTCGGGAGAAAGAGTTAAACGGTTTACGAGTCCGCTCAAAGAAACGCCGCGTCCAATTGCAAAACCCACGGCGAAGATTAGGTGGCGTTTCGTAGATGTTGATGAATCCCCCGACCGCATCGCAGTTGGGAAGCGCGTTCTACAATGTCTCGCCCGCTCGTTAGGGATTATATATCGACGAGGGCGAATTGGTAGAAAGTTCGACCGGGTGGAAGTGTGTTTAGCGTCTCCGCACACACTACCACACCCCGTTTATCTTTTACTTCCGGCTCGACCTTCTTTCCGAGCGGGCTTCGATGGCGCTTTGGGACGATTGCCGATTGACGGCATTTGAAGTGCGAGCGAATCACACTGATTGGGATTGAGGAAAAATTAAGCAAGCAAAAGGGAAAATCCCATAAATTCATAATTGGCACGGATCGCACATTACATCCCGCGCGTATTGGTAACTTTCGGCACCCGCCGATGAAGTGATCGAAAGCGGGAGACGAACGGGCCGAATCGACGGGTCGAAAGTTGTTGACACAGTTCTACGCCGCAGTTCGAAAACGGCACATTTCCGCATGTGTTTTCCGCCGCGGGAGAACAGTGATGCCTCCGACATTCGCACCCCCCACCCCGGTGTTGTGGAACAAATAAAACGACGCCCGCGACTCCCGTGCGCGGAGGGATGGGGATGGGAAAGGCAACGCGAGCAGATGGGAATCGACATTGGCTTGGGAAAGCACTTGATAAGCACACTTGTCATCCACCTGACGCGGAGTTGGCGGAACATGGCGCAAAAACATCCGTTAGGGGTCCCAATTCATGGCGCGCTCACGAGCACCGCTCCGCTCATCTCATCGCTGCTTCCGATGAAAATTGTGCCTTCCCAAAAGTGGGCCCCCCCACGCCAAACGCCGAACTATTTCTCGACGCGCGCCGAGACGCCATTCTGCCTGGGGAGGCAGGCAGTTCGCGTTCACGATTTACTTCTGGGCCAAGCCTCGAAGCCAAGCCACTATCAACGCCGATCATCAAACGTCAACTCACGATCATGATCATATTTACCTGCTCTCGAGCTCCTCCCGGAGGCATCACTTTGCGCAAACAATGGCACAGTTTTTGAAGCTAATTGTAGTTCAATTTGCATAACTATGGCAGGTGGCGGAGTTGTGGGGTGTCTCGGTTCTGCAAACCCACCCGCCAGCTGGAGGGATCGCACTTGTCATATCCTAGTTTTGCGCTCGCTTCTGTTGTCGTTGGTTTGACATCATAAACTTCACACCGAAGCTCACCCTGGCGGGGGGTTCGGAATTTGGTTGACAATTGACGGGTTTCGGAGTTCACGGCGGAGTCGGCTACCGTTAGCGAACAACTTCGTTACGTAAAGGTGATAGAATTGTCATCAGGCTAACGGGAACCCACTGCTAACCGTCTGGGTGAGCGAGAACTGGTGGTGGCGTAATCATATACCCCCCGTGGTGGGTATGTCATCCATTCCCCCGTCATCTTTCCCACCGGTGGAAAGGATGTCAATGACTGCGGTATTGTTTGGAAAATGGCATCACCAATGGAGGTGTCCTAAATAAAGCCCAAAGTACGCACCCACCCCCCTCAAACGCAGCCTGGAGACTCAACCCACGCCCTGGAGACTGAAAAATCAACAATTCTAATTCAATTAATCTGCTTCATCAGTATTTAATTACTCTCAATTAATAATGAAACGGGGCGTGTGGCTCGGCGGTTCGGTTCGGTTGGGAATCTTCAGCGTTTTGTGGAAAAGACGGCGGGGCAGCCGAAAAGAAGTCACCCACCCGAGTCACAGTTGTAGGCGACGAACCCTCCGATGCTTGTTTGGTAAGAAGAACATTATTTTTGCCAATTATTCTGTGCACGCCGTCGCGAGACCGAACGGGAGGGTGGAGACGACCCCTAGTCGTCCGGCGGAGGGCCTCTGACCCGAACGGAGAACGAGGAACAAGAACCGAAAAGCTGCGGGGGTTTCTTCTCATATTAGAATGCAAAAAATGCTGACTCCGTTAGAGTGTGGGTCTGGGGAAGAATGGAACCGCTGGAAGGGAGAAGGTCCCGAACGGGGTGGACTACGAGGCCCGGGAATGGCTTCGAGCGCCAAGCCATTAAAGTGTAACATCTTTATGATGAAGTTCTGCCTCGATGTTCGCTTCGACTAGCGCTTCGGCCCGTTGCTAAGTTAATGCGAACGAAGCGAGGGCACCTTCGAACTCATTCAATTTTTTCGTGAAACGGACCAACCCCCGGACGGGCATCGGGGAGGGAAGGAGGAACCGAGGAAGAAAGCGATAGTGAGTGTCAAAACGAGAGGCACGAGATAACGTTAGCGAACCGGTCGGCAAACGCACTGTGCTCCGCAAGTGGAAAAGCCCCCGGAGCGGGTCGTTTTTCATCGTTCTTGCACAAGCGCGCATGGGCCAATCTGTCCGGTCCCGCCCCCCTCGGGTTGCGGTTCCACTTTTCCATTTCCCGGTTCGATTTGTGTTTGTTGTGTTGTGTCCTCTTCCTTACCGTTTGTTGGCAAAACATTCCTCACCCGCGTCCGAAGACAATAATATATTTGTGATAATTCTTTTCTGCATAGATTTGCGAGGTCCCCCCCCCCCCGCCTCCTCCGGTTCGGTAACCTTTACCCAAACAAGATCGTGTGCCGGCAGTGCACCTACGTGAACCTCATTCGTTGCCACGGAAGATCCAGCCCCACCCAACCCCACTCCGCTGCGCCATTTGTTGCGATATATTTAATTTATCGATAATCAAATGCAAAATCGTGTACAATCAATATTTGTACAGATTATTTATATGCGAACCGATCTCGGCCGATGAAGTTATCTTCCAATCGCAAAAAAAATGACTCCTTTAATGGCAATTGGCCACGCTGCGGTTTAGCATTTCAATTTTTCATGGCACGAGTGCCACGAAATGAAAGCCACGGACCTACTTGGTACAGGTGAGTTGGGAAGCGCGGGCGCGCGGGGGGGTGAGTTTTCCGTGACCGGCGGTTGTTTTTCGTGCGATATTCGGTGGTGAGTTATGTCTCGGACACTCGCCAGATGAATTACCCTCGCGCGGGTCCCATTGTGGGTTGGAAAGAAGCGCTTTTTCGCTTCAACCACCATCCCTATTCCTGTTTTCCGCTGCTGTCAAAACAAATGCTCTCACGTTTTGCGCTGGTAAATGTCAGAATGTGCAGCAGATCTAATTTTTCGTACGCTCACCGATCGAGGTGTTCCTGTGTGTGTTTGTGTGCGGAATACGAGATCACGACTGGCGTATATTGAACTGTTTGTTTGGTGAATCCGCTGCGGGCCGGCAAGTGTGTCAACAAACTCCAAACACACACACTTGCCATCCGACTCTATGACGTCGTAAATCCTCCGCCAAGGACCAAGTGACAAACCGGACTGCTGTTGCACACAAATTATAAACCACACCGCGTGCGTGTCCGACGAGATACGTACGGTCAGCTTCATGTCGTGTCGGCACGATTCCGGGATATTTAGAGGAGCGCTAGACACTGGACTCAGGTGGAGCAGGTTTTTCGATCTATGAAGCACTATGTAACTTGCAATGCGGTACGGGCGTAGAATAAATTTGTGCAAGAACGTTACGCATGAAGGAAGGATCTTCTCCACGCGAGCATAGCGTGGCTTCAGGGCATGAGTTTTGTGAAGCAATGTTAATAACCGCCTTCGACGGTTGAAATTTCCTAAAGAAGACGTTATACCTAATCACAAATCTTGCAGCACATGCAAACTGCTGAACATTAGTTGTAATTTATCTAAATATATTAATGGAGTAATAGATAATATTCAATATTTATGCATTTCCCTGCATGTTTCAATAGTAATGCATGAAAAACGGCGTTTATAATGTTTTTATGTTCGTTCTTAAGGCACTTGAAAATGTATTTGGAAAATGTAATCTTATGTTTGCAAGCGTACACTCTGGTTTGTTTGATAAATTTAGATTGGAAGTGAATGAATTTTCGTGTTCTAAATTGTGTTTGTTAATCGCAAAAATTGATTATCTAACACTGAAACAATTCAGCACATTAGTTTTGGCAAAAATCCAAATTAAAATGCAAAATTAATGTTCTAAACTCTTTAAATCATATAACAACTTCAATAAAATTTGTTTATCTTCTTAATTTGATTCGATCTCAAAATCTCGAGTATTGCAATCGAGTATAACAAACGAACGACTGCCGATTCATAATACGTATACCGCCGAACGGTCACAGTAGCTATCTTCAGGAAAGGCTTAGTTCCTCAAGGGGATTTTCGTGCCATATTTCATAGAAAATTAAAAACGATTGATTTAATTTCCAAATGAATGACTTGGATTGGTTTGTATGGACATTAAAGTTTAGAGAAGGTGTGGTCCGAAACAATTACTGCTGCGTTTTGCAGTCCAAAGTTTACAAGTTTGTTGTTTTTATATATTTATGTATCTTAGACGAATTTTATGATAAAACAGATTTTATTAAATTGTAAATTGATTTTGATGTTGAAAATTAACATTCCACAATGAAGGCATACGTGCATGTAAATAGTGTGAGCTATTGATAACCGCTATTTTAATCAATCTGCGTGTTCGTTCGCGCGCTCTTCCGGGCCGGGTTCTGCAACCGATGATATCTATATTAATTCATTTTGCACGCTTAATTGAACATCCCATAAATCCCGCTTGTGGCAGTGTGCTGAAAGCAAACATTGGCCGTTAAAGGAGAGAGGGGGAAAAAACCCCGAAGCCGCTCAACGATCTGAAACAGTAACAGCAGCACACGAAATGGGCCCGATGAAGGTGGCCCAACCAACGAACCACCACAATCAATCGAAAGTGCTAGAGGTTGCTGTGCGGGGGTGGATGGTGAAGCAGGGGTTGCATAAACGCGTGTTCGGTGCAAAAACAATCATCATTATCAGCATCGGCTGCGGAGGCAGCTGTGCAAATCCCGAAACGGAAAAATAGTGATCCGGGAAAATGAACGCCCGTCTGCAAACCTCATCGTTGGTTTGGCCAAACACACACAGACACGCACATAGACACACATAAACGCTAATGGTACGTATTACGGTTTCGGTGCACGGTTTTTCTCATGCGCACTGCCCCGCACCCCGCCATCCAACACCCGGCTGCGGTCGGTGGAAACTGGTGAAAAATTTTCCACCTGAACGGGCGCAATCAGACGTGATGGAATGGAAAATCGCAATTCATTAGATCGCGCCTGCCTGTCACAAAGCGAACGGAGCGTTTTGTGATGCCCAGCTGGCTCGGGTGTGTACCGTTCAGCAGTTCCTTCCCCCCTTGTGTGCCCCACTCCCCCTCCCTCATCCTTTGTCGTGACCATCAATGGACGTGTTTACTTAGCGTTTGACTCGATTAAAACTAGCACCTCCGGGTCCTTCGTAGCGGCACGGGCTCAACACTCCAGCGGCCCACACGATCCGAGCGAAATCTTCCGTTACAAACCCACCCCCGCTCCTCCTCTCCCGAACCACGATGGATGGAGTCCGTGCCGGAACTCCGGAGGGATTTTTGCAGTGTTTTGTTCGGTTCGGTCGGTTCGTTTTTCCAACAAGCCGACCGAGGCCGGGCACGGGGTCAGGATAGGCAGCCTCTGGGATCCCTTCGGCGGTGGTGGGTCCAGGCCACTATCCCAGGATCGGCCCCATCCGCCAAACGGTCCGGGGCCTTCGGAAGCGTACCTAAAGAACCAGAACATTATGCAAAAAGCCGTACACTGTATATCGCACATAAAGATGCAAATTAAGATAAATTGTCCGACGTACACAGCTGCCGGTTTGTTGCCCGGCCCGGCGTGTTCTATGGCCGCTTCTCTTCCGGTAATGGACGTTGGCTGCCTTTTCGACTCTCGCTCGCCAAATCACGACCCTTCCGACCTTCCCCAACACACACACACACACACACAAACACGCCCAGATGTTGCTGTTTTTTTTCTTGTGTTGCCCTTAGCCCGGTGCGCCCCCGGGTTGGACCAGAACACCTATTCCCTTCGCGCCCCTCTCTTCCCCACCGGGCCGTGGCTTTGGCTGTGGCGCAGATCACATCACGCAGACAAAAGGGGTCCCGGAAAGCATAAGTAACGCTGGCGCACCCGGCCGGGCCCGGCGTTTCCCGGCGGTTCCCAGAATAAAGAACGGAGCCCGAGAACGGCCGCCGTCCTCGCCTAATGGCGGGAGTAAAATTCCGCGGAAAATTCTCCAGCCCCATGAAGGCATGAAAGATCGCTCGGTGCAGATTTAAAATTGAAACAAATAGGCAATCAATTGTTCGCTCGTGTGTCCCGGGCCTGGGCCTACGGGAGCGGAAGCTTTCGTTTCTCCGCCTCTTTTTCCCTCACCATCGAACAGCGTTCCAACTGTTTCGTTCCGAGCGCAGATTTCGGTATCGCTACCATCCCGGCACTGGCATCGGGCCCTCGCGGTTCGGGCAGGGAATTTATAATAATTTGCGTGCCATTTTGCATAAACTGTACGGAACACGGGAGGGCAGAGTAGCGAGGTGTGTGTGTGTGCGGGGGGAGGGGTTGGAAAATAAAAACAAATAATAAACCCATGCCCGGGCCGTACACGAGGAAAAGGTGGATGCGAATCGACCGATTTGTACCGTAAAACGTAAACCCGAAAGCAAAACGCTATATTCCCGCAACCTCCCCAAGGAGGAAGTAAGATGAAAAAGAAGAAGAAGAAGAATAAAACATTCTCGTAAACATTTAAATTACCCATTAAATGGTGGGTATCAATTTATTAAATTACACATCACCGCCACCACGTTCGTCTCCCGAGTTCCTGTATTGTTTTTTGCAACCATTAGTAACATGTTTGTTTATTCGATGAGATTGTAAACAGCCGTTTTGCTGAGGCGGCCTTTTTTGCTGAAGCAAAATGTTTACTTTTCCTGTGAAGCTGCTCTCCTTCAATGGATCTTGTTAGAGTTGTGTAATTCAGATTCAGATTCATGAATCTGAATAATTCTTGCGTTTTAGATATTCATGAATCTTTTGATGAGAGATTCATGAATCACAAAGATACATCAACGGATGAAAAGTGGTGAGCCAAAAATGGGTAGAGGGACACACCAATGGAAGAATCGTGGAGATTCGTGACAGATCCATTAAAGATTCATTAAAGATTCATTAAGATTTTCGAAAGATTCATTGAGGTTTGTAGATTCGTATCCCTAAAAATTCATGAATCCATTCGAATGAATATTAGGTGAAAGATTCATAAGAATGAATCTCGCCAAAAGATTCATTAAGCACAATACTCAGATCAGATGAAGGCTGCTGCATCACGTTACCTGGGGATTGAAGATGTATTAGTGTTCAGACTGTGCCCCAAAGACTGCGACCTCGACAAGCTTTCCTTCGTGTCTTTCAAGGTCGGCATACCGGAGGCCCTCCGTTCGAAGGCTCTGAATCCCGACACATGGCCAAATGGATTTCACTTCCGCGAATTCGTGGTTCGCAAGAGGACCCGTGACAACCAACAGTTTTTTTGGCGTCCACCGATGCCCGAACACGAGGCTCCGTCCACTGCACTGCAGACACACGTGGAACCATTAGCTCCGTAACACTCGCGACCAACTGCTCTCCTCCAAACGTTCGGCACAATGGGATACAAGCGACTAACATGACGGATTGCGCACCGCTCTCAGAAACGATATTGTATTATCAAAACGTACGCGGTCTTCGTTCTAAAACCTCTGATTTGCGTCTTGCACTGACCGAAAATACCTACGACATTATTGCGTTCACTGAATCCTGGCTGGGCGATGATATCCCTACTGCCCTGTTGTTCGACCAACGATATAATGTATACAGAACGGATAGAAATATTGCCAATAGCACGCGCTCTAGAGGGGGAGGGGTGCTAATCGCCGTCTCATCTGCGCTGATTTCGAGAGAGTGTAACACCAGTATCAACTCTCTCGAGCTTATCTGGGTGAAGGTACAGTTACACGATGCAACTATAATTATTGGAGTGGTTTATATCCCTCCGTACTTTCGTCATAGCTCAGTAGTAATGAACGATTTATCGTCATCTATCGAACAAATTCTACACGTCATAAAACCCAGCGACCACCTGATTCTTCTTGGCGATTTTAACCAGCGGCACACGGATTGGACCAATGACGTTCCTGATCAGCCAGCAGCCCTCTCTAGTTCGTTACTCGATCTTATCAACCTCTTCATGCTGGCGCAGAAAAATAGAACCACTAACTACTCAGGTAGATGTCTCGATCTGGTGTTTGCCGCCGAACATTCTAGTTCTTCCGTAAATGTCACTGCTGCGAGGGCTGATGAATTCCTGGTTCACTCCGACCCGCATCATCCTCCGCTGTTGGTGACTTTTAAACACCTGAGTAATGAGCCCTCGTCGACTAAGATCCAGCCAACTACTGCCTCTACGACTATTCGAAATTTTAAAAAAGCCAACTACGCTAGGATCAACGACACGATTCGTCACACAAACTGGGACTTCCTTTTTTCGGACGATATCACGGTTGATGAAGCTGTAGCGCACTTCAACCGGCAAATTCTACGGATCATCGACAGCGAAGTACCATTTTGCAGACATCGCTTCAAGCAGCCCTGGCACAACAAAGCCCTCTGTAGGCTGAACTCGCAGAGGAAAAACGCAAGTAACCGGTACAAACTGCGTGGGAACTCACCACATCTTCTAATTAGCGTTCACACTACCGCCCGTCGTTACCGTAACTACAACAGGACTCTATACCGCCAATACATCTCTCGAACGCAGCACAACCTCCGTCGTAATCCGAGATCATTTTGGTCTTTCGTAAACAACCGTCGAAAAAGCAACCCGAAACCCAGGTCCATCTCATACAAGGGTACGACGGCGCACTCTGACACCGACATTTGTAATACGTTCGCATCACGCTTTAGCGATATCTTCTGCCCGAGAATCAGTGATGAAGTCGTGATAGGGGAGGCCACCGCCCTGACTCCTCTGAATGTTATGTCGCTGGAACGCTTTCTCATCGACGCGGACACTATCACTAAAGCCATAGGGAAATTGAAGACAAGTTTCTCTCCTGGCCCGGATGGCATACCTTCATGCCTGATAAAAGGATGCATTGATTCTCTGGTTCCGCTGCTTCATCGGATTTTCAATCTTTCCATAGGGCAGTGCACCTTCCCTACTTGCTGGAAAACCTCGTGGATGATAGCACACTACAAGAAAGGCGACAAAATGCAAGCTACCAGCTATAGAGGAATTACTTCCCTGTGCGCAGGTGCCAAAGTCCTCGAACTGACGATCCAGAACCAGCTATTAAGGGCCTCATCCAGCTACATCAACGTGGAGCAGCATGGTTTCGTGCCTCGCCGTTCAACCTCCACAAATTTGGTAGAATTTGTTTCGGAGTGTATGGACTGCATGGACCATGGCGGACAAATGGATTGCGTATACACAGATCTGAAGGCCGCTTTCGATAGTGTATCTCACGATATCCTACTAGCAAAGCTCGGCAAACTGGGTTTACAGCGCGATATCGTTGAATGGTTTCGTTCGTACCTGATAGGCCGGGAATACCAAATAAAGTTTGGAAACGCCTTGTCAAATCCGTTCAAGTGCACGTCAGGCGTTCCACAAGGCAGTAACCTGGGCCCGTTACTATTCCTTCTCTTTGTTAACGATGTGGCCTATGCCCTACCGAAGGGCCGTTTCCTGAAGTTTGCGGATGATATAAAAATGTTTTCGCCGGTTCGCGACTATGGCGAGTGTTCAGTCCTGCAATCAGCTCTTATCTCCTTCTCAAAATGGTGCCACCTTAACGCGTTAGTCATATGCGCCGAAAAATGCTGCGTGATCTCTTTCACTAGATGCCATAATCCGATCATAACTGACTATAATATAAATGGGACGCTAATCAATAGGGTTGACGAGGTTCGCGATTTAGGTGTTTTACTAGATGCTCGTCTTACTTTTAACTCCCACTACGAGGATATCATTAAACGCGCCAATAGAACTTTAGGGCTAGTATTTAAAATCACCAAAGAGTTTGACGACCCTATGTGTCTGAAAGCAATCTTCTGTTCCCTAGTCAGGTCCATCCTAGAGTACAATAGCGTTGTGTGGTCTCCATATGCCGAGACCTGGAAGACTCGGCTCGAAGCGATCCAGCGTAAATTTAGCAGAGTTGCGATATGCCGGCTAAGATGGACCAACAAACCAGACTATCATACTCGTTGTCTGTTATTAGGATTAGAAACTCTCGAGAAACGCCGCAACGATGCTCAGTCTATGTTCATAACCGGTCTTTTCCTTGGCAACATTGACGCTCCAAAAATCCTAGATCAATTATCGATTTACATTCCACGGCCTAGTCTTAGACAGCGCCCCTTTCTGCTGGTCGATACTACAAACTCTCTATATGCCTACAACAGCCCAATTTTACGAATGATGAGACAATTTAACGCTGACTATAGTTTCATAGACTTTGACCTACCGCTAAGAACCATTAAAAACCAGCTCAGGTATAGATATGTTATGCGTTCGTCCTAAAACTGTTAATGTGCACTAATGTAATATCTCACCCGGACATGTTAAGCCAACAATGGCGGACATGTACTAACAAAATAAAATAAAAAATAAAATAAATAAAATACTGGATCTTGTTATAATCCGGCAGAGGTGAGACACTTTGGAGTAATGTGCAAACTCCCCTCCCTACTCGTGTTCGGTCGTCCAGATTGTTGACGTGATGTCTGGTTATCGCCGCTGCACCGTGGTCCGATGACCTGACCAACTCGCCCGATCGAGTGACGCATCCCATCGATTGTTCTCGCTTGGGTGACCGGCTTTCCCCGACCATTGCCCACTCACCAGCGTCACACAAAAGGACAGAAGCGCGACCCGACCTGTCACCGTGACGGCATGACCTCGACTCTGTGCCAGTGTCACCGAGTCACGAAGTTAATTCCACCCCACCCCGGGTTCGACCCTCGGGTTTGAGTATAACGTTAACGACGCCGAACGGCGACGTAGCCTATCGGTTGGGAGGATTTGTGAGAAATCAATCAGCTGACGAACCCGCTGACACTGACATTCCGCATCCGATTGATTGACCGACGAATGAAAACAGAGTTAACCTTGCAAGTCGCTGGTTCCGCTAATTTTCCCCCGTTTTCATCCCTTCAATCCTTCGCCGGACGGCGGCATCCCTTCACGGTGGTCAGCGTTTCGTGTGTGTCACTGTCACCGCGTACACGCTGATGAGCGATCGTTTCAAAGCGCGCCCTTCCTGGCCGGAGGGTGATCGCCACTTGAGTTCACCCGCTGATTTATTGATATGTCATGTCCGGCGGTCGGGTGCGCATTCGCTGAACGATTTCAATTTCAAATCCACCAAGAGCTTGGAAAAGCTCTGACCATTGTGAAGCCAGCGGGAGTCGGTGGCGGAAGTTTGCACTCGCTGGACATTCCAAGCACCTTGACCCCGCCGAGTTTTCCTTTAATGGAGGAATCCTCCCAATTCCAATGTTCAAACGTTGTCGTCGTCGTCGTTGCCCTTTCACCGACAGAGGGGTCTCTTTCTCTCTCCCTTGATCGAGTGTAAGTCGTAGGCCAAAGTGGCCAATTTGTTTTAAGGCCACCCGAAGGTGTGCGGCTTTCGGAAGGCAAAGTTTTCTCGCCCTTCCCAACATGTGGCCTGCTAGGAGCCGTTGGATTTTCAAATAAATTCTAACGAAACAGGTAAGAGGCGTAAACGGGCATCCTACAGGGAAACTGGTCAACAGGCATCGTTCCCCAGCAACTCCAGTGGGAGAATGCATGCACCTCGCTTCGGGTGAGCGCTATTAATTGTGGGCCGTAGCCTTTCATTTCGCAATTATTTATCCAGAGGTTGTGCGCGTGCGCCAAACACAGGTAGCTCCTTCCGGCGGTGCCGGGATCGTATATTTGAAATCTAATTGAAATTTTGAAGGGCTATTTGGAGGGAAATTTATCACCCGGCGCGTGGGTCGCTCAGCGGGAACTCGCCATGCACTCGTGCAGCGATACGGTTCAGCCTAAACTCGAGCGATCGCCGGAAGCCGTTAACATTATTATTGGCAGAAGCTGCATCAGTGTCTGCTTTGGAACATCGGCACCTCCCAAGACGGCTGTTTGATTCCATTTCTCAACGCGAACAGTGTCATCTTGTTACGGTGGCGAGAATGACCTCAAAATATGATCCCTCGGGGGCCCTTTCCGGGCCGTATGCTTCCATTCTTCTCACACACCAGGCTAAGGGGGTGTGAATGGACGGCTGGTGGTAGGTGTGTATGCAAGTGGGAATGCAAATATACGACCCGGAATGTCGACCCACGCCAGGCTACCCTTTTTTCCGCCATTATCATCATTCGACAACTCGCGTGCATTGCCCCGCTGAGAGCCCATTCGCTGGAAGGAGCCGCTGGAAGCTGTAGGGTGCCCCGGGACGTGGCGCCGTACCTGTTGATAGATGCTCGGCGGTCGGCGGCGTCTTTCCAGGCATAGTTATTAGCCGTTTTCACGAATGTGTACGACATGCGGTAGCATTTGCGCGAACAATCCAATCGGGTCAGAAGTGGTTCATGCTGTTCTGAATGAGGTATCACTTCGTTACCTCGGTGGAATCGGTACGAGTTACCGTTGCTGATGCAATTCTACGTTTTGCACGTAATTATGCTAAACCAAAACATCTCTGATAATGAGAGTGTTCTGCGAAAATGGAACCTTTACATATTGCATACACTTTTGTTCATGAGGTAATTTATACATTCCAAGTTCCAAGTACTCATTATCACTTTTGACCTGTTATGCAGAGAACTAGGTTTAATGAACAAACGTTGTTTTATAGATTTTTTTTATTACTGGAACTGCATCGTGCCATCATCTCAATGATTTCATCAAATAAAACTAGTTCTATCGGTTTTATCTGCTATAAAAAGGCTGTAGAAATATTTATTAAAACTAAAACATGTTTTTGTCAACATGTAGGAAAAAATTACAGGTAAATTATGCAATTATCTGGATGTTTAAACCAGACATACGATGGTTGCCTTTTAAGTTTCGGGATATGGAAAATTTTATCGTAAAGTTTGAGGTTTTTGAGGTTATCCGATGTTAGAACGTTTTGGCATACAAACGCTATTTGTGTTGTTAATAAAATGTTTAAAGTTTCAATCGACACGAGCCTTTTTCTAGAGATCTTCGCTTCTTCAGGTGTTGAAAACCTCTAAGTTTATTTTTTACGTACGGGAATTAAAAGAAGTTATTTGGTGCTAGATCCAGGACTATATGGCGGATGACTCATCAAATCGATGTTTTGAGTACTCAAAACTGCAGTTGTTTGAGCCGATGTGTGAGAGCTCGCATTGTCGTGGTGACGGGTGATCCGTCGACGGCGGTTGAATTTCTTGATTTCTTGGAAGACAACTGGCAAACAAATTGTTGTGTACCATTCAGAATAGACTGTTCTGCGTTGTTCTAGAGGTTTGGTTGCGATACAATAATTTATCTCCAGTTGAGAAGTATGTTAGATTTTAGAAATTGGTTTTGGTTAACATAGTTAAAGGGATCTATTTTTACTTATTGCAATTTACTTTGCTATGTTTTTGGTGCCACAACCTTTGATACTTTGCTAAGCCGTTCGCACTCTTTCTTCGCCATAAACAATCGCTCATGATGGGCGGTTTGAAAACGAATGCTATGACGTGTGTTGCGAGGCGTCGCCCGGGGATGGCCCAAATATTCACTAACAAGGCCGGAAGCTGCTACGCGAATCGAAGCAACTAATCACAAAGCAGAATCCGGAAATCGGTTCACCCTTTTCTCCTGCTATGTACGCTTGCCGTGTATTTGTTTTTACCACCTGCCCGAAAAGAAGAAGGCCACAATTTTGACCAGCAGATTGAGAGCACGCGTGAATGCCAGGGTCGGCCTTTTCTTGCGCGGTCGGTAAAACATAGAAATTCCTTTCCGGTGATCTTTCATTTGATACGCGTTGCAGTGAAAGGCAAAGGTTCGATCCACAACTTGGTAGGAGTTTTGCCAAAATTTTGCATCCCCATGAGGCGCCTTTGATGTCCGTGTTTGCCATTCTGTCGTTTTCCCTTTCGGGCCACCAGACCAATCATCGCCTAACAAGTGGGTGTGAGTTCGTTGAAGTGCACCTTTCGCCAACTTTTCCTTTCCCTTTGAACTTTTCATTGCCGATTGCTAGTCACGGTAGCAAAGAACACGCGTTGGTTACTTTCCCTTTCCGAAAACCGAAAGAGCTTCATTTTTTGTTGGTTTAACTTACTTGACTTTGCTTATGTGATGTTTGGTATTTACATTTTATTCAAGAGTCCAGATTTCAAGGTCTGTGTTGTGGAAACGAATAAAATAACCGATGTTGTGCCTATCTAACCTTTCGTCACTTATATCCAACTTATCATCCTCACGGCCATATTTCACCGCTATCGGCAGAAGATAACAAATGTGGTTCGACTGCTCGCCAACTGCTTCGTAGCTCAAGTCTTTATACTAGAGATCATGTTGAGGGCGTCGAAGGGAATCCTTCCCAACCATTTAAGTTATTTTTTGCTCAATCTATTCCCCCCTTTCTTCTGTCACACCCTCGCACCCACCCAGGAACTTGGATGCTCGATGCTGTGGATCCGGAGCTTGCAGATTTTGATCTACAAGCGGAGGAACCAAGGCGTAGGAATAAAAAATACAAGAAAACCCATTGAACTAAGATCGAATCGACAATTCGAAAGGAACGAGGAGGGAGGGTATGAAGAATGCCAGGACGGTGTGCTATGGAGTGTGGCACTTTATTGATTCTGCATCGCCCGGAGCAACTGATATGTCCATACGATCAAATCGGGAGAGCGAATCGAACACACATTTTCCCTGCTCGTTGGCGAAACAGAACAAATTTCGTAGAATCTTCTTAAAAGACGCGCGTTTCCTCCTCCCCACAGCCAACTCCTACACCCTTGACGGGTGTCCGCAACGACGCCGACCATGGTTAACTGTTTCGTGTGGTTGAGTTTCTTTAAATTGATTGCTGATGCCTTTGCCCACGATCCGTCGGGACCTTTCCTCGTTCCTTCACCATCATTCGAGGGCCCTTTTTCGGAAGGGAAAGAGAGAGCAAGATGGAACGAAATGCAAGTGAGGGCTAGTTATTTATGTGCGTTGTAGGTACCTTCCTGCGTTGAATTACGCCAGAATGAATCATGTAAACACCCGCGATGGCGAGGGTGCAGACCTCTGAGAGGCTCCCTTAGCGTAGCCCTGGGCAAAACAAAACAGCCTCTTGCCTTAGAAATCGAACTATTCCTCCAGCTGTAGACTTGCCTAATAAGACCCTTTCCAGCCGGAGTGTAGTTTGGTTCCGACTCCGGTGGAATGTGTAGAATCTTCGAACAACTTCCAGCAGATTTTTCTCCCCGTGTCCTGCGCCCCATCTTGCCCGTGTTCCAGATCGGTTGGTAGTGGTTGGTGACTGTGAGGATGTATTGTGTGTAGAAGCAAATAAACACACACCAACTCACAAGCTGGCCATGGTGGATGACGGGGAAACGGTGTAGAATTGATTGCAAGAACATTTACACGTCGCCAACGTCCTCAGACCTCTCCCTATCTGTAATGCTGTGGTGCGGAGAACCTTGCGGCGTTGCATATGTAAACGGAAATCCTATAATTCGTCACTTAATCTCTCGATCGTTCTTGGTTTACTGTTGGCGAACATCTGAACCAACTTGTTATTTTTTTCCCACCTATTACTACATTATGCCCTTTGAACATTTTCAACAGTTTTCTCGTGATTGAATTTTTCTCTTGTTGATGTCGATATGATGGGATTGATTTTTATTCTCCTGTCGTGATTTAAGAACCATTCGACATTCACCTGCTTGGTATCAAATGTCATGAAAAAGTCATCCCAGCTCGAGAATATTCACACATTACTCAATTTTATTGTTAACTTGTTCATTGTGTATAAATTTTGTTTCGAGTGTTTGCTCAATTTTCTTATAACTTTTGTATCATTGATCGAAACCAAGCATTGCCATCGTCGTTATCTTGTAGCTTTCATTTATGAACTCCTCATTAAACATGTTTAAACTGCCTTAAATAATGTTCGGGTTATGAGCCATACAATTATCCAGGAGCAAACAAATGAACTCTGCGAAAAATAATGGAGTATATCAACAAATAAAATAAAAACTAAAAATCGGTTATCGACTTACTAAATAATGTTATGAGTCGTTTTTAAAGTATATAATAATTAATTGTTGATACGATATTTTTAGTGACATTTTTCCAAACATGCAGTATTTTTCTCCTTCAAAACTTTTATTTCCTTTTGAACGGTACTTTCTCTGGCACGTTCTGGCCCTACGGAAGCGCTTTTCTTTGCTGGGCGTTTTTCATTTCCAGGGCCGACCGAGGGATGTTTTGCGCCCATTTCGCCCCGTATGTCATCCGCTGCGAGCATGATCTATCAGACGATTGTCGCACGGTGCTTCGTGTGAGAATCGCCATCGTGTGATCCGGTTTCGCATTGCGCCGGTGTGCTGCCAGAAAAAAAACCAGCACTCCAGGCTTAAGGCATGATAAATAGAGCGAGAGAGAGAGAGGAGAGAAAAAAAAACGAAAACTAGCAGACAAATCTAGAGTGATCGCGGCCGCCTCGAATCTTCATGTCTGGCAGGACGGGCGGAATTTATGGACTCGCAGATAAAAGCGTAGTGCTCCAAAGAAAATCCATGTTTAGCGGGCAACCAGCCCCGGGGTACGTGGTGCGGGAAGAATTTCGCCCAGCGAGAACATTCTGGCCGCTGTGAAAAAAAAGGATGAAAAACATACAAGGCACATAGGGAAAATTGAATAGAACAAAAGCCTTTGCGCCTTCGCTGTTCCGGGGTCCCTGATCGGCGTCATATCGTTCGCGGTTGTCGCCGGGCTTTGGTTCTTGCTAGATCGAACCACCCTTTCCTTGGCGTGCTGCAGTCGCGAAGGGTATGTGCAAGGTTCTTCCGGCCAGCTCTGGCCAACAACAGAGGCCAGATTGTGGCTCGGATTGGGACGTAGCGGCACCGGTTCGGTACGGTTCGCTAATCTTATCAATGAATGCGATCGAAACAAATCCCATACGGTACAGAGCACATACGGCGTGCACGGCGGTACACACTAGCCGCGAGGCCACACACAAACACACATACACACATGCATGCATGCGGGTAGGACATCTGCTTGGAAGAAGGTGGAGGGAACAGCGTTTGCAATCTTGCTTTCTCGCGCCCAACGCTCGCGGGAAAACATGGAAACATGAAATATTCATATATGTAATAGAGAGTAAATTTTGTGTTCATGCTCTTCTACCTTTTTATCGAATTAAACAAACACCGAAGGCATCTGGCGGCGCGCCAGGAAAAATCGGCTCCGTTCGCCACCACTAACGACCAATAAGCGAACGATCGAGTGAAGTAACCGCGCTGGGGAGGGAAAAGAATGAAATAAAAAAAAAATAAGTCGTGGAAACCAACCACCACCGATCCAAGACACACCGATTCGGATGTGCATGTATGTGGTGCGCATCGAATGGTGCACCGCTGCACCACAGATCAAATTTTTCCGATTGCACCAGAAAGTGCATCACCACCCGCTCATATATGCTCTCGGCGCGGCCGGTGGTCGGACGTGTGGGGGTAGGGTTAGGGGGCGGACCGTTTTTCATGTTTTTCGTGCCCACCCCAGCCACCCCCTGACCCGCCATCCTCGACCGCGAAGGGTCGTGTTCTCGAGGGAGAGGGACCATGGTCATTGACTTGCATTGCCCGGTGAGATCGGGTCGGGTCGGGCGTATCCATCGGGTTTGCTCCATTTTGGCGTTTTCACGGCGACCGGAACTCCAAGCCTTTTGAACTCACCCCACCCATCACCCCGCATCGAACTCGAAGGGTGAGTAAGAGAGGCATCGAGCGGGTTTGCGAAACGACGGTCAATGAACCTCGTCGAACCTTTCCCTTAAGGGTTCTCTCGGACCTTACATTCCCTCGGTCAGAATAGTACCCTGCTTGCTGCTGGCCACAACATGCCGCCGCTCGCCGATCGATCGATCGTGTTCGTGCCCGTCGGTGGACCTGTCACCGCAGTTGTCACCGGAGCGGTCCTTGGTGCGCGCATCCTCGCCGCGCATAGTCAAATTACATAATTAGCCAAGCGGACAGCAAGGGACACGCAATACACCGTCCTCCAGTTGACACACCACAGCAGAGTCGGGAGCTCTAGGAAGTCGCTACTGTCACAGCGCGATCGTTGGCGCTACTGACGCACTGGTTCAATTGAAAGTCAATCGTCGCGAAGGACGACACAGTGCTGCGTGTAGTCTGCCGATCGCCGACGTTTGTGTTCGTTTATTTTTATTTTTTTTGCCCGCACGGTGACAAGGTTCCCACTCCGTGTCACCGTGTGAGGCTTCCCGCACTGCACGTTAGGATAAGGTAGAACAACCAGGCGGACATTTTAAACGTTTGATGAACTCTCCGTTGACGACGAAAACAAATTCAAAAACATGAAAATAGTCATGATTTTCACTAGAAACCCAGGTGGCATCACTATATTATTAAGAAAACTTGGAAAAAAATATTCATTCAATTGATGTTATGTAACAATTGAATGCGATATTCAAACAAAGCTATATATAGCAAAGCATTGCTTCGATGCATTCCTTTTAGCGCCTTCTTTATATCCATTTGATACTCCCCATACCTTAATGTCATGCAATACTCTATGCCCAGCGCATCTTTATTTAAAAGACTGTATCTCAAAAAGGGTCAAATTATGGCAACTGAAGTTATGATTGAGTTATTGTTTACATATGTACGCTTGTACGAAAAAAAATTCCAGATATGAATTGGGACCCCTTTTTTATTAATTGCCTAAGCTTAAAAAACATGTTTTTTTTCATTTTCCACTAAAATCAAGTTTTGCCAATGGTTGTGTTAAACCATTTAAATTTTTCGAATGTCTTTTTAAAAAAATAAAAAAAACATAAAACAAATTGAAATTTGTTTTAAATTGACTTAACTACACGTGTTTTCAAATTGCCTTACAAATATTACAAATTGCATTAAAAAAAAGGCTGTTTTCACATAACACAGCAAGGAAGTGTCAACACATTGACCAATGAATTGAATCAATACTCGGATTTTTCTTAGTTGACTATCTGAGTATGATTTAAATTTATTACCATTTCGATACAAACCTTTCGATTTTTTTGAAATGTCCACCTCTTATCCCATCGTGTACTAGGGGAAACACCGGAAGGTGCGGTTACGTAAAACCAAACCAGGCAGTAGCCTTTACATTTGTGCTGTATTCGGTTCGTTTGCCCTCAGAACTTGCCCCCTCATCGTCCACACACACACACACACGCGCGCTCAAAGGAAAGGGATACAGCGGGCGAAGCGGGGGCTGCATTGAAATCCGATATTTTGACAGTTTGATATGTAAAACAGAAGCAGAAACAAATTAATGAAAGCAGAATGGTACTGCGGACAGGTCCGAAGGGAGGCCGCCTTTCGCCTGGAGGCTCAACCAAGAATGCAACCACGTGGGGCAGGGGTTGGGTGTGTGTGTGGGTGTGTGAGGGTAGAATGCGCGCACAATCGAACAGTTATGCTGACGGGGCCACGGGAGCAATGATGGCGCCGCAAGGTTGAGCCCTAGCGCGGAGTTGCTCCTCAGGATCATCGGCATTCGGCATTGCGTTGCCTTTCCGTTGGGACATTCAAAGCCCAAAACGGGCTCCGGTAAGGATGCAAAAATTCTTTCCCTTTTCGAGCGGCCCGCTCGCTCGGGAATACCTGCCATCCTGCGCTGGAGTCCACTCCCCGACCCCCACCGCTTTTCCCAGCGACCGGTGGAATAGATCAATGATTGTTGGTGCTTTTCCGCAACCGCTGGGTTTGATGGTGGAGCATTGCGACAGCAAATGGCATCACAGCGAAACGGTGCAATAATAATGAAGAGTTTATTGAATTATGCTACTACCCCAACCTCGGAGTGCGTGCGTTTGCGTAATGCGGAACGCATGCATTCCAAGCCGAACGGCTCGCATCGGGGCACGTTAATAAGGATCCGTTTTGGTTTATCGTGATCTTTTGGAAGGGCGAACGTTTCCTCGACCCCCGCTAGGAAGGGGAGTCGGCAACGCTGGAGTTCATTTTCTGAGCTCTCATCGGCTCAGACTCGATGGCGTAACGAGATCAATCCGAAACGATGGGTTTTTTGCTGCACCGTAAACCTTTAGGTAGCGGTTTTAGACAGGAGAGGATATGGAGGAGTTGGCTCGAAAGAAAGCGGTACTCAAGCAGTGCAGAATAATCACATCCTTCAGCACATGCTGCAAGTTGTCCGGTAATCATATCTTTATAAATTGCAGTCAACCCCCGTGTTTGTGTGTGCAATACGCAACATTTTCCTCGCGGTTCGGTTCACGGTAGCCAATCAAATCGGTAGGGCGTAATATTACACTTAGGGCGTACAGAATACCGGCGCGGCTTGTGTGCGTGCCAAACAGCAATGACACGCCAGCGCCGGATCGACACCAGGAACACCTTTCGGTATCCACGCCAGAAGTAATGGGTAACCCAAAGGTGCATCAAGTTGCATACCCACGAACATCCCATTAAAACCGCTTAATTAGATCCATTAAAAAGAAAAGCATTCCCCCCCCGCTCCCAGCCCGTTCCGGCCCGTTTTATTCTCCCATGGTTTCTCCTTCGCTGCTTTCTTCTCTTCGCCGTGACGTCACGCGCTTGCGAGGGAAGCGATCGGTGGGAACCAACCTCAGCAGGGCTCATCATATCGAAGCATTGCGTTCCCTGGTGGCTGCTCCCTGGTCACCGACTCCCGGACTGTCTCACCGGATCCAACCGTAAGGATTCCGAGATGGCGAGCATGGATAATGAATTGCAAAGAAAAAGGAAATATTCTAGATACACCAAAAAAAAAAGAACAAAAAGTTAAATGAGAAAGCAAACACGACCAACTTCCGCGGGGAAAGATATGCACATCTTGATGAGATATGCGTTTCCCGTGGCAAAGGGGCCCCACTACAAACACATGCACATTCTGGACGGCCAGCTGACCGGCCCCGAACGCCTCGGAACGGTTGGTTGTTGGCAGATTTTGAGGAGATAAATGAAATTGGATGCAACTAACTGGCCGGACCCGTGTGTGCACAACAGAACGGGACAATTTCCAAGAATGTTTCCACCGTAAACGGGGGAAGGTCATGCGGCGAGCGGGGAGGGGGACTCGAAGGCCTTGGCCGTGGTGAGAAATGCAGGTGCACAAACGGACACGAACACGGAGGCGTCCGGTGGACGTTGCGTGACCAGGCTTCGGGAACAGGGAATAATGTGAGAAAATTCGCACCACATAACAACGAAATTTATGTTTTGTTCTGTTGTGTGTGCACCAAAACATGTGCACCGTAACGGTGAGGGGCAACACAGAAGAAGCTGAAAAAAAATCACTTGGGGAAAATTATTTACTAATGACTCAATTAAAGTAAACATGAAAAGTTAAGTAAACAAAATTATTGTTTAATGGGGGCTTAAAAATAAAAAAAAACTAATTTAAATTGAAGAAAAATGTAGTTTGTATAGCAAGAAAACTACAAATGTTCAATAACACTGCAGTTTTGCGATCAAGTTCTAATAACTTGATAATTATTCAGAGCAATTCGCTGTAAATGAAAAAAAGACACTCTGAAATTTTCTCGTAGCTAAAAGTTTCTTAACAGAAATCACAATTATTTACAACTTTTGATAAATTCACTCGAAGCCACTTTCGGATGTATTGATGTATTGATAACATTTGATACGTGATAATTATATTTTCTGTGGGTTGCAAATGTTGAAATGTCTCAATAGCGATTTTATTCTATTTTAAAATGAACTTATCTTTGAGTGACTTTCATGATCTCTTAATATAATTTAATTTTTCTCTTATCTTGACTCTGTTGATTTCAATATCGATCAAAAAGATGAAAGTAATGGAAGATGCTATTTTCAAATGAATAAAAAATGTTCCGAAGAAAAAAAAATTGAAGACCAAAAAATAGTAAAACACCCATTATAAATTATTTTATTGAATAATTTTTTTTAAAAGAATAAGGTTTGTCAAAAACGATAAAGAATACTTTGCAGACTATTCTAGGTTTGACATTTTCTGTTCTCCAAAGAAAATTTTTTTTTCAACATTAATTCGGTATTGTGAGTATATTAATTTGAGAAGAATCTTCGAAATACTTTAATAAAAAAATTAATCAAACAGAAGACATTTTTATAAACCCTCATGATTGCTCAAAATTGATCTGCCACTGAAAACGATAAACGGTCCATAAGCCGCTCATCCTGGGGTCTTCTCTTCTCAACGCTCGTGACGTGAGGATCGCTCGTATCGGATTTTCAACACCTTGTAGCTTTTTATGCAGCCAGATATATTCCTGGTGGAACAAAAAGAAACCTCCCCATTGGAAATGATCCAGCATTCGGCTTATCGTGTCGCCCTTTGCAAAACCGAGCCACAGTTGTCCCATCCCCGCCTTTGCTGGTCGTCACTCTGGAGCTCTGGCCGGGAGTGTTATCTCAGGCGAGCCGTTCTAAGAAGTGCTGATTTACAAGTCGTTAAAGGTTGTACATAATCTGACACGGCTCGCGCAATGGAAAAAAGGTGTTGCCACCATCGTCGCGTCTCCGGTGGGGCAGTTGTAGAGCATTTTGTTTTCCATACGGCTGAACACGCCGACCACACGTCGATCGTCGTAATATTTGCGGTTTGCAGGGAGCGACGTTCTTGTAATATTTTGTTTTGTTTTTGCTTGTACTCCTCATTTGTTTCACGTTGGCTGGCCGTTTTCTTTTTAGTTTAACGACACCGCCGAAGTGTGTCGTTTTCCGAAGCAGATAAAGGACACGAGACGTGGTTGCGTGGAGAATCAAACGGAAAGACGGAACGCAGCGAGAGATAAAAATGGAATACTGTGTTTTTCATGTTCAGATCGATTACGTTCGAAATGTGCCATTCCTCTCGTGTTCCGGCGATCCGGCGGCCATTTTAATAATTTCCCATTATTGCATCCTTAGATCTGCTAATTTCCTTCTATCGACTTCCCGCTGCGCACGGCCCATGTTTCGCCCGGTTCTTAATGCTGTTTGTTCGGCGTTCCTTGCGTTTACGTGCTGATGCTGCAAGCCCCGTTACATTCCGAAAATATAAACCAACAACCAGCGCGACGGGCTTCGGTTTCGCGACCGCGTTCCGTACCGCCATATGCACGTTTACAACTTTTCCCCCGCAGCACAACACAACAACAAACAAAACGGGCTGTACGGTTACCAGCTCTTTGCCTGCGGCCGCAAACCAGCCGTGTAAAGGTACACTGATCTAATTACGGTGCTAATTAACTAGCTCTCCTACAACCATGCCGTGTGCGCTTTCATCCGCAAATTTCCCGACCCACCACCCTCCACTGCGCTACGCGCCTGCGCGGCGGAGGGAAAATTATGTGAAAAATAATTAATTGCAATCAATGTTCTGATTTTTGCCAATTTATAATCACCGGTTTTGCTGAAATAGAACTTCTGTACCGTAAGCAGTGGCCGTCGGCTTCCTTTCCATGCGTTTCACCCTCTTGCAAGCCTTTTTCCGCCTGGTTGTTTTCCTCCCTTTAACGAGGATCGTCTAACAGGAAGGTAAATGAAAGACATGAAACGACCGCCAAACAAATGAATGAACACTTCAAAACATACAAAGTTTTTCCTTCTTCCCCTTTCCCATTTTCCCCCGCTACCAACGGCTAGCCGGAAAACGCTCTGCACTGTCCCGTTTCGACTGCCGTGCCAAATGAAAACCGAGAGTAGCTAGAATGTGCGGCGAGAAAATCCGGCCCCATATAAATGGGAGCAAATAGACAAACGAGCATCACCAGCGGGGAAAATTGTAACAAGCTGACCTGTCCCTTGCGGCCGATGGGAAGTGGAAGAGGGGGAAGGGAGGGGTGGGAGAGGGTGATGGGGTACAAAATTACGATCACATAAACATGCGCTTTTCCCCCCAGCCTCCACCCGTAATGAGCCCGGAAATTTTCTTTCGGGTCTCATTTGTGTACAAAACACTCGACGCGTCCCAAGGGCTTTGGTTAAGGAAAGTCTTTTCAAGGGAACGTCCGGAAAAGCATTGCACAGTGGTTTACCTGGTGGTCGGTTAGTGGTGTTTGATAACGAAAACTAAGCTGATACTGTAATTGTAGATTATTTTTTCGTTTTTCGATTTTTTCATTCGTTGTTTTTTTCATTTTTATGTTTAAGCCTTTCTTATCTTCGTTACTGTCTTGACATTTACACAAATTTTCATGCTTTCCAAATTTTTCGTTAAAAGTTACAACATGTTATCAACTCACATCATAAAGTTATGGATGCGTTTAGAGATAAAAATAAACACAATTTTTATCAATTTTCTCAAATATTTATTTCTAATGATGATTAATGAAAATAGAATTATAAAATTTTATTCACTTTTTCAATAATTTTTCTATATTTAAGAACAATTTTCAAGAACATTTTGTTTTACTCATTTGTTTTACAGAATCTGTATGTTCTGTAAATCTGTGCAACTATATTTTTTCAAGGTTTATCAAATTCTAATATTTTGACCATAAGTTGAAGCAAAGCCTAACATTTAAAAAAAAAGATATTTTCCTAATTTGCTTTTTGTTCAAGTTCTGACCATTAACTTGAATAACGAAATTCGAAATTCGAGATTCCGAAACTCCTGTACGATTTCTATTGTTCATTCTAAAGAAGCAGAAATTATTGGAAAAATTATTGCACAAAATTAAAATTCAATCATCCACCCGCTGTTCCACTGTGCACTGTGACCACCGGGATACGATCGGTAGCTATCGTAAGTAGAGTAAGAGGCGCGGGTTGAAGGATCGAAGAGGGTAATTATTGGGCAATGCTCATGCCGTCCGGTTCGTTAGCACGGTCCGGCAGATGTACGCCAGGCCGGCGGGACCCGCGGGTCCAGAACTAAGGCAAAACAACAACATGCCACCCACCAACACCGCGCGGACCCTCCCTCCCCCCACCCACAGCCGTCGAGAACTGGGTGAACATTTCCGTACATGCGCCAAGCGCTGAAGCGGATTTTTCGCGTTTTGATTAACTTCGGATTAATTGGAAGTGGTGGTGGTGGTAATGGTGGTGCTGGTGGTGGTGGTCTATTGCCCGGTTGCTTAGAAGCCATTTATCAGCTTGCAAATGGCTCTAATCGTCGCGATGATCATTGCGCTCGTTTGGATCCTAACGAAGGTGTGCAACACGTTCGGGTTTTCTTTCTCTCTTTTCCTCTTAACTTCACAAAGTCTTGCTCCCTTTCAGTCTCCTGTTACCGTTTTATTGTTACCGAAGCCGGTACCAATAGGACCCCAACGGGGCACGGCTCGAGGGCAACACAATCCGCATCGGACGGATTAATGAATGCAGCGTCCAGGCAGTTCCGAACACGAGATTCCCAAAGCGGCCACGGCTGGGATGGTTTGATTTGCATGAAAGTGTACCATTCGGGTGCGCCTACACGTTGCAGGCTCCAGAGGGGTGAGGGTCCTAAGCATTTAAGGAATGCTGAGAGCGAGAGGGAGCGGTTCCTGGTCATTGTGGAACCGTAAACAGTTCGAACCCCGCGCCCGGAAGGAAACTAGACCTTCAAGTGAAATGAATTGGACACGACGGCTAAACTGTGGTGCATCAAACAATTAAGAATCCGCGCTTAGGGAACTCCCTTCCCCACCAAGTTTCCCAACGTCTCGGGGAAAGCGGAGTGCAAAAACACATTTAAATCGGTGCACTATCCGTACGGAAAAAAGGTGTTTTGCGAAAATGGAGTACGAGCTTGCGATACACCGAGTTCTTCCCGAGTTCGCATGGAAAGATGTAGTTCAAAGTGGTTTTGTTTCACTTCTATTTTTCTCCATTTTCGCGAACTAGGGTGTGTGTGTGTATGCGGCCAGTGACAAGGGACTCGCGTAAAGGCTTCCAAAGTCGAGTCCCTACATCGCGTACACTGGAGTCAAGGTGGTGAAAAGTCTAATCATTTCTTCACCACGTTCCCCGTTCGGTGGGGGGGTTGGAAGAGGGGATGGATCGCTTCAACTAATTATCAAAACATTGGCCATATTCTTGCCCGTGTTTGTTTTATCAATCCATCCGCTTCTTCTCGGTCTAGCTCTGTCAGCATTAATTACTATCTGAGGCTGTGACGAATAGAATGAGTTTCTGTTGATCGTGAGTATCAGCGTGCGCGCCACACAAAGCATTCCAGGAGTTGGACTTCCAGCGGTGGAATGCGCCCTTGGAAATAATGGAAAAACACACCAGTCATGATCTAATTTTCCTGCATCCCATTTCTTTTCCTCGCCACAAGAAGCGGTTCTACCGGGTATCGCATTGCTCGCGGAATCCAAAGGAGGGTGAAAAAATGGGCCAAAAATCTTGGCCTTTTTTTTCTTTGCCCTCCCTAGCGCTGTGAGCAAAATGTGACTAGTTCGCAAACGACTCTTTGTTCACCACGGCACCACTTCAACCGCTGCGGGAATGTTGGGAAAAGATTCTCATATGCGTGCCGTAAAAGCGCACACTTGATGGCCAACAATCGGTTGGCGAAAACACCGAACCGACCGTGTAGAATTAGCATTTCAACTGCCGGCTCGGGAAACACTGCCGGGGCATTCCAAAGGCCCCGCCCCCCCGCCCTACGCCTTATCCGGAACTCTCGTTAACCAGCGCAACAATGTAATGCAGGATTAGGTTCCGCTCGGGGCTCGTAAGCGCGAAAGCCAACACCTCGCGGGTGTGCGTAAAACTTAATGTGCTGTTTGTTGATGAAAGGCAGCAAGAACCCGGGCAAAAGAACACAACAAAGCAACGGTGTCACGATGACGAACGATCATGGATTATGCCACCGGGGCTTCGGCGGGGTGAGATCAGATGTTTTCCCATTTGTTTCCTTTGCGAAAACGATCTCCCAGGTGTTATGAGTGGTGGTGGTGGAGAGGGAACGGATGTGATGAGCTTTGGATTTGTTTTTCTTTCTCCCAGCCATACCCCGCCCACCAAACCCGACAGCCGTTCAACATTCCGCTAGGTGGATAAATATGTCAGCGGTGGCAGAATTCTTCGTCGGGGGCATGTGGCGCATGAGAAGCTAATGTTTGCGGGCTGCGACAACCCCCACCCCACTTGGGGGGCCAAACAAAACAAAAGCATCCGTCTTCTATTGTTTCTAAGGCGGAAGGGCTGCTGACAAAACGGTTTACCGTCTTGGTTGGGGGTTTGTTTTTTTTTACGCGTGCCGCCCGCGAGCGCAGAAGAAAATTGTGCGAGATCTTGCTTTTTTCTTCCGAACTTTTTTCTTATTTCAAGCTTTACAGCTTTGCGTGAACAACCCTGTTTGTTTCGCACCCGAACCGAAGCCAAAAACTTTTACCACCCAGCGCACGCGTGTCCCACGACAGAGACGACGTGTGTTCAGCAAACGACATACATTATTCTCCACACCTTTCTTACACACTGTCGTACCTGTGTTTCCCTTGCGGCAGGAATTTTCCGTTTGATAAATGAAGATGGCTCGCGTTGTCTGCTCTGGTTCTTGGTTGGTTTTTTTTCATCCAACGAATCGTACGATGATGTAGTTGTTTTAATCCAATCACTCACACAACACTCGTGTGGAGCGTTTTTTTTTTTGTTTCACTTCCTTCACTTCATTCCTGGCGCACAGTTCCACCGACTTCCGCCAGCCGGGAAACGCGTGTGTGTGCATCCACGCTAAAGTGGAGCAAAACAAATAGGTTGTTCTGCCTCTCGCGCGCGGCCAAGCGTTTTATTAGAGTGTGACCCTGTTTGGCTGAAGGGCCGAAGAGGCGCACATCTACATTCGGAGGGCAAGGTCGAACACGAATGAAGAAGTTGGCTGCGTGATGGATGAATTCCATCGATCAATGAGGAAGTGTGTTTTATCGCGCTTTTGAATCATAGAAAACACAAACAAGTCTTCATAGGACCTGGTAAAAAGCATAAAGGTCTCTTAGAAAATATAAAATGAATGAATGAAATTAAATAGATAAAGAAAACAATACAAAAAGAACATTACATCAAAAGTATTCAATGTCTACCTCGAAATTGATTCGAGCGCTACAAGATTGGCCCTAATTAATCGGAAAAGAAGTGCATTATGAGTGCGCCCTAATACGATGCCGAAAGGCATCAGACGCGGAGGTTCTCTGTTCCATTTCCATTCATCACTGTTGCCGGTGAATGGGCGAGCGCCCTCACGGTTACGCCCCACGATCGTTGAACATAAAGCCTTGAACCGAAGCCACACGCGCTTTTAATAACTAAATTCATTCATCCAAAAACTTAGCGGTTTTCGGTCCGGTCTCTTTGTTTAGTTTGCCTAGCTGCGTTTTTGCCCCGGCGCAAAGTATAGTTTCATTCACGCCGATCGAGCTCAGTCAAGTGAGCAAGGAAGGAAGGAAGGAAGTTTGAATGTATTAAGAAAAAAGTGCTACCCTTCGGGAGCAGCCTTCCGGCTCCCGCGAACGGTGGGTGCGGTGGGAAAGAATGGGAAAACGGAGTAAAAACGAAAAAAATACAAACAACATTTTCCACCAAACGTGCAAACATCATCCCATCATGGGCGAAGGGAAGCGAAATAACATATTTTGAGATGCATAATACGCACACCTCAACTGGGGCTCGTCGGACTAGTGCTGGCCCACTTTCGGGCGTTCGTTACAGTTAACTTTCGCTCCCATTCGAACCATCCAGCCGAGGGTGCGAGTGCTTAGGCGAAGCGCGGTTATAAAGCGCAAAGCGCAAAGCGCATCAATCAACAAATTTATTAAAGTGCTAATAACACACAAGGTGCACGGGCGGACGGACGGCGGGCCGGCCTTTCTGCTGCAGCAGCTTCCAGCCGGTGTTGGTTTTGTTTTTGCCTGTACTATTTCACTTCCAAAGACTAAAATGTTGCGCTCACGACCGTGAACGCCATTCCTGTTCCGGGCCGGGGATTGAAGATCCCGCACCGCGGGAGCATGTGTGTGAACGGGTTTGTTGTCGCTCACCGACACGATTAGGTGGCCACGCAGATGCTGCCCCCATCCGTCAACATTGTTGTGCGTAAACGGCGGGAAAAAAACAGGAAGTGCAGGCACAGGATGACTAACGTGCCAACATTTACGCGCATCTCTCTGCCACCGGGACCCTGTCTTCTCTCGGACTGCTGTGTCATTCTGGGCGCCTGAAAACTGTTGGTCAACTTCTGGGACTTGGCTTGACGAGCTAACGGGAGACTTTTCACGTGGTGCTTGTCTACTTCGTCCAAGTCGAGTTGCCAGTGTTTGTTCCCTGAAGAGCTGACCACCCCGGCGTTGATTAGGAAGCGTACGTTATGATTAATGGTACCAGCGATGCAAGCGACGGAACACGCGCCCCATGGTTGCCCATTCTGCAACTAACTCGTTAGCGCACGAGCCACATCCCGAACCGACAAAAGCTTTCCCTTTTTCCTCCCGGTCCGAACCTTAGTGACGCATGATTAAAATTAGGCCACTGCGGCGTCGCTGCGGTCGGATGTAATTAAACAAATTATTTCGAAAAACCGTCCCAGCAATGCGCCGGATACGTCGAAAACACTGGAGCAAATTGTTTCGAACGAGTTGAACGATCGGTGCGAGCAAGCGACGAACCCCACTCTACGTAGCAAATTCCCACCAGATCGCTGGGACTCTCGTGAACGCACGTCCATCGCGCCATCCACCGGAATCGGGGTCGTTCGGGCAATAATTTCGCACTAATCAGGACAAAGCGTTGCATTGCGTTGCGGTCATTTCGCTTTCGGTCTAATCTTGTCCTCGCCGCCGTGCCTCGGCTAAATCCTTGTTCGGGGACGGGAGGATGGAAAAGTACCGCCGGTCGTCGGTCGTTAAAGTGTCGCGCAAGACACTCGCGCAACCGGGTAATGAAGGCGTGCGGCATCGGATAGTTCGGGAAACGATCGTGGCATAAGTGAGTGATTAAATTGGACAAATTAGTTTGTCCGCACGGTGGAAAGTGAAATTGTCGCCGCTCGAGATCGTGCGCAAGTCCTCGTTACTGACGGGGATTGTTAATGTGAAGAAATTAACAAGCCTAACGCGCTGCTAATCGTTGCTGCCATCGCTGGGAGAAAAGTGAAAACAAGCAATAGTTGAAACAAAGAATTTATCAGGCAATCGTTTTTAAACCTTCCAGGTTTAATAATCGAATATTTTCTAATATCTACTGAATAACAAGAAATAATCGTTACCACCAAAGTGGAAGAAGAGATATATCCAACAGTTTTAAATGAAATATTGTCCATTTCCTGAAACTTTTCATGGGAAATTAATAATAAATATTTCGTAGTTCCAAAATCTTCAAAAGGCTAATTAGTCTAATTGGTCATCAAATTCAAGTCATGGTTATTTTTTTTCGTTGTTGATTCAGTAAATTCAGTAAAGATTTTTTATCTCATAACCCAAAGGACAAACGGAATAGATAACATTTCTAACACAAACGTGTTCTGTCGTGGAAATTGTGTATATTGTTTCTGAAATGTCGTTTGTACAGAGTTTTATAGCGCTACTGCTGTTAGTTTTAGAGCTTCAACTTTCTAAGTCTAGTGTTGATTTTGAGTCCATGAATATAACGTGCAATGTTTTAAAACAATGTATCAATATTGTAAATTAACTCTATGGTTTAATAACGTCAAAATTCTGTTCAAATGAAATAGAGCTTGAAATCAATTGATCCAAATGATATATTTAAATAAAATAAAAAGATATAAAATAATCTCCTTGGTCGCGATGTAGCTTTATAAAACAATCACGAAACGGTTTATCTGTTTAAAGATTTAAATTGAAAAAAACTAACTGTAAATATGCGCACACAAACTTCTAGATTCATATAGCTTATTTCACAAAATTTCCATTTTTCTTTGTATTCAATGATTTGTTTTGCAAAAATAAACAATTAAAACACACAATATGTTCATAACCGTATGCATCCTCATCAACGGCATATTTTCTCCCATCATTTACCAAAACGTCTTAACTAGACCGTCCGCTTGGTTCAGAGCGTGCCGCCAGAGGCCACCCAATGCTACCGAAAATTCCTCGCCACCCATTACCATTTGTTCCTCCCAGCATAACTATGCAAATTGAGCGCAATCCGCCGAGATGGAGTGTTCTCGATGGCCAACCCCATTAGATGGTCAGAAGAAGAAGGGCCGGAAAGAAAAGCTCGTGGAATATAGATTATGTCATGCATAATAAATTCTCGCCCGCACTGCGCGAGTATTTTTCCCGCTTTTTTTGTTTTTCTTTTGGAAAGATTTGTGTGCTCGAAAGAACACGCTCCCGGGCCGTGGTTGGGAAATCTCCTGCAGGGAATCATGTGACACCGGTTACCGGCTTTCTGTCGCCAACCTGACACGTTCTAACGTTTCCTCTTGTCGGTGTCTTCAATGGGGAGGGGAATTTACATTTTACGACCAACTGACCAGCCGTCAGATGCTGTTGGAAATGTCATTCTTTTTCCCGACGGCTTCCCAGTCAGCAGTCGGCGCTTCAGGTTCCCTCTGCGGAACTAGAACATAATCCTGCTATTCCGATCCTTTCACGATCTCCGATCGCCGATACGATCTCTGAAGATTGCGATGCAAGAACGACCGTCCGAGAGTGAGTTGGTGTGCTAGAAACACAATAATCTTCACTTTATAACACGCTAAATATGCAAATGTCACTCATAAAATGCACTTTCTGTGTTTTTCTGCACAATTGCTGCCCGGAACCCGTTCGTCCACCGACGGCTGAGATCGTTCGACGGGCCGGCAGGATACGACTAGAATCAATTTTCCCCCTCTATCTTGGCCGTTGCCAGTCGATTGCACCGGTTGAGATTAGGAGAGTTTTACTGCGATTTTCCGTTTCCATCTGCTCCAATCAACCGGACTCCGGACAGAAATCAAATTCCGTCCCTTTCGTGACTTGTTTTTTATTGCGCGCCACTTTCCAAGGCGCGCACCCCGAGTCCAGAGCGAGGTTGCACCTTGGTGCATCCGATGTAATTGAGAGAAACTGTTTTCCAATTGACTACTATCCGCTATTGCTTTGCCCTCCATTGATCGATCGATAGAGATTCGTTTCATTATTCCACTCCGGCAGCCGGATCGCGGTGGAATGCAAACTATTTTCGTGCTAATTTCTGGCCACTACTGGAAATGAGCGTTACTTCGGATCATCGATCCGCGCAGGACGAACCGGGCGCTTTGTGTTCTAAATATTTCTCCAATTGCGACGTAAAACTTTCTCGCTAGGGATTAGCCTTGATGCCCGTTTATCGAAAGCGGTGAAACAGGTTGGTTGTATTGTGGACGCGGTTGGTCGTATTCGCTGTTCAACTTCCCTCACGAGCTGTCGTCCCTCGCAGCGTCTTCACCATCGTTGCATCGCAGCATCTCGCCTCGTACCCAGTGACCCAAAGCATGATGCATTCGGATTCTTGCGCAGGAGGGCTCGACTTATGCGCTGTGTAGGTCGATGCAACGGTTCGCAAATGCATGGTTATGTGCCGGTTTTGCGAGTGATATGTGCGGGCGATTTGTAGTTTTCTTATATTTCCTACCGCTTGCACTACCGTATTGAACTAGAACCGTGTGTGTGTATGTGGTGATGTCCGGGTAAGGAAGGGCACAGTTTAAACACCGTTTATCATCACCATTATCTGGGCCTCGGCGAGCTGGCAGGCACACATTTGGCCACTAATACACGCTCCAGAACGTCCCGAGCTCGGGCGTACTATCGGTAGCATCAACCTTCGAAAGCCCTTGCGCTTTACGGGAACTTCCTCCGGGAACGTGTCGGGGCCACAAAGCCGGGTTAAGGCAAGGAACGCTCCGAATCGCAATAAGCGCTGGGTGCTGATTGCCATTTATTTTCATTTATCTACGGTATAAATTACCACCCCCCCTCGGATTCACCTCCGGAGCCACGGCGTGGAGACAGGTTCGCCAATATGCACGCCTCCTTCCGCGAGTGCAGTATATTATTTTGCCTACGCCATACCCTCGGTGCAACCGGGGGTGTTCGGTTGTTCGGAGCGTCGCCTTGCAGTTCACACCTTGGCCACGCGGAGTGGCGAGTCGGGCCTGCACATACATACGTTTTATGCTCCTCACGATGCGTAGGCCGAGGCTGCACATACGGTGTCAAAAATAGGCATATTATTACCGGTAATAATATACATCGATGGAGGCGCTTCCGGACACGCGGGACAATTCTGCTGCTCCTGCTGTAGCGGCACATAATCGTACATTGGTAAATTGAATGTCAAAATTTATTCACTACCGTCTAAGGGTGGGTTAAGGGAAAGAAACGTCGGCGACACGTCACCGATTGAAACCCGAGGAAAGTCACAAGCTTGGATGCGGTGGGGCAGACGGGTGGGCAGACGAAGTTCATGCAAAGGCAAGCGACTTACATTGATTATCGCTAACCGTGCGTGGATAATGTGCACACATTCGAGGCGCCCTTTCGCCAGGTGATGATGGTGATTTGTGCGCAAGAATAGGCCAGAAACCCACAATCATGATCGAGGGCTACCGAGTGACAAGCTATTGTTGTGATTGTTGTGACTGGTCAGTCGTGAGGGCAAACGATGATTAATGAAGTTATCTTGTGGCTTAAACGGCCACAAGTTTAGCACAACACTCGGTGTAACATTAACGGCTATTATCTATTTTACTCCTTTTTGCACAGAGTTTTCTTACAGCGCAAGTGTATAAAGTGTAAGTGTAATATAAAACAAGTACAAAATAGTTATGTAGATTCTGTGACGTAATAATCAATTTATATATACTCTTTATATAAATTCACAGCTTGAATACTTAACAATTAAGTTTCGAAACTAAAATGGCTCTGTTGATGTATTATATGATATTTGTTTAGTACTAGAATTTAGTTATCTTAAACATTGATATGAGAGTGATTTGACAGCTTATAATCTATATCAATTAAAATCAAATGTGTTATCACTTATTTAAAGAAAAACCCTCTCAAACTCACGTCAATACTTTTTATGATAAAATGGAAGTGTAAATTTAAATTAGGTTTATTTGGACATGCCATTATATTGGTGAAGTAAATTTATCAAAACACTAACATTTAATTTCCATTAAATCGACAAGTTGTTGATTGAGACATTCGAAATACTTATCCCAAATAGATATACACTTGTTTGGAAACCCTCTCAAAGCCACTTCAATATCTTTTTCTGGTAAAATGGTGTAAATGGGGAAGGTGTAAATTTTAATTTACAATTAGGTTTGTTTTGACATGTTACAATATTTGTGAGTTTTGATAAATTTACATCAAAACTCTAAAATTTAATTACCATTAAATCGTCATGTTGTTGATTGAGACATACTACTAAGCCGGAGCATATTACAGCCAGATGCAACTCTTACCTTACTCTTAGGAAGCAGATTTGGAGTCATTATCTTCGCTGTACGCTTATCCAACATCTTCATACTAGTAAACCTTGCATAGAAGCAGTTGCAACGGCGCAGTTATTGCAGTGCTTCAGTTCCAATTAAAATTCCTTAAAATCATCTCCGCACGGATTAATTGTTCTACATATCTTCGCATAACTGTACGGTACGGGGGTTTGTAAATCAAGACCCACAAGCGGAACAGCCCTGTAATTGTTCATCAATGACGCAGGAACTCTGGCGAGCGATGCATGCAGCGATGATTGTCCAAATACCGAACATTATTTCCCGTGTGCGCGCGCGCACACCCAAACACCCTCCGATCGATCCGGAATCGCGCACACTTCATCTCCATGCAGCGTTGAAAAATAGGTCAAAGTCAATCGAGCCAGCATGACGTGATGCTTTTCCCTAAGTCACTCCCGGCGCGGTTATGAGAAGGCGAAGGCCTTGTGGGTTTTCTACGGTAGCGCCAGAAAGTGCCCACCGAACAATACCGCACCGTTTCGATAAATTCTGAAATGTCTTGCCCTCCTCCCACGTACTTTTCATCCGGCAGCAAGCCTAGGGCTTATGCTTCCCCGTAAAGTCGAAGGCTGTGAGACCCTGCAAGGTATCATTACGCAATCGAGATGGATATTTTACGCTATTTCACGCCCACCCTAAGCTGCCCGAGTTCGATCGCCGGGAAAAAGGGAGCACGTAAAGGGAGGCAGAACCTAATGCACCGTACCACCACACGGCGTTGGTTGGCAAGGAAAATAGGTGATCTATAAACTCCACCAAGTGACGGTGCGTGAGTAGACGGAATGTCGGAACAGAGAGCGTATGCTTTCGAAGCCGCCCCGAACCCTTTTGCTAACAAGGTGCAAAATATGCAAACTTAATTTGTTTGCCTTATTTGGTGCTTATTTGTATTTTATTATTGCTTCGCCTGCTCCAGATTATCGGCGCACACTTCTCTGCAGCGTTCGGAACGTTTGGATCGCACAAGCCTTTTGGGGCGAGTGAGGAGTTGTTCTTCGTGCACGCGCACCTCTAGGAAAATTCCCCGCCGTCCGTCGTCCGTCGCTCGGCGAGTGCTCTAATTTGTATTTCCCTTACGCTCGGTCCGTTCTTCGAGAGACGGGTGTGCGCAGGGGGAGCAGAAATTTAGAAAAATTGCAGACACGTTCACGCGCATGATCGTGCATAGGTTGGAGCAAGCCCCAGAAGAGCCAGCCCGGGCCAGCCCGGGATGACAGTGTAGGAAAATCCTTGCAAATTGCATGATATCTCCCCCCCCTATGAAGCGGGGATTCGCACAACAACGCCTCGCGAGCGGACCGCACCGTGCGAGTAATTGGTAGCGAAAACATTGTCGGAACCGAAAATTAAAAGTGTAAATAAACAAACATCAGCATAAACATTGCAATCGGCCGCATTCATCGTCTCGTGTGGAGGGGGAAGGAGGAGTGTCGGCTAACGGTCCGGCATCAGATGCAGAACTTCTCGCAGGAGTCACCGAGTTTCTCGCCCCGTTTCGGGCCGTTCCGTTTTGCTGAAGGGTCACTCGGGAAGAGGGCCCTACTTTACGGCCCTTTGCGACGTCATGCTAATCAGTTTGGCGCGCTGCAGACGGGTGATAAAATAAAATGGGTTAACTGGTGCACATCGTGAGTAATCTGTGCTCGCCGTTTGATCGTTGCATCCCCCCACCAATGCACGACCTACCTTGGACGGGATGTGGAGTTTGTTTCGGGATACATTCGATTGCACTTTGATAAGCCAGTTTGTTGGTAAGTTTTATGGCCCTTCGCCGTGTTACTTTCGCTCCGGATACAAATGCGTCGAAATGAGTCGCTTAGTTCGCGCGAAAAGGGGGAGAAGTGCGGGACCTATTTTTCTCTTCAGATGGAGATATATTCTACCCAGCCCCACTAAAGCTCATCGCTAGGTATCGCCATTAAATCCACCACAAAAGTGCCCACTGGCTATGAGAGCATCATTTCGCAAACATTACGAGGTTAGGTCCATTATCGGGGCATTTTTTTTGTTCTCTTGTACAAAAGGGTACCCTTGTTTTTTATAGAAATAGTCTAATTGTTTCGTTCGCCGCCAAGCCTTTACGCCATACGCCTTTACGATAAGATTATGCAAATGATGTACTCTGTTGTTCCACCGTTTGATCGTTGTACGAAAAAGAAAAACTCCAACCGAAACTAAAGTTCTCATCGAGTTCGCTGACGCCACCCTACCACGTATGTCCACGAGAAGTGGAGAAAGACACAATGCCGGTGCTGCCGGCCGACCATCCACAGGGGCATGATTTGAGGGAGATTAATTACTACTTTTACCGTTGCGACCCTTTTCTTCCTCCCCAACGATGTGCGTTTTCCACGCGGTCCTCCAGGATGGTCCAGGGGGGACGCGTCCAGCTTTGCCTATTATTGTGGTGGGCGGTCCAACCCGCGGATGGCGAAAACTGATAGCCCCCAAACGGAACGGAACGCACACACGCCGACGACGCTCGCGATGGGAAAAACAAATAACCGGAGCGCGTACGGCCAGATCCTTATCCGGCGTCGGGTCGGGATCGGTGTAGAATCGGGTAGGGAATCTCGGAGGAGTGATGGGGGGATGCACGGCCGAGGGCAATATTTTACGGCCCAAGCGGCGGTGGTGGTCCTCTATTTGGATATTCGCAGGCAAGCTTCCATTCGGCTAGCGCACGTAAAGGTGAAGCGAAACTTCCGGCTACCAGAGTTCCCCGGGTTTTTCACGCTGCGACCAAGCTTTACGCGGTTCGGTTCTGCAGGCGCCCATTGATAATACGTAATAAAATGCAGCGCTGGACGCGGGGATGCGACCGCTGGCTCATAAGTTCCAGTGCTCTGGTTTTTTTGTAGTTCTACGCTTTGTGCATGTGATCTCATCTTGCCACTCGAAGGTGGCCAAGGTAAGAATGTTTTATTTTCGATGCAAACCACCGCCTCATGTGTTCCAGCACAGCCCCTCCTGTGCCCGGCTGCATAGAGAAATGCACCGAAGCAACAGGTTACACAACCTCTGTTGGTCGTCGGGCAGGAGGGACGGTAGGCAGAAGAAGCAGCAACATTAAGCCCCGCAAGCAATAGGCCATTCGCCCAACACCCTTAAACACACAAACGGCGTGCACATGCATGCGGCGCACGAGCGGCCACGAGATGAAATGTGCGGCATTTATGATAAGGACGATTTATCGGAAGAATTATGGGATTTAAGCCACCCCCCCCCCCTCCCCCCTCGCCCGCCTCGGCTGGTGGCAGGTGGGCAAAGAATTTCAAACACTCGAACCCGAAGGGAACTGGCACTGTGCCGAATGGAAATACCGGTTGCAGGTTGTGATGATAAACGGTAGATTATTAAGCGTATGCCGCTGCCGAGCATAAGCGATGGTATGTATGCTAGTACTTTAGCACTCGGATCCACCGCAGCTGATAAGTAAACAGCTCAGTACAAAGCGGTTTTGTGTTTGGCTTTTTTGTCTTGCTTTCCTGTGTACTAAATGATGTCCTGTTTTGCTGTTTGCTTTAAGTAGAATGGATTACTTCATGTTAGAGAAATTATCTTTTCTCATGCTGAATTCAAGCAATGTACCACTTAGTTTCGTAACTCTTATGAACCAGCTCAAATTATTTCTGGTGTGAATGTTTATGGGTTATACGAGGTGTTAAATAATAACTTCTCAGAACAATTTAATTTCCACCAATCAACTTCTCATTTTAAGTATATAATTTTATTTCTTCGGCCTTAATTCGACTATATGTATTTTTTTATTCCTGCTGCTTTGTTTATTATGTTGAAAATTGTGTTAAATTGAGTGAAAATGGTAAAATATTCATTGGATACTCTAAAGTTGTCAGGGCTGTCACACAAATAAAAAATATTTGTAATACGAATAATAATAACAATAGTAATGACAATAACATTATTTCAATCAATAACCCAGACATATAAAATAAGTGAATCCTACTGATGTACAAATCCAATCGACAATGCCCAATCCATAGTTAATTCGTAAAATTTGTATTGTTATCATTGTTTCATTCTAAAGCTTCACTATGAAGCCAACTTTATAGTTGCTTTTAAAAGTTTTAATAAATTTGAGCTGCATTATAACACATTATTAAGTCATATGCATTATGTGGTTTTGTTTTTATTTTCTTAGTCAATTTTATATTATTTCATTATCCAATAGTCGGTTTAATGGCCAAAATTGACCAAACTACATTATTTTAATTAACAAAACGTTTTGTGCTATTAAGATAAAACAGTTTAAAATTAGTTGAAAATAAAATTATTTTTTTTATAAATTTAAACTAAAAATGCCAAATATAAAATTTCAAATTTTCGGAGAAAAGAGTTTTTTTTTGTAGCTGTCAATTTAACCAGTTCCTAGAAATTTATAATTTCTTAAGAATGGTCCATAATCAAAAATATTAAACGCCATAATTCAATTTGAGTACAAAAGTAATCTTAATTCTTTTCTCAGTTGAATATAAAACCAACCACTGGTGCATCTACGGTTTTATTTCGTTATTAAAATGGGTTGCTCGCAACACTTGACAAACGGTGCCCATTTTTGGATTATTGGAATGTGGATTTTTGAAACCTGTGTATTGGTTTAATTGTGGTTCCCTGTAACATACTTACACATACAATATTATTCAAAGCCCCCCTTTTCCAATCGAGCACCCTTAGCCCCGTGCCATTAAATGCACACAACAGTTGCGCTTGAAAAATGGATCCGTTGGCAAATTAAGTCAGATGAATGAAATAAATAATCTTCAATCGCAAGCAGATCTTCAAACGGTACCGAGCGCAGACGCCCACCCGGCCCCACACAATGTGCAAATTGCAACGACCTGCCGGTTGGCTGATAAATAGCTCCCAGTTATTGGTTATTAGGGGAAAAAATGGGAGAAGGTTAAGCACCTTCCGGCGCGGCTCAGTTGCCTGCGTTGCGTAGGGTAAGGGGTGGAGGGCCGTATCATTCACCCTATTCGCCGCACTTTGCGGCTCCGGAATGATCGGATTGGAGTATTATTGCGCGATATTACTATTATTACTATTCAGCCCTTTCTTTGGCCTTTTTTTTCTTCGGTGGTTCCTTAATTTAAATATCCCGCGCGGTTTAGCCGAAGCGCGACCCAAGCGCGACCCTTTTCGGTTCGCTCGCAAAAGCGGGCGCGTTTACTTTAGGAACCCAACAGTGTATGCACAGGGCCGGTGTGTAATTTATCTGGCCATCAACGCGATCGGTGTGCGCGGCGGTTCTGTACCGGGAATAGGCCACCGCCTGTTGGAAGGGCTGCAAGATACGCTCCTCAAGATAATAATGTTATTACTGGGAGGATGCGGTGGAAGAAAGGCCGGAAAAAGACGTGCTGCACAAATAACGGTGGCGCATGGAGGCAAAAGAAAAGAAGAATCGATATCAGTCGTACACTAAACTCGCCGGAGAAAGCATCCCAAAGCGAAAGATGCACCGGAGATGCACAAACACACAGCGAACGGGTTGGTTTCGCGCCCGCCGAGTCGCTTCATCGATTGGTTTTTGTGCAAAACGCACCCCGCCCACGTGTCCGGAGTCAAGTTACCGGTTACGGGAAGTCGTGAGGGGGAGGGAAGAGTTCGAAGTGGTCTCGACTCGACCGCTAGCCATGATCCGGCCCGTCGCCACCATCGTGCGCGGAGCAATTCAATTTATCGTTATTTATATCAAAAGATTTATAAATTACTCTTGTTATTAATATTATTAGTATCGAATCAAGGCGCGGGCTGGCGGCCGTCGTCGCCCGCCATTCGTGATGCCTTTCATCTCCTCGGCTCGCGTAAGATTATCGAAGCCGGATGGAACGGGCCGTAGAGACGCAGCCGAGATTGCTCGTCGGAAATCGTCGGGATGCCGTGGCAGGAAAAACGCTGTGGCTACATCGGTCAAGTAACCGATCAGCTGCCCGATCCGTTTCGTTCGCTTTGTCGCAGCACATCAGCAACACGATCATCAGCTCACGTGAAAGGTCCGGAAAAAAGGAAAAATCAACCCTCGGAAACCACGCGGATGAACCCGCAGAAATATTACTCAGGAATAAATTGAAATTAACACTTGCCATTAACACTGGCCCGCTTGCATGGAAAGGAAAACGCTCTCCCTTCGGAACGAGCGGGAAGCAAGGAACGGGGGGATGTGGGAGGCGCCATCGTTGTTGGCGACATCTTTGACACCATCGCGCGCCGGCGGCCCTTTCCTCGGCCAATGAAACGCAGATCCGTTGCCGTGCGGGAAATGGGTTTCTGAGCGATTCGATCCACTCGATCCCCCACTTTTTCACCCGATCTTCGGTGTCTTCATCAAACCGCGTACTCGGGCGGACACCGATCCGAAAGGTGCTTTGTCACTGAGGTGCGCACGCGCGCTCGCGAGCTTGCGTTTTGATAAGATAAGTTGAGCTTTCAGCGCGGGCCTGATTTCCACGCTCGCCTGTTGGTTCCTCGATCGGCTGCTTAGTTTGTAATACAATCTTGATGTGGCCCTTTCTGGGAGAAGGGTGTTGGTGCGTCTTCCCGATCGCCTTCGATATGTTGCGTCGCCCTAACATGACAGCTACTTAAGCGATCGCGCGTCAGTGGGAAGTCAATGAGGGTGGCACCTTTAGGGGGCAGTTGATGCTGCACACTTTCCATTCTCCCCAGTGCAATTTGCAAATCGAACAAGCCGTTCTGTCAGTTTTTGTTAATGTTTCAATTCGCGCAAATGTAGATCGATCCTCGGTAGGGAACCATTTGACCACCATGGAAATGTTGTATAGCATTTCATTGGTTGTTGATTGTCGAACCGTTTGATTTGTTTCTTGTTAGCATGGGAAGTCTGATCATTTTAAGATATGATGTTCAATGTAGACAGGTTTTTTTGTTGGTGTGTATTTTTTCTATACTGATATATATAATTTTTTACATCCTGTTTTCTTATCATTTCTTCTTTGTCTGTTGAGAAACTGATTTAAATACATTTTCCAATTTAACCAGTGAACATACTACAGTGAACAAATTTTTAATTGTCGTGACTGAAAAGGAGATTTAAGGATAGAAATAATTTCTCTTCACTTCACTTTTTTTTCCTTAAAATGAATGAGACAAAACTACACGGCCATTTTGATTGCGTTAAGTAACCTCGAGTTGGAAGGTACAAGATTAAAACATGGTTTTTTGGAACATGTGTCACGTAATAAACAAAATTTTAAGTTAAATATATAAAACGTATCAAAATGTGTAAACCCATAATTTTTCTATTGATTCTGGGTAAGTGAAACAAAAGCACTTTATGATATAGTGTACAACAACTAACTGCATTCCTTTACATGCATTGTGGCATTTCCTAAGATATGCATTAATTTTTAATTGATTTAACATTTATTTAAATCGTCTTTATTTATTATTCTTTTCACTGAAACGATTGACTTTTGTATATCAGCACATCTTGCGTCTTTGCTGACACAACCGGGAATTCGCTCAATAACCTACTTCTTGTAATCGAAGGATGAACAAAATTTTCATACTGTACCATTACCTCAACAGCTTCAATAATACGCTTCGAAGCTAATTAATAGACACAGCGCTCCACTAAGCTAGCCTGGAAGCAGAATGAGTAATGCATTTTCCTAACTCTGAAATCCCATGAATCGATTGTGGAAAGGTCGGTGCAGATCCTACGGACAGTCACATCTCGCTGACAGAAACATGCTGATTGGGCCGTACCTTGGCGAGAAAGTCAAATTGCAATTGGCCCTTCCGGATGGCTGCACTTGGGAATCAAATTAGGAAAGGGAAACTCGATCCACTTTTTTGCCGGTTGGAATTCTAACGGCCGAGCATATTGCGCTCCGGTCCGCAGTCAGTAGGTGAACGGAGTGAAATGCACTCCTAAGCCCCACTAAATCACTTGCACTTCGGCAAACTCATCGGAAGGTTGCTAAGAAAAGCAGCTAAGAAAAAAAGCAACTAGCGATGCGCGGACCACTGTCGACTGTCGCTTGTGGAGGGCTTGCCGTCGGAGTCGAAACGATAAATCACAGCTACCTTCACGCTAGAGCTATCCAGCTTCTTCGACCTACCTGGCGGTCCTGACTCATCGAAGGAAGCCGCCGTTCATTTTCTTTTGCACGTCAAGGTTTTCCTCGTCGCCACGGAAGAAAATAAAAACCTGCGGTACACCTGAGTGCCGTGTGAACAATCGGTAGAATTGAAAGAGGAAATAAATTATACGCTTTCAATTGAAGCTGTGCAATCGGTGCACCCGACGGTGCATCCTGTCACCGAAGGGGCGGTGTCCGTGACGGCAGGGTGTGGAGAAAATATCTTAACTTTTCCTTCAATACCATCTTGTGGAACCTTGTCGTTAGAAAAAAATGGATCTAAGGCTTAACCTTAAAATCTTGGGTCCTGCAACTGCCCCTTTTTATATGGCCGATTTTAAACACCCACTTTTTTCATGCACAATTATAAATTCGGGATATTGTTTGATACGGAAATTAGTTGTAGTTATATATTTTATGTTAAAACAAATATTTGAATTTCATTAATAATAATTTCCATCAGTTGGAAGGTCATACGGGATTTTTTAAATGAAGATATTTAGTAAATAATTTAAAATTTGACTTTTTTCAGAAGTAGCAAAGCAGAAAAGGGCTTGCAAAACATTAAACTAACATTGGAAATTGTTTTAAAACGCTCTATTGCTTAAATGAATTATGTTATTTTAATCGTATTTACATACAAACAATTTATAAAATGGGTAATAAAAAATTAAATAGTTCAAGCGAAACGGGTGGAGAATAAATTTGAAAAACTTCATTTCGGTCGCTTTGAAAAGCGTCTCTTTTGAAATAATTTCTACTTCGTTTTCTCGAAAAAAATCTTTTCATGAGAATCTATTGAGTCTTCATCCAACTTTCACCCGCAGATAATCCGGGAAATCCTTTCGATGGCTGTACAACACAATAGACCTGGCCTCTTTCATTGGAATGAAGAAAGGATTTTCCTTCACTTATTTCTTTTCCTTAGAAAATTAATTACCTTCTCTATGTGGCCATCGGTTGGATTCGTTTTCGGAGTCATCCGAACCGAACCGATCGGGAAGCAGGAACAACTGACCGTTTGGAAAAGTGGCACACTTTTCTTATTGCTCCTCCTTCCCGCTGCCAATCATCTCAAATCATATCGTAGATCGCGGTCCATTGTACGTGGTCCATTGATTGGAGCGAAAGGCTGTGGAACCGTGCTGGCAATGCTTCCGAGCCAATCACCACCCATAAACGCATCAGCCATAGGACGCACGCGTTAAGTACGGTAGCTCGGCTGGAGAATAAAACAATTGAAAATTAAAATAATCGGAACACTGGTCATGGGGGAACGCCCCACAAGACCTCTACCATTAATCCAATTAAGGGACGAGAGCCACCTCTGCTAGTGTGCGTAGTGCGGCTATGAATCACCGACCGACCGTACACATGCTTCGGAATCGGTGCGATTACCTGTGTAACGATGCAGAATGCTCATCGAAAGACGGCCAACGATGATGACGGTGCTGCTGCTGATGATGATTCCATACAACATGCGCACCGCCTAACCGTCGGTCAAAGCCACACCGAGGTTTTGTGGTCCAACCCCCGGGGTCTAGATGGGCGCCCAACATTGGCCACCAGGGAACTGGCTAACGTGTGGCGTAGATGGATGGAAGAATCGAACCAGCTATTGCTTAAATTAATTACGAAAGAAAACGCATCCATCTAGCGATGCAGAGCCGGTATGGGACGGCGTGTGGAACGTTTTCACGGTCAAGTAGACACACGGTGGGCGCCGCCTCCACCACGTTGACTGCGATGGCCGAGTAAGTCACTGATAATGAATGGTACCGGGGTGGCCATACTCTCCCAGGGAACACTGCACTGCGTCGCTCCGTTACGAAGATTCAATCCACGTGCGTCTATGGGAAGAAGTCGACGCACGTTGCCCGGTCCCTCCTAAGTCTTCAATGTTCGAAGCCAAGGTTAGCCCTTTCGAGTGGCCCGTACACCGTTTTCCAGATGATCCACCGGTTGCCGATGGGGGAGTCTATAATTTAATAACTAATTAATTTAATTATTATTTGTTATACAACAATCTGCATCGGATCTACCACTTGACGAACCCGTTGGGGGGAGGCTCCATCTTCGCACCCAAGCATGTCGAGAGCTTTATGGCTTCAGCATAGTTTGCAGATTAGAGACTGCCCGGCGCGGTGGCTTACTCCATGGTCGTGGCTCCGGTGCAGATTTATTTACACGCACGGCAAGTGATCGATACCGCTTAATTGCGAGTCGCCACGCACGGTTTTATTTGCTTCCGATTTCGATTCTTCCTTGCCCATGTAGATCCGCTCTGCAAGTAAAATGTAGACAAACAAAATGTAAGAATTGCATTAATTGCGTTCGGCGATGCCGCTGGACCGATTGTTTTCCACCAACTTCCCGCACTTCCGAACTTCTTCGAACTGCATCGAACTGGAGTCCACTGAGACTAAGAGAAACGACGTCACGCCACAGAGTGTTGGTGGTGACGGTGAATCCCGGTCGTCACGATTTGCGCGCCGCCAGACGCTTCTCCGCCTACGGAGGTGGAAACGACGTTCGCCTTCCCGTTACCTTAGTGACTTGGGGGTCGGATTGAAGTCCATCCTCCCGCGCGTGTGTGTGTCGCTCGGCCTGGAATTCAAAGTCGCGCCATCCAACGGCTCGAATCTTTAGGGACTGCAGCGCTTACCAATCGGGATGGTTCGATGTGTTTTTCAACTCGTCCCATCACAATTGCAACTTTTCATCTGCAACCTCCCCGTGCACGAGTGGAAAACTCATTTGTGGCTGGCGCAACCGACCGGCAGCGCCTCCCCCCAATGACGGCCACTAAAGCCACCGGTTCGATTTCTTCCTTTTTCGTCGCTAATTGAAACGATTATCGAAAGTTTATCGACAAAACCACCCATTGCCAGATATGGCTTTCGTTTGTACGAATTCGAATTCCCCACCCCAACGGGTTCGCGATTTCTTTTTTCCTGCTCCTGCCCTTGCACTAAAGACGAGTTATCACGTGGACGGGCGCACGGAAGAAGATACAGTTTTGTTTTTTTGCCTTGATAACTTCACCCCATTCGGTAGGAAATCGATGGGAATCGCATCGACCAGTATGCATCTACTTTTGTCGTCCGATGGGCTCTGCACCTACCCCGCTGTACGACACCGTCCTCCTGGTGCATTTGATCGCGCGGAAGATTCGCGAAGGGGTCATCGCTGTCGCGACGCGATCGGGCTGCCCTTCGCGGTAAGGTTATGAGAAAAATGCGACGGGAAAATGGCTAATTAATTGAATTTATTGTTGCCCCAAGGTAAAGCTTTGGTCGGCGCACCGAACCCGCAACTGGCTGCAATGTAGGGCGACTTTTAACTGGGAAGAATTGCATTCGCGGGTTGAATGATCGTTGCAATGATGTGCATTGATTTGGTGAAGTTGTAGGGCAGTGGATTTTGGTTTTGGTTTTAGATTTCACAATAAAATCCACTTAATTACCACTTCTTGAAATGCACAAAGTCGAGAAGTATTCTTAGTAACATTTCGGCACAATACAATGTTATTGTGATTTTTAGTTATTTCAGTGCATATAAAATTAGTCATCTTTCACGTAACCTTAGACAAATATGTCATATGTAACTGAACACACATATGTAACTGAAACAAAATCACTTTACCGATGTATGATTACAACGTTCAACTCTCTTTTTCCATCTCATCTTGCTGTCTTGCATCATAGCAAACCTTTTCTGTCAAATTGCTACAAAAGTTATTATTTTCAACTGTTTTCTGTTATCAATTTGTCGTATGTCACGAAAACTGTATTTAATTTCTGAATAGTAACTGTAAATGTAATCTTATATCAAACTGTAAATGTCTGAACAGCATTTAGGAAAGGAAGCAAATAATTAATTTTTAAATTTAAAATGTTACAAACATTGTTATCAACTACTGTTTAACAATACAAGCAGTCATATGCCACACCAATGAATCTCCTCGTTCATAAACTAGCAGTCCAGTCTATCGAAGATGGCGACTGATTGACAAGACTGACAAGTTTTTACCATCAGAGTGCTTTTGGATTGATGTGCAAAATATTGTTTATCATACACTTGAAGCTAAATCATTCATCATAAACCAACGAATACTTTCTGTTTTGTTCTTGTACTATCAATTTTCATTAATGATGTTTTAATACTTTTTCATGAATTTTTATGTTTTCAATATTTTTTAGATTTCTAGTCTTTTATCTTTTAAGATTGCAAAAACGAAGTTCATTTTATAATATAATTGTCACTGTTATAGGGTTTACGCTTTGGAAACCATTATAAGCTCCTTTTAAATTCTACAATAACTGGTTGTTTGCTAATTAATGAACGTTGCAATCCATCCCTTAGGAACTGTTTTCTCTTGAATTTTGTTACGATTTCACAACTCGATGAAATAATGCAGAACCATCTTCTGAACCGCTTCTCTTAATTTTCCTCCTTATCGATTAACCTTTCCCATGCCCCAAACTGACCATATTCTAGAAACATGTTTTTCCCGCATGTTCGACCCCACCTCCCCCACGAAGCTTTTACAGGCGTTTGTCTCGCGTGACAAAATTAAATAAATTTTATGACATACCTCTCCTGGCGCCGATAACACAGTCACTCAAACGGTGCGTGATCGATCATTCTCTGCCAGCGTGTCTTAATCCCTTAAAACGAATACTTTCTGGCCAAAAAAGGCACCCCCAGTCGATCACGGTGGACCACCGCGACGCATTACCTCCTGGAGTTATGGCTTTTTAACGGCTCGCGTCGCTTATCAGATGCAGATAGCGAACCAGCTTCAACCCGAATTTGTTATATGAACGAAGGTGTAAAGCATTGCCACAGTAGCGTATTTGGTATCGGATTTGTTTTATCTAATCGTGCGTACGATCTACACCTATCGATTACCGACCGTAGAACATAATTGCTTATAGTCGAGCGTGACGAACCGGTGGTGAAGGGGGCTGGCAGAGCGCAGGGTGGAAAATTGTTCCACAACACTCTGGACTTTCCGTAATCGTACAAAGGACAACGCATCGGTGGCAGCACGCCGGAAGCATCTTCTGTTCGCGCCGACCATTAAATCCAATCACGTACACTTGTCAATCCAATCTGCGACTCTACGTAGAAGACGACACAACTCACACAGAACGTTTACTACGTGTGTGTACTATAGCTGCAGCATGATAAGAAGGAATATTCTCAGGGCTGTAAACATTATCGTTAGAGAAAGATCTCGTTGAACCACAAGGGAGGGATGGTTGGGGTTGTCGGTTTGCGGAGCGGTTTCTCCGGTTGACGCGGCGTCAAACCATCGCCGTACGATGAGCTGATTGATATTATGTTACACGCCGTCAGATAAGCCACCATCGAGTTGAAGTCTGAAGCTGGAACTGGGGCAGGGCACACGATTGCAAAATCCCGCGGTTATCATTGCAGCGTACTATCAGTGTTTCGGTCGTATAAAAGCAGTGCCATGGAATTGGTTCGCTACAGTTTGGAGAATTGTTCCAACGCGCTACAACCTCTAGACCGTTTTGTGAAGTGACCAATCCAATCAGAATGCGCGCCTTCGTGTGCATGCTTCTGGCGGCCTTGGCCGTGGCAGTGAGTGGCCAGTTCGATACGCACCAGTGGGGCGATCGAAGCGGCATCGTCCATCTGTTCGAGTGGAAGTGGAACGACATTGCGCGCGAGTGCGAGTCCTTCCTGGCCCCGAAGGGATATGCGGGCGTGCAGGTGTCGCCCCCGACGGAGAACGCTGTCGTCTGGAGTCCGCGCCGTCCGTGGTGGGAGCGCTACCAGCCGATCTCGTACGGTCTGACCACCCGCTCGGGCAATGAGGGCGAGTTCGCGGACATGGTCCGTCGCTGCAATGCGGTCGGTGTGCGCATCTACGTCGATCTGGTCATCAACCATATGGCCGCTATCAGCACCAACGGTGGAACCGGTGGATCGCAGGCGAATGCCGGTGCCATGTCCTTCCCGGCCGTGCCGTACGGAGCGAACGACTTCAACACGCCCTGCTCGATCTCGAACTACAACAACCCGATCGAGGTGCGCAACTGCCAGCTGGTGGGATTGCCCGATCTGAACCAGGGCAACAACTGGGTCCGCGACAAGATCGTCGAGCTGATGAACAAGCTCATCGGACTCGGTGTCGCTGGTTTCCGTGTGGACGCCGTCAAGCATATGTGGCCCGGCGATCTGCAGGCCATCTACAGCCGCATGAACAACCTGCCGACCAGCCATGGATTCCCTCCGAATGCTCGCCCCTTCATCACGCAGGAGGTCATCGATTTGGGCGGTGAGGCGATCAGCAAGAACGAGTACACGCACCTCGGTACGGTGACGGAGTTCCGCTTTTCGGCCGAGATCGGCAAGGCGTTCCATGGACGTAACTCGCTCCGATACCTCAGCAACTGGGGTCCCGCTTGGGGCTTCCTGGAGTCGCATTTGGCCCTGGTGTTCGTCGACAACCACGACAACCAGCGTGGACACGGTGCCGGCGGTGCCGACGTCCTCACGCACAAGGTGCCCAAGAACTACAAGATGGCCTCGGCGTTCATGCTGGCGCATCCGTTCGGAATCCCGCGCGTCATGAGCTCGTTCTTCTTCAACGATGGAGACCAGGGACCGCCCTCGGATGGCGATGGTAACCTGAGCTCGCCGATCATCAACGCGGACGACTCGTGCGGCGGTGGCTGGGCGTGCGAGCACCGGTGGCGTCAGATCTACAACATGGTCGGCTTCCGTAATGCGGTCGCCGGTACCGGACTGAACGACTGGTGGGACAACGGCAACAATCAGATCGCTTTTTGCCGTGGCGGACGTGGTTTCGTGGCCTTCAACTTGGAGGGTTACGACCTGAACCAGAACCTGCAGACGTGTCTGCCGGCCGGTACGTACTGTGATGTGATTTCGGGCAGCAAATCCGGCAGCAGCTGTACTGGAGCCAGTGTCACCGTTGGAGGCGATGGACGCGCCAACATCTTCATTTCCAGCAACGCTGAGGATGGTGTCCTTGCTATCCATGCTAACGTAAGTTGACAGCTTCAGAAAGCAGTTGAATCATATGTCACAAAATTGCATGGTATTTTACAATATTTTCTTTTCTTTTTATCTTTTTAGTCCCGGCTGTAAGACTTTTTCATGCGAGGTGCTCTCAGGGCGACCAGAAGTTGTACAAATGTTAAATAAATTAAAAGCATTGTAATAAAGCACACAAGTTTATTTATAGTTTTAAAAATTTAGAGAAATAATTTGTCAAAATTTGGTTCTTATATTTTTCAATGACTATAACCCAATGTGGTTATGCAATCAATGATTTGATTACTCATAACTGAAATGAAGCTACAACCAGCAAACGGACCAGCTAACAAAATTTTGAAAACCATAAGTCAAATGCTTCTTGAAAGTCCAAAGATCAAATACCTTGTTGACTTTTGAATTTCTTTGGCGTTATCAATTCGTCATTGTTGATAATACTAAAACGTAAACGATTGCGCTGAGCGTACCACTGAGCGGCCAATCAATCATTTTCTGGTGGCGTACTCCAGCACGTTCTTCTGTAGATTATCAGCATAAGTTGATTACGCTTATGCGACTCGTAGGTTGGCTGAAAATGTTCTTGGTTTGAGTTTAAGCATCTTTTTAACGATTAAACTCTTTCCATCTCATGGTAATTAAGCACGTTATACGAATGTATAACTTTACATATGAAACTGATCTCACGTTAAACTCAATCGTAAAGGTTTTTGTACAAAACTCTGAACGTTAAAACTTTACACTGCATCTGAATTAACCAGCCCGGATAAAAAGACTATGAAACAACAATAGTCAAACCGTGTTTCGAAGTTACAAGAGAATCCTAAGTCTAAGTCTGCAAGAATTGGATGCACGAAGCTAAACCCTGCACTCGCTGGAAGAGCCTACAAAAAGCCTTCTAACTGTCGTCCGGTAACCCAGTTTTTGAAGTAGTAGTTCACCCGAGATGAAACCTATTCCTCAAAATAAAGCTTTGCATCTCCAACATGTGTCCAAGAAAAGGAAAAGTAAGCTCAAAGGAATCATTTGTAAGTTAAACTGTTCCGTAATGAATGCCAATATCAATAGCATTGGCTCTCGATTTGCGATACTTTATTCGCGGTAGATCAGCGAATTAGTGATGAGAGTAACAACTCTTTTTAGAGATTTCAATCAGAGTGAATAATCATCACGATGATTCTAATCTTTAAGTCAATGTTTCGTGATTTAAAATGTGTAAAATGAATCTCAAAAGAGTGAACGAGTAAGTAAAAGAATCACTAGTCGTCATAGAGATTCGAATCTCAAGTTGTGATTCGAATCCCATCTAGTGATTTGAATCCCAGTTTGGGAATCGCTACATGGGATTTGAATCACAACTTCTAGTGATTCGAATCCCAGTTTGTCAGTTTGGGAATTATCACTCCGAGCGCACATCACTACAGCGAATAAAATGAACTTTCGATTCGAATAAAAACCCAAATGAAGTCCATCCTGTTGAGCTTTTAATATCGAACCGTCGCTTTGTTATCGCAAACTGGGCGCATGAGTGACTCTGGAATCCTAACGTTCATTCGTTTTTTTACTTGAGGAAAGAAACGTGCCAGGCCTGACACGAGACCAGACTCTCGCCTAGAGCGTGAGCCAACGATCGACGCAACAAACCACAGCTTCGGCAACAAGAAGATGTTGAGCAGAACCACCTTCTACATTAGGTCCAGGTCTATCACTGCAACCACACCAGCCGTCGAAATTAGTTGATCTCTAGATTCCAGTTGTGACCCGCTGCTTCCCAGATATTATTATGTGAACAGGATCCCTAACACCTGTCAGCTATAGGACAGTGTGCAACCATGATAGGGAGATATGGTGCTCGTCTGTTATCGCTTCATTGTCCAGTGCGATTTTATAGACATATAGTTTGGCACCAGAGCAGACTTTACAAGCCTCAATTGCTGCTCTCACTAACTCAATTTTGGAAGAGGTGGTACTTACCACTGAGACATCGTCAGCATAAGCTTTGGCCAGGTCATTCGGATCGCTGCAAATACTTTCGAGAAGAAGATAGAGACTCGGGCGTAACTCGTCACGCCATATCGTTACGGCTGATCGCACTAGGTATGATATAGAAGGAATCCAAATGGATACCACATAACTTGAAGCAGCGAGACATTGAATGCAGACTTGTCATGTGGGAATTTCTGATTCCTTTTGATTATTACACAACAGAAAGAGGTTCCTGAACAGAATTTTGACGAAAGACGAGAAGTAGATTTTTTGTAGTAACCCAAAACGCAAAAAATAATTACCATATCCCACCATCATCAGCTCAGCCAAACGTTCATCATTCGAAAGTTCTGCGGAGTATTTTCTGAAGCCAGGAGAAACAATCATCGGTGCACGCTACCGAACACAATTGATACGTTTGAGCTGAAAAGGCTGCACGGCCACAATACTCATCACGGCACGCCAAGTCATTCTGCTGCATGACAACGCTCTGCCACATGTTGCGCAGCCCGTACCAGACTACCTCAATACCCTGAAATGGGGTGTTCTACCGCACCAACCGAATTAACCGGATTTAGCGCTATCGGATTTTCATCTATTCCGATCCATGGCACATGGGTTGGCTGATTAGCAGTACCAGCAGTCCCAGTACTGGTTGGATACCTGGATTGGATCAAAGGACGTAGCGAAAGGTGGACAAAGTAATATAAAATTTTGAGCAATACATTGATTGACGCAGTTTTACAAATAAATAGGTCATCAGTAAGAAAAACGACCGTCATGTATTTGTGTACCTAATACATCAGAGGAAATCCCATTACAAGGTCTGCAGCTATACAATTGCCAGACCCAACCGGTACAGGGATTCATGCATATGCTGGGGGGATTGCCTGAACATTCAGAGGAATATACGTAAGCATGTACAGGGTCTGCAGCTCTAAAATTGCCAGTCCCAACCGGTACAGGGATTCATGAACGTTCTGAGGGGATTTCCTGAACAGGTAGATATCCGTACATTGTTTATCAGAAAATTATCATTTTTATCATGTGATTTTGGAGTCGCTAATTGATAAAGCAGTATTGCCAGAAGAATCTAATGATGCGGGAAAATCCGTTGGTTGATTTTTTATACATTATCTTATCGTGGTCATCGTGCAGCTAAACTGGGTCGGTATTTAAAAAGACGGCATGTCGCTGTACTCCGGTAGACTGAACTCAACTTCTGTGTAGTGTGAAAGGAAACAGCGATGCGGATCGCAGTAGTTCTGCTGGCGACGTGTGCCACCCTTGCGTCGGCCTACATCAATACCCACCAGTGGGGCGACCGAAGCGGCATCGTCCACCTGTTCGAGTGGAAGTGGGATGACATCGCAAACGAGTGCGAGAACTTCCTGGCTCCGAAGGGATATGCGGGCGTGCAGGTGTCGCCAGTGACGGAGAACTCCGTCGTCTGGAGCCCCCGCCGTCCGTGGTGGGAACGCTACCAGCCAATGTCCTACGGCTTTACTACCCGCTCGGGCAATGAGGCACAGTTCGTGAATATGGTGCGACGATGTAACGCGGTCGGTGTGCGCATCTACGTCGATGTGGTCTTCAACCACATGGCCGACCTGGTGGGAGGCGGTGGAACTGGTGGCAGCACGGCCAACCGGCAAACCTTTTCGTTCCCGGGCGTACCGTTCAGTCAGCTGGACTTCAATTCGCCGTGCATCATCACGAACTACCAGGATCCGATCATGGTCCGCAATTGTCAGCTAGGGGCCCTTCCCGATCTGAACCAAGGAGTGCCATGGGTGCGCGATAAGATTGTGGAGATGTTGAACAAGCTCATCTCGTTTGGTGTCGCCGGTTTCCGCGTGGACGCCGCCAAGCATATGTGGCCCGGAGACCTGCAGGCCATCTTCAGTCGTTTGAACGATCTGTCTACGGCGCACGGATTCCCGGTCGGTGCACGCCCCTTCATCACGCAGGAGGTCATCGATCTGGGCGGAGAGGCGATCAGCAAGAACGAGTACACGCACCTCGGTACGGTGACCGAGTTCCGCTTTTCGGCCGAGATCGGTAAGGCGTTCTATGGACGTAACTCACTCCGTTACCTCAGCAACTGGGGTCCCGCTTGGGGCTTCTTGGAGTCTCATCTGGCTCTGGTGTTCGTTGATAATCACGACAACCAGCGCGGACACGGTGCCGGTGGTGCCGACGTCCTCACGCACAAGGTGCCCAAGAACTACAAGATGGCCTCGGCGTTCATGCTTGCGCATCCGTATGGCATCCCGCGGGTCATGAGCTCGTACTTCTTCAATGATGGAGAACAGGGACCCCCCTCGGATGGCGATGGTAACCTGAGCTCGCCGATCATCAACGCGGACGACTCGTGCGGCGGAGGCTGGGCGTGCGAGCACCGGTGGCGTCAGATCTACAACATGGTCGGCTTCCGTAATGCGGTCGCCGGTACCGGACTGAACGACTGGTGGGACAACGGCAACAATCAGATCGCTTTTTGCCGTGGCGGACGTGGTTTCGTGGCCTTCAACTTGGAGGGTTACGACCTGAACCAGAACCTGCAGACGTGTCTGCCGGCCGGTACGTACTGTGATGTGATTTCGGGCAGCAAATCCGGCAGTAGCTGCACTGGAGCCAGCGTCACCGTTGGAGGTGATGGACGAGCCAACATCTTCATTTCCAGCAACGCTGAGGATGGTGTCCTTGCTATCCATGCTAACGTAAGTTGACAGCTTCAGAAAGCAGTTGAATCATATGTCACAAAATTGGATGGTGTTTTACAATATTTTCTTTTTTTTTTCGTTTTAGTCTCGGTTGTAAGACTTATTCATGCGAGGTGCTCTCAAGGCGACTAGAAATTGTACAAATTTTAAATAAAGTAAAAGCATTCTAATAAAGCCCACAAGTTTAATTATAATTTTGAAAATTTAGAGGAATAATTTGTCAAAATGTTGTTACGCCTTGTTGGAACCGCTGTAATGTCTCGGCCCAACGAAGCTGGCCGAACGGAAACGTCGCCGCGACGGCGATGTTTTTTGTAGATTTATAAAAGGGATCGAAGGATGCGCCTTCTGTCTCTTCGTCATACGTGAATTAGAGAAGCCAGACGATTTTTTAGCCTATTGCTGTTACCAAAAAAAGGGTTTTCACATAGGCAAGAAAAGCTGAGTGCTTTCTATATTTCCGTCCACTTAGAGCCCCGTTAAAGACAATCTGTCTTTAACACGCTATACTAAAGAATAATGGTTGGTGTTTTACACATCTTTGAACTGATATTTCTCAATGACTTTGACCCAATGTGGTTCGGCAAAATGGACCAAAGATCGGCAAAATGGACAGGAAAAACTGATAAATGGAAACACATACCATGTTGGAACGTCCAGATCGAATACCGGCCGTCAAATGTTGTATAGACCTTGTAAACCGCTTGTATGAACCTTGTAAACCGCATGTCCGTTCGATTGACAACTGTCAATCGGACCACATGGTAATGAATTGTCACTTGAATAAAGTCTCTTCTGCATTGGCCACCGACGAGTACAGACGTGCCATACTAATCTTCCGTTCGTCTCTTATAATTGTTGCCTTTGCCATTGTGATGTGCCTGTAAGCTTCGTATATGAAGCCTTCTGTAATTAATATACTGCCGGTAGGTCCTGTAAGCTTCGTACGTGTAGCCTTCCGTGTTTATTCTCTTCCGTCACTTTATGTTTCCAATGTGAAGCCCTTTCGCGCTTCCGTGAAAATGTCAACTCTTGAATTTCTTTAACTTTGATTGAGCAGAATGAACCACTGAGTGGTCCTCAATCTTTTTCTGGTGGCGTACGCCAGCACGTTCTTCAGTAGGTTATCACCATAAGTCAATTACGTTCGGAAATGGCTCGTAGGTAGGCTGAACATGTTCTTGGTTCGTGTTTGGGAGTCTTTTAAACGAC